>NC_090932.1:1496123849-1497465283 GCF_040938575.1 Ambystoma mexicanum | reverse complement strand
GCTGGGCGCGCTGGGAAATCCAGCGAGGCTGCGCTGATAAGCTCCATTCTGAGACGTGGTGGAAAGGAACACGGTGCAGCGGGCATCGCGGACATTCACAAATTCTGCAATGGTTCACTGTCCGCGTTCCGCGCCCAATCTGGGAATACTCCACAAAGCAGAGGTGAGATGGGAGCGATAGATAATGAAAAATTGCCATTGATGATGAATCATGACGACGTCTCTGATAAACCAAGAACAACTGTGCAAAACATGGGGCAGCCAGTAGGGTGCCCGGTGGCGGCATGCTCACTATCAGACATGGCACTATTAGACTCTGTCCCTGCAACAGGGTGGACGCAGTCGGCTCTACCAGTGCCCCAGGAGGGGTGGGGGTAGGAGTTGATGTAGTGGTAATAAGTTTGGATGCAAATTACTCGGTCTTTTCCGATAACCTGCTACCCGAAAATCTATCAGTTTCACCAGTAATGTTTTCTGAGAGCAGTATAAGTGACTCGCTCTCAGTTAAGGACACCCCTCTATCGATAAAATCAACAACTAATAATCACAGTATGAATACCTCTGTCACTATCCATCAGCCTGACAATCTATGGGGAATCACCTTACAGTCTATGAATCTAGCGTTAGCTTCTATGGCTAGATCCTGGACTGCATGTGAACAGAAATTATGTGTACAGAGTGAATACTTGGAAAAAGTTCTGGCATGGCAGATGAGGAATCCTTGCCAACCTGTTAAAGTATTTGATAAGAGAATGTCAACAAGCGAGTTGAAGATGACTATGCCCTCGGTGGCATCTCAAACGGAAAGTAATGTAAATGACAGTCACATTTTTGGAAATATTCCCAATGTTAACAAAAACATACATGTGGTTAAGTCGGTTATTCCATGTATTGATGAAATTATCTATGTGAATACAATGGGAGGGCTGGGACGGGGCATTCCGGGGGAAAATGGATCAAAAACAGTGCCCTCTGCTAGTGGGCAGTACAATGTGAGCAAGTAAACTGCATGAAGGCAATAATGGCTACGCCCCCTGTCAGTCAAGTGAATAAAAAAGGCAATGTTGGTGAGAAAAAAACTTCCAAAAAACTCACAAAAACCCAGCAAAATCCAAAAAATATTGGGAAATCCTCGGTAAAACAGTTTTTTTAAGCGATCACAGTCCCAAAACGTAATAGGATAGCAGCATCTCAGGCTATCAAGCAAACATATCAGCAACTTACCCTAGAGAGAAGAAACGAGTCTCTAAATGTGGGCTCGGGCCATACAATGGAGTACCCCCCATTGGATGATCTCATGGAGGCGTTATCAAAAAAAGTTACCGATACAGCCAAAATAATAAACATAGAGGCATCCCAAAAAGTAAAGGTGGCAGCTGAGACTAATTCTGTCCCAGGAGGAATGGAGTTAACTCTCGCTGCACAGCGGTCTGAAATTAGGAAAGCTGTTGATGCATATATGGCCCGAGAGAGCCCAGCTCTATTAATTCCCCCACCCCAAATGAGTGCGATTGGTGGTGTAAATATCCAACAAATGCCCGGTAGCGGAGCACAGTCAGTGAGCTCGGCAAGGGCAGTGGTAGTGGGTCCGGGTAATAATATTCCCGATGAAATAGATCAAGTACGCAAAGTGACTATGGACCTTAAATCGAATCTGGTGCCGCCTCATCCTTTGGGTAATGGTGACCCCCTCCAAAATCAAGATTACTTGATGCAAAAAGGAAATACTGGTGACTTGTCTCATATGTCGGGGGCGATCATGTCCTTAATTGAGAGCGCTCTGAATAAGATGCAAGGCCATAATCAACAAAGAGGGATACTAGCCCCATCTGACCCGACCCCATTTGAGGGGGTTAGAGCCCATAAATTACCTGTTAAGAACACGCCTGCCCCGTATGCTTTAGTTCTGGCATGTAGAAGGCCGCCATGCACACAATATGATCTAAATAGACGGGCAGTGATGGCAATTTTCTCTGAGATCCCACAATTAGAGGATGTTGTGTCCCCTGACATGGTACTAGTTGAATTCACTGTGAAGGGCCAGCTAAACTCTGTAAAGCTATAGTTCAAATCTCGAGTAGTGCAAAATGTAATATAGCAGGCTAAAGAAGAACTATATACTCTGGGATTTGACTTGTCAACAGTACCAGGCCTAAAGTTAATGCCGACCACGCCATGCCGTTTAAGGAGCTGGCAGAGGGGCTGTTTGGGGGGAGCTATGCAAGAACGGAAATCACAGCCCCCTTCAATTTCTGGTATGAGTAGCCATGTGGGTACACAGAAGTAATGTGAGGCGGGGGCTAGGGCGAATCAGATATCCCTGGTAAATTGGAATATCAGGGGATTTAGTCACCTCATAAATAATGACCATAGCGATTTGAGTAATTATGACATACTGCTTCAAGAGACGTGGTTAACTGCCGTCCCCATTTGGGATAACCATGAACTGCACCTAAATTCTGCAATTAAACCTGTGGTAGACCGTCCAAATTCAGGAATTTTAACAGCAATCAAAATGGGCAGGGGTTTGACTTCGGAATTGTGGGCTATGCCAAACAAATATATGCTTCTGGTGAAAGTAATGAGCAGGGATCTAGGATACGCAATTCTGAATCTGTACTGAAACCTGATTGCCATGTCTGACGATCATTTTTTTCATGATCTAAATTCAATCCTGGACTTGGTACTACTGGACCAAAATGTAAGAGCACTAGTAGTGGCGGGTGATCTGAATCTAAATTGCCTGAGTGAACTAGGCAATAGAAATAAAGCAAGATTCAAAAGGTGGTCCTCTTTACTGAAAGCTAGAGGATTTATGGCTCTTAATGGGGCGTTTGAATCGGACATCCCCCCAGCTCCGACTTGGCAAAAGGGCGAAAGCAAATCAACTATTGATTATATATATGTGAATGGGGCCTTGTGGCCGACAGTAATGAATTTTTGTGTGTCCAAATCTGATGCGAGCGACCATGATATCCTTATGGCAAAATGGGTCGCTGGACCAGCCGTGGACAGACATGAACAAGTGCCCTGGAAAGGATCTTGTGTAGTGAATGCAGGAGGGAATAGACTCTGATGGTCAGAGAAAGAAGTATATAATCTCGAGCGACTGTTGAGAATGGTCCTCCCAGACTACGGGATACTGGTTGGGAATGTGAGCAATGTTCAATCTGACCTACTCCAGGTGTTCCAGCAACAAACACGCAAAATAAATCAAATAATCTCCACTCTTATGATAAGGAGGTTAAAGAAAGGAAAGCGTGATTTTGTGCTGACCTAAGATCTGTGCAAAAAGGACCCGTACATGTGAGGAAATCTCTAACTACTAGGCTGAAAACCACCTATAGAAATTGGGCAAGAGGTCATCATGCTGCATTGTATCAAGAAGATGGAACAAACATGTTAAAAATCTTAGCTGGTAAGACTATTGTGAAAATGTGGTCGGCCATAAATCATTCTGTTGTTGCTCCCCAAGTTGTTTTGCAGGCGAGTGCAGTACAAACGCAGGTATGGGTAGCCCACTTCACTCAAACTGTATGCCCGACTTGTTTCCAGCGAGTTATCTGATCATGTCATTCCCCCGTTGGCTTTTCATTTGGAGTTCGAAGTTTCAGATATTTTATTCCTGATCAACACGGCTAGTAACTCAAAGGTGATGGGCCCGGATGGCCTCTAACTTTGAGTTTAAAAAATATCCTCAATTATGGGCATCCATCTTGTTTAAAATCTTTTCATTAGTAAATGCAACTCAGATTTTTCCCAGTTCGTGGACACAGGCGATCACAATCCCAATATACAAAAAGGGTGACAGACAAGATCCGAGCAGCTATAGGCCCATTTCTCTGCTCGATGTTCCGGGGAAACTGTTCTGTCGGCTAATTTTGGGAAAATTATAGGCATGGGTAAAAAGTAAAAAATTAACAGACCCTCTACAAACAGGGTTTATGAAGGGCCTTGGAACTATTCCAAATATAATTAGCCTGAATATGATAAAGCCCAGCAGGCGGAACAAAGGCAACCCTTGTATATGGGGTTTATCGGCTTTAGAGCCGCTTTCGACTCAGTCGATTGAGCCCTGTTGTTTCAAAAACTAAAATTGTATGATTGCCCCCACTCCCTTCTGTCATTAATAATCCTTTTCGACTCAAAAACATCAATGAGAGTGCGTATCAGTCTGGATGGGAAGTTTTCTCCCGAAATTGAAACTCACGAGGCCTAAAACAGGGATGTGCGTTGTCAGCGTTCTTATTCAAATTTAGTATTCTAGATCTTGGCCATGAATTTATGAACTGTAAGGGCGATGCCCCGAGGATTGGTGATCAGAAAATTCCATATCTGCTATATGTGGACGTCATTGTCCTACTATCCCAAACGCTGCAAGGTCTACAACACATGCTGTTACGGTTGGGTGATTATGTATATGCAAATAGACTTGTGATTAATCTCACCAAATCCCAAATAATAAGCTGTAGCGCTACCTTGGGACCTAGGAGACACCGCCCTTCCTTAGTATGGATGCTTCAAGATATTGAATTACTAAGGGTGTCCAAATACAAATACTTGGGGGTAGATATCCATGATACACAAACCAGGTCCGATGAGGTGGCGTCTGCCAGGAATAAACTGCAGCATTTAATCTCCCAGTCTGGCATCCTAATCACCAAATTTGGGAAATTACCCCTGAAGCATGTGGTGTCCTTCTATAAAATGAAGGTGTTACTGATTATGCTAAATGGGGTGGAGGGTAGGATGCTTGATAAACGCAAGTGGTGGGAGGTGTTGGAATCAAGGTACTGGAAGCAGATCTTAGCCCTACCCAATTCTGTCCCGATTGCATTCATACGCTATGAATTCGGGTTGTTATCTCTCCACTGTCGGGCTCTGTGGTGACAATGCGCGTTTTTATGCAAATTTTTGTTAGGAGTAAAAAGTGGAACTATACTAGAGGTAATTGGGCATAAACTGCTAAAATCTGGCAGTTCATTCCCTAAGTCATGGCCGTATTATGTGATGGATTGCATGGTCGAGGCAGATGTGACTCTGGAACTGTTGATATCAAACCCTGTGCGTGCAAAATTGAAATTCTTTCAAGCGGACTGGCCTAGGAACTTAAAGTGTATGCAATATAAAGACTTTAACATCTGGACTTTTGGTATAAAGCGCCATGGAATGATGGCGCCATACTTAGTGAAATGTCCATCACCCAAAGACTGTGCTGAATATTTAAGGTTCAGATTTACAGGGCGATTCATGGAATCAATGTGCGGCGAAAATGGCAGCGCAAGCATGGAAGTCGGTGCGCGTGTAAATCCTGGAATGTGCTCTAAAATCGTGGGTGGTGCACGCTGGCGCACACGTCATTAAACGGCGTGCGCTACGCGCACACCAAAAGCACACAAAGCGGAGCGCACACAACAAAAGTGGGCAGAACACGGGGCGTAACATGCGGAATGGAGAACAACGCGTGAAAAAGTGGGCATTACGGGGGAAGTACAGGAGGTAAATGCTTGCAACGCCCACACGCGCGCCTACAACACGTATTCATGGAATCGAACAGGGGAAACGTGTGCGCCAAAAAAGACACGCTAATCCGGAAACACGTATGCCAGCAGGAAGCAGGCGTACGTGGCCCCGCGCAGCATAAAAGTGCGCGCAAACAACAAACAAGCTCAGACACTACGATGAATATACCGTTCCTCGCAGCAGTGGTCGTGGGACACCGCAGGAGGAGGAGGATAGCCAGGCCCCGCATTTTTTCACCCAGGACCAGCCTTTTTGGGATGCCTGATGACCAGGTGTATGGGAGGTACAGGTTTCCACCACACATAATACTCGACCTGGTGAGTGAGTGGGAGGATGACCTCACATCACCTACCCTGTGCTCCCAAGCACTGAGCCCCTTGGAAAAGGTGCTCAATGTACTGCACTTATTGGCTACTGGTTCATTTCAACGGACAAGTGCCATAGTGGGGGGGGTGTCACAGGCCATGCAGTCACGCTGCCTACACCAGGTGTTGGCCATCATGACTGCACGCTCCTCAGTCCGCAGACACATATACATGCCCAGAACACCTGCAGAAAGGCAGGCTGCCTTCCAGGACTTTTACCGGGTGGCACACTTCCCCAAAGTGCTAGGTGCCATTGATTGCATCCATGTGGCTCTACGTCCTCCCAGGGCAACTGAGCACATCTATAGAAACCGCAAGCACTGGCATTCCATCAACGTGCAGGTAGTATGTTATGCCAAGGGAATCATCACCTCAGTATATGCCAACTATCCAGAGTCCACCCATGATAGTTTCATTTTCAGAATGTCACCCCTAAACCGGGACCTAGAAGCTGGGCGGCATGGTGATACATGGCTGATTGGTGAATATAAATGCCTCTGCACATGCATGCATGTCAGATACTGAGTAATGTGACAACCCCACTAATGAAACCCATCATCACCTCCCCAGGGGACAGTGCCTACCCTCTGAGCACCCACATGATGACGCCAATTCGGAACTCCACCACACCACCTGAGGTAAGATACAACACAGCCCTTATTGCAACCCGGGGCATAGTGGAGCGCACATTCGGAGTGCTCAAGTCATGCTTTCGCTCCTTTGACCGCTCTGGTGGGCAGCTGCTATACGTGCCTCCAGTAGTGTGCAGGATCATAGTTGCCGCATGTGTCCTGCACAACGTTGCAACCCGCCGGGGCCTGCGGGTGGACATGGTGGTGCCCTCACATCCCCAACCACATGCACGGCCGCTGCGCATGGGAGGTGAAAGGACACGTGGTGAGGCAGCCCGTACCCAGCTGGTTGCTAATTACTTCACCTAAAATCCTACCCCTGTGGAGTGCACACAGCCCTGGCACATACCAGCTGACAATCAATGATGATGACATAAGGGACAGTCAACTGTCACAACCATACAAGCCTGAGATTGGTCAACTGGAAGTGTTACATTGTGTGCATCCCTACCTACTTAAAGACAACCAATGCTGTGTCACAAAAGACACACATTCATGCAGCATGAATGACTACCCCCTTGCAAAACACAACATGAAAATAGTGCCATGTCACCCAACCCCTCCCCTTCTCAGCTACCCAACACACCATGGCATGTCATGCAATGTGAAAGCAACCAAATGAATGCACGACACCTGACACAAGTGTCACAAAGTGCACTGTCCCAAATGTAAACAGGCCACAGACAATATGCTCCCAGTAATCAGTAAGAAACAGCACACATGAACAAATACTTACCAGCAACACAAACAGCAACACAGGATGAAACAGTGGCAAAATATGACAGTACAAAATCAAAGTAGTGCAAGTCTCACAACCTGACTAAGCCAGCACATCCACCCCTTCCAACTGCAGAGTGTTGCTGTCAGGCAAATGTGTCAGTGTACTGCATACAACATTAACTGCATCTGCAAAGGAGACGGCCTTGTGAAGACATGAAGAGGTACATGTGAATAAGGAGAAAGACATGGATGCACAAGCACATATCAACACACCATGCAGTATTCAATCCAACAACAATCCCCACTAGGGATGTACACACAGTTTTGACTACAGACTGCCCACACAGCTCATGGAAGCCCAATGTCACCGTGTAAGTTACTGTCACTTGGACACACCCTTGGCAAGCCCATAGAAAGGGGAAGCAGGAGGGGTGTGTATGTCAGTAACCCAAGCATCTAACCCAAAGACAGGACAAGCCTGCATGTGCCCAGCTGGAATGCACAGTGGATGCCCATGGGAGCCACACAAGGCAACACACTGTTAAAAAAAAAATACAAAAATCAAAAATGGCCATGTGTGGACCAGGGGGGGAGGCCACCCAGGAGGTTTGAGGACAGGGTGCACCCCAACACCCACCTGCGTGGAAGTTGAGAAAAAAAAATACCTCCATGGGCTCATGGCCTGCATGGCTACGCTACTATGGGAGAACTGCTGTCGCTCTCTTCACCCTCTGCTGCTACATCAGGAGGTGGCCGTGCTATGGGAGGCTGCCCACGCAAAGCCCTGGTATGGTCCTCCATGGCAGCAAGCATGCGGGTGTGGAAGGTTTCGTTCTGGAGGATGATGATACGGAGATCCCCATGCAGCACCTCACGGGTAGCCCGCATTTCTACCTGCATGGCCTCGCGTGATGCCCGAATCTCCACACAGGTTGCCTGGAGCTCTGCTGAGAGTGAACGTGTGAGCTGCTGTTCTGACCTAAAATTTTGGGAAGCCTCAAGTTTACCCAGAGTCTCCCTGAGGAACAGGTGTTCTAACCTCAGGGCTTCCCTGTGGCCCTGTGACTCTACAGATATGGCTTCGCGCAGAGTCTCCAGTGCCGCCCGTCAGTCCCTGTTGGACGCCAACATGTCCTCCCTGTGTGATTGGCAAATGGAGTCTGTTGACTGCTGTTGGAGCTCCATCTGCCTTTCAGGGGGGAGAATGGAAGTGGCCACCCTATCCATTGCCTGAGCCATCATTTCACACGATGCTCCCTGTTGTGCTGCTATACTGTACATGGAGTTTTCCCATACAGTATTGCCTGGTGGCACACGGCCACTGCGTCGGCGGGCACCACACCTGTTTGGGGCAAGGCGATCTGCACCTTGCTGTGCTGGCACTGCCTGAGGCTGCAGGACTGCATTCCCCCTTTGATCTGCTGGCCCAGGAACAGGAGCTAATGTTGTGGAGTGTGAACCTGCATCCGTAACTGCCAAAGGCGGGGTTACCAACACTGACATCCCCATAGAGGGGTCTACCCCGGTGCAGGTGGGTTGGACAGAACAGCATCCCTGCCAGAAACACTCACCTGCGACGGCACATATGTCTCGCTGTCCGATTCAGCACCTGAATCATAGAGGTCTGGGGAGGTGCACCTCAGAGACACCCGTGGACAGTATGGTCTGCAGGAGGATTGGGTTTTCACCCACCACCACCGCACGTTCTCCACTGGTGCCCGGTTGTGGCT
Source organism: Ambystoma mexicanum (assembly GCF_040938575.1). Classification (NCBI taxonomy): domain Eukaryota; kingdom Metazoa; phylum Chordata; class Amphibia; order Caudata; family Ambystomatidae; genus Ambystoma; species Ambystoma mexicanum. Next base: position 1,497,456,313 of record NC_090932.1, on the reverse strand, counting down.
GAGATTCCTCCTGGGTCTGCACCATCTCCTCCGCCTCAACAGCATCAAGTGCGTCATCACCTGCAAAAACATGAAAGACAACAAATGGAAACAGGCATGAGCACCATAGCACACACATAGGCCTGACAAGCCAGAGATCCAGTACATGAATTACACATGTCCCACATGACTATAGCCCTGACATGCATGCACTGTCAATGAGTTGGAAGGGGAGGCAAAAAGCAGACACTGAGGACTCCAAGATGGAAAAGCAACAGATTTGCTGCATGCTGGATAGCACTAGCATCACACATTAGCCTGTGAGTGGCATGCACAATACACATACATGACACATGCCAGCACACAGATGGCACATAGCATAGCCATGGTACATTTGACAAGTACAGCCATATGTTAGTGAATGAGTACTGTCACCCATCCATGTGAGATGGACATGATGAGATGAAAAATGCAAAATGGTGTGACAAAATATGCATGTGCCACACACTGCAACACATCCAGTGTTCAATTATACAGTGATGGCAGGCAGATGGATACATCAATGGTTGGTCACTTCAATATGACAGGAGACAACAGTCATGTTTCACATTCAAACAGGGCCCAAAAATTAATGTGAGCAGGCCCTTACTCAATCAGCCTGAATGGTCAAATCATTCCCATAACAAGGTAATACATGTGGGCCATTGTGGGGTGCAATCTATGGCAGAAGCATGTCACATATGTGGCATTAGGGCAGAAAAGTGTGTTGTAAAAATGGGAGGATTTAAACATACAGGCTGAATGAACACTGAAAATTATGAACAATGTTGTTGCAAGATGACAGTTCAAGGGCAACTGCAGTAATGTGGTGCTAATTGGCTACTGTGGTCAGAAGGGATACTGTCATACCCAAATCCAAGGCCGGTGGATGGTTTGGAGGAAGCACATGGGTGACCCATACCACTCATGAGTACACACCCTCACCTGGCACTCAATCGGAACACATCACCCAAGCACCATACACATGGATTACACACACATGCATGGGCACTCACCGGACAATTCTTAATAATCTGGTAGGTCTCCCACGCCTTGGATCTGTTCCTCTGTGACGAAGGTTCCAGCAACAGACTCATGTTCAGTGAGTTGGTCGTCCTCTGGTGGAAACCCACCGCCAGTCACCAGAGTAGAGGCATGATTGGAAGCCAGCTTGTTCTTTGCTCTGCATTTCAGGTCATTCCACCGCTTGTAGCAATCATCAGCTGTGCGCCTCACAAATCCAATGGCACTAATATGGTCCGCGATGGTCTGCCAGTGGGCCCTACGTTGAGCAGGCGTAGTCTTGCAGCCTGCAGTCACCACCATTTTGCGGCTATGTGCCAACACATAGGCCACAAGTGCATCAAGTTCGGCATCATTGAAGCTAGGCTTCCTTGAGGTGCCGGAGTGTGTAGCCGTGTCTGGGGTTCCAGCCTGTAGTGCAAGAGCACCCTTCTTCTTCTTGGAAAGTAGTGCAGATCCTGAGTGGCTTACGCCGCTCTGGTCAGTAGGGGCAGAAGCGCAGGTGGACTGGGTATTTGAAGCCCGTAAAGGCACAATGACCAGAGGTCTTGGTGCAGGCATTGTCTGCAGGGTGATGTTGGCAGTGACAACGTCGGTGTGATGCACCTGGACCGACACTGTCCCGGCTGGGAGACTCGGAGCTGGGGTGGATTGAGCTGCAGCTGCCCCTGCAGCCTCCTCACACTGGCTACTTGGGGCAGCAGATGACATTGCTGCCCCAGATCCACGTGGCCTGGTGACAGGACCTTTCACCGCCACACGTGGCTTAGACTTGGTGACCTGGAAGTCAGCCTGGGAGTCATCCTGTGCCAGTTCAGTTGACAAAATGGGCCGGTTCAACAAGGGCTGAGCTGGGATGGTGTCAGCTACATTTCCCACAACCATTGGGGGGGCATAGGTGGCCCAGATTGGTCCTTCACACACTGGGCTCTAGGGGCACTCTGCAAATACTGGCCACGTTCCCTACCACACCCACCACGCCCACCTCTTTGAGTTCGGCCACCTTTGCCTCCCTTACTGCTTGGTCACCTCCCAACCATGGCACTGAGGTTGTTGTGCGTATGGGAGTTGCAGTAAACAATTGTCCTGGGCATTTGGGGTGAAAGGGGTAGGGTACTAGATGGAATTCGTACCCTAGTGCTCTAGCAAGGCTGTCTGTGACCCCTGGGGGAAGATGATGGGTCACGCAACGCACAGGCACCCCAAAAACAAAAGTACACGTGCATGCAACCCCTGGTAGGCCACGTGCGTGGAAAAATGAACCCGCACTACGCTGTGGCACCCAGAAACACAGAAATAAGTGTATGCGTGTTACACGCAGCCTACTATGACCACTGAAGGGGTACACGACACACAGGGGCAACCACAGTTGGAAAATACGTGCGCAACTCACCGTCACCGTCTGCCTTGAAAAAGAACGTGAAAAAGACGAGAAGAAAAGAACACAGTCTGAGGAAACAGGGAGTACGAACTGGAAACGTTGTGAAGTAATCGCGTGTGAATCGACAAGAAGTACAAGAATCACCCACTCGCTCTCCACAAAAAGCACGTACAAGACAATAGCGTCATACTCGTACCTTTTGAGCCAGCCCACACGTGCAACGTCACTTACACGCTTACGCGCAAGGCCCTTTCCTCCAATAGCACGGTGATGTGCCTTTTACTCAAGTGCTGATTCACTATGCACCTGTGTGGTGGGGAACGCCCGCGCGCGTAACGTCACTTACGCGCTAGGGGCCTTTCCTCCAATTTCATGCTGATGTGCACTTTTTTCATGTGCCAAATCACTGCGTATCAAGCTGGCCACGCAACAACACATGGAAGACCACGCTCCTGCCCAGAAGGCCATATTCCTACCCCCCAGAACCCCGAGCATGCTCCAACCTGCCATCTGCTGCTGCCTGCTGCCCACATGCCCTGTTATTTGGTGCCTGCACGTCAGCCAGGGGTGCAGTTGCTGTGACCACCCCCTCTGGAACTGAAGACTCCAGACTGGGATACCATCGCTCCACAGACCAGCCCCAGGACCCAGTTGCCCACCCACACCTGCCTCTGGGGTTGCCATGTTGGACACTACACCATCTGGCACCACTGGCAACCCCCAGGCAGAGAGGCAGAGGGCCACCAGCTTCAGTGCCAGGGAAGTTGGTGTCCTGGTGGAGCAAGTCCTGGGGCAGTATGATGCCCTCTTTGAAAGTTCGCGCGCCGACAATGAAGGACGGAAGAGGATCTAGATGGACATCGTGACAGCCATCAACGAGGAGGGGGTGGCAGTCCGCGAGATGAAACATGTCCGGAATCGCTGGGAGGACTTCAGGTCCAGGACCCTCAACAAGGCCCGGCGCCTCTTGAAGGCAGCGGATGCCAAGGGGTGCCGGGTCCACCTGACCGACAACCAGATGAGGGTCCTAGAACGCATACACCCAGCGCTCCACGTCCAGGTCCTTGAGGGGCAGACCCGTCTGGAGTCGAGCGGTAAGTGTACATGCATACTGATCGGACACTGTGCGTGTTGTGGTGTGCCAGGAGTGCGCAGGCTGCACATATGTCTTTGTAGGGACCTGTATGGCTGCGTGACGTGAACCTGCCACATGTGATTCCTATCAAGTGTGAGACACATCGATGGTGTATGTGTTGGTAAGCATGCTGTGCAAATGTATGTGTGGGTGCACACATGTAATTTCTTATGAGTATGTACTGTGGCATGGTTGTGGTGTCACACATGGATGCTGGTTCATGCTGCATGTATCTGCACAATGCACATGTGCATGTGGGTGTATTTGACAAGTGTGCAACTGTGATGCAACATGAATGCATGTGACACTGACATGTAGAAGGCTGAATGCGAGATGTGACATGGATGGGGATCTCATCACTGCGACAGTTGGTGGAGATGTACACATGCATGTAAGTGTGGCGGCGTGTGTGCATTTGTTGTGCACTCCCCGTGTTTCATGTGATGTCAGGCTCACCTTCGGCTGCTTGTGCTGTTGTTTGTGTATGGATGGTGCTGCCTGGTGCAATATTCCTGTTGTTCGCAGTAGTGCTCTGCCACACAGCCCCCTAAAAAAGTGGACTTCGCAGCTCTAACTGCTTTGTATCATTGGGGGTGCTGGGGGACATGAGTCGGGGCCTGACCCTCACTGCTGGGTGGATGGGGGTGCTGGAGGAGATGAGTCAGGGCCTGACCCTCACTGTTGGGTGGATGGGGGTGCTGGGGGACATGAGTCGGGGCCTGACCCTCACTGCTGGGTGGATGGGGGTGCTGGGGGACATGAGTCGGGGCCTGCTGGCAGGTGCCCTTCACTGCCGGGTGGATGGGGGTGCTGGGGGACATGAGTCGGGGCCTGACCCTCACTTCTGGGTGGATGGGGGTGCTGGGGGACATGAGTCGGGGCCTGCTGGCAGGTGCCCCTCACTGCTGGGTGGCTGGGGGTGCTGGGGGACATGAGTCTGGGCCTGACCCTCAGTGCTGGGTGGATGGGGGTGCTGGGGGACATGAGTCGGGGCCTGCTGGCAGGTGCCCCTCACTGCTGGGTGGATGGGGGTGCTGGGGGACTTGAGTCGGGGCCTGCTGGCAGGTGCCCCTCACTGCTGGGTGAATGGGGGTGCTGAGAGACATGAGTCGGGGCCTGACCCTCAATGCTGGGTGGATGGGGGTCCTGGGGGACATGAGTCGGGGCCTGCTGGCAGGTGCCCCTCACTGCTGGTTGGATGGGGCTGCTGGGGGACAAGAGTCGGGGCCTGACCCTCACTGCTGGGTGGATGGGGGTGCTGGGGGACATGAGTCGGGGCCTGCTGGCAGGTGCCCCTCACTGCTGGGTGGATAGGGGTGCTGGGGGACCTGAGTCGGGGCCTGCTGGCAGGTGCCCCTCACTGCTGGGTGGATGGGGGTGCTGGGGGACATGAGTCGGGGCCTGCTGGCAGGTGCCCCTCACTGCTGGGTGGATGGGGGTGCTGGGGGACATGAGTCGGGGCCTGCTGGCAGGTGCCCCTCACTGCTGGGTGGATGGGGGTGCTGGGGGACATGAGTCAGTGCTCACTTGTGTATGGTGACATGTGGGCTGGCTGGGGGGCTTCGCCAGGGTGGATGGGCTGCCTGTGGAGCATGGCCACGGTTGCAGTGTGTACCCCTGTGTTGGGGTCTGCCTGCAGGCCTTGGGGAGGGGGGAGAGGGCACACCTGGGAGGACACACACTGCCAATTTGTTGGGGCACACCCGTAATACACGTACTACCCGCTCGCACAAGACCAATCGTGTGTAAAACTTCCTGCACACGCCAGAAATACATGTACCCCGCTCGCACAAGGCCAATCGCATGTGGAAGTTCCCGCGCACCCCAGAAACACACGTACCCCGCTTGGACAGGGCCAATCGCATGTGTAACTTCCTACAAACCCCCGAAATACACGTACCCTGCTCGCACAGGGCCAATCGCGTGTGAAACTTCCCACGCACCCCCCGAAATATACGTACCCCACTCGCACAAGGCCAATCGCGTGTGAAACTTCCCGCGCACCCCAAAAATACACGTACCCCGCTCGCACAGGGCCAATTGCATGTGAAACTTCCTGCGCACCCCCAAAATACACGTACCCGCTCGCACAGGGCCAATCGCGTGTGAAACTTCCCGCGCACCCCCGAAATACACGTACCCTGCTCGCACAGGGCCAATCGTGTGTGTAACTTCCCGCGCACCCCTGAAATACACGTGCCCCGCTCGCACAAGGCCAATCGCATGTGAAACTTCCCGCGCACCCCCGAAATACACGTACCCTGCTCGCACAAGGCCAATCGCGTGTGGAAGTTCCCACGCACCCCAGAAATACACGTACCCTGCTCGCACAGGGCCAATCGCATGTGTAACTTCCCGCGCACCCCAGAAATACACGTACACTGCTCGCACAAGGCCAATCGTGTGTTAAACTTCCCGAGCAGCGGGGTACGTGTATTCGGAGGGGTGCACGGGGAGTTTTACAGATGTTTTCGTGGTTGGGGGGCTGTATGCTGGTCCGCTGGCCTGTGCGCCATGTACGGGATTTGTGCGCTGTTCATGGCGCACGGGGAGGGGTTGGGGCCATATCTGGCGCTGCTGCAGGGTCGCTGAGCTATTCTGCGCCACGGCTGTTTATGGATGTTGAAATCCATGAATACGCTGTGCGCGGAAATGGATTTTGGCACACGCGGCTGGTGCAGACTGCTGCACGCGCACACTGTGCGCCAGCCGCGTACGCCACTTGTGCGCTGAATTCTATGAATTACCCCCTTAACCTGTGGCGTACCCGTGAAGTCCTATGCAGGCGGAAATTGATTCCAACTGAACAAAATTATTGCAGACATTGTTTATCAATGGAACAAAGCGAAACCTTACAATATCTGTTGGTGGAATGCTGTGCTTTAAAGAGAGTTCGTTCAAGATGCTTTGATAATGTGTTTGCAATCCATACTGAGTTGCCACATGATCAAATATGGCAAATTTTGTTTTCAGATCCAAGGGAGAGGGTACAGATAGCGATAGTCCAATTTTCTAAAATGATACTACCACAGGGAGAAGTAACTCATAAAGGCAGTGGGAGCAAAGACTAATAGTAGATATAGGGGGTGTATATACCCCCCCTGTAATGCAGATGAAGTCATTGCCTCTGCAGGCCTTTTGGTTTTATTTACTTATGTGGTTTCATTATGTTTTTAAACCTGATGTCTAGGTGTATGTGTGTGAGTCTACGGCTTTATAGTGTAATTAAGTACTGTTAAGTATTGGTTTTGCTTAGTTAGCTAAATCAAGGAATATAATCTGTACCCTAGTATTATTATTATTATTATTATGAGTTTCTATGTTTGTCTAATCTTAACTTTTTTCTTTATGTAAATATGAATGTTGAACTTTGTATTATGTCTCCTTATGTGTGTATGAATATTGAAAAGTTGCGTTGCAACTAAACCAAATGAAAAAATTATAATAATAATCTCTCAATCCCATCAATCTGCTCAATTATATTACTAAAATAAGTTTACAATGTTACTTGTTTCTGTGCTTTGTTAAAAAAAATATTATTCTTGTGTGTTACAGTTTACAAGTCACTTTTCACCCAAAGCAAACCAAATTAACAAATCCGATACAATTCAAATTCATCACTTCAAAACCAGTTTTACAAAATTTAAAACAGCAATACACAAAGGGGTTTCTTTAGCATTAAGTGTTCGATGCCAGAACAAACTAGTTGAAAAAATGTCTTCATAATACAGAAATCTGCTCAATAACTGGGAGCGCAGGGCCGATAGTGGGTATCAGGTAATATCATCCCCACCAATAATATTGCCATATATATGGTCGTGGGGTAAGGCCATAGGCGATATTATTACTGGGAATAATGTATGGGGTTATTGGGACCGGGGGTTGCGGGTGTGTCCCCTGCTCCATTAAAAACATTATGGGGGCTGTGCAAGATGGTTCCATGGCTTAATATCACTGCAAAAATAAGGCGATATTCTTGTATGTCCGGAATCGCTGGGAGGACTTCAGGTCCAGGACCCTCAACAAGGCCCGGCGCCTCTTGAAGGCAGCGGATGCCAAGGGGTGCCGGGTCCACCTGACCGACAACCAGATGAGGGTCCTAGAACGCATACACCCAGCGCTCCACGTCCAGGTCCTTGAGGGGCAGACCCGTCTGGAGTCGAGCGGTAAGTGTACATGCATACTGATCGGACACTGTGCGTGTTGTGGTGTGCCAGGAGTGCGCAGGCTGCACATATGTCTTTGTAGGGACCTGTATGGCTGCGTGACGTGAACCTGCCACATGTGATTCCTATCAAGTGTGAGACACATCGATGGTGTATGTGTTGGTAAGTATGCTGTGCAAATGTATGTGTGGGTGCACACATGTAATTTCTTATGAGTATGTACTGTGGCATGGTTGTGGTGTCACACATGGATGCTGGTTCATGCTGCATGTATCTGCACAATGCACATGTGCATGTGGGTGTATTTGACAAGTGTGCAACTGTGATGCAACATGAATGCATGTGACACTGACATGTAGAAGGCTGAATGCGAGATGTGACATGGATGGGGATCTCATCACTGCGACAGTTGGTGGAGATGTACACATGCATGTAAGTGTGGCGGCGTGTGTGCATTTGTTGTGCACTCCCCGTGTTTCATGTGATGTCAGGCTCACCTTCGGCTGCTTGTGCTGTTGTTTGTGTATGGATGGTGCTGCCTGGTGCAATATTCCTGTTGTTCGCAGTAGTGCTCTGCCACACAGCCCCCTAAAAAAGTGGACTTCGCAGCTCTAACTGCTTTGTATCATTGGGGGTGCTGGGGGACATGAGTCGGGGCCTGACCCTCACTGCTGGGTGGATGGGGGTGCTGGAGGAGATGAGTCAGGGCCTGACCCTCACTGTTGGGTGGATGGGGGTGCTGGGGGACATGAGTCGGGGCCTGACCCTCACTGCTGGGTGGATGGGGGTGCTGGGGGACATGAGTCGGGGCCTGCTGGCAGGTGCCCTTCACTGCCGGGTGGATGGGGGTGCTGGGGGACATGAGTCGGGGCCTGACCCTCACTTCTGGGTGGATGGGGGTGCTGGGGGACATGAGTCGAGGCCTGCTGGCAGGTGCCCCTCACTGCTGGGTGGCTGGGGGTGCTGGGGGACATGAGTCTGGGCCTGACCCTCAGTGCTGGGTGGATGGGGGTGCTGGGGGACATGAGTCGGGGCCTGCTGGCAGGTGCCCCTCACTGCTGGGTGGATGGGGGTGCTGGGGGACTTGAGTCGGGGCCTGCTGGCAGGTGCCCCTCACTGCTGGGTGGATGGGGGTGCTGAGAGACATGAGTCGGGGCCTGACCCTCAATGCTGGGTGGATGGGGGTCCTGGGGGACATGAGTCGGGGCCTGCTGGCAGGTGCCCCTCACTGCTGGTTGGATGGGGGTGCTGGGGGACAAGAGTCAGGGCCTGACCCTCACTGCTGGGTGGATGGGGGTGCTGGGGGACATGAGTCGGGGCCTGCTGGCAGGTGCCCCTCACTGCTGGGTGGATGGGGGTGCTGGGGGACAAGAGTCGGGGCCTGCTGGCAGGTGCCCCTCACTGCTGGGTGGATGGGGGTGCTGGGGGACATGAGTCGGGGCCTGCTGGCAGGTGCCCCTCACTGCTGGGTGGATGGGGGTGCTGGGGGACATGAGTCGGGGCCTGCTGGCAGGTGCCCCTCACTGCTGGGTGGATGGGGGTGCTGGGGGACATGAGTCAGTGCTCACTTGTGTATGGTGACATGTGGGCTGGCTGGGGGGCTTCGCCAGGGTGGATGGGCTGCCTGTGGAGCATGGCCACGGTTGCAGTGTGTACCCCTGTGTTGGGGTCTGCCTGCAGGCCTTGGGGAGGGGGGAGAGGGCACACCTGGGAGGACACACACTGCCAATTTGTTGGGGCACACCCGTAATACACGTACTACCCGCTCGCACAAGACCAATCGTGTGTAAAACTTCCTGCACATGCCAGAAATACATGTACCCCGCTCGCACAAGGCCAATCGCATGTGGAAGTTCCCGCGCACCCCAGAAACACACGTACCCCGCTTGGACAGGGCCAATCGCATGTGTAACTTCCTACAAACCCCCGAAATACACGTACCCTGCTCGCACAGGGCCAATCGCGTTTGAAACTTCCCGCGCACCCCCCGAAAATATACGTACCCCACTCGCACAAGGCCAATCGCGTGTGAAACTTCCCGCGCACCCCCGAAATACACGTACCCCGCTCGCACAGGGCCAATTGCATGTGAAACTTCCCGCGCACCCCCGAAATACACGTACCCGCTCGCACAGGGCCAATCGCGTGTGAAACTTCCCGCGCACCCCCGAAATACACGTACCCCGCTCGCACAGGGCCAATCGTGTGTGTAACTTCCCGCGCACCCCTGAAATACACGTGCCCCGCTCGCACAAGGCCAATCGCATGTGAAACTTCCCGCGCACCCCCGAAATACACGTACCCCGCTCGCACAAGGCCAATCGCGTGTGGAAGTTCCCACGCACCCCAGAAATACACGTACCCTGCTCGCACAGGGCCAATCGCATGTGTAACTTCCCGCGCACCCCAGAAATACACGTACACTGCTCGCACAAGGCCAATCGCGTGTTAAACTTCCCGAGCAGCGGGGTACGTGTATTCGGAGGGGTGCACGGGGAGTTTTACAGATGTTTTCGTGGTTGGGGGGCTGTATGCTGGTCCGCTGGCCTGTGCGCCATGTACGGGATTTGTGCGCTGTTCATGGCGCACGGGGAGGGGTTGGGGCCATATCTGGCGCTGCTGCAGGGTCGCTGCGCTATTCTGCGCCACGGCTGGTTATGGATGTTGAAATCCATGAATACGCTGTGCGCGGAAATGGATTTTGGCACACGCGGCTGGTGCAGACTGCTGCACGCGCACACTGTGCGCCAGCCGCGTACGCCACTTGTGCGCTGAATTCTATGAATTACCCCCTTAACCTGTGGCGTACCCGTGAAGTCCTATGCAGGCGGAAATTGATTCCAACTGAACAAAATTATTGCAGAAATTGTTTATCAATGGAACAAAGCGAAACCTTACAATATCTGTTGGTGGAATGCTGTGCTTTAAAGAGAGTTCATTCAAGATGCTTTGATAATGTGTTTGCAATCCATACTGAGTTGCCACATAATCAAATATGGCAAATTTTGTTTTCAGATCCAAGGGAGAGGGTACAGATAGCGATAGTCCAATTTTCTAAAATGATACTACCACAGGGAGAAGTAACTCATAAAGGCAGTGGGAGCAAAGACTAATAGTAGATATAGGGGGTGTATATACCCCCCTGTAATGCAGATGAAGTCATTGCCTCTGCAGGCCTTTTGGTTTTATTTACTTATGTGGTTTCATTATGTTTTTAAACCTGATGTCTAGGTGTATGTGTGTGAGTCTACGGCTTTATAGTGTAATTAAGTACTGTTAAGTATTGGTTTTGCTTAGTTAGCTAAATCAAGGAATATAATCTGTACCCTAGTATTATTATTATTATTATTATGAGTTTCTATGTTTGTCTAATCTTAACTTTTTTCTTTATGTAAATATGAATGTTGAACTTTGTATTATGTCTCCTTATGTGTGTATGAATATTGAAAAGTTGCGTTGCAACTAAACCAAATGAAAAAATTATAATAATAATCTCTCAATCCCATCAATCTGCTCAATTATATTACTAAAATAAGTTTACAATGTTACTTGTTTCTGTGCTTTGTTAAAAAAAATATTATTCTTGTGTGTTACAGTTTACAAGTCACTTTTCACCCAAAGCAAACCAAATTAACAAATCCGATACAATTCAAATTCATCACTTCAAAACCAGTTTTACAAAAACTAAAACAGCAATACACAAAGGGGTTTCTTTAGCATTAAGGGTTCGATGCCAGAACAAACTAGTTGAAAAAATGTCTTCATAATACAGAAATCTGCTCAATAACTGGGAGCGCAGGGCCGATAGTGGGTATCAGGTAATATCATCCCCACCAATAATATTGCCATATATATGGTCGTGGGGTACGGCCATAGGCGATATTATTACTGGGAATAATGTATGGGGTTATTGGGACCGGGGGTTGCGGGTGTGTCCCCTGCTCCATTAAAAACATTATGGGGGCTGTGCAAGATGGTTCCATGGCTTAATATCACTGCAAAAATAAGGCGATATTCTTGTATGGCGATATTTTTGCAGGGATGTTAACACGTGGAACCCGATAGTGACACACGACCAATCATTACGTTTCAACCTCTAATGAACAAGAGCGACGTAACATTTCAGCTCTTATCATGACATTCCTTGCCACGGAAACCTCAACTGTTAGAAAATAAATCCAATTTCAGTCTTAATAAATAATTTCTAAAATCATGGGATGGGTGCTTTAGTACATAGCAGGGTACCGTGTTAAAAGCTTTATCTTCCGATCTAAGATGATAACATAGCTGCTACCTCTTAATCAAATTTCTATCAGTAATCCAATGACTCTCAAACTGCTTCTTTTTAACCTAATAATGATACACTATCAGCTCCTCCTTAGTTGCATTCACTGCAGATAATGCCACCTGACAGTTGGTTACCCATACCTGCAGCAAGTTGCAGGCGTAAACCAACTGTTCCTGCATTTTCAAAACGAGGTTGTCTATGTGGGAGACAATTCTTTGGCATACAGTTGAAGCAACAGCCAATCAACTTGTGAGATCAAGCCGAGTTTGTGTCACATACACCAATGGGAACACCCTGCGGGTGGGCTGGTGTTTTATGCCAGAATATAGCCTCCACCTTGCCCCAATCGGCAGCACCGCTCTTCATTTGAGCGCCATGTAAGATCTTGGTCACATTTTTCTGTTGATAAAAGGGCAGAAGTGGAGAAATCGAAAAAAACGGCCGTAGCGCCGATCAAGCAAACTCATTTGTGCGGCTCCCTGTTGGTTGCTGAGTGAAGTGGACTAACTAAATTCTGTTTTTGAAGTTTATCATAAAACACGACCCGCCAAGTACTTAATCTGATCCGCAATCTCAAGCTTGATATGATATGATAGGTTATTTATAACACGTTTAATACCCAGAGGTTTCTAAGCGCGGACCCAGGGATCGAACCTGTCCTGCGTGTCTTGCTTCCAAGGTGAACACTTTGCCCCTGATCTATCCTCCCGAGACTTAGATTGCACAAGTGACTAATTATCCAGACCTTTATTTTTAGACTGTTTAGAAGGTGAGAATTTTTGTTTTTCTTAAATCTAAATCGAAATCTTTAAATCTAAACCCACTAAATAACTATTTAGGGCAGTCAAGGCGCGCTGGAGCCCAATGGGTATTAGATCACAGAGTATTATATCATCAACGTATGCCAGGTACTGTACCCGTAACCTTCCCAAGTGAGGAGCATGACCATTCACTTGGTTTAAGACCGAGCCAATATCATCAATGTAGGCATTGAACAGAAATTGAGCCAGGACCCATCCTTAGCGCAAGCCACCATGTGTCCTGATCCATTTAGAAACATTAGCTGCTTGTCCAGCCTGATCTCTATCATGGTTTCCTTATGAAGAGCTGTCAATAAACTCAACAGGGAAGAAGGACAACCCATTGCCCGAAGTTTATCCCACAGCTTTAGTCTATTGACACAGTCGAAGGCAAGCAATATGGGTCTTTTAGTGAGACTGACTTGATCAGCCAACACCTGTAAGTTACCTCCTGCCTAATCAAGCAGCTGTGGCCTTACCCGATATTGTTATATGATATGGTTCTGGGGGAGCAATCAGACATGGTGGGGGGTGGACGAAATGAAGAACGAGATTGTCTGGGTTGGGAAAGGTGAGCAGGTGCAGGTACTCACAAACAGGTTGGGGGTGCTAGTTAGGACTGTTGCGGCTATGTCATTTCACTTTTATTACATATGTTCATGATTTCTTCAGTCATTGGGGGTCATTCCGAGGTGGGCGGTAGGGGATAACGGGCACCGGTAAGGAGACCGGTGCCGGTAATCCCGTATCGCCCAATTCCGAGGTCCCTTAGCGGGAACCGTAAGGGACATGTGGTCAGACCACATGTCCTTTACGGGTCCCGCTAAGGGATCAGGGCGCAAATAACGGGCTTGACATTTGCGAGCCCGTTATTTGCGCCCTCCCCATTCCCATTGAGCCCTATTGGGGGCTCAAATGGGAATGGGGAATGGTTTGTTCAATGGGGATTTACCGGTCACTCTGCGGTAGGAATGGACCGGTAACTCCCCATTGATTAACAACGGACTCGGTACTGGTATGGGAGGCAGCCATGGAGCTAATGGCTCCATGGCTACCGCCATACTCGGAATGACCCCCATTGTCTTTAATGGCTGCAGGTCTAAATTTCTTTCAGCAACGGGGCATCTCGCTTCCAGTGTGATTGCCTCTTTGCTGTCTGGATCGGTGCAGGGAATAAACAAGGAAGATGTGCTTGTGGGCAATGGGTTTGAGGCTGACAACAAAGCTGGTTCCAATAAGCAAGGGGATGCGATCACTAGGCTTGATCTCACTTTGTCACATGGAAGTTGGGTTTCTCCAGACACCGAGCAGAGCTTTGGAGTGTTCTAGGCTAGTTCCAGGCTGCCGCAGGGCTTCCTCAAGTCCTGTCTTGAGTTCAGTACCTCCTTCCTCATCCAGGGACTCGTCTCTGTTGGGAATACAAGCACATGAGCAGAGCCTCCGCTTTTTGGTGGAATTGGAGCATGGTAGGAACCCAGCCCTCAACACGGGGTTCACCCATTGAAACATTTTGAGGAACACCCAATCAGTTGTGAATGAGAGATGCAAACTTTGCAGGACTATTCCAAGGCACTCTCACAGACATGTGCATTTAGGTCTGAATACGGCCTCCACTCTCAAAACAGCCCTATCTGATCTAGTTGCTGTAAAAAGTGAAACAATTCATGGACCCAGCTCCACAGGGCACAAGTAGAATTTGTGTCTCGCCCCATCATAACCAATCTCCCGAGCTATTCTGACCTCGCTCCCTTCCTTCTCTAATTTGTACAATAAGGGTTTTCCCAATTTGGTTGCTCTACTCATATATCTTTGCTTTTTGGCTATTAAGTAACCTGTCGAGTTACGATCAAGTGAGCCTTAGAATTGCATGCCGCTATATATTCAGAGCTCTCAAGTTTCCCATGGCCATGGTTAGAAGGTCATCCCGTCCTGTTTTTTTTCCATTTGCATTCCTGACATGCAGTTTTTTATTTCCCATTTGAAATTTAGGAAAACTACAAGTCCCACAATTCCAAGCAACACCTGGACTGGATGGCCTTCTCGTGCATGGTGGCGGGAAACCTGAGAGGCAGCATATAGTTCCAGTGTTCTAGTTGTCATTAAAAAGAGTGCTGGTAACATTTTGTAATCAGCAGATATTAGCCAGCTCAAATGTTGTTAATAGACAATGGCCCTCATTAGGACCCTGGCGGATTTTTTCCGCCGTCGGCGGACTTTTCCGCCATGGCGCAAAGTCCCTTTACGCCATGGCGGATGGCGGACTTACCGCCCCATTCCGAGGTCGGCGGGGCGGTAAGTCCCCATTGACCCATTTACCCTTCCCCATTCCCATTTCGGCCCCATAGGGCTCAATGGGAGTGGGGAAGGTGTTAATTACGCCACCGTACACTACGGTGGCGTAATTAACACCGAGGTCCCATAGCGCCATGGATTTTTACGCCCGCAAAAAGCGGGCGGAAAAATGACCATGGCGCTATGGGAACTCGTAGTTGGCGGTAAGGGGTCGGCGCAGCTAACGCTGGCGCAAACCCCTTAGCGCCAGGGTCCTAATGAGGGCCAATGGACTAATTCCCTAACTTTGGGCTTGTGACAGGTTTGATGCATCAGTGTGTGCTTGAGAACCGGGTATGGGGCACAATGAAAAGCCTCACAGATTGCTTAACTAGCAGCCCCCCCCCTAAGCCCCTCCTCGTTGAGATCACAAGACCTCTGAGATTGTTACTTTTGGGAAGTTGGACTGTGTAGTGAGATGGGCATCACTTTGGCTTCAGGACTTTTAATCTGTCACCCTTCAGAATCTACTTTATCACCTATTTGAAGGAAATGGTTCAAAATCAGCACCATCACAGTTTAGTGGAAGTCTTCCAGGAATTCAGAGTAACAGAGTTTGGGAGTGCAGTTAAATCGCTGGCAACCCCTGCTTGTAGCCAAATCACCACCATAGTAGTATCGGAGCGCCTTGGCTGCTCCATATAATGGTGCATTGTGTGACTTTGGGAATGCACATAAAGGTGCATTAGGAAACATCTAGACATTTAAGGCACAATGGCTCATATGTACGGGACAGGTTGTTATATTTTCCATCCCAAGTGTAAGGTAGGTTTGCATCACACTATGGACTAGCTCCTAAATAGTGGTCGAAGCATGGCACCCAGAACCGGCTGGTAGCTCCTCATCATCAAATCTTTATTTTGATCCCTGTTGGGGGAACACAAGGGGACCAGGTGCTGCCCCAACTATCCATAAATGATACACATGAGGATAGCGCCTTGAAGCTTGAGATGGACATGATGATGTCACCTACGAGATCTAGTGGCTCCTGGTTGCAATGGAAAAGTGAGAGCAACACACTGCCTCTTGCTCTTGCTGCTGCTTGTGCCACTGTTCTCCCTGGTTTGTTGTGCGCACATGAAAAATAGTGCTTACCTGGAATCCTCACCTGCCAGCAGGGAGCTGGGGTCGAAAAATGGCCCAGGACTGCTGCAGAAAGCTGTGCATCCTTTATTACACTCCCTGCCACCGCCCAGGGCTATCAAAGGTAGACAAAGGGGTTTATAGTCATAAAATCGAATGCAAAAATGTCGAAAGTCAAAAAATCATTTCTTTTTTAATATTTTTTTATTCGAAATGGGGGGTTTCCCCCCTAACCCCCCCTTTTTTTTGTTTTGACCTTTCTTTTTACATGCAGAACCCCAAAAAAATATATAAATAAAAAAATAAAGAATTTGATTTTTTTTTTCGACATTACGTTTTCGAATTTATTGTAATTAAAAAAAAAAATTTCCGATATTATGACTGACCACCAGACAAAGGGGTAGCAAGAGCAAGCATTATTTTATTTTATTTACATTTTTGCTTAGCGCTGGCCCTACCCAGAGGACCTCGGAGCACCTTACATGGTTCAAGGTTTGTAAAGGTTGGAATTGAGAAAAGAAGCTACAAAATGTTTTCAGGAAAGGATGGGACGATTAGGATAGACGAGTGGTAGCAGTGGAGGTGGGCAGGGGTACGTGTAGGGGCAGTATGTGGGCAATTGTTGTAACCCTCTAGAGATCTCCAGGTGGTGCATGGTCCATGAAGCACCAACAACTCCCAGCCGAGTCGTCATTGGTAGATCCTTCTTGGCGATCCCTCCTGGTCCATATGGGGCAGGTGTGGGAATGCAGATCTTTGCGTTCAGTCGCCCCTCGCCCCTTGTAGAATGTGGCTTACTTTTATTGCAAAGTTGTATTGATAGATTCACCTTTTTGGCTAGACTTGTTTCTGCTTTTATGTTTTTTTTACGTATTTGTATGGATAAGGTACTGCCCTGTTTTCATGATTATATATGTAGAGCGTTTATGGCGCTCTGATGCATTAGCGCCACCTTCGCGGCTTGGCGCTTTATAGCCTTTTTAAAAAAAATACATCTTTGCCTCACTGTGCAATTACAATTTCACCATGAAATACTATACTCCACTTTCCACCGCTTTCATTCCTGAGGAAAAGTGACGTTTATGTTTTGTTAAAAGCACATATAGTGCGATGCACCGGGCTTGTAGTTTATAAACCATCTCCCTATCTTGTTCCTTTCCTCAGTACTCACCTTGCCTCATTAAATGAACATATGTGCCACGTGATGTTATTATATTGGGCAATTTGGGTCCACCCGATCGTACATCGGGTGCAATCCGCTGCTATCCATTTTCCATATGACATTGATTTAACTGTGTTTACATTGCTAAGTGTGGGCTACAGACCAGCTGAGTGGCATTTACCATTTCAGCGTCACCTGCGATGTACTGAAGAATGCCTGCTTTTCTGCGTGCAAGTCAGTTTCCAGCAGAGCTGCATCGATTATTAAACAGCTCGTGCTTGATGGAGTAGTTTTCTAACATGTTTTCATTTTTTTGTTGTTGGCCGGGCTTCTAACTGAATTTAGTGCAAAATAATAACGTCAGTGCCAAGAAATCAATAGAATTGAACATGTGGCTGGGGTGACTTCTGATGCAAGACAGAACCGAGAGAGATTGAAGAATAATGGGGAACGCATTACAAATTACAGCAACCGGAGAATCCACGGCTGCTATGAGCACGCGCTGGGTCCTCGGAGACCAGTGATTATACCAGTGTGGAGCACGCAAGCAAGAGAATGATCTGCGGCTTGAAGGGCAAGGCCTCCACGCCCCGTATTTGCACATGAGCATTCAGGCTCCATGACAGGACCATCACCCAGCTTCATGTAGTCACGCCCCTTACCACTCTGGAGGTGTAATCAGAGCTTTACGTTGGCTGGGGCTAGGCAGTCTCCAAAAACGACTTCTGATTTGATTTGGAATTTGGGTTGCGCGTATCTTTCCGGAGTCAAGCGGAGAACCTGCATCTAGGTGCAGCTGTTCAATTCCTACACAGCCACTTATACCAGCAATGATTATTGAGACGGAATCATACAAAAATGTCGACCTGGGCATTGACAACGGCCAAAAATGCCGACTTTTATTATTTTTTTAACCCCACCTTACACCGCATATATATGTGGGGGGTTTAGAATATAATATTAATATGGGGGGGGGGTAATTGGCGGGTCTCCCCCCGCATATATATGTGGTGTAAAGGGTTAAAAAAAATCGGCATTTTCGGCAGTCGCAATAATCACATAGATCTATTGAAACAAGTTGGCCTTCCATTTTTTGTGGAAAAGAGTAAGAGATGATATTTTCCCGAGTTCAGCAGGCAGTGCGTTCCAGAGACGGGGGCCCTTGATTGAAATCATCAGTCACCCAGAAAGACAAAATGGGAGGGTGGCACAGCCAGCAGGTTTTGCCTGATTGAACGAAGAGAACGAGACGGATGATAAAGCCAGATTTTGTTGACCAAGTAACGGCGTGCCATACTCTGAATACATGTATGTATTATGCACAATGATCTAAACTCAATTCAGTTCTGGACAGGCAACCAGTGTAGCTTCCTACGATACAGAGAAGCAGATACCGTTTTAGGAAGATTGTTTAACTGTGGAATTCTGGCCCACTAGGAGTCGTCGTAACTGACTCACTGGTGCTCCAAAAAGAAGAGTGCCGCAGTAGTCAAGTCTATAATTATCCATTGTCCCCACAACCACGGAACAATCCGGTTCAGAGATAAATGGCAGACCACGATTTAATAGCCTAAATTGGTAATAGACATATCTGATGACTTCAGTAACATGAGCGTTACAACCCAAAGATGCCGGCCATATGCAGCCTACATTTTGTACCTTACAAGAGAAGGTAGTTGTAGGACAGGAGAATGTGGCATGGAAGTCAATTAGTGGATTTTTTGGGCTAAAAACTATCAGCTAGGTTGTGTAGGGCTTATTTTGAGCTTTCTGTCAAGCATCCAACTTTTTGTTGCATTGGCATGGCCCACATACATTCGATAGCTTCTGCTGAGGATGTTAGCCTGACATTAATGTGTTTATCGTCCGCGTAGAAATGATAATTCAGTTGAAACCTAGCGAAGATATCCATTAGTGTCCGAAGGTATATATTAAACAATATTGTGGACAGAGACGACCCCTGGGGCACTCTGCATAGAACAGGAAGATTGTCGGAGTAAAATGTTTCCGATTTGACTGCTTGGGTTCGGTCTAGCAAAATGGACATGAACCACTTCAGCGTCCCCTCTAAGACCCGGGGCAACCTCGGTGAGTCTAGTGAACAACTGCCCAAAGTCAAACGTATCAAAGGCTGCTGATAAGTCGAGCATGAGTAACATGCTCATGTCGCCTTTATCAGCGGCCCTAAGAATATTGTCCCACACAGCCACTAGCGCTGTCTCTGTTGTCTGAAGCCAGATTGGAAGTTGTCAAGAATGAAATTCTCCTCCAGATAGCATTGGAGCTGTGTGGTAATGACTTTTTCGAAAATCTTTGATGGCCAAAGCAGACCGGCAATGGGATGAAAGTTTGCAAGATCTTGATGATCTAAAGAAGGTTTCTTAAGTAACAGAGTAAGAAAAGATCTTTTGAGGTCTGGAGGCAGACTTCCCTGAGACAATGCAGCATTCACAAAATCTGTTAAGAAGTCTTCAAGGAATGGAGCTTGCTGTCTTGCCAAATAGGCTGGGAATGGATCATAGTCGTGGTTCATTGGTTTAAGTTTCTGAATCAAGATTTCAATGCCATCCGATTTTACTGCCGTGAATGTAAAATTGGACATTGAGGGAGAAGGTACAGCTAGAGAGTCTAAGTTTTGGGTAAGGGTTTTGTCAGGGCAATGTCCCGGGGGCCGGCAGGGCCGTACGCGGACCTCTGGGGTTGGGGAAGCCCCAACTCCTCTCGCGTCCCAAAGGAGTATGAGACACACACAAGAGCAAAGAGTTACTGCTGTTTATTGCACAAGACAGACAGGGACAGGCTCCCAGGTCACAGGCATCTGGGAGACATCTCGTTAGTGGTGGGCTCGCAGGCCCTTTTTCTAGCTGTATGACGCGGCTACTTGCGTCACCTGGGAAAACTAGCCCCAAAACCTAACACCATCCCGGATTGGCTCCCCGAGTGGTAGGGTCAGTATAGACACAAATATAGAAAACTTTTAGTGGTGGAGGAAGGATCAGGTGGTACGCTTGGGCCATCCCTAATAATTGCTACAAGAGAATTGTTACAAGGGGACAATTAGTGATTGGCTAGACTATAGTGGCGTCAATGGTGAGCCCCTCGTATTCTGATTGGTCCACCCGCGAGCCCCCAAGCCTGGGACCACCGCTGTTCCCAGCTCGCAGTGTACCTGGTGCTGGCAACAAAGTATGACTATGGGCCTCATTACAACCCTGGCGTTAAGGGGTTAACAGCGCCGTAAAAGGCTGCGGTGCCGTTAAACCCTTAACGCCAGATTCCCACTTTAACGCCTGCTTTTTGCAGGCGTTAAAGTCCAAGGCGCTAAGCGACCTTGGTGTTAATTACGGCACCGTAATTTACGGTGCCGTAATTAGCGCCTTCCCCATCCCCATTGAGCACTATGGGGCAAAAATGGGAATGGGGAAGGGGCAATGGTGAATGGGGATTTACCGCACCGCCAACCTTGGAATGGGGCGGTAAATCCGCCATCCACCATGGCGGAATCCGGCATGGACCATGGTGCTAATAGCACCATGGTCCTACGCCAGGGTTGTAATGAGGCCCTATGTGTCAGTGGCGGACAATAGACAGGTCTGATTATTAGCTTTTGTGCATGCCTTTCCCATTGCTGTCGGTGTCCACTTTGTCACTTCATTGTTGCCATCTGTATCCCAGACGGTAGACCCCAGCGCTTCTGTGGTCCTTGGGGCTTGGCATCGTATCAGGTTGGCCTGGTCACGTGTTTTGAGACGGTGACTGGAGCAGAATTATGAGCATTTGATTTGTATTTTGGCTCTTATGAGTGTTTAGCAGTGGCAGGTGTAACCTTGGCGCGGGGAGCGCGGTATGCAGATTGCAACATTGCGGCCTTGGCTGTGGGCTCTCGTCAGGGCTCGTTCTGTATGATCAGCACATTGCAGCTTTGTCTGAGCTGCTCCGGCCTGGGGACTCTGGTTTTGCTGCCTATCTTGGCCTGGATTATGGGTGGCGGTACATAGTCCATAATGTGGGGGTCGCGGGGGGCAACAGAGATTCATATGTGTTAGTCCATATACAGGGTTACATCTTCATGGTTTTAGTGGTGAGGAAGCGTCTGCAAGCATGTACACAAGCTCTTCTGGCGTCTTGCGTTTCTGCGGT
The DNA here is from genome assembly GCF_040938575.1 of Ambystoma mexicanum. Lineage (NCBI taxonomy): Eukaryota > Metazoa > Chordata > Amphibia > Caudata > Ambystomatidae > Ambystoma > Ambystoma mexicanum. The sequence continues at coordinate 1,497,434,786 of NC_090932.1, read as the reverse complement.
GCTGTAGTTGGCCTATGTGAAAAATAACAACGATGCATGTGTGAGTGTAAGTGGTCCTCTACGGCATAGTACTGAGTATGTTCTTCGTGTGGATTAGTGTGTGTATGACCAATGTGCTTGGTGACACGTGTGTTCTTGTCCGCTGGCAATTTCATCATGGCATCTCTAACGATGGCGGTACTTGTGGTTGCTGTCTAATCGAGTTGATCCATATGGTCGATGTCAGCTCCACCTGAGGTCCCAGAATGTGGTTTGATTGACGGGCAGCTGCCCTGGGTGTGTGGGGTGTGGCCACAATGGATCTTGACATCTGGGGCGGCTGTGAGCGGGTCGAATTCCTCTCGCGGTGGGTGCTTGGGTCGTGACGTCCTAGGCCATGGTCTGGATGACAATCGGGGGAAGGGATCGTCCCATTTTCCCCCTTCAGTCCCCCCTCTGGTTGACTTGTCGACCACAAAATTATCCACTCTCTTATCTCCTCAAACTCGCCATACCTTCGTTATTCCTGCCAAGTGTCCGTAGCGGTCTACATGATCTTCAAATGACCAGTAAATATAAACACATCCGCCACCGGGTTTACAATAAACCCATTTTCCAACATAGCTTTTCGGGTTCCTTGGGCTCTCAACCTTTATTGATGGTGGGTATAAATCTGCTTCTACTATCTGCTGGCGCAGCCGTTCACATTCCTTAATAATTATGTCATCTTTAGCTGGCATTAGGACGTGCATGCCGATCATTTCTTCAGCAGTATGCTTTGGTCTTGGCTTCCATACCTTTATCTCCATCAGAAAGGCCATTCCCAAAATTATGCCATGATGGCATCCAGGATCAGATGTAAGAGAACCAGCTCCGTCCTTCTTCACTCCCTTTGCTTCCTCTTCCATCTTGGCGTGCATCTTGGCCAGCTGTGATACTGCCTCAGATAACGTACCGTTGTCCTCGTCGTTGGCAGGAATAAACGTGCAACACGAACTTTCAATTTTTGCACAAACACCTCCTTCCATTGCTGTCAGAAGGTCCAGCACATATCTGTTCTGTAGGGCCACCATCCTAATCGTTCTTAGTTCTTCCTTTATCGCGTTGAATCCATTAACTGTGGAGTTAATTGTCATCATGAGCTCCCATCTTGTTATCTGTAGCATTTGCATATGCCTGCACACCTGGATGTTTGATGGAGGAAAAGAACATTGCTGCTCTGCTAAAATAGCCTGTGTGCTGGTGGAATGTCACTCAGAGCTGTTTCTGACTTTCCCCACAGGTAGTTTCCTGTCAGCAGTTCTCCTTGTCTTTTTACTCTGGATAAGTGTGTAGTGTCATTCCGTTGCTTGCTTCCTACCATCTTCAGTGATCTCTTCTTCCTTTTATTCCCTTCATCCTTCTTAGGGAAGTTCTCCATGTAGACATGTTTTTGCGGTACTACCAGGGATGGTACGTTGATGTGTACCATAGTGCACACTCCATTCCACAACAGTGGCAAGCTGTAGTATGCCTTCGGTCCGCAGGCCCAATAGTAGTCCATCAGAACTGCTGTTCCTGCACCCCCCTCAGGAAGCTTTATCATTCTCTTGCAACCTTTATTTGCTCCAACATCAACATCTCCATCATGCTGGTAAAACAGTGTTGGTGCTGTAGGAGGAAGTATTTTTATGGGTTCCTCCTCTTTATCTAACCATGTCACTAATGCTGCACTCTTTGTCCATTCCTTGTAGCATTTGTCGTTTTCTTCATGCACTCTCATCACTGGTGACTTTGCCAAAGTCAGCATTTTACTTCCTTTTACTCCATCCACCCATCCGTCTTTCGTGTATACCTTGACATATATTAATATTAGTGGCCTTTCCCAGCATCCTGGTTCACCTGCAACTTCTTTTGCATACCAATCGCATGGTAGGTAATTCAGCTTAACTTCTTCTGTCTCTCCTTTATCAGGTCCATCTGTTATGTACTTGAGGCATTTGGTCTGCTGCCACGATTCGTCATACATTGGTAGTGTTTTGATGAAGTTATCTTCATAGGGGTATGTTGACCTTGATTTCCATCTTAGTGTTGCTCTTTTTCCTTGAAATCGTCCATATGTTTAGAACAATGCTAGATATAACAAGCATTCAGCAGTTGTTGCAGGTACTTCAGTTGCCACAAACGTTCGTTGAGGCGCTCATGGCGTATGGGATCAACGAGCACACATAGCAGTTGTCCAATACTGGACATGTGCTTGTACCACATGTTGTTGGAGACATGTGTGGATTCTGTGAGGTAAGTGTCCACCCCATGTACGTCAATGGAAACACTACATTTATCCCTCTTTATGTTTGACCCGGTGCTACTTGTACCACCTGACACCGTGCTATTTGCAGCCATGGTAGGGGAAATGTTAGTAGAGGGAGATGCCATCACATAGAAAGCATAGTAGGCCTGCCAGACAGCGGCAATAATCAGACCAGTGGTGAAGAATATCCCTATCATTTTTATTACAGTTGCTATTACCACTGGCATGTCTCTCTTACCTTTGCTGCGGTCCTGCAGCTACTTTACTTTAGATGATATAGGTGCCCGCCTGAAAATCTCTCAAAAGGTGCGTTATTATTGTTAGTACTTTTATTCAAGCCCTGTGTATCAAGTAATCGTTCAATGCCAAGGCAAAAAGCTGTTCCCACGCTTTCCTTACCGTCCTATCTCTTAGGGCGGGTAACGCTGCGTGGAGATGTGGAAATGATTGTGCTATTATCATAAGGAACGTGTTATAATATACATGTATTCTCCTTCGTCTTAAGTATTTTGGCCTTTTTCTAACGTATCCAAACTGGTGCGACAGTGCTTCTGGGGTGTTATCATCTGCGGGTAGCATTTACCCCTTGACAGCCACGTATGCTTCAGTGACGTATGTTCCTTTTCTTTTATTACATACACAATAGCAATGCGCAATACCTGCATGTGCGAGACAAGAAAAAAGAGAAGAGAGCATGCACGTGTTTACACAATGTGGTGTATATTTGCAGATTGTTTTGACAATGTCCTCCATTGACTGGTGGCTGGGGGTAGTTAATTTTAGCTAAAGTTATTTATCTTGTCTGGGATCTTGTGATCATAGGGTGGGCTATGAGTGGTTGGTCCTTTGTGTTCTTTGGGGTATCCAGTGTCTGTACTGTGTTGTTGTTGTTGTCAGTTGTCGTTGCTGAAGCATTGGCCCCTTCGCTGAGGTGAGGGGGGTCTGTGCTTTGTAGGGCTTAATGCCGTGGATGTGTGTCCACACGTCCTTACCCTTCAACTTGCCTGGTCTAGGGGCTACCTTTTCCACCAAGTGTGGACCTGTGAATCTAGGATTGTTCCATTGTCTACGGTAATTTTTCAGGAGAAACTGGTCTCCCTCTTTCACTGTCCACTGTACAGTCTGTTCCTGTTCCTCGTTGGTTGCTTCTCCTTGTTGGTTGTTCTTCGACCCGCCCTGTGTCCATTGGATCTGTTGAGAGATAAAAGCGGCACTAGTAACCAAGGAAGAGACTCGTGCATTTCTTCACCAAAAACAGTACTTGTGGCATAGCAGTCAGTTATTGCCCTTGATGGTGGTATGAGTGGAAGGTGCATTTGACGTCCGGTCACCACCTCATGGGGTGTGAGGTGGTGGTTCGACCCTGGTCTGTTTCTCAACTCAAACAAGGCCAAAGGGAGACAGTACAGCATACTCTTTTTGGTTGTTTGTTGGATCTTTGCTGTTTCTTCTTTTAGGAGGCCATTGATGCGTTCGCAGACGCCATTTGCTTGCGGGTGATACGCGCATGCAAACTTTTGTTTAATTCCCAAGAGGGCAGTTACGTGCTGGAACAGTTCATTGGCAAAGTGTGGGCCATTGTCTGACCGCAACACTTCGCATACTCACCACCTCGGGAACACCTCCCTCACCAAAAATGTAGCTGCTCTGAACGCATCTGCATGAGAGCATGGACCAGCCTCGATACACCTTGAAAATGGGCACACTACTACGATCATGTATCTGTAACCTTGACATACATGGATCATGTCAACGTAGTCAATGTGTAGGTGCAGGAAGAGTCCTTCAGGCCGGGGTATTGTATCTTTGATCACTTGCAGTGTGTGGCCACACTCCCCATCTTCCACTTCTTCTGCTATAAATCGTGCTGGGTTAACATTACATTTCCCATCTTGACCCGCAGTCTTTGCGTTTTATGTATAAATTACTTAGCCCCTCCCCACTTCCATCACTCCGTCCTCCGCAAGATCCCTCCTCCTCCTCCTCACTGCAAAATCCATCTGAGAATGTCAACCCTGTGCTTGGGCGTTTACCCCCCACTGTGGCGGTCCCTAAATCTATGTCTGTGTACTCACCTGTCTTCTCTGCGCCCCCCGTGCCTGTGTTGTCGTTACCTCCTTATTGCTACACGCGTATGTCTTAGCCCCATGTTCCTTGCGTGTCTCTCCTAGCGCTGTATTGCTTTGCTGGCGCACTTCACCACCTACCTCCGCTCTTGCTCTACAAAGCTCATTCATTATTGCGTTGCTTACCTGTTCTAATACCCTTTCCTCTTCCTCCTTGTTGCTCCATGTCCTGCCCTCCCTTGCCAGTATACTTTCTATAATTCTCCCTTCCTTGTACTTTCGTGCGCTCTCCGATATAATCTTCTTCCTCCATAATCCCATCTCTCTGTCATTTTCTTCTTGTTCCTCTTCTTTTCTCCTGACCTTCCGCTGCTCTATGCGTGCCACTCTTTCTGCAATCTCTCTTATGCGGTCCTCTTCTCGTTTCCTTCATTCTTCCTCTTGCTGTTTTAATCCCACCTTGTCCCCCTTACTTTCCTTCGTCTTCGTCTTCCTTTCCCACTCTTCCTGTTTGAACTGTCTGATCAGCACGCTCCGCGCTTCCCTTAGTTCTGCTAATTTTGCCTCCAGCACCTCTTCTTCCTCCTGTGTCATTCTTCCTTCCTCCTTTGTACTTACCCTGCGCCCTCTCTGTGTGTATTCTGTCTCTTCTTTACCTACCTTTTTTACCGCTTCTTCCTCTTCCCCTTTTAATGTCCCTCGAAGCTTCAGTAACATCTGTGCTGCTATCCATTCGTCTGGTCCTATACTTGCTAAGTCTATTTGTGCCCTTTTCTCGCCCCCGGTGCTTACCTATGTTGGTTTCATGTCTGCGGCACTCCTCGCACCCTCCCCCTTTTGGTAGCTGTCTGCTGGTGCATATGGTGGTGGGCTGTATGCAGGGTTGGAATATCCTTCAGCTGCTGTTAATTGTGATCGTTTAGCTTCCCTCAACTCTCTCATTGGATACAGCTCTTCTGTTTCTTTCTTTACTTCTTTAGTTATGGGTGTCTCTTCCTCACCTTCCTTTTTTAACTCTGCAACTGGGAACGATCCTTATGATTCCTCCTCACTTTCCTCAGCACTGGGCGGAGCTTGGGCACGCTGCACCCGCCCTCTACGCTCACCTTCTCCTCCTTTGCTCCCTGCATGGGGAACATTCCTGGTACCCCTGGTGCGCACCCCTGGAACATTTTCCAGAGGTCGAAAACTTCTAGGTGGCTCGCTAATTTCTTCCCCTTATATGTGTTATGTAGATATGCTAGCAGTGAATGTTGGGTGCACATGTCAAAACTGCCGTTGGGCAGCCATGGTATCCTTATTTTGTTGTCTGTACCTTGTGTCCATTCAATACTGTATTTTACTATTTTATCTCTGTGCGGTATTAGTGTTGCGCAGATATGTTGGAGTAGTGTTGTTAAGGCGCTGGCCCTGAGCCCTAACCCTGCCCCTATCCCATAATACATAGACATTTTTCTAACTTCACTTTCTCAATATCACCGTTACCTGGCCCCGTAAATTGGGGTCTTCCGACTTTCTGCTACAAGGAAAAGCTATTTTTTATTACAATACTTTTGTGCTGGGCATCACTGCCCTCTTGATCTTTCCAACAATGTCACCTTCTTCTATGCCTCTCCTTCCGGAGCTAGGGCCCCCTTCGACCCGTGGCGCACGAAGTCCCCTGTGGCTGCGTGCCCTGCGCATCGTGCCTTTGAGCTGCCTCGCCTTTCCTGTGCCGTCGCTACTTGGTGCACCTGCAACATACTTCTAACTCCTCCTCCTTCTCCTCTGCCCTCACTGCCTGCGCAGTGTATGCTCTTCTTGTCCCTCTCCCATCGGCCGCACCACCTCCTTGTGTGACCCCCGTTGTTGAGATCTTGCCGGCGTTCTCCATGCGCGGTCGCCTCTCCTCCTTCACCCCTCCCTTACCGCGTGTCCCTGCCCGATCTTCTTGGAGGAAAAAAGATTGCAGTGTCCTATGCAAGTCCTATGGGTGACGTCACCAACTACTACAAGGGATTACCGGTATGTACAATTACAGCAAAAAATGAGTGTGCGGCATATTTGACAATGTTATTCCCCGTTATCCCCACAGCTGTCTTCCCACCGCATCTGGAGTGGAGTATTCATCAATTACTTTGTTTATTACAATCGGACTGTGCACACTGCGTCGTCTCGCGTGTGAAACGCCCACTCTCTAGGGGAGCTTAACCAGCAAACTATCTTCTGCACTGAGAAACAATCTAGCTACCTCCTTTGGGAATACATCATCTATTCACAGAGTTAAAACACTCAATCAATAGGAATCCTCATCTATTCATTGATCTACAACGCCAACTCATAGAAATACCACACCCCTTCACACAAGTGTCTGCGATCTAGACCAATCAGCGCGATTTGCCAGTCACACGTGGGTGCTTGAAGCCCCACCCAATCTGCTCTGTAACACTAGAGGGGACAGCCCTCATACCGGTCCCCGCTACACCTTACACATTGATCGCCGCCCAATGACCAAAATCTCTTCTTAACACACTGTAAGAGCCACCCGCCACCTTAATTACACTTCCTCCCACCTCCTGCACAACATTGTATTGCTGGTTGTGTGTGCCATACTCACATCAAGCTCTCTCCTGCCGGTGCTGCTCGACTGCGGGCATCCCTCCCAATCAGCTCACTGCCTCCCCTCGTCTGGACCACGCCTGGACACTCGCCAACCGCGGGCGGGATACTTCTCAATTCGGCTCCCGACAGCCAATCTCCGGATTACGCTGTCCGGTCGTCTCGCAGTTCCGCGATGGTCCTGTAGTCCTCCAAAGGGGGCAACAGCAGATGGGGCCGCGTTGCCGGGCCACCTTGACGCAAGCGGCCTCGCTGTGATCTCGCTTATTCTCACCAGGTCTCAGCAGTGCCTCCAACTTGTCGGGGCAATTTCCCAGGGGCGGCAGGGCCGTCTGGGGACCTCCGGGGTTGGGGATGCCCCAACTCCTCACGCGTCCCAAAGGAGTATGAGACACACACAAGAGCAAAGATTTACTGCTGTTTATTGCACAAAACAGACAGGGACGAGCTCCCATGTCAAAGGCATCCAGGAGACATCTCGTTAGTGATGGGCTCGCAGGCTTTTTTTCCAGCTGTATGACGCGGCTACGTGCGTCACCTGGGAAAACTAGCCCCAAAACCTAATGCCATCTCAGGTTGGCTCCCCAAGTGGTAGGGTCAGTATAGACACATATAGAGAAAACTGTTAGTGGTGGAGGAAGGGTCAGGTGGTATGCTTGGGCCGTCCCTAATAATTGCTACAAGAGAATTGTTACAAGGGGACAATTAGTGATTGGCTAGACTATAGTGGCGTCAATGGTGAGCCCCTCGTATTCTGATTGGTCCACCCGCGAGCCCCCAAGCCTGGGACCACCGCTGTTCCCTGCTCACGTTGTACCTGGTGCTGGAAACAAAGTATGACTATGTTTCAGTGGCGGACAATGGACAGGTCTGATTATTAGCTGGTGTGCGTGTCTTTCCCATCGCTGTCGTGTCTACTTTGTCACTTCATTCTTGCCATCTGTATCCCAGACGTGACACCCCAGCGCTTCTGTGGTCCTTGGGGCTTGGCATCGCATCAGGTTGGCCTGGTCACGTGTTGTGAGACCGTGGCTGGGGCAGACTTATGAGCATTTGATTTGTATTTCGGCTCTTATGAGTGTTTAGCAGTGGCAGGTGTAACCTTGGCACGGGGAGTGCGGTATGCAGATTGCAACATTGCGGCCTTGGCTGTGGGCTCTCGTCAGGGCTTGTTTTGCATGATCAGCACCTTACAGCTTTGTCTGAGCTGCTCCGGCCTGGGGACTCTAGTTTTGCGGCCTACCTTGGCCTGGCTTATGGGTGGCGGTACATAGTCCATAATGTGGGGGTCACGAGCGGCGACAGAGATTCATATGCATTAGTCCATATACACGGTTACATCTTCGTGGTTTTAGTGGTGAGGAAGCGTCTGCAAGCATGTACACGAGCTCTTCTGGCGTCTTGCATTTCTGCCTTGCTGTAGTTGGCCTATGTGAAAAATAACAACAATGCATGTGTGAGTGTAAGTGGTCCTCTACGTCATAGCACTGAGTATGTTCTTCGTGTAGATTGGTGTGTGTATGACCAATGTGCTTGGTGACACGTGTGTTCTTGTCCGCTGGCTATGTCGTCATGGCATCTCTAACGATGGTGGTACTTGTGTTTGCTGTCTAATCGAGTTGATCCATATGGTCGATGTCAGCTCCACCTGAGGTTCCAGCACGTGGTTTGATTGACGGGCAGCTTCACTGGGTGTGTGGGGCATGGCCACAGTGGATCTTGACATCTGGGGTGGCCGTGAGGAGGTCGAATTCCTCTTGCGGTGGGTGCTTGGGTCGTGACGTCCTAGGCCATGGTCAGGATGACAATCGGGGGAAGGGATCGACCCATTTTCCCTCTTCAGTTTGTGGATTAGACATTTGTAATTCGATATTCGTGCGAATAGAGTTAACTTTTTCATAGAAGAAAGAATTGAATTTATTTGCCAAAATAAGAGATAGAGGTTATTTTGGTTTTTAAATTGTTTTTGGCTTTCAGAGGTGCTCTTGCATTGCAGCAACTCTTTAAATGTGGCAAGTTAGTCTAATAATAGTCGTTACTATTGGTTTCAAGGGAGAAAGGTAATAATTCTGAAACTGATTGGGATCCTGTGATAGTGTCAAGATCTTTCTTACTGCGTGAGAGGGCGGCAGTCATCATGACGGCTCTGGAAGAACTCACATAATCAGTTAGGATTAAGAATACAACGACTAGGTGGTCAGACCATGTCTCTGCCATATTTTCCTTCTGAATTAAACTCAACCCTCTAGACAGGACTAAATCCAAGCAATGTCGCAAGTTATGAGAGACTGACGCTGTACCTGTTCCCCTTACCCATACTTGCCTATAGGTATCCAAGCTCCATGACAGGACCAACAACACCCAGCTTCGTTTACTCCCGCCCATACCATTCTGGAGGTGTGATCAGGGCTTTAAGTGGGCCAGGGCTAGGCACTCTCCAAAAACGACTTCTGAACCTATTCCCCTCCCCAGTACTTTATGAGTGAGTATACAAGTTCCCTGAACACCCAGCTTCATTTAGTCACGCCCCTTGCCACTCTGGCGGTATAATCAGGGCTTTAAATTGGCTGGGGCAAGGCGGTCTTCCAAAACCACTTCTGAAGCAGGGCTCTGCCCGGGCACTCAGAATCCCCTACTGGCCCTATCCATCCCCAGATACAACCCTTTCCTTCCGTCGACTCTCCGAATGTCAAATATAAACAGAGCAGCTTACATTTTGTTCGCAACATCCACTCCTCGAAATTCGTTTATTGTGAGGCTGAAGGCAGTGGTTGCTGGGCATGTCTTTGCATTTGTAATGAAAGTGCCTGGCGGGTGGGGAGGGAATGATCATTTGTGTTGAAAGGGCAGCCTGCTGCACGCTGAAGTTAACTCGCTGATGAATTGACATTGTTTCCAAAATCGGCATTGGCAAAGTTTCTGGAGATTACTTCAATGGGCGCCATTTCATGGCTGAAGAATTCAATGCCATCAATAATGAAGCCTTTTTGTGCGTTATTTTGAGTTTAAGAAAAATAAAAAAAATCCATTAGATGCTCTGTTAGTGTTGCTGTGCCCCTGGCATGTGCTGGGCTTCTTATTTTAATAACAAACTTGTCAGTTGAAGTCTTGTCGAAGAGAGAACAGAAGTTTCTGGGTAGTTATTAGTTTGGGATTTAAGGAGGTAAAGCCACCTATACGCCGATACTATTGCTTTAGAGTACGGATAGGAAGAAATGGCATATGAGGAGGGACACACATTTTTTCAGTGTTGTTTGGTTATTTGCCCACCCATTGACTGCCCATGGCCATGCTAATCCCTATGGCCATTCTCACCCAGTTCCTGACTCTCCCTGACTCTCCCCGCCTAAAACACCTCCTCATGGGACCTCTTTTAGCTCGCGTAAATCAAGCCTTACCATCAAACTGTGTGCTAGAAGTGCCTCCCAGTGTTTTTTCAAAGCATTCTCTGAGAGTTAATGACTTAATTGGAGTGATAAACCTGCTATGGGTGCAATAATAATGTCTTGACCAGGTCTGCCTTCAGCTACTCAATTTATAAACACTATGCATGTCCTTCACTGAAGTACTGTTAAAAACAAGCCTTTGCAAAGCCAGCAGTTTTGGCTTGTCTATACATATTAGGCATTTGCCAAGCACTGCTATTAGATGGCCAGGTACTCACACTATTTTACACCTGCTACCACCACTGGCCGTTAATAGCACTATGGCTGTGCCTGGCAAGTGCCTTTCCCATACCTACACAAAAGCCCAAACTGTTTGCATTGCCAATGCTTGTTTTCTTCAGCAGCTTTCCTCCTGCTTCCTGCTCTTTTTCTGTGGATTGACTTTGTGTACAGAAAGGTCAGTTCCAGTGTCATCGCTGCACTTTCTCCTCTCCTTCCTCTTCACTGGGGTCTCCTCAAGTGTCCTGTCCGACCAGCTGCTTGGCAACAGTGTTTTCTCACAAATATTCACTGGCTGCATTTCATAGCCAGAATATCTGGCCATGCCCAGCAGGACCCGCTGAAGATGTCTCAGGGCTCGTGCCGGCCCATTTCAACATGATGTTTGGGGGCCCCCTGCTTACAGCTGGATTGGGGCAAATAGTCTGAGGCCCCCTGGGGTGCCTGAATCATGATGGAGACAGAGGAAAGCAGTGAGGTGTTGAAAGCTGTGAATTATCATGGGAACGGCAGCCACAGTGGAGGTGAAACACTCAATGTCAGTTGAAAAGCTGTTTATCACCTTGCTGACAAAGAGCGATTATGCAGACGAAGCTGGAGCAAAAAGAAAACTAGGTGATAATAATGTTGCTGGATACTGGGCCATGGGCAGTCAATTGTTGGTCAAATAACCAAAGAAGCCTACATGCTGTGTATCCCTCATCATATGCCATTTCTCCCTATCTGTACTTTACTGCAATAGTTTGAGCTTATAGCTGTCGCAAGCCCAAACTAAAAAGATATAAACATAGGATGTCCAGAAAGAAGTCAGCACGATTGTGAAGCATTGATCAAAGGGTCCCTGGAATGACCCTCTTGACCCCTACAAGCATGACCGCCCGAAGAGCCAGAAACACAAGATGCTAGTCACTGTTTGGCCAGCCCCCAGAAGGGCCAGTGACTTCTACAAATGCGAACAGATATTCTCTTAGACAACCATTTAAACCTTATCCAGCTGAAGTTTTCATGGATACAGGTGCCTCAACACTGGACCTGGTTGACTAATGATAAATATCCAACTGTGCTGATGTCATTAGAGACACCACGGCATAGTAACGTTAGCCATGAAGCAAACTCGCATCCCTGCACAGAGTTACACAGACACACACACATGCACACACAAAGAACATGCTTACACAGTTCTGTAGATAGAGGACACATACATACTGTCAGAAGCCTTTCCTTTTCATTAGAAAAATGCAAGAAGGCAAGAGATAGAGAGCAAGATTGCAGCTGTTTATTGCAACTAACCATATGGAACTACAGTGTCATATAAGGAACCTGGAAGAGCCAAGTACCACTAGCCGTTAAGGAAAATAATACAATATAGACATATAGCAATCATAACATAACTATAGTAGGAGTGTATGAAACCACAGGCCTCATACTAAGGGACAAAGGAAAACAGATTTTACAGCAAATTGTTCAGGGCTGGTGCTCGCAGCCAAGGTCAGAGATGAGCAGAACATTCCTGGCTCCAGGGAGAGGGCAGGCCCAGAAGCTCAGTTTTTGCAGTCATCACCCACGTGATCAGGCTGAGCCGAACAATAGTCATTTATCTGCAGTGGGAAGAGGAGCAGTTCCAACTGAAGCATACAAAAACTGACACATGTGTTGTTTTACAATGTTGTAACCTGCAGACACTCTCTAAGGCGAGGTGATTATACCAGTAGCAGCAATGGGGACACATAGGGCCTCATTACACGTTGGGCGCTAAAAATCTCAAATTACCGGCATGGCGCTCTTAACGTGTCCGCCCTCGCAAGAGGGCGCTAATAGCGTACCATTACGAGTAGGCGGACACAAGAATAGCGCCATGCCGGTAATGGCCATGCCGCTAAAGTTCCCAAAAAGTCTCTTACCGCCTTCGACGAAAGTGCAGATAGCACCTCTGCCCTCACGCTGCATGCAAATAGCAGTCACCGCTATTAGCGGTGACCGTTAAATTGCGGAACCGGAAATAGCGTCATCGCACAGGAACGGGAAAGTGCACGGTGGCCATCTTTAAAAACACAATCCATTGCCATCCTCTGCCCGCTGGACCTGTTTGGAGTAGCTTGCAGTTGGAAATCATCAGGGCCACCCTCAACATGCCCAAGGCATTAAAAAAAAAACACCGACCGGCAGCGGAAAGAAAAATTTACCTCATAGGAGCTATTAATGCTACCCAGACCCTAGCCGACAATGCCGCCGTGGTCTTTGCCAGCGACATGCGGCGGGAGACACTCATGAAAAAGAAGGCAATCTGGGCTGAGGTCGCATTGAACGTCAGTGATGTGGGCACCACGACCCGCAATGTGCGTGAGTGCCGAAAGGGGTGGGATGACCTGAAACTCCGGGTGAGAAGCATCCTTGCCGAAAACCACAACATTGCCACAGCAGGTGGATCTGGGTCGCCCATAAAACTGAAAGAATGGGAGGAGACATGCGCCAACCTCATTGGAGTGGAATGCATAGAGGGAGTCGGGACTATGGAGCATGGCGTGGCAACCACTTTAGATGGAGGTGAGTGTACACATGAAAGCATGCAATGTGAATCTACTGTTCCCCCCAAATGTGAGCCCAGAATCACCTCATGGATGGCCAAACATCCACACATGCATCACACCCTGGCCATGTCAGTGTCAGACCCAAACACACACCCATGCACACATCACCAGAGACAAGTGCCACACACAACCATGCATGGATGAGCCACTGAACTGACACATCACCTGCATCCTTAACAATGAAGTCAAAATGCCCACAACTGCATTATTGATGTATACTGCATTAAGTACATAGAACCATAACCAATGACATCCCCCTTCTTGTCCCCGACAGGCTCACATACAGACAGTGAGGATGCTGGCAATGCATCACAGGCACCCCCTGCGCATAAGAAAACAAGGGCTTTGGACACAGAGGACACCCCCACAACATCAAGGGGCAAAGGCAGAAGGGTCCAGATGCATAGTGTGAAACATCGGTGGAGCGCCACTTCCAAGACACAAGTTGCCACACCACCAACAACTGCCCCACCTCCGGAGGTTAACCCACCACCACCGATCCAGCCACAGAGGGCCCACCCTCAGCTCCAGCTAGTTCCGCAGGAGAGGCGGCAGCCACTGCCCCACTATCTGATGTGGAGGACTCCACCGACTTCCACATGGAGATGCACACCCCAACCCCCCCTGGAATCCCCGAGCCATCACCACAGCAGACACCTGGGTCTAATGTCACTGGCGATGAGAACATGGGAGCTTTTAGTAGCCCCCCGGTGGCTTCATCTGTTTACCTGGTACCATCACAGGCCACAGCAGCCACACCACCAGGACCCAGCACTGCCCTCGACCTAGCCAGCATCAGCCAGCGGCAACAGGAAATAACTGTGCTGGTTGGGCAGCATGTGGAGGAGGCTCAGGGCAGAGATTACGGAGACAGGAAGGCACTCCAGGGAGGGGATGGAGGCATGTACAGACAGGCTGTGTGGGGAGATTATCCGAGTCAGGGAGGTCCTCACACGGATAGCGGACGCATTGGACCGTCAATTCCCACCACCACCACCAGAACAGTCTGCACCTTCCTCATCCGCCAGTTTGAGGCAGACAAGCCCCCTCCGCCGCTCCTCACGCACCAGGCGCACGTCTACGCAGCCTCCCAATGCTGGTGTTGGCAATGGCCAATAGGGAGTGCATGGTGAAGCCTCCGCGTGCATGGCTGGAGGGAAACATTGTGGTAGACACATGTGGAACTGTTGTGAGGGGAAGTGTGTTATGGGACTGTTGTGGGGGGAAAGGTGGCGGAATGTTTGGGGACATGCACATTTTCTTCTTTACGTTCCTTAATACATTGGTGTTTGAACAAAACACAGGCTTGGACATCTTCATTGTGTATGTGTACTTTATTGACGCCATGGTCCATTGTGCGCTTCCAAACAGACACCAGTGCATTACTACACATATCCATGTGACAGTACGAAACCATGTTACTCAGAATATTTGGTTGATCAGATGCTGTCTCACAGCACGTCCCTCCTGGCCATCCCCTCTTGCATGACCTGCATCCCCTTCACCTCCGTCCTCATCACCATCATCATCCTCATCAGGTGCTTCTATTTCAACGTCAGGGGGCAGTGGCACATTCCGTCTGATACACATATTGTGCAGCATGACACATGCCATTGCGATCTTGGCCACCTTCTCATGGCCATACAGGAGAGCGCCACCAGACCTGCTAATGCACCTTAACCGTGTCTTCAAAAGGCCAAAAGTCTGCTCGATCACAATGCGGGTACGGGCATGTGCACGATTGTATTCCTCTTCGTGCCTGTTCTGTGGGTTCCATACAGGGGTGAGGAGCCACCTCTTCAGGGGATAGCCAGCATCACCTGTATGGGGGGAAGAATGTGGTTCTGTTACTGTTCACCTCAAGAGCGGCCTGTTCATATCACACAAATTGACTTTTCATTGTGATTGAAGTACACAATTAACAGCATACATGCAGATGGTCTGTGTGACTGCAATGTGCAAAGGTGAGCTCGACCCTGCAAGTAGACATGCCCCATTAATGCCTCCAACAGTAATTGACATGTCCTGGGTGAGGCCAGGTCTTAGGTGTCCCTGGGCCCAGGCAGATTTGGTACCACACTGCTGGTGTTATGCCATTCCAACATTGATGTTCCCATGCTGAGAGGCATCACTTCAGTGGTGCTATAGGTGCGTGGTGCAATGCTATGGCTAGGGGTGATCCCTTTGCATGCTTTCAAGGGCACATTGCATTATTGATGTTGTGCTGGACTAATTCTGTATGACTATCTTGACGGCATGTATGACATTTGTGTATTTTGTGGCGTGGAATGTTGTGCAATGTGGATGTGGATGGACGTTTAAGGTTTCTAGACCTGGATTGTCATCTATGGTGTGTAGTTTATACTTGCATGTCCGTTCATCTCAAGTACGTAGCGGCCTTCCCAGATGGACATTGGCGTACATCTGTATGTGCGTTCGTTTCGTCCGACGGACGACAAGCTACACCCATTTCGAATATGTATGTCTCCCCCCCCCCAATCACACCCAGTTGGAGTATGTATCTCTCCCCCCCCAATCACACTGCCATGTGCTTGCCCTGCTACTCACCAAGTAGCCATGAACGTTGTCCGGCTTGTCGCTCCATGTAGCGTGGGATAGTTGAGTTCCGCAGGACCATGGAATCATGGGTTGATCCGGGAAATCGGGCACAGCAATGTGTGATTATCTTGTTGGCATCACATACCATTTCGACATTGATGGAGTGGAATTGCTTCCTGTTTCGGTAGCCTACTTCATTGTGATGTGGTACAACCAATTCCACATGGGTACAGTGGATGGCCCCGATGCAACTTGGGATGCCTGCCAGTGAATAGAAGCCAACTTTGGTGTTTGCAATCTCCTGGGCAGTCCGTGGCATGAATATGTGTTCAGGTGCATGCTTCAGGAGGGCATCAAGTACCTGGTTCAGCGTGCGTGAGAATACTGGTTGTGAGATGCCATGCATCTGCCCCACTGTATGCTGGTAGGTCCCCGTGGCCAGGAAGTGGAGCACAGTCACCACCTTGAGTAGAGGGGGGGATGGCAGTTCTGATGTCTATGAGGCTCACAATGTCGTTGTGTATCATGTCCACGATGCTGGTGATGGTATCCCGGTCCAGACAGTACAGGGTGTGTATCTGCTCTGGGGTTAGGTTAAATGGACTGGCACTGATCCTGGGGATTGGTGGGTGCCTCTGTGGTATGATTAGGTGCCGTGATGGTGCTTGCTGTGCCTGTCTTGCCCTCCTCCTCCTCCTCCTGCGTCTCCTCTGTGCTGCCTGTTGTTGTTG
This sequence comes from Ambystoma mexicanum, assembly GCF_040938575.1. Taxonomy (NCBI): domain Eukaryota; kingdom Metazoa; phylum Chordata; class Amphibia; order Caudata; family Ambystomatidae; genus Ambystoma; species Ambystoma mexicanum. The sequence continues at coordinate 1,497,418,310 of NC_090932.1, read as the reverse complement.
CTGCTGCGCTGCAATCATTTCCTCCAGCCCATGTAATGCTGCAAGTATTGGAACCATCTTGGCGTGGGAAAGGGTGTGGTGTGCTCCTTTTGAGCTGTCACAGTCTCCATTGCCTCCACCTGTGCTGATTGTGTCCACCTGTGGCAGGTGGGAACACTGCTCAGTTCTCTTAACGGGTGGTTCGCGATGGCGGTATTAGCGCCATGGCGGTAAGGGGTTTTGGGGGCTTTACCATGCCGCTATTGGCATGTCCACTTGCCTTGTGATGCTGTGCTACTAGCGGCATGGTGTTATTTACGGGATGGAGGGTCGCGCGCACGCTGACTGCCCGCTATTAGTGGCACCGTACTTAGCGGTGCCGCTAATAGCGGTGAGCCGGGTCGTAATTCGCATGGGGATTTAACGTTACCGGTATTCCATTACCGGTAATGTTAAATCCCTAACGCCTACCGTGTAATGAGGCCCATAGTCTTTCTCATCACCTTGAGAAGGTACACAGAGCGCTGAGAACAGAGCTGGGTCCCAGGCCTGAGGAGACCTGCTCCAGCCAATCAGGGAACACAAATCCAGGGGTGGATGACAAGGGGCAAGGGCCCATGGTAGTCCTGCGACCCAGCAATAAAGTAATAGATCGTTTTTGAGGAAGGCTCAGGCAAAGGCACCTGACATGCAAGGGTCATTCAGCTAACCTCTATAGGTGCTGTCTATAGGCACTACCACCCCAGCCACCCCATAGTGTAAGCTCTTAGGTTTTTGGGGAAGAGCCCCAACTTGTGACGATGCATGCCAACAAAAGCCCCTGACACGGGCTCAGGAGCGGTGATTGCTGGAGATTTCTTGTTTCCTGTATGATCACTGTCTGTTATGGAAAATAAAGGACAGTTCTAACTTGCCCTTGGCTGAGACCTCTGTCTTTTACCGGGGGAGGGTTTGTTGGGTCCTGGGTACTCTGCTGAACAGTTGTTGTGTAGCATGGACTCTGGTCCTCTGGCATACCTATACAAATTGGTAGCAGAGGAATGGTTCACTACGCCCGTTTGGCATAGAGCCCCCTCTTCCATCGCAGTTTCTTGAGGACTGTGAGGCGTCCCACAGAGAGCGAGTCACATGGTGGTACACCCCGTGCAGAGGCGTCAGAAGTCGCCTTGGAAAATATCCTGCCCGCACTCCAGAAGGCACTCCAGAAGGCAGTCCAGAAGGCCGGTGTGGCAGTTTTGGGGAGAACTCCAACCCGCTCCCGCTTACCGGCGACTGTGGCCTTCAGAACGGCTAGACCGTTCTACACGTTGTGGAAACTATCTGGAAGGCGCCGTTAAAATCAGCGGTTGCTATCATACTGTTTACAAATCTTTACTTCCTGGTTACTAGCCCAGGTCACATCACCACTGCTTCGTCATCACGTTGGTCAGGCGTTTTGTCAGCTGACTCTATTTAGCTGTGCGAGTTCCGAGCACAGACGCTTCTGATTGCGTTTACGTACGCTAAAGTTCCAGAGACTTCCCCTGCTGTTATGAGCAGACGCTCCTGCTGTTCCTTCGTCATCAGGGTGATTGTTTCCAGCAAATCTTCCATCTCGCCCTGATATTCCGCTCTGTTCCGTACAGAGTTTCTATCGGGTTGCCTGCGCGGCCCAATCTAACTTTTCGCTCCCCGCGGAGCTTCCATTCCTGCCTTGGTTCCACCCACGGACTCTCGTCAACCTTCCGCTCCCTGCGGATCCTCCAGTCTGCCGCGTTCTACACGGACTCTCAACAATCTCCCGCTCCCGGCAGAGCCTCCAGTCTACCGCATTCCACATCGGAATCACACTTACCTCCCGCTCCCCGCGGAGCCTCCAGTCTGCCGTTTCATCTATGCGGTTTCTATTAATCCTTCCTCTCCGAGTCTCATGGATTCTCACTGGGCCTCTCCCACGATTTCAACTTCGTAGGATTCTTCAGTTTGGATCAAGGACCCAATTGCTCCAAGTGCACTGAACTTTGGACGCTTTCCGGGGTGCACCAACTCGGATCTAGTGCGACCCTCGTTTCGTACGGGTTAGTCTCCTCACTTACCCTTCCTGTCGTTGTTTTCCTGTATTCCCTTCTCATCTCTGGACTCCCACAAACTTCCTTGGACTTCATCAAACTTCCCCGAGACTTCCAGTTGGCTCATTGCAGGTTAGTGCATAATAGTTAGGTTTTATTCATTACCTCTCTTTCAAAATACCATTCTGATAGTTTTCTTGTCTCATCTGCAGCCTGGTGCTACTTGGTTCACTCTCGCCCTTCCCTCTAATAACTCTCTCTGACTGCTGACTAAATCCGGTCAAAGAGTGGCATTAGTTAGAAGGTTTTTATTGACTGCACTACGTTCCACTTCGCTCTCCACCCAGTTGGGAAAAGACGCCAAGTGTATCCTTTGCTACAAGTTTGTATCCTTTTCGAAGAATCCAATACCTTGTAAAGTATATCCTGTGAATCTGAAATCTGTGTCATAAATCTGTGTCTTAACAGAATCAGAAGCCTAATATGGAGGGTACTGATCCTCTCTCTGTCCTCACCCAGTTGGTGGCGGACTTAAGACACGAGATGATCACAGCGCAGGATGTCATGCGCCATAGTATGGATGTGATGCAAGACGCCATACAGGCCTCCTCTCAAGGAAGAACTGCCCCGGAACCTGTTGCATCCGGTTCTGGTCTATCCACACACCAGAAAGAATCTGTTCAGGTGCTCATGCCAACCCAGTTCCCTCTGGCTCCACCCGAGAGGTTTCTGGGAGATCCTAAGACATATCGCACCTTTGTGAACCAGTGCCGTCTTCATTTTTTGTGTAGGCCCAGTTCTTTCCCTGACTTAACAACCAAGGCGGCATTTGTGTTATCCCATTTAGGGGGCACTGCTGCAGCCTGGGCTAACCCTCTGTTGGAGACTAATAGTCCGCTCTTATACGACTGCGATGGTCTTTTGTCAGCTATGAGCAAGGTGTTCGATATGAGGTATGCGACCCAAGCCACGGATCTGGAGCTATTGAACCTACAGCAAGGTAGCCAACCTTTAGTGGCTTACCTTGCACGTTTCAATCAACTAACTGCTGAAACACAATGGGCCGAAGATAAGAAGACGGCAGTCTTTTACAAGGTCCTGTCTGAGGAGTTAAGACGCACTGTCAACCGTCCCTGTTGTGCCTTCGGGTTTCATGGATCTGCTTGATCTCGTCCTCCAGATAGATGCCAGGAGATCTGCAAGGAAGGGCGAGAAAAGACCCTTCATGGCTTCTTTTAGCTTTCCTCAAGCACCTCAGAACACCTCAAGTCAACCCGAACCCATGCAAATGGGGGCTATTCGGGGTAGGCTGTCGGCTGCTGAGCGAGAAAACCGACGCAAAAACAATATCTGCATGAATTGCGGATCAGCAGACCATTTATTGGTATCCTGCCCTAAGAAACCTTCCAAAAAGGCGGGAAACGCCAAAGCTCGGCAGTAGCAGGGGTCCCTCTGTCGAGCCCCAAGAAGGATTCCGTATTATCTTTTGCTTCGTCTATTGCTGTATCTGTGTCTTTGTTTTTCAACGACTTTACCATTCAGACTAAGGCTATGATAGACTCCGGTGCAACCAACAATTACATAGACAGCAGCTTTGCTAAGCATTCAGCGATTCCTACTGTAACTAAGACAGTACCAGAATCAGTTAAGACGGTGGACGGCTCCACACTCTCTACAGGCTTGGTAACAAAGGAAACTGTACCCATCACAGTCTCTTTGCCGGATGGCCATACTGAAAACATGGTCTTTGACGTTATTGCAGCACCTCAATACCCATTGATACTCGGTCTGTCTTGGCTCAAATTGCACAACCTGCGATAGATTGGGTTACTGGTCACATCCAGTACCCGTCTGATTATTGCAATAAACAATGCTTTTCGGATTCAGGAGGGGTTCATGATACTCCTGTTGTGGCATTTCTAGAAGGCATTTCCGGGATGTGCGCTCTGAAGTCCTCCACATCCGCTATACCTCAGGTCTACCACCAGTTTGCTGATGTGTTTGACAAAGGCATGGCGGAGACTTTACCTCCGCACCGTCCATATGACTGCCCAATTGAACTAATTGCTGGGGCAAAAACACTGCCAGGTCGAGTCTATTCGCTTACCCAAAAGGAAGACGCGGTTCTGAAGGAGTACATTGATAAGGCTCTCCGGGCGGGCTTTATTCATCCTTCGCAATCCCCAGCTGCTTCTCCACTGTTTTTTGTCCCCAAAAAAGAAGGGGATCTGAGACCCTGCATCGACTACCGGGCTCTCAATGCCATAACGATAAAAAATCAGTATCCTCTCCCGTTGATTAATGTCCTGCTCGACCAATTGGGTTCTTCTGTCATTTTCACTAAGTTGGATTTGAGAGGTGCTTACAACCTTGTGCAGATCAGGCCCGGTCATGAGTGGAAGACTGCCTTTAAAACCCGACATGGTCTATACGAATACCTCGTCATGCCTTTTGGCCTATGGAATGCCCCCGCCACCTTTCAATTCTTTATGAATGACATCTTTAGCGACTATCTCGACCAATTCCTAGTGATATATCTTGATGACATCCTAATCTATTCAGCCTCCCTGGAGGAACATATTGTACACGTGTCTAAGGTACTCCAGAGATTACGGGAAAACCATCTTTTTGTGAAATTAGACAAATGCGTTTTCCATTCTCGGGACGTAGAATTTTTAGGGTACGATATCACCAGTCATGGAGTCAAGATGAGTCACTCCAAGGTCAAAGCGATCCTGGATTGGCCGGTGCCCGCCTCTGTCAAGTCTCTGCAATCGTTTCTAGGATTTGCAAACTTTTACAGGCATTTCATTCACTCTTTTTCTCGAGTGGTGGCACCTCTCACAGCCCTAACCAGTCCTAAAACTCGATTCCACTGGTCCCAAGAAGCCCAGATGGCCTTCGATCTTCTCAAGGAGGCTTTCACTTCGGCTCCTGTCCTTCGGCACCCAGATCCGGAAGTGCCATACATCCTAGAAGCCGATGCTTCCAGCCTAGCCACGGGTGCAATCCTGTCCCAAGTTTGTAAAGACACAGGGATGGAACACCCCATGGCGTTCTTTTCACGCAAGCTGGCCCCATACAAAAGAAATTACACGATGACCGAGAAAGAACTGTTGGCCATTAAAGACGCATTTCTCGCATGGCGCCATCACCTACTTGGTGCTAAACACCCAGTGACTGTTTACTCTGATCACCGTAATCTGCAGGCCATCAAAACCATGAAATGCCTTACCACACGCCAGGCTCGGTGGCACTCGTTTTTTGCTCAGTTCGATTTCCGCATCACCTACAGGCCTGCTAGGGAGCATACCAAAGCAGATGCCTTATCTCTCCTGTACTCTGGAACTGAGAGCACCTCCAAGACTAAACCACCTTTATTGGCAGAACATGTGGTCTGTGGTTGTTCTGTTCAGCCATCATTAAAAAAGGAAATCCAAGAATGGGTGTCACACAATCCTCAGTTGGTACAAGAACTACGGTTGGATGTCCAGGAAGGCCTACCGTTCATGAACAGAGCCTTGTACCTGCCTACTGAGAAGACGCGAAGTAAAGCACTTCTTTGGGGTCATGATTCCCTTGTAGCTGCTCATCCAGGTCAGAAAAAGACATTAGAACTCCTACGCCGGTGGTGTTGGTGGCCTAACATGTCAAGAGATGTTGTGGACTATGTCTCCTCTTGTTCCCTGTGTGCCCAATGCAAAAATACATCAAGCAAGCCTATGGGACTATTACATCCATTGCCAGTTCCACACAAACCTTGGTACATGGTCTCCATGGACTTTGTGGTTGACCTGCCTCCTGTTCAAGGTTACGACACTATCTGGGTCGTAGTAGATTACTTTACTAAGATGGCATTATTTGTACCATGTCAAGGGGTACCTAATGCCAAGACACTTGCTGACCTATTCTTGAAACACGTCTTTCGATTCGTTGGTTTGCCCTCCGTCATCATCACTGACGGAGGGTCGCAGTTTGCATCCCGATTCAGGCGTTAACCTCCGCTCTTCTTATGGAAGACCGCCTGTCTAGTTCCTATCATCCACAAATAGACGGTCAGATGGAACGGACTAATGGTACTATGGAACAATACTCACGTTGCCTTTGCCTCCAATATCAGTCCTCTTGGTTTTCACTGTTGCCGGCAGCTGAATTCGCGTATAACAACTCTCAACACTCTTCCACTGGGATGTCACCTTTTTATGCTCTATATGGTCAGCATCCACGGTCCATCCCAGTGGATCTGGTACTGATTGACACGGTCCCTGAGGCCGCGGACAATTTGGTCGCACTGACCGCCCTGCACAAAAGCATCAGGAAACACTTATTAAAGGCCCAAGCTACTGCAAAATATTACGCGGATAAGCTCCGTAGCGCTGCTCCACGTTACAAAGTTGGCATGATGGTTTGGTTGTCTACCAAAAACCTAAGACTCCCAGGTAGAAAGAAGCTCTTGCCTCGATTTATTGGCCCTTACAAGGTACTTCAGGTGGTGAATCCCGCCGCTATACGTCTTGATCTGCCGACACGTTGGCGCTTACACCCTGTGTTTCATGTGTCTCTGGTCAAACCTTGCACGTCACGGACCCGGTTGCCCGTCCGGCCTTTGGCCGTCTCGGTGAAGGGTTCCGACGAGTACGAGGTTCGTGCTATTTTGGGCTTAAGAATGCGGGCTGGGGTTCTCTATTATCTCATTGATTGGAAGGGTTATGGCCCAGAGGACCGGTCCTGGGAGCCGTTGTCGAACATTCATGCCCCCTTATTGTTGCGTCGTTTCCATGCGGCGAATGGAGTGAGGCATCCTTTGGGGGATGGTGCTGTCATGCCTGCATCATATGGATTGCTTCATACTCCAACCCGCTCCCGCTTACCGGCGCCTGTGGCCTTCAGAACGGCTAGACCGTTCTACACGTTGTGGAAACTATCTGGAAGGCGCCGTTAAAATCAGCAGTTGCTATCATACTGTTTACAAATTTTCACTTCCTTGTTACTAGCCCAGGTCACATGACCAATGCTTCATCATCACGTTGGTCAGGCGTTTTGTCAGCTGACTCTATTTAGCTGTGCGAGTTCCGAGCACAGACGCTTCTGATTGCGTTTACGTACTCTAAAGTTCCGGAGACTTCCCCTGCTGTTATGAGCAGGCGCTCCTGCTGTTCCTTCGTCATCAGGGTGATTGTTTCCAGCAAATCGTCCATCTCGCTCTGATATTCCGCTCTGTTCCGTACAGAGTTTCTATCGGGTTGCCTGCGTGGCCCAATCTAACTTTTCGCTCCCCGCGGAGCTTCCATTCCTGCCTTGGTTCCACCCACGGACTTTCGTCAACCTTCCGCTCCCTGCGGATCCTCCAGTCTGCCGCGTTCTACACGGACTCTCAACAATCTCCCGCTCCCGGCGGAGCCTCCAGTCTACCGCATTCCACATCGGACTCACACTTACCTCCCGCTCCCCGCGGAGCCTCCAGTCTGCCGTTTCATCTACGCGGTTTCTATTAATCCTTCCTCTCCGAGTCTCATGGATTCTCACTGGGCCTCTCCCACGATTTCAACTTCGTAGGATTCTTCAGTTTGGATCAAGGACCCAATTTCTCCAAGTGCACTGAACTTTGGACGCTTTCCGGGGTGCACCAACTCGGATCTAGTGCGACCCTCGTTTCGTACGGGTTAGTCTCCTCACTTACCCTTCCTGTCGTTGTTTTCCTTGATTCCCTTCTCATCTCTGGACTCCCGCAAACTTCCTTGGACTTCATCAAACTTCCCCGAGACTTCCAGTTGGCTCATTGCAGGTTAGTGCATAATAGTTAGGTTTTATTCATTACCTCTCTTTCAAAATACCATTCTGATAGTTTTCTTGTCTCATCTGCAGCCTGGTGCTACTTGGTTCACTCTCGCCCTTCCCTCTAATAACTCTCTCTGACTGCTGACTAAATCCGGTCAAAGAGTGGCATTAGTTAGAAGGTTTTTATTGAGTGCACTACGTTCCACTCCGCTCTCCACCCAGTTGGGAAAAGACGCCAAGTGTATCCTTTGCTACAAGTTTGTATCCTTTTCGAAGAATCCAATACCTTGTAAAGTATATCCTGTGAATCTGAAATCTGTGTCATAAATCTGTGTCTTAACAGTATTGTTGATTTTCGTTGAAGTATTGTTGAGTATTGTGAAGTTTAGTTGAGAAAGGAGCAGAGGTAGATGCCATTTGTTCGTGGTTAGGGAACATTTGATCTAGAGGTAAAAGGTTCAGTTGGTTGGCACAGACTATTCACTTAATGGTATGGATGGCAAAGGTATGCAAATATTGGATTTCCTGTGGATTCGGTATTTTAGCTTGGATCATGGTATCCCTTTGTATAGGGCTTAGCACATGAAGCTAGCTTGAAATGCGGATGGTGTTCTTCTGGTGAAGTCTTGCAGAGGTGTTTTATCTACAAGGCAACACTAAAGGTACAGTTTGAGCATGTGAAATATTGGTATCCCCTGTTAGGAGGCAGGGCGACAGACGTGGGTATATGTTGGGTATATTTTTGCAAATATATGTGTAATGGGAAAATATTGTTGTGAGCTCTGTTAGTGATTTCTGTCATTCACTTACTTACTGTAGAGGTGACATCACCAGAAAGGTCTGTGTATAGGACTAGGAGGGCACGAGGTGGTGCAAAATTCGGTTCTTTGAAAATCAAACATTTATGGAGTAGACTGTTCTGTGGTGGTGCGTGGAAGGTGCCTGCGTGAGATTGGTCGGTGAAATTAAAGTAAAATATGATAAACTGTATTTCTGTATGTGAATAACAACAGAAGTGTCGAAAACCTCGACTTGAGGTCAAGTAAGTATTAAAAGGCAATTTATTGTGGTAAAGGTGTGGGGGACATGCCCCTACAGCATCTATGCAAGGCCCTTCCGCGATATATGGACAAGATTTGTAAATATAGCGCAAAATGGACATGAAGCACAGATGGTAAATTGTCTAAGGCATGGCCAAAAGGTGCAAGCATCTCCAAATATGTGCAGCAACCGTTACACACACACATACAAGAGGTTTATAAGGGGGAAAAGTTGTGTAATCATATGGCAATATTCGAGCTCTGGAATATGTTCCAGGATGATGAAGGGGGTGTGGCGACGCATCACTGGATGCTGAGCCAACAGGAGACCCCGGACGAAAAGCCCTCTGCGCCCGCTTCCTCACCTCCTCCTGAACGTGGGAACGCTGTGGCTACAGCAGGAGCCCAGGGATTATACCCTATGCAATTATTAAGAGCAACGGAGGGGTACACAAATTCAATGTTCGCCCTCCACCATACACCAAGGAGGACGGGCAGAGAGTGGTTGCATCAACAGGAGGGGGAGAAACAAGTGCCAGAGATGGAAAAGGGGAGTGCAGCGAAATGCAGACAAGTACAAGAGGATGTGACCTGGGAACAGAGGGAAGAAGGGAGGGGCTGGAGAATATAGTATCAAACAAATGGGTAGGAGGACAAATACTCCTGAAATTAGACAGGAAGACAGTGGGAGAAACAGGAGGGGTGAGTAAGGAAGTAGCTGGTTGCAAAGAGAACAGTAAAGCACAAGAGTGGGCAGAGATAATGGAAGAGGTGAAGAGAAAAACAGGAAAAGGAGGAACGCGAGAGATTGCAAAGAGAAAAGCAAAAGGCAGAAGAGAAAGAGCAGGAGCAGGGAGAGTTTAGGAGAAAGACAGAGCTTGAGGAGATAGTGAGGAAAAGGGAGGAAGAGAAGGAAAAGCAGGTTTTGATAAAGAGGAAGAAGTTAGAAATAAAGAGGCTTGTAAGAGAGCACAAACGTAAGAAGGAGGAACACATAGTGAGTGAGAGATATAAGACTGAGATTGGGATTAGCAACCTTTAACAACAACGAAGGTAGAGACAAGCAAGTGGGGGCAGATTGTGGCAAGAAAAGTAAAGGGCAGCTACGTTGCCAGACAAACCCAATATTGGGTCCTCTGTGAGGGGGGACTGCGAGAAATTAATTGACATAGAAGACGAACCACAGGCAGGGATGATACCGAGGAGACTAAGTTTCCAGGACGATGTCGACAGTGACTTGGGAGACACTGAGTCTGAAGCTGACTTGGCAGGGAGTCAGGACAAGGGAGCAGGGCGACCTGTTTGTCAATCGACAGGGATGCACACCGATCGAAGCTCGACATGGGGAGCAGACAGAGACACAGGGGGATTGCAGGGCAATAAGGATGAAAGACCACATCGGTCCAGGGTTACATCACACAGCATGGACAATGTAACTCTATATACACAGAGGTTTAGAGACCTTCCAGCACGAAGAAGGGGAGAATTGGCAGGGGCATTCACTGCCACCAAAGACACCGGGAGATTGGATGGGGAGATTGGGTTAACAGGGAGATTGGATGGGGAGATCGGGTTGATACAGTTCCCCTTACTGGAAAAAAGAGGGGGGTGGTGACGTCAATACATACCATAGAAACATATCGACAAAGAAATATGAGGTGTAGGCTACCTTCGTTGACCGCAGGTATGGGGAAATGGATATACGAAATGGAGAGGTTGACAGCAGAGCAGAAGTTAGCAGTAGGGGAGATAAAAGGTTTACTAGTGGTGACCCTCAGAGAGGCTGCTGATGACGTGATGAAAAGGGCTGGATACCCAGGAGTAATCACCCAGAACACAGCACACAATGGTTCACCATATGATAATTAACGAGCAGCCCGATGGCAAGCTCTAAGAGCCCAGTATCCAGACATGTCAGATATTAGTGCAATTATGGCACGTAGAATCGGGGAAAACAAAGACCCCTACAATATATTCAGGCTGTTCAAGAGTTATGGAGACTTGAAACACGAGAACCGTGGGACAAAACAGTGGCATTATTCTATCATATCCTATGTCAGGGTTGCCAGAGCAGGTGCAAAGGCAACTTAAGAAGTTGGTGGGGATGGAGGCAAAACCGTGGCCAGAAATACAACTTACAATAGTACATTACTGTAGGTTAATGCAGGAAAATGTGAGGAAAAATCATAAGGAAAGGAAACAGGAAGAGGCAAAGTTAGTACAGAAGAAACTGTCTAAATACACCATGGAAGGAGCAGTATTAACAGGCATGGGAGGACAAGGTGCACCTCAGACACAGTACGCACCGTCGCCCGCAGGAGCTGGGTTCATGGGGCGGAGGGATGCGCAGCCTGGGTTCCGAGGAAGAGGGGTCCACCATTGGGACACGGCTATGGGCATGAAATGCAACAAGGCCAAGGGGGATTTTCAGGAGGGTATCACGGATATGGGCAACAAAGGCAGCAGGGCCCAGAAGGCTTCTCTGGAGGATATCAGAGGCAAATAAGAGAACCAGCCAAGTGCTGGGTGTGAGGACACATAGGACATATCTCTATAGTATGTAGAAGCAGAGGGGGGATGCCACAGAATGGGGGAATGCAATACCAGCCATCATATCCAGGGAAACTGAATTAATATTATACCCAGCACCAGACACCACAAATGCAGGCACCAAACGCATACCCGCAGGCACACCAGCCCATGGCACAGACACCACAAAACACTTGTGTATAGGCGCGTTATAAATGCCTTATCATATCATATCATATCAAATACGGGGGCCAGTGCAGTATTACCCGCAGACGTCCCAGGCACCACAGACACAGAATAACACACAGCCATCATACACGGCACAGCAAACCAATGGGGCACTGGCACACATGAACCCCATGGCACTGACTCCCATTAGAAAGTTAGGGGGGCTATTGTGGTGGGAGGCAACCCATTTGCAGGAAACAGAATGTCATGATACCCTCAATAGACAGCCCACAGACAGACCTGATGTTTTCCATCATTTCGATTACACCCAACCCGGCGAGGAACCACGCATAGGGGTGACAATAGGTGACACCACTTTCTCCTTTCTTGTAGACACAGGGGCAACAAGATCCTGCATCCAGGAAGGGAAGTATAGAATGTCAGGTGACACCATGAAAGCTCAGGGATTTTCTGGGGCAACGGAATTGGTTCCATTTACAGATGACATTGCACTTTCTATGGGAGAGCACAACCTAGCTCTAACATTACTGTATTCCCGACAGACACCTGTAAACATAATGGGGATGGACATCATGAGCAAGCTTAACATGCCCATCTCATTCACTGACAAGGGGATAGTGTATTACACACCTGTGATACACCTTCAAATCTGAGGGGAATTATTCAAGTTTATCGTGGACACACAGTACAGAGGGCGATGCCAACAGATGAGGAACTATTTCAATATGGGACTGAAATAATAATAGCATGGGTCCCAGGGATTCTGGGAAAAATGTGGTATCTTCCGAATTAGTACATGTTCAGGCTACAACTACCATTAGATGAGACGGAAGGGACGATGGTACCACTAGAATTAGAGGCAGTAATAGTGGGGGTTGACTGGACAACAGTATATGGTACAGATGATACAGGACGAGCATGGCGATCAGTGATCACTGTGGCCGAAGGGTACAGATTGACTACCGTTCCAGATGAAGAATTATTCTAAGACAACCGTTGAGATCACAAGGTAGTGTTACATACTGGGTGAAGATACATTACAGAGAGATACCACAGAGAATGGCGATGATGCTACAAGCACGTCAACATTTCTCGAGGAAGACTTGGCAAAGGTCCCCAGCATCTTATGGACCACAAGTCCCTATGATGTGGGGCTTCTGAAAGGGATAGGAACAGTGAAAATAAAACTGAAACCAGGAGCCTTTTTATCAAAAAGGTGGGCAATATCCCCTGTCGAGTGAGGCAGACAAGGGTATTTAAGAGACAATTGCAGTACTAGTGAAGTAAGGCATTCTAATTCCATCAGAATCACTGTGCAACATGGCGTATACTCTGTCAAAAAGGCAACAGGGGGGGTCATGTCATTTTATTCAGGACTTGCGCCCACTGAACCATATTGTCGAAGCAGAATTTCCTTTAGTTCCTAATCCAGAAACAATATTTTGTAGCATTCCCATCGAAGCTACCTACTTCATGGTAATAGATTTGAAGAATGATTTGACTACAGCACTTCCAGTAGGCCCTTATTGAGTGCACTGAAGGAAGGACAAAGAGGGGAGGGTACATTGCAGTGGACAAAAGAAATTACTAAGGCATTTGACAAGCTGAAAGAAGCGATATGCAAAGCTCCAGTGTTAGGGATCCCAGACTATCAAGACGAATATTTCTTATTCTCGCACTCCAATGGAGTGGTTATGACTGCAGTACTGACATAGAAGACAAGCATGGGGCACAAACCTCTAGCATATTACAGTGGGAAGTTAGACCCAGTAATGAGAGGACACTACGCATGCGAACAGGCACTGGCTGCTGCCGTATTCGCAGTAGACAAATCAGCAATTATTACCATGGGATGCAGCACCACTCTTTTTGTGGAGCATGCTCTCTTAGCAATACTGGAAAGACCTAAAAGTACATTGACAACACAGAGAGCTTCAGGGTACAAGGTGTTACTGTCAAACCTAGCTCTCAAGATAGTGAGATGCCGATTTGTCAACCCAGCGACTTTCATCGCTGAACCCAGAGGGGACCGTGACTATGTGCACGACTGGATGGCCAATATAGAACAATACAGTGACACCCCAAAGCTACAGGAGAATGCACTTGAGGGGGGAGACGTGCTTTATATTAACTGGTTGTCAACAATCGACCAACAACTGGGTAAAGACATTCTGGGACCATGTCAGGTGGAGAGGTAAGCACTGTAAGTACAGTAAGGAGAGGTAGACGCAGTGCTGATGGAGACATGGGAGGGGTGGATCTCCATCTCACTGATACTGCTCGAGTATCTAATAACGTGTGGTACAAGCACATGACTAAAATAGGTAAACAAACTACTGGGGAAAGCTGCTATGTCTGCTCACTAATCCCCTATGCCATTTGTGCCTCAGAACGATTGAAGCAACTGAAATACCAGCACCAAGAGCACAATGCCTTATGTACCTGTCCATGTTTACTACCCAAGGACGATTCCAACGCAGAACGGCAGAATTGTGATGCATGTCCAAGGCAACATTCCCTTATGACGATAGCTACTTAAAAACCCTTGACATGATGGACAATTATTGGAAACAATACTATGCTATACAATACATAACTGATGGCCCACGGAAAGGAGAGACAAAAACAATAGGCCTCATTCCAAGGTTGGTGCTAGTCATGGCGCTATTAGCGCCATGACTAGCACCAATACCGGAACCGTGTCCGCCCTCGTTCAATGGGGACTTACCAGTCTAGTCTGACCTTTGCAGGACCGGAAAGTCCCCATTGAAAAAGCCATTCCCTATTCCCATTTCAGCCGCATAGGGCTCAATGGGAAGGGGGAAGGCGCTAATAACTGTACCGCAAATTGCAGTACCGTTATTAGCTCTGAAGTCCCTTTGCGGGTCCCATCCATAACGCCTGGTAAAACCAGGCATTAAAGACGGGGCCGCAAAGGGACCTCAGAATAGGACGCAAAGGGATTACCGGCACCAGGGTCCTTACCGGTGTCGGTAATCCCTTTGCGCCCACCTCGGAATGCGACCCAATAACACTGAAAGAATTACCATGTCCTTAGAAGGAACCCAAGGAAATAGGAGGATAACCAGGATGTTGGGAACGACCACAGATGCTTGTGTATGGCCAAGTGTACACAGCGGAAGGATGGAAGGAGGGAGCAGTAGGTATTAAAGTACAAGTTCCAGTAAACACAGTACAAGAAGAAAATGATAAATGCCTGAAATAAATGGACGCAAATGCAAAGTTACTGACCTGGGTGGAGAATGAAGCTGGACCAATGCCTAAAATACCACTGAAGAAAGCAGCATTATGTTTCCAGAATGATGGAGCAGTAAAGGTGGGAGAAAACAAAGACTGCAAGCGAACAGTGAATCGACCAGAGATTAAGGATGGGACAGCAGTGTTAATGGATCATTATTGGGCATGCTCATACACCAGCACTAGTAGTGCCACAAAAAGACATCAAAACAGAAGACTTCCTTAAAATAGAGAATGCCAGAAGAAAGAAGAGGTCAGTTGGAGTGAGTAGTGTCATGGTCATGAAGTCAGGGGCACAGGCATGTAGGGGTCTCATGCACAGGAGACCTGGGTGGACACTGTCCTGGCTTCTTTGCTACCAGGCTCATGAACAAAAGTAAACAAGAACATCCATTTAACACCAAAAAGCTTTTATAATGGACATAGCACTTCAGATGCATCAACCTTGAACATTCCATCCATTAAGCAGGATGCATTAACCTTGAACATTCCATCCATTAGGCATCCCCAAGTGTATTCTTGGGTGTGGCTGCTAATGGATTGCCTTTGCACATGCCCACTCTCTAGGAGTGGCAGGGTGTGACTGGTAAGCCGGCCCTAATGGGCGTGCCCACAATCTCAGCTATATATGCTGCCCCGATTATCAAGACAGACGCTTCACGTTATTCTGTACTTGCAAGCAGCGTAACGCTCACCGTTACACTGAACTAGAGTGCACGGTAGGTGCAGTGGATAAAAGGGCTGGTTTGGTGGGGCTGGTGTCATAGTCAAGCCTCATGCCCTGGGCAATTCAACCATGACTGGCATCCCCAGCATACGCTGCTGATAACGATATACATCAGTATACATTGCAAAAAATATGCTTGTTAAAGGAGGTTTATAGTTCTTTCATATATGTTAAAAGAGGAATTATTAATAACTTATATACAATGATGTAACATCATGAAACATTTTCACTCATAAAAACCTATGAAATTCACTGAAAACACATTGTTAAAGGGACGTTATCGTTAAGATGCACTAATAAAAACCTATCAAATTCAGGGAAAAAACTTTGTTTAAGGGATATTATGTTTGCAAGTAAAATCGAAAAAAAAAAGAATTTGCCAGTTATGTTGAGCTATGCAACCAAAACACGCACCCCCGCCATGTACTGTTAACACTAACACCCAGGACATCAAAGATGACATCACTGATGACATCACATATGATATTACTACAGCGTAGCAATGCAAATGGAAGATCTGTATGAGGGGTACCGCTTACAGTCTCATTTGCAACATATCGAAGGTGATCAGTAGCTTTGTAATAAACTACTCCATGTCACGTCACATAAAAGGTGCTTATTGTAAAATAAACTTTGTAGTGAAATTGTTTGTGAATACAGCAATCAAATATTAAATCAAGAGAAACAGTGGATGCAGTATGGATCATAGAACTAAAGTATTCTTAAAATGGTATGCTTACGTTGTACAATGATAAGTCAAAGCATATCACATTCTTGAGAAATGTATTACCTGCATGGGAGCTGCTTCTTGTTCTATGTATGTGCATTATGACCTCAGGGTAAACCCATGGGCAAAGATCTTCAGACTATAGCACACGGTCAAGCTCTACATGCACAGTACCTTTATGGTATATGCATCATGGTTTCAATGTAGAATAACCACATGAAGTCCTCAGCTTAAAATGAATACCGTCACTGAACAAAAACATCCACCCTAGATATGTGATGTCATCAGTGATGTCATCGATCATGTCATTTGTGATGTCATTGTTGATGCCCTGGGTGTTAGTGTTAGCAGTGCATGGCCGTGGCGCAAGTTATGGTTGCATAGCTTGCCACAACTGGTACATTTCTTGGGGTTTTCGATTTTACTTGTAAACATAACGTCCCTTAAACAAAGTTTTCCCCCTGAATTTGATAGGTTTTTATTAGTGCAACTTAACCATAACGTCCCTTTAACAAACATATATATATAAATCTTGTGCATAAGGGGGCTCGATCACATCAATATACTTCTCCCGTGTAAAAAAGGATGCTTGTGAGCCCAGCGAGCATGTGACAAAGTACGCTGATCACCCTCAGTTTGTGCTCTAGCATAAACCTAATCAACATAAGCTTTCGTTACAATCGATTTTGTGTTTCCATCTCTAAATTATAGTAACTCCATGTCATCTGAACACCACTGGGGCTTACTTTGAAAATAATTGTTTTCTGGTATATTAGTCCAATTGAAACAAAATACTACAATTCTCAGAATGCATTGATCTGTTAATAGAAAGGCCAGGACTGCAAACACGTGCTGAGGTAGCATGGAGTCACCTTGCCAAACTATGCTCTTTTCTGTGAGGCAAAACTAGTTTGAGTAAGCATGGAAAGGAGCAATGTTTGTACATCTTGTTTGTTGCTGCCATTTAAGTTTTAGCAAAGGGACAGGATTTGGAAAAATAGAAGGGTTGGACGCGGACAGGATTGTACATAAGAGAATTGCTTCCTTTGATGGTGTGTGTGTGCTTTATTTACTGTGAGAAAATGTATGCGTAATGACAGAAATTATTACTGTAACAATTAATGATAAAATCAACATGTTTTCTTGCTTGCTACTGTCGGTATTGAGATCACATGGCCATGTGCATTCATTATTTGCCTAGCCATGATGTCCAAGTTACCCCAAGTTACCCCCATTTCATAGGGTTTGCCAGGATATGTTAATATAAAACCTATTACAGGCATTGCCCCCATACAGTAAGGAACTTGCATAACTACCAGGTATTCACACAAAGGGCCAGCTTTTGCCATCGAAAACCAGCAGCTAGCACAATTTACTAGGCATTGCAATATGTTGGCATTGTACTTGCATCAAATAATGATAATTGGGTTATTTTTTAATAGAGCTTCATGTAGATGGACAACTTCCAAGCACTATATTTATCAGTGTTATTATTACCCACGGATGGTACTCAATTCATCGTCCTCAGAATGAAGACGGGCCTAGTCGGTGCCACCAGTGTTCCAAATTTGCCCCATGGCATGTTTATCAACCCCAAAACCAGCACAGTGCGCATGAGCTATCCATTCGGAATGCAACTATTTGACAGAATGTAACATTATATGCCCAGCAAGTCACCCCATTAGGTCACTGTTGCTATCACATGTGTAAGTACTCATGCCATTTCCTAGATACTGCCACCCTGTAGAGGAGGTCCTAGACATGGCCTGAAACCCATCCCCTCATTTAGAGGTACCGGGAGCGTACTCGCCAAAGTATGTGACGTATGAGGAGCAAATGAACCAACAGAGAGCTGCACTGGGACTCTGCCCAGTATACATCAGAAGATCCATACCTGTTGAAGCGCCCATAACAAGACAACCCTGGGCAGCACGGTACCCTATCAGCCAGCCGTATCAGCCTCTGATACGAAACGAAGAGTACCTACAGACGGTCCATGAAGAGACCCAAAGAGCCCTAATGGAAAGCCAGTCGAAATGATACAAGGGCCTGAACAGACTCGTGAATGAACAAAAGTGGCTATTGAAGACAAGCACACCAGTGCGAGTAACTACGAAAATAAATGTAATGGACACAGAGAAGAGACAATGTTAAAACATAGAGAAACGTTGCTGCGAGACAAGATGGAAGCAACAGACCAGTTAAACGTGTGTAAATAGGCTTGGAACGCAAGAGGCTAAAGAAAACGATACTGCTTGCAATGCTCAGTAGAAGATTAGAGCGGCAAGCGCCAACTATATATCTACCTCAATAAGACACATTATACCAGTGCGACTCCATTTTGTAAAAGCAGAAACGTACCCAGGCTGCCAGAGGCCTGTCAGGCCAAGTTTCGTAACCCAGCCAGAGACAAGAGAAGGAGCGGAATCGAAACTTAACAAAGAGCGGCTCATGCCTAGGAAATCAAGGTCATCCAGAGGAAGGGAGGAGAGCGTCAGCTAACAAGACTCAAACCTCAGAGCATACCAGCCTGCCCCATGAAGGCCAAGATAAGGGGGGCCCATGCAGGTGGCAAGGCCGAAACAGAATTAAATACACTAAAAGCTGGAAACTGAAGCATATTCATGGTGGACTAACACGTGACCAGCCAGGCGCGAAGAGGTACCACCAGGGCCGATCTTTGTATCAGGCAGTGCAGGCGGCTGCCTGACTTTCCAGCCTCCAGGGGGCGCCTCCACCGTCCGAGAGTTCAGGATGCTGCTGCATTATTTAATCTCATTAAAAAAAGCTAGTTACAAAACAAAGTTAGTTACATTAATACTGTGTGAGTGTAGTCACTTTAGTGTGTATGTTTAATTTCATTAACAGCACCTCATTGGACTCAGTCTGACTGAGCAGATAGTCTGCATGCGTGCAGCGCTCACTGTGCTCCTGCTGTTGTCCAGGCCAGCAACGCCAGGCACACGTTGATTTTATGATGCAAAAGCATAAGCTTTCGCTTCCCCGGGCAGCCAGGCCTGACCGCACATGCCCTCCCTCAGCTTTGACAGTGGGGTTGACTGATTGGGCTGGCAGTGGCTGCCTGCCCTGGCGTGGGCTGTTACTATGTGACATGCTCTGTGTAATATGTTAAGTTGGCGGAGTTGGACAGTCTAAGTACATTTCTCATCATCATCGCTGATCTACGGTTACCATATACCACCATTATCTGGCTGGCACAACCCCTGCTGGCTTCCATATTGTAATATGGCGCAGGCCCGCCCGGAATCGTTCCCTTGGCCTATTGTATGCAGAGCATGCCCACTCAGTGAGCACACTAGCCCAGTCGTTAATTGCCGCTCCCCCAAACCCTGTAATGCAGAGCCTGGCATTGTGCAGCTACTTTCATTAATAACCTTTACATCCTCTGTTATGATGTCAGGTGAAGAAGTGCACCCCTGCCTCTTACATTATCAAACCTGATACTTTCCAGCACTTTTTTAGGTATACTTAAGAAAGCTTGTGTGGGGAAACTGTCAGCCACTGATTAATAGTATTAAAAGGATAGTTTCAGAGGCGAATGGAGAAAAAGCTGCCTGCATTTTTATCTTTAGTTCAGCTGTGATAAAATCAAAAATGCCCCTTTTATAACTTTATCGCTTTTCTGTGTGGCCCTCAACCCTCTCTACAGTTTTCTTTCTCAGTGGGTCTCTCGGTGTTTATTTATACATGATTTGCTATGCGTTGCGTTTCCTTAGATAATTCACAGGTAGCCCACATTCTGTTGTTGCCAGTGTAGTAATGTTACAATAATGACGCCTCAGCGTGATGTCAAAGCACTAAGGGCAGGTCCTTGTACAGTGCCACCAATGTGAGTGCATTTCTTCATAGAAGATATTCATCGATATAAGGGAAGATTCTGGCTTATCACCCAGGGCAGCGCTCCATGCAATTGCACCACTGTGGTGGCAACAACCAGTGTGATGTTCTCACTGTGGTGGCAGCGTCCAGTAGCGATGCTGCAATAAGCTCTTGTTCAAGACTAGCCCGCCACTGCAGAAATGGAAGTCACTGGGTTGATGTCCTTCAGTAGGACGGGAGGGTTGCTGAGCGAGCAGGCACAGGGCACAGCACTCAGTTGGAATCTCACTTGAGAAAGCCCTCACAGCCACCCAGCTATCCCACCTTGGGTAATCCAAGACATGTGGCTGCTTCTGCCTCTCTCAGGTTTGTTGTGCACCACTCAGAGCCTGTAGTCGTGTACCTGTGGTAGCGGCTGTCTGACTTTGCAGCACTGCACTGAGGCAGTCGTGGATGAGACTTTGGTTTTGGCATGGGTTTTGACCAGCCCCTCCAAGTAGGGGCTTAGCTAAGGCTTCCTTGGAAAGTCTTCAGTGGCGCGTAGGTTTAATGTGAAGTAGAACCATCGAACCATTAGCATCACACACTGCTCTTAAAAAGGAAAAAGCAATGGTGCAACCAAAACATTTCATTCTGATTCCCGGGCCCTTTCGGTAAAGAGATGCTTTATGATCATAGTTTGCACTGCATGAAATGTCATCACACGATAAACATGTGCACTATAAATTGTGGGTGTACTAGTACAACACATCATTACTGCAACTGCCTTGCTTGGATTATCGTTGCCCCTCTTCTTCACCCAGGGAGGTGCATCTGAATGACGGTATTCCTTTGTGTTGCTTAAAAAGTGACCAGAAAAAGACAGTGCCAATGGTTGGCCCCCATCGCTACGTAGGGAATTCATGCAACATTTACTGCCCCCAATAGGTGGGTCTCAAATTAAGTTTGTAATCACCACACCTATAAATGGGTTCCCCCTTACCTCGCTTCTTCTTGTCCTCCTCAACTCCCAAAAGCTGTGATAAACACTTGCAGCATTTCTTTTCTGAAATGGCTTTGCTCTGGATTTGGGGTTGCCCCCCCACCTCCCTCCCCCCGGACAGTATAAACATTTCATGCTATGCACATCAGCCTCCCTTTAGTACAATAAGGACCTAGCCTTCATCACTGTTCCTGCCGATGATGAGTCGGAAACAAACCCATAGAATATGTCATTTGAATATAATGTGTAGGGTAGTTACTTTGATTTATGGGTTCCATGTGTTAAAATCGTGGCAAAAATGGCTGTTTACACAAAATATTGCGGCAAAAAGGCAGTGGGTTTGCCACCGCAATACATGTAAATGATGTGGGGGACACTCTCGCTACCCCCAGACCCATTATACCATTTAAGGGGAGCGGGGGACACCCCCACAACCCCCACTCCCCTTAAATGTTATAATGGGGTACACCTTTACTGGGTCAAACCACAGCATTTTTGCTGCGAGTTATTGTAAAGGCGACATTTTTGCTACAATTTTATTACTGCATACCGATTTATGCACCTGCTGCACCGATCTGTGTGCAAGCTGGCTGCAGGTCACAAGTTTGTATCCTGGAAGTATTGGCAAACCACTTAGCCCTTGCAGGCTGATAAATGGAGTAATTGTGAGTTGGTTCATGTATGCGAAGTGTTCTGCAAGCAGTGTTGCTAGTGGTCTTCTGCCCTACAGAGCTTTTACACAGTCCCCCCAGCAGGCAAAAGAGGGAGTCGCAGGCAGTATATCCACATGTCCTGGGTGGTAGGAGAGAGGGGAGACAAACTAAAATAATGTGTGGAAGGTAGAACACCTCTGGAATAAGTAGGCATACCCGACACCTTAAATTATTTTTTACCATCCTCCACCCAACTCACAAACTATGTATCAGATGGAGACCCCCTGGCCACTGCTCGTAGGCTGATCGGGTTGGTAAGATCAGTGGGGCTGAAAGGCTTGTTGCATAGTGCTAGCTGAGGACTCTATACTATGATTATCTGGGAATTCCCTTCTCTAGCACCCCCTGACAGGTATTTTTGTCCTGGGGCTTTAAATGTGCACTTTGCAACGCTTGCATTTCAAGCTGCATTCTCTCTTCCCAAGGAATGTACAGAAGTGTTATCGCCTCATTACCTTCTAACACGGGTACCTCCACGTCAGCCATTTGCTGACAAAGAATGGTTTAGAGCTCTTCAGTGGGCATTTTGTGTTTAAGCTCCCTGGCGTCTGGCCGTTTCGTGATAATCGGCAGCTATTAAATGTATCTATGTCACCATTGTAATGTATGCATAACGCACCCCATGGGTGCTTCAGACTGTTTTCGCTCTAATGAGGAAGCCCCTAACCATCATGTTGAAATGGGCCCCCGCACATCTTCAGCCTGGTCCGCCTGAGTAGAGTGATCACCACCAATCTACGGTGTGGGTGCCTCTATTCTATAGTGGGGTGACACAGCCTTGTACGAGAGCAGGGTGTTCAGTGGGGAAGTTTCACTAAAGCAGTAATGATATTCTTTTAAGCTACAAAACCATTATATTAAAAAAAGACAGTCACAAGGGGAGCTAGTTCTTTATCGAGTGCCCTATTTACAACATGTGTAACATACAAACACCCTTGTGTCGGCAGGATAGCACAGGGGAAACGTGCTCGCCTTGCCAAGGCCACATGGACACAGGTTCAAACCCCGGGTCCGCGCTTAGAAACCTCTGGGTATTAAGCGTGTTATAAATAACCTACCATATATACAATTTTTGTTGTCATTTTAGGGGGGTGCCAATGATGATTCCCGCCTGGGGTACAATCTGGTGTAAGACCAGCCCTGGGTACCACCGCCTGATGTCATCCAGGACTGAGGATGCCATAACGTTTCCTGATAAGAGGCTACGCCATACTCAGCCAACTAATTCACACATAGCCCTAAAATGCTGATTGATGGAAGGGAGACAGGGTGAAACTTGGGACACCAGGCACCTGGGTGTCCTTTCTGCATGCTGCTAATTAAAATGGGGATTTATGTCTAGGGGTGTAGCCTGCCCAATCACAATGGACCAAGTTTTCTAGGGTCCTATATATCATAGAACCAATGAGACATCATACTTGTAGTGACATCTATCACATGTGATGTAGTGGGATGGGCGTAGACGCCCACCCGATAAGAATTATCCAATCATCATGCTCCATTATCATATACAGATATAGCACCTATACTTAAGTTACCTTTCCTAACCAATTATATTGCATGTCGAGTTTTTTAGAATTAGACGTCAATGATGATGAATATTGCCTATAAGAATTGCTGTTCAACTGAAGTTCGAGGAAGTCGAGTGAGACAGGTGATCGTAACGATGCTGATTCCCTGCTGCTTCCCTGTTTGATGTACTTGTCATTAATCAGACTTCCCTTTGCCAAATTACTGAGTCCTTATTATTGAGTCGTGTTGGAGTAAGAGAATCCTGCACCCCCTTTCCTCACATGGTGCAGCTATCTTGTCTTACAAGTTCTAGAGGGTGAGCGCTGACATATGGGCTCGTCAGCGAATTCCTCTCCTCCTGAACACTTGGTAGCGTGAGGATGGTTTCGGCCATTGATTATTGATTATATAATACTAAGACACCTTTAGACCGACGGCACGAAGTAACTCTGGGCCTTCTGCAATATCACAAGTTCTTTCACCATTCCGGCTGCGTAGACTGAGAAGCTTCCCGTGGACAATGATAGAGTAAAACCTCAAAAAACTGCAGTGGGTCTGAAGGAACCTGCCTTCCAAGCATAACCTTTCTCATTCCCACGGGCAAGACTATGGTGATGTTTAAAGACGCATCAAAGGAGTTTGTTTAAACTCCATGACGGGGTATTGATTAGAAGGCAGGTATATGTATGACCAGCTGGTGTATGTCTAGTCTGTCAAGTGTCTGTCATATGTGTTCTGTTGTATGTCAAATGTAATAGAACTGTATCATTGATTGTCCAAAATGAAATTTGGCTTTACGCGATTCTGTAACTGAGAGGGAATCGCCAATGAAATGATGGTTTTGAGTTAATTGATAGTAAAACAAATTTTGGCAGGAAAAGATTGGATTGGAGCTTGCGTATTTGGTGCTCGCTCATACTATTGGAAGGATAATAAACTGTATAAATATTGTTGGTGACGAAATCAGGAATGGAGGAAGTTACTCCACTTGCACATTTGTGCAAGCAGCTATCCAAGCATGCACCAAAACTCAAGAAGTATAGCACAGAGTGGGTTAAGGGTACCGCCCACAAAATGTTTATGCCCTGGCCACAGAATGGGTCCCTTTCTAAGGCTGTTTTACAGCATATGACAACCTTCCTACACGGCACATACACAGGCAAGAAGCTAGAGAAACGTCTTGCTGTTCTAGAATTGTGGAAGATGTTTGAAGAAACGAAGGTGGAAGAACCACCCACAGACTGAATACTAAATGTATGTACGGAAGGGGGTGAGACACCTACCATGCCACCAGCCCCGCCTGAGCCAGTCATTGAAGGGAGTAAAACAGAGGGGCTTTACCCGCTAAGAGAACTTAAGGCAGCCACGGGGTATAGAAACCCTGCATATGAGTCGCCTACAAACAGTAGTGATGACAATAAGGGAAGGGAACAGGAAAACAATATTGCCTCCACGGTCTCGAGGGACAAGGAGAGACGCGAAGATGAAGGAAAAGATTGGAGTTGTGCACCTCCTGATGAGGAGAAAGAGGGAAATAAACACAAGGGAAATTAAGGTAGAATTGATGAGATAGCATTCGCGAAAGAGGAATGGATGGGAGGTCAGATATTACTGAAGTTGGATGGAAAAGGAAGTGAGGATATAAGGCCAAGAGAGAGCTCTGATGAGACGCAAAGGGGAGAGAGAAAGAAAGAGATGGAAGTAAGGGATGAAAGGATAAGAAGGAAGGATAGGCTAAAGCGAGAACAACTATATCGTGAAGAGCAAGAGAAACAGCTTGATTGCAAACAAGAGGCAGCCTACGACCAGTACAGACAGACTAAGCAAAGGATGGAAAAACAGCAAAGGGTAAGTGAGAAGAGAGTGAAGAGAAGAGAAGATGAGGAAATTAGAAGGGCAAAGGAACGTAGAAACGAAAGGATGAGGGAAGTAGACAAGGCTAGAGAAGAAGCGAGGAAGCGCAAGGAAGCAGATGAGGAAACAGAACGAAAGCGCAGACAGAGGGCACGGGATCTTGAATATCTGGAGTGGGAAGTTAAAAAACCCAATTCTGTTGTAGAATGGGAAGACATAGAAGAATTCTTTCCTGCGAGCGACTCGGTGCAAGGTATAAGTGGGACAAATATTGGAGATGACTTTGACACCAGAAGCATCGGAAAATGATTGATAAAATATACGATGAGATGGGGCTAGAACAGATATCCGATGGGGGAAAGGAAGATGAGCACTTAGAGAACACTCAGCTATATGACACTGAGGATGTCACCCGAAGTAGTGGGAGTAGGGGACTGTCCCTAGACAGGCTGGAGATCAGGCAGAACGAAGACGATGCAAGGAGTTGCGTAAACTGGGATCATTCAGAAACTGACTCCGGTGGGGAAACGGAGGACAAGGCACATGAAGCAGGGAGGCGGCGGAAAAGCAGCTCCCAAGGGGCCAGGGGGTACAATGGTCCGATGCTAGCAAATCTGAGCCCAGGACATCGAACTCGAAGCCTGCCACGGTGCATGGCCAACATGAGGGAACTCCCCACGGTCCGAGGGGGGAGCCAGCATCCACCTATGCAGATAGATTAAGGTCATTGCTGGGTAGACCACAAGGCGGGAATGCTGCCCCAGCAGTAGACAAGAGAGCTATGGGAAGAGAAAAGGAAGACTGCGTATTCCAATTCCCGCTACTAGAAAAGGGAGGAGCAAGACCACAATATATTCCATGGCCACACATGGACCGAGAGAACCTGAAAAATAAGCTTCCAATGCTGACATCGGGAGCCAGAAAGTGGATACATGAGTTAGAGAAAATGACGGGGGGTGTCACCAAGGGCCTCCTAATTGCCATACTTGGTGAAAGAGCAGATGATGTATGGAAACGGGCAGGCTATCCTAGGGTAACCCTAACTAACACCTCCCATGACGGAGCGCCATTTAATAACTGTAGAGCAGCAGTGTGGAAAGCGCTGCGAACGCTATATCCAGACACTTCTGATGTGGGGGCTATAATGACTCGGAAAATGAAAGAGTCAGAGGATCCGTTGATCTATATCCAGAATTTTCAAGACGCGTGGGTGCTCGAAACGCATGAGTCTTGGATGATATCTATCCCTGTATTTTACCATATATTATGCCAAGGGTTGCCCGAGCCAGTGCAAAAAACAGCTCAAGAAATTGGTAGGAATAGAAGCTAAACCGTGGTCCGAAATACAGTTGACAATTGCACACTACTGTAGATTGTTGCAGGAAAAGAACCGGAAAAAGGAGACAATTTGTAAGGGTGAGGAGGCAAAGCTGGTGCAAAAGAAACTCTCAAAGTATGCTCTCGAGGGAGCCATGCTGACAAGCCCAGCTGAACCAAGTGCACAGCAAGCAACTAACCCATCGCAGAACAATCAGGGTAATGCAGGATTTTACCTGAGGGGAAGGGGTTTTGGAGGAAGAGGATGGCAGAGTAATCAGGGAGGGTTTTGAGGTAACCAGGGAGGTTATCAGAATAATCAAGGTGGCTTCCAGAGCGCGCAGATGGGCAGTCCAGCTACGCCATACGCCAGATGGACAGATGGCCCGACCACCGCCAGTGTGTTGGCTGTGTGGAATGACAGGACATGTGGCGCGCGTGTACAGAAGCCAAGGCATGTGGCAAAATAGCCAAGGGATGGGGGCAGGCATGGTGAATCAGCCTGCCGTCCCGCAGCAGAGCAGTGCACAAAATCACACAGTGCAGCAGCAGGCGCCAGGCCTGCAGCAAGGTGCACAGCAAGTTGTTCAACCCCCGAACATGGGGAACATGCCACAGGGACAATCCCACCAGGCACCGCCGCAAATGTCGCAGGGCACTAATTCTGCAGGGGGAATTAACTCCAGAAATGGGGGGAATCCACAGGCATACAGTGGGCCGAACCTGTATATGAAATAGGACAGCTCACTGGGGACTCTGATGTGTTCTATCCTATCAGTGACACCAGACCCTAATAGGGAACCTAGGGTGAATGTCGTTAGTTGACACGGGTGCGACACGCTCGTGCATACGAGAAGGCAAGTTTTCCTTGTCCGGCAAGGCCATAGATACTCAGAGTTTCACGGGAGCTCACAGTAGAGTTCCCTTTACAGACGCACTCCCAGTCTATGTGAGAGAGCGCAAAATGAATGTACCCTTATTATATTCACGTCAGATCCCAGTAAACATCCTGGGTCAGGACTTAATGACTAAGTTGAATATGACAATCTTGTTTACCGAGAATGGTATAGTGTGCTCCACTCCAGGTATGCATTATTCGAACGTGTACGAAATGATCAGAGCATACTCAGGACGCATAGCCATGAGAGCTGTCCCATTAGAACCAGAAGTCTTTGCATACGGCGTGCGGGTGCTCATGGCGGGATTGCCAGGCCTCGCTGATAGACCATGAGGACACCTGATGAGTTCCTATTCAGACCGAGAATACCTATGCATGAAGAGGAGGGACAAGTATTTCCCTTAATGATACAGTCTGCCGCAGTGCGAGGGAAAGTGGTGTTGGTTGAACGATACGATGATGAAGGGAGACAATGGTGTGCGATTATCGGCATCGAAGAAGGGTACCGAGTGACTGACGTCACTGATGATGATCTGTTCGAAGAACACCCTGACCTAAAAGAGACAAGGGTGGAAGTAAGTCTCACATTTTGGGTCAAACTGATCAAACGGGAGGTGCCGCAGAGAATGATGCTGGCACTGATACGTCCAGAATACTTCGAAGATGACATGGCCCAAGTGCCTGTCACAGTATGCACTACAGGGCCCTATGACGTAGGCCTCCTGAAGGGGGAAGGTGAAAGCAGGAGCAATGTTACCACGAGCGCGACAATATCCCATGTCCAGAGAGGCAGATGAAGGGATCGCAAAGACAATTTCCGCCATGATGGAGCAGGGCATCCTAGTGACGTCAGAATCACCTTGCAACACGGTTATTTACCCTGTCAAGAAATCAAACGGAGCGTCTTGGCGTTTAATCCAAAAACGAATTCCCTCTAGTCCCTAATCCATCCACAATTCTATGTAACATACCTACGGAGGCAAAATGCATTTTTCTCAATCCCGTTGCGCCATGACTCACAAGATCTGACGTCATTTACTTTCAGACAGATGCGTCTGAAGAGCACGAGGTTGCCACAGGGGTATTGTGAGTCTCCATCCATTTTTAACAGAGTCCTACAAATGGACTTAAGCAATATTGCGGTGGACAGTGTGGTTTTGCAGTATGTAGATGACATTCTGATCTGCAGCACCACTAAAGAGCAATGCAGGCGCGACTCTGTCCAGCTACTAACTATACTGGCTAAGAAGGGATACAAAGTTGAAAAAGAAAAATTGCAGTACTGTCAACAGGAAGTGTTGTACATAGGGCAACTAATTTCTCATGAGGGGAAAAAGGTAACCCCAGAGAGGGCTGAAGCTATCATGAACATGGCTAAACCACTCACGATAAAACAAATGTAAAGCTTCTTAGGCCTGTTCAATTATGTCAGAGCATGGGTTTTCGACTACAGCTCGTATACCAAGCCCTTGCTTCAGGCTCTGAAGAAAGCCCAGGCAACAAAAGGAGAAATTGAATGGACTGAGGCAATGGAGAAGGGGTTTACAGAATTTAAGGGGGCAATTTGTAAGGCCCCAGTTCTCGGGATTCCTAATTATGCAGAGGAATTTTACCTGTTTTCACATACCGTTGGCAATTTTATGACGGCAGTACTCGCTCAGCGAACCTCACTGGGGTACAAGCCCCTAGCGTATTACAGCAGGAGTTTGGACCCGGTCATGAAAGGCCACTTCCCATGTGACCAATATCTAGCTGCTGCCACGTTCGCCATTGAAAAGGCGTCAACCATTGTGATGGGGTGTCCCATGACATTGTATGTCGAACACTCATTATTTGCCATACTAGAGAAACCAAGGGGCACACTGACATCACAAGAAGGGAACCGCCTATGAGGTGATTATCTCTAATCCATCGATCAAAATAGTGCGATGTAAAATTGTGAATCCAGCTACATTCATAGCAGAGCCAGTCACAGAGGGAGAACCTGTACACGACTGTGCGAATTATGAGGAATTCTATGATGAAATCCCCAGGATAAGGGAAAATGCCCTGGCAAGTGGTGAAATCGTGTTCATTGACGGTTCTTCGAGAATCGATCAAGAATACGGACAAAGATATACAGGCGTGGCCGTAGTGAAACACCTGGTGAATGGGGAGTTTCAGGTACTCGTCAGTGCGCGAATACCATCTCACTATTCAGCTCAAGCTGCAGAACTATTGGTGCTGATACTCGCCATTGAGAATCATGCAGACCAGGAAGTAATGGTGTACAGTGACTCAGCCTATGTGACGTTCACAGTGCACGCAGGCTTAGCCCGCTGGAAAAGGAGGGGCTACCTCTGAGCAGATGGCACACCAGTGCAACACGCAGCCTTATCGGACATGTTGATAAAAGCACTACAGCTCCCAGTGGGCATAGCAATCGTGAAATGCGCCGCCCATACCAAGGGGGCAGACTTCGTGTCACGTGGAAATCATGAAGCGGACACGGAAGCAAAATGTATGGCATCCAAAAACGAAACAATCACGGACGTGGAAGTGGCACGTACCCATGAGCGTATGATGGCAGCACGAGTCACACCAGAGGCCTATAGTGACATGGGGCAGACTCAGCTAATGGAGCTCCAGGGGGAGGCGCCATAGGAGGAGAAGAATTTGTAGAAGCGTCAAAGGTGTTCCTTAAACCCCCTGACGGTTTGTGGAGGCAGGAGCGCACTGGTAAACCGGTAATGCCTGTCGCCCTACTGAAGGTAGCATTGGAGCAGTTACACTACCCTATACATATGACAAAAGAAAATCTTGCTGCAACGCTTGCAGAAGACTGGTTCACACCGAATTTAGCAGAGCATGTTGCATTTTTCATGGTGAACTGCATTATCTGCCAATAGTTCACCGCTGGGCACACATTAAAAGTAGTGAGAGGAGTTATCCCCCGGCCGAATGGACCATTCCAGCACTTGCATATCGACTACGTCGACATCATTCAAGTGTGCAACGGGTACAGGTATTTAATTGTGGTGGTGTGTCCATTCTCTAGATGGATAGAAGCAGGTCCCTGTACACACCCAGACGCTACCTGTGCTGCCAAATTTTGAGTGAGGGAAGTGTTCCCTAGATGGGGGGTGTGCAAGGTGATGAGATCAGACAACGGGGCTCACTTTGTTAATGCAGTGTTCGAACAGATCAGCTTGTTGCTTGGTATAAAGCACAAGTTCTCGTCGGCGTATCCCAAGGAGGAGAATGGGATACGTGAGCGGCTCAACGGCCTGTTAAAGGAGAGGATAGCCAAGTTGAAGCTCACATTAAAAAAGGGATGGTTCCACTGTCTACCACTGGCATTGTATGCACTTCGGAACCAACCAGGCTCTGACCATCATCTTACGCCGCACGAGGTAGTTACAGGCAGAAGG
Organism: Ambystoma mexicanum; assembly: GCF_040938575.1. Classification (NCBI taxonomy): domain Eukaryota; kingdom Metazoa; phylum Chordata; class Amphibia; order Caudata; family Ambystomatidae; genus Ambystoma; species Ambystoma mexicanum. The sequence goes on along the minus strand of NC_090932.1, from coordinate 1,497,387,509 downwards.
ATGAGGACCCCACTTACCCCCCGATATAGAGCTAGATGTGATGCCCAGCCGACTAAGGAGGTCTTGGGAACAGAGATGCGGGATTACCTGAACTGCATGACATCCAGCGTCTCTGTCATTACAGGCCAGCTGCAGCGACGAAGAAAAGGGTGCAGCGCAGCACAAAATACAACAGGAAGTGCTAAAGCAAACACCGCACAAAGTCTACATGCGCCCATCGTCTTCCCTGGTGACACAGTGCTTGTGAAGAACTTTACCAGAAAGAGGTGGGATGAGCCACGATTCAATGGCCCTTTCATCGTGAAGGACTGCACCCCTTCCGCCGTCAAGCTCCAGGGCAGAAGGGCATGGATCTTCATACATGAGATTAAACCAGATATAGGAGGGAGCCCTCCTGCTGCATCCAACTGCGAAGAAACCACAGACAACGGGGAAGAACCTCAGCACGTGCAGACAAGATCCATGGTGAGGAAAAAGGACGCATGAGCAGTGAAATACAGGCAGAAAGAACTCAGTTTTAAATTGTGACTTTTAAACAAGACATTTTCTCAAACCAGTGAACGATAATAAAGGACATAAAATGAACACTCTGTGCATCCTAGGTGCTGGGTAAAGAGAAGCACATCCAAAGCCACAACAACAGTGATAAAACGAACATTCGAAAGCACGTCATGCACAAGTAGTGCAAAGAATAAAGACTCTGATAGACTGCAAATAGAATATTTTCTGAGAATGTAACACAGTATCCTGAAGCAACCACTGTCAAGATGTTGTTCACAGAACTCATGGTATCTCCGAGCAGAAGCCTCAAGTGGGATGTGTTAACTTATTTTCAACTGGTGATAATATCATATCCGACACTCATAGGGAGAGAAACCAGTGTCACAGATTTTTTTCAAGATCCAGCTAACAAAAAAGTAATAGGGCAACTGCTGACTGTCATTACAGAAGCCTTCGCCAAGCTACCCGAACACAGCGAAAAGGACACAAATGCTTCCACCGTCAGTAGACATTGATGAACTCACATTTAATTTGTTCTTCCAAATAATCGAGAAATGCCCAGGACTTGTCGGGAGAACAACTGACACACGCACTTTCATCAGAGACCCAAGAAATTTAGCACAGTTGAACCAGCTGTGGACTAAACTAAATCACCTTGTGGTAGTCCACGCAACAGGAAGGTGCAGAGACTGTGCGAATCAAAAGAAAAGCCCATGACCAGGACACAGCAAAACAGGACAAATGTCCCTATGTCCCGAGGACACCCGGCTGTACATACACACAATGTCCTGCTTAGACTAGTCACAGACTATCCGGAAATGGTGGGGAGACCTGCAGATGTTGATGTCATCACCTTCCTTAGAGATCCGGCCAACGCCCCACACATGGGTACACTCCTCCACGGCATAATGCTCCAGGTGGAGCTATCCAACTTCCATCGAGAGTACATTAGGAGGTTCCAGTGAGACTTTCCGCTGTGGGACAGATTGTGGAGATAGATAGACAGTGCTTTATCTTCCGCCGTGGGACAGAACGTGGAAACAGAGAGACAGTGCTTTATCTTCTGCCGTGGAACAAACTGAGGACAGAGACACAGGGCCTCATTACACGGTAGGCGGTAAGGGTTTACCGGTACCAGTATTTTACCAGTACCGGTAAATCCTTACCACCTTACTACGAGGTCCCTTTGCAGGTTGGGGAATTTAACGCCTGCTTTTTGCAGGCGTTAAAAACCAACCTGCAAAGGAACCAGGGAGCTAATTACGGTACCGCAATTTGCGGCACCGTAATTAGCGCCTTCCCCATTCCCATAGAGCCCTATGGGGCAAAAATGGGAATGGGGAAGGGCAATGGAGGAAGGGGAAATTACCGCCCCACCAACTTTGGAATAGGGCGGTAATTCCCCTTTCCACCAAGGCGGTGCCGGTATTTTACCGGCATGGACCAAGGTGCTAGTAGCACCTTGGTCCACCGCCATCCGTGTAATGAGGCCCACAGTTCTTCAATTTTCCGCCACAGGACAGATCGAGGAGAGCAAAGACAAGAACTACACCATCTTATTTTTTCTTTGAACTGTTTCTCTACTTTTCCGTATTTTTATTTTATTTTTATTTTTATTTTTATTTTCCATGTTCACGTTCATTTTTATTTTTATATTTTTATTTTCACAGCATTTTATTTTTGTGTGATTTTTAGCAGTTCCGTCTTATCATTCCTTCGCATTGAACAGGTTCCAGCATGTCCTCAGGACCAAAGCAAATTCGAGCAGTGCACTCGGACCTTACCTGCTATAGATATGCATTATGAATGTGATGTATCAAAGTTGCTAGCCTAACACTTTTCCATAGTCTAGCACAGGAACTGTACTACATACCCAGAGATTACCGGCAGCACCCACAAAAGGGGGGACGTTTGTAAAGCACTGGTCACTTTAGTAGTAATGAACTCTTGAACTACGAGATCAGAGCAAGAGAAGGAATAAATAACTGACTATGGACTTGTTTGAAATGGGGGCCCAAATCAGTAACTTAGTTTTACCACCAGCAGAGGGGCGCCCCCGCTTCCCTGGAAGGAAGTGCTGCCATTTGTCCTACAAGGCTATAATGTGTATATGTATAGTAATTATCATTGTGTTTTTGTCCTTAACTATCAGAACTGCATTTTTTATTGGTGCACGAAGTGTCCCAATGTCAGTGCACCCACCAGATAATGAACGCCTGGGTCCCACAAAAGCACCCAGACCCTATATAGTGATTCCAGTTCCGAGAAAAGTTGATGGTAAAGCAAATGATCTAAAATTAAACGTAATTAGCAGTGATACATACACACTTGAAGTAACGAATGGTGAGAAAAGCTGGAGACAGGGTCAGCACGGAATTAATGATTATGTAGCACTGACCAAGGCACACACCCACACACTGAGTGCATACGAAGAAGGGCAAGTGTCTATGGCTACAGGGCCTCCAACGAAGGTAGCAGAGAAGAGGAGACTGCCTGCCGAACAATCAGTCCCAGAAAATAGCAGAAGCAACAAAGGAAAACCAAGTGAGAAGACAATGAGAGAGGGCATAGAAAATTCCCTCAAAGAACAGAAGTAGCCACAAAGGAACTCACAGAGAAAACACAAATGCTGATAGATTATTTGTTCCCATTTATAGTCAGAACGAAGAAACTGCACAAGGAGCTGAAAAATAGAACTGCAGAGACTATAACGACAAGCACACCAGCTCGAACACTGCTGACAAACACCAGATCTACGACACAGCCACGCGTTGAGGAATTGGAGAGCCAATGGCGGCCAGAGAACCTCAATGAAACATTACAAAAGGAGAGGAAGAGAAACAAAAAACCTTTTCCTACCCAGCGATACAGCCAAGGCAGCCCGCTATACAAAGACGCACAGAGTGTAAAAGCAGCACAGATGCTTTTAGAGACGTAGTGATAGCAAACTACAGAAGAACGCTGAGAATCAAGAGAAGCCCGTATGAAGATAACAATGAACTTAACGATTACCTGGATAGCACAGCCCATCTCGGAAATAACATATGGTACCAGCACATGAAGGAAGTAGGACAAAGGCAGTCAGAAGGAGAATGCTTCGTCTGTGCACTCCTACCATATAGTATGGGAAAATCTAAGATCTTTGTAGCTGTAGAATTCGATGTTCCTACAGCACACTGTATGTCACACGTAGCAATGTGCAACACCAGAGGACAATTTAGGGGAAGAGACGCCTCGTTGATATGGGCCAACGAAAAAGATTACCCGGACGAAGATGGCTAGGTCCAGGACATTAAAACAAGAAACAGGGCGCACACAAGGAATCACGTGATCAGGTACGAGAACCCTGGCGTCAAAGGATCAGGGATAAAATGGGAAATAAACCCAAGACTGAACGTTCAAGGAAAAACTGCAGACGAAGCTCAAATCTGGAAGAACAGAGGCCAAATGCAGATTTGGGGAACAGTGGTTTCCCAAGATGGAGGGGAAGAAGGAGTAGTAATCTGTCGAGCTTGGATGGTCCTTGGAGCCTGCCGAGAAGCAATAGAGAATTCACAGAGGTTATGCAAACCTCTATGCTAACATGGGTCGAAGACAGAGGAGGACCCCTGCAGATAGTACCACTAGAAAGCCCAAAACTATGCTTCAGAAGTAATGGCACGAGGGAAATGGGAGAGAATGAAAACTGCGGACGAATCTTTGAAGCTCCAGGAATAGCACAGGGAACCACAGTCATCATGGACCATTACTGGGCAAGTGGATCCAAGGACATACATAAGACTGCCGAAGAACTGGGGAGGCATATGCACACTGGTGAACGTCCACGTTCCCGCGCTGGTGATCCCTAAGAATGACCTGAATTTGGACCGGTTCCCAAAGGCAGATCTTCACCTGAGAAAGAAGAGATCTGTGGAACTGACATCCAGGATGAAGAGAGAAAATTACTTCTCTGCCAAAATCAGAAGAGGCATTCTATGCAATCCCATACGAACACAGGCTGTTCAGCCTCACCTCAACAGTGTTCACCACAATGCTCTTGCCACACATCCAAATTGGAGTGAATGCTAAATGGTTGCAGATAACCAGATGGGAGTTATTGCAGACCATCAATGCCACTATAAAAGGATTTAACGTGATCAAAGAAGAGCTGAGAGCGATCAGACTGATTACCCTCCAAAACAGATATGTGCTTGACATGATCACAGCAATGGATGGAGGTGTTTGTGCAAAAATCAGAGAATCATGTTGCACATTTGTACCTTCACACGATGAAGATAATGGAACCTTAACAGAGGCCATAAATATGTTGACAAACTTGAAAAACCAGATGATCAATGAAAGTGATGAAGTGGACAATGACAGCTGGTTTGGAGACCTATTCTCGTGGGTCCCACAATGTATGGCAGATATATTCAAGTTTCTGGGAGTCCTACTAGCAATGGTATTGCTAGGATCCTTTGTTGTCAAGATAATCATTGCAGAGTTCCAGAAAACTATGAAGAAAGCCATAGGGATGAAAATAATGGTTGGTGTTGAACAAAGATGGAGGCCCAGAGACCTGACTGATGAAGAAATAAGAGACTTTGTGAAGGCCAGCAAATTTGCACCAGAAGGAACAAAGTTCACATATCCTAAGAAACGAAGAAGATATGAAGGAAAATGGATCTACTGCAGTCCAAATGGACAATGTGAGCTAATGACATGGAACAAAGACAAATATGTGAAAACAGCAGGGAGTTTGAAAGGAGTGATAAAAATATGGACTCCAAAGACGCACACATTCCCACCATCATGTACAAACCCTGAAGACGATGAACATGACACCGAAGAATCAAAAAAAATAAGTACACAAGAGGTTGTAGAAGTGGTCGATGAACCGACCAGAGGGGGGAGTGTAGAGGAGGTCCCATACATGGCCTTCACGCCATCCCCTCATTTCGAGGTACCGGGAGCGTACTCGCCAAAGTATGTGACGTATGAGGAGCAAATGAATCAACAGAGAGCTGCACTGGGACTCTGCCCAGTATACATCAGAAGATCCATACCTGTTGAAGCGCCCATAACCAGACAAACCTGGGCAGCACAGTACCCTAACAGACAGCCTTACCAGCCTCTGATATGAAACGAAGAGTACCTACAGACGGTCCATGAAGAGACCCAAAGAGCCCTAATGGAAGGCCAGTGGAAATGACACAAGGGCCTGAACAGACTCATGAATGAACAAAAGCAGCTATCGAAGACAAGCGAGTAACTACGCTAGTGCGAGTAACTAGTTAGTGCGAGTAACTACGCAAATAAATGTAATGGACACAGTGAAGAGACAATGTTAAAACGTAAAGAAATGTTGCTGCGAGACAGAATGGAAGCAACCGACCAGTTAAACGTGTGTATATAGGCTTGGAATGCAAGAGGCTAAAGAAAACAATACTGTTTGCAATGTTTAGTAGAAGATTAGAGCGGCAAGCGCCAACTATATATCTACCTCAATAAGACACATTATACCAGTGCGACTCCATTTTGTAAAAGCAGAAACGTACCCAGGCTGCCAGAGGCTTGACAGGCCAAGTTTCATAACCCAGCCAGATACAAGAGAAGGAGCGGAATCGAAACTTAATAAAGAGCGGCTCATGCCTAGGAAATCAAGGTCATCCAGAGGAAGGGAGGAGAGCGTCAGCTAACAAGACTCAAACCTCAGAGCATACCAGCCTGCCCCATGAAGGCCAAGATAAGGAGGGCCCATGCAGGTGGCGAGACCGAAACAGAATTAAATACACTAAAAGCTGGAAACTGAAGCAAATTCATGGTGGACTAACACGTGACCAGCCAGGCGCGAAGAGGTACCACCGCCTGATGTCATCCAGAACCCGAGGATGCCATAACTTTTCCTGATAAGAGGCAACAGTTTCGAGGCCATACCCAGCCGACTAATTGACACATAGCCCTAAGATACTGATTAATGGTAGGGAGGCAGGATGAAATTTGGGACACCAGGCACCTGGGTGTCCTTTCTGCATGCTGCTAATTAAAATGGGGATTTATGTCTACTGGTGTAACCTGCCCAATCACAATGGACCAAGTTATCTAGGGTCCTATATATCGTTGAACCAATGAGACATCATACTTGTAGTGACGTCTATCACGTGTGATGTAGTGGGATGGGCGTATACACCCAGTCGATAAGAATTATCCAATCCGCATGCTCCATTATCATATACAGATATAGCACCTATACTTAAGCCAGGCTGCGGGGAGAAAGGCACCCGCGAGCACAGCATGTCGGATGCATCGGCACCGTTATAAATGGCTGCCCGTGCATCCAACCTCCCCATTCCCATTCAGCCCTATGGGGCCGAATGGGAATGGGGAGCATCTTTTTCCAGTGCCCGCAAATGGGCAATTACCGGGTAATGACCCGGTAATTGCCTATGATCAATATGTGAGGTTTTCTTGCTGTGGACACAAGTTGGTCTGTACGGGATGATTATCAATGAACCTGCTGCCATTGCAGGCCCTCAGCGCTAAGGCCACATTGTCGTGTCTGCAGTTACCAACAAGAACAGCCAGACAGGTAATGTGTTTCATTTCTGTCAGATCTCAATCACTGTGGCTAGCATGTTACAATCCTGTTATTTAACCATGGTGCACACATTCATAGCAAGCTATGTCGAGCAAGCTATATAACCTAGAACATAGAAGGGGTGCAAATGAAGTAAACCAAGTGCAAAGAGTCCAAAAGGGAACCTGCAGTGAGATCTCCTCTGGACCCTGGAAACTAGAGTGGGATTAGTCCCGCTCTCCAAGTGGACAATGTGATGATACAGTGGTTGAGTTCAGCGCTTACTTGGACCCCCTAATAGATGGTTTCCCCAGGATATAAAAGGGCAGCGTGACCATGTGTGAGGTAAACAATGCCTTGCCACGAGATTCCTTCAGGAAGCTTTTAAATGTAAATGTGACATTAGTCTGCTTCAGGAAAGGGAGTTATATACTATATAGCCAGCGGGCTCATTGGTGTAGAGGTGGGCATAACAATGGGTGTGAGGCGGTTGTTTTTTCAACTTGGACATTTCCATTTCAGTGATGTAGTGACACCCACATTTGGGTAAGACTCTTTCACCGTTTCAGATATGACTTGGGCCCTATTATCAGAAACCATAACCGTGGTCAACCTTCTTTATGGAAGTCTTCTTCCATTGCCTTAATAGTACAGTCCGTGGATAACGGTGCTGTAGCCAGAATTTGCTGCCAGGATGGGCCTGCGTAGAATATATGTGGACCTAGAGCAGGGGTCCATGCAACTAAAGAAGATATATGTATTTCATCAGGAAGTTTTCCTTGCCATACTCATGTGGGACAGTTCAATTGTTGAACTGTTTTAGACTATTGTACACCTTTCACTAAATATCTAAAAGACACAATTCAACCAACTCTGCCTTCCATTGACTCAGCAGGTCAACTTATGTGTGCTCCAAACATTCAACGTTTTACTACTGTCCTTTTAAGGCACACAACAAAACAAACTGTGTGATAAAGGCACAAGCTTGTAGTCATTATTTGTTAGGGCATAACCCTTGTGTGCAGTGAGACAAAATATGTGAAGCGCTACAAACAAGGCACACTGTTTTTGCATGTCTGAAAAGCAGATAGTATGGAGATAAACTAAGCAGTGTGGTGAAGAAAGCGGCTTTACTTTCAGGTTCAATGTGTTGTCTTGGAAGATTAGATTGTTGGGGGGGGGGGGTTTGAGTCCCAATGCACCCATTGCAATGCAAATCAGTCTAGCATTCAGACATAGAAGGAAACATTGTCACAGGCAAATTAATAAATGTTTCAAGGTTTTGATTTGGTTTGTTTATTTATAAAGCACGCCAAGCCCAGATACATCTGGTCGCTATGCATAGAAGTTACACTAAAATACAAAGGAAACAGCATTATTATACAATAAAGTTACATATATACATCAATCAGAATTTACATAGATATTTACAGAGCAGGTTATGGTTATGCGGTTGAGGCACGGTCTTTCTCATGGACCCACACTTTAACCTTTTTCCAGAAGACAAGGTTAGAGGGTCACTCTCTTACTGAGAGTGGGAGGGCGTTCCATATTTTTTGCAGCAAGAACTGGAAAACTAACCCCGCCTGCTCTTTTTTGCTTGAAGCGTGGGATGTGGGCGCAGTGCATCTGTGCTGTTCTAGAGGGCCGTGTTGTGGTGTAGTGGGTAATATTGTAGCACCAGTGGATGGGCGCCTGGTTAGATAAGCACTTGTGCGTGAGAGACAGAGTTTTAAGGGAGATCCGTTGTTTGATGTTGAGCCAATTTATTGAATGTCTGATGTCCGAGATGTGTTGTCTCCTAGGGATGTTCAAGGCTGCCCTAATGACGTTGTTTTGCAGGACTTGCATTTTATTAAGATGTGCCAAGATAAAGCGCATTACAATAGTCAAGCTTAGAGAGGACTAGTGCTCTTGCTATTGTGATGCAATTGGTTGTAGTCAGGTAAGGACGACAAGCAGTTAAAAGCTTGTATGTGTAGGCCGAGGATGAAGCCATGGCGTTAGTTTGTCTCGTTAAGGTTAGTGCGTACTCGGTGTAGATTCCTAGCGTTTTAACGACATTGGAGACTTTGATTATATTGCCGTCAATATTAAAGGAGGTGAATAACCCGCCCAGTTTGTTCAGATTGGCTGGAGAACCCAGGATGAGCAGCTTTGTTTTATCGTTATTAAGACAGAGCCCGTGCTTGGCCATCCAGGTTTGTGTAGCGAGGTAAACATCATTTGAACTACAGATATCACCCACCTACATTTTATTCAGTTTATCGACTGTGTAAGTTGAGAGATCCCTGAGAGAATTCGAGCACATGCAAGTGTTCTCTTCTGCCATAAAATAGCTAATTGCATGCAAACCGTCAGCTGAATATGAACATTCGAAAGCCTGCGAAAGCTAGCAACGCATAAAACTTTATTCACTTTGCTCACCTAACATCACTATTCTATGCACACTCCTGTTCTTAAGAACATGCTCAAACAGAGCTCTCTCATCATGTTCTAGAAGTCTTGGCATTTGTATGGGATGCCATGGTCCATTTCTGTAGCTATTATAAACGATCCAACTACAGATACCTGACTGGAGAGGACTCCATGTGTGAAAGAGCTCTTAATATGGATGTGCAGCTATTGTGCACACTCGATAACCGCACAATACTTGGCAAACATCTTGCGGAAAGAAAAGATAAATACTGCCCTAAAAGAAATCTGGTTTACACTTTGCCCAGGTTCACTCAATTTCCATCCATAGAAGGTGTAGAAAAAGGTTTGGCGTTCAATTCAATAATCGTTTATCTACACTGCCAGTAAGGGAAAGTTAGTATGAATCTGATCCTCTGTCTGCTCCCCTACCTGTCTTGGGCTTACTTGTGGCGAGGGGGGGTGCCGGCGCCTGACGCCACAGCTTGTCTCCACTGGAAAGTTGTCCAACGGGCGAATTAATCGTGATTTAGAAATTCTTACTCGCTGTTGTTTTAAGCACACCTTAGGGATTTCGTGGATTGGGACCCCACAGGACTGGGTGTGCTTTGGAAGTGGAGTGGACTGCCCGAACATTCCATGTCAAATCCTCGTCTCATTGATTACCTGAAATAGGTGGGCGTATGTCTAAATATTGGAGGATAGAACAGCTTTTCGCACTGAACACTGAAATGCACTCCTGTCGGAGCTGTGGATGTGATTCTACAATGTGTTCTAAGTTTGACTCTATCTTACTATCCCATTTACCATGCGAGTGACTGCGGGCAAGTGGCCTTTGAGCTTGTCATGGTAGGATAAGAACCAGCTGAAGAGTTGCTGTTGTTCTTTGACAAAGTGTATTTAATGATATAGTTACTGTCACAATTACGGATATAACTATCTGAAACCATATCCTGCAAGCGACTGCAGACGGAAAAGCCTTGAGCTTGTGGTGGATTAAGAGAAGTGGCAGAATTTCATTTGTGTGATTCATATTGAGTGATTATACTACCTGCAAGAGACTGCGGCCAATTGGCCTTTGAGCTTGTCACGGTAGGATGGGAAGCAGCTGAGGAGGTGGTGGTGTTCCTTGGTGGTGTTCGTCTACTGCTACAATTACAGATACAATTCACTGCTTCATATCCGACTAGCAATCGAGGGCGGAAAATCCTTTGAGCTTGTGGCAGACTAAGAGAAGAAAAACTTGACATTACCTTATAAAGCGCCTAATTGTTAGCTGGTAATTTAGTGGCTGTATCTAGCTTGTGTAAATTACACTTGAGTGTCTGTGGGCATTTACCCTTTGAACCCGAAGAGAGTAATATATAGCTGTCACATATATACGTATGTCACCTATAACCAGGAAACAACAACCACTTGCTTCTGAGGAAACACAAAGAACCCGGTTGCGTATAAAAGTACTAGAGGCTGTACATTAATTTGAGAAGCTGAAGCTCAAATAAGCACTTTTGAGAGTGATGTGAAACGCAACAGAGTATGTGGGCATAGGTAACAGACGATGACCTGGTTAACTCACTTACATATAGCTTAATAATTACAGAGCAAGTAGTACGTTCTGTGATTAAACAGCAGGGGACTGGCATAGTTGAAATTGGGATTGTGCGAGCAGATAAAACTATAGGAGAAATGAGGTTGAAACATTGTACTTCAAAGGTAAATCCTCGAGGGCAGCTAAATCTAACTGCTGTGGTAGACCCTAAAAGTATACACTTTGAAAGACAAATAGGCAATAGTACGGAGCAGAAGGGCTCAAGAACTGTGGAGAATGGCTTTGATGTTCCCAGATGACATTACAGACACTAGTTTATTTTTTTTAAAAAATGTATTTATTTGCATTTATCAAGCGCGCTTGCAGCCCATAAGGCATCGAGGCGCTGTTACAGATGATAAGCAGACTAGATTTACAGGCGGGTGCCCAATGGGCTCATGGTTACACGGTAACACACAAATATGCAGGGAATTGTTCAAACCAACTCGCGAGATTGTCATACTGGAGGGATTGGGATAGTCTGCCGGTGATTTGGTGAGTTCTAAATGAGAGATGGAAATGGAACCATTGTTAAATGAATAGGAAGAGGCTAATTGTTCTAAACCAAAGATTGTGGTGGAAGGAATTATACAGGACAGTAGTGATCTGCTGATAGGCTCCCCTTCACAGCTTTTGGATGTAATGTCCTGCAGTGATATTGAAGTTGAAAGTGAGAAGACGGGGCCTAAGGCTTTACATTATACATTGAAGGTGGTGGATGAGCATATAAAACTAACTTCACCTTCGATATCGGCTCGGAACACAGTTCTTAGCGCTTCGGTAGAATTGTACGATAACATAAAAGATTAAGTCAAGGCACATACATTAATCTTATACGAGCTAAACGTCAACATTTATATTTTGAATGATTTAATGTTAAATCTGGCCAAAAACGATGGAAGACCTACGAAAGATAAACAAACAGCCACAGTTGAGGATGAAGGGCTCCAAGAGCCAGCGGTTTTCCCTGAAGATAACCCCTATGGCAAATCATTGTCAAAATGAAAAGGATACAATTCTATTGCAGGAGAGAGCTATAGAAGGCAGCACGAATGCTAGAAAACTCTCAAAATTCCCAAAAGAAATCAAAGAATGGGAGGAGAAATCAACTACGTTTAGACTCCAGGAAATATTGTAGAGATACGTTAAAAGAGAAAGGTGCAGACTTAGTTCCCCAGGGTCAGGTGGCTGAAGTGAAAAGAAAGGATGACAATGAAAATTGTTCGGTGAAAGAAAGTCAGGTTTGTATTGATTTAACTAAAACTATTGACCGGAAAATTGCCCATGGAAGGTAGGTTAAACCAGGTATATGTAACATGTCCTGTCAAACGTCACCAATGAAAGAAGGTAATGCCGCAAGAAATTGGTTGCTACATTGGAGCCCACAAGGGTTAATAAGTCCAATTCTCAATCCCATGAAGTCGAGGAAGCTGGGTGTTCACTAGAAGTAGTAAGTACTGACCAGAACATCTCAACAGGGGACAAAAGAAGAGAGGTTAGAGAACGCTGGGCAGCAATCTTTAAAAAACCTGTGAAAGTGAACACATCGAGGATACTCAAAGAAAGTAATCCGTAAATATCTAATAATGCTATGGTACAGAAGGAGAGGACAGGGGAGTGTCAGGGAGGAGTCAATAAGAAGGCACTACGAGTTGCTCCCGATGAGGCTCAACCATCTAATGAAGGTAGATTGAGGTGGAGACTGAGATCGTTTGATGGATTTGTTTGGTATTAAGGATCCGGCCACACCTATATGTGAGCAGAGGATGTTGAAGCAAATTAACACAAAATTTGGGGGGATCTATAGGAAAGACGGAGGGATGAAGGAAGTAGACCCCAGGACCTTTGAGTTATATATGGAACTTAGACCTAACTTAAATATAAATCTAAATTTGAACCGGTCTAATATCCTAAAAATGTTGAATGTGTTTCCAGCCTTAGAGAGAATATCATCAGAGGATATTAAGTCTGTCAGTTTTCGTTATAATACAAGGACAGAGTTGGCAGAGATACAGCTTAAATCTTCATTCATATTGAAATCTATACTGGAAGAAAGAAAGGAACTTTTAAACCTCACTTGTATGGTGTATCAGCAAGAAAACATTTTTAAAGAGTTGTTCAAGAATAACGATCAAGGGTGTTATTTGCAGAGAAAGGAGGGGCAGTGTAACTCACATGACATAAATATTGCTGAACAACAGGGCCATTTTATTCAGGATAAACTCAGTAATCTATCTATGTGGGAGAGGCAGGGCAATTGGGCTTCCCTGTTAGATTCCCTTAAAAGCGATTTTACAAAGGAATTGTTTGGGGAAGTTGAGCTCTGACATGGGAAATTCAAAGACTAGTGGTGTGGAATACTAGAGGTTTAAATAGCTTCATGAAGCATGACAATCAGAACAAGATATTTTCTGTGAGTGATATTGTTTTTTTCCTAGAGATCTGGTTCTTTAATCAGATATGGCTAGATGGTTTCCATGTGGTTCAACAATTGACCCCAAAACCGAGACAGGGCCGTTGTCATGATTCCTGCCCCTCATGTCCCCAACCCTCCAAGATGTCAGGTTGGAGCCAGGCCACAATCACCTACATGGCCCTCAAGGGCCTCTCCATCCCTCCAAAGACCCACTTGGAGTCAGACTTGGCGCTTGTGGCACCAGACTCACTCACTCCCATAGGATAACATTGGGGATTGGACTTGTAGTGCATTGATGGGGACAGAATGGATGCCCCCACATATTTCGGTTCCCAGAACTGCATGTGCAGTCTAGTCGTTTGGTTGTGGTTCAGCCCAGAGACACCTGGGATACCCAGAGACTATTTAAGCCACACCCAGGCTAAAAAACATGCTTTGCGTTTTCTGCACCTGCAGCATGACACTCACTGTGTTCGGATCGGTCTCCAGTAGGCCTGCATCTTTATTCTGCGCTCAGCTCCTGCAAGAACAAGAACACCGTTGGGAACAGCCTTACCTTGCGGCGCTTCTGCCCATCAGTCATCGCCCCTTCTGTTCTGCGGGCATCTTCGGCGGTGTCATTCCCATCCCGGCACGCCGCTTCCTAAAGAAAAGGGAAAAGAACAGAAAAAAGGCATTAGTAAGCATTCTGCAAATCTTCGCTTATTTTTAAATACTGTACGAGCTTCAAACGCTTACCAGAATCCCAGCCGCTCTGGGGGAACTCTGTCTCTGGAACTTCTCATCCATCTGCAAGAGGGAAAAGACACTCCAGGTTAGCGTGGAAACATCTAGAGGCGCCGCATACCGCGCTTACTCACCGCATTTGTTCTTCATAACCGTCATCCACGCTGAAAACATCGCGGCACCTAAAAGACACAGAAAAAGAACTCAGTTCAATACAAATTTCGAAAGGGGTGCATCGCGCATCGCGCTCTCACTCACCTTCAGCGCTACTCATCTCAGCAGCACGCCGCCATCCCCGGACGCCGGCCATCATCTAAGGAAAGAAAGGATCGAAGTTAGAGAACTGTTCAAAAGACTCATTATACTTACCTCTCTGACTCTTGCCAGTGAAGTAACTAGGCAGCAACGAGCCTGCATCAATCAACGCGCCCCTGTGCTGAAAGCAGGATGGAGAGCACACTATATATGAAAACAAGGGTTGGACCCCGGGGAAGAAGGGGTTCAAGCACACAGAGACAATAGGGAGTTAAACTCTACCAATCCTGTGTTTCAGGCCCAGTCTCCAGTCGAATACCCTCCAGGGAAGAGTTCGAGGTTGTAAGAGGTCAGAACAGGCTGGCTGACGTCCCCGTGGATACCAGGTGAGCGTTACAGCCGTCCTTCAGGTGGTTTGTTATGTGCATTTAGAAATTCTAAATTTCAGTCGATGAAGTGAAATATAAATCGCTGGATACATGGATGAATATCTTGATTAATAATTTATATTGGAATGAAAGTGTTATGGAGTGTGAAGAATTTGTCACTCATATCAAGGAGTGTTTGGCCATTTGGAGAATGAGAGCGGAAATCTATATAATAATGGTGGGCGATCTCAATTTGAATAGTCTGATGGAAATCAATGACAGAAGAAGCTTCACGATTAGATGTAAGAGGAGATGGATGGACTTGTTGGAAGATTGGGACCATCTCATTGCCAATGGGAATGTAGAGGTTGATTTAGTAAAGAGACCAACTTGGAAAAGAGTACTCCAGACATCCCATATAGATTATGTAATACTATCCTGTGCAATGTTTAAAAAGTGTACTAGATTTGAGATCTTAACAACATATTTGAGTGACCATGATATTCTGACGGCATTATTTAAATTATTTAACCAACAGCAAAGCTCTGAAGGTGATAAGAATCTTGGCATTAGTAGTGGGAGGAAGGGGATTAATCTGACAAAAAAAAGTAGAGGCCTACATGAATCAGGGTTCAGTAGATGACATTCTGGCAAGATGCACTAGCAGGGGTTTTTGTGATTTTATTTGGGAAAGAGAGATGCCAACAAATAGTAGGAGTGGAACAACTATTCATGTTCATTCAATCTATTTGTTGGTACGTGATCGTAAGAAATTGCATAAGGAAGAGCTTAAACTGTTGCACCAGAGGTCGCTTGATCATGTATCATATCTTGAGGAAAAGACGGTGGCTTTGAGGGGGTTGAAAAATTGGATGCAAAATCATAATGCCCAAATATTCCAACAAGATAGTGAAAGGATGTTACAAGCGCTATGCCAGAGTAATACTAGGAATTTTTGGTCCTTGGTAAATGATGATGAAATTGCCCAAATTGAACTTCAGGGTATTGGAGTGGGGGAATCAGAGTGGCAAATTCATTGGGCGGATATGTGAAATGGGGGGGGACCAAAAATAGGATATTGTCCTTCACAACCCCGTGGGATGTAGAATTTGGGCAAGATGACATTAGGCGTCTTAATATAAAATCATCAACTTCAAATGCAGCTGGTCCTAATGGTCTCACAAATTCGCTCTTCAAACTGATTCCTGAAATGTGGTCTTTGGAGCTGACTCTTTCGTGATGTATTGAGGTCAGGTACCATGTCTAGGTCATGGAAAGAATCCATAATCATTTCAGTGTTTAAGAAGGGCAATCGGTCTGATCCTAATAAGTATCAACCGATTGCCCTTCTGGACTGCAATAGTAACATCTTTGCAGCATTGATTCTGGAGAAATTGGAGATCTGGATTAAGGAAAATAACATCCTGCCAATATATCAATGTGGATTCAGAAAAAAAGCCTGTCACCAACTTTGAACAATTTCTTTTTGTCGGTACTAAACAATGGTTCTAGGAGCAAGATGAAGGGCATTCCAAATCCGGCCTATGTTTGCCTAATAGACTTCTTGAAGGCTTTCGACCTTGTGAATTGCCACCTGCTTTGGGCAAAATTGAGAAAGTGGGGCCTCCCGGCACCTTTGTTGGCCATTCTAGCATATATGCATGATGAAACATTAGTGCGAGTTAGGCTGTGTGCGGGGGGCGGGGGGGGTGGGATCAGGGTCCGTGCCAGCTTCCTTTCCAACATCTAAGGGACTGGAACAGGACTGTATGTGTGCCCCATGCTTATACAATTTGTATTTGGCAGACTTGAATGATGAGTTGGAAAAGTTTGCACTGATTACAAAGATCGGGGGTTTGGGAATTAATGGCCTATCTTACGCTGACGATGTGGCACTTTTGGATGGCTCACCTATAGGTCTCCAAAGGTTGCTCACAGCGCTCAGTATATATGCAAAAGAAATGATCTGATTATAAACCAGAACAAATGTCATATTTTAACTTTTTGTAATACGAAGAATTAAACCAGCAGAGTGAAATGGGCCATTGACGGAATTAAGATTGGTACTAGAAAGGAAGTGTTAAACCTAGGATTTAATATCAGCAGATTTTAAAAATGTGACCAATTGTCTTACCAGATGAGACAAATCCTGGGAAAATGTTTACAATTTTCCATTAAACCATTGATACATTTCTATGTGGGAAAGGAATCCCCAAGATTATGTATGGTGTGTAATTGGATGGTGCGGTGTACGGCTTTGAGTGGGATAGATTGGAGGGCAGGCTCTGAAAGTGAGTCCTAGATCTGCCCTCTTCTCTTCCCATGACATTGCTGCGCTTCGAATTGGGTTTGCTGTCCTTGCGCTTTTGGTTTAATTGGCAGGTAATGTCGATTGCTGCAAAAATAGATTTCCCTCTACAAACACTTTGTACAGGACTGTTTGAAGTGCAAAGTCTCTCCATTTCTGAATGCAATGTTAACATTGACTGATTGTGTGTTGAATCAAATGGACAAAGATTGTTCTGAATCAGTAGCAAACCCTTTGAGTATAAAAAAAGGCATTAAAGAAGTGGGACTGGATTGCCACAATCGACAAAACACAAGGTTACAAATGGCATTCAAATGTCCAGTTTATTAATAAACCAATTGGAGATTTACCAAAATATCTGTGCCAGTACCCCTTATCTGTGACAAGGCAATTGTCCGTATTTTGCCTACTTGTGAAATTCAATATGCTTCATTAGCTTTAAGGGAGGGAATGAACAATAAATTGCTCCTATTGTAACCTTGTAGGAAAGCCAGAAACCCTTCAAAATCAACTGATAGAATGTCCAGACTTGGCTGTTATTAGAACAAGACACTTTTGTAATGAAAATTATCTTGTACTTTCGGATAACTTGTGGAACCATTTGTCTGCTGGATCAGAATTATTTTTAACATATGCTGTGGTTCAAATGTTACAAGAGTTAAACCTATGTAGTTAATTGGAGTGGTTGAATGAGGTATGGAATTTTATAATGGTTGGACAAGAACCAGTCTCTTCCTATTTTATATGTGTGCGTTTTATTTTTGGTATGAGATAACATTTTATGGAATGTATTTGCAGTTCTTTTACATGATTTTTAATGTGCAGTAATATTTCTTTTTAATATATTCAATTGTAATATTTTGTTCAAATTTTGATAAAATTTCACAATACATTTTTTTTTAAATACCCCTAATTCTCTATAAGCTCACAATGCCAAAGGTAGGCCAACAGGAACAGTGAACATGTGACTTTCTCTGTCCTGTCTCTAAAAAGGTTCAACCTTTTAACTCTTCTTTTAATAATAACAAGGGAGGAAAATGCATCTTTAACCCTTTTAAAAATGTAGACAAAATTAATTCCTCTAAAATTGACTACATGTCCCAGAGTACCTTAGGAGGTGTGACAAAGAAGAGTGCTGAAGAGGCATTTAGGAAGTAAGGCCAGGTAAGCAAGCCTAATAGCTTTTGGCAAGGTCAGGCGCCTGTACCTGAAACCAATTAACCCACCTGTGGGGCATAAAAGGCTGCAGCAGGGAGGAGCTGTAGAAAGAAGCTGAAGCAGAAGCTTGAAGGTCGGCAATAGCAGAAGCAGAAAAAGCAGAGCATGAGGCAGGCAGTTCACAAGGAAGTGTGACTGCAGAAGGGATGCCAGAGAAAAGGGAGGATTGATTTCACCTGCAGGCTCTGAGTTGGTACTGTGCTTACAAACCCTGTTTGGCTGTGGCAGCAGAAGAGACGGGAAAAAACAGGCAGTCTTTCCAGGTGTGCCTAATTGCTGTGAATGCAGAGCTGAACTTGTGCATGCTCCCAAGGCCTGTGTGCAGAAGCAAACCGAGGGAAACTGTAGAGTAGAAGACTCTTCCTTAATGAGGCCGGATCAGCGACACTCATGTAGCAAAGGGGTGTGGGTCCCAAGAGTGCTCATAGCAGTAGCAGGAGAAGAAACCAAACCGGGAAGCAGAAGCAGCCCACAATCGTTGTAATTGTGGAGTTGGAAAAAGGAAGCTCTATACTCCTGATCAACAGAAAAACCATACCGGTAGCTGTAACCAGCTGTATTCGCATATACATCTAAGCAAGAAGAATTTGTTCGAAAAAGTGTGAAGCCTTTCTAATAAGGGAAACGTAGCACGTACTTATGTGAACAAGTTGAAGTACCCGGGTGTTGTGAAAGATTATTAGAAATAACATATTGCTGGGTGGTCGCCTGGCTCCTATTAACATGGAGAATGTTGCTGGTAAACTTAATTGAAGTAGATCTGACGCTCCCAAATGTTACAAGTACAGTTCAAAGAGGCCGCATATGACACAGTGTTTCCTGAAACATTAGAAGCTGAACGCTGACCCGAAATGTGACAACGTGCATTTCTTAGACGTGGCAATTCAATAGTAAAAGAAAATTGCGTGTGCCTAGTTTTGTTTCCATTAAGACGTTCATATCTTGTAACATATCAAGCACTGCAGTAGAAGTCATAGAAGTGGCTGAAGTTGAACAAAGAACAAGCATTACACAAGCCTATAGAGTGAACTCTGTAAAAGTGGATCCCGCTCAAGGAAGAACTATAGACCATTGTTTTAGAGTCGTTGAAGTTGTTGTTACCTAAATGTCTTCTAAAATAAAGGTGACAAGGTTATCCAAGGCTGGAAGAGTGGCCAACACCTTTGAGGTAACTATTGGAGGAAAGATGTATATGAAGCTGGGTAAAGGGAGCTGGGTACTTGGTAAAAGGAGCTGGTTTAAAATCTGCATGGCTAACACTATTTGAGTGGAGAAGAAATAGTCTAGAAGCTAGAGGCAGATTTTGTGGTAGCTGCAAGACAGAAAGAAAGGCAAAGCGGCAGTCCTTTTTTGTCATACAAGAGAGAACAGTGCCTTGCCCACCTGTAGAGGTTGAAGAAGTCTTGTTGAAGTTGCCTAAAGTTGAAGTTGAAGTTGCAGCAGTAAAATTGGCTAACGTTGGAAGTTGTAGTAGCAGCAGTAGAACTGTGGTTGTCAACATTTTTGTCAGAACTGTTGCAATTGAAAGAAGTAGAACTAGACGTCAACTGCGGGGCAAATGAGCCTGCTCACACTGTTTCATTAATAGAAGGGAGTTGCTGAAGGGAGAGCAAACCTTAAGCAGAAGCATTCTGACAGAGTGTGTATAAAAGACCCTGCAGAAGTTAACAGAAGAGGAGTTGATGTAAACAGAAGTGACACTTTTGTCTTCAACTTTACCTGTTCTTTCCTGGAAGGAAGTTATCCAGGAATCTTCATTGATGTTATTTTTTTTGTAGAACTGGAAAAGGAGAATCTTTTATTCAGGCAAAGATGAGACTTTTAACAGTGGATTTTTATTTGTGTGAACTTTTGTTTCTTTGGAACCTTTCAAGACTATGTTTAAGACTTTCATTTCCTTGGAAGAAATTGACTTTGGGACATTCCTGGGGGAGCAAGATCTGCCCAGATAAAAAGAAGTAATCCAAGACACTGGTTGTTTGGTAACCTTTTATTTATGTTATTTCATGTTACTTTGAATGTTTATGCTTTTTAGTGTGAGGGTTAGTTTTTGCTAGGAGGTTTTCCCTTAGATCGTAGACTAAGTAAGGAATTCCCCATGTAGAATAGGTTTAGTTAGGGTTTATTTTATAGGTTTGTGTAAAATAAAACGTTGAATCTTGAGAAAACTAAACACAGTCGTGAGTCTTACATTACTGACCCCTCACACTGGGCAGCATAAAAGTGCAAAATGTTGCTGGTCCTCTGCACATAATTATATTTTGTACAACATTACCATGTGCATGTCATCTAGTGGAGGAAACCAGCCTGCAGACAGAACCCTGAGATTGATGGGACTCAGTACTATCAGCTGCTCCCTGTGTGATTGTGTCTGACCCTTGCAAGTGTGCTACTTTGTGTGAATGCTCTGAGCAGTATTGGTTTTACTAATAAACGGCAGGAGTGTCTCCCTTCACACTAATCCCCTCCCCTGCATGCTCTTTGGCAGGATGGGCCCTAGGGAATTGAGGATAAGCCTTTCCACTCTGCTACTTTTCTTATTGATTTCACCATGAGTATGTTTAAATAGGATATTAATCGATCTCCCTCTAACCCGGAGACACGATGCATGTTCTCTTTGATTGATAGTGTTGTTCCGTAGCGGATTGGCGAATTATGGAACAGAAGTCAGGTACTATCTTTAAAGATGATAATATGGACACGTACTTAGAAGGATTCTCTCTTTTTTAAATTACGATGCAAAAGAATTGTATTTCTAAAATATTGCCTGATTTTTCAGGTCATAGGTGTGCAGGGGATGGGAGTCTCCATTTGTTTGGAGACTAACTTCATTGTTTGTCTTTTTCCTATCTACGTGCCAGGACAGGGGTTATCCCCCAGCAACCAAATACCATTGTATATGACATAAAAGATTCAAAGGAATATAATTAAGTGTGCCCTGTACATTTTTGTTGATTGAGACATTTCCCCTTCGGTCACAGCCTGTCTACACCACTAATGATGATGTTCTCTGGGAGTGTTTTCTCTATCCATTTTGACAATCTGTCAGATGAAACCAAGCCATACTTTTTGTTGAGTCCCATGTACAGTAGTTGTCCTCTACAGTTGACTAGCAGCTCACACCCAATGCATCCTTTGTCTTGATGCTGCCCATTGTCTCGTCAAGTGACCTCTGCTTGATTTATTTATTTTTCATTGCGACTGTCATGCCTAAACTAAAAATAACTGGACGTCTCTACTCTCTCTACAATGTGGTGCTAGACAGAAACTGTGCTGCCTATGTGCGAGGCTCTGTCAGAGACGAGAGCATGGTGATTTGTGGGATGTGTTAAAGTTCATCTGTGCTTCTGCAGGCTTCACCTATACAGCGGTGGATTGGCAAATGGCTATAACATGTCGCAGCGAATAAGAAGCACTCATGAGAGCTGAGTTCGAATACCAGGGCTGGACAAGCCCACTCGGGACCCCAGGACTTTCCCCGGTAGGCCTCAAAGCATAGGGCCTCTTTGGAACATAGCAGAACTGTGGAAGGATACGAACATCCAGCCAGCATGGGTGCTTCGCATAAAGTTAGCTGCGCATTTCTTTTATTCCCAGTGCCAACGATGGCCCAGGCTCATGACTGCCCATCTTGAGGCCCGGGCACCACCTGAGGAACCTCATGTGCCGGAGTGGGCAGCAGAGAAGGTGCTGGTCTTGGTCCTGGAAGTGAGGGGAGTCTTCTTCCCTGGTCTTTTTCTACTCTCCCAACGGGGGCTTTGGGAACTGCCAGGTCTGCGATTGGACGAGCTGGATGTGGTCATCATGTCAGCCAGGTATGATCCCCCTGCTTATAATCCAATTGACCCCTCAAAAAATAGGACATGGTTTTTCCTCACTTGTAGTGCAGTCGCATACTCGGCGAGAGTAAATGGCAATTTCCAATGTATTTCTATGGCCTAAAATCCCAGAGGGGCCCACCATTCGAATTCAAGGCGACATTACTCCTTTCTACCTGTGCCTTTCCTGAGTAGTGCCCCGAGCAGCACATTGATCGCACAAGTGGATAGATACCATGCCCCTGCTTTAGACACACTGATGGAGTTAATGGGATTGAAGAGCTTGCAACCCCCCTTGCCAATATTTGAAGGTGATTGTCAAACCAGTTTACAGACAACCCACATGCATCAGCAGTATGTCCTTTTGGGCCGGGCAATAAAGTACCTGTCAAAACCAGCTTGTTCAGGGGTGGGGAATCTGCACTGTCAAACTTGAACTAGTGAAGGAAAAATCAGGGTTTGATAAAGATCAGCTCCTGGGTGTCAGGCAACACTCTGTAGGCAGGAGCTACTGCAGTGGAACCAGGAGCTACCAGAGATGCTCCTTTAACTCTTTGACCATTTTGTATGAATTATTTTTTTAAATGTGTATTAGATGTGTTCTAATTTTTCTTTATTAACATTCTCAAATACTCAACTTGTATGTCACATTTACATGTTTGGAAGGCACCAGTTTGCCCTAGGAGCCAAAAGTAGCTCCTAATTGCTGTTGGTTTCAAGCTAACCAGGCTCTACTATGCTATAAGCAGGAGCGAAATAGTTCCCAGGCCCCCTCAATTTCGAACCCCGAAATATGGGTCGCTCACGCCAATGAAGCATCAGGAAACCGGCTTTGGGCGCATAAAGGGTAAAGCAGTATGCCTATGATTAAGAAACATAGAGCGAGTTAGCGAGTTTGGAGGGCATTGGTGGGGTGCACAGCAGGGCTCTCCCAGCAGTTGCCGGTGAGCCATACTATGCGGCACAGTCTGCTATGCCTTGTGTGCAGCGTCAGGAAAGGGGAGGGGTGGCTGCGAGACTTCCCTTAGACACCCGCCACCCCTCAATCTCTTGCACGTTCCCAGCTTCCATTGCCACTCTGCCTCCAGATATTCGGAGGAGGGTCCTGATAGGGTACAATGGGATTTGGGAAGAGGGGCCAGGGAGAGGAGTCCTCGCCCATGGGTTTTGTAAATGGTTTTTCAGTCCGTGGACAAGGGGCACTGAGGTATAAAGTGATGTAGCCAGAGGCCAAGCTGTGGTAGCCCCGTCAGCTATCCTGAGACAGAGCGATCCATTCCCCCACCGTGGAGTTAGGTCTATGCCTCAAAGAAGAGCTGAGGTGTGTGTTGAGAGGAGGGAAGGGATGTCGAAGTGTTCTGTGGGATTCCAGGGTGCAAGGAGGGGGAAGGGAGGATAGAAAGGTAAAGAGGCCTGGCGTGAAATGCCGAGTGATTCGGTTGTTGCCGGAGATTTAAATGGTGATCAGGGGCTAAGAGGAGAGCAAAGGTCACTGAGTGGCACAGGGACTTTATTATATGGCTTTCAGGGATGATGATTGAGTCTGGTATTTGCTGAAGGAGTGCATGGAGTCAGTGCCAGTGCCCGGGGCTGCGGATGGGTCCTGAAGGATGCTAAACATGTTTGATGGGTGATGAATGGAGTTCTGAGACATCAGTGGGCCGGCTGCTTAGAGTTCTGAGTGGTGCTGGTGAGTTCTGGGGAGCACCGGAGTTATTCCAGGTTTACCAAAGGTTTGTGAGGGGTACTGACGGTGCTTTTGTGGGCCCCAGTGGATTTTAAGCCATGCAGAAGGTGGCAGGGATGGATACTTGTAACACATCACTTTGGGACTTGAGGGGTTTTGACAGTTGCTGAAGAGAGAGATCCAACGAGGGATGGAGTGTTATGTGGGATGCTAAAAGGCACAGAGAAGAGGCTAAAGGATTTCATAGAATGCTAAAAAGTTGAAGTGAGCCCTGAAGTTCCAAGGGATGCAGAGAGAATTGCTTTCGGGTCCAGTGACTAAACCGGAGAGTAAAAGTTCAGTAGGGTGCCAAAGAATTCTGGGCACTACTAACAGGGTTTTGTGAAAGCAAACACTTGTATACCGAGAAGTTCTGAGGGGCCATGAAATATTTAGAGGCATGGTTACGGGTTCTGATGGATCCTTAGGACTCTGATTGGCACTGAAGAGTGCAGGGGGTGCTCAACGTTTTTGAGGGGTGTGGAAGGGATTCAAGCAGTGCTGATGGGGTTTGAGGTTTTGCTGAAGGATTAGCATAGCAGTTCTGCATGTGGGTTTTCTTTTTCTTTTTTTATTTTATTATAACTTTGGTTTACCAACAAAGAAAACCTTTGGCTATTCAATTAATACAATCTTCCAATATAATTCCAACAGCAAAGGAAAAAAAAACCGACAAACAACAATTAATTACATAGCTGAAAAGTACTTCTTCATACTAAAAGAAATATCAACACAAACCAGAAAGAAGACTTCATAACCACTGTCCCATCGTTCTTTCTAAGGGTTTACAAGTTTTTAGGTTTTAAGTCTCTACAGTTCCTTTTTTTCCACTGATCTTTGCTCAGTTGTATTATCACTTTTCTTAAAAATGATCAATACAAATTTTATAACTGCTAAATTGATGGACGTTTTTTCACGTTCAAGGAGAATTCTCCACCACTTGTCAATCTCTCTCAGACGGTAATCTTTCCAGATGTCTCCCAAGTAAAACTGGCTTTCGTGTCTAAGGGTTGGGCATTGAAGTGTCAAATGTTTAAAAGATTCTACAGCATTTAAGTCCTGACATAATCTGCAATCCTTAACTTCATCCTTGCCTCTTTTCCTGTAGTTGTTATCTCTACAGGGCCAAAGATTAAGACGAAATCTCAAATAAGCGGTTTGCAAGAACCTGTTTGGAAAAAGTGTCAAATATTTTGGCAATCTTTTCAGTTTACGAGGGTCAGACCAGAAATCTTCGTATCCATGATACTTCTATAGGTCTTCATGCGTTTGGATCCAGTCATATACAAAAAAAAATTCTTCACACGATCTAGGTTTTAAGATAAAGATTCTTGGGATTTGTTTAGATTTCCTAAAATAGCATGGCAATTTGGCACCCATTCAGTTAATATGGGCTCTGTGTGTTCTTCCATGGCTTTTTTCAGAAAATGAATTTTAGCAGGTACACTGGCTGTACAAGTGGAAAAGGAAGGCAGGTAAGGTTTATGAAGGAAGTTGATGGAAGGGGAGGCCAGATATGAATGGGACAGTGTGAATACCGGACAAGCCCAGATCAGGACATAGGCGCAGAAATGCCCCAGACCCGATCTAGGGAGATTACGCAAACCCAGCGGCTCACTTCGAGACAGAAATGCCAACTAACCAATCCACTAACAATTTCCCCCTCTGCATACACCTTTCAAACTCCAAACCAAACACAACCACAAACCTACAGCAGAGCAAACTGCACAAACTTCACTACATTGCAACAACAAAACAAAAACACACATAGACTCGCACAACTGTACACAACGACTACCGGCCGCAAACACCCCAGGCCCAGCCAACGAACCCACCGGGCTGAGGCTGCCAACAGCACATCACTGCTCCCTTGCACTTTTCCAGCTTCCTCCCAATAACTCACCCTCCCTTTCCCGTCTTTCAGAGCCACCAGAGCACCAGGGGACCACTCTGGTGGTGATAGTGAACGGTGCAAATGTCCTTTAACATTAACTTTGAACCCACAAATTGAAGTTTTCTTCTAGACATTTTCGGAAAAAGTATGTGGGTTATGATGGGTGCTGATGGGTTCTGTGGCACAGTGAAGGGTCTTGAGGGTGCTATAAGGTTCTGAGTGATGCTGGGAAGTTGATAAGGAAAGTCAAGCATTCAATCGGCTGCTCAAAGACCTTGATATGTGCTGAAGGGTTCCAAAGTATGATGCATGCTCTCACGGGAGATAAACAATTTCAAGGGTAGACAAAGGGCTCTTAGGGCTCATAGGGGTGCTGACGGCTTGTGGGGTGCAATGAAGGGTCCCAAGCGGATTTGAAGGGATTATAGGGAGTTTAGGAACTTGTTGAAAGGCTGGATGCTGAAAGGGTCTAAACTGTGATAGACATGTTAAAGGGCTCTGAGGGTGTAAGTACCAAGTGTGCCCATGTCAGGTGTGACACCCTCTGCAAGTACTGTCTTTTAAGGTAGATCCCTAGGCATGCTGTAACTTGTTGTTCTAACTTTCCAAGTGCTGTTATTTAAAAAGTAAAGATTGACAGATGGTTCACTTGTGAAAGGGGGCAATGGGGCCACCATGGTGCGGTAACGTGAGTAGTTATGAGATCACAAAACCTAGCGCGAGCAGATATGAGGTGAAAGTGTCCATCTATATGCCATCCTTCCTCCACCAGAGTGGTGAGATAGAAGGCAGATGGCATGAGATCATTTTTTCAAGGTTTCTTTGATAATTCCATCTCTGCCTCTCACAATCTTCTATGACTGGACTGGACTGGATACCTGGTGTAGAGTCGAAATGCACTGGAGCAGGGTTCCTGTGGTCCTGAAATGGTATTTGATAGAGCATTTTGGAAAGGGAAGATAACAACAGAATTGGAGTCCTGTGACCTTGGCGCAGACGATTAGGCCTAATGTGTGCAGTCTCCCCCTACAGGTTAATAATCTAAAGTGGATGTACATGACTCTGCCTGCAATAGATTCTGGTTGCTTCTCTGAAGGAGGAAGACACTCAACACTAGCTTTCCTGCCCCCAGAATAGAGACTGGGTGGAGAAGGCACTAAACACTAGCTTTCCTGCCCCAAGGATAGAGACTGGGTGGAGAAGGCACTAAACACTAGCTTTCCTGCCCCCAGAATAGAGACTGGGTGGAGAAGGCACTAAACACTAGCTTTCCTGCCCCCAGAATAGAGACTGGGTGGAGAAGGCACTAAACACTAGCTTTCCTGCCCCAAGGATAGAGACTGGGTGGAGAAGGCACTAAACACTAGCTTTCCTGCCCCCAGAATAGAGACTGGGTGGAGAAGGCACTAAACACTAGCTTTCCTGCCCCCAGAATAGAGACTGGGTGGAGAAGGCACTAAACACTAGCTTTCCTGCCCCAAGGATAGAGACTGGGTGGAGAAGGCACTAAACACTAGCTTTCCTGCCCCCAGAATAGAGACTGGGTGGAGAAGGCACTAAACACTAGCTTTCCTGCCCCAAGGATAGAGACTGGGTGGAGAAGGCACTAAACACTAGCTTTCCTGCCCCCAGAATAGAGACTGGGTGGAGAAGACACTCAACACTAGCTTTCCTGCCCCCAGAATAGAGACTGGGTGGAGAAGGCACTAAACACTAGCTTTCCTGCCCCAAGGATAGAGACTGGGTGGAGAAGGCACTAAACACTAGCTTTCCTGCCCCCAGAATAGAGACTGGGTGGAGAAGGCACTAAACACTAGCTTTCCTGCCCCAAGGATAGAGACTGGGTGGAGAAGGCACTAAACACTAGCTTTCCTGCCCCCAGAATAGAGACTGGGTGGAGAAGACACTCAACACTAGCTTTCCTGCCCCCAGAATAGAGACTGGGTGGAGAAGGCACTAAACACTAGCTTTCCTGCCCCAAGGATAGAGACTGGGTGGAGAAGGCACTAAACACTAGCTTTCCTGCCCCAAGGATAGAGACTGGGTGGAGAAGGCACTAAACACTAGCTTTCCTGCCCCAAGGATAGAGACTGGGTGGAGAAGGCACTAAACACTAGCTTTCCTGCCCCCAGAATAGAGACTGGGTGGAGAAGACACTCAACACTAGCTTTCCTGCCCCCAGAATAGAGACTGGGTGGAGAAGGCACTAAACACTAGCTTTCCTGCCCCAAGGATAGAGACTGGGTGGAGAAGGCACTAAACACTAGCTTTCCTGCCCCCAGAATAGAGACTGGGTGGAGAAGACACTCAACACTAGCTTTCCTGCCCCCAGAATAGAGACTGGGTGGAGAAGGCACTAAACACTAGCTTTCCTGCCCCAAGGATAGAGACTGGGTGGAGAAGGCACTAAACACTAGCTTTCCTGCCCCAAGGATAGAGACTGGGTGGAGAAGGCACTAAACACTAGCTTTCCTGCCCCAAGGATAGAGACTGGGTGGAGAAGGCACTAAACACTAGCTTTCCTGCCCCCAGAATAGAGACTGGGTGGAGAAGACACTCAACACTAGCTTTCCTGCCCCCAGAATAGAGACTGGGTGGAGAAGGCACTAAACACTAGCTTTCCTGCCCCAAGGATAGACACTGAGTGGAGAAGGAAGAAGCCGAATTGGATTTCTGTGCCTCTTGCACTGCCATCTGGGCTTAGCTCTTGGAGAAGGATGGGAACTGGATTCTTTGCCACCTTGAATGGACTAAGGTTACACTCAATTATAGAGGAGGAACACTGGAACTGAAATAATGTGGCCCTGATATGGGATTTAGCTGTAATGTCAATTCTGTGCTTTCTTTCATTTGGGCATAACTCCTGCATAAGGAGAAGACGGGCTGCATTTCTATGCACTGCGTATAGAAACGCATCTCCTCTGAGAAGAAATTGATTCAATATATGCATCCATGGGGTAAAGTCTAGGTGCTGCCCCTGAAAGCAAAACCAGAACTGGATTTCTGTGCATCCACAAATGAGTTTGCCTGTTGGACCTAGAGAAGAACCTGACCTGCATTCATGGGCCTCCAGGAATTGGCTTAAACACTAGCAGAGGGGAAGAACCAGAACTGCACGCATCAGTCCATTGGAATGAAGTCTCGTACAAAGCCTTCAGGAAATGACCAAAAACTGAATTCTATGCCTTTTAGAGTGCAGCAACTGGAGAAAAAACCCAAACAGGGTTTTTATAGGAGTCCAGAGGAGACTCTCAGTGTATCTACTGAAAAACAGTAACTGGATAACAGTGCCCCTGGAATGTACCCTGGGTGATACATCTGGGGGTGGACAGGAACTGGTCTTCTCTCCCCCTTGCTAATGCACTCTGAACACAGACTCTGTGAGAAGAGCTGCGAGTATATTAATGTGCCCCTGGAATGGACTTTGGGTGAAGTTCTGGGAAAAGGTGAACAAACCGTGTTATTAATCAATTCCGGTCTGGATTATTGGACCTCCTTATATGGGCTATATATGAGGACCGAAGGGAGTACATGGGATTGGATTAAGTGGATTTATGTGCCTCTTCAAAGGTACTTCGTATGCACCCTTCGTGAGAGGTAGGGAACACTGGAACAGGAAGTCTGTGCTTCCCTGAAAGGGATTCTGACTATGGCTAATGGAGAAGAAACTTCAATTGATTTCTCTGCGTCCTGCAATGCCATCACGTAAGAAGGAGAAGCACACGAATTGGATGGCTTAAAGGGATAGTCTAGTAAAAAAATTTATTTAAAAAATAGATAGGCCACATAAAAAAAATATACTAGCATCCTCCGTTTTAAAACTTCCTATGTAAAATTTTGAGCTGTTCAAGCTCAAAATTCGAAAAAGCAAGCACAGGGGAGCAGTCATTTTGTGAAATGGAGGCCCTCCTGTGCTGGCTTTTGCTTTTGCGGCACTAATGAAGGAAAAGCCAGCCAGCTGTAGTAAACAAAGTCTACCGCTGGGTGGCTTTCCCTTCATTAGTGCCGGGACTCGGAGGACGCGGACCGGAGACCAGAGCAGGAAAGCTGCAGCTGAATCTCGGTAAGTGCTATTTATTTTTTTTACAAAAAATAAGCACTAGCTGCAGTTTTTTTTCTAAGTTTTCCGGGCTGGAGGAGCCCGGAAAACTTAGAAATAAAACCGCAGCTTTAAAAACGTTGTATTTATGTTTGCGGTCGCTTTTGAAGCGACCGCAAACATTAATACAACGTTATTGTGTTGGAAAACGCTGGGGTTTTTAAAACCGCAGCGTTTTCCAACACAACCGCGTGTGTTTCTGCCTGCTGTGGCTATCACTTTGGGTCTCCGGTGCTCCCAGGAGCACCGGAGACCCAAAGTGAAAGCCACAGCAGGCAGAAACACACGTGGTTATGTTTACGTGCCGCGTAGTGTTTCTACCTGCAGCTGATTTCCCATTTGGGGCTCTCGGGCTCCCCGTGGGGAGCCCGAGAGCCCCAAATGGTAAAGCAGATTCAGGCAGACACAACGCGGTTGTGTTGGAAAACGCTTCGGTTTTAAAACCGCAGCGTTTTCCAACACAATAACGTTGTATTTATGTTTGCGGTCGCTTCAAAAGCGACCGCAAACATAAATACAACATTTTTAAAGCTGCGGTTTTATTTCTAAGTTTTCCGGGCTCCTCCAGCCCGGAAAACTTAGAAAAAAAACCGCAGCTAGTGCTTATTTTTTGTAAAAAAAATAAATAACACTTACCGAGATTCAGCTGCAGCTTTCCTGCTCTGGTCTCCGGTCCGCGTCCTCCGAGTCCCGGCACTAATGAAGGGAAAGCCACCCAGCGGTAGACTTTGTGTACTACAGCTGGCTGGCTTTTCCTTCATTAGTGCCGCAAAAGCAAAAGCCAGCACAGGAGGGCCTCCATTTCACAAAATGGCTGCGCCCCTGTGCTTGCTTTTTCGAATTTTGAGCTTGAATAGCACAAAATTTTACATAGGAAGTTTTAAAACGGAGGATGCTAGTATTTTTTTTTTATGTGGCCTATCTATTTTTTAAATAAAAATGTTTACTAGACCATCCCTTTAAATGCACTCATTTTGACTAATTTTATTCAACAGTTTCTTGGGGAATACTCCCAATCCGCTCATTAGAAGGGTTGGGCTCCCGCGCTGTGCTCCCTCCTCCAACGAAATATGGGGCTACTTTGAAAAGAAATTCCAGGGCCACTTCTGGTTCCCAGTCCAGTCCTGTCGAATACCACCTTGCCAAGACCTTTTTGGAGATGGTCTTTCATTTTTTAAATGATATTTGTTACAGAACTATATAAATAAAATAAGCAATCTGGTGTCCTAGACAATGCAGCATGCAACACACCTCGCGACTTGGACGCCAAGGGGGAAAGTTCTGACAGAGTTAACAGTTCTCATTTCATGTTAATCATCTTGTTTCAAACTCCGCTTGCAATTCAACACCAATATTATTTATTCACTTATTTATTTTACAATAACTAATTAATTACACTAGGTTCACCTCAGATGGTTTACTTTAAGAGCCTTTATGTTTTATCTTATCTGGTTTACTTTTTTAATTTTGTTGATTTTGTAACGACAATCTGCGAACAGTAGAAACAGGAGCAGACATGTGTCAGGTTGCCCACATCGTTGTGTGGGCGGACCCCCGTTGGGTCCCACAGGACATGACGTCCCGGACGTGACGTCAGGGGAAGGGGAGGGACGAGGGCAGGATCGGCAGTTCCGCCGATGCGTTCAATAAAGGAGGTTGCATCACACCCCGGCTCCCGCGTATTATTCCTGCGCTCGCAGGGCCTTCTCCACGGGGACGCTTCAGGAGGAAGCGGCGCCTTAACACTGGCGACGAGCGGGCACGGACTCCCGCTGGCACCGTGCCGAGGTCTGCTGTCGAGCAGTTCAGCGCGTCGGCGCGCCTCGGGCACGACGGCCGACTCTACACGGCCCCGCCTCCCGCATGACAAAGGCCTGGATTCGGCACACGGGCGCCCCAGAATCATGGGAGCACTGACTACGTGCGGCCCCGCCTCCCGCGTGACAAAGGCCCAAACTCTTCACACGGGCGCCCACGCGAAGGCGTGCAGGCGCGCCCAGTGACAGCAAGGAACGGGAGAGTGGCGCCAGAGGAAACGACCTCCCCCCACGTGCGGCGTGTGGCTGCGCAGGCCAGGAAATAAGGCCACACCGCAAGGAAGCAGTGAGGTGGGGAAGGTAATTCACCACACACAGCAGAAGGGCTGCTGCAGCTGCCCAAGCACAGTCCCAGGTGCCACAGCATATCGACACACAAACTCTTCACTGCAACGCAGTCATGTCGGACACGGCGACCACGCCAGCATCCTCCTCGGGAGGGGTAGGATCGGCGCCTGGAAATGTTGACACAGCACAGGACAACAGCCAGCATGCACACCGGGAGGGAGCAGCCCAAGTCATGCACATGCCCAACCCATTCGAAATCAGAGATACCTCCAATCTGGGGCCCAGATGGAACATATGGCTACGGGACTTCAAGTTCTACACAGGTGCCATAGGATTGACGGACGACACGAGGCTGAAAAATACACTGTTCATGGCAGTGGGACCAGCGGTAAGAGACATTGCGGGGGAGCTGCTGAATGTAGAAACAGTCACATACGGGGAGCTACACGCCAAGCTATCCGAATACTTTGCACCACATACAAACGTGGATTATGAGCGCCACATATTCCACACAACAAGACAGGAAAAAGGGGAATCAATAGACAATTTTGTGATGTGCCTCCGCATCAAACTGAAACATTGCGAATTCCATAGGTATTCCAATGAAGAGGCGCTCAGGTCCCACTACACTTCATAATATTATAATAGTTTCCACAAAGAGTAGAAACAGTAATAGAAGTATTTCACTTCTCAATATTGCATGGCCTCCTAGTCAATACTGTTAACTGGCGTCCTTTGTAAAGTGCGAGTAGATTGGTATGCCATCACAACCTATGCCACTTCTTTCCTGTAATTAACAGGCTACGATCTGTGCTGCAGTCATGACTTTTAACATTGTTTTCCTGCTTCCTAAGATACTGCAGCTCTCTTTCTTCTTTTTCATCTCTTCATTTCAGTTTTGGTTTGTGTTGCGGTGGGAGAGGGCGTGCCTCTGAAATGGAGATATTAACCCCCTGGAGAGTGCCTGATATTGTTTAGGCCACTTGCAAATTGCTTGCATCTTTTCACATGGGGACGGTTTCTGTCTGCCCAGGTTGAAAAATGGCAATAGTTCCTGATGAAGGCGCCAAGCCAAGGTGCCTGGACTTCACATGGTACACAATGAACCTATTAAAGTGCACTATTTTACGTGCCTTGAGTGCACCTACTGTCACCATTGCACCTCATTTAGTCTACAGTACTGTTTATTAACATTCTCTGTTTCTGTCCTTCACTTTAGGCATTCTTCAAGATCATAGAGAAACCTTTGCACCGAGATGATGACTGTGGAGTTTGCTAGCGAAAGGCAATTCTGTCGTGTATTCATGCCATCATTGTCAGCAAAGGTGTGATCTATCATGCTCACTGGGCTCTGGGCTGAACAGTGCAGGCTGCAAGTTCAGTTACTCTATATATGTGTGTGGTGCTCATTTATTTCATTATAGCCATGCCTCATTCACCCCACTAACCCACTCTACCTCATCCTACTGACCCACTCTACCTCAGCATATGCACAGCTTCTGCCTCATCGCACTTACCTACTTGCACCTCACCCCACTCACCACATTTGTCTCTCCCTACTTACCCATTCTATGTCACCCTTCTACATCATCATTCTACATTTTGCCTCGCTCACCTACTCTCCCTCACCCCACTCATCCACTTTACCTTACCCTACCCCCCAATCTACCATGTGCTGCTCGCCCACTCAGCCTCGCCCCACTCACCTAATCTACCTCACCATATTCATACACTCTACCTCAGTCTATCACCCACATTACCTCACCCCATTAACACACTCTACTGCTTCATACTCACCCACTCTGGATACAGCAACACTCACTTGTTTTGCTTTTCACATTAGACAACTGTGCAAGGCAGTGTTCAGTTTTATTTTTTTAACCCTGCCTTGTTCATCCTCCACAGTGTTTGCCCTATTATCTGAAACGTCAATATGGAAAGGTTCATGGTCCTTGTGAAGGTCTGGATAGAGAGGATGGAAGACTTGGAGGATGAGACTACCGTTGACCTCGAAAGAGGCCACAGGAGGGCATTCAGGGTGAAGGGGCACTTTTCAAGCAATCCACCCAAAGGATGTAATAAGAGTCCCTTTACGTGGAGGCATTTTCAGGAAGGGCCTAGGATCCTTGATTTATTTTGAGGACATGATGGACACACCCATCCTTAAAGAGAACATCATTATGTAGGGCTGTTGCCATATGTGAGAGAGCACATTCTGCAAATTACACTTTGTACAGGACAATGGCCGCAAACACTCCTCTGCAGCAGCCTTTAGTAGGGACACGCTATTGCTTGGGTTGAAACTCTAGGAATTTTCAGGCCAAAATCCTATCAAGTTGATCTGGACACAGCTTAAGGGGTACATGCATAGCATACAAAACTTGAGTGCTTTGAAACATTTGTTTTGTGTATAGGCGCTTTACAAATAAACAATACCATACCAGAAGCCCACCAAAAAGGCAGAACTCTTGGAGGACATCTGAAGGTTTGGTGGTAGGGTCGGACCCTAAATACCCATGCAAGAATGATAAAACACTTTGGGGGTCATTCCGAGGTTGGAGGTAAGTAACTGTCCTTACCGGCATGGCGCAAATAGCGTGTCCGTGTAGTCACGAGCTCGCTAATAGAGGGCTATTACGACTTCGCGGGCACAAGCTTTGCATCATGCCGGTAAGGGCATTACTGCCATGCCGTAAAAGGCCTGAAAAAGGCCCTTAGCGGCATCATGTATAGCGCAGATTGCACTACCGGCATGAACCAATGCGGCATTAGCGGTGACCACTAATAACGGTCACCGTAAATAAGCGGAACCAGAAGTAGCGTCATCGCACAGGAACGGGAAGGAGCACGGCGGCCATCTTTAAAAACACAATCCATCTCAGCAGCCAAGACCTGTATGATACTGCTGTTGGTGAAATATCATACTCTACCATACAACAATGCCAAAGGCTGTTAAGAAGGGCGCCTCCCGCCACCGCAAGGAGCGCTTCAATGAAGATGAACTGGCCATGCTAGCTTAGACCCTGCAGGAACATGCTGACATCGTGTCTGCCCAGAGCATGAAGAGGGAGGCAATTATCCGCAAGAAAGAGATCTGGGCACTTGTGGTGCAGAAAGTAAGCGTAGTCGGGAACACCCCACGCACTATAAAAGACTGCAGGAAGCGGTAGGACGACTTGCGGCTGCGAGTACGCAACATACTCTCTGCCAACAGGAGCAAGGCAATGGCAACTGGCGGAGGAGCTAGCTCCCCCATAAAGCTGGCCCGATGGGAGGACATCTGTGCTAGCCTGATTGGCATGGAGGGCATAGAAGGTGGCGGAGACATGGAGTGTTGCGCCGCAACATCGGCAGATGGAGGTGAGTGTCCTAAAAAAAAACTGCAATGCAGAGTCTGATGAAAGTTCACCAATATGTCTGTCCAAAGAGGCAAGCCATGGCCCAACACACACACATTCCCAGCAAACTTGTCGGACGCAGCACAGACACAAGCAATTGCCTGCAGCAAGGCAATGCCATACATGACACATACCACACAAAGATACAAATGGCATAAGTCACACTGCATGCAGGCCCCAACAAATATGCATGTCACATACCATATGTCTGCCCCAACATGAGTGACCCCGACATATGCCTGCATCACCCACCCATGTAGCAAGCAATGTGATCATCCAAATTCAAATGCCTATTACCCTCGATTGTGTAGATGATCAATTGTACAAATGTGTGCATGATGCCTATCAAACCATCACTCATGCCGTCCCTCTCTTTGACCCCCACAGGCTCAGACCATGACAGCGATGAGCAGGACTTACCCCCACAGCAAACCACACCCCGGAAGAGGGCCGGGATGAGGCCAACAGGCTTTCCACCTCAAAGGGCCAACCCAAGGCCCGCCGTGCACCACCAATCAAATCACCTCAAGTTGCCAGGGCACCGGTGCTGCCAAGGGCCATTGAGAGTGAAGCGCCAACACCTGTCGCACTGCCACACAAGACAGCTGAGGCTCCACACTCGGCAGAGTCCAGTTCGGTTGGGGAGGTGGCAGCCACAGCACCCCTGGCTGAGGAGGAGGAACAGGAAGAGGTGTGGGTGCCTGTGGAGGATGAATCCTCTGAACATCCCTGCACACCAATTCCTGCACCAACCCCCCAGATCACATCTCTGGAGTCAGACCACACAACCACCCCGGAGCAGTCTGGGGGGGAGTTTTCCTAAGGGCCCATGAGCACCATTGTAGCGCCCATCCAGGTCCACCATGACACACAAGCACCCTCCACCTCCACAGGAAGGGCCGCAGCGCCATGAGGAGCTGACTGCCCTTGTGCGTCAGTTTGTGGCAGACAATGCCCAGCCAAGGCAGGAGTGGCGGGAAAATATCGCCTCTCTGGGCAAGACAATTACTGACAACACCGCCTCCCTGGATAAGATTATTGCAGACAATACTATCCGACTGTGCGAGGAGGTATCCGCCCTGCGGCAGGTCCTCAGCCGCATTGCCGATGCCATGGAGGCAGAACGTCCGGCACCCCAGTTTGAGCCGGCAGCCACACCATCCTCATCAAGCTCAAGCCAGACCAGCCCACTCCGCAGGTCATTGCGCACCCTGCGCCAGCCGGACATGCCGCCACCAGGTCCAGGGAGTGCAAAAAAGTAGACTGGCCAGCCTGATGAAGGCATTAGACACTTGTCGGGACGTGTGGGGGAGTTGTGGGGGAGGGGTAGGAGGGTGAGGGTGTGTGGGGGAGTTGTGGTGGGAGCGGGAGGGGGGAGGGTGGTGGTGGGTTAGTGCACTTTAGTTATCATTGTAAAATTCAATACACCCGTTGTGTTAAAAGAAATACTTGAGTGGACATTCATCATTGCGCATGTGTCATTTATTCATATACAGTGCATAGTTACATGTACCCCCACACCCAGTGCCCTCTGTCCAACTATCATGTAACCCTCTGCAGCCATGTGTGTCAGAAATATTGTGCAATCACTGACTGACGCACAGCACGTCCCTCCTGTGCATCGGCACTGCGATGATGTCCAGCCACATCTTCTTCATCCCCTTCATCATCACCAGGTGGTAGCAGTTCAATGCCAGGGGTCAGGGGCACGTTCCGGCGGATACACATATTGTGCAGCAAGACACATTCCATGATGATCTTGGCCACCTTCTCATGCCTGTTGAGGAGTGCCCCACCCGACCGGCTAAGGGAGCAAAATAGTGCCTTCAACAGGCCAAAGGTCTGCTCAATGACCACACGGGTACGGGTGTGGGAACGATTGTAGTCCTCCTCATGCCTGTTCTGTGGGTTTCAGACAGGGGTGAGGAGCCACGGCTTCAAGGGATAGCCACTGTCACCTGCATGGGAGGCAACAAAAAGTACATGTCAGTCGAATCATGATGAACAGATGTACTAGTCACACATGCCTGCAGATTATCGTTGGTCACATGCACATGTCCCTGGTTGTATGCACGGCATTCTCAGGCCCTCAATGTGTCCTGTGCCATGGACTAATGGTGTGGGTTGCATCGTCATGATGATACATGGTGTGCACTGCCGTCTTGTTGCACATGCATCGTGCACGCATACAGCTGTGTTCGTGTCAAATTTGTGATGTGTTGTGTTCTGTGAGATTTACCTACAGGGAGCGTTGGCAGTAGTATGTGCAATATTAGGCATTCAGCGCTGATTTTTCACATGGTGACATGCAGCATTCCTGTGGGTGTGGCGGCCTAGTGACAGACAGTGGATTCCCTGTTGGTTCAGTTCAATGCACTCCCAGGCATGCTTGTCCTGTGTGGTGATTTGCTGGAGACAGCAACATAGTGCATATGCACTGCATGTTGCTGGATGGCGTTACGGAGGGTGAGGTCCGCTGATGAGTGGTGCACGTGTTGTGGGATGTAGGGTGGTTTACTGATAGTCATGTAGTGATAGGTGTCGACCTTACTTCATTCCTATGGGATTTGGGTGTCATGTACCGTTTGTGATGATTTGGGGCACATTGTTCGGTGATGTGCACATCGTGCAGTCACATCAACATTGACAGCATGGTGGTGTGTGCATCTCTCCCCCCATTTCAATGCCATGTGTGCCATTCATGCAACTTACCAAGCAGCCAGGCACGTCGTCCAGCATATCGCTCCCTGAAGCGTGGTAGCGTGGAGTTCTGCAGGACCATAGAGTCATGAGTTCCAGGATATCGGGCACAACAATGTGTGATGATCTTGCTGGCGTCTCATACCATCTGCACATTGATGGAGTGGTATTGCTTGAGGTTGCGGAACACCACCTCCATGGCATGCGGGACCACCAACTCCACATGGGTGCAGTTGAGTGCACCTACACAATTTGGCATGCCTGCCAGTGCATGTTAGGACACGTACCTGGAAGGCTGCGGGTCGCTACGTTCCTTGGCAGCTCTATTCCAGGTATCGGATCAGTGGGAGGGAGACTCTCCGACGCCCCAATCAGCTGTTTGGTCCAGGCTATGGGCGCACGCGTGAGCCGCGGACCAAGGCGATCGAAGGCTTGCGCTTCAAGCCTCGTTCTCGCCCCAGAAGGACCGCGGCGCATGCGCGGTTCTCTTCGCGATCCAAGCCTCGGTTTTGTACCGCGGCTGTAAATAGCGATCTGGTGCAGGAACGAATCGCGTCTTAACGCGGTTCGTTCCTGACTCACCGTTGTTTCGCCGCCGGCTCCTGTTGGACTCTGCAGCCTTGCTTCTCTTCTCTGCCTGGATTCCAGCCCTTTCTTTTGTCTGGTCTTCTTGTTTCCACTACCAGACTCTCCAGTTTTGCCCGCCTGGGTCCCTGCTTTCCTGCCAGGCCATCCTGCCTTTCAGCCTGGTTCTCCAGTATTTCCCACCGGACCCTCTGCCTTCAGTTGCTTGGTTTCCCTGCCTGGTTCCCTCCTTTTGCCTGGAATCCCCGCTTCCCAGATTGGCTACCTACTCCTTGCCTGGCCTCCCTGTTGTTCCCTTGCTGCTTTTCCCTTGGTTCTATCCTTTGAGGTTCCATGAGGTCTATCTGCCCGCCTACTTGGTGTCCCTATTTTTGTTGCCTTGCTGGGGTACCAGTCTTCTTGCCTGCTCCAATTTAACCTCAACATCTTCCGGATTTGCCTGGGCCTGGACTCTCTCCGACAACTTGGCTACCCATCCTTCCACAGCCTGCAAATTGACTGTTGCTTGGAATTCCATTGAACTGAGTGTGTCTGGCTCTCTCGGCGATCTTCTGAGCTCTCCCCCCCGGGCCATTCTACTGAGCTCTCACCTCCCAGGACTTCTCGACCTCCTTGTTGCCCATCTCGCCTGTGCCAGCTACAGCAACCAAGGGCACTTCAAGAAGAAGATCTTTGGTGCTGGGGGGTGGCCCCCGTCCATTCCTGTACTATCAGGACGGGGCTGAGGCCGCTTCCTTGTACCATATTCTCTACTGGTTTATCCGAATTTCAGACTGGCTTCCCCAACGCGGACATCATCCGGAAACAGAGGTACGTCCAAGTTGCGAGACGTACACCTTAACAGTGCATGGAAGCCAACTTTTGTATCAAAAATCTCCAGGGGAGTCCGTGGTAGGGATATGTAGTCCCTTGTGTGCTTGAGGAGGGCATCCAGCACTTGGCTCAGAATGCGAGAAAATAAGGGTTGTGATATGCCATGCATGTGCCCCACTGTTTGCTGGTAGGTGCCTGTGGCAAGGAAGTGGAGCACAAACACAACCTTCAGTAGAGGGGGGGATGTCGGTGCGTATTTCAATGAGGCTGACAATGTCGTCGTGTATCATGTCCACGATGGTGTGATGGTGTACCAGTCCCGACGGTACAGGGTGTGGATCTGCTCAGGGGTAGGTTGAAAGGACTGGCTCTGATGTGAGGGATTGGGGGCTGCCTGCATGGTAAGGCTGGCTGCACTGGTGGGGCATGCTGGGCCTGTCTCACCCTCCTTCTCCTCCTGTGTCTCCTCTGTGGTGTCGGCTGTTGTTGTTGTTGTTGCTGGTGTGGCAATGAAAACATGTCCTCCAGCTCCAGTATTGCTACTACCATTGGAATCATCTTGGTGTGGGATGGGGTGTGGTGTGTGGGTGTGCTCCTTTTGTACTGGGCCAGACTCCATTGCCTCCACCTGTGCTGACTGTGTGCACCTGTGGCAGTTGGGAACACTGCACATGGAATTTTACGGTTGGTTCGCGATGCCGGTATTACCGGCATGCGGATATCACCTATTAGCACCTTCATGATGCCGGTATTTACTTGTCGCCTACCTTGTGATTTCCTCGGATTTACGACATTACGGTATTGCCGGTATGATGGGCCGCGTGCCCGCGCCCATGCCACTATTAGAGGTACCGTTAATTACAGTACTGCTAATAGCGGTGTCCCAGGTCCGAATAGGCCGGAGGCGTATGCGATGCTGGTAATCCTTTACCGGCATAATTTTTCCATTACCTCCAACCTCAGAATGACCCCCTTTGAAATGCTGGCTCCTTCGGTTGTGAAGTGCAATGGTGCCACAACCATATTTCAATGGATTATATGCCCCTACCTGAGTGCTTATGAAATGATGTCATGTTTCTCAGCTCACCCAAAACATTGCTGGCAAAAGTGTTCCCACAAGAGCAAGAACACAAGTTCTGTTTGGCATGGTGAAGTGTAAAAGCAAAGATCTGCCTAAACAGTGGACTGAAGGACAGGGAGGTGAAGGAACTGTCAGAATCAGGAGGGCTGATTAATGCCAGTGGACCAACCACTGGTCATGGAAGGTAGATGAGTGTCAGGGGTGTTTGACAGCTGCCACTGGTGTTGGGGGATTAAGGGGAGCGGGACCCAGTGGGCATAGGTTCCACCTTTACATCTGCATTTTGTTTATTTTATTCTTGCACATGTGGGTGCGTGCAACCTCAAACCTTGCATGCACAAAGACGAGGATGATGGCCCTCAGAAGAACAGGAGGGCCAGCATTCACCCTCTGCTGAAATGGTTTTCAGCGCATAATTGGGCATGTGGGGCATCAAATGGGAAATGGGGGCTTAGGTCAGCGGTGCCAAAGGAGCAGGTTAGGAGAATGAGGAGATCGAGGATGGGGGCAGGTTAGGAGAATGAGGAGTACGAGGATGGGGGCAGGTTAGGAGAATGAGGAGTTTGAGGGTAGGGCAGGTTAGGAGAATGAGGAGTACGACGATGGGGGCAGGTTAGGAGAATGTGGAGTACAAGGATGGGGGCAAGTTAGGAGAATGAGGAGTACGAGGATGGGGGCAGGTAGGGAGAATGAGGAGTAGAGGATGGGGCAGGTTAGGAGAATGAGGAGTACGAGGATGGGGCAGGTTAGGAGAATGAGGAGTACAAGGATGGGGGCAGGTTAGGAGAATGAGGAGTTAGAGGGTGGGGGCAGGTTAGGAGAATGAGAAGTAAAAGGATGGGGGCAGGTTAGGAGAATGAGGAGTTTGAGGATGGGGCAGGTTAGGAGAATGATGAGTACGGGGATGTGGGCAGGTTAGGAGAATGAGGAGTTAGAGGGTGGGGGCAGGTTAGGAGAATGAGAAGTAAAAGGATGGGGGCAGGTTAGGAGAATGAGGAGTTTGAGGATGGGGGCAGGGTAGGAGAATGATGAGTACGGGGATGTGGGCAGGTTAGGAGAATGAGGAGTACAAGGATGGGGGCAGGTTAGGAGAATGAGGAGTTAGAGGGTGGGGGCAGGTTAGGAGAATGAGAAGTAAAAGGATGGGGGCAGGTTAGGAGAATGAGGAGTTTGAGGATGGGGCAGGTTAGGAGAATGATGAGTACGGGGATGTGGGCAGGTTACGAGAATATGGAGTTCGAGGATAGGGCAGGTTAGGAGAATGAGGAGTTCGAGGATGGGGGCAGGTTAGGAGAATGAG
The DNA here is from genome assembly GCF_040938575.1 of Ambystoma mexicanum. NCBI lineage: Eukaryota > Metazoa > Chordata > Amphibia > Caudata > Ambystomatidae > Ambystoma > Ambystoma mexicanum. The sequence continues at coordinate 1,497,345,639 of NC_090932.1, read as the reverse complement.
GAGTACGATGATGGGGGCAGGTTAGGAGAATGAGGAGCACGAGAATGGGAGCACATTAGGAGAATGAGGAGTTTGAGGTTGGGGACAGGTTAGGCAAATGAGGAGTATGACGATAGGGGCAGGTTAGGAGAATGAGGAGTACGAGGATGGGGGCAGGTTAGGAGAATATGGAGTTCGAGGATTGGGCAGGTTAGGAGAATGAGGAGTAGGATGATGGGGGCAGGTTAGGAGAATGAGGAGCACGAGAATGGGAGCACATTAGGAGAATGAGGAGTTTGAGGTTGGGGACAGGTTAGGCAAATGAGGAGTACGACGATTGGGGAAGGTTAGGAGAATGAGGAGTATGAGGATGGGGGAGGTTAGGAGAATGAGGAGTTCCAGGATGGGGGCAGGTTAGGAGAATGAGGAGTACGAGGATGGGGGCAGGTTAGGAGAATGAGGAGTGCGACGATGGGGGCAGGTTAGGAGAATGACGAGTTCGAGGGTGGGGGCAGGTTAGAAGTGCGCGGATGGGGGCAGGTTAGGAGAATGAGGAGTACGGGGATATGGGCAGGTTAGGAGGATGAGGAGTACGAGGATGGGGGCAGGTTAGGAGAATGAGGAGTTCGAGGATGTGGGCAGGTTAGGAGAATGAGGAGTACGAGGATGGGGGCAGGTTAGGAGAATGAGGAGTTCGAGGATGGGGGGAGGTTAGGAGAATAAGGAGTTCGAGGATGGGGGCAGGTTAGGAGAATGAGGAGTACGATGATGGGGGCAGGTTAGGAGAATGAGGAGCACGAGAATGGGAGCACATTAGGAGAATGAGGAGTTTGAGGTTGGGGACAGGTTAGGCAAATGAGGAGTATGACGATTGGGGCAGGTTAGGAGAATGAGGAGTATGAGGATGGGGGAGGTTAAGATAATGAGGAGTTCCAGGATGGGGGCAGGTTAGGAGAATGAGGAGTACGAGGATGGGGGCAGGTTAGGAGAATGAGGAGTGCGACGATGGGGGCAGGTTAGGAGAATGACGAGTTCGAGGGTGGGGGCAGGTTAGAAGTGCGCGGATGGGGGCAGGTTAGGAGAATGAGGAGTACGGGGATGTGGGCAGGTTAGGAGAATGAGGAGTACGAGGATGGGGGCAGGTTAGGAGAATGAGGAGTTCGAGGATGTGGGCAGGTTAGGAGAATGAGGAGTTCGAGGATGAGGCAGGTTAGGAGAATGAGGAGTATGAGGATGGGGCAGGTTAGGAGAATGAGAAGCACGAGGATGGGGCAGATTAGGAGAATGAGGAGTTCGAGGATGGGGGCAGGTTAGGCGAATGAGGAGTACGACGATGGGGGCAGGTTAGGAGAATGAGGAGTACGAGGATGGGGGGAGGTTAGGAGAATAAGGAGTTCGAGGATGGGGGCAGGTTAGGAGAATGAGGAGTACGACGATGGGGGCAGGTTAGGAGAATGAGGAGTACGATGATGGTGGGAGGTTAGGAGAATGAGTAGTTCGAGGATGGGGGAAGGTTAGGAGAATGGGGAGTACGAGGATGGGGCAGGTTAGGAGAATGAGGAGTACAACGATGGGGGGAGGTTGGGAGAATGAGGAGTTCGAGGATGGGGGCAGGTTAGGAGAATGAGGGGTACGAGGATGGCGGCAGGTTGGGAGAATGAGGAGTACGAGGATGGGGGCAGGTTAAGAGAATGAGGAGTTCGAGGATGGGGGCAGGTTAGGAGAATGAGGAGTTTGAGGATGGGGGCAGGTTAGGAGAATGAGGAGTACGAGGATGGGGGCAGGTTAGGAGAATGAGGAGTACGACGATGGGGGCAGGTTAGGAGAATGAGGAGTACGAGGATGGGGGAGGTTAGGAGAATGAGGAGTTCGAGGATGGGGACAGGTTAGGAGAATGAGGAGTACGAGGATGGGGGCAGGTTAGGAGAATGAGGAGTACGACGATGGGGGCAGGTTAGGAGAATGAGGAGTACGAGGATGTGGGCAGGTTAGGAGAATGAGGAGTGCGACGATGGGGGCAGGTTAGGAGAATGACGAGTTCGAGGATGGGGGCAGGTTAGGAGTGCGCGGATGGGGGCAGGTTAGGAGAATGAGGAGTACGGGGATGTGGGCAGGTTAGGAGAATGAGGAGTACGAGGATGGGGGCAGGTTAGGAGAATGAGGAGTTTGAGGATGTGGGCAGGTTAGGAGAATGAGGAGTTCGAGGATGGGGCAGGTTAGGAGAATGAGGAGTACGAGGATGGGGCAGGTTAGGAGAATGAGGAGCACGAGGATGGGGCAGGTTAGGAGAATGAGGAGTTCGAGGATGGGGGCAGGTTAGGCGAATGAGGAGTACGACAATGGCGGCAGATTAGGAGAATGAGGAGTACGAGGATGGGGGGAGGTTAGGAGAATAAGGAGTACGATGGGGGCAGGTTAGGAGAATGAGGAGTAGAGGATGGGGGCAGGTTAGGAGAATGAGGAGTTGGAGGATGGGGGCAGGTTAGGAGAATGAGAAGTACCAGGATGGGGGCAGTTAGGAGAATGAGGAGTACAAGGATGGGGGCAGGTTAGGAGAATGAGGAGTACGAGGATGGGGGCAGGTTAAGAGAATGAGGAGTTCGAGGATGGGGCAGGTTAGGAGAATGAGGAGTTCGAGGATGGGGGGAGGTTAGGAGAATGAGGAGTACGAGGGTGGGGGCAGTTTAGGAGAATGAGGAGTATGACGATGGGGGCAGGTTAGGAGGATGAGGAGTACGATGATGGTGGGAGGTTAGGAGAATGAGGAGTTCGAGGATGGGGGAAGGTTAGAAGAATGAGGAGTACGAGGATGGGGGCAGGTTAGGAGAATGAGGAGTACGACGATGGGGGCAGGTTAGGAGAATGAGGAGTTCGAGGATGGGGCAGGTTAGGAGAATGAGGAGTATGAGGATGGGGGCAGGTAAGGAGAATGAGGAGTACAAGGATGGGGGCAGGTTAGGAGAATGAGGAGTTAGAGGATGGGGCAGGTTAGGAGAATGAGAAATAAAAGGATGGGGGCAGGTTAGGAGAATGAGGAGTTCGAGTATGGGGGCAGGTTAGGAGAATGAAGAGTACGAGGATGGGGCAGTTAGGAGAATGAGGAGTACGAGGATGGGGCAGATTAGGAGAATGAGGAGTACAACGATGGGGGCAGGTTAGGAGAATGAGGAGTTCAAGGATGGGGCAGGTTAGGAGAATGAGGGGTATGAGGATGGGGGCAGGTTGGGAGAATGAGGAGTTTGAGGATGGGGGCAGGTTAGGAGAATGAGGAGTACGAGGATGGGGGCAAGTTAAGAGAATGAGGAGTTCGAGGATGGGGGCAGGTTAGGAGAATGAGGAGTTCGAGGATGGGGGCAGGTTAGGAGAATGAGGAGTACGAGGATGGGGGCAGGTTAGGAGAATGAGGAGTACGACAATGGGGGCAGGTTAGGAGAATGAGGAGTACGAGGATGGGGGGAGGTTAGCAGAATGAGGAGTTCGAGGATGGGGACAGGTTAGGAGAATGAGGAGTACGAGGATGGGGACAGGTTAGGAGAATGAGGAGTACGACAATGGGGGCAGGTTAGGAGAATGAGGAGTTCGAGGATGGGGGCAGGTTACGAGAATGAGGAGTACGAGGATGGGGGCAGGTAAGGAGAATGAGGAGTAGAGGATGGGGCAGGTTAGGAGAATAAGGAGTACGAGGATGGGGCAGGTTAGGAGAATGAGGAGTACAAGGATGGGGGCAGATTAGGAGAATGAGGAGTTAGAGGATGGGGGCAGGTTAGGAGAATGAGAAGTAAAAGGATGGGGGCAGGTTAGGAGAATGATGAGTACAGGGATGTGGGCAGGTTGGAGAATGAGGAGTACGAGGATGGGGGCAGGTTAGGAGAATATGGAGTTCGAGGATTGGGCAGGTTAGGAGAATGAGGAGTTCGAGGATGGGGCAGGTTAGGAGAATGAGGAGTACGCGGATGGGGGCAGGTTAGGAGAATGAGGAGCACGAGGATAGGGGCACGTTAGGAGAATGAGGAGTTCGAGGTTGGGGGCAGGTTAGGCGAATGAGGAGTACGACGATGGGGGCAGGTTAGGAGAATGAGGAGTATGAGGATGGGGGAGGTTAGGAGAATAAGGCGTTCGAGGATGGGGGCAGGTTAGGAGAATGAGGAGTACGAGGATGGGGGCAGGTTAGGAGTGCGCGGATGGGGGCAGGTTAGGAGAATGAGGGGTACGGGGATGTGGGCAGGTTAGAAGAATGAGGAGTTCAAGGATGTGGGCGGGTTAGGCGAATGAGGAGTACGACAATGGGGGCAGGTTAGGAGAATGAAGAGTACGAGGATGGGGGTAGGTTAGGAGAATGAGGAGTTCGAGGATGGGGGCAGGTTAGAAGAATGAGGAGTACGAGGATGGGGGCAGGTTAGGAGAATGAGGAGTTTGAGGATGGGGGTTGTTTAGGAGAATGAGGAGTATGATGGGGCAGGTTAGGAGAATGAGGAGTAGAGGATGGGGCAGGTTAGGAGAATGAGGAGTACGAGGATGGGGGCAGGTAGGAGAATGAGGAGTTGGAGGATGGGGGCAGGTTAGGAGAATGAGAAGTACGAGGATGGGGGCAGTTAGGAGAACGAGGAGTACGAGGATGGGGGCAGGTTAGGAGAATGAGGAGTATGAGGATGGGGGCAGGTTAAGAGAATGAGGAGTACGAGAATGGGGCAAGGTTAGGAGAATGAGGAGTGCGATGATGGGGGCAGGTTAGGAGAATGAGGAGTATGAGGATGGGGGCAGGTTAGGAGAATGAGGAGTAAGACGATGGGGGCAGGTTAGGAGAATGAGGAGTTTGAGGATGGGGGCAGGTTAGGAGAATGAGGAGTACGAGGATGGGGGCAGGTAAGGAGAATGAGGAGTAGAGGATGGGGCAGGTTAGGAGAATGAGGAGTACGAGGATGGGGCAGGTTAGGAGAATGAGGAGTACAAGGATGGGGGCAGGTTAGGAGAATGAGGAGTTAGAGGATGGGGGCAGGTTAGGAGAATAAGGAGTACGAGGATGGGGGCAGGTTAGGAGAATGAGGAGTACGAGGATGGGGGCAGGTTAGGAGAATGAGGAGTTTGAGGATGGGGCAGGTTAGACGAATGAGGAGTACAATGATGGGGGCAGGTTAGGAGAATGAGGAGTAGAGGATGGGGCAGGTTAGGAGAATGAGGAGTATGAGGATGGGGGCAGGTTAGGAGAATGAGGAGTTTGAGGATGGGGGCTGGTTAGGAGAATGAGGAGTACGATGGGGCAGGTTAGGAGAATGAGAAGTAGAGGATGGGGCAGGTTAGGAGAATGAGGAGTACGAGGATGGGGCAGGTTAGGAGAATGAGGAGTTGGAGGATGGGGGCAGGTTAGGAGAATGAGAAGTACGAGGATGGGGACAGGTTAGGAGAATGAGGAGTTCGAGGATGGGGGCAGGTTAAGAGAATGAGGAGTACGAGGATGGGGGCAGGTTAGGAGAATGAGGAGTTCAAGGATAGGGGCAGGTTAGGAGTGCACGGATGGGGGCAGGTTAGGAGAATGAGGAGTACGGGGATGTGGGAAGGTTAGGAGAATGAGGAGTATGAGGATGGGGGCAGGTTAGGAGAATGAGGAGTACGAGGATGTGGGCAGGTTAGGAGAATGAGGAGTTCGAGGATGGGGGCAGGTTAGGAGAATGAGGAGTACGAGGATGGGGCAGGTTAGGAGAATGAGGAGTACGAAGATGGGGGCAGGTTAGGAGAATGAGGAGTTTGAGGATGGGGCAGGTTAGACGAATGAGGAGTACGACAATGGGGGCAGGTTAGGAGAATGAGGAGTAGAGGATGGGGCAGGTTAGGAGAATGAGGAGCACGAGGATGGGGGCAGGTTAGGAGAATGAGGAGTACGAGGATGGGGGCAGGTTAGGAGAATGAGGAGTATGAGGATGGGGGCGGGTTAGGAGAATGAGGAGTTAGAGGATGGGGGCTGGTTAGGAGAATGAGGAGTACGATGGGGGCAGGTTAGGAGAATGAGGAGTAGAGGATGGGGCAGGTTAGGAGAATGAGGAGTACGAGGATGGGGCAGGTTAGGAGAATGAGGAGTTGGAGGATGGGGGCAGGTTAGGAGAATGAGAAGTACGAGGATGGGGGCAGTTAGGAGAATGAGGAGTACGAGGATGGGGGCAGGTTAGGAGAATGAGGAGTTCGAGGATGGGGGCAGGTTAGGAGAATGAGGAGTACGAGGATGGAGGCAGGTTAGGAGAATGAGGAGTACGACGATGGGGGCAGGTTAGGAGAATGAGGAGTACGATGATGGTGGGAGGTTAGGAGAATGAGGAGTTCGAGGATGGGGGCAGGTTAGGAGAATGAGGAGTATGAGGATGGGGCAGGTTCGGAGAATGAGGGGTACGACGATGGGGCAGGTTAGGAGAATGAGGAGTTCGAGGATGGGGGCAGGTTAGGAGAATGAGGAGTACGAGGATGGGGGCAGGTAAGTGGAATGAAGAGTAGAGGATGGGGCAGGTTAGGAGAATGAGGAGTACGAGGATGGGGAAGGTTAGGAGAACGAGGAGTACAAGGATGGGGGCAGGTTAGGAGAATGAGGAGTTAGAGGATGGGGCAGGTTAGGAGAATGAGAAGTAAAAGGATGGGGGCAGGTTAGGAGAATAAGGAGTTCGAGGATGGGGGCAGGTTAGGAGAATGAGGAGTACGAGGATGGGGGCAGGTTAGGAGAATGAGGAGTTCGAGGATGGGGGCAGGTTAAGAGAATGAGGAGTTCGAGGATGGAGGCAGGTTAGGAGTGCACGGATGGGGGCAGGTTAGGAGAATGAGGAGTACGGAATGTGGGCAGGTTAGGAGAATGAGGAGTACGAGGATGGGGGCAGGTTAGGAGAATGAGGAGTTCGAGGATGTGGGCAGGTTAGGAGAATGAGGAGTTTGAGGATCGGGGCAGGTTAGGAGAATGAGGAGTACGAGGATGGGGCCAGGTTAGGAGAATGAGGAGTACGAGGATGGGGGCAGGTTAGGAGAATGAGGAGTTCGAGGATGGGGCAGGTTAGACGAATGAGGAGTACGACGATGGGGGCAGGTTTGGAGAATGAGGAGTACCGGGATGTGGGCAGGTTAGGAGAATGAGGAGTACGAGGATGGGGGCAGGTTAGGAAAATGAGGAGTTCGAGGATGTGGGCAGGTTAGGAGAATGAGGAATTCGAGGATGGAGGCAGGTTAGGAGAATGAGGAGTACGAGGATGGGGGCAGGTTAGGAGAATGAGGAGTTCGAGGATGGGGGCAGGTTAGGTGAATGAAGAGTACGACGATGGGGGCAGCTTAGGAGAATAAGGAGTACAAGGTGGGGGGAGGTTAGGAGAATGAGGAGTTCGAGGATGGGGGCAGGTTAGGAGAATGAGGAGTTCGAGGATGGGGGCAGGTTAGGAGAATGAGGAGTACGGGGATGTGGGCAGGTTAGGAGAATGAGGAGTTTGACGATGGGGGCAGGTTAGGAGAATGAGGAGTACGAGGATAGGGGCAGGTTAGGAGAATGAGGAATACGAGGGTGGGGGGAGGTTAGGAGAATGAGGAGTTCGAGGATGGGGCAGGTTAGACGAATGAGGAGTAGAGGATGGGGCAGGTTAGGAGAATGAGGAGTACGAGGATGGGTGCAGGTTAGGAGAATAAGGAGTACGAGGATGGGGGCAGGTTAGGAGAATGAGGAGTTGGAGGATGGGGCAGGTTAGGAGAATGAGAAGTACGAGGATGGGGGAAGGTTAGGAGAATGAGGAGTACGAGGATGGGGGCAGGTTAGGAGAATGAGGAGTTTGAGGATGGGGGAAGGTTAGGAGAATGAGGAGTTCGAGGATGGGGGCAGGTTTGGAGGGCGCGGATGGGGGCAGGTTAGGAGAATGAGGAGTACGGGGATGTGGGCAGGTTAGGAGAATGAGGAGTACGAGGATGGGGGCAGGTTAGGAAAATGAGGAGTTCGAGGATGTGGGCAGGTTAGGAGAATGAGGAATTCGAGGATGGGGCAGGTTAGGAAAATGAGGAGTACGAGGATGGGGCAGTTAGGAGAATGAGGAGTACGAGGATGGGGCAGGTTAGGAGAATGAGGAGTACAAGGATGGGGGCAGGTTAGGAGAATGAGGAGTTCAAGGATGGGGCAGGTTAGGAGAATGAGGGGTACGAGGATGGGGGCAGGTTGGGAGAATGAGGAGTACGAGGATGGGGGCAAGTTAAGAGAATGAGGAGTTCGAGGATGGGGGCAGGTTAGGAGAATGAGGAGTTTGAGGATGGGGGCAGGTTAGGAGAATGAGGAGTACGAGGATGGGGGCAGGTTAGGAGAATGAGGAGTACGACAATGGGGGCAGGTTAGGAGAATGAGGAGTACGAGGATGGGGGGAGGTTAGCAGAATGAGGAGTTCGAGGATGGGGACAGGTTAGGAGAATGAGGAGAACGAGGATGGGGACAGGTTAGGAGAATGAGGAGTACGACAATGGGGGCAGGTTAGGAGAATGAGGAGTTCGAGGATGGGGGCAGGTTAGGAGAATGAGGAGTACGAGGATGGGGGCAGGTAAGGAGAATGAGGAGTAGAGGATGGGGCAGGTTAGGAGAATGAGGAGTTCGAGGATGGGGGCAGGTTAGGAGAATGAGGAGCACGAGGATGGGGGCAGGTTAGGAGAATGAGGAGTTTGAGGATCGGGGCAGGTTAGGAGAATGAGGAGTACGAGGATGGGGCCAGGTTAGGAGAATGAGGAGTACGAGGATGGGGGCAGGTTAGGAGAATGAGGAGTTCGAGGATGGGGGCAGGTAAGTGGAATGAAGAGTAGAGGATGGGGCAGGTTAGGAGAATGAGGAGTACGAGGATGGGGAAGGTTAGGAGAACGAGGAGTACAAGGATGGGGGCAGGTTAGGAGAATGAGGAGTTAGAGGATGGGGCAGGTTAGGAGAATGAGAAGTAAAAGGATGGGGGCAGGTTAGGAGAATAAGGAGTTCGAGGATGGGGGCAGGTTAGGAGAATGAGGAGTACGAGGATGGGGGCAGGTTAGGAGAATGAGGAGTTCGAGGATGGGGGCAGGTTAAGAGAATGAGGAGTTCGAGGATGGAGGCAGGTTAGGAGTGCACGGATGGGGGCAGGTTAGGAGAATGAGGAGTACGGAATGTGGGCAGGTTAGGAGAATGAGGAGTACGAGGATGGGGGCAGGTTAGGAGAATGAGGAGTTCGAGGATGTGGGCAGGTTAGGAGAATGAGGAGTTTGAGGATCGGGGCAGGTTAGGAGAATGAGGAGTACGAGGATGGGGCCAGGTTAGGAGAATGAGGAGTACGAGGATGGGGGCAGGTTAGGAGAATGAGGAGTTCGAGGATGGGGCAGGTTAGACGAATGAGGAGTACGACGATGGGGGCAGGTTTGGAGAATGAGGAGTACCGGGATGTGGGCAGGTTAGGAGAATGAGGAGTACGAGGATGGGGGCAGGTTAGGAAAATGAGGAGTTCGAGGATGTGGGCAGGTTAGGAGAATGAGGAATTCGAGGATGGAGGCAGGTTAGGAGAATGAGGAGTACGAGGATGGGGGCAGGTTAGGAGAATGAGGAGTTCGAGGATGGGGGCAGGTTAGGTGAATGAAGAGTACGACGATGGGGGCAGCTTAGGAGAATAAGGAGTACAAGGTGGGGGGAGGTTAGGAGAATGAGGAGTTCGAGGATGGGGGCAGGTTAGGAGAATGAGGAGTTCGAGGATGGGGGCAGGTTAGGAGAATGAGGAGTACGGGGATGTGGGCAGGTTAGGAGAATGAGGAGTTTGACGATGGGGGCAGGTTAGGAGAATGAGGAGTACGAGGATAGGGGCAGGTTAGGAGAATGAGGAATACGAGGGTGGGGGGAGGTTAGGAGAATGAGGAGTTCGAGGATGGGGCAGGTTAGACGAATGAGGAGTAGAGGATGGGGCAGGTTAGGAGAATGAGGAGTACGAGGATGGGTGCAGGTTAGGAGAATAAGGAGTACGAGGATGGGGGCAGGTTAGGAGAATGAGGAGTTGGAGGATGGGGGCAGGTTAGGAGAATGAGAAGTACGAGGATGGGGGAAGGTTAGGAGAATGAGGAGTACGAGGATGGGGGCAGGTTAGGAGAATGAGGAGTTTGAGGATGGGGGAAGGTTAGGAGAATGAGGAGTTCGAGGATGGGGGCAGGTTTGGAGGGCGCGGATGGGGGCAGGTTAGGAGAATGAGGAGTACGGGGATGTGGGCAGGTTAGGAGAATGAGGAGTACGAGGATGGGGGCAGGTTAGGAAAATGAGGAGTTCGAGGATGTGGGCAGGTTAGGAGATTGAGGAATTCGAGGATGGGGCAGGTTAGGAAAATGAGGAGTACGAGGATGGGGCAGTTAGGAGAATGAGGAGTACGAGGATGGGGCAGGTTAGGAGAGTGAGGAGTACAAGGATGGGGGCAGGTTAGGAGAATGAGGAGTTCAAGGATGGGGCAGGTTAGGAGAATGAGGGGTACGAGGATGGGGGCAGGTTGGGAGAATGAGGAGTACGAGGATGGGGGCAAGTTAAGAGAATGAGGAGTTCGAGGATGGGGGCAGGTTAGGAGAATGAGGAGTTTGAGGATGGGGGCAGGTTAGGAGAATGAGTACGAGGATGGGGGCAGGTTAGGAGAATGAGGAGTACGACAATGGGGGCAGGTTAGGAGAATGAGGAGTACGAGGATGGGGGGAGGTTAGCAGAATGAGGAGTTCGAGGATGGGGACAGGTTAGGAGAATGAGGAGAACGAGGATGGGGACAGGTTAGGAGAATGAGGAGTACGACAATGGGGGCAGGTTAGGAGAATGAGGAGTTCGAGGATGGGGGCAGGTTAGGAGAATGAGGAGTACGAGGATGGGGGCAGGTAAGGAGAATGAGGAGTAGAGGATGGGGCAGGTTAGGAGAATAAGGAGTACGAGGATGGGGCAGGTTAGGAGAATGAGGAGTACAAGGATGGGGGCAGGTTAGGAGAATGAGGAGTTAGAGGATGGGGGCAGGTTAGGAGAATGAGAAGTAAAAGGATGGGGGCAGGTTAGGAGAATGATGAGTACGGGGATGTGGGCAGGTTGGAGAATGAGGAGTACGAGGATGGGGGCAGGTTAGGAGAATATGGAGTTCAAGGATTGGGCAGGTTAGGAGAATGAGGAGTTCGAGGATGGGGCAGGTTAGGAGAATGAGGAGTACGCGGATGGGGGCAGGTTAGGAGAATGAGGAGCACGAGGATGGGGGCAGGTTAGGAGAATGAGGAGTACGAGGATGGGGCAGGTTAGGAGAATGAGGAGTACAAGGATGGGGGCAGGTTAGGAGAATGAGGAGTTAGAGGATGGGGCAGGTTAGGAGAATGAGAAGTAAAAGGATGGGGGCAGGTTAGGAGAATGAGGAGTTCGAGTATGGGGGCAGGTTAGGAGAATGAAGAGTACGAGGATGGGGCAGTTAGGAGAATGAGGAGTACGAGGATGGGGCAGGTTAGGAGAATGAGGAGTACAACGATGGGGGCAGGTTAGGAGAATGAGGAGTTCAAGGATGGGGCAGGTTAGGAGAATGAGGGGTACGAGGATGGGGGCAGGTTGGGAGAATGAGGAGTTCGAGGATGGGGGCAGGTTAGGAGAATGAGGAGTACGAGGATGGGGGCAAGTTAAGAGAATGAGGAGTTCGAGGATGGGGGCAGGTTAGGAGAATGAGGAGTTCGAGGATGGGGGCAGGTTAGGAGAATGAGGAGTACGAGGATGGGGGCAGGTTAGGAGAATGAGGAGTACGACAATGGGGGCAGGTTAGGAGAATGAGGAGTACGAGGATGGGGGGAGGTTAGCAGAATGAGGAGTTCGAGGATGGGGACAGGTTAGGAGAATGAGGAGTACGAGGATGGGGACAGGTTAGGAGAATGAGGAGTACGACAATGGGGGCAGGTTAGGAGAATGAGGAGTCCGAGGATGGGGGCAGGTTACGAGAATGAGGAGTACGAGGATGGGGGCAGGTAAGGAGAATGAGGAGTAGAGGATGGGGCAGGTTAGGAGAATAAGGAGTACGAGGATGGGGCAGGTTAGGAGAATGAGGAGTACAAGGATGGGGGCAGGTTAGGAGAATGAGGAGTTAGAGGATGGGGGCAGGTTAGGAGAATGAGAAGTAAAAGGATGGGGGCAGGTTAGGAGAATGAGGAGTACGAGGATGGGGGCAGGTTAGGAGAATATGGAGTTCGAGGATTGGGCAGGTTAGGAGAATGAGGAGTTCGAGGATGGGGCAGGTTAGGAGAATGAGGAGTACGCGGATGGGGGCAGGTTAGGAGAATGAGGAGCACGAGGATGGGGGCACGTTAGGAGAATGAGGAGTTCGAGGTTGGGGGCAGGTTAGGCGAATGAGGAGTACGACGATGGGGGCAGGTTAGGAGAATGAGGAGTATGAGGATGGGGGAGGTTAGGAGAATAAGGAGTTCGAGGATGGGGGCAGGTTAGGAGAATGAGGAGTACGAGGATGGGGGCAGGTTAGGAGAATGAGGAGTAGAGAATGGGGCAGGTTAGGAGAATGAGGAGTACCAGGATGGGGCAGGTTAGGAGAATGAGGAGTACAAGGATGGGGGCAGGTTAGGAGAATGAGGAGTTAGAGGATGGGGCAGGTTAGGAGAATGAGAAGTAAAAGGATGGGGGCAGGTTAGGAGAATGAGGAGTTCGAGGATGGGGGCAGGTTTGGAGAATGAGGAGTTCAAGGATGTGGGCGGGTTAGGCGAATGAGGAGTACGACAATGGGGGCAGGTTAGGAGAATGAAGAGTACGAGGATGGGGGTAGGTTAGGAGAATGAGGAGTTCGAGAATGGGGGCAGGTTAGAAGAATGAGGAGTACGAGGATGGGGGCAGGTTAGGAGAATGAGGAGTTTGAGGATGGGGGCTGTTTAGGAGAATGAGGAGTATGATGGGGCAGGTTAGGAGAATGAGGAGTAGAGGATGGGGCAGGTTAGGAGAATGAGGAGTACGAGGATGGGGGCAGGTAGGAGAATGAGGAGTTGGAGGATGGGGGCAGGTTAGGAGAATGAGAAGTACGAGGATGGGGGCAGTTAGGAGAATGAGGAGTATGAGGATGGGGGCAGGTTAAGAGAATGAGGAGTACGAGAATGGGGCAAGGTTAGGAGAATGAGGAGTGCGACGATGGGGGCAGGTTAGGAGAATGAGGAGTACGAGGATGGGGGCAGGTTAGGAGAATGAGGAGTAAGACGATGGGGGCAGGTTAGGAGAATGAGGAGTTTGAGGATGGGGGCAGGTTAGGAGAATGAGGAGTACGAGGATGGGGGCAGGTAAGGAGAATGAGGAGTAGAGGATGGGGCAGGTTAGGAGAATGAGGAGTACGAGGATGGGGCAGGTTAGGAGAATGAGGAGTACAAGGATGGGGGCAGGTTAGGAGAATGAGGAGTTAGAGGATGGGGGCAGGTTAGGAGAATAAGGAGTACGAGGATGGGGGCAGGTTAGGAGAATGAGGAGTACGAGGATGGGGGCAGGTTAGGAGAATGAGGAGTTTGAGGATGGGGCAGGTTAGACGAATGAGGAGTACAATGATGGGGGCAGGTTAGGAGAATGAGGAGTAGAGGATGGGGCAGGTTAGGAGAATGAGGAGTACGAGGATGGGGGCAGGTTAGGAGAATGAGGAGTACGAGGATGGGGGCAGGTTAGGAGAATGAGGAGTATGAGGATGGGGTCAGGTTAGGAGAATGAGGAGTTTGAGGATGGGGGCTGGTTAGGAGAATGAGGAGTACGATGGGGGCAGGTTAGGAGAATGAGAAGTAGAGGATGGGGCAGGTTAGGAGAATGAGGAGTACGAGGATGGGGCAGGTTAGGAGAATGAGGAGTTGGAGGATGGGGGCAGGTTAGGAGAATGAGAAGTACGAGGATGGGGACAGGTTAGGAGAATGAGGAGTTCGAGGATGGGGGCAGGTTAAGAGAATGAGGAGTACGAGGATGGGGGCAGGTTAGGAGAATGAGGAGTTCAAGGATAGGGGCAGGTTAGGAGTGCACGGATGGGGGCAGGTTAGGAGAATGAGGAGTACGGGATGTGGGAAGGTTAGGAGAATGAGGAGTACGAGGATGGGGGCAGGTTAGGAGAATGAGGAGTACGAGGATGTGGGCAGGTTAGGAGAATGAGGAGTTCGAGGATGGGGGCAGGTTAGGAGAATGAGGAGTACGAGGATGGGGCAGGTTAGGAGAATGAGGAGTACGAAGATGGGGGCAGGTTAGGAGAATGAGGAGTTTGAGGATGGGGCAGGTTAGACGAATGAGGAGTACGACGATGGGGGCAGGTTAGGAGAATGAGGAGTAGAGGATGGGGCAGGTTAGGAGAATGAGGAGCACGAGGATGGGGGCAGGTTAGGAGAATGAGGAGTACGAGGATGGGGGCAGGTTAGGAGAATGAGGAGTATGAGGATGGGGGCGGGTTAGGAGAATGAGGAGTTAGAGGATGGGGGCTGGTTAGGAGAATGAGGAGTACGATGGGGGCAGGTTAGGAGAATGAGGAGTAGAGGATGGGGCAGGTTAGGAGAATGAGGAGTACGAGGATGGGGCAGGTTAGGAGAATGAGGAGTTGGAGGATGGGGGCAGGTTAGGAGAATGAGAAGTACGAGGATGGGGGCAGTTAGGAGAATGAGGAGTACGAGGATGGGGGCAGGTTAGGAGAATGAGGAGTTCGAGGATGGGGGCAGGTTAGGAGAATGAGGAGTACGAGGATGGAGGCAGGTTAGGAGAATGAGGAGTACGACGATGTGGGCAGGTTAGGAGAATGAGGAGTACGATGATGGTGGGAGGTTAGGAGAATGAGGAGTTCGAGGATGGGGGCAGGTTAGGAGAATGAGGAGTATGAGGATGGGGCAGGTTCGGAGAATGAGGGGTACGACGATGGGGCAGGTTAGGAGAATGAGGAGTTCGAGGATGGGGGCAGGTTAGGAGAATGAGGAGTACGAGGATGGGGGCAGGTAAGTGGAATGAAGAGTAGAGGATGGGGCAGGTTAGGAGAATGAGGAGTACGAGGATGGGGAAGGTTAGGAGAACGAGGAGTACAAGGATGGGGGCAGGTTAGGAGAATGAGGAGTTAGAGGATGGGGCAGGTTAGGAGAATGAGAAGTAAAAGGATGGGGGCAGGTTGGGAGAATAAGGAGTTCGAGGATGGGGGCAGGTTAGGAGAATGAGGAGTACGAGGATGGGGGCAGGTTAGGAGAATGAGGAGTTCGAGGATGGGGGCAGGTTAAGAGAATGAGGAGTTCGAGGATGGGGGCAGGTTAGGAGTGCACGGATGGGGGCAGGTTAGGAGAATGAGGAGTACGGGGATGTGGGCAGGTTAGGAGAATGAGGAGTACGAGGATGGGGGCAGGTTAGGAGAATGAGGAGTTCGAGGATGTGGGCAGGTTAGGAGAATGAGGAGTTTGAGGATCGGGGCAGGTTAGGAGAATGAGGAGTACGAGGATGGGGGCAGGTTAGGAGAATGAGGAGTACGAGGATGGGGGCAGGTTAGACGAATGTGGAGTACGACGATGGGGGCAGGTTAGGAGAATGAGGAGTAGAGGATGGGGCAGGTTAGGAGAATGAGGAGTACGAGGATGGGGGCAGGTTAGGAGAATAAGGAATACGAGGATGGGGGCAGGTTAGGAGAATGAGGAGTTGGAGGATGGGGGCAGGTTAGGAGAATGAGAAGTACGAGGATGGGGGAAGGTTACGAGAATGAGGAGTATGAGGATGGGGGTAGGTTAGGAGAATGAGGAGTTTGAGGATGGGGGAATGTTAGGAGAATGAGGACTTCGAGGATGGGGGCAGGATTGGAGAATGAGGAGTACCGGGATGTGGGCAGGTTAGGAGAATGAGGAGTACGAGGATGGGGGCAGGTTAGGAAAATGAGGAGTTCGAGGATGTGGGCAGGTTAGGAGAATGAGGAATTCGAGGATGGAGGCAGGTTAGGAGAATGAGGAGTACGAGGATGGGGGCAGGTTAGGAGAATGAGGAGTTCGAGGATGGGGGCAGGTTAGGTGAATGAGGAGTACGACGATGGGGGCAGCTTAGGAGAATAAGGAGTACAAGGTGGGGGGAGGTTAGGAGAATGAGGAGTTCGAGGATGGGGGCAGGTTAGGAGAATGAGGAGTTCGAGGATGGGGGCAGGTTAGGAGAATGAGGAGTACGGGGATGTGGGCAGGTTAGGAGAATGAGGAGTTCGACGATGGGGGCAGGTTAGGAGAATGAGGAGTACGAGGATAGGGGCAGGTTAGGAGAATGAGGAATACGAGGGTGGGGGGAGGTTAGGAGAATGAGGAGTTCGAGGATGGGGCAGGTTAGACAAATGAGTAGAGGATGGGGCAGGTTAGGAGAATGAGGAGTACGAGGATGGGGGCAGGTTAGGAGAATGAGGAGTACGAGGATGGGGGCAGGTTAGGAGAATGAGGAGTTGGAGGATGGGGGCAGGTTAGGAGAATGAGAAGTACGAGGATGGGGGAAGGTTAGGAGAATGAGGAGTACGAGGATGGGGGCAGGTTAGGAGAATGAGGAGTTCGAGGATGGGGGAAGGTTAGGAGAATGAGGAGTTCGAGGATGGGGGCAGGTTTGGAGGGCGCGGATGGGGGCAGGTTAGGAGAATGAGGAGTACGGGGATGTGGGCAGGTTAGGAGAATGAGGAGTACGAGGATGGGGGCAGGTTAGGAAAATGAGGAGTTCGAGGATGTGGGCAGGTTAGGAGAATGAGGAATTCGAGGATGGGGCAGGTTAGGAAAATGAGGAGTACGAGGATGGGGCAGTTAGGAGAATGAGGAGTACGAGGATGGGGCAGGTTAGGAGAATGAGGAGTACAACGATGGGGGCAGGTTAGGAGAATGAGGAGTTCAAGGATGGGGCAGGTTAGGAGAATGAGGGGTACGAGGATGGGGGCAGGTTGGGAGAATGAGGAGTACGAGGATGGGGGCAAGTTAAGAGAATGAGGAGTTCGAGGATGGGGGCAGGTAAGGAGAATGAGGAGTTTGAGGATGGGGGCAGGTTAGGAGAATGAGGAGTACGAGGATGGGGGCAGGTTAGGAGAATGAGGAGTACGACAATGGGGGCAGGTTAGGAGAATGAGGAGTACGAGGATGGGGGAGGTTAGCAGAATGAGGAGTTCGAGGATGGGGACAGGTTAGGAGAATGAGGAGAACGAGGATGGGGACAGGTTAGGAGAATGAGGAGTACGACAATGGGGGCAGGTTAGGAGAATGAGGAGTTCGAGGATGGGGGCAGGTTAGGAGAATGAGGAGTACGAGGATGGGGGCAGGTAAGGAGAAGGAGGAGTAGAGGGTGGGGCAGGTTAGGAGAATAAGGAGTACGAGGATGGGGCAGGTTAGGAGAATGAGGAGTACAAGGATGGGGGCAGGTTAGGAGAATGATGAGTACGGGGATGTGGGCAGGTTGGAGAATGAGGAGTACGAGGATGGGGGCAGGTTAGGAGAATATGGAGTTCAAGGATTGGGCAGGTTAGGAGAATGAGGAGTTCGAGGATGGGGCAGGTTAGGAGAATGAGGAGTACGCGGATGGGGGCAGGTTAGGAGAATGAGGAGCACGAGGATGGGGGCGCGTTAGGAGAATGAGGAGTTCGAGGTTGGGGGCAGGTTAGGCGAATGAGGAGTACGACGATGGGGGGAGGTTAGGAGAATGAGGAGTATGAGGATGGGGGAGGTTAGGAGAATAAGGAGTTCGAGGATGGGGGCAGGTTAGGAGAATGAGGAGTACGAGGATGGGGGCAGGTTAGGAGAATGAGGAGTGCGACGATGGGGGCAGGTTAGGAGAATGACGAGTTTGAGGATGGGGGCAGGTTAGGAGTGCGCGGATGGGGGCAGGTTAGGAGAATGAGGAGTACGGGGATGTGGGCAGGTTAGGAGAATGAGGAGTACGAGGATGGGGGCAGGTTAGGAGAATGAGGAGTTCAAGGATGTGGGCAGGTTAGGCGAATGAGGAGTACGACAATGGGGGCAGGTTAGGAGAATGAAGAGTACGAGGATGGGGGGAGGTTAGGAGAATGAGGAGTTCGAGGATGGGGGCAGGTTAGAAGAATGAGGAGTACGAGGATGGGGGCAGGTTAGGAGAATGAGGAGTATGAGGATGGGGGCAGGTTAGGAGAATGAGGAGTTTGAGGATGGGGGCTGTTTAGGAGAATGAGGAGTATGATGGGGCAGGTTAGGAGAATGAGGAGTAGAGGATGGGGCAGGTTAGGAGAATGAGGGGTACGAGGATGGGGGCAGGTAGGAGAATGAGGAGTTGGAGGATGGGGGCAGGTTAGGAGAATGCGAAGTACGATGATGGGGGCAGTTAGGAGAATGAGGAGTACGAGGATGGGGGCAGGTTAGGAGAATGAGGAGTATGAGGATGGGGGCAGGTTAAGAGAATGAGGAGTACGAGGATGGGGCAAGGTTAGGAGAATGAGGAGTGCGACGATGGGGGCAGGTTAGGAGAATGAGGAGTACGATGATGGTGGGAGGTTAGGAGAATGAGGAGTTCGAGGATGGGGGCAGGTTAGGAGAATGAGGAGTACGAGGATGGGGGCAGGTTAGGAGAATGAGGAGTAAGACGATGGGGGCAGGTTAGGAGAATGAGGAGTTTGAGGATGGGGGCAGGTTAGGAGAATGAGGAGTACGAGGATGGGGGCAGGTAAGGAGAATGAGGAGTAGAGAATGGGGCAGGTTAGGAGAATGAGGAGTACCAGGATGGGGCAGGTTAGGAGAATGAGGAGTACAAGGATGGGGGCAGGTTAGGAGAATGAGGAGTTAGAGGATGGGGCAGGTTAGGAGAATGAGAAGTAAAAGGATGGGGGCAGGTTAGGAGAATGAGGAGTTCGAGGATGGGGGCAGGTTTGGAGAATGAGGAGTTCGAGGATGGGGGCAGGTTAGGAGAATGAGGAGTACGAGGATGGGGGCAAGTTAAGAGAATGAGGAGTTCGAGGATGGGGGCAGGTTAGGAGAATGAGGAGTTCGAGGATGGGGGCAGGTTAGGAGAATAAGGAGTACGAGGATGGGGGCAGGTTAGGAGAATGAGGAGTACGACAATGGGGGCAGGTTAGGAGAATGAGGAGTACGAGGATGGGGGGAGGTTAGCAGAATGAGGAGTTCGAGGATGGGGACAGGTTAGGAGAATGAGGAGTACGAGGATGGGGACAGTTTAGGAGAATGAGGAGTACGACAATGGGGGCAGGTTAGGAGAATGAGGAGTCCGAGGATGGGGGCAGGTTACGAGAATGAGGAGTACGAGGATGGGGGCAGGTAAGGAGAATGAGGAGTAGAGGATGGGGCAGGTTAGGAGAATAAGGAGTACGAGGATGGGGCAGGTTAGGAGAATGAGGAGTACAAGGATGGGGGCAGGTTAGGAGAATGAGGCGTTAGAGGATGGGGGCAGGTTAGGAGAATGAGAAGTAAAAGGATGGGGGCAGGTTAGGAGAATGATGAGTACAGGGATGTGGGCAGGTTGGAGAATGAGGAGTACGAGGATGGGGGCAGGTTAGGAGAATATGGAGTTCGAGGATTGGGCAGGTTAGGAGAATGAGGAGTTCGAGGATGGGGCAGGTTAGGAGAATGAGGAGTACGCGGATGGGGGCAGGTTAGGAGAATGAGGAGCACGAGGATGGGGGCACGTTAGGAGAATGAGGAGTTCGAGGTTGGGGGCAGGTTAGGCGAATGAGGAGTACGACGATGGGGGCAGGTTAGGAGAATGAGGAGTATGAGGATGGGGGAGGTTAGGAGAATAAGGAGTTCGAGGATGGGGGCAGGTTAGGAGAATGAGGAGTACGAGGATGGGGGCAGGTTAGGAGTGCGCGGATGGGGGCAGGTTAGGAGAATGAGGAGTACGGGGATGTGGGCAGGTTAGGAGAATGAGGAGTTCAAGGATGTGGGCGGGTTAGGCGAATGAGGAGTACGACAATGGGGGCAGGTTAGGAGAATGAAGAGTACGAGGATGGGGGTAGGTTAGGAGAATGAGGAGTTCGAGGATGGGGGCAGGTTAGAAGAATGAGGAGTACGAGGATGGGGGCAGGTTAGGAGAATGAGGAGTTTGAGGATGGGGCTGTTTAGGAGAATGAGGAGTATGATGGGGCAGGTTAGGAGAATGAGGAGTAGAGGATGGGGCAGGTTAGGAGAAAGAGGAGTACGAGGATGGGGGCAGGTAGGAGAATGAGGAGTTGGAGGATGGGGGCAGGTTAGGAGAATGAGAAGTACGAGGATGGGGGCAGTTAGGAGAATGAGGAGTATGAGGATGGGGGCAGGTTAGGAGAATGAGGAGTATGAGGATGGGGGCAGGTTAAGAGAATGAGGAGTATGAGAATGGGGCAAGGTTAGGAGAATGAGGAGTGCGACGATGGGGGCAGGTTAGGAGAATGAGGAGTACGAGGATGGGGGCAGGTTAGGAGAATGAGGAGTAAGACGATGGGGGCAGGTTAGGAGAATGAGGAGTTTGAGGATGGGGGCAGGTTAGGAGAATGAGGAGTACGAGGATGGGGGCAGGTAAGGAGAATGAGGAGTAGAGGATGGGGCAGGTTAGGAGAATGAGGAGTACGAGGATGGGGCAGGTTAGGAGAATGAGGAGTACAAGGATGGGGGCAGGTTAGGAGAATGAGGAGTTAGAGGATGGGGGCAGGTTAGGAGAATAAGGAGTACAAGGATGGGGGCAGGTTAGGAGAATGAGGAGTACGAGGATGGGGGCAGGTTAGGAGAATGAGGAGTTTGAGGATGGGGCAGGTTAGACGAATGAGGAGTACAATGATGGGGGCAGGTTAGGAGAATGAGGAGTAGAGGATGGGGCAGGTTAGGAGAATGAGGAGTACGAGGATGGGGGCAGGTTAGGAGAATGAGGAGTACGAGGATGGGGGCAGGTTAGGAGAATGAGGAGTATGAGGATGGGGTCAGGTTAGGAGAATGAGGAGTTTGAGGATGGGGGCTTGTTAGGAGAATGAGGAGTACGATGGGGGCAGGTTAGGAGAATGAGAAGTAGAGGATGGGGCAGGTTAGGAGAATGAGGAGTACGAGGATGGGGCAGGTTAGGAGAATGAGGAGTTGGAGGATGGGGGCAGGTTAGGAGAATGAGAAGTACGAGGATGGGGACAGGTTAGGAGAATGAGGAGTTCGAGGATGGGGGCAGGTTAAGAGAATGAGGAGTACGAGGATGGGGGCAGGTTAGGAGAATGAGGAGTTCAAGGATAGGGGCAGGTTAGGAGTGCACGGATGGGGGCAGGTTAGGAGAATGAGGAGTACGGGGATGTGGGAAGGTTAGGAGAATGAGGAGTACGAGGATGGGGGCAGGTTAGGAGAATGAGGAGTACGAGGATGTGGGCAGGTTAGGAGAATGAGGAGTTTGAGGATGGGGGCAGGTTAGGAGAATGAGGAGTACGAGGATGGGGCAGGTTAGGAGAATGAGGAGTACGAAGATGGGGGCAGGTTAGGAGAATGAGGAGTTTGAGGATGGGGCAGGTTAGACGAATGAGGAGTACGACGATGGGGGCAGGTTAGGAGAATGAGGAGTAGAGGATGGGGCAGGTTAGGAGAATGAGGAGCACGAGGATGGGGGCAGGTTAGGAGAATGAGGAGTACGAGGATGGGGGCAGGTTAGGAGAATGAGGAGTATGAGGATGGGGGCGGGTTAGGAGAATGAGGAGTTAGAGGATGGGGGCTGGTTAGGAGAATGAGGAGTACGATGGGGGCAGGTTAGGAGAATGAGGAGTAGAGGATGGGGCAGGTTAGGAGAATGAGGAGTACGAGGATGGGGGCAGGTTACGAGAATGAGGAGTACGAGGATGGGGGCAGGTAAGGAGAATGAGGAGTAGAGGATGGGGCAGGTTAGGAGAATAAGGAGTACGAGGATGGGGCAGGTTAGGAGAATGAGGAGTACAAGGATGGGGGCAGGTTAGGAGAATGAGGAGTTAGAGGATGGGGGCAGGTTAGGAGAATGAGAAGTAAAAGGATGGGGGCAGGTTAGGAGAATGATGAGTACAGGGATGTGGGCAGGTTGGAGAATGAGGAGTACGAGGATGGGGGCAGGTTAGGAGAATATGGAGTTCGAGGATTGGGCAGGTTAGGAGAATGAGGAGTTCGAGGATGGGGCAGGTTAGGAGAATGAGGAGTACACGGAACGGGGCAGGTTAGGAGAATGAGGAGCACGAGGATGGGGGCACGTTAGGAGAATGAGGAGTTCGAGGTTGGGGGCAGGTTAGGCGAATGAGGAGTACGACGATGGGGGCAGGTTAGGAGAATGAGGAGTATGAGGATGGGGGAGGTTAGGAGAATAAGGAGTTCGAGGATGGGGGCAGGTTAGGAGAATGAGGAGTACGAGGATGGGGGCAGGTTAGGAGTGCGCGGATGGGGGCAGGTTAGGAGAATGAGGAGTACGGGGATGTGGGCAGGTTAGGAGAATGAGGAGTTCAAGGATGTGGGCGGGTTAGGCGAATGAGGAGTACGACAATGGGGGCAGGTTAGGAGAATGAAGAGTACGAGGATGGGGGTAGGTTAGGAGAATGAGGAGTTCGAGGATGGGGGCAGGTTAGAAGAATGAGGAGTACGAGGATGGGGGCAGGTTAGGAGAATGAGGAGTTTGAGGATGGGGGCTGTTTAGGAGAATGAGGAGTATGATGGGGCAGGTTAGGAGAATGAGGAGTAGAGGATGGGGCAGGTTAGGAGAATGAGGAGTACGAGGATGGGGGCAGGTAGGAGAATGAGGAGTTGGAGGATGGGGGCAGGTTAGGAGAATGAGAAGTACGAGGATGGGGGCAGTTAGGAGAATGAGGAGTACGAGGATGGGGGCAGGTTAGGAGAATGAGGAGTATGAGGATGGGGGCAGGTTAAGAGAATGAGGAGTACGAGAATGGGGCAAGGTTAGGAGAATGAGGAGTGCGACGATGGGGGCAGGTTAGGAGAATGAGGAGTACGAGGATGGGGGCAGGTTAGGAGAATGAGGAGTAAGACGATGGGGGCAGGTTAGGAGAATGAGGAGTTTGAGGATGGGGGCAGGTTAGGAGAATGAGGAGTACGAGGATGGGGGCAGGTAAGGAGAATGAGGAGTAGAGGATGGGGCAGGTTAGGAGAATGAGGAGTACGAGGATGGGGCAGGTTAGGAGAATGAGGAGTACAAGGATGGGGGCAGGTTAGGAGAATGAGGAGTTAGAGGATGGGGGCAGGTTAGGAGAATAAGGAGTACGAGGATGGGGGCAGGTTAGGAGAATGAGGAGTACGAGGATGGGGGCAGGTTAGGAGAATGAGGAGTTTGAGGATGGGGCAGGTTAGACGAATGAGGAGTACAATGATGGGGGCAGGTTAGGAGAATGAGGAGTAGAGGATGGGGCTGGTTAGGAGAATGAGGAGTACGAGGATGGGGGCAGGTTAGGAGAATGAGGAGTACGAGGATGGGGGCAGGTTAGGAGAATGAGGAGTATGAGGATGGGGTCAGGTTAGGAGAATGAGGAGTTTGAGGATGGGGGCTGGTTAGGAGAATGAGGAGTACGATGGGGGCAGGTTAGGAGAATGAGAAGTAGAGGATGGGGCAGGTTAGGAGAATGAGGAGTACGAGGATGGGGCAGGTTAGGAGAATGAGGAGTTGGAGGATGGGGGCAGGTTAGGAGAATGAGAAGTACGAGGATGGGGACAGGTTAGGAGAATGAGGAGTTCGAGGATGGGGGCAGGTTAAGAGAATGAGGAGTACGAGGATGGGGGCAGGTTAGGAGAATGAGGAGTTCAAGGATAGGGGCAGGTTAGGAGTGCACGGATGGGGGCAGGTTAGGAGAATGAGGAGTACGGGGATGTGGGAAGGTTAGGAGAATGAGGAGTACGAGGATGGGGGCAGGTTAGGAGAATGAGGAGTACGAGGATGTGGGCAGGTTAGGAGAATGAGGAGTTCGAGGATGGGGGCAGGTTAGGAGAATGAGGAGTACGAGGATGGGGCAGGTTAGGAGAATGAGGAGTACGAAGATGGGGGCAGGTTAGGAGAATGAGGAGTTTGAGGATGGGGCAGGTTAGACGAATGAGGAGTACGACGATGGGGGCAGGTTAGGAGAATGAGGAGTAGAGGATGGGGCAGGTTAGGAGAATGAGGAGCACGAGGATGGGGGCAGGTTAGGAGAATGAGGAGTACGAGGATGGGGGCAGGTTAGGAGAATGAGGAGTATGAGGATGGGGGCGGGTTAGGAGAATGAGGAGTTAGAGGATGGGGGCTGGTTAGGAGAATGAGGAGTACGATGGGGGCAGGTTAGGAGAAGGAGGAGTAGAGGATGGGGCAGGTTAGGAGAATGAGGAGTACGAGGATGGGGCAGGTTAGGAGAATGAGGAGTCGGAGGATGGGGGCAGGTTAGGAGAATGAGAAGTACGAGGATGGGGGCAGTTAGGAGAATGAGGAGTACGAGGATGGGGGCAGGTTAGGAGAATGAGGAGTTCGAGGATGGGGGCAGGTTAGGAGAATGAGGAGTACGAGGATGGAGGCAGGTTAGGAGAATGAGGAGTACGACGATGGGGGCAGGTTAGGAGAATGAGGAGTACGATGATGGTGGGAGGTTAGGAGAATGAGGAGTTCGAGGATGGGGGCAGGTTAGGAGAATGAGGAGTATGAGGATGGGGCAGGTTCGGAGAATGAGTGGTACGACGATGGGGCAGGTTAGGAGAATGAGGAGTTCGAGGATGGGGGCAGGTTAGGAGAATGAGGAGTACGAGGATGGGGGCAGGTAAGTGGAATGAAGAGTAGAGGATGGGGCAGGTTAGGAGAATGAGGAGTACGAGGATGGGGAAGGTTAGGAGAACGAGGAGTACAAGGATGGGGGCAGGTTAGGAGAATGAGGAGTTAGAGGATGGGGCAGGTTAGGAGAATGAGAAGTAAAAGGATGGGGGCAGGTTAGGAGAATAAGGAGTTCGAGGATGGGGGCAGGTTAGGAGAATGAGGAGTACGAGGATGGGGGCAGGTTAGGAGAATGAGGAGTTCGAGGATGGGGGCAGGTTAAGAGAATGAGGAGTTCGAGGATGGGGGCAGGTTAGGAGTGCACGGATGGGGGCAGGTTAGGAGAATGAGGAGTACGAGGATGGGGGCAGGTTAGGAGAATGAGGAGTACGAGGATGGGGGCAGGTTAGGAGAATGAGGAGTTCGAGGATGGGGGCAGGTTAGACGAATGTGGAGTACGACGATGGGGGCAGGTTAGGAGAATGAGGAGTAGAGGATGGGGCAGGTTAGACGAATGTGGAGTACGACGATGGGGGCAGGTTAGGAGAATGAGGAGTAGAGGATGGGGCAGGTTAGGAGAATGAGGAGTACGAGGATGGGGGCAGGTTAGGAGAATAAGGAATACGAGGATGGGGGCAGGTTAGGAGAATGAGGAGTTGGAGGATGGGGGCAGGTTAGGAGAATGAGAAGTACGAGGATGGGGGAAGGTTACGAGAATGAGGAGTATGAGGATGGGGGCAGGTTAGGAGAATGAGGAGTTTGAGGATGGGGGAATGTTAGGAGAATGAGGAGTTCGAGGATGGGGGCAGGTTTGGAGAATGAGGAGTACCGGGATGTGGGCAGGTTAGGAGAATGAGGAGTACGAGGATGGGGGCAGGTTAGGAAAATGAGGAGTTCGAGGATGTGGGCAGGTTAGGAGAATGAGGAATTCGAGGATGGAGGCAGGTTAGGAGAATGAGGAGTACGAGGATGGGGGCAGGTTAGGAGAATGAGGAGTTCGAGGATGGGGGCAGGTTAGGTGAATGAGGAGTACGACGATGGGGGCAGTTTAGGAGAATAAGGAGTACAAGGTGGGGGGAGGTTAGGAGAATGAGGAGTTCGAGGATGGGGGCAGGTTAGGAGAATGAGGAGTTCGAAGATGGGGGCAGGTTAGGAGAATGAGGAGTACGGGGATGTGGGCAGGTTAGGAGAATGAGGAGTTCGACGATGGGGGCAGGTTAGGAGAATGAGGAGTACGAGGATAGGGGCAGGTTAGGAGAATGAGGAATACGAGGGTGGGGGGAGGTTAGGAGAATGAGGAGTTTGAGGATGGGGCAGGTTAGACGAATGAGGAGTAGAGGATGGGGCAGGTTAGGAGAATGAGGAGTACGAGGATGGGGGCAGGTTAGGAGAATAAGGAGTACGAGGATGGGGGCAGGTTAGGAGAATGAGGAGTTGGAGGATGGGGGCAGGTTAGGAGAATGAGAAGTACGAGGATGGGGGAAGGTTAGGAGAATGAGGAGTACGAGGATGGGGGCAGGTTAGGAGAATGAGGAGTTCGAGGATGGGGGAAGGTTAGGAGAATGAGGAGTTCGAGGATGGGGGCAGGTTTGGAGGGCGCGGATGGGGGCAGGTTAGGAGAATGAGGAGTACGGGGATGTGGGCAGGTTAGGAGAATGAGGAGTACGAGGATGGGGGCAGGTTAGGAAAATGAGGAGTTCGAGGATGTGGGCAGGTTAGGAGAATGAGGAATTCGAGGATGGGGCAGGTTAGGAAAATGAGGAGTACGAGGATGGGGCAGTTAGGAGAATGAGGAGTACGAGGATGGGGCAGGTTAGGAGAATGAGGAGTACAACGATGGGGGCAGGTTAGGAGAATGAGGAGTTCAAGGATGGGGCAGGTTAGGAGAATGAGGGGTACGAGGATGGGGGCAGGTTGGGAGAATGAGGAGTACGAGGATGGGGGCAAGTTAAGAGAATGAGGAGTTTGAGGATGGGGGCAGGTTAGGAGAATGAGGAGTTTGAGGATGGGGGCAGGTTAGGAGAATGAGGAGTACGAGGATGGGGGCAGGTTAGGAGAATGAGGAGTACGACAATGGGGGCAGGTTAGGAGAATGAGGAGTACGAGGATGGGGGGAGGTTAGCAGAATGAGGAGTTCGAGGATGGGGACAGGTTAGGAGAATGAGGAGAACGAGGATGGGGACAGGTTAGGAGAATGAGGAGTACGACAATGGGGGCAGGTTAGGAGAATGAGGAGTTCGAGGATGGGGGCAGGTTAGGAGAATGAGGAGTACGAGGATGGGGGCAGGTAAGGAGAAGGAGGAATAGAGGGTGGGGCAGGTTAGGAGAATAAGGAGTACGAGGATGGGGCAGGTTAGGAGAATGAGGAGTACAAGGATGGGGGCAGGTTAGGAGAATGAGGAGTTAGAGGATGGGGGCAGGTTAGGAGAATGAGAAATAAAAGGATGGGGGCAGGTTAGGAGAATGATGAGTACGGGGATGTGGGCAGGTTGGAGAATGAGGAGTACGAGGATGGGGGCAGGTTAGGAGAATATGGAGTTCAAGGATTGGGCAGGTTAGGAGAATGAGGAGTTCGAGGATGGGGCAGGTTAGGAAAATGAGGAGTACGCGGATGGGGGCAGGTTAGGAGAATGAGGAGCACGAGGATGGGGGGCGTTAGGAGAATGAGGAGTTCGAGGTTGGGGGCAGGTTAGGCGAATGAGGAGTACGACGATGGGGGGAGGTTAGGAGAATGAGGAGTATGAGGATGGGGGAGGTTAGGAGAATAAGGAGTTCGAGGATGGGCGCAGGTTAGGAGAATGAGGAGTACGAGGATGGGGGCAGGTTAGGAGAATGAGGAGTGCGACGATGGGGGCAGGTTAGGAGAATGACGAGTTTGAGGATGGGGGCAGGTTAGGAGTGCGCGGATGGGGGCAGGTTAGGAGAATGAGGAGTACGGGGATGTGGGCAGGTTAGGAGAATGAGGAGTACGAGGATGGGGGCAGGTTAGGAGAATGAGGAGTTCAAGGATGTGGGCAGGTTAGGCGAATGAGGAGTACGACAATGGGGGCAGGTTAGGAGAATGAAGAGTACGAGGATGGGGGGAGGTTAGGAGAATGAGGAGTTCGAGGATGGGGGCAGGTTAGAAGAATGAGGAGTACGAGGATGGGGGCAGGTTAGGAGAATGAGGAGTATGAGGATGGGGGCAGGTTAGGAGAATGAGGAGTTTGAGGATGGGGGCTGTTTAGGAGAATGAGGAGTATGATGGGGCAGGTTAGGAGAATGAGGAGTAGAGGATGGGGCAGGTTAGGAGAATGAGGGGTACGAGGATGGGGGCAGGTAGGAGAATGAGGAGTTGGAGGATGGGGGCAGGTTAGGAGAATGCGAAGTACGATGATGGGGGCAGTTAGGAGAATGAGGAGTACGAGGGTGGGGGCAGGTTAGGAGAATGAGGAGTATGAGGATGGGGGCAGGTTAAGAGAATGAGGAGTACGAGGATGGGGCAAGGTTAGGAGAATGAGGAGTGCGACGATGGGGGCAGGTTAGGAGAATGAGGAGTACGATGATGGTGGGAGGTTAGGAGAATGAGGAGTTCGAGGATGGGGGCAGGTTAGGAGAATGAGGAGTACGAGGATGGGGGCAGGTTAGGAGAATGAGGAGTAAGACGATGGGGGCAGGTTAGGAGAATGAGGAGTTTGAGGATGGGGGCAGGTTAGGAGAATGAGGAGTACGAGGATGGGGGCAGGTAAGGAGAATGAGGAGTAGAGAATGGGGCAGGTTAGGAGAATGAGGAGTACCAGGATGGGGCAGGTTAGGAGAATGAGGAGTACAAGGATGGGGGCAGGTTAGGAGAATGAGGAGTTAGAGGATGGGGCAGGTTAGGAGAATGAGAAGTAAAAGGATGGGGGCAGGTTAGGAGAATGAGGAGTTCGAGGATGGGGGCAGGTTTGGAGAATGAGGAGTTTGAGGATGGGGGCAGGTTAAGAGAATGAGGAAATCAAGGATGGGGGCAGGTTAGGAGTGCACGGATGGGAGCAGGTTAGGAGAATGAGGAGTACGGGGATGTGGGCAGGTTAGGAGAATGAGGAGTACGAGGATGGGGGCAGGTTAGGAGAATGAGGAGTACGAGGATGTGGGCAGGTTAGGAGAATGAGGAGTTCGAGGATGGGGGCAGGTTAGGAGAATGAGGAGTACAACGATGGGGGCAGGTTAGGAGAATGAGGAGTAGAGGATGGGGCAGGTTAGGAGAATGAGGAGTACGCGGATGGGGGCAGGTTAGGAGAATGAGGAGTACGAGGATGGGGGCAGGTTAGGAGAATGAGGAGTATGAGGATGGGGGCAGGTTAGGAGAATGAGGAGTTTGAGGATGGGGGCTGGTTAGGAGAATGAGGAGTACGATGGGGGCAGGTTAGGAGAATGAGGAGTAGAGGATGGGGCAGGTTAGGAGAATGAGGAGTACGAGGATGGGGCAGGTTAGGAGAATGAGGAGTTGGAGGATGGGGGCAGGTTAGGAGAATGAGAAGTACGAGGATGGGGGCAGGTTAGGAGAATGAGGAGTTCGAGGATGGGGGCAGGTTAAAAGAATGAGGAGTACGAGGATGGGGTAGGTTAGGAGAATGAGGAGTTCAAGGATGGGGGCAGGTTAGGAGTGCACGGATGGGGGCAGGTTAGGAGAATGAGGAGTACGGGGATGTGGGCAGGTTAGGAGAATGAGGAGTACGAGGATGGGGGCAGGTTAGGAGAATGAGGAGTACGAGGATGTGGGCAGGTTAGGAGAATGAGGAGTACGAGGATGGGGCAGGTTAGGAGAATGAGGAGTACGAAGATGGGGGCAGGTTAGGAGAATGAGGAGTTTGAGGATGGGGCAGGTTAGACGAATGAGGAGTACGACGATGGGGGCAGGTTAGGAGAATGAGGAGTAGAGGATGGGGCAGGTTAGGAGAATGAGGAGCACGAGGATGGGGGCAGGTTAGGAGAATGAGGAGTACGAGGATGGGGGCAGGTTAGGAGAATGAGGAGTATGAGGATGGGGGCACGTTAGGAGAATGAGGAGTTCGAGGATGGGGGCTGGTTAGGAGAATGAGGAGTACGATGGGGGCAGGTTAGGAGAATGAGGAGTAGAGGATGGGGCAGGTTAGGAGAATGAGGAGTACGAGGATGGGGCAGGTTAGGAGAATGAGGAGTTGGAGGATGGGGGCAGGTTAAGAGAATGAGAAGTACGAGGATGGGGGCAGTTACGAGAATGAGGAGTACGAGGATGGGGGCAGGTTAGGAGAATGAGGAGTACGAGGATGGGGGCAGGTTAAGAGAATGAGGAGTTCGAGGATGGGGGCAGGTTAGGAGAATGAGGAGTTCGAGGATGGGGGCAGGTTAGGAGAATGAGGAGTACGAGGATGGGGGCAGGTTAGGAGAATGAGGAGTATGACGATGGGGGCAGGTTAGGAGAATGAGGAGTACGATGATGGTGGGAGGTTAGGAGAATGAGGAGTTCGAGGATGGGGGCAGGTTAGGAGAATGAGGAGTATGAGGATGGGGCAGGTTCGGAGAATGAGGGGTACGACGATGGGGCAGGTTAGGAGAATGAGGAGTTCGAGGATGGGGGCAGGTTAGGAGAATGAGGAGCACGAGGATGGGGGCAGGTAAGTGGAATGAAGAGTAGAGGATGGGGCAGGTTAGGAGAATGAGGAGTACGAGGATGGGGAAGGTTAGGAGAACGAGGAGTACAAGGATGGGGGCAGGTTAGGAGAATGAGGAGTTAGAGGATGGGGCAGGTTAGGAGAATGAGGAGTAAAAGGATGGGGGCAGGTTAGGAGAATGAGGAGTTCGAGGATAGGGGCAGGTTAGGAGAATGAGGAGTACGAGGATGGGGGCAGGTTAGGAGAATGAGGAGTTCGAGGATGGGGGCAGGTTAAGAGAATGAGGAGTTCGAGGATGGGGGCAGGTTAGGAGTGAACGGATGGGGGCAGGTTAGGAGAATGAGGAGTACGGGGATGTGGGCAGGTTAGGAGAATGAGGAGTACGAGGATGAGGGCAGGTTAGGAGAATGAGGAGTTCGAGGATGTGGGCAGGTTAGGAGAATGAGGAGTTTGAGGATGGGGCAGGTTAGGAGAATGAGGAGTACGAGGATGGGGGCAGGTTAGGAGAATGAGGAGTACGAGGATGGGGGCAGGTTAGGAGAATGAGGAGTTCGAGGATGGGGCAGGTTAGACGAATGAGGAGTACGACGATGGGGGCAGGTTAGGAGAATGAGGAGTAGAGGATGGGGCAGGTTAGGAGAATGAGGAGTACGAGGATGGGGGCAGGTTAGGAGAATAAGGAGTACGAGGATGGGGGCAGGTTAGGAGAATGAGGAGTTGGAGGATGGGGGCAGGTTAGGAGAATGAGAAGTACGAGGATGGGGGAAGGTTACGAGAATGAGGAGTATGAGGATGGGGGCAGGTTAGGAGAATAAGGAGTTTGAGGATGGGGGAAGGTTAGGAGAATGAGGAGTTCGAGGATGGGGGCAGGTTTGGAGAATGAGGAGTACGGGGATGTGGGCAGGTTAGGAGAATGAGGAGTACGAGGGTGGGGGCAGGTTAGGAAAATGAGGAGTTCGAGGATGTGGGCAGGTTAGGAGAATGAGGAAATCGAGGATGGAGGCAGGTTAGGAGAATGAGGAGTACGAGGATGGGGCAGGTTAGGAGAATGAGGAGTTCGAGGATGGGGGCAGGTTAGGTGAATGAGGAGTATGACGATGGGGGCAGGTTAGGAGAATGAGGAGTACAAGGTGGGGGGAGGTTAGGAGAATGAGGAGTTCGAGGATGGGAGCAGGTTAGGAGAATGAGGAGTACGGGGATGTGGGCAGGTTAGGAGAATGAGGAGTTCGACGATGGGGGCAGGTTAGGAGAATGAGGAGTACGAGGATAGGGGCAGGTTAGGAGAATGAGGAATACGAGGGTGGGGGGAGGTTAGGAGAATGAGGAGTTCGAGGATGGGGGCAGGTTAAGAGAATGAGGAGTACGAGAATGGGGCAAGGTTAGGAGAATGAGGAGTGCGACGATGGGGGCAGGTTAGGAGAATGAGGAGTACGAGGATGGGGGCAGGTTAGGAGAATGAGGAGTAAGACGATGGGGGCAGGTTAGGAGAATGAGGAGTTTGAGGATGGGGGCAGGTTAGGAGAATGAGGAGTATGAGGATGGGGGCAGGTAAGGAGAATGAGGAGTAGAGGATGGGGCAGGTTAGGAGAATGAGGGGTACGAGGATGGGGCAGGTTAGGAGAATGAGGAGTACAAGGATGGGGGCAGGTTAGGAGAATGAGGAGTTAGAGGATGGGGGCAGGTTAGGAGAATAAGGAGTACAAGGATGGGGGCAGGTTAGGAGAATGAGGAGTACGAGGATGGGGGCAGGTTAGGAGAATGAGGAGTTTGAGGATGGGGCAGGTTAGACGAATGAGGAGTACAATGATGGGGGCAGGTTAGGAGAATGAGGAGTAGAGGATGGGGCAGGTTAGGAGAATGAGGAGTACGAGGATGGGGGCAGGTTAGGAGAATGAGGAGTACGAGGATGGGGGCAGGTTAGGAGAATGAGGAGTATGAGGATGGGGTCAGGTTAGGAGAATGAGGAGTTTGAGGATGGGGGCTGGTTAGGAGAATGAGGAGTACGATGGGGGCAGGTTAGGAGAATGAGAAGTAGAGGATGGGGCAGGTTAGGAGAATGAGGAGTACGAGGATGGGGCAGGTTAGGAGAATGAGGAGTTGGAGGATGGGGGCAGGTTAGGAGAATGAGAAGTACGAGGATGGGGACAGGTTAGGAGAATGAGGAGTTCGAGGATGGGGGCAGGTTAAGAGAATGAGGAGTACGAGGATGGGGGCAGGTTAGGAGAATGAGGAGTTCAAGGATAGGGGCAGGTTAGGAGTGCACGGATGGGGGCAGGTTAGGAGAATGAGGAGTACGGGGATGTGGGAAGGTTAGGAGAATGAGGAGTACGAGGATGGGGGCAGGTTAGGAGAATGAGGAGTACGAGGATGTGGGCAGGTTAGGAGAATGAGGAGTTCGAGGATGGGGGCAGGTTAGGAGAATGAGGAGTACGAGGATGGGGCAGGTTAGGAGAATGAGGAGTACGAAGATGGGGGCAGGTTAGGTGAATGAGGAGTTTGAGGATGGGGCAGGTTAGACGAATGAGGAGTACGACGATGGGGGCAGGTTAGGAGAATGAGGAGTAGAGGATGGGGCAGGTTAGGAGAATGAGGAGCACGAGGATGGGGGCAGGTTAGGAGAATGAGGAGTACGAGGATGGGGGCAGGTTAGGAGAATGAGGAGTATGAGGATGGGGGCGGGTTAGGAGAATGAGGAGTTAGAGGATGGGGGCTGGTTAGGAGAATGAGGAGTACGATGGGGGCAGGTTAGGAGAATGAGGAGTAGAGGATGGGGCAGGTTAGGAGAATGAGGAGTACGAGGATGGGGGCAGGTTACGAGAATGAGGAGTACGAGGATGGGGGCAGGTAAGGAGAATGAGGAGTAGAGGATGGGGCAGGTTAGGAGAATAAGGAGTACGAGGATGGGGCAGGTTAGGAGAATGAGGAGTACAAGGATGGGGGCAGGTTAGGAGAATGAGGAGTTAGAGGATGGGGGCAGGTTAGGAGAATGAGAAGTAAAAGGATGGGGGCAGGTTAGGAGAATGATGAGTACAGGGATGTGGGCAGGTTGGAGAATGAGGAGTACGAGGATGGGGGCAGGTTAGGAGAATATGGAGTTCGAGGATTGGGCAGGTTAGGAGAATGAGGAGTTCGAGGATGGGGCAGGTTAGGAGAATGAGGAGTACACGGATGGGGGCAGGTTAGGAGAATGAGGAGCACGAGGATGGGGGCACGTTAGGAGAATGAGGAGTTCGAGGTTGGGGGCAGGTTAGGCGAATGAGGAGTACGACGATGGGGGCAGGTTAGGAGAATGAGGAGTATGAGGA
The DNA here is from genome assembly GCF_040938575.1 of Ambystoma mexicanum. Lineage (NCBI taxonomy): Eukaryota > Metazoa > Chordata > Amphibia > Caudata > Ambystomatidae > Ambystoma > Ambystoma mexicanum. Next base: position 1,497,312,109 of record NC_090932.1, on the reverse strand, counting down.
TGGGGGAGGTTAGGAGAATAAGGAGTTCGAGGATGGGGGCAGGTTAGGAGAATGAGGAGTACGAGGATGGGGGCAGGTTAGGAGTGCGCGGATGGGGGCAGGTTAGGAGAATGAGGAGTACGGGGATGTGGGCAGGTTAGGAGAATGAGGAGTTCAAGGATGTGGGCGGGTTAGGCGAATGAGGAGTACGACAATGGGGGCAGGTTAGGAGAATGAAGAGTACGAGGATGGGGGTAGGTTAGGAGAATGAGGAGTTCGAGGATGGGGGCAGGTTAGAAGAATGAGGAGTACGAGGATGGGGGCAGGTTAGGAGAATGAGGAGTTTGAGGATGGGGGCTGTTTAGGAGAATGAGGAGTATGATGGGGCAGGTTAGGAGAATGAGGAGTAGAGGATGGGGCAGGTTAGGAGAATGAGGAGTACGAGGATGGGGGCAGGTAGGAGAATGAGGAGTTGGAGGATGGGGGCAGGTTAGGAGAATGAGAAGTACGAGGATGGGGGCAGTTAGGAGAATGAGGAGTACGAGGATGGGGGCAGGTTAGGAGAATGAGGAGTATGAGGATGGGGGCAGGTTAAGAGAATGAGGAGTACGAGAATGGGGCAAGGTTAGGAGAATGAGGAGTGCGACGATGGGGGCAGGTTAGGAGAATGAGGAGTACGAAGATGGGGGCAGGTTAGGAGAATGAGGAGTAAGACGATGGGGGCAGGTTAGGAGAATGAGGAGTTTGAGGATGGGGGCAGGTTAGGAGAATGAGGAGTACGAGGATGGGGGCAGGTAAGGAGAATGAGGAGTAGAGGATGGGGCAGGTTAGGAGAATGAGGAGTACGAGGATGGGGCAGGTTAGGAGAATGAGGAGTACAAGGATGGGGGCAGGTTAGGAGAATGAGGAGTTAGAGGATGGGGGCAGGTTAGGAGAATAAGGAGTACGAGGATGGGGGCAGGTTAGGAGAATGAGGAGTACGAGGATGGGGGCAGGTTAGGAGAATGAGGAGTTTGAGGATGGGGCAGGTTAGACGAATGAGGAGTACAATGATGGGGGCAGGTTAGGAGAATGAGGAGTAGAGGATGGGGCTGGTTAGGAGAATGAGGAGTACGAGGATGGGGGCAGGTTAGGAGAATGAGGAGTACGAGGATGGGGGCAGGTTAGGAGAATGAGGAGTATGAGGATGGGGTCAGGTTAGGAGAATGAGGAGTTTGAGGATGGGGGCTGGTTAGGAGAATGAGGAGTACGATGGGGGCAGGTTAGGAGAATGAGAAGTAGAGGATGGGGCAGGTTAGGAGAATGAGGAGTACAAGGATGGGGCAGGTTAGGAGAATGAGGAGTTGGAGGATGGGGGCAGGTTAGGAGAATGAGAAGTACGAGGATGGGGACAGGTTAGGAGAATGAGGAGTTCGAGGATGGGGGCAGGTTAAGAGAATGAGGAGTACGAGGATGGGGGCAGGTTAGGAGAATGAGGAGTTCAAGGATAGGGGCAGGTTAGGAGTGCACGGATGGGGGCAGGTTAGGAGAATGAGGAGTACGGGGATGTGGGAAGGTTAGGAGAATGAGGAGTACGAGGATGGGGGCAGGTTAGGAGAATGAGGAGTACGAGGATGTGGGCAGGTTAGGAGAATGAGGAGTTCGAGGATGGGGGCAGGTTAGGAGAATGAGGAGTACGAGGATGGGGCAGGTTAGGAGAATGAGGAGTACGAAGATGGGGCAGGTTAGGAGAATGAGGAGTTTGAGGATGGGGCAGGTTAGACGAATGAGGAGTACGACGATGGGGGCAGGTTAGGAGAATGAGGAGTAGAGGATGGGGCAGGTTAGGAGAATGAGGAGCACGAGGATGGGGGCAGGTTAGGAGAATGAGGAGTACGAGGATGGGGGCAGGTTAGGAGAATGAGGAGTATGAGGATGGGGGCGGGTTAGGAGAATGAGGAGTTAGAGGATGGGGGCTGGTTAGGAGAATGAGGAGTACGATGGGGGCAGGTTAGGAGAATGAGGAGTAGAGGATGGGGCAGGTTAGGAGAATGAGGAGTACGAGGATGGGGCAGGTTAGGAGAATGAGGAGTTGGAGGATGGGGGCAGGTTAGGAGAATGAGAAGTACGAGGATGGGGGCAGTTAGGAGAATGAGGAGTACGAGGATGGGGGCAGGTTAGGAGAATGAGGAGTTCGAGGATGGGGGCAGGTTAGGAGAATGAGGAGTACGAGGATGGAGGCAGGTTAGGAGAATGAGGAGTACGACGATGGGGGCAGGTTAGGAGAATGAGGAGTACGATGATGGTGGGAGGTTAGGAGAATGAGGAGTTCGAGGATGGGGGCAGGTTAGGAGAATGAGGAGTATGAGGATGGGGCAGGTTCGGAGAATGAGGGGTACGACGATGGGGCAGGTTAGGAGAATGAGGAGTTCGAGGATGGGGGCAGGTTAGGAGAATGAGGAGTACGAGGATGGGGGCAGGTAAGTGGAATGAAGAGTAGAGGATGGGGCAGGTTAGGAGAATGAGGAGTACGAGGATGGGGAAGGTTAGGAGAACGAGGAGTACAAGGATGGGGGCAGGTTAGGAGAATGAGGAGTTAGAGGATGGGGCAGGTTAGGAGAATGAGAAGTAAAAGGATGGGGGCAGGTTAGGAGAATAAGGAGTTCGAGGATGGGGGCAGGTTAGGAGAATGAGGAGTACGAGGATGGGGGCAGGTTAGGAGAATGAGGAGTTCGAGGATGGGGGCAGGTTAAGAGAATGAGGAGTTTGAGGATGGGGGCAGGTTAGGAGTGCACGGATGGGGGCAGGTTAGGAGAATGAGGAGTACGAGGATGGGGGCAGGTTAGGAGAATGAGGAGTTCGAGGATGTGGGCAGGTTAGGAGAATGAGGAGTTTGAGGATCGGGGCAGGTTAGGAGAATGAGGAGTACGAGGATGGGGGCAGGTTAGGAGAATGAGGAGTACGAGGATGGGGGCAGGTTAGGAGAATGAGGAGTTCGAGGATGGGGCAGGTTAGACGAATGTGGAGTACGACGATGGGGGCAGGTTAGGAGAATGAGGAGTAGAGGATGGGGCAGGTTAGGAGAATGAGGAGTACGAGGATGGGGGCAGGTTAGGAGAATAAGGAATACGAGGATGGGGGCAGGTTAGGAGAATGAGGAGTTGGAGGATGGGGGCAGGTTAGGAGAATGAGAAGTACGAGGATGGGGGAAGGTTACGAGAATGAGGAGTATGAGGATGGGGGCAGGTTAGGAGAATGAGGAGTTTGAGGATGGGGGAATGTTAGGAGAATGAGGAGTTCGAGGATGGGGGCAGGTTTGGAGAATGAGGAGTACCGGGATGTGGGCAGGTTAGGAGAATGAGGAGTACGAGGATGGGGGCAGGTTAGGAAAATGAGGAGTTCGAGGATGTGGGCAGGTTAGGAGAATGAGGAATTCGAGGATGGAGGCAGGTTAGGAGAATGAGGAGTACGAGGATGGGGGCAGGTTAGGAGAATGAGGAGTTCGAGGATGGGGGCAGGTTAGGTGAATGAGGAGTACGACGATGGGGGCAGTTTAGGAGAATAAGGAGTACAAGGTGGGGGGAGGTTAGGAGAATGAGGAGTTCGAGGATGGGGGCAGGTTAGGAGAATGAGGAGTTCGAGGATGGGGGCAGGTTAGGAGAATGAGGAGTACGGGGATGTGGGCAGGTTAGGAGAATGAGGAGTTCGACGATGGGGGCAGGTTAGGAGAATGAGGAGTACGAGGATAGGGGCAGGTTAGGAGAATGAGGAATACGAGGGTGGGGGGAGGTTAGGAGAATGAGGAGTTCGAGGATGGGGCAGGTTAGACGAATGAGGAGTAGAGGATGGGGCAGGTTAGGAGAATGAGGAGTACGAGGATGGGGGCAGGTTAGGAGAATAAGGAGTACGAGGATGGGGGCAGGTTAGGAGAATGAGGAGTTGGAGGATGGGGGCAGGTTAGGAGAATGAGAAGTACGAGGATGGGGGAAGGTTAGGAGAATGAGGAGTACGAGGATGGGGGCAGGTTAGGAGAATGAGGAGTTCGAGGATGGGGGAAGGTTAGGAGAATGAGGAGTTCGAGGATGGGGGCAGGTTTGGAGGGCGCGGATGGGGGCAGGTTAGGAGAATGAGGAGTACGGGGATGTGGGCAGGTTAGGAGAATGAGGAGTACGAGGATGGGGGCAGGTTAGGAAAATGAGGAGTTCGAGGATGTGGGCAGGTTAGGAGAATGAGGAATTCGAGGATGGGGCAGGTTAGGAAAATGAGGAGTACGAGGATGGGGCAGTTAGGAGAATGAGGAGTACGAGGATGGGGCAGGTTAGGAGAATGAGGAGTACAACGATGGGGGCAGGTTAGGAGAATGAGGAGTTCAAGGATGGGGCAGGTTAGGAGAATGAGGGGTACGAGGATGGGGGCAGGTTGGGAGAATGAGGAGTACGTGGATTGGGGCAAGTTAAGAGAATGAGGAGTTTGAGGATGGGGGCAGGTTAGGAGAATGAGGAGTTTGAGGATGGGGGCAGGTTAGGAGAATGAGGAGTACGAGGATGGGGGCAGGTTAGGAGAATGAGGAGTACGACAATGGGGGCAGGTTAGGAGAATGAGGAGTACGAGGATGGGGGGAGGTTAGCAGAATGAGGAGTTCGAGGATGGGGACAGGTTAGGAGAATGAGGAGAACGAGGATGGGGACAGGTTAGGAGAATGAGGAGTACGACAATGGGGGCAGGTTAGGAGAATGAGGAGTTCGAGGATGGGGGCAGGTTAGGAGAATGAGGAGTACGAGGATGGGGGCAGGTAAGGAGAAGGAGGAATAGAGGGTGGGGCAGGTTAGGAGAATAAGGAGTACGAGGATGGGGCAGGTTAGGAGAATGAGGAGTACAAGGATGGGGGCAGGTTAGGAGAATGAGGAGTTAGAGGATGGGGGCAGGTTAGGAGAATGAGAAGTAAAAGGATGGGGGCAGGTTAGGAGAATGATGAGTACGGGGATGTGGGCAGGTTGGAGAATGAGGAGTACGAGGATGGGGGCAGGTTAGGAGAATATGGAGTTCAAGGATTGGGCAGGTTAGGAGAATGAGGAGTTCGAGGATGGGGCAGGTTAGGAGAATGAGGAGTACGCGGATGGGGGCAGGTTAGGAGAATGAGGAGCACGAGGATGGGGGCGCGTTAGGAGAATGAGGAGTTCGAGGTTGGGGGCAGGTTAGGCGAATGAGGAGTACGACGATGGGGGGAGGTTAGGAGAATGAGGAGTATGAGGATGGGGGAGGTTAGGAGAATAAGGAGTTCGAGGATGGGCGCAGGTTAGGAGAATGAGGAGTACGAGGATGGGGGCAGGTTAGGAGAATGAGGAGTGCGACGATGGGGGCAGGTTAGGAGAATGACGAGCTTGAGGATGGGGGCAGGTTAGGAGTGCGCGGATGGGGGCAGGTTAGGAGAATGAGGAGTACGGGGATGTGGGCAGGTTAGGAGAATGAGGAGTACGAGGATGGGGGCAGGTTAGGAGAATGAGGAGTTCAAGGATGTGGGCAGGTTAGGCGAATGAGGAGTACGACAATGGGGGCAGGTTAGGAGAATGAAGAGTACGAGGATGGGGGGAGGTTAGGAGAATGAGGAGTTCGAGGATGGGGGCAGGTTAGAAGAATGAGGAGTACGAGGATGGGGGCAGGTTAGGAGAATGAGGAGTATGAGGATGCGGGCAGGTTAGGAGAATGAGGAGTTTGAGGATGGGGGCTGTTTAGGAGAATGAGGAGTATGATGGGGCAGGTTAGGAGAATGAGGAGTAGAGGATGGGGCAGGTTAGGAGAATGAGGGGTACGAGGATGGGGGCAGGTAGGAGAATGAGGAGTTGGAGGATGGGGGCAGGTTAGGAGAATGCGAAGTACGATGATGGGGGCAGTTAGGAGAATGAGGAGTACGAGGATGGGGGCAGGTTAGGAGAATGAGGAGTATGAGGATGGGGGCAGGTTAAGAGAATGAGGAGTACGAGGATGGGGCAAGGTTAGGAGAATGAGGAGTGCGACGATGGGGGCAGGTTAGGAGAATGAGGAGTACGATGATGGTGGGAGGTTAGGAGAATGAGGAGTTCGAGGATGGGGGCAGGTTAGGAGAATGAGGAGTACGAGGATGGGGGCAGGTTAGGAGAATGAGGAGTAAGACGATGGGGGCAGGTTAGGAGAATGAGGAGTTTGAGGATGGGGGCAGGTTAGGAGAATGAGGAGTACGAGGATGGGGGCAGGTAAGGAGAATGAGGAGTAGAGAATGGGGCAGGTTAGGAGAATGAGGAGTACCAGGATGGGGCAGGTTAGGAGAATGAGGAGTACAAGGATGGGGGCAGGTTAGGAGAATGAGGAGTTAGAGGATGGGGCAGGTTAGGAGAATGAGAAGTAAAAGGATGGGGGCAGGTTAGGAGAATGAAGAGTTCGAGGATGGGGGCAGGTTTGGAGAATGAGGAGTTCGAGGATGGGGGCAGGTTAAGAGAATGAGGAAATCAAGGATGGGGGCAGGTTAGGAGTGCACGGATGGGAGCAGGTTAGGAGAATGAGGAGTACGGTGATGTGGGCAGGTTAGGAGAATGAGGAGTACGAGGATGGGGGCAGGTTAGGAGAATGAGGAGTACGAGGATGTGGGCAGGTTAGGAGAATGAGGAGTTCGAGGATGGGGGCAGGTTAGGAGAATGAGGAGTACAACGATGGGGGCAGGTTAGGAGAATGAGGAGTAGAGGATGGGGCAGGTTAGGAGAATGAGGAGTACGAGGATGGGGGCAGGTTAGGAGAATGAGGAGTACGAGGATGGGGGCAGGTTAGGAGAATGAGGAGTATGAGGATGGGGGCAGGTTAGGAGAATGAGGAGTTTGAGGATGGGGGCTGGTTAGGAGAATGAGGAGTACGATGGGGGCAGGTTAGGAGAATGAGGGGTAGAGGATGGGGCAGGTTAGGAGAATGAGGAGTACGAGGATGGGGCAGGTTAGGAGAATGAGGAGTTGGAGGATGGGGGCAGGTTAGGAGAATGAGAAGTACGAGGATGGGGGCAGGTTAGGAGAATGAGGAGTTCGAGGATGGGGGCAGGTTAAGAGAATGAGGAGTACGAGGATGGGGTAGGTTAGGAGAATGAGGAGTTCAAGGATGGGGGCAGGTTAGGAGTGCACGGATGGGGGCAGGTTAGGAGAATGAGGAGTACGGGGATGTGGGCAGGTTAGGAGAATGAGGAGTACGAGGATGGGGGCAGGTTAGGAGAATGAGGAGTACGAGGATGTGGGCAGGTTAGGAGAATGAGGAGTACGAGGATGGGGCAGGTTAGGAGAATGAGGAGTACGAAGATGGGGGCAGGTTAGGAGAATGAGGAGTTTGAGGATGGGGCAGGTTAGACGAATGAGGAGTACGACGATGGGGGCAGGTTAGGAGAATGAGGAGTAGAGGATGGGGCAGGTTAGGAGAATGAGGAGCACGAGGATGGGGGCAGGTTAGGAGAATGAGGAGTACGAGGATGGGGGCAGGTTAGGAGAATGAGGAGTATGAGGATGGGGGCACGTTAGGAGAATGAGGAGTTCGAGGATGGGGGCTGGTTAGGAGAATGAGGAGTACGATGGGGGCAGGTTAGGAGAATGAGGAGTAGAGGATGGGGCAGGTTAGGAGAATGAGGAGTACGAGGATGGGGCAGGTTAGGAGAATGAGGAGTTGGAGGATGGGGGCAGGTTAAGAGAATGAGAAGTACGAGGATGGGGGCAGTTACGAGAATGAGGAGTACGAGGATGGGGGCAGGTTAGGAGAATGAGGAGTACGAGGATGGGGGCAGGTTAAGAGAATGAGGAGTTCGAGGATGGGGGCAGGTTAGGAGAATGAGGAGTTCGAGGATGGGGGCAGGTTAGGAGAATGAGGAGTATGACGATGGGGGCAGGTTAGGAGAATGAGGAGTACGATGATGGTGGGAGGTTAGGAGAATGAGGAGTTCGAGGATGGGGGCAGGTTAGGAGAATGAGGGGTATGAGGATGGGGCAGGATCGGAGAATGAGGGGTACGACGATGGGGCAGGTTAGGAGAATGAGGAGTTCGAGGATGGGGGCAGGTTAGGAGAATGAGGAGCACGAGGATGGGGGCAGGTAAGTGGAATGAAGAGTAGAGGATGGGGCAGGTTAGGAGAATGAGGAGTACGAGGATGGGGAAGGTTAGGAGAACGAGGAGTACAAGGATGGGGGCAGGTTAGGAGAATGAGGAGTTAGAGGATGGGGCAGGTTAGGAGAATGAGGAGTAAAAGGATGGGGGCAGGTTAGGAGAATGAGGAGTTCGAGGATAGGGGCAGGTTAGGAGAATGAGGAGTACGAGGATGGGGGCAGGTTAGGAGAATGAGGAGTTCGAGGATGGGGGCAGGTTAAGAGAATGAGGAGTTCGAGGATGGGGGCAGGTTAGGAGTGCACGGATGGGGGCAGGTTAGGAGAATGAGGAGTACGGGGATGTGGGCAGGTTAGGAGAATGAGGAGTACGAGGATGAGGGCAGGTTAGGAGAATGAGGAGTTCGAGGATGTGGGCAGGTTAGGAGAATGAGGAGTTTGAGGATGGGGCAGGTTAGGAGAATGAGGAGTACGAGGATGGTGGGAGGTTAGGAGAATGAGGAGTTCGAGGATGGGGGCAGGTTAGGAGAATGAGGAGTACGAGGATGGGGGCAGGTTAGGAGAATGAGGAGTAAGACGATGGGGGCAGGTTAGGAGAATGAGGAGTTTGAGGATGGGGGCAGGTTAGGAGAATGAGGAGTACGAGGATGGGGGCAGGTAAGGAGAATGAGGAGTAGAGAATGGGGCAGGTTAGGAGAATGAGGAGTACCAGGATGGGGCAGGTTAGGAGAATGAGGAGTACAAGGATGGGGGCAGGTTAGGAGAATGAGGAGTTAGAGGATGGGGCAGGTTAGGAGAATGAGAAGTAAAAGGATGGGGGCAGGTTAGGAGAATGAGGAGTTCGAGGATGGGGGCAGGTTTGGAGAATGAGGAGTTCGAGGATGGGGGCAGGTTAAGAGAATGAGGAAATCAAGGATGGGGGCAGGTTAGGAGTGCACGGATGGGAGCAGGTTAGGAGAATGAGGAGTACGGGGATGTGGGCAGGTTAGGAGAATGAGGAGTACGAGGATGGGGGCAGGTTAGGAGAATGAGGAGTACGAGGATGTGGGCAGGTTAGGAGAATGAGGAGTTCGAGGATGGGGGCAGGTTAGGAGAATGAGGAGTACAACGATGGGGGCAGGTTAGGAGAATGAGGAGTAGAGGATGGGGCAGGTTAGGAGAATGAGGAGTACGAGGATGGGGGCAGGTTAGGAGAATGAGGAGTACGAGGATGGGGGCAGGTTAGGAGAATGAGGAGTATGAGGATGGGGGCAGGTTAGGAGAATGAGGAGTTTGAGGATGGGGGCTGGTTAGGAGAATGAGGAGTACGATGGGGGCAGGTTAGGAGAATGAGGGGTAGAGGATGGGGCAGGTTAGGAGAATGAGGAGTACGAGGATGGGGCAGGTTAGGAGAATGAGGAGTTGGAGGATGGGGGCAGGTTAGGAGAATGAGAAGTACGAGGATGGGGGCAGGTTAGGAGAATGAGGAGTTCGAGGATGGGGGCAGGTTAAGAGAATGAGGAGTACGAGGATGGGGTAGGTTAGGAGAATGAGGAGTTCAAGGATGGGGGCAGGTTAGGAGTGCACGGATGGGGGCAGGTTAGGAGAATGAGGAGTACGGGGATGTGGGCAGGTTAGGAGAATGAGGAGTACGAGGATGGGGGCAGGTTAGGAGAATGAGGAGTACGAGGATGTGGGCAGGTTAGGAGAATGAGGAGTACGAGGATGGGGCAGGTTAGGAGAATGAGGAGTACGAAGATGGGGGCAGGTTAGGAGAATGAGGAGTTTGAGGATGGGGCAGGTTAGACGAATGAGGAGTACGACGATGGGGGCAGGTTAGGAGAATGAGGAGTAGAGGATGGGGCAGGTTAGGAGAATGAGGAGCACGAGGATGGGGGCAGGTTAGGAGAATGAGGAGTACGAGGATGGGGGCAGGTTAGGAGAATGAGGAGTATGAGGATGGGGGCACGTTAGGAGAATGAGGAGTTCGAGGATGGGGGCTGGTTAGGAGAATGAGGAGTACGATGGGGGCAGGTTAGGAGAATGAGGAGTAGAGGATGGGGCAGGTTAGGAGAATGAGGAGTACGAGGATGGGGCAGGTTAGGAGAATGAGGAGTTGGAGGATGGGGGCAGGTTAAGAGAATGAGAAGTACGAGGATGGGGGCAGTTACGAGAATGAGGAGTACGAGGATGGGGGCAGGTTAGGAGAATGAGGAGTACGAGGATGGGGGCAGGTTAGGAGAATGAGGAGTTCGAGGATGGGGGCAGGTTAGGAGAATGAGGAGTTCGAGGATGGGGGCAGGTTAGGAGAATGAGGAGTATGACGATGGGGGCAGGTTAGGAGAATGAGGAGTACGATGATGGTGGGAGGTTAGGAGAATGAGGAGTTCGAGGATGGGGGCAGGTTAGGAGAATGAGGAGTATGAGGATGGGGCAGGATCGGAGAATGAGGGGTACGACGATGGGGCAGGTTAGGAGAATGAGGAGTTCGAGGATGGGGGCAGGTTAGGAGAATGAGGAGCACGAGGATGGGGGCAGGTAAGTGGAATGAAGAGTAGAGGATGGGGCAGGTTAGGAGAATGAGGAGTACGAGGATGGGGAAGGTTAGGAGAACGAGGAGTACAAGGATGGGGGCAGGTTAGGAGAATGAGGAGTTAGAGGATGGGGCAGGTTAGGAGAATGAGGAGTAAAAGGATGGGGGCAGGTTAGGAGAATGAGGAGTTCGAGGATAGGGGCAGGTTAGGAGAATGAGGAGTACGAGGATGGGGGCAGGTTAGGAGAATGAGGAGTTCGAGGATGGGGGCAGGTTAAGAGAATGAGGAGTTCGAGGATGGGGGCAGGTTAGGAGTGCACGGATGGGGGCAGGTTAGGAGAATGAGGAGTACGGGGATGTGGGCAGGTTAGGAGAATGAGGAGTACGAGGATGAGGGCAGGTTAGGAGAATGAGGAGTTCGAGGATGTGGGCAGGTTAGGAGAATGAGGAGTTTGAGGATGGGGCAGGTTAGGAGAATGAGGAGTACGAGGATGGGGGCAGGTTAGGAGAATGAGGAGTACGAGGATGGGGGCAGGTTAGGAGAATGAGGAGTTCGAGGATGGGGCAGGTTAGACGAATGAGGAGTACGACGATGGGGGCAGGTTAGGAGAATGAGGAGTAGAGGATGGGGCAGGTTAGGAGAATGAGGAGTACGAGGATGGGGGCAGGTTAGGAGAATAAGGAGTACGAGGATGGGGGCAGTTTAGGAGAATGAGGAGTTGGAGGATGGGGGCAGGTTAGGAGAATGAGAAGTACGAGGATGGGGGAAGGTTACGAGAATGAGGAGTATGAGGATGGGGGCAGGTTAGGAGAATGAGGAGTTTGAGGATGGGGGAAGGTTAGGAGAATGAGGAGTTCGAGGATGGGGGCAGGTTTGGAGAATGAGGAGTACGGGGATGTGGGCAGGTTAGGAGAATGAGGAGTACGAGGATGGGGGCAGGTTAGGAAAATGAGGAGTTCGAGGATGTGGGCAGGTTAGGAGAATGAGGAAATCGAGGATGGAGGCAGGTTAGGAGAATGAGGAGTACGAGGATGGGGCAGGTTAGGAGAATGAGGAGTTCGAGGATGGGGGCAGGTTAGGTGAATGAGGAGTATGACGATGGGGGCAGGTTAGGAGAATGAGGAGTACAAGGTGGGGGGAGGTTAGGAGAATGAGGAGTTCGAGGATGGGAGCAGGTTAGGAGAATGAGGAGTACGGGGATGTGGGCAGGTTAGGAGAATGAGGAGTTCGACGATGGGGGCAGGTTAGGAGAATGAGGAGTACGAGGATAGGGGCAGGTTAGGAGAATGAGGAATACGAGGGTGGGGGGAGGTTAGGAGAATGAGGAGTTCGAGGATGGGGCAGGTTAGACGAATGAGGAGTACGACGATGGGGGCAGGTTAGGAGAATGAGGAGTAGAGGATGGGGCAGGTTAGGAGAATGAGGAGTACGAGGATGGGGGCAGGTTAGGAGAATAAGGAGTACGAGGATGGGGGCAGGTTAGGAGAATGAGGAGTTGGAGGATGGGGGCAGGTTAGGAGAATGAGGAGTACAAGGATGGGGGCAGGTTAGGAGAATGAGGAGTTAGAGGATGGGGGCAGGTTAGGAGAATAAGGAGTACGAGGATGGGGGCAGGTTAGGAGAATGAGGAGTACGAGGATGGGGGCAGGTTAGGAGAATGAGGAGTTTGAGGATGGGGCAGGTTAGACGAATGAGGAGTACAATGATGGGGGCAGGTTAGGAGAATGAGGAGTAGAGGATGGGGCAGGTTAGGAGAATGAGGAGTACGAGGATGGGGGCAGGTTAGGAGAATGAGGAGTACGAGGATGGGGGCAGGTTAGGAGAATGAGGAGTATGAGGATGGGGGCAGGTTAGGAGAATGAGGAGTTTGAGGATGGGGGCTGGTTAGGAGAATGAGGAGTACGATGGGGGCAGGTTAGGAGAATGAGAAGTAGAGGATGGGGCAGGTTAGGAGAATGAGGAGTACGAGGATGGGGCAGGTTAGGAGAATGAGGAGTTGGAGGATGGGGGCAGGTTAGGAGAATGAGAAGTACGAGGATGGGGACAGGTTAGGAGAATGAGGAGTTCGATGATGGGGGCAGGTTAAGAGAATGAGGAGTACGAGGATGGGGGCAGGTTAGAAGAATGAGGAGTTCAAGGATAGGGGCAGGTTAGGAGTGCACGGATGGGGGCAGGTTAGGAGAATGAGGAGTACGGGGATGTGGGAAGGTTAGGAGAATGAGGAGTACGAGGATGGGGGCAGGTTAGGAGAATGAGGAGTACGAGGATGTGGGCAGGTTAGGAGAATGAGGAGTTCGAGGATGGGGGCAGGTTAGGAGAATGAGGAGTACGAGGATGGGGCAGGTTAGGAGAATGAGGAGTACGAAGATGGGGGCAGGTTAGGAGAATGAGGAGTTTGAGGATGGGTCAGGTTAGACGAATGAGGAGTACGACGATGGGGGCAGGTTAGGAGAATGAGGAGTAGAGGATGGGGAAGGTTAGGAGAATGAGGAGCACGAGGATGGGGGCAGGTTAGGAGAATGAGGAGTACGAGGATGGGGGCAGGTTAGGAGAATGAGGAGTATGAGGATGGGGGCGGGTTAGGAGAATGAGGAGTTAGAGGATGGGGGCTGGTTAGGAGAATGAGGAGTACGATGGGGGCAGGTTAGGAGAATGAGGAGTAGAGGATGGGGCAGGTTAGGAGAATGAGGAGTACGAGGATGGGGCAGGTTAGGAGAATGAGGAGTTGGAGGATGGGGGCAGGTTAGGAGAATGAGAAGTACGAGGATGGGGGCAGTTAGGAGAATGAGGAGTACGAGGATGGGGGCAGGTTAGGAGAATGAGGAGTTCGAGGATGGGGGCAGGTTAGGAGAATGAGGAGTACGAGGATGGAGGCAGGTTAGGAGAATGAGGAGTACGACGATGGGGGCAGGTTAGGAGAATGAGGAGTACGATGATGGTGGGAGGTTAGGAGAATGAGGAGTTCGAGGATGGGGGCAGGTTAGGAGAATGAGGAGTATGAGGATGGGGCAGGTTCGGAGAATGAGGGGTACGACGATGGGGCAGGTTAGGAGAATGAGGAGTTCGAGGATGGGGGCAGGTTAGGAGAATGAGGAGTACGAGGATGGGGGCAGGTAAGTGGAATGAAGAGTAGAGGATGGGGCAGGTTAGGAGAATGAGGAGTACGAGGATGGGGAAGGTTAGGAGAACGAGGAGTACAAGGATGGGGGCAGGTTAGGAGAATGAGGAGTTAGAGGATGGGGCAGGTTAGGAGAATGAGAAGTAAAAGGATGGGGGCAGGTTAGGAGAATAAGGAGTTCGAGGATGGGGGCAGGTTAGGAGAATGAGGAGTACGAGGATGGGGGCAGGTTAGGAGAATGAGGAGTTCGAGGATGGGGGCAGGTTAAGAGAATGAGGAGTTCGAGGATGGAGGCAGGTTAGGAGTGCACGGATGGGGGCAGGTTAGGAGAATGAGGAGTACGGGGATGTGGGCAGGTTAGGAGAATGAGGAGTACGAGGATGGGGGCAGGTTAGGAGAATGAGGAGTTCGAGGATGTGGGCAGGTTAGGAGAATGAGGAGTTTGAGGATCGGGGCAGGTTAGGAGAATGAGGAGTACAAGGATGGGGGCAGGTTAGGGGAATGAGGAGTACGAGGATGGGGGCAGGTTAGGAGAATGAGGAGTTCGAGGATGGGGCAGGTTAGACGAATGAGGAGTACGACGATGGGGGCAGGTTAGGAGAATGAGGAGTAGAGGATGGGGCAGGTTAGGAGAATGAGGAGTACGAGGATGGGGGCAGGTTAGGAGAATAAGGAATACGAGGATGGGGGCAGGTTAGGAGAATGAGGAGTTGGAGGATGGGGGCAGGTTAGGAGAATGAGAAGTACGAGGATGGGGGAAGGTTACGAGAATGATGAGTATGAGGATGGGGCAGGTTAGGAGAATGAGGAGTTTGAGGATGGGGGAATGTTAGGAGAATGAGGAGTTCGAGGATGGGGCAGGTTAGACGAATGAGGAGTACGACGATGGGGGCAGGTTAGGAGAATGAGGAGTAGAGGATGGGGCAGGTTAGGAGAATGAGGAGTACGAGGATGGGGGCAGGTTAGGAGAATAAGGAGTACGAGGATGGGGGCAGTTTAGGAGAATGAGGAGTTGGAGGATGGGGGCAGGTTAGGAGAATGAGAAGTACGAGGATGGGGGAAGGTTACGAGAATGAGGAGTATGAGGATGGGGGCAGGTTAGGAGAATGAGGAGTTTGAGGATGGGGGAAGGTTAGGAGAATGAGGAGTTCGAGGATGGGGGCAGGTTTGGAGAATGAGGAGTACGGGGATGTGGGCAGGTTAGGAGAATGAGGAGTACGAGGATGGGGGCAGGTTAGGAAAATGAGGAGTTCGAGGATGTGGGCAGGTTAGGAGAATGAGGAAATCGAGGATGGAGGCAGGTTAGGAGAATGAGGAGTACGAGGATGGGGCAGGTTAGGAGAATGAGGAGTTCGAGGATGGGGGCAGGTTAGGTGAATGAGGAGTATGACGATGGGGGCAGGTTAGGAGAATGAGGAGTACAAGGTGGGGGGAGGTTAGGAGAATGAGGAGTTCGAGGATGGGAGCAGGTTAGGAGAATGAGGAGTACGGGGATGTGGGCAGGTTAGGAGAATGAGGAGTTCGACGATGGGGGCAGGTTAGGAGAATGAGGAGTACGAGGATAGGGGCAGGTTAGGAGAATGAGGAATACGAGGGTGGGGGGAGGTTAGGAGAATGAGGAGTTCGAGGATGGGGCAGGTTAGACGAATGAGGAGTACGACGATGGGGGCAGGTTAGGAGAATGAGGAGTAGAGGATGGGGCAGGTTAGGAGAATGAGGAGTACGAGGATGGGGGCAGGTTAGGAGAATAAGGAGTACGAGGATGGGGGCAGGTTAGGAGAATGAGGAGTTGGAGGATGGGGGCAGGTTAGGAGAATGAGGAGTACAAGGATGGGGGCAGGTTAGGAGAATGAGGAGTTAGAGGATGGGGGCAGGTTAGGAGAATAAGGAGTACGAGGATGGGGGCAGGTTAGGAGAATGAGGAGTACGAGGATGGGGGCAGGTTAGGAGAATGAGGAGTTTGAGGATGGGGCAGGTTAGACGAATGAGGAGTACAATGATGGGGGCAGGTTAGGAGAATGAGGAGTAGAGGATGGGGCAGGTTAGGAGAATGAGGAGTACGAGGATGGGGGCAGGTTAGGAGAATGAGGAGTACGAGGATGGGGGCAGGTTAGGAGAATGAGGAGTATGAGGATGGGGGCAGGTTAGGAGAATGAGGAGTTTGAGGATGGGGGCTGGTTAGGAGAATGAGGAGTACGATGGGGGCAGGTTAGGAGAATGAGAAGTAGAGGATGGGGCAGGTTAGGAGAATGAGGAGTACGAGGATGGGGCAGGTTAGGAGAATGAGGAGTTGGAGGATGGGGGCAGGTTAGGAGAATGAGAAGTACGAGGATGGGGACAGGTTAGGAGAATGAGGAGTTCGATGATGGGGGCAGGTTAAGAGAATGAGGAGTACGAGGATGGGGGCAGGTTAGAAGAATGAGGAGTTCAAGGATAGGGGCAGGTTAGGAGTGCACGGATGGGGGCAGGTTAGGAGAATGAGGAGTACGGGGATGTGGGAAGGTTAGGAGAATGAGGAGTACGAGGATGGGGGCAGGTTAGGAGAATGAGGAGTACGAGGATGTGGGCAGGTTAGGAGAATGAGGAGTTCGAGGATGGGGGCAGGTTAGGAGAATGAGGAGTACGAGGATGGGGCAGGTTAGGAGAATGAGGAGTACGAAGATGGGGGCAGGTTAGGAGAATGAGGAGTTTGAGGATGGGTCAGGTTAGACGAATGAGGAGTACGACGATGGGGGCAGGTTAGGAGAATGAGGAGTAGAGGATGGGGAAGGTTAGGAGAATGAGGAGCACGAGGATGGGGGCAGGTTAGGAGAATGAGGAGTACGAGGATGGGGGCAGGTTAGGAGAATGAGGAGTATGAGGATGGGGGCGGGTTAGGAGAATGAGGAGTTAGAGGATGGGGGCTGGTTAGGAGAATGAGGAGTACGATGGGGGCAGGTTAGGAGAATGAGGAGTAGAGGATGGGGCAGGTTAGGAGAATGAGGAGTACGAGGATGGGGCAGGTTAGGAGAATGAGGAGTTGGAGGATGGGGGCAGGTTAGGAGAATGAGAAGTACGAGGATGGGGGCAGTTAGGAGAATGAGGAGTACGAGGATGGGGGCAGGTTAGGAGAATGAGGAGTTCGAGGATGGGGGCAGGTTAGGAGAATGAGGAGTACGAGGATGGAGGCAGGTTAGGAGAATGAGGAGTACGACGATGGGGGCAGGTTAGGAGAATGAGGAGTACGATGATGGTGGGAGGTTAGGAGAATGAGGAGTTCGAGGATGGGGGCAGGTTAGGAGAATGAGGAGTATGAGGATGGGGCAGGTTCGGAGAATGAGGGGTACGACGATGGGGCAGGTTAGGAGAATGAGGAGTTCGAGGATGGGGGCAGGTTAGGAGAATGAGGAGTACGAGGATGGGGGCAGGTAAGTGGAATGAAGAGTAGAGGATGGGGCAGGTTAGGAGAATGAGGAGTACGAGGATGGGGAAGGTTAGGAGAACGAGGAGTACAAGGATGGGGGCAGGTTAGGAGAATGAGGAGTTAGAGGATGGGGCAGGTTAGGAGAATGAGAAGTAAAAGGATGGGGGCAGGTTAGGAGAATAAGGAGTTCGAGGATGGGGGCAGGTTAGGAGAATGAGGAGTACGAGGATGGGGGCAGGTTAGGAGAATGAGGAGTTCGAGGATGGGGGCAGGTTAAGAGAATGAGGAGTTCGAGGATGGAGGCAGGTTAGGAGTGCACGGATGGGGGCAGGTTAGGAGAATGAGGAGTACGGGGATGTGGGCAGGTTAGGAGAATGAGGAGTACGAGGATGGGGGCAGGTTAGGAGAATGAGGAGTTCGAGGATGTGGGCAGGTTAGGAGAATGAGGAGTTTGAGGATCGGGGCAGGTTAGGAGAATGAGGAGTACAAGGATGGGGGCAGGTTAGGGGAATGAGGAGTACGAGGATGGGGGCAGGTTAGGAGAATGAGGAGTTCGAGGATGGGGCAGGTTAGACGAATGAGGAGTACGACGATGGGGGCAGGTTAGGAGAATGAGGAGTAGAGGATGGGGCAGGTTAGGAGAATGAGGAGTACGAGGATGGGGGCAGGTTAGGAGAATAAGGAATACGAGGATGGGGGCAGGTTAGGAGAATGAGGAGTTGGAGGATGGGGGCAGGTTAGGAGAATGAGAAGTACGAAGATGGGGGCAGGTTAGGAGAATGAGGAGTTCGAGGATGGGGGCAGGTTAAGAGAATGAGGAGTACGAGGATGGGGTAGGTTAGGAGAATGAGGAGTTCAAGGATGGGGGCAGGTTAGGAGTGCACGGATGGGGGCAGGTTAGGAGAATGAGGAGTACGGGGATGTGGGCAGGTTAGGAGAATGAGGAGTACGAGGATGGGGGCAGGTTAGGAGAATGAGGAGTACGAGGATGTGGGCAGGTTAGGAGAATGAGGAGTACGAGGATGGGGCAGGTTAGGAGAATGAGGAGTACGAAGATGGGGGCAGGTTAGGAGAATGAGGAGTTTGAGGATGGGGCAGGTTAGACGAATGAGGAGTACGACGATGGGGGCAGGTTAGGAGAATGAGGAGTAGAGGATGGGGCAGGTTAGGAGAATGAGGAGCACGAGGATGGGGGCAGGTTAGGAGAATGAGGAGTACGAGGATGGGGGCAGGTTAGGAGAATGAGGAGTATGAGGATGGGGGCACCTTAGGAGAATGAGGAGTTCGAGGATGGGGGCTGGTTAGGAGAATGAGGAGTACGATGGGGGCAGGTTAGGAGAATGAGGAGTAGAGGATGGGGCAGGTTAGGAGAATGAGGAGTACGAGGATGGGGCAGGTTAGGAGAATGAGGAGTTGGAGGATGGGGGCAGGTTAAGAGAATGAGAAGTACGAGGATGGGGGCAGTTACGAGAATGAGGAGTACGAGGATGGGGGCAGGTTAGGAGAATGAGGAGTACGAGGATGGGGGCAGGTTAGGAGAATGAGGAGTTCGAGGATGGGGGCAGGTTAGGAGAATGAGGAGTTCGAGGATGGGGGCAGGTTAGGAGAATGAGGAGTATGACGATGGGGGCAGGTTAGGAGAATGAGGAGTACGATGATGGTGGGAGGTTAGGAGAATGAGGAGTTCGAGGATGGGGGCAGGTTAGGAGAATGAGGAGTATGAGGATGGGGCAGGATCGGAGAATGAGGGGTACGACGATGGGGCAGGTTAGGAGAATGAGGAGTTCGAGGATGGGGGCAGGTTAGGAGAATGAGGAGCACGAGGATGGGGGCAGGTAAGTGGAATGAAGAGTAGAGGATGGGGCAGGTTAGGAGAATGAGGAGTACGAGGATGGGGAAGGTTAGGAGAACGAGGAGTACAAGGATGGGGGCAGGTTAGGAGAATGAGGAGTTAGAGGATGGGGCAGGTTAGGAGAATGAGGAGTAAAAGGATGGGGGCAGGTTAGGAGAATGAGGAGTTCGAGGATAGGGGCAGGTTAGGAGAATGAGGAGTACGAGGATGGGGGCAGGTTAGGAGAATGAGGAGTTCGAGGATGGGGGCAGGTTAAGAGAATGAGGAGTTCGAGGATGGGGGCAGGTTAGGAGTGCACGGATGGGGGCAGGTTAGGAGAATGAGGAGTACGGGGATGTGGGCAGGTTAGGAGAATGAGGAGTACGAGGATGAGGGCAGGTTAGGAGAATGAGGAGTTCGAGGATGTGGGCAGGTTAGGAGAATGAGGAGTTTGAGGATGGGGCAGGTTAGGAGAATGAGGAGTACGAGGATGGGGGCAGGTTAGGAGAATGAGGAGTACGAGGATGGGGGCAGGTTAGGAGAATGAGGAGTTCGAGGATGGGGCAGGTTAGACGAATGAGGAGTACGACGATGGGGGCAGGTTAGGAGAATGAGGAGTAGAGGATGGGGCAGGTTAGGAGAATGAGGAGTACGAGGATGGGGGCAGGTTAGGAGAATAAGGAGTACGAGGATGGGGGCAGTTTAGGAGAATGAGGAGTTGGAGGATGGGGGCAGGTTAGGAGAATGAGAAGTACGAGGATGGGGGAAGGTTACGAGAATGAGGAGTATGAGGATGGGGGCAGGTTAGGAGAATGAGGAGTTTGAGGATGGGGGAAGGTTAGGAGAATGAGGAGTTCGAGGATGGGGGCAGGTTTGGAGAATGAGGAGTACGGGGATGTGGGCAGGTTAGGAGAATGAGGAGTACGAGGATGGGGGCAGGTTAGGAAAATGAGGAGTTCGAGGATGTGGGCAGGTTAGGAGAATGAGGAAATCGAGGATGGAGGCAGGTTAGGAGAATGAGGAGTACGAGGATGGGGCAGGTTAGGAGAATGAGGAGTTCGAGGATGGGGGCAGGTTAGGTGAATGAGGAGTATGACGATGGGGGCAGGTTAGGAGAATGAGGAGTACAAGGTGGGGGGAGGTTAGGAGAATGAGGAGTTCGAGGATGGGAGCAGGTTAGGAGAATGAGGAGTACGGGGATGTGGGCAGGTTAGGAGAATGAGGAGTTCGACGATGGGGGCAGGTTAGGAGAATGAGGAGTACGAGGATAGGGGCAGGTTAGGAGAATGAGGAATACGAGGGTGGGGGGAGGTTAGGAGAATGAGGAGTTCGAGGATGGGGCAGGTTAGACGAATGAGGAGTACGACGATGGGGGCAGGTTAGGAGAATGAGGAGTAGAGGATGGGGCAGGTTAGGAGAATGAGGAGTACGAGGATGGGGGCAGGTTAGGAGAATAAGGAGTACGAGGATGGGGGCAGGTTAGGAGAATGAGGAGTTGGAGGATGGGGGCAGGTTAGGAGAATGAGGAGTACAAGGATGGGGGCAGGTTAGGAGAATGAGGAGTTAGAGGATGGGGGCAGGTTAGGAGAATAAGGAGTACGAGGATGGGGGCAGGTTAGGAGAATGAGGAGTACGAGGATGGGGGCAGGTTAGGAGAATGAGGAGTTTGAGGATGGGGCAGGTTAGACGAATGAGGAGTACAATGATGGGGGCAGGTTAGGAGAATGAGGAGTAGAGGATGGGGCAGGTTAGGAGAATGAGGAGTACGAGGATGGGGGCAGGTTAGGAGAATGAGGAGTACGAGGATGGGGGCAGGTTAGGAGAATGAGGAGTATGAGGATGGGGGCAGGTTAGGAGAATGAGGAGTTTGAGGATGGGGGCTGGTTAGGAGAATGAGGAGTACGATGGGGGCAGGTTAGGAGAATGAGAAGTAGAGGATGGGGCAGGTTAGGAGAATGAGGAGTACGAGGATGGGGCAGGTTAGGAGAATGAGGAGTTGGAGGATGGGGGCAGGTTAGGAGAATGAGAAGTACGAGGATGGGGACAGGTTAGGAGAATGAGGAGTTCGATGATGGGGGCAGGTTAAGAGAATGAGGAGTACGAGGATGGGGGCAGGTTAGAAGAATGAGGAGTTCAAGGATAGGGGCAGGTTAGGAGTGCACGGATGGGGGCAGGTTAGGAGAATGAGGAGTACGGGGATGTGGGAAGGTTAGGAGAATGAGGAGTACGAGGATGGGGGCAGGTTAGGAGAATGAGGAGTACGAGGATGTGGGCAGGTTAGGAGAATGAGGAGTTCGAGGATGGGGGCAGGTTAGGAGAATGAGGAGTACGAGGATGGGGCAGGTTAGGAGAATGAGGAGTACGAAGATGGGGGCAGGTTAGGAGAATGAGGAGTTTGAGGATGGGTCAGGTTAGGAGAATGAGGAGTAGAGGATGGGGAAGGTTAGGAGAATGAGGAGCACGAGGATGGGGGCAGGTTAGGAGAATGAGGAGTACGAGGATGGGGGCAGGTTAGGAGAATGAGGAGTATGAGGATGGGGGCGGGTTAGGAGAATGAGGAGTTAGAGGATGGGGGCTGGTTAGGAGAATGAGGAGTACGATGGG
This sequence comes from Ambystoma mexicanum, assembly GCF_040938575.1. NCBI lineage: Eukaryota > Metazoa > Chordata > Amphibia > Caudata > Ambystomatidae > Ambystoma > Ambystoma mexicanum. The sequence continues at coordinate 1,497,290,583 of NC_090932.1, read as the reverse complement.
GGCAGGTTAGGAGAATGAGGAGTAGAGGATGGGGCAGGTTAGGAGAATGAGGAGTACGAGGATGGGGCAGGTTAGGAGAATGAGGAGTTGGAGGATGGGGGCAGGTTAGGAGAATGAGAAGTACGAGGATGGGGGCAGTTAGGAGAATGAGGAGTACGAGGATGGGGGCAGGTTAGGAGAATGAGGAGTTCGAGGATGGGGGCAGGTTAGGAGAATGAGGAGTACGAGGATGGAGGCAGGTTAGGAGAATGAGGAGTACGACGATGGGGGCAGGTTAGGAGAATGAGGAGTACGATGATGGTGGGAGGTTAGGAGAATGAGGAGTTCGAGGATGGGGGCAGGTTAGGAGAATGAGGAGTATGAGGATGGGGCAGGTTCGGAGAATGAGGGGTACGACGATGGGGCAGGTTAGGAGAATGAGGAGTTCGAGGATGGGGGCAGGTTAGGAGAATGAGGAGTACGAGGATGGGGGCAGGTAAGTGGAATGAAGAGTAGAGGATGGGGCAGGTTAGGAGAATGAGGAGTACGAGGATGGGGAAGGTTAGGAGAACGAGGAGTACAAGGATGGGGGCAGGTTAGGAGAATGAGGAGTTAGAGGATGGGGCAGGTTAGGAGAATGAGAAGTAAAAGGATGGGGGCAGGTTAGGAGAATAAGGAGTTCGAGGATGGGGGCAGGTTAGGAGAATGAGGAGTACGAGGATGGGGGCAGGTTAGGAGAATGAGGAGTTCGAGGATGGGGGCAGGTTAAGAGAATGAGGAGTTCGAGGATGGAGGCAGGTTAGGAGTGCACGGATGGGGGCAGGTTAGGAGAATGAGGAGTACGGGGATGTGGGCAGGTTAGGAGAATGAGGAGTACGAGGATGGGGGCAGGTTAGGAGAATGAGGAGTTCGAGGATGTGGGCAGGTTAGGAGAATGAGGAGTTTGAGGATCGGGGCAGGTTAGGAGAATGAGGAGTACAAGGATGGGGGCAGGTTAGGGGAATGAGGAGTACGAGGATGGGGGCAGGTTAGGAGAATGAGGAGTTCGAGGATGGGGCAGGTTAGACGAATGAGGAGTACGACGATGGGGGCAGGTTAGGAGAATGAGGAGTAGAGGATGGGGCAGGTTAGGAGAATGAGGAGTACGAGGATGGGGGCAGGTTAGGAGAATAAGGAATACGAGGATGGGGGCAGGTTAGGAGAATGAGGAGTTGGAGGATGGGGGCAGGTTAGGAGAATGAGAAGTACGAGGATGGGGGAAGGTTACGAGAATGATGAGTATGAGGATGGGGCAGGTTAGGAGAATGAGGAGTTTGAGGATGGGGGAATGTTAGGAGAATGAGGAGTTCGAGGATGGGGCAGGTTAGACGAATGAGGAGTACGACGATGGGGGCAGGTTAGGAGAATGAGGAGTAGAGGATGGGGCAGGTTAGGAGAATGAGGAGTACGAGGATGGGGGCAGGTTAGGAGAATAAGGAGTACGAGGATGGGGGCAGTTTAGGAGAATGAGGAGTTGGAGGATGGGGGCAGGTTAGGAGAATGAGAAGTACGAGGATGGGGGAAGGTTACGAGAATGAGGAGTATGAGGATGGGGGCAGGTTAGGAGAATGAGGAGTTTGAGGATGGGGGAAGGTTAGGAGAATGAGGAGTTCGAGGATGGGGGCAGGTTTGGAGAATGAGGAGTACGGGGATGTGGGCAGGTTAGGAGAATGAGGAGTACGAGGATGGGGGCAGGTTAGGAAAATGAGGAGTTCGAGGATGTGGGCAGGTTAGGAGAATGAGGAAATCGAGGATGGAGGCAGGTTAGGAGAATGAGGAGTACGAGGATGGGGCAGGTTAGGAGAATGAGGAGTTCGAGGATGGGGGCAGGTTAGGTGAATGAGGAGTATGACGATGGGGGCAGGTTAGGAGAATGAGGAGTACAAGGTGGGGGGAGGTTAGGAGAATGAGGAGTTCGAGGATGGGAGCAGGTTAGGAGAATGAGGAGTACGGGGATGTGGGCAGGTTAGGAGAATGAGGAGTTCGACGATGGGGGCAGGTTAGGAGAATGAGGAGTACGAGGATAGGGGCAGGTTAGGAGAATGAGGAATACGAGGGTGGGGGGAGGTTAGGAGAATGAGGAGTTCGAGGATGGGGCAGGTTAGACGAATGAGGAGTACGACGATGGGGGCAGGTTAGGAGAATGAGGAGTAGAGGATGGGGCAGGTTAGGAGAATGAGGAGTACGAGGATGGGGGCAGGTTAGGAGAATAAGGAGTACGAGGATGGGGGCAGGTTAGGAGAATGAGGAGTTGGAGGATGGGGGCAGGTTAGGAGAATGAGGAGTACAAGGATGGGGGCAGGTTAGGAGAATGAGGAGTTAGAGGATGGGGGCAGGTTAGGAGAATAAGGAGTACGAGGATGGGGGCAGGTTAGGAGAATGAGGAGTACGAGGATGGGGGCAGGTTAGGAGAATGAGGAGTTTGAGGATGGGGCAGGTTAGACGAATGAGGAGTACAATGATGGGGGCAGGTTAGGAGAATGAGGAGTAGAGGATGGGGCAGGTTAGGAGAATGAGGAGTACGAGGATGGGGGCAGGTTAGGAGAATGAGGAGTACGAGGATGGGGGCAGGTTAGGAGAATGAGGAGTATGAGGATGGGGGCAGGTTAGGAGAATGAGGAGTTTGAGGATGGGGGCTGGTTAGGAGAATGAGGAGTACGATGGGGGCAGGTTAGGAGAATGAGAAGTAGAGGATGGGGCAGGTTAGGAGAATGAGGAGTACGAGGATGGGGCAGGTTAGGAGAATGAGGAGTTGGAGGATGGGGGCAGGTTAGGAGAATGAGAAGTACGAGGATGGGGACAGGTTAGGAGAATGAGGAGTTCGATGATGGGGGCAGGTTAAGAGAATGAGGAGTACGAGGATGGGGGCAGGTTAGAAGAATGAGGAGTTCAAGGATAGGGGCAGGTTAGGAGTGCACGGATGGGGGCAGGTTAGGAGAATGAGGAGTACGGGGATGTGGGAAGGTTAGGAGAATGAGGAGTACGAGGATGGGGGCAGGTTAGGAGAATGAGGAGTACGAGGATGTGGGCAGGTTAGGAGAATGAGGAGTTCGAGGATGGGGGCAGGTTAGGAGAATGAGGAGTACGAGGATGGGGCAGGTTAGGAGAATGAGGAGTACGAAGATGGGGGCAGGTTAGGAGAATGAGGAGTTTGAGGATGGGTCAGGTTAGACGAATGAGGAGTACGACGATGGGGGCAGGTTAGGAGAATGAGGAGTAGAGGATGGGGAAGGTTAGGAGAATGAGGAGCACGAGGATGGGGGCAGGTTAGGAGAATGAGGAGTACGAGGATGGGGGCAGGTTAGGAGAATGAGGAGTATGAGGATGGGGGCGGGTTAGGAGAATGAGGAGTTAGAGGATGGGGGCTGGTTAGGAGAATGAGGAGTACGATGGGGGCAGGTTAGGAGAATGAGGAGTAGAGGATGGGGCAGGTTAGGAGAATGAGGAGTACGAGGATGGGGCAGGTTAGGAGAATGAGGAGTTGGAGGATGGGGGCAGGTTAGGAGAATGAGAAGTACGAGGATGGGGGCAGTTAGGAGAATGAGGAGTACGAGGATGGGGGCAGGTTAGGAGAATGAGGAGTTCGAGGATGGGGGCAGGTTAGGAGAATGAGGAGTACGAGGATGGAGGCAGGTTAGGAGAATGAGGAGTACGACGATGGGGGCAGGTTAGGAGAATGAGGAGTACGATGATGGTGGGAGGTTAGGAGAATGAGGAGTTCGAGGATGGGGGCAGGTTAGGAGAATGAGGAGTATGAGGATGGGGCAGGTTCGGAGAATGAGGGGTACGACGATGGGGCAGGTTAGGAGAATGAGGAGTTCGAGGATGGGGGCAGGTTAGGAGAATGAGGAGTACGAGGATGGGGGCAGGTAAGTGGAATGAAGAGTAGAGGATGGGGCAGGTTAGGAGAATGAGGAGTACGAGGATGGGGAAGGTTAGGAGAACGAGGAGTACAAGGATGGGGGCAGGTTAGGAGAATGAGGAGTTAGAGGATGGGGCAGGTTAGGAGAATGAGAAGTAAAAGGATGGGGGCAGGTTAGGAGAATAAGGAGTTCGAGGATGGGGGCAGGTTAGGAGAATGAGGAGTACGAGGATGGGGGCAGGTTAGGAGAATGAGGAGTTCGAGGATGGGGGCAGGTTAAGAGAATGAGGAGTTCGAGGATGGAGGCAGGTTAGGAGTGCACGGATGGGGGCAGGTTAGGAGAATGAGGAGTACGGGGATGTGGGCAGGTTAGGAGAATGAGGAGTACGAGGATGGGGGCAGGTTAGGAGAATGAGGAGTTCGAGGATGTGGGCAGGTTAGGAGAATGAGGAGTTTGAGGATCGGGGCAGGTTAGGAGAATGAGGAGTACAAGGATGGGGGCAGGTTAGGGGAATGAGGAGTACGAGGATGGGGGCAGGTTAGGAGAATGAGGAGTTCGAGGATGGGGCAGGTTAGACGAATGAGGAGTACGACGATGGGGGCAGGTTAGGAGAATGAGGAGTAGAGGATGGGGCAGGTTAGGAGAATGAGGAGTACGAGGATGGGGGCAGGTTAGGAGAATAAGGAATACGAGGATGGGGGCAGGTTAGGAGAATGAGGAGTTGGAGGATGGGGGCAGGTTAGGAGAATGAGAAGTACGAGGATGGGGGAAGGTTACGAGAATGATGAGTATGAGGATGGGGCAGGTTAGGAGAATGAGGAGTTTGAGGATGGGGGAATGTTAGGAGAATGAGGAGTTCGAGGATGGGGGCAGGTTTGGAGAATGAGGAGTACCGGGATGTGGGCAGGTTAGGAGAATGAGGAGTACGAGGATGGGGGCAGGTTAGGAAAATGAGGAGTTCGAGGATGTGGGCAGGTTAGGAGAATGAGGAATTCGAGGATGGAGGCAGGTTAGGAGAATGAGGAGTACGAGGATGGGGGCAGGTTAGGAGAATGAGGAGTTCGAGGATGGGGGCAGGTTAGGTGAATGAGGAGTACGACGATGGGGGCAGCTTAGGAGAATAAGGAGTACAAGGTGGGGGGAGGTTAGGAGAATGAGGAGTTCGAGGATGGGGGCAGGTTAGGAGAATGAGGAGTTCGAGGATGGGGGCAGGTTAGGAGAATGAGGAGTACGGGGATGTGGGCAGGTTAGGAGAATGAGGAGTTCGAAGATGGGGGCAGGTTAGGAGAATGAGGAGTACGAGGATAGGGGCAGGTTAGGAGAATGAGGAATACGAGGGTGGGGGGAGGTTAGGAGAATGAGGAGTTCGAGGATGGGGCAGGTTAGACGAATGAGGAGTAGAGGATGGGGCAGGTTAGGAGAATGAGGAGTACGAGGATGGGTGCAGGTTAGGAGAATAAGGAGTACGAGGATGGGGGCAGGTTAGGAGAATGAGGAGTTGGAGGATGGGGGCAGGTTAGGAGAATGAGAAGTACGAGGATGGGGGAAGGTTAGGAGAATGAGGAGTACGAGGATGGGGGCAGGTTAGGAGAATGAGGAGTTCGAGGATGGGGGAAGGTTAGGAGAATGAGGAGTTCGGGGATGGGGGCAGGTTTGGAGGGCGCGGATGGGGGCAGGTTAGGAGAATGAGGAGTACGGGGATGTGGGCAGGTTAGGAGAATGAGGAGTACGAGGGTGGGGGCAGGTTAGGAAAATGAGGAGTTCGAGGATGTGGGCAGGTTAGGAGAATGAGGAATTCGAGGATGGGGCAGGTTAGGAAAATGAGGAGTACGAGGATGGGGCAGTTAGGAGAATGAGGAGTACGAGGATGGGGCAGGTTAGGAGAATGAGGAGTACAACGATGGGGGCAGGTTAGGAGAATGGGGAGTTCAAGGATGGGGCAGGTTAGGAGAATGAGGGGTACGAGGATGGGGGCAGGTTGGGAGAATGAGGAGTACGAGGATGGGGGCAAGTTAAGAGAATGAGGAGTTCGAGGATGGGGGCAGGTTAGGAGAATGAGGAGTTTGAGGATGGGGGCAGGTTAGGAGAATGAGGAGTACGAGGATGGGGGCAGGTTAGGAGAATGAGGAGTACGACAATGGGGGCAGGTTAGGAGAATGAGGAGTACGAGGATGAGGGGAGGTTAGCAGAATGAGGAGTTCGAGGATGGGGACAGGTTAGGAGAATGAGGAGAACGAGGATGGGGACAGGTCAGGAGAATGAGGAGTACGACAATGGGGGCAGGTTAGGAGAATGAGGAGTTCGAGGATGGGGGCAGGTTAGGAGAATGAGGAGTACGAGGATGGGGGCAGGTAAGGAGAATGAGGAGTAGAGGATGGGGCAGGTTAGGAGAATAAGGAGTACGAGGATGGGGCAGGTTAGGAGAATGAGGAGTACAAGGATGGGGGCAGGTTAGGAGAATGAGGAGTTAGAGGATGGGGGCAGGTTAGGAGAATGAGAAGTAAAAGGATGGGGGCAGGTTAGGAGAATGATGAGTACGGGGATGTGGGCAGGTTGGAGAATGAGGAGTACGAGGATGGGGGCAGGTTAGGAGAATATGGAGTTCAAGGATTGGGCAGGTTAGGAGAATGAGGAGTTCGAGGATGGGGCAGGTTAGGAGAATGAGGAGTACGCGGATGGGGGCAGGTTAGGAGAATGAGGAGCACGAGGATGGGGGCAGGTTAGGAGAATGAGGAGTACGAGGATGGGGCAGGTTAGGAGAATGAGGAGTACAAGGATGGGGGCAGGTTAGGAGAATGAGGAGTTATAGGATGGGGCAGGTTAGGAGAATGAGAAGTAAAAGGATGGGGGCAGGTTAGGAGAATGAGGAGTTCGAGTATGGGGGCAGGTTAGGAGAATGAAGAGTACGAGGATGGGGCAGTTAGGAGAATGAGGAGTACGAGGATGGGGCAGGTTAGGAGAATGAGGAGTACAACGATGGGGGCAGGTTAGGAGAATGAGGAGTTCAAGGATGGGGCAGGTTAGGAGAATGAGGGGTACGAGGATGGGGGCAGGTTGGGAGAATGAGGAGTTCGAGGATGGGGGCAGGTTAGGAGAATGAGGAGTACGAGGATGGGGGCAAGTTAAGAGAATGAGGAGTTCGAGGGTGGGGGCAGGTTAGGAGAATGAGGAGTTCGAGGATGGGGGCAGGTTAGGAGAATGAGGAGTACGAGGATGGGGGCAGGTTAGGAGAATGAGGAGTACGACAATGGGGGCAGGTTAGGAGAATGAGGAGTACGAGGATGGGGGGAGGTTAGCAGAATGAGGAGTTCGAGGATGGGGACAGGTTAGGAGAATGAGGAGTACGAGGATGGGGACAGGTTAGGAGAATGAGGAGTACGACAATGGGGGCAGGTTAGGAGAATGAGGAGTCCGAGGATGGGGGCAGGTTACGAGAATGAGGAGTACGAGGATGGGGGCAGGTAAGGAGAATGAGGAGTAGAGGATGGGGCAGGTTAGGAGAATGAGGAGTTTGAGGATGGGGGCTGTTTAGGAGAATGAGGAGTATGATGGGGCAGGTTAGGAGAATGAGGAGTAGAGGATGGGGCAGGTTAGGAGAATGAGGGGTACGAGGATGGGGGCAGGTAGGAGAATGAGGAGTTGGAGGATGGGGGCAGGTTAGGAGAATGCGAAGTACGATGATGGGGGCAGTTAGGAGAATGAGGAGTACGAGGATGGGGGCAGGTTAGGAGAATGAGGAGTATGAGGATGGGGGCAGGTTAAGAGAATGAGGAGTACGAGGATGGGGCAAGGTTAGGAGAATGAGGAGTGCGACGATGGGGACAGGTTAGGAGAATGAGGAGTACGATGATGGTGGGAGGTTAGGAGAATGAGGAGTTCGAGGATGGGGGCAGGTTAGGAGAATGAGGAGTACGAGGATGGGGGCAGGTTAGGAGAATGAGGAGTAAGACGATGGGGGCAGGTTAGGAGAATGAGGAGTTTGAGGATGGGGGCAGGTTAGGAGAATGAGGAGTACGAGGATGGGGGCAGGTAAGGAGAATGAGGAGTAGAGAATGGGGCAGGTTAGGAGAATGAGGAGTACCAGGATGGGGCAGGTTAGGAGAATGAGGAGTACAAGGATGGGGGCAGGTTAGGAGAATGAGGAGTTAGAGGATGGGGCAGGTTAGGAGAATGAGAAGTAAAAGGATGGGGGCAGGTTAGGAGAATGAGGAGTACGATGATGGTGGGAGGTTAGGAGAATGAGGAGTTCGAGGATGGGGGCAGGTTAGGAGAATGAGGAGTATGAGGATGGGGCAGGTTCGGAGAATGAGGGGTACGACGATGGGGCAGGTTAGGAGAATGAGGAGTTCGAGGATGGGGGCAGGTTAGGAGAATGAGGAGTACGAGGATGGGGGCAGGTAAGTGGAATGAAGAGTAGAGGATGGGGCAGGTTAGGAGAATGAGGAGTACGAGGATGGGGAAGGTTAGGAGAACGAGGAGTACAAGGATGGGGGCAGGTTAGGAGAATGAGGAGTTAGAGGATGGGGCAGGTTAGGAGAATGAGAAGTAAAAGGATGGGGGCAGGTTAGGAGAATAAGGAGTTCGAGGATGGGGGCAGGTTAGGAGAATGAGGAGTACGAGGATGGGGGCAGGTTAGGAGAATGAGGAGTTCGAGGATGGGGGCAGGTTAAGAGAATGAGAAGTTCGAGGATGGAGGCAGGTTAGGAGTGCACGGATGGGGGCAGGTTAGGAGAATGAGGAGTACGGGGATGTGGGCAGGTTAGGAGAATGAGGAGTACGAGGATGGGGGCAGGTTAGGAGAATGAGGAGTTCGAGGATGTGGGCAGGTTAGGAGAATGAGGAGTTTGAGGATCGGGGCAGGTTAGGAGAATGAGGAGTACAAGGATGGGGGCAGGTTAGGGGAATGAGGAGTACGAGGATGGGGGCAGGTTAGGAGAATGAGGAGTTCGAGGATGGGGCAGGTTAGACGAATGAGGAGTACGACGATGGGGGCAGGTTAGGAGAATGAGGAGTAGAGGATGGGGCAGGTTAGGAGAATGAGGAGTACGAGGATGGGGGCAGGTTAGGAGAATAAGGAATACGAGGATGGGGGCAGGTTAGGAGAATGAGGAGTTGGAGGATGGGGGCAGGTTAGGAGAATGAGAAGTACGAGGATGGGGGAAGGTTACGAGAATGAGGAGTATGAGGATGGGGGCAGGTTAGGAGAATGAGGAGTTTGAGGATGGGGGAATGTTAGGAGAATGAGGAGTTCGAGGATGGGGGCAGGTTTGGAGAATGAGGAGTACCGGGATGTGGGCAGGTTAGGAGAATGAGGAGTACGAGGATGGGGGCAGGTTAGGAAAATGAGGAGTTCGAGGATGTGGGCAGGTTAGGAGAATGAGGAATTCGAGGATGGAGGCAGGTTAGGAGAATGAGGAGTACGAGGATGGGGGCAGGTTAGGAGAATGAGGAGTTCGAGGATGGGGGCAGGTTAGGTGAATGAGGAGTACGACGATGGGGGCAGCTTAGGAGAATAAGGAGTACAAGGTGGGGGGAGGTTAGGAGAATGAGGAGTTCGAGGATGGGGGCAGGTTAGGAGAATGAGGAGTTCGAGGATGGGGGCAGGTTAGGAGAATGAGGAGTACGGGGATGTGGGCAGGTTAGGAGAATGAGGAGTTCGACGATGGGGGCAGGTTAGGAGAATGAGGAGTACGAGGATAGGGGCAGGTTAGGAGAATGAGGAATACGAGGGTGGGGGGAGGTTAGGAGAATGAGGAGTTCGAGGATGGGGCAGGTTAGACGAATGAGGAGTAGAGGATGGAGCAGGTTAGGAGAATGAGGAGTACGAGGATGGGTGCAGGTTAGGAGAATAAGGAGTACGAGGATGGGGGCAGGTTAGGAGAATGAGGAGTTGGAGGATGGGGGCAGGTTAGGAGAATGAGAAGTACGAGGATGGGGGAAGGTTAGGAGAATGAGGAGTACGAGGATGGGGGCAGGTTAGGAGAATGAGGAGTTCGAGGATGGGGGAAGGTTAGGAGAATGAGGAGTTCGGGGATGGGGGCAGGTTTGGAGGGCGCGGATGGGGGCAGGTTAGGAGAATGAGGAGTACGGGGATGTGGGCAGGTTAGGAGAATGAGGAGTACGAGGGTGGGGGCAGGTTAGGAAAATGAGGAGTTCGAGGATGTGGGCAGGTTAGGAGAATGAGGAATTCGAGGATGGGGCAGGTTAGGAAAATGAGGAGTACGAGGATGGGGCAGTTAGGAGAATGAGGAGTACGAGGATGGGGCAGGTTAGGAGAATGAGGAGTACAACGATGGGGGCAGGTTAGGAGAATGAGGAGTTCAAGGATGGGGCAGGTTAGGAGAATGAGGGGTACGAGGATGGGGGCAGGTTGGGAGAATGAGGAGTACGAGGATGGGGGCAAGTTAAGAGAATGAGGAGTTTGAGGATGGGGGCAGGTTAGGAGAATGAGGAGTTTGAGGATGGGGGCAGGTTAGGAGAATGAGGAGTACGAGGATGGGGGCAGGTTAGGAGAATGAGGAGTACGACAATGGGGGCAGGTTAGGAGAATGAGGAGTACGAGGATGAGGGGAGGTTAGCAGAATGAGGAGTTCGAGGATGGGGGCAGGTTAGGAGAATGAGGAGTACGAGGATGGGGGCAGGTAAGGAGAATGAGGAGTAGAGGATGGGGCAGGTTAGGAGAATAAGGAGTACGAGGATGGGGCAGGTTAGGAGAATGAGGAGTACAAGGATGGGGGCAGGTTAGGAGAATGAGGAGTTAGAGGATGGGGGCAGGTTAGGAGAATGAGAAGTAAAAGGATGGGGGCAGGTTAGGAGAATGATGAGTACGGGGATGTGGGCAGGTTGGAGAATGAGGAGTACGAGGATGGGGGCAGGTTAGGAGAATATGGAGTTCAAGGATTGGGCAGGTTAGGAGAATGAGGAGTTCGAGGATGGGGCAGGTTAGGAGAATGAGGAGTACGTGGATGGGGGCAGGTTAGGAGAATGAGGAGCACGAGGATGGGGGCAGGTTAGGAGAATGAGGAGTACGAGGATGGGGCAGGTTAGGAGAATGAGGAGTACAAGGATGGGGGCAGGTTAGGAGAATGAGGAGTTATAGGATGGGGCAGGTTAGGAGAATGAGAAGTAAAAGGATGGGGGCAGGTTAGGAGAATGAGGAGTTCGAGTATGGGGGCAGGTTAGGAGAATGAAGAGTACGAGGATGGGGCAGTTAGGAGAATGAGGAGTACGAGGATGGGGCAGGTTAGGAGAATGAGGAGTACAACGATGGGGGCAGGTTAGGAGAATGAGGAGTTCAAGGATGGGGCAGGTTAGGAGAATGAGGGGTACGAGGATGGGGGCAGGTTGGGAGAATGAGGAGTTCGAGGATGGGGGCAGGTTAGGAGAATGAGGAGTACGAGGATGGGGGCAAGTTAAGAGAATGAGGAGTTCGAGGGTGGGGGCAGGTTAGGAGAATGAGGAGTTCGAGGATGGGGGCAGGTTAGGAGAATGAGGAGTACGAGGATGGGGGCAGGTTAGGAGAATGAGGAGTACGACAATGGGGGCAGGTTAGGAGAATGAGGAGTACGAGGATGGGGGGAGGTTAGCAGAATGAGGAGTTCGAGGATGGGGACAGGTTAGGAGAATGAGGAGTACGAGGATGGGGACAGGTTAGGAGAATGAGGAGTACGACAATGGGGGCAGGTTAGGAGAATGAGGAGTCCGAGGATGGGGGCAGGTTACGAGAATGAGGAGTACGAGGATGGGGGCAGGTAAGGAGAATGAGGAGTAGAGGATGGGGCAGGTTAGGAGAATGAGGAGTTTGAGGATGGGGGCTGTTTAGGAGAATGAGGAGTATGATGGGGCAGGTTAGGAGAATGAGGAGTAGAGGATGGGGCAGGTTAGGAGAATGAGGGGTACGAGGATGGGGGCAGGTAGGAGAATGAGGAGTTGGAGGATGGGGGCAGGTTAGGAGAATGCGAAGTACGATGATGGGGGCAGTTAGGAGAATGAGGAGTACGAGGATGGGGGCAGGTTAGGAGAATGAGGAGTATGAGGATGGGGGCAGGTTAAGAGAATGAGGAGTACGAGGATGGGGCAAGGTTAGGAGAATGAGGAGTGCGACGATGGGGGCAGGTTAGGAGAATGAGGAGTACGATGATGGTGGGAGGTTAGGAGAATGAGGAGTTCGAGGATGGGGGCAGGTTAGGAGAATGAGGAGTACGAGGATGGGGGCAGGTTAGGAGAATGAGGAGTAAGACGATGGGGGCAGGTTAGGAGAATGAGGAGTTTGAGGATGGGGGCAGGTTAGGAGAATGAGGAGTACGAGGATGGGGGCAGGTAAGGAGAATGAGGAGTAGAGAATGGGGCAGGTTAGGAGAATGAGGAGTACCAGGATGGGGCAGGTTAGGAGAATGAGGAGTACAAGGATGGGGGCAGGTTAGGAGAATGAGGAGTTAGAGGATGGGGCAGGTTAGGAGAATGAGAAGTAAAAGGATGGGGGCAGGTTAGGAGAATGAGGAGTTCGAGGATGGGGGCAGGTTTGGAGAATGAGGAGTTCGAGGATGGGGGCAGGTTAAGAGAATGAGGAAATCAAGGATGGGGGCAGGTTAGGAGTGCACGGATGGGAGCAGGTTAGGAGAATGAGGAGTACGGGGATGTGGGCAGGTTAGGAGAATGAGGAGTACGAGGATGGGGGCAGGTTTGGAGAATGAGGAGTACGAGGATGTGGGCAGGTTAGGAGAATGAGGAGTTCGAGGATGGGGGCAGGTTAGGAGAATGAGGAGTACAACGATGGGGGCAGGTTAGGAGAATGAGGAGTAGAGGATGGGGCAGGTTAGGAGAATGAGGAGTACGAGGATGGGGGCAGGTTAGGAGAATGAGGAGTACGAGGATGGGGGCAGGTTAGGAGAATGAGGAGTATGAGGATGGGGGCAGGTTAGGAGAATGAGGAGTTTGAGGATGGGGGCTGGTTAGGAGAATGAGGAGTACGATGGGGGCAGGTTAGGAGAATGAGGAGTAGAGGATGGGGCAGGTTAGGAGAATGAGGAGTACGAGGATGGGGCAGGTTAGGAGAATGAGAAGTACGAGGATGGGGGCAGGTTAAGAGAATGAGGAGTACGAGGATGGGGTAGGTTAGGAGAATGAGGAGTTCAAGGATGGGGGCAGGTTAAGAGAATGAGGAGTACGAGGATGGGGTAGGTTAGGAGAATGAGGAGTTCAAGGATGGGGGCAGGTTAGGAGTGCACGGATGGGGGCAGGTTAGGAGAATGAGGAGTACGGGGATGTGGGCAGGTTAGGAGAATGAGGAGTACGAGGATGGGGGCAGGTTAGGAGAATGAGGAGTACGAGGATGTGGGCAGGTTAGGAGAATGAGGAGTACGAGGATGGGGCAGGTTAGGAGAATGAGGAGTACGAAGATGGGGGCAGGTTAGGAGAATGAGGAGTTTGAGGATGGGGCAGGTTAGACGAATGAGGAGTACGACGATGGGGGCAGGTTAGGAGAATGAGGAGTAGAGGATGGGGCAGGTTAGGAGAATGAGGAGCACGAGGATGGGGGCAGGTTAGGAGAATGAGGAGTACGAGGATGGGGGCAGGTTAGGAGAATGAGGAGTATGAGGATGGGGGCACGTTAGGAGAATGAGGAGTTTGAGGATGGGGGCTGGTTAGGAGAATGAGGAGTACGATGGGGGCAGGTTAGGAGAATGAGGAGTAGAGGATGGGGCAGGTTAGGAGAATGAGGAGTACGAGGATGGGGCAGGTTAGGAGAATGAGGAGTTGGAGGATGGGGGCAGGTTAAGAGAATGAGAAGTACGAGGATGGGGGCAGTTACGAGAATGAGGAGTACGAGGATGGGGGCAGGTTAGGAGAATGAGGAGTACGAGGATGGGGGCAGGTTAAGAGAATGAGGAGTTCGAGGATGGGGGCAGGTTAGGAGAATGAGGAGTTCGAGGATGGGGGCAGGTTAGGAGAATGAGGAGTACGAGGATGGGGGCAGGTTAGGAGAATGAGGAGTATGACGATGGGGGCAGGTTAGGAGAATGAGGAGTACGATGATGGTGGGAGGTTAGGAGAATGAGGAGTTCGAGGATGGGGGCAGGTTAGGAGAATGAGGAGTATGAGGATGGGGCAGGTTCGGAGAATGAGGGGTACGACGATGGGGCAGGTTAGGAGAATGAGGAGTTCGAGGATGGGGGCAGGTTAGGAGAATGAGGAGCACGAGGATGGGGGCAGGTAAGTGGAATGAAGAGTAGAGGATGGGGCAGGTTAGGAGAATGAGGAGTACGAGGATGGGGAAGGTTAGGAGAACGAGGAGTACAAGGATGGGGGCAGGTTAGGAGAATGAGGAGTTAGAGGATGGGGCAGGTTAGGAGAATGAGGAGTAAAAGGATGGGGGCAGGTTAGGAGAATGAGGAGTTCGAGGATAGGGGCAGGTTAGGAGAATGAGGAGTACGAGGATGGGGGCAGGTTAGGAGAATGAGGAGTTCGAGGATGGGGGCAGGTTAAGAGAATGAGGAGTTCGAGGATGGGGGCAGGTTAGGAGTGCACGGATGGGGGCAGGTTAGGAGAATGAGGAGTACGGGGATGTGGGCAGGTTAGGAGAATGAGGAGTACGAGGATGAGGGCAGGTTAGGAGAATGAGGAGTTCGAGGATGTGGGCAGGTTAGGAGAATGAGGAGTTTGAGGATGGGGCAGGTTAGGAGAATGAGGAGTACGAGGATGGGGGCAGGTTAGGAGAATGAGGAGTACGAGGATGGGGGCAGGTTAGGAGAATGAGGAGTTCGAGGATGGGGCAGGTTAGACGAATGAGGAGTACGACGATGGGGGCAGGTTAGGAGAATGAGGAGTAGAGGATGGGGCAGGTTAGGAGAATGAGGAGTACGAGGATGGGGGCAGGTTAGGAGAATAAGGAGTACGAGGATGGGGGCAGGTTAGGAGAATGAGGAGTTGGAGGATGGGGGCAGGTTAGGAGAATGAGAAGTACGAGGATGGGGGAAGGTTACGAGAATGAGGAGTATGAGGATGGGGGCAGGTTAGGAGAATGAGGAGTTTGAGGATGGGGGAAGGTTAGGAGAATGAGGAGTTCGAGGATGGGGGCAGGTTTGGAGAATGAGGAGTACGGGGATGTGGGCAGGTTAGGAGAATGAGGAGTACGAGGATGGGGGCAGGTTAGGAAAATGAGGAGTTCGAGGATGTGGGCAGGTTAGGAGAATGAGGAAATCGAGGATGGAGGCAGGTTAGGAGAATGAGGAGTACGAGGATGGGGCAGGTTAGGAGAATGAGGAGTTCGAGGATGGGGGCAGGTTAGGTGAATGAGGAGTATGACGATGGGGGCAGGTTAGGAGAATGGGGAGTACAAGGTGGGGGGAGGTTAGGAGAATGAGGAGTTCGAGGATGGGAGCAGGTTAGGAGAATGAGGAGTACGGGGATGTGGGCAGGTTAGGAGAATGAGGAGTTCGACGATGGGGGCAGGTTAGGAGAATGAGGAGTACGAGGATAGGGGCAGGTTAGGAGAATGAGGAATACGAGGGTGGGGGGAGGTTAGGAGAATGAGGAGTTCGAGGATGGGGCAGGTTAGACGAATGAGGAGTACGATGATGGGGGCAGGTTAGGAGAATGAGGAGTAGAGGATGGGGCAGGTTAGGAGAATGAGGAGTACGAGGATGGGGGCAGGTTAGGAGAATAAGGAGTACGAGGATGGGGGCAGGTTAGGAGAATGAGGAGTTGGAGGATGGGGGCAGGTTAGGAGAATGAGGAGTACAAGGATGGGGGCAGGTTAGGAGAATGAGGAGTTAGAGGATGGGGGCAGGTTAGGAGAATAAGGAGTACGAGGATGGGGGCAGGTTAGGAGAATGAGGAGTACGAGGATGGGGGCAGGTTAGGAGAATGAGGAGTTTGAGGATGGGGCAGGTTAGACGAATGAGGAGTACAATGATGGGGGCAGGTTAGGAGAATGAGGAGTAGAGGATGGGGCAGGTTAGGAGAATGAGGAGTACGAGGATGGGGGCAGGTTAGGAGAATGAGGAGTACGAGGACTGGGGCAGGTTAGGAGAATGAGGAGTATGAGGATGGGGCAGGTTAGGAGAATGAGGAGTTTGAGGATGGGGGCTGGTTAGGAGAATGAGGAGTACGATGGGGGCAGGTTAGGAGAATGAGAAGTAGAGGATGGGGCAGGTTAGGAGAATGAGGAGTACGAGGATGGGGCAGGTTAGGAGAATGAGGAGTTGGAGGATGGGGGCAGGTTAGGAGAATGAGAAGTACGAGGATGGGGACAGGTTAGGAGAATGAGGAGTTCGATGATGGGGGCAGGTTAAGAGAATGAGGAGTACGAGGATGGGGGCAGGTTAGAAGAATGAGGAGTTCAAGGATAGGGGCAGGTTAGGAGTGCACGGATGGGGGCAGGTTAGGAGAATGAGGAGTACGGGGATGTGGGAAGGTTAGGAGAATGAGGAGTACGAGGATGGGGGCAGGTTAGGAGAATGAGGAGTACGAGGATGTGGGCAGGTTAGGAGAATGAGGAGTTCGAGGATGGGGGCAGGTTAGGAGAATGAGGAGTACGAGGATGGGGCAGGTTAGGAGAATGAGGAGTACGAAGATGGGGGCAGGTTAGGAGAATGAGGAGTTTGAGGATGGGTCAGGTTAGACGAATGAGGAGTACGACGATGGGGGCAGGTTAGGAGAATGAGGAGTAGAGGATGGGGAAGGTTAGGAGAATGAGGAGCACGAGGATGGGGGCAGGTTAGGAGAATGAGGAGTACGAGGATGGGGGCAGGTTAGGAGAATGAGGAGTATGAGGATGGGGGCGGGTTAGGAGAATGAGGAGTTAGAGGATGGGGGCTGGTTAGGAGAATGAGGAGTACGATGGGGGCAGGTTAGGAGAATGAGGAGTAGAGGATGGGGCAGGTTAGGAGAATGAGGAGTACGAGGATGGGGCAGGTTAGGAGAATGAGGAGTTGGAGGATGGGGGCAGGTTAGGAGAATGAGAAGTACGAGGATGGGGGCAGTTAGGAGAATGAGGAGTACGAGGATGGGGGCAGGTTAGGAGAATGAGGAGTTCGAGGATGGGGGCAGGTTAGGAGAATGAGGAGTACGAGGATGGAGGCAGGTTAGGAGAATGAGGAGTACGACGATGGGGGCAGGTTAGGAGAATGAGGAGTACGATGATGGTGGGAGGTTAGGAGAATGAGGAGTTCGAGGATGGGGGCAGGTTAGGAGAATGAGGAGTATGAGGATGGGGCAGGTTCGGAGAATGAGGGGTACGACGATGGGGCAGGTTAGGAGAATGAGGAGTTCGAGGATGGGGGCAGGTTAGGAGAATGAGGAGTACGAGGATGGGGGCAGGTAAGTGGAATGAAGAGTAGAGGATGGGGCAGGTTAGGAGAATGAGGAGTACGAGGATGGGGAAGGTTAGGAGAACGAGGAGTACAAGGATGGGGGCAGGTTAGGAGAATGAGGAGTTAGAGGATGGGGCAGGTTAGGAGAATGAGAAGTAAAAGGATGGGGGCAGGTTAGGAGAATAAGGAGTTCGAGGATGGGGGCAGGTTAGGAGAATGAGGAGTACGAGGATGGGGGCAGGTTAGGAGAATGAGGAGTACGAGGATGTGGGCAGGTTAGGAGAATGAGGAGTTCGAGGATGGGGGCAGGTTAGGAGAATGAGGAGTACGAGGATGGGGCAGGTTAGAAGAATGAGGAGTACGAGGATGGGGGCAGGTTAGGAGAATGAGGAGTATGAGGATGGGGGCAGGTTAGGAGAATGAGGAGTTTGAGGATGGGGGCTGTTTAGGAGAATGAGGAGTATGATGGGGCAGGTTAGGAGAATGAGGAGTAGAGGATGGGGCAGGTTAGGAGAATGAGGGGTACGAGGATGGGGGCAGGTAGGAGAATGAGGAGTTGGAGGATGGGGGCAGGTTAGGAGAATGCGAAGTACGATGATGGGGGCAGTTAGGAGAATGAGGAGTACGAGGATGGGGGCAGGTTAGGAGAATGAGGAGTATGAGGATGGGGGCAGGTTAAGAGAATGAGGAGTACGAGGATGGGGCAAGGTTAGGAGAATGAGGAGTGCGACGATGGGGGCAGGTTAGGAGAATGAGGAGTACGATGATGGTGGGAGGTTAGGAGAATGAGGAGTTCGAGGATGGGGGCAGGTTAGGAGAATGAGGAGTACGAGGATGGGGGCAGGTTAGGAGAATGAGGAGTAAGACGATGGGGGCAGGTTAGGAGAATGAGGAGTTTGAGGATGGGGGCAGGTTAGGAGAATGAGGAGTACGAGGATGGGGGCAGGTAAGGAGAATGAGGAGTAGAGAATGGGGCAGGTTAGGAGAATGAGGAGTACCAGGATGGGGCAGGTTAGGAGAATGAGGAGTACAAGGATGGGGGCAGGTTAGGAGAATGAGGAGTTAGAGGATGGGGCAGGTTAGGAGAATGAGAAGTAAAAGGATGGGGGCAGGTTAGGAGAATGAGGAGTTCGAGGATGGGGGCAGGTTTGGAGAATGAGGAGTTCGAGGATGGGGGCAGGTTAAGAGAATGAGGAAATCAAGGATGGGGGCAGGTTAGGAGTGCACGGATGGGAGCAGGTTAGGAGAATGAGGAGTACGGGGATGTGGGCAGGTTAGGAGAATGAGGAGTACGAGGATGGGGGCAGGTTAGGAGAATGAGGAGTACGAGGATGTGGGCAGGTTAGGAGAATGAGGAGTTCGAGGATGGGGGCAGGTTAGGAGAATGAGGAGTACAACGATGGGGGCAGGTTAGGAGAATGAGGAGTAGAGGATGGGGCAGGTTAGGAGAATGAGGAGTACGAGGATGGGGGCAGGTTAGGAGAATGAGGAGTACGAGGATGGGGGCAGGTTAGGAGAATGAGGAGTATGAGGATGGGGGCAGGTTAGGAGAATGAGGAGTTTGAGGATGGGGGCTGGTTAGGAGAATGAGGAGTACGATGGGGGCAGGTTAGGAGAATGAGGAGTAGAGGATGGGGCAGGTTAGGAGAATGAGGAGTACGAGGATGGGGCAGGTTAGGAGAATGAGGAGTTGGAGGATGGGGGCAGGTTAGGAGAATGAGAAGTACGAGGATGGGGGCAGGTTAGGAGAATGAGGAGTTCGAGGATGGGGGCAGGTTAAGAGAATGAGGAGTACGAGGATGGGGTAGGTTAGGAGAATGAGGAGTTCAAGGATGGGGGCAGGTTAGGAGTGCACGGATGGGGGCAGGTTAGGAGAATGAGGAGTACGGGGATGTGGGCAGGTTAGGAGAATGAGGAGTACGAGGATGGGGGCAGGTTAGGAGAATGAGGAGTACGAGGATGTGGGCAGGTTAGGAGAATGAGGAGTACGAGGATGGGGCAGGTTAGGAGAATGAGGAGTACGAAGATGGGGGCAGGTTAGGAGAATGAGGAGTTTGAGGATGGGGCAGGTTAGACGAATGAGGAGTACGACGATGGGGGCAGGTTAGGAGAATGAGGAGTAGAGGATGGGGCAGGTTAGGAGAATGAGGAGCACGAGGATGGGGGCAGGTTAGGAGAATGAGGAGTACGAGGATGGGGGCAGGTTAGGAGAATGAGGAGTATGAGGATGGGGGCACGTTAGGAGAATGAGGAGTTCGAGGATGGGGGCTGGTTAGGAGAATGAGGAGTACGATGGGGGCAGGTTAGGAGAATGAGGAGTAGAGGATGGGGCAGGTTAGGAGAATGAGGAGTACGAGGATGGGGCAGGTTAGGAGAATGAGGAGTTGGAGGATGGGGGCAGGTTAAGAGAATGAGAAGTACGAGGATGGGGGCAGTTACGAGAATGAGGAGTACGAGGATGGGGGCAGGTTAGGAGAATGAGGAGTACGAGGATGGGGGCAGGTTAAGAGAATGAGGAGTTCGAGGATGGGGGCAGGTTAGGAGAATGAGGAGTTCGAGGATGGGGGCAGGTTAGGAGAATGAGGAGTACGAGGATGGGGGCAGGTTAGGAGAATGAGGAGTATGACGATGGGGGCAGGTTAGGAGAATGAGGAGTACGATGATGGTGGGAGGTTAGGAGAATGAGGAGTTCGAGGATGGGGGCAGGTTAGGAGAATGAGGAGTATGAGGATGGGGCAGGTTCGGAGAATGAGGGGTACGACGATGGGGCAGGTTAGGAGAATGAGGAGTTCGAGGATGGGGGCAGGTTAGGAGAATGAGGAGCACGAGGATGGGGGCAGGTAAGTGGAATGAAGAGTAGAGGATGGGGCAGGTTAGGAGAATGAGGAGTACGAGGATGGGGAAGGTTAGGAGAACGAGGAGTACAAGGATGGGGGCAGGTTAGGAGAATGAGGAGTTAGAGGATGGGGCAGGTTAGGAGAATGAGGAGTAAAAGGATGGGGGCAGGTTAGGAGAATGAGGAGTTCGAGGATAGGGGCAGGTTAGGAGAATGAGGAGTACGAGGATGGGGGCAGGTTAGGAGAATGAGGAGTTCGAGGATGGGGGCAGGTTAAGAGAATGAGGAGTTCGAGGATGGGGGCAGGTTAGGAGTGCACGGATAGGGGCAGGTTAGGAGAATGAGGAGTACGGGGATGTGGGCAGGTTAGGAGAATGAGGAGTACGAGGATGAGGGCAGGTTAGGAGAATGAGGAGTTCGAGGATGTGGGCAGGTTAGGAGAATGAGGAGTTTGAGGATGGGGCAGGTTAGGAGAATGAGGAGTACGAGGATGGGGGCAGGTTAGGAGAATGAGGAGTACGAGGATGGGGGCAGGTTAGGAGAATGAGGAGTTCGAGGATGGGGCAGGTTAGACGAATGAGGAGTACGACGATGGGGGCAGGTTAGGAGAATGAGGAGTAGAGGATGGGGCAGGTTAGGAGAATGAGGAGTACGAGGATGGGGGCAGGTTAGGAGAATAAGGAGTACGAGGATGGGGGCAGGTTAGGAGAATGAGGAGTTGGAGGATGGGGGCAGGTTAGGAGAATGAGAAGTACGAGGATGGGGGAAGGTTACGAGAATGAGGAGTATGAGGATGGGGCAGGTTAGGAGAATGAGGAGTTTGAGGATGGGGGAAGGTTAGGAGAATGAGGAGTTCGAGGATGGGGGCAGGTTTGGAGAATGAGGAGTACGGGGATGTGGGCAGGTTAGGAGAATGAGGAGTACGAGGATGGGGGCAGGTTAGGAAAATGAGGAGTTCGAGGATGTGGGCAGGTTAGGAGAATGAGGAAATCGAGAATGGAGGCAGGTTAGGAGAATGAGGAGTACGAGGATGGGGCAGGTTAGGAGAATGAGGAGTTCGAGGATGGGGGCAGGTTAGGTGAATGAGGAGTATGACGATGGGGGCAGGTTAGGAGAATGAGGAGTACAAGGTGGGGGGAGGTTAGGAGAATGAGGAGTTCGAGGATGGGAGCAGGTTAGGAGAATGAGGAGTACGGGGATGTGGGCAGGTTAGGAGAATGAGGAGTTCGACGATGGGGGCAGGTTAGGAGAATGAGGAGTACGAGGATAGGGGCAGGTTAGGAGAATGAGGAATACGAGGGTGGGGGGAGGTTAGGAGAATGAGGAGTTCGAGGATGGGGTAGGTTAGACGAATGAGGAGTACGACGATGGGGGCAGGTTAGGAGAATGAGGAGTAGAGGATGGGGCAGGTTAGGAGAATGAGGAGTACGAGGATGGGGGCAGGTTAGGAGAATAAGGAGTACGAGGATGGGGGCAGGTTAGGAGAATGAGGAGTTGGAGAATGGGGGCAGGTTAGGAGAATGAGGAGTACAAGGATGGGGGCAGGTTAGGAGAATGAGGAGTTAGAGGATGGGGGCAGGTTAGGAGAATAAGGAGTACGAGGATGGGGGCAGGTTAGGAGAATGAGGAGTACGAGGATGGGGGCAGGTTAGGAGAATGAGGAGTTTGAGGATGGGGCAGGTTAGACGAATGAGGAGTACAATGATGGGGGCAGGTTAGGAGAATGAGGAGTAGAGGATGGGGCAGGTTAGGAGAATGAGGAGTACGAGGATGGGGGCAGGTTAGGAGAATGAGGAGTACGAGGATGGGGGCAGGTTAGGAGAATGAGGAGTATGAGGATGGGGGCAGGTTAGGAGAATGAGGAGTTTGAGGATGGGGGCTGGTTAGGAGAATGAGGAGTACGATGGGGGCAGGTTAGGAGAATGAGAAGTAGAGGATGGGGCAGGTTAGGAGAATGAGGAGTACGAGGATGGGGCAGGTTAGGAGAATGAGGAGTTGGAGGATGGGGGCAGGTTAGGAGAATGAGAAGTACGAGGATGGGGACAGGTTAGGAGAATGAGGAGTTCGATGATGGGGGCAGGTTAAGAGAATGAGGAGTACGAGGATGGGGGCAGGTTAGAAGAATGAGGAGTTCAAGGATAGGGGCAGGTTAGGAGTGCACGGATGGGGGCAGGTTAGGAGAATGAGGAGTACGGGGATGTGGGAAGGTTAGGAGAATGAGGAGTACGAGGATGGGGGCAGGTTAGGAGAATGAGGAGTACGAGGATGTGGGCAGGTTAGGAGAATGAGGAGTTCGAGGATGGGGGCAGGTTAGGAGAATGAGGAGTACGAGGATGGGGCAGGTTAGGAGAATGAGGAGTACGAAGATGGGGGCAGGTTAGGAGAATGAGGAGTTTGAGGATGGGTCAGGTTAGACGAATGAGGAGTACGACGATGGGGGCAGGTTAGGAGAATGAGGAGTAGAGGATGGGGAAGGTTAGGAGAATGAGGAGCACGAGGATGGGGGCAGGTTAGGAGAATGAGGAGTACGAGGATGGGGGCAGGTTAGGAGAATGAGGAGTATGAGGATGGGGGCGGGTTAGGAGAATGAGGAGTTAGAGGATGGGGGCTGGTTAGGAGAATGAGGAGTACGATGGGGGCAGGTTAGGAGAATGAGGAGTAGAGGATGGGGCAGGTTAGGAGAATGAGGAGTACGAGGATGGGGCAGGTTAGGAGAATGAGGAGTTGGAGGATGGGGGCAGGTTAGGAGAATGAGAAGTACGAGGATGGGGGCAGTTAGGAGAATGAGGAGTACGAGGATGGGGGCAGGTTAGGAGAATGAGGAGTTCGAGGATGGGGGCAGGTTAGGAGAATGAGGAGTACGAGGATGGAGGCAGGTTAGGAGAATGAGGAGTACGACGATGGGGGCAGGTTAGGAGAATGAGGAGTACGATGATGGTGGGAGGTTAGGAGAATGAGGAGTTCGAGGATGGGGGCAGGTTAGGAGAATGAGGAGTATGAGGATGGGGCAGGTTCGGAGAATGAGGGGTACGACGATGGGGCAGGTTAGGAGAATGAGGAGTTCGAGGATGGGGGCAGGTTAGGAGAATGAGGAGTACGAGGATGGGGGCAGGTAAGTGGAATGAAGAGTAGAGGATGGGGCAGGTTAGGAGAATGAGGAGTACGAGGATGGGGAAGGTTAGGAGAACGAGGAGTACAAGGATGGGGGCAGGTTAGGAGAATGAGGAGTTAGAGGATGGGGCAGGTTAGGAGAATGAGAAGTAAAAGGATGGGGGCAGGTTAGGAGAATAAGGAGTTTGAGGATGGGGGCAGGTTAGGAGAATGAGGAGTACGAGGATGGGGGCAGGTTAGGAGAATGAGGAGTTCGAGGATGGGGGCAGGTTAAGAGAATGAGGAGTTCGAGGATGGAGGCAGGTTAGGAGTGCACGGATGGGGGCAGGTTAGGAGAATGAGGAGTACGGGGATGTGGGCAGGTTAGGAGAATGAGGAGTACGAGGATGGGGGCAGGTTAGGAGAATGAGGAGTTCGAGGATGTGGGCAGGTTAGGAGAATGAGGAGTTTGAGGATCGGGGCAGGTTAGGAGAATGAGGAGTACAAGGATGGGGGCAGGTTAGGAGAATGAGGAGTACGAGGATGGGGGCAGGTTAGGAGAATGAGGAGTTCGAGGATGGGGCAGGTTAGACGAATGAGGAGTACGACGATGGGGGCAGGTTAGGAGAATGAGGAGTAGAGGATGGGGCAGGTTAGGAGAATGAGGAGTACGAGGATGGGGGCAGGTTAGGAGAATAAGGAATACGAGGATGGGGGCAGGTTAGGAGAATGAGGAGTTGGAGGATGGGGGCAGGTTAGGAGAATGAGAAGTACGAGGATGGGGGAAGGTTACGAGAATGAGGAGTATGAGGATGGGGGCAGGTTAGGAGAATGAGGAGTTTGAGGATGGGGGAATGTTAGGAGAATGAGGAGTTCGAGGATGGGGGCAGGTTTGGAGAATGAGGAGTACCGGGATGTGGGCAGGTTAGGAGAATGAGGAGTACGAGGATGGGGGCAGGTTAGGAAAATGAGGAGTTCGAGGATGTGGGCAGGTTAGGAGAATGAGGAATTCGAGGATGGAGGCAGGTTAGGAGAATGAGGAGTACGAGGATGGGGGCAGGTTAGGAGAATGAGGAGTTCGAGGATGGGGGCAGGTTAGGTGAATGAGGAGTACGACGATGGGGGCAGCTTAGGAGAATAAGGAGTACAAGGTGGGGGGAGGTTAGGAGAATGAGGAGTTCGAGGATGGGGGCAGGTTAGGAGAATGAGGAGTTCGAGGATGGGGGCAGGTTAGGAGAATGAGGAGTACGGGGATGTGGGCAGGTTAGGAGAATGAGGAGTTCGACGATGGGGGCAGGTTAGGAGAATGAGGAGTACGAGGATGGGGGCAGGTTAGGAGAATGAGGAGTTCGAGGATGGGGGAAGGTTAGGAGAATGAGGAGTTCGGGGATGGGGGCAGGTTTGGAGGGCGCGGATGGGGGCAGGTTAGGAGAATGAGGAGTAGGGGATGTGGGCAGGTTAGGAGAATGAGGAGTACGAGGATGGGGGCAGGTTAGGAAAATGAGGAGTTCGAGGATGTGGGCAGGTTAGGAGAATGAGGAATTCGAGGATGGGGCAGGTTAGGAAAATGAGGAGTACGAGGATGGGGCAGTTAGGAGAATGAGGAGAACGAGGATGGGGCAGGTTAGGAGAATGAGGAGTACAACGATGGGGGCAGGTTAGGAGAATGAGGAGTTCAAGGATGGGGCAGGTTAGGAGAATGAGGGGTACGAGGATGGGGGCAGGTTGGGAGAATGAGGAGTACGAGGATGGGGGCAAGTTAAGAGAATGAGGAGTTCGAGGATGGGGGCAGGTTAGGAGAATGAGGAGTTTGAGGATGGGGGCAGGTTAGGAGAATGAGGAGTACGAGGATGGGGGCAGGTTAGGAGAATGAGGAGTACGACAATGGGGGCAGGTTAGGAGAATGAGGAGTACGAGGATGAGGGGAGGTTAGCAGAATGAGGAGTTCGAGGATGGGGACAGGTTAGGAGAATGAGGAGAACGAGGATGGGGACAGGTTAGGAGAATGAGGAGTACGACAATGGGGGCAGGTTAGGAGAATGAGGAGTTCGAGGATGGGGGCAGGTTAGGAGAATGAGGAGTACGAGGATGGGGGCAGGTAAGGAGAATGAGGAGTAGAGGATGGGGCAGGTTAGGAGAATAAGGAGTACGAGGATGGGGCAGGTTAGGAGAATGAGGAGTACAAGGATGGGGGCAGGTTAGGAGAATGAGGAGTTAGAGGATGGGGGCAGGTTAGGAGAATGAGAAGTAAAAGGATGGGGGCAGGTTAGGAGAATGATGAGTACGGGGATGTGAGCAGGTTGGAGAATGAGGAGTACGAGGATGGGGGCAGGTTAGGAGAATATGGAGTTCAAGGATTGGGCAGGTTAGGAGAATGAGGAGTTCGAGGATGGGGCAGGTTAGGAGAATGAGGAGTACGCGGATGGGGGCAGGTTAGGAGAATGAGGAGCACGAGGATGGGGGCAGGTTAGGAGAATGAGGAGTACGAGGATGGGGCAGGTTAGGAGAATGAGGAGTACAAGGATGGGGGCAGGTTAGGAGAATGAGGAGTTATAGGATGGGGCAGGTTAGGAGAATGAGAAGTAAAAGGATGGGGGCAGGTTAGGAGAATGAGGAGTTCGAGTATGGGGGCAGGTTAGGAGAATGAAGAGTACGAGGATGGGGCAGTTAGGAGAATGAGGAGTACGAGGATGGGGCAGGTTAGGAGAATGAGGAGTACAACGATGGGGGCAGGTTAGGAGAATGAGGAGTTCAAGGATGGGGCAGGTTAGGAGAATGAGGGGTACGAGGATGGGGGCAGGTTGGGAGAATGAGGAGTTCGAGGATGGGGGCAGGTTAGGAGAATGAGGAGTACGAGGATGGGGGCAAGTTAAGAGAATGAGGAGTTCGAGGATGGGGGCAGGTTAGGAGAATGAGGAGTTCGAGGATGGGGGCAGGTTAGGAGAATGAGGAGTACGAGGATGGGGGCAGGTTAGGAGAATGAGGAGTACGACAATGGGGGCAGGTTAGGAGAATGAGGAGTACGAGGATGGGGGGAGGTTAGCAGAATGAGGAGTTCGAGGATGGGGACAGGTTAGGAGAATGAGGAGTACGAGGATGGGGACAGGTTAGGAGAATGAGGAGTACGACAATGGGGGCAGGTTAGGAGAATGAGGAGTCCGAGGATGGGGGCAGGTTACGAGAATGAGGAGTACGAGGATGGGGGCAGGTAAGGAGAATGAGGAGTAGAGGATGGGGCAGGTTAGGAGAATAAGGAGTACGAGGATGGGGCAGGTTAGGAGAATGAGGAGTAGAAGGATGGGGGCAGGTTAGGAGAATGAGGAGTTAGAGGATGGGGGCAGGTTAGGAGAATGAGAAGTAAAAGGATGGGGGCAGGTTAGGAGAATGATGAGTACAGGGATGTGGGCAGGTTGGAGAATGAGGAGTACGAGGATGGGGGCAGGTTAGGAGAATATGGAGTTCGAGGATTGGGCAGGTTAGGAGAATGAGGAGTTCGAGGATGGGGCAGGTTAGGAGAATGAGGAGTACGCGGATGGGGGCAGGTTAGGAGAATGAGGAGCACGAGGATGGGGGCACGTTAGGAGAATGAGGAGTTCGAGGTTGGGGGCAGGTTAGGCGAATGAAGAGTACAACGATGGGGGCAGGTTAGGAGAATGAGGAGTATGAGGATGGGGGAGGTTAGGAGAATAAGGAGTTCGAGGATGGGGGCAGGTTAGGAGAATGAGGAGTACGAGGATGGGGGCAGGTTAGGAGTGCGCGGATGGGGGCAGGTTAGGAGAATGAGGAGTACGGGGATGTGGGCAGGTTAGGAGAATGAGGAGTTCAAGGATGTGGGCGGGTTAGGCGAATGAGGAGTACGACAATGGGGGCAGGTTAGGAGAATGAAGAGTACGAGGATGGGGGTAGGTTAGGAGAATGAGGAGTTCGAAGATGGGGGCAGGTTAGAAGAATGAGGAGTACGAGGATGGGGGCAGGTTAGGAGAATGAGGAGTTTGAGGATGGGGGCTGTTTAGGAGAATGAGGAGTATGATGGGGCAGGTTAGGAGAATGAGGAGTAGAGGATGGGGCAGGTTAGGAGAATGAGGAGTACGAGGATGGGGGCAGGTAGGAGAATGAGGAGTTGGAGGATGGGGGCAGGTTAGGAGAATGAGAAGTACGAGGATGGGGGCAGTTAGGAGAATGAGGAGTACGAGGATGGGGGCAGGTTAGGAGAATGAGGAGTATGAGGATGGGGGCAGGTTAAGAGAATGAGGAGTACGAGAATGGGGAAAGGTTAGGAGAATGAGGAGTACAGGGATGTGGGCAGGTTGAAGAATGAGGAGTACGAGGATGGGGGCAGGTTAGGAGAATATGGAGTTCGAGGATTGGGCAGGTTAGGAGAATGAGGAGTTCGAGGATGGGGCAGGTTAGGAGAATGAGGAGTACGCGGATGGGGGCAGGTTAGGAGAATGAGGAGCACGAGGATGGGGGCACGTTAGGAGAATGAGGAGTTCGAGGTTGGGGGCAGGTTAGGCGAATGAAGAGTACGACGATGGAGGCAGGTTAGGAGAATGAGGAGTATGAGGATGGGGGAGGTTAGGAGAATAAGGAGTTCGAGGATGGGGGCAGGTTAGGAGAATGAGGAGTACGAGGATGGGGGCAGGTTAGGAGTGCGCGGATGGGGGCAGGTTAGGAGAATGAGGAGTACGGGGATGTGGGCAGGTTAGGAGAATGAGGAGTTCAAGGATGTGGGCGGGTTAGGCGAATGAGGAGTACGACAATGGGGGCAGGTTAGGAGAATGAAGAGTACGAGGATGGGGGTAGGTTAGGAGAATGAGGAGTTCGAAGATGGGGGCAGGTTAGAAGAATGAGGAGTACGAGGATGGGGGCAGGTTAGGAGAATGAGGAGTTTGAGGATGGGGGCTGTTTAGGAGAATGAGGAGTATGATGGGGCAGGTTAGGAGAATGAGGAGTAGAGGATGGGGCAGGTTAGGAGAATGAGGAGTACGAGGATGGGGGCAGGTAGGAGAATGAGGAGTTGGAGGATGGGGGCAGGTTAGGAGAATGAGAAGTACGAGGATGGGGGCAGTTAGGAGAATGAGGAGTACGAGGATGGGGGCAGGTTAGGAGAATGAGGAGTATGAGGATGGGGGCAGGTTAAGAGAATGAGGAGTACGAGAATGGGGAAAGGTTAGGAGAATGAGGAGTACAGGGATGTGGGCAGGTTGAAGAATGAGGAGTACGAGGATGGGGGCAGGTTAGGAGAATATGGAGTTCGAGGATTGGGCAGGTTAGGAGAATGAGGAGTTCGAGGATGGGGCAGGTTAGGAGAATGAGGAGTACGCGGATGGGGGCAGGTTAGGAGAATGAGGAGCACGAGGATGGGGGCACGTTAGGAGAATGAGGAGTTCGAGGTTGGGGGCAGGTTAGGCGAATGAAGAGTACGACGATGGGGGCAGGTTAGGAGAATGAGGAGTATGAGGATGGGGGAGGTTAGGAGAATAAGGAGTTCGAGGATGGGGGCAGGTTAGGAGAATGAGGAGTACGAGGATGGGGGCAGGTTAGGAGTGCGCGGATGGGGGCAGGTTAGGAGAATGAGGAGTACGGGGATGTGGGCAGGTTAGGAGAATGAGGAGTTCAAGGATGTGGGCGGGTTAGGCGAATGAGGAGTACGACAATGGGGGCAGGTTAGGAGAATGAAGAGTACGAGGATGGGGGTAGGTTAGGAGAATGAGGAGTTCGAAGATGGGGGCAGGTTAAAAGAATGAGGAGTACGAGGATGGGGGCAGGTTAGGAGAATGAGGAGTTTGAGGATGGGGGCTGTTTAGGAGAATGAGGAGTATGATGGGGCAGGTTAGGAGAATGAGGAGTAGAGGATGGGGCAGGTTAGGAGAATGAGGAGTACGAGGATGGGGGCAGGTAGGAGAATGAGGAGTTGGAGGATGGGGGCAGGTTAGGAGAATGAGAAGTACGAGGATGGGGGCAGTTAGGAGAATGAGGAGTACGAGGATGGGGGCAGGTTAGGAGAATGAGGAGTATGAGGATGGGGGCAGGTTAAGAGAATGAGGAGTACAAGAATGGGGAAAGGTTAGGAGAATGAGGAGTGCGACGATGGGGGCAGGTTAGGAGAATGAGGAGTACGAGGATGGGGGCAGGTTAGGAGAATGAGGAGTAAGACGATGGGGGCAGGTTAGGAGAATGAGGAGTTTGAGGATGGGGGCAGATTAGGAGAATGAGGAGTACGAGGATGGGGGCAGGTAAGGAGAATGAGGAGTAGAGGATGGGGCAGGTTAGGAGAATGAGGAGTACGAGGATGGGGCAGGTTAGGAGAATGAGGAGTACAAGGATGGGGGCAGGTTAGGAGAATGAGGAGTTAGAGGATGGGGGCAGGTTAGGAGAATAAGGAGTACGAGGATGGGGGCAGGTTAGGAGAATGAGGAGTACGAGGATGGGGGCAGGTTAGGAGAATGAGGAGTTTGAGGATGGGGCAGGTTAGACGAATGAGGAGTACAATGATGGGGGCAGGTTAGGAGAATGAGGAGTAGAGGATGGGGCAGGTTAGGAGAATGAGGAGTACGAGGATGGGGGCAGGTTAGGAGAATGAGGAGTACGAGGATGGGGGCAGGTTAGGAGAATGAGGAGTATGAGGATGGGGTCAGGTTAGGAGAATGAGGAGTTTGAGGATGGGGGCTGGTTAGGAGAATGAGGAGTACGATGGGGGCAGGTTAGGAGAATGAGAAGTAGAGGATGAGGCAGGTTAGGAGAATGAGGAGTACGAGGATGGGGCAGGTTAGGAGAATGAGGAGTTGGAGGATGGGGGCAGGTTAGGAGAATGAGAAGTACGAGGATGGGGACAGGTTAGGAGAATGAGGAGTTCGAGGATGGGGGCAGGTTAAGAGAATGAGGAGTACGAGGATGGGGGCAGGTTAGGAGAATGAGGAGTTCAAGGATAGGGGCAGGTTAGGAGTGCACGGATGGGGGCAGGTTAGGAGAATGAGGAGTACGGGGATGTGGGAAGGTTAGGAGAATGAGGAGTACGAGGATGGGGGCAGGTTAGGAGAATGAGGAGTACGAGGATGTGGGCAGGTTAGGAGAATGAGGAGTTCGAGGATGGGGGCAGGTTAGGAGAATGAGGAGTACGAGGATGGGGCAGGTTAGGAGAATGAGGAGTACGAAGATGGGGGCAGGTTAGGAGAATGAGGAGTTTGAGGATGGGGCAGGTTAGACGAATGAGGAGTACGACGATGGGGGCAGGTTAGGAGAATGAGGAGTAGAGGATGGGGCAGGTTAGGAGAATGAGGAGCACGAGGATGGGGGCAGGTTAGGAGAATGAGGAGTACGAGGATGGGGGCAGGTTAGGAGAATGAGGAGTATGAGGATGGGGGCGGGTTAGGAGAATGAGGAGTTAGAGGATGGGGGCTGGTTAGGAGAATGAGGAGTACGATGGGGGCAGGTTAGGAGAATGAGGAGTAGAGGATGGGGCAGGTTAGGAGAATGAGGAGTACGAGGATGGGGCAGGTTAGGAGAATGAGGAGTTGGAGGATGGGGGCAGGTTAGGAGAATGAGAAGTACGAGGATGGGGGCAGTTAGGAGAATGAGGAGTACGAGGATGGGGGCAGGTTAGGAGAATGAGGAGTTCGAGGATGGGGGCAGGTTAGGAGAATGAGGAGTACGAGGATGGAGGCAGGTTAGGAGAATGAGGAGTACGACGATGGGGGCAGGTTAGGAGAATGAGGAGTACGATGATGGTGGGAGGTTAGGAGAATGAGGAGTTTGAGGATGGGGGCAGGTTAGGAGAATGAGGAGTATGAGGATGGGGCAGGTTCGGAGAATGAGGGGTACGACGATGGGGCAGGTTAGGAGAATGAGGAGTTCGAGGATGGGGGCAGGTTAGGAGAATGAGAAGTACGAGGATGGGGGCAGGTAAGTGGAATGAAGAGTAGAGGATGGGGCAGGTTAGGAGAATGAGGAGTACGAGGATGGGGAAGGTTAGGAGAACGAGGAGTACAAGGATGGGGGCAGGTTAGGAGAATGAGGAGTTAGAGGATGGGGCAGGTTAGGAGAATGAGAAGTAAAAGGATGGGGGCAGGTTAGGAGAATAAGGAGTTCGAGGATGGGGGCAGGTTAGGAGAATGAGGAGTACGAGGATGGGGGCAGGTTAGGAGAATGAGGAGTTCGAGGATGGGGGCAGGTTAAGA
This sequence comes from Ambystoma mexicanum, assembly GCF_040938575.1. Taxonomy (NCBI): domain Eukaryota; kingdom Metazoa; phylum Chordata; class Amphibia; order Caudata; family Ambystomatidae; genus Ambystoma; species Ambystoma mexicanum. The sequence continues at coordinate 1,497,259,286 of NC_090932.1, read as the reverse complement.
GAATGAGGAGTTCGAGGATGGGGGCAGGTTAGGAGTGCACGGATGGGGGCAGGTTAGGAGAATGAGGAGTACGGGGATGTGGGCAGGTTAGGAGAATGAGGAGTATGAGGATGGGGGCAGGTTAGGAGAATGAGGAGTTCGAGGATGTGGGCAGGTTAGGAGAATGAGGAGTTTGAGGATCGGGGCAGGTTAGGAGAATGAGGAGTACGAGGATGGGGGCAGGTTAGGAGAATGAGGAGTACGAGGATGGGGGCAGGTTAGGAGAATGAGGAGTTCGAGGATGGGGCAGGTTAGACGAATGAGGAGTACGACGATGGGGGTAGGTTAGGAGAATGAGGAGTAGAGGATGGGGCAGGTTAGGAGAATGAGGAGTACGAGGATGGGGGCAGGTTAGGAGAATAAGGAATACGAGGATGGGGGCAGGTTAGGAGAATGAGGAGTTGGAGGATGGGGGCAGGTTAGGAGAATGAGAAGTACGAGGATGGGGGAAGGTTACGAGAATGAGGAGTATGAGTATGGGGGCAGGTTAGGAGAATGAGGAGTTTGAGGATGGGGGAATGTTAGGAGAATGAGGAGTTCGAGGATGGGGGCAGGTTTGGAGAATGAGGAGTACCGGGATGTGGGCAGGTTAGGAGAATGAGGAGTATGAGGATGGGGGCAGGTTAGGAAAATGAGGAGTTCGAGGATGTGGGCAGGTTAGGAGAATGAGGAATTCGAGGATGGAGGCAGGTTAGGAGAATGAGGAGTACGAGGATGGGGGCAGGTTAGGAGAATGAGGAGTTCGAGGATGGGGGCAGGTTAGGTGAATGAGGAGTACGACGATGGGGGCAGCTTAGGAGAATAAGGAGTACAAGGTGGGGGGAGGTTAGGAGAATGAGGAGTTCGAGGATGGGGGCAGGTTAGGAGAATGAGGAGTTCGAGGATGGGGGCAGGTTAGGAGAATGAGGAGTACGGGGATGTGGGCAGGTTAGGAGAATGAGGAGTTCGACGATGGGGGCAGGTTAGGAGAATGAGGAGTACGAGGATAGGGGCAGGTTAGGAGAATGAGGAATACGAGGGTGGGGGGAGGTTAGGAGAATGAGGAGTTCGAGGATGGGGCAGGTTAGACGAATGAGGAGTAGAGGATGGGGCAGGTTAGGAGAATGAGGAGTACGAGGATGGGGGCAGGTTAGGAGAATAAGGAGTACGAGGATGGGGGCAGGTTAGGAGAATGAGGAGTTGGAGGATGGGGGCAGGTTAGGAGAATGAGAAGTACGAGGATGGGGGAAGGTTAGGAGAATGAGGAGTACGAGGATGGGGGCAGGTTAGGAGAATGAGGAGTTCGAGGATGGGGGAAGGTTAGGAGAATGAGGAGTTCGAGGATGGGGGCAGGTTTGGAGGGCGCGGATGGGGGCAGGTTAGGAGAATGAGGAGTACGGGGATGTGGGCAGGTTAGGAGAATGAGGAGTACGAGGATGGGGGCAGGTTAGGAAAATGAGGAGTTCGAGGATGTGGGCAGGTTAGGAGAATGAGGAATTCGAGGATGGGGCAGGTTAGGAAAATGAGGAGTACGAGGATGGGGCAGTTAGGAGAATGAGGAGTACGAGGATGGGGCAGGTTAGGAGAATGAGGAGTACAACGATGGGGGCAGGTTAGGAGAATGAGGAGTTCAAGGATGGGGCAGGTTAGGAGAATGAGGGGTACGAGGATGGGGGCAGGTTGGGAGAATGAGGAGTACGAGGATGGGGCAAGTTAAGAGAATGAGGAGTTCGAGGATGGGGGCAGGTTAGGAGAATGAGGAGTTTGAGGATGGGGGCAGGTTAGGAGAATGAGGAGTACGAGGATGGGGGCAGGTTAGGAGAATGAGGAGTACGACAATGGGGGCAGGTTAGGAGAATGAGGAGTACGAGGATGGGGGGAGGTTAGCAGAATGAGGAGTTCGAGGATGGGGACAGGTTAGGAGAATGAGGAGAACGAGGATGGGGACAGGTTAGGAGAATGAGGAGTACGACAATGGGGGCAGGTTAGGAGAATGAGGAGTTCGAGGATGGGGGCAGGTTAGGAGAATGAGGAGTACGAGGATGGGGGCAGGTAAGGAGAATGAGGAGTAGAGGATGGGGCAGGTTAGGAGAATAAGGAGTACGAGGATGGGGCAGGTTAGGAGAATGAGGAGTACAAGGATGGGGGCAGGTTAGGAGAATGAGGAGTTAGAGGATGGGGGCAGGTTAGGAGAATGAGAAGTAAAAGGATGGGGGCAGGTTAGGAGAATGATGAGTACAGGGATGTGGGCAGGTTGGAGAATGAGGAGTACGAGGATGGGGGCAGGTTAGGAGAATATGGAGTTCAAGGATTGGGCAGGTTAGGAGAATGAGGAGTTCGAGGATGGGGCAGGTTAGGAGAATGAGGAGTACGCGGATGGGGGCAGGTTAGGAGAATGAGGAGCACGAGGATGGGGGCGCGTTAGGAGAATGAGGAGTTCGAGGTTGGGGGCAGGTTAGGCGAATGAGGAGTACGACGATGGGGGGAGGTTAGGAGAATGAGGAGTATGAGGATGGGGGAGGTTAGGAGAATAAGGAGTTCGAGGATGGGGGCAGGTTAGGAGAATGAGGAGTACGAGGATGGGGGCAGGTTAGGAGAATGAGGAGTGCGACGATGGGGGCAGGTTAGGAGAATGACGAGTTTGAGGATGGGGGCAGGTTAGGAGTGCGCGGATGGGGGCAGGTTAGGAGAATGAGGAGTTCAAGGATGTGGGCAGGTTAGGCGAATGAGGAGTACGACAATGGGGGCAGGTTAGGAGAATGAAGAGTACGAGGATGGGGGGCGGTTAGGAGAATGAGGAGTTCGAGGATGGGGGCAGGTTAGAAGAATGAGGAGTACGGGGATGTGGGCAGGTTAGGAGAATGAGGAGTACGAGGATGGGGGCAGGTTAGGAGAATGAGGAGTTCAAGGATGTGGGCAGGTTAGGCGAATGAGGAGTACGACAATGGGGGCAGGTTAGGAGAATGAAGAGTACGAGGATGGGGGGCGGTTAGGAGAATGAGGAGTTCGAGGATGGGGGCAGGTTAGAAGAATGAGGAGTAAGAGGATGGGGGCAGGTTAGGAGAATGAGGAGTATAAGGAGGGGGGCAGGTTAGGAGAATGAGGAGTTTGAGGATGGGGGCTGTTTAGGAGAATGAGGAGTATGATGGGGAAGGTTAGGAGAATGAGGAGTAGAGGATGGGGCAGGTTAGGAGAATGAGGGGTACGAGGATGGGGGCAGGTAGGAGAATGAGGAGTTGGAGGATGGGGGCAGGTTAGGAGAATGCGAAGTACGATGATGGGGGCAGTTAGGAGAATGAGGAGTACGAGGATGGGGGCAGGTTAGGAGAATGAGGAGTATGAGGATGGGGGCAGGTTAAGAGAATGAGGAGTACGAGGATGGGGCAAGGTTAGGAGAATGAGGAGTGCGACGATGGGGGCAGGTTAGGAGAATGAGGAGTACGATGATGGTGGGAGGTTAGGAGAATGAGGAGTTCGAGGATGGGGGCAGGTTAGGAGAATGAGGAGTACGAGGATGGGGGCAGGTTAGGAGAATGAGGAGTAAGACGATGGGGGCAGGTTAGGAGAATGAGGAGTTTGAGGATGGGGGCAGGTTAGGAGAATGAGGAGTACGAGGATGGGGGCAGGTAAGGAGAATGAGGAGTAGAGGATGGGGCAGGTTAGGAGAATGAGGAGTACCAGGATGGGGCAGGTTAGGAGAATGAGGAGTACAAGGATGGGGGCAGGTTAGGAGAATGAGGAGTTAGAGGATGGGGCAGGTTAGGAGAATGAGAAGTAAAAGGATGGGGGCAGGTTAGGAGAATGAGGAGTTCGAGGATGGGGGCAGGTTTGGAGAATGAGGAGTTCGAGGATGGGGGCAGGTTAAGAGAATGAGGAAATCAAGGATGGGGGCAGGTTAGGAGTGCACGGATGGGAGCAGGTTAGGAGAATGAGGAGTACGGGGATGTGGGCAGGTTAGGAGAATGAGGAGTACGAGGATGGGGGCAGGTTAGGAGAATGAGGAGTACGAGGATGTGGGCAGGTTAGGAGAATGAGGAGTTCGAGGATGGGGGCAGGTTAGGAGAATGAGGAGTACAACGATGGGGGCAGGTTAGGAGAATGAGGAGTAGAGGATGGGGCAGGTTAGGAGAATGAGGAGTACGAGGATGGGGGCAGGTTAGGAGAATGAGGAGTACGAGGATGGGGGCAGGTTAGGAGAATGAGGAGTATGAGGATGGGGGCAGGTTAGGAGAATGAGGAGTTTGAGGATGGGGGCTGGTTAGGAGAATGAGGAGTACGATGGGGGCAGGTTAGGAGAATGAGGAGTAGAGGATGGGGCAGGTTAGGAGAATGAGGAGTACGAGGATGGGGCAGGTTAGGAGAATGAGGAGTTGGAGGATGGGGGCAGGTTAGGAGAATGAGAAGTACGAGGATGGGGGCAGGTTAGGAGAATGAGGAGTTCGAGGATGGGGGCAGGTTAAGAGAATGAGGAGTACGAGGATGGGGCAGGTTAGGAGAATGAGGAGTTCAAGGATGGGGGCAGGTTAGGAGTGCACGGATGGGGGCAGGTTAGGAGAATGAGGAGTACGGGGATGTGGGCAGGTTAGGAGAATGAGGAGTACGAGGATGGGGGCAGGTTAGGAGAATGAGGAGTACGAGGATGTGGGCAGGTTAGGAGAATGAGGAGTTCGAGGATGGGGGCAGGTTAGGAGAATGAGGAGTACGAGGATGGGGCAGGTTAGGAGAATGAGGAGTACGAAGATGGGGGCAGGTTAGGAGAATGAGGAGTTTGAGGATGGGGCAGGTTAGACGAATGAGGAGTACGACGATGGGGGCAGGTTAGGAGAATGAGGAGTAGAGGATGGGGCAGGTTAGGAGAATGAGGAGCACGAGGATGGGGGCAGGTTAGGAGAATGAGGAGTACGAAGATGGGGGCAGGTTAGGAGAATGAGGAGTATGAGGATGGGGGCAGGTTAGGAGAATGAGGAGTTGGAGGATGGGGGCTGGTTAGGAGAATGAGGAGTACGATGGGGGCAGGTTAGGAGAATGAGGAGTAGAGGATGGGGCAGGTTAGGAGAATGAGGAGTACGAGGATGGGGCAAGGTTAGGAGAATGAGGAGTGCGACGATGGGGGCAGGTTAGGAGAATGAGGAGTACGATGATGGTGGGAGGTTAGGAGAATGAGGAGTTCGAGGATGGGGGCAGGTTAGGAGAATGAGGAGTACGAGGATGGGGGCAGGTTAGGAGAATGAGGAGTACGATGATGGTGGGAGGTTAGGAGAATGAGGAGTTCGAGGATGGGGGCAGGTTAGGAGAATGAGGAGTACGAGGATGGGGGCAGGTTAGGAGAATGAGGAGTAAGACGATGGGGGCAGGTTAGGAGAATGAGGAGTTTGAGGATGGGGGCAGGTTAGGAGAATGAGGAGTATGAGGATGGGGGCAGGTAAGGAGAATGAGGAGTAGAGGATGGGGCAGGTTAGGAGAATGAGGAGTACCAGGATGGGGCAGGTTAGGAGAATGAGGAGTACAAGGATGGGGGCAGGTTAGGAGAATGAGGAGTTAGAGGATGGGGCAGGTTAGGAGAATGAGAAGTAAAAGGATGGGGGCAGGTTAGGAGAATGAGGAGTTCGAGGATGGGGGCAGGTTTGGAGAATGAGGAGTTCGAGGATGGGGGCAGGTTAAGAGAATGAGGAAATCAAGGATGGGGGCAGGTTAGGAGTGCACGGATGGGAGCAGGTTAGGAGAATGAGGAGTACGGGGATGTGGGCAGGTTAGGAGAATGAGGAGTACGAGGATGGGGGCAGGTTAGGAGAATGAGGAGTACGAGGATGTGGGCAGGTTAGGAGAATGAGGAGTTCGAGGATGGGGGCAGGTTAGGAGAATGAGGAGTACAACGATGGGGGCAGGTTAGGAGAATGAGGAGTAGAGGATGGGGCAGGTTAGGAGAATGAGGAGTACGAGGATGGGGGCAGGTTAGGAGAATGAGGAGTACGAGGATGGGGGCAGGTTAGGAGAATGAGGAGTATGAGGATGGGGGCAGGTTAGGAGAATGAGCAGTTTGAGGATGGGGGCTGGTTAGGAGAATGAGGAGTACGTTGGGGGCAGGTTAGGAGAATGAGGAGTAGAGGATGGGGCAGGTTAGGAGAATGAGGAGTACGAGGATGGGGCAGGTTAGGAGAATGAGGAGTTGGAGGATGGGGGCAGGTTAGGAGAATGAGAAGTACGAGGATGGGGGCAGGTTAGGAGAATGAGGAGTTCGAGGATGGGGGCAGGTTAAGAGAATGAGGAGTACGAGGATGGGGCAGGTTAGGAGAATGAGGAGTTCAAGGATGGGGGCAGGTTAGGAGTGCACGGATGGGGGCAGGTTAGGAGAATGAGGAGTACGGGGATGTGGGCAGGTTAGGAGAATGAGGAGTACGAGGATGGGGGCAGGTTAGGAGAATGAGGAGTACGAGGATGTGGGCAGGTTAGGAGAATGAGGAGTTCGAGGATGGGGGCAGGTTAGGAGAATGAGGAGTACGAGGATGGGGCAGGTTAGGAGAATGAGGAGTACGAAGATGGGGGCAGGTTAGGAGAATGAGGAGTTTGAGGATGGGGCAGGTTAGACGAATGAGGAGTACGACGATGGGGGCAGGTTAGGAGAATGAGGAGTAGAGGATGGGACAGGTTAGGAGAATGAGGAGCACGAGGATGGGGGCAGGTTAGGAGAATGAGGAGTACGAGGATGGGGGCAGGTTAGGAGAATGAGGAGTATGAGGATGGGGGCAGGTTAGGAGAATGAGGAGTTGGAGGATGGGGGCTGGTTAGGAGAATGAGGAGTACGATGGGGGCAGGTTAGGAGAATGAGGAGTAGAGGATGGGGCAGGTTAGGAGAATGAGGAGTACGAGGATGGGGCAGGTTAGGAGAATGAGGAGTTGGAGGATGGGGGCAGGTTAAGAGAATGAGAAGTACGAGGATGGGGGCAGTTACGAGAATGAGGAGTACGAGGATGGGGGCAGTTTAGGAGAATGAGGAGTACGAGGATGGGGGCAGGTTAAGAGAATGAGGAGTTCGAGGATGGGGGCAGGTTAGGAGAATGAGGAGTTCGAGGATGGGGGCAGGTTAGGAGAATGAGGAGTACGAGGATGGGGGCAGGTTAGGAGAATGAGGAGTATGACGATGGGGGCAGGTTAGGAGAATGAGGAGTACGATGATGGTGGGAGGTTAGGAGAATGAGGAGTTCGAGGATGGGGGCAGGTTAGGAGAATGAGGAGTATGAGGATGGGGCAGGTTCGGAGAATGAGGGGTACGACGATGGGGCAGGTTAGGAGAATGAGGAGTTCGAGGATGGGGGCAGGTTAGGAGAATGAGGAGCACGAGGATGGGGGCAGGTAAGTGGAATGAAGAGTAGAGGATGGGGCAGGTTAGGAGAATGAGGAGTACGAGGATGTGGAAGGTTAGGAGAACGAGGAGTACAAGGATGGGGGCAGGTTAGGAGAATGAGGAGTTAGAGGATGGGGCAGGTTAGGAGAATGAGGAGTAAAAGGATGGGGGCAGGTTAGGAGAATGAGGAGTTCGAGGATGGGGGCAGGTTAGGAGAATGAGGAGTACGAGGATGGGGGCAGGTTAGGAGAATGAGGAGTTCGAGGATGGGGGCAGGTTAAGAGAATGAGGAGTTCGAGGATGGGGGCAGGTTAGGAGTGCACGGATGGGGGCAGGTTAGGAGAATGAGGAGTACGGGGATGTGGGCAGGTTAGGAGAATGAGGAGTACGAGGATGAGGGCAGGTTAGGAGAATGAGGAGTTCGAGGATGTGGGCAGGTTAGGAGAATGAGGAGTTTGAGGATGGGGGCAGGTTAGGAGAATGAGGAGTACGAGGATGGGGGCAGGTTAGGAGAATGAGGAGTACGAGGATGGGGGCAGGTTAGGAGAATGAGGAGTTCGAGGATGGGGCAGGTTAGACGAATGAGGAGTACGACGATGGGGGCAGGTTAGGAGAATGAGGAGTAGAGGATGGGGCAGGTTAGGAGAATGAGGAGTACGAGGATGGGGGCAGGTTAGGAGAATAAGGAGTACGAGGATGGGGGCAGGTTAGGAGAATGAGGAGTTGGAGGATGGGGGCAGGTTAGGAGAATGAGAAGTACGAGGATGGGGGAAGGTTACGAGAATGAGGAGTATGAGGATGGGGGCAGGTTAGGAGAATGAGGAGTTTGAGGATGGGGGAAGGTTAGGAGAATGAGGAGTTGAAGGATGGGGGCAGGTTTGGAGAATGAGGAGTACGGGGATGTGGGCAGGTTAGGAGAATGAGGAGTACGAGGATGGGGGCAGGTTAGGAAAATGAGGAGTTCGAGGATGTGGGCAGGTTAGGAGAATGAGGAAATCGAGGATGGAGGCAGGTTAGGAGAATGAGGAGTTCGAGGATGGGGGCAGGTTAGGTGAATGAGGAGTATGACGATGGGGGCAGGTTAGGAGAATGAGGAGTACAAGGTGGGGGGAGGTTAGGAGAATGAGGAGTTCGAGGATGGGAGCAGGTTAGGAGAATGAGGAGTACGGGGATGTGGGCAGGTTAGGAGAATGAGGAGTACGGGGATGTGGGCAGGTTAGGAGAATGAGGAGTACGAGGATAGGGGCAGGTTAGGAGAATGAGGAATACGAGGGTGGGGGGAGGTTAGGAGAATGAGGAGTTCGAGGATGGGGCAGGTTAGACGAATGAGGAGTACGACGATGGGGGCAGGTTAGGAGAATGAGGAGTAGAGGATGGGGCAGGTTAGGAGAATGAGGAGTACGAGGATGGGGGCAGGTTAGGAGAATAAGGAGTACGAGGATGGGGGCAGGTTAGGAGAATGAGGAGTTGGAGGATGGGGGCAGGTTAGGAGAATGAGAAGTACGAGGATGGGGGAAGGTTAGGAGAATGAGGAGTACGAGGATGGGGGCAGGTTAGGAGAATGAGGAGTTCGAGGATGGGGGAAGGTTAGGAGAATGAGGAGTTCGAGGATGGGGGCAGGTTTGGAGTGCGCGGATGGGGGCAGTTTAGGAGAATGAGGAGTACGGGGATGTGGGCAGGTTAGGAGAATGAGGAGTACGAGGATGGGGGCAGGTTAGGAAAATGAGGAGTTCGAGGATGTGGGCAGGTTAGGAGAATGAGGAATTCGAGGATGGGGGCAGGTTGGGAGAATGAGGAGTACGAGGATGGGGGCAGGTTAGGAGAATGAGGAGTTCGAGGATGGGGGCAGGTTAGGCGAATGAGGAGTATGACGATGGGGGCAGGTTAGGAGAATGAGGGGTACAAGGTGGGGGGAGGTTAGGAGAATGAGGAGTTCGAGGATGGGGGCAGGTTAGGAGAATGAAGAGTTCGAGGATGGGGGCAGGTTAGGAGAATGAGGAGTACGGGGATGTGGGCAGGTTAGGAGAATGAGGAGTTCGAGGATGGGGGCAGGTTAGGAGAATGAGGAGTACAGGGATGTGGGCAGGTTAGGAGAATGAGGAATACGAGGATGGGGGCAGGTTAGGAGAATGAGGAGTACGAGGATTGGGGCAGGTTAGGAGAATGAGGAGTTCGAGGATGGGGGCAGGTTAGGAGAATGAGGAGTACGAGGACAGGGGCAGGTTATGAGAATGAGGAGTACGAGGATGGGGGGAGGTTAGGAGAATGAGGAGTTCGAGGATGGGAGCAGGTTAGGGGAATGAGGAGTTCGAGGATGGGGGCAGGTTAGGAGAATGAGGAGTACAAGGATGGGGTCAGGTTAGGAGAATGAGGAGTACGAGGATGGGGCAGGTTAGGAGAATGAGGAGTTCGAGGATGGAGCAGGTTAGGAGAATGAGGAGATCGAGGATGGGGGCAGGTTAGGAGAATGAGGAGTACGAGGATAGGGGCAGGTTAGGAGAATGAGAAGTACGAGGATGGGGGCAGGTTAGGAGAATGAGGAGTACGAGGATGGGGTCAGGTTAGGAGAATGAGGAGTACGAGGATGGGGGCAGGTTAGGAGAATGAGGAGTTTGAGGATGGAGCAGGTTAGGAGAATGAGGAGTTCGAGGATGGGGGCAGGTTAGGAGAATGAGGAGTACGAGGATAGGGGCAGGTTAGGAGAATGAGGAGTACGAGGATAGGGGCAGGTTAGGAGAATGAGAAGTACGAGGATGGGGGCAGGTTAGGAGAATATGGAGTTCGAGGATTGGGCAGGTTAGGAGAATGAGGAGTTCGAGGATGGGGGCAGGTTAGGAGTGCGCGGATGGGGGCAGGTTAGGAGAATGAGGAGTACGAGGATGGGGGCAGGTTAGGAGAATATGGAGTTTGAGGATTGGGCAGGTTAGGAGAATGAGGAATACGAGGATAGGGGCAGGTTAGGAGAATGAGGAGTTCGAGGATGAGGGCAGGTTAGGAGAAGGAGGAGTACGAGGATAGGGGCAGGTTAGGAGAATGAGGAGTTCGAGGATGGGGGCAGGTTAGGAGAATGAGGAGTACGAGGATGGGGGCAGGTTAGGAAAATGAGGAATTCGAGGATGTGGGCAGGTTAGGAGAATGAGGAGTTTGAGGATGGGGGAATGTTAGGAGAATGAGGAGTTCGAGGATGGGGGCAGGTTTGGAGAATGAGGAGTACCGGGATGTGGGCAGGTTAGGAGAATGAGGAGTACGAGGATGGGGGCAGGTTAGGAAAATGAGGAGTTCGAGGATGTGGGCAGGTTAGGAGAATGAGGAATTCGAGGATGGAGGCAGGTTAGGAGAATGAGGAGTACGAGGATGGGGGCAGGTTAGGAGAATGAGGAGTTCGAGGATGGGGGCAGGTTAGGTGAATGAGGAGTACGACGATGGGGGCAGCTTAGGAGAATAAGGAGTACAAGGTGGGGGGAGGTTAGGAGAATGAGGAGTTCGAGGATGGGGGCAGGTTAGGAGAATGAGGAGTTCGAGGATGGGGGCAGGTTAGGAGAATGAGGAGTACGGGGATGTGGGCAGGTTAGGAGAATGAGGAGTTCGACGATGGGGGCAGGTTAGGAGAATGAGGAGTACGAGGATAGGGGCAGGTTAGGAGAATGAGGAATACGAGGGTGGGGGGAGGTTAGGAGAATGAGGAGTTCGAGGATGGGGCAGGTTAGACGAATGAGGAGTAGAGGATGGGGCAGGTTAGGAGAATGAGGAGTACGAGGATGGGGGCAGGTTAGGAGAATAAGGAGTACGAGGATGGGGGCAGGTTAGGAGAATGAGGAGTTGGAGGATGGGGGCAGGTTAGGAGAATGAGAAGTACGAGGATGGGGGAAGGTTAGGAGAATGAGGAGTACGAGGATGGGGGCAGGTTAGGAGAATGAGGAGTTCGAGGATGGGGGAAGGTTAGGAGAATGAGGAGTTCGAGGATGGGGGCAGGTTTGGAGGGCGCGGATGGGGGCAGGTTAGGAGAATGAGGAGTACGGGGATGTGGGCAGGTTAGGAGAATGAGGAGTACGAGGATGGGGGCAGGTTAGGAAAATGAGGAGTTCGAGGATGTGGGCAGGTTAGGAGAATGAGGAATTCGAGGATGGGGCAGGTTAGGAAAATGAGGAGTACGAGGATGGGGCAGTTAGGAGAATGAGGAGTACGAGGATGGGGCAGGTTAGGAGAATGAGGAGTACAACGATGGGGGCAGGTTAGGAGAATGAGGAGTTCAAGGATGGGGCAGGTTAGGAGAATGAGGGGTACGAGGATGGGGGCAGGTTGGGAGAATGAGGAGTACGAGGATGGGGGCAAGTTAAGAGAATGAGGAGTTCGAGGATGGGGGCAGGTTAGGAGAATGAGGAGTTTGAGGATGGGGGCAGGTTAGGAGAATGAGGAGTACGAGGATGGGGGCAGGTTAGGAGAATGAGGAGTACGAGGATGGGGGCAGGTTAGGAGAATGAGGAGTATGAGGATGGGGGCAGGTTAGGAGAATGAGGAGTTTGAGGATGGGGGCTGGTTAGGAGAATGAGGAGTACGATGGGGGCAGGTTAGGAGAATGAGGAGTAGAGGATGGGGCAGGTTAGGAGAATGAGGAGTACGAGGATGGGGCAGGTTAGGAGAATGAGGAGTTGGAGGATGGGGGCAGGTTAGGAGAATGAGAAGTACGAGGATGGGGGCAGGTTAGGAGAATGAGGAGTTCGAGGATGGGGGCAGGTTAAGAGAATGAGGAGTACGAGGATGGGGCAGGTTAGGAGAATGAGGAGTTCAAGGATGGGGGCAGGTTAGGAGTGCACGGATGGGGGCAGGTTAGGAGAATGAGGAGTACGGGGATGTGGGCAGGTTAGGAGAATGAGGAGTACGAGGATGGGGGCAGGTTAGGAGAATGAGGAGTACGAGGATGTGGGCAGGTTAGGAGAATGAGGAGTTCGAGGATGGGGGCAGGTTAGGAGAATGAGGAGTACGAGGATGGGGCAGGTTAGGAGAATGAGGAGTACGAAGATGGGGGCAGGTTAGGAGAATGAGGAGTTTGAGGATGGGGCAGGTTAGACGAATGAGGAGTACGACGATGGGGGCAGGTTAGGAGAATGAGGAGTAGAGGATGGGGCAGGTTAGGAGAATGAGGAGCACGAGGATGGGGGCAGGTTAGGAGAATGAGGAGTACGAAGATGGGGGCAGGTTAGGAGAATGAGGAGTATGAGGATGGGGGCAGGTTAGGAGAATGAGGAGTTGGAGGATGGGGGCTGGTTAGGAGAATGAGGAGTACGATGGGGGCAGGTTAGGAGAATGAGGAGTAGAGGATGGGGCAGGTTAGGAGAATGAGGAGTACGAGGATGGGGCAAGGTTAGGAGAATGAGGAGTGCGACGATGGGGGCAGGTTAGGAGAATGAGGAGTACGATGATGGTGGGAGGTTAGGAGAATGAGGAGTTCGAGGATGGGGGCAGGTTAGGAGAATGAGGAGTACGAGGATGGGGGCAGGTTAGGAGAATGAGGAGTACGATGATGGTGGGAGGTTAGGAGAATGAGGAGTTCGAGGATGGGGGCAGGTTAGGAGAATGAGGAGTACGAGGATGGGGGCAGGTTAGGAGAATGAGGAGTAAGACGATGGGGGCAGGTTAGGAGAATGAGGAGTTTGAGGATGGGGGCAGGTTAGGAGAATGAGGAGTACGAGGATGGGGGCAGGTAAGGAGAATGAGGAGTAGAGGATGGGGCAGGTTAGGAGAATGAGGAGTACCAGGATGGGGCAGGTTAGGAGAATGAGGAGTACAAGGATGGGGGCAGGTTAGGAGAATGAGGAGTTAGAGGATGGGGCAGGTTAGGAGAATGAGAAGTAAAAGGATGGGGGCAGGTTAGGAGAATGAGGAGTTCGAGGATGGGGGCAGGTTTGGAGAATGAGGAGTTCGAGGATGGGGGCAGGTTAAGAGAATGAGGAAATCAAGGATGGGGGCAGGTTAGGAGTGCACGGATGGGAGCAGGTTAGGAGAATGAGGAGTACGGGGATGTGGGCAGGTTAGGAGAATGAGGAGTACGAGGATGGGGGCAGGTTAGGAGAATGAGGAGTACGAGGATGTGGGCAGGTTAGGAGAATGAGGAGTTCGAGGATGGGGGCAGGTTAGGAGAATGAGGAGTACAACGATGGGGGCAGGTTAGGAGAATGAGGAGTAGAGGATGGGGCAGGTTAGGAGAATGAGGAGTACGAGGATGGGGGCAGGTTAGGAGAATGAGGAGTACGAGGATGGGGGCAGGTTAGGAGAATGAGGAGTATGAGGATGGGGGCAGGTTAGGAGAATGAGCAGTTTGAGGATGGGGGCTGGTTAGGAGAATGAGGAGTACGATGGGGGCAGGTTAGGAGAATGAGGAGTAGAGGATGGGGCAGGTTAGGAGAATGAGGAGTACGAGGATGGGGCAGGTTAGGAGAATGAGGAGTTGGAGGATGGGGGCAGGTTAGGAGAATGAGAAGTACGAGGATGGGGGCAGGTTAGGAGAATGAGGAGTTCGAGGATGGGGGCAGGTTAAGAGAATGAGGAGTACGAGGATGGGGCAGGTTAGGAGAATGAGGAGTTCAAGGATGGGGGCAGGTTAGGAGTGCACGGATGGGGGCAGGTTAGGAGAATGAGGAGTACGGGGATGTGGGCAGGTTAGGAGAATGAGGAGTACGAGGATGGGGGCAGGTTAGGAGAATGAGGAGTACGAGGATGTGGGCAGGTTAGGAGAATGAGGAGTTCGAGGATGGGGGCAGGTTAGGAGAATGAGGAGTACGAGGATGGGGCAGGTTAGGAGAATGAGGAGTACGAAGATGGGGGCAGGTTAGGAGAATGAGGAGTTTGAGGATGGGGCAGGTTAGACGAATGAGGAGTACGACGATGGGGGCAGGTTAGGAGAATGAGGAGTAGAGGATGGGACAGGTTAGGAGAATGAGGAGCACGAGGATGGGGGCAGGTTAGGAGAATGAGGAGTACGAGGATGGGGGCAGGTTAGGAGAATGAGGAGTATGAGGATGGGGGCAGGTTAGGAGAATGAGGAGTTGGAGGATGGGGGCTGGTTAGGAGAATGAGGAGTACGATGGGGGCAGGTTAGGAGAATGAGGAGTAGAGGATGGGGCAGGTTAGGAGAATGAGGAGTACGAGGATGGGGCAGGTTAGGAGAATGAGGAGTTGGAGGATGGGGGCAGGTTAAGAGAATGAGAAGTACGAGGATGGGGGCAGTTACGAGAATGAGGAGTACGAGGATGGGGGCAGTTTAGGAGAATGAGGAGTACGAGGATGGGGGCAGGTTAAGAGAATGAGGAGTTCGAGGATGGGGGCAGGTTAGGAGAATGAGGAGTTCGAGGATGGGGGCAGGTTAGGAGAATGAGGAGTACGAGGATGGGGGCAGGTTAGGAGAATGAGGAGTATGACGATGGGGGCAGGTTAGGAGAATGAGGAGTACGATGATGGTGGGAGGTTAGGAGAATGAGGAGTTCGAGGATGGGGGCAGGTTAGGAGAATGAGGAGTATGAGGATGGGGCAGGTTCGGAGAATGAGGGGTACGACGATGGGGCAGGTTAGGAGAATGAGGAGTTCGAGGATGGGGGCAGGTTAGGAGAATGAGGAGCACGAGGATGGGGGCAGGTAAGTGGAATGAAGAGTAGAGGATGGGGCAGGTTAGGAGAATGAGGAGTACGAGGATGTGGAAGGTTAGGAGAACGAGGAGTACAAGGATGGGGGCAGGTTAGGAGAATGAGGAGTTAGAGGATGGGGCAGGTTAGGAGAATGAGGAGTAAAAGGATGGGGGCAGGTTAGGAGAATGAGGAGTTCGAGGATGGGGGCAGGTTAGGAGAATGAGGAGTACGAGGATGGGGGCAGGTTAGGAGAATGAGGAGTTCGAGGATGGGGGCAGGTTAAGAGAATGAGGAGTTCGAGGATGGGGGCAGGTTAGGAGTGCACGGATGGGGGCAGGTTAGGAGAATGAGGAGTACGGGGATGTGGGCAGGTTAGGAGAATGAGGAGTACGAGGATGAGGGCAGGTTAGGAGAATGAGGAGTTCGAGGATGTGGGCAGGTTAGGAGAATGAGGAGTTTGAGGATGGGGGCAGGTTAGGAGAATGAGGAGTACGAGGATGGGGGCAGGTTAGGAGAATGAGGAGTACGAGGATGGGGGCAGGTTAGGAGAATGAGGAGTTCGAGGATGGGGCAGGTTAGACGAATGAGGAGTACGACGATGGGGGCAGGTTAGGAGAATGAGGAGTAGAGGATGGGGCAGGTTAGGAGAATGAGGAGTACGAGGATGGGGGCAGGTTAGGAGAATAAGGAGTACGAGGATGGGGGCAGGTTAGGAGAATGAGGAGTTGGAGGATGGGGGCAGGTTAGGAGAATGAGAAGTACGAGGATGGGGGAAGGTTACGAGAATGAGGAGTATGAGGATGGGGGCAGGTTAGGAGAATGAGGAGTTTGAGGATGGGGGAAGGTTAGGAGAATGAGGAGTTCGAGGATGGGGGCAGGTTTGGAGAATGAGGAGTACGGGGATGTGGGCAGGTTAGGAGAATGAGGAGTACGAGGATGGGGGCAGGTTAGGAAAATGAGGAGTTCGAGGATGTGGGCAGGTTAGGAGAATGAGGAAATCGAGGATGGAGGCAGGTTAGGAGAATGAGGAGTTCGAGGATGGGGGCAGGTTAGGTGAATGAGGAGTATGACGATGGGGGCAGGTTAGGAGAATGAGGAGTACAAGGTGGGGGGAGGTTAGGAGAATGAGGAGTTCGAGGATGGGAGCAGGTTAGGAGAATGAGGAGTACGGGGATGTGGGCAGGTTAGGAGAATGAGGAGTACGGGGATGTGGGCAGGTTAGGAGAATGAGGAGTACGAGGATAGGGGCAGGTTAGGAGAATGAGGAATACGAGGGTGGGGGGAGGTTAGGAGAATGAGGAGTTCGAGGATGGGGCAGGTTAGACGAATGAGGAGTACGACGATGGGGGCAGGTTAGGAGAATGAGGAGTAGAGGATGGGGCAGGTTAGGAGAATGAGGAGTACGAGGATGGGGGCAGGTTAGGAGAATAAGGAGTACGAGGATGGGGGCAGGTTAGGAGAATGAGGAGTTGGAGGATGGGGGCAGGTTAGGAGAATGAGAAGTACGAGGATGGGGAAGGTTAGGAGAATGAGGAGTACGAGGATGGGGGCAGGTTAGGAGAATGAGGAGTTCGAGGATGGGGGAAGGTTAGGAGAATGAGGAGTTCGAGGATGGGGGCAGGTTTGGAGTGCGCGGATGGGGGCAGTTTAGGAGAATGAGGAGTACGGGGATGTGGGCAGGTTAGGAGAATGAGGAGTACGAGGATGGGGGCAGGTTAGGAAAATGAGGAGTTCGAGGATGTGGGCAGGTTAGGAGAATGAGGAATTCGAGGATGGGGGCAGGTTGGGAGAATGAGGAGTACGAGGATGGGGGCAGGTTAGGAGAATGAGGAGTTCGAGGATGGGGGCAGGTTAGGCGAATGAGGAGTATGACGATGGGGGCAGGTTAGGAGAATGAGGGGTACAAGGTGGGGGGAGGTTAGGAGAATGAGGAGTTCGAGGATGGGGGCAGGTTAGGAGAATGAAGAGTTCGAGGATGGGGGCAGGTTAGGAGAATGAGGAGTACGGGGATGTGGGCAGGTTAGGAGAATGAGGAGTTCGAGGATGGGGGCAGGTTAGGAGAATGAGGAGTACAGGGATGTGGGCAGGTTAGGAGAATGAGGAATACGAGGATGGGGGCAGGTTAGGAGAATGAGGAGTACGAGGATTGGGGCAGGTTAGGAGAATGAGGAGTTCGAGGATGGGGGCAGGTTAGGAGAATGAGGAGTACGAGGACAGGGGCAGGTTATGAGAATGAGGAGTACGAGGATGGGGGGAGGTTAGGAGAATGAGGAGTTCGAGGATGGGAGCAGGTTAGGGGAATGAGGAGTTCGAGGATGGGGGCAGGTTAGGAGAATGAGGAGTACAAGGATGGGGTCAGGTTAGGAGAATGAGGAGTACGAGGATGGGGCAGGTTAGGAGAATGAGGAGTTCGAGGATGGAGCAGGTTAGGAGAATGAGGAGATCGAGGATGGGGGCAGGTTAGGAGAATGAGGAGTACGAGGATAGGGGCAGGTTAGGAGAATGAGAAGTACGAGGATGGGGGCAGGTTAGGAGAATGAGGAGTACGAGGATGGGGTCAGGTTAGGAGAATGAGGAGTACGAGGATGGGGGCAGGTTAGGAGAATGAGGAGTTTGAGGATGGAGCAGGTTAGGAGAATGAGGAGTTCGAGGATGGGGGCAGGTTAGGAGAATGAGGAGTACGAGGATAGGGGCAGGTTAGGAGAATGAGGAGTACGAGGATAGGGGCAGGTTAGGAGAATGAGAAGTACGAGGATGGGGGCAGGTTAGGAGAATATGGAGTTCGAGGATTGGGCAGGTTAGGAGAATGAGGAGTTCGAGGATGGGGGCAGGTTAGGAGTGCGCGGATGGGGGCAGGTTAGGAGAATGAGGAGTACGAGGATGGGGGCAGGTTAGGAGAATATGGAGTTTGAGGATTGGGCAGGTTAGGAGAATGAGGAATACGAGGATAGGGGCAGGTTAGGAGAATGAGGAGTTCGAGGATGAGGGCAGGTTAGGAGAAGGAGGAGTACGAGGATAGGGGCAGGTTAGGAGAATGAGGAGTTCGAGGATGGGGGCAGGTTAGGAGAATGAGGAGTACGAGGATGGGGGCAGGTTAGGAAAATGAGGAATTCGAGGATGTGGGCAGGTTAGGAGAATGAGGAGTTTGAGGATGGGGGAATGTTAGGAGAATGAGGAGTTCGAGGATGGGGGCAGGTTTGGAGAATGAGGAGTACCGGGATGTGGGCAGGTTAGGAGAATGAGGAGTACGAGGATGGGGGCAGGTTAGGAAAATGAGGAGTTCGAGGATGTGGGCAGGTTAGGAGAATGAGGAATTCGAGGATGGAGGCAGGTTAGGAGAATGAGGAGTACGAGGATGGGGGCAGGTTAGGAGAATGAGGAGTTCGAGGATGGGGGCAGGTTAGGTGAATGAGGAGTACGACGATGGGGGCAGCTTAGGAGAATAAGGAGTACAAGGTGGGGGGAGGTTAGGAGAATGAGGAGTTCGAGGATGGGGGCAGGTTAGGAGAATGAGGAGTTCGAGGATGGGGGCAGGTTAGGAGAATGAGGAGTACAGGGATGTGGGCAGGTTAGGAGAATGAGGAGTTCGACGATGGGGGCAGGTTAGGAGAATGAGGAGTACGAGGATAGGGGCAGGTTAGGAGAATGAGGAATACGAGGGTGGGGGGAGGTTAGGAGAATGAGGAGTTCGAGGATGGGGCAGGTTAGACGAATGAGGAGTAGAGGATGGGGCAGGTTAGGAGAATGAGGAGTACGAGGATGGGGGCAGGTTAGGAGAATAAGGAGTACGAGGATGGGGGCAGGTTAGGAGAATGAGGAGTTGGAGGATGGGGGCAGGTTAGGAGAATGAGAAGTACGAGGATGGGGGAAGGTTAGGAGAATGAGGAGTACGAGGATGGGGGCAGGTTAGGAGAATGAGGAGTTCGAGGATGGGGGAAGGTTAGGAGAATGAGGAGTTCGAGGATGGGGGCAGGTTTGGAGGGCGCGGATGGGGGCAGGTTAGGAGAATGAGGAGTACGGGGATGTGGGCAGGTTAGGAGAATGAGGAGTACGAGGATGGGGGCAGGTTAGGAAAATGAGGAGTTCGAGGATGTGGGCAGGTTAGGAGAATGAGGAATTCGAGGATGGGGCAGGTTAGGAAAATGAGGAGTACGAGGATGGGGCAGTTAGGAGAATGAGGAGTACGAGGATGGGGCAGGTTAGGAGAATGAGGAGTACAACGATGGGGGCAGGTTAGGAGAATGAGGAGTTCAAGGATGGGGCAGGTTAGGAGAATGAGGGGTACGAGGATGGGGGCAGGTTGGGAGAATGAGGAGTACGAGGATGGGGGCAAGTTAAGAGAATGAGGAGTTCGAGGATGGGGGCAGGTTAGGAGAATGAGG
The DNA here is from genome assembly GCF_040938575.1 of Ambystoma mexicanum. Classification (NCBI taxonomy): domain Eukaryota; kingdom Metazoa; phylum Chordata; class Amphibia; order Caudata; family Ambystomatidae; genus Ambystoma; species Ambystoma mexicanum. The sequence goes on along the minus strand of NC_090932.1, from coordinate 1,497,239,925 downwards.
AGTTTGAGGATGGGGGCAGGTTAGGAGAATGAGGAGTACGAGGATGGGGGCAGGTTAGGAGAATGAGGAGTACGACAATGGGGGCAGGTTAGGAGAATGAGGAGTACGAGGATGGGGGGAGGTTAGCAGAATGAGGAGTTCGAGGATGGGGACAGGTTAGGAGAATGAGGAGAACGAGGATGGGGACAGGTTAGGAGAATGAGGAGTACGACAATGGGGGCAGGTTAGGAGAATGAGGAGTTCGAGGATGGGGGCAGGTTAGGAGAATGAGGAGTACGAGGATGGGGGCAGGTAAGGAGAATGAGGAGTAGAGGATGGGGCAGGTTAGGAGAATAAGGAGTACGAGGATGGGGCAGGTTAGGAGAATGAGGAGTACAAGGATGGGGGCAGGTTAGGAGAATGAGGAGTTAGAGGATGGGGCAGGTTAGGAGAATGAGAAGTAAAAGGATGAGGGCAGGTTAGGAAAATTATGAGTACGGGGATGTGGGCAGGTTGGAGAATGAGGAGTACGAGGATGGGGGCAGGTTAGGAGAATATGGAGTTCAAGGATTCGGCAGGTTAGGAGAATGAGGAGTTCGAGGATGGGGCAGGTTAGGAGAATGAGGAGTACGCGGATGGGGGCAGGTTAGGAGAATGAGGAGCACGAGGATGGGGGCGCGTTAGGAGAATGAGGAGTTCGAGGTTGGGGGCAGGTTAGGCGAATGAGGAGTACGACGATTGGGGGAGGTTAGGAGAATGAGGAGTATGAGGATGGGGGAGGTTAGGAGAATAAGGAGTTCGAGGATGGGGCAGGTTAGGAGAATGAGGAGTACGAGGATGGGGGCAGGTTAGGAGAATGAGGAGTGCGACGATGGGGGCAGGTTAGGAGAATGACGAGTTTGAGGATGGGGGCAGGTTAGGAGTGCGCGGATGGGGGCAGGTTAGGAGAATGAGGAGTACGGGGATGTGGGCAGGTTAGGAGAATGAGGAGTACGAGGATGGGGGCAGGTAAGGAGAATGAGGAGTAGAGGATGGGGCAGGTTAGGAGAATAAGGAGTAAAAGGATGAGGGCAGGTTAGGAAAATTATGAGTACGGGGATGTGGGCAGGTTGGAGAATGAGGAGTACGAGGATGGGGGCAGGTTAGGAGAATATGGAGTTCAAGGATTCGGCAGGTTAGGAGAATGAGGAGTTCGAGGATGGGGCAGGTTAGGAGAATGAGGAGTACGCGGATGGGGGCAGGTTAGGAGAATGAGGAGCACGAGGATGGGGGCGCGTTAGGAGAATGAGGAGTTCGAGGTTGGGGGCAGGTTAGGCGAATGAGGAGTACGATGATTGGGGGAGGTTAGGAGAATGAGGAGTATGAGGATGGGGGAGGTTAGGAGAATAAGGAGTTCGAGGATGGGGGCAGGTTAGGAGAATGAGGAGTACGAGGATGGGGGCAGGTTAGGAGAATGAGGAGTGCGACGATGGGGGCAGGTTAGGAGAATGACGAGTTTGAGGATGGGGGCAGGTTAGGAGTGCGCGGATGGGGGCAGGTTAGGAGAATGAGGAGTACGGGGATGTGGGCAGGTTAGGAGAATGAGGAGTACGAGGATGGGGGCAGGTAAGGAGAATGAGGAGTAGAGGATGGGGCAGGTTAGGAGAATAAGGAGTACGAGGATGGGGCAGGTTAGGAGAATGAGGAGTACAAGGATGGGGGCAGGTTAGGAGAATGAGGAGTTAGAGGATGGGGGCAGGTTAGGAGAATGAGAAGTAAAAGGATGGGGGCAGGTTAGGAGAATGATGAGTACGGGGATGTGGGCAGGTTGGAGAATGAGGAGTACGAGGATGGGGGCAGGTTAGGAGAATATGGAGTTCAAGGATTGGGCAGGTTAGGAGAATGAGGAGTTCGAGGATGGGGCAGGTTAGGAGAATGAGGAGTACGCGGATGGGGGCAGGTTAGGAGAATGAGGAGCATGAGGATGGGGGCGCGTTAGGAGAATAAGGAGTTCGAGGTTGGGGCAGGTTAGGCGAATGAGGAGTACGACGATGGGGGGAGGTTAGGAGAATGAGGAGTATGAGGATGGGGGAGGTTAGGAGAATAAGGAGTTCGAGGATGGGGGCAGGTTAGGAGAATGAGAAGTACGAGGATGGGGGCAGGTTAGGAGAATGAGGAGTGCGACGATGGGGGCAGGTTAGGAGAATGACGAGTTTGAGGATGGGGGCAGGTTAGGAGTGCGCGGATGGGGGCAGGTTAGGAGAATGAGGAGTACGGGGATGTGGGCAGGTTAGGAGAATGAGGAGTACGAGGATGGGGGCAGGTTAGGAGAATGAGGAGTTCAAGGATGTGGGCAGGTTAGGCGAATGAGGAGTACGACAATGGGGGCAGGTTAGGAGAATGAAGAGTACGAGGATGGGGGGAGGTTAGGAGAATGAGGAGTTCGAGGATGGGGGCAGGTTAGAAGAATGAGGAGTACGAGGATGGGGGCAGGTTAGGAGAATGAGGAGTATGAGGATGGGGGCAGGTTAGGAGAATGAGGAGTTTGAGGATGGGGGCTGTTTAGGAGAATGAGGAGTATGATGGGGCAGGTTAGGAGAATGAGGAGTAGAGGATGGGGCAGGTTAGGAGAATGAGGGGTACGAGGATGGGGGCAGGTAGGAGAATGAGGAGTTGGAGGATGGGGGCAGGTTAGGAGAATGCGAAGTACGATGATGGGGGCAGTTAGGAGAATGAGGAGTACGAGGATGGGGGCAGGTTAGGAGAATGAGGAGTATGAGGATGGGGCAGGTTAAGAGAATGAGGAGTACGAGGATGGGGCAAGGTTAGGAGAATGAGGAGTGCGACGATGGGGGCAGGTTAGGAGAATGAGGAGTACGATGATGGTGGGAGGTTAGGAGAATGAGGAGTTCGAGGATGGGGGCAGGTTAGGAGAATGAGGAGTACGAGGATGGGGGCAGGTTAGGAGAATGAGGAGTAAGACGATGGGGGCAGGTTAGGAGAATGAGGAGTTTGAGGATGGGGGCAGGTTAGGAGAATGAGGAGTACGAGGATGGGGGCAGGTAAGGAGAATGAGGAGTAGAGGATGGGGCAGGTTAGGAGAATGAGGAGTACCAGGATGGGGCAGGTTAGGAGAATGAGGAGTACAAGGATGGGGGCAGGTTAGGAGAATGAGGAGTTAGAGGATGGGGCAGGTTAGGAGAATGAGAAGTAAAAGGATGGGGGCAGGTTAGGAGAATGAGGAGTTCGAGGATGGGGGCAGGTTTGGAGAATGAGGAGTTCGAGGATGGGGGCAGGTTAAGAGAATGAGGAAATCAAGGATGGGGGCAGGTTAGGAGTGCACGGATGGGAGCAGGTTAGGAGAATGAGGAGTACAGGGATGTGGGCAGGTTAGGAGAATGAGGAGTACGAGGATGGGGGCAGGTTAGGAGAATGAGGAGTACGAGGATGTGGGCAGGTTAGGAGAATGAGGAGTTCGAGGATGGGGCAGGTTAGGAGAATGAGGAGTACAACGATGGGGGCAGGTTAGGAGAATGAGGAGTAGAGGATGGGGCAGGTTAGGAGAATGAGGAGTACGAGGATGGGGGCAGGTTAGGAGAATGAGGAGTACGAGGATGGGGGCAGGTTAGGAGAATGAGGAGTATGAGGATGGGGGCAGGTTAGGAGAATGAGGAGTTTGAGGATGGGGGCTGGTTAGGAGAATGAGGAGTACGATGGGGGCAGGTTAGGAGAATGAGGAGTAGAGGATGGGGCAGGTTAGGAGAATGAAGAGTACGAGGATGGGGCAGGTTAGGAGAATGAGGAGTTGGAGGATGGGGGCAGGTTAGGAGAATGAGAAGTACGAGGATGGGGGCAGGTTAGGAGAATGAGGAGTTCGAGGATGGGGGCAGGTTAAGAGAATGAGGAGTACGAGGATGGGGCAGGTTAGGAGAATGAGGAGTTCAAGGATGGGGGCAGGTTAGGAGAATGAGGAGTACAAGGATGGGGGCAGGTTAGGAGAATGAGGAGTTAGAGGATGGGGGCAGGTTAGGAGAATGAGAAGTAAAAGGATGGGGGCAGGTTAGGAGAATGATGAGTACGGGGATGTGGGCAGGTTGGAGAATGAGGAGTACGAGGATGGGGGCAGGTTAGGAGAATATGGAGTTCAAGGATTGGGCAGGTTAGGAGAATGAGGAGTTCGAGGATGGGGCAGGTTAGGAGAATGAGGAGTACGCGGATGGGGGCAGGTTGGGAGAATGAGGAGCACGAGGATGGGGGCGCGTTAGGAGAATGAGGAGTTCGAGGTTGGGGGCAGGTTAGGCGAATGAGGAGTACGACGATGGGGGGAGGTTAGGAGAATGAGGAGTATGAGGATGGGGGAGGTTAGGAGAATAAGGAGTTCGAGGATGGGGGCAGGTTAGGAGAATGAGGAGTACGAGGATGGGGGCAGGTTAGGAGAATGAGGAGTGCGACGATGGGGGCAGGTTAGGAGAATGACGAGTTTGAGGATGGGGGCAGGTTAGGAGTGCGCGGATGGGGGCAGGTTAGGAGAATGAGGAGTACGGGGATGTGGGCAGGTTAGGAGAATGAGGAGTACGAGGATGGGGGCAGGTTAGGAGAATGAGGAGTTCAAGGATGTGGGCAGGTTAGGCGAATGAGGAGTACGACAATGGGGGCAGGTTAGGAGAATGAAGAGTACGAGGATGGGGGGAGGTTAGGAGAATGAGGAGTTCGAGGATGGGGGCAGGTTAGAAGAATGAGGAGTACGAGGATGGGGGCAGGTTAGGAGAATGAGGAGTATGAGGATGGGGGCAGGTTAGGAGAATGAGGAGTTTGAGGATGGGGGCTGTTTAGGAGAATGAGGAGTATGATGGGGCAGGTTAGGAGAATGAGGAGTAGAGGATGGGGCAGGTTAGGAGAATGAGGGGTACGAGGATGGGGGCAGGTAGGAGAATGAGGAGTTGGAGGATGGGGGCAGGTTAGGAGAATGCGAAGTACGATGATGGGGGCAGTTAGGAGAATGAGGAGTACGAGGATGGGGGCAGGTTAGGAGAATGAGGAGTATGAGGATGGGGCAGGTTAAGAGAATGAGGAGTACGAGGATGGGGCAAGGTTAGGAGAATGAGGAGTGCGACGATGGGGGCAGGTTAGGAGAATGAGGAGTACGATGATGGTGGGAGGTTAGGAGAATGAGGAGTTCGAGGATGGGGGCAGGTTAGGAGAATGAGGAGTACGAGGATGGGGGCAGGTTAGGAGAATGAGGAGTAAGACGATGGGGGCAGGTTAGGAGAATGAGGAGTTTGAGGATGGGGGCAGGTTAGGAGAATGAGGAGTACGAGGATGGGGGCAGGTAAGGAGAATGAGGAGTAGAGGATGGGGCAGGTTAGGAGAATGAGGAGTACCAGGATGGGGCAGGTTAGGAGAATGAGGAGTACAAGGATGGGGGCAGGTTAGGAGAATGAGGAGTTAGAGGATGGGGCAGGTTAGGAGAATGAGAAGTAAAAGGATGGGGGCAGGTTAGGAGAATGAGGAGTTCGAGGATGGGGGCAGGTTTGGAGAATGAGGAGTTCGAGGATGGGGGCAGGTTAAGAGAATGAGGAAATCAAGGATGGGGGCAGGTTAGGAGTGCACGGATGGGAGCAGGTTAGGAGAATGAGGAGTACGGGGATGTGGGCAGGTTAGGAGAATGAGGAGTACGAGGATGGGGGCAGGTTAGGAGAATGAGGAGTACGAGGATGTGGGCAGGTTAGGAGAATGAGGAGTTCGAGGATGGGGGCAGGTTAGGAGAATGAGGAGTACAACGATGGGGGCAGGTTAGGAGAATGAGGAGTAGAGGATGGGGCACGTTAGGAGAATGAGGAGTACGAGGATGGGGGCAGGTTAGGAGAATGAGGAGTACGAGGATGGGGGCAGGTTAGGAGAATGAGGAGTATGAGGATGGGGGCAGGTTAGGAGAATGAGGAGTTTGAGGATGGGGGCTGGTTAGGAGAATGAGGAGTACGATGGGGGCAGGTTAGGAGAATGAGGAGTAGAGGATGGGGCAGGTTAGGAGAATGAGGAGTACGAGGATGGGGCAGGTTAGGAGAATGAGGAGTTGGAGGATGGGGGCAGGTTAGGAGAATGAGAAGTACGAGGATGGGGCAGGTTAGGAGAATGAGGAGTTCGAGGATGGGGGCAGGTTAAGAGAATGAGGAGTACGAGGATGGGGCAGGTTAGGAGAATGAGGAGTTCAAGGATGGGGGCAGGTTAGGAGTGCACGGATGGGGGCAGGTTAGGAGAATGAGGAGTACGGGGATGTGGGCAGGTTAGGAGAATGAGGAGTACGAGGATGGGGGCAGGTTAGGAGAATGAGGAGTACGAGGATGTGGGCAGGTTAGGAGAATGAGGAGTTCGAGGATGGGGGCAGGTTAGGAGAATGAGGAGTACGAGGATGGGGCAGGTTAGGAGAATGAGGAGTACGAAGATGGGGGCAGGTTAGGAGAATGAGGAGTTTGAGGATGGGGCAGGTTAGACGAATGAGGAGTACGAGGATGGGGGCAGGTTAGGAGAATGAGGAGTATGAGGATGGGGGCAGGTTAGGAGAATGAGGAGTTCGAGGATGGGGGCTGGTTAGGAGAATGAGGAGTACGATGGGGCAGGTTAGGAGAATGAGGAGTAGAGGATGGGGCAGGTTAGGAGAATGAGGAGTACGAGGATGGGGCAGGTTAGGAGAATGAGGAGTTGGAGGATGGGGGCAGGTTAAGAGAATGAGAAGTACGAGGATGGGGGCAGTTACGAGAATGAGGAGTACGAGGATGGGGGCAGGTTAGGAGAATGAGGAGTACGAGGATGGGGGCAGGTTAAGAGAATGAGGAGTTCGAGGATGGGGGCAGGTTAGGAGAATGAGGAGTTCGAGGATGGGGGCAGGTTAGGAGAATGAGGAGTACGAGGATGGGGGCAGGTTAGGAGAATGAGGAGTATGACGATGGGGGCAGGTTAGGAGAATGAGGAGTACGATGATGGTGGGAGGTTAGGAGAATGAGGAGTTCGAGGATGGGGGCAGGTTAGGAGAATGAGGAGTATGAGGATGGGGCAGGTTCGGAGAATGAGGGGTACGACGATGGGGCAGGTTAGGAGAATGAGGAGTTCGAGGATGGGGGCAGGTTAGGAGAATGAGGAGCACGAGGATGGGGGCAGGTAAGTGGAATGAAGAGTAGAGGATGGGGCAGGTTAGGAGAATGAGGAGTACGAGGATGGGGAAGGTTAGGAGAACGAGGAGTACAAGGATGGGGGCAGGTTAGGAGAATGAGGAGTTAGAGGATGGGGCAGGTTAGGAGAATGAGGAGTAAAAGGATGGGGGCAGGTTAGGAGAATGAGGAATTCGAGGATGGGGGCAGGTTAGGAGAATGAGGAGTACGAGGATGGGGGCAGGTTAGGAGAATGAGGAGTTCGAGGATGGGGGCAGGTTAAGAGAATGAGGAGTTCGAGGATGGGGGCAGGTTAGGAGTGCACGGATGGGGGCAGGTTAGGAGAATGAGGAGTACGGGGATGTGGGCAGGTTAGGAGAATGAGGAGTACGAGGATGAGGGCAGGTTAGGAGAATGAGGAGTTCGAGGATGTGGGCAGGTTAGGAGAATGAGGAGTTTGAGGATGGGGGCAGGTTAGGAGAATGATGAGTACGAGGATGGGGGCAGGTTAGGAGAATGAGGAGTACGAGGATGGGGGCAGGTTAGGAGAATGAGGAGTTCGAGGATGGGGCAGGTTAGACGAATGAGGAGTACGACGATGGGGGCAGGTTAGGAGAATGAGGAGTAGAGGATGGGGCAGGTTAGGAGAATGAGGAGTACGAGGATGGGGGCAGGTTAGGAGAATAAGGAGTACGAGGATGGGGGCAGGTTAGGAGAATGAGGAGTTGGAGGATGGGGGCAGGTTAGGAGAATGAGAAGTACGAGGATGGGGGAAGGTTACGAGAATGAGGAGTATGAGGATGGGGGCAGGTTAGGAGAATGAGGAGTTTGAGGATGGGGGAAGGTTAGGAGAATGAGGAGTTCGAGGATGGGGGCAGGTTTGGAGAATGAGGAGTACGGGGATGTGGGCAGGTTAGGAGAATGAGGAGTACGAGGATGGGGGCAGGTTAGGAAAATGAGGAGTTCGAGGATGTGGGCAGGTTAGGAGAATGAGGAAATCGAGGATGGAGGCAGGTTAGGAGAATGAGGAGTACGAGGATGGGGCAGGTTAGGAGAATGAGGAGTTCGAGGATGGGGGCAGGTTAGGTGAATGAGGAGTATGACGATGGGGGCAGGTTAGGAGAATGAGGAGTACAAGGTGGGGGGAGGTTAGGAGAATGAGGAGTTCGAGGATGGGGGCAGGTTAGGAGAATGAGGAGTACGGGGATGTGGGCAGGTTAGGAGAATGAGGAGTTCGACGATGGGGGCAGGTTAGGAGAATGAGGAGTACGAGGATAGGGGCAGGTTAGGAGAATGAGGAATACGAGGGTGGGGGGAGGTTAGGAGAATGAGGAGTTCGAGGATGGGGCAGGTTAGACGAATGAGGAGTACGACGATGGGGGCAGGTTAGGAGAATGAGGAGTAGAGGATGGGGCAGGTTAGGAGAATGAGGAGTACGAGGATGGGGGCAGGTTAGGAGAATAAGGAGTACGAGGATGGGGGCAGGTTAGGAGAATGAGGAGTTGGAGGATGGGGGCAGGTTAGGAGAATGAGAAGTACGAGGATGGGGGAAGGTTAGGAGAATGAGGAGTACGAGGATGGGGGCAGGTTAGGAGAATGAGGAGTTCGAGGATGGGGGAAGGTTAGGAGAATGAGGAGTTCGAGGATGGGGGCAGGTTTGGAGTGCGCGGATGGGGGCAGTTTAGGAGAATGAGGAGTACGGGGATGTGGGCAGGTTAGGAGAATGAGGAGTACGAGGATGGGGGCAGGTTAGGAAAATGAGGAGTTCGAGGATGTGGGCAGGTTAGGAGAATGAGGAATTCGAGGATGGGGGCAGGTTGGGAGAATGAGGAGTACGAGGATGGGGGCAGGTTAGGAGAATGAGGAGTTCGAGGATGGGGGCAGGTTAGGTGAATGAGGAGTACGACGATGGGGGCAGGTTAGGAGAATGAGGTGTACAAGGTGGGGGGAGGTTAGGAGAATGAGGAGTTCGAGGATGGGGGCAGGTTAGGAGAATGAAGAGTTCGAGGATGGGGGCAGGTTAGGAGAATGAGGAGTACGGGAATGTGGGCAGGTTAGGAGAATGAGGAGTTCGAGGATGGGGGCAGGTTAGGAGAATGAGGAGTACAGGGATGTGGGCAGGTTAGGAGAATGAGGAATACGAGGATGGGGGCAGGTTAGGAGAATGAGGAGTACGAGGATTGGGGCAGGTTAGGAGAATGAGGAGTTCGAGGATGGGGGCAGGTTAGGAGAATGAGGAGTACGAGGATAGGGGCAGGTTAGGAGAATGAGGAGTACGAGGATGGGGGGAGGTTAGGAGAATGAGGAGTTCGAGGATGGGGGCAGGTTAGGGGAATGAGGAGTTCGAGGATGGGGGCAGGTTAGGAGAATGAGGAGTACAAGGATGGGGTCAGGTTAGGAGAATGAGGAGTACGAGGATGGGGCAGGTTAGGAGAATGAGGAGTTCGAGGATGGAGCAGGTTAGGAGAATGAGGAGATCGAGGATGGGGGCAGGTTAGGAGAATGAGGAGTACGAGGATAGGGGCAGGTTAGGAGAATGAGAAGTACGAGGATGGGGGCAGGTTAGGAGAATGAGGAGTACGAGGATGGGGTCAGGTTAGGAGAATGAGGAGTACGAGGATGGGGGCAGGTTAGGAGAATGAGGAGTTTGAGGATGGAGCAGGTTAGGAGAATGAGGAGTTCGAGGATGGGGGCAGGTTAGGAGAATGAGGAGTACGAGGATAGGGGCAGGTTAGGAGAATGAGGAGTACGAGGATAGGGGCAGGTTAGGAGAATGAGAAGTACGAGGATGGGGGCAGGTTAGGAGAATATGGAGTTCGAGGATTGGGCAGGTTAGGAGAATGAGGAGTTCGAGGATGGGGGCAGGTTAGGAGTGCGCGGATGGGGGCAGGTTAGGAGAATGAGGAGTACGAGGATGGGGGCAGGTTAGGAGAATATGGAGTTCGAGGATTGGGCAGGTTAGGAGAATGAGGAATACGAGGATAGGGGCAGGTTAGGAGAATGAGGAGTTCGAGGATGAGGGCAGGTTAGGAGAAGGAGGAGTACGAGGATAGGGGCAGGTTAGGAGAATGAGGAGTTCGAGGATGGGGGCAGGTTAGGAGAATGAGGAGTACGAGGATAGGGGCAGGTTAGGAGAATGAGGAGTAGAGGATCGAGCACTGACATCCTCACCCTTCTGCATATTCAGTTTCAAAGGTAGGATCAGACACCCTCTTGCTCTCCACCAGCATGTCCTGAATGCAACTGATTCGGTGTACTCTACAGATGAGATGCGGCCCGCAGAACAGCTCGGGTGCTCTGTGTTGGGCGGAAAAGATGCAGCTTTGGTCCACTGGACAGTTCTTGGCTCTCTGGAAGGGTGGGCCTTTAAGGGGTAGTAAGGCCTGCCAACTCTATGGTTCAGTTCAGTGCCTCCCTTCCTTCTAGAACAGCAGGGTTTCTTGGTTGGGGGGCTTCTATTAAGAAGAATGATATTATAATATTATAATATTTTTGCATATCACTCCATGGCAGAAAAGATTAAAAAGAGTGCACTGAGTGTGAGAATTATACACTGGAGAGACAGAGAGAGAGATAAATAGAGAGAGAAAGAGAGAGAGAGAGAGAGAGGTGGGTGACAAAGAGTGCACCAGAGAGAGAGAGAGAGAGCGAGAGAGAGAGAGAGAGAGCAAGAGAGGGAGAGAGAGAGAGGTGGGTGACAAAGAGTGCACCAGAGAGAGAGAGAGAGAGAGAGAGAGAGAGGTGGGTGACAAAGAGTGCACCAGAGAGAGAGAGAGAGAGGGAGAGAGAGAGAGAGATTGAGAGAGAGATACACAGCATAAATCCCAGTATCATAATGAACATAGCCTATACCTTGTGAGACACCGATCAGCGATGATGCAGAATGGTCCTGCTTCTGGGGTCAAAGGGCCTCCCTCACTATGCTACAGTCCTATACAAACTTCCCAAACTACAGGACTTTTTGGGGGTACCTTTTAAGAAACATTATATTATAATATTTTAGCACTTGTGAAGTTGATAGAGAGAGAGAGAGAGAGAGAGAGAGAGAGAGAGAGAGACAGTGTACTGAGAAAAAGGGAGATGGAATGGATAGATAATGTATGTAAATATGTTCTATGTACAGCGCTTAGGGTTAAGTGCTATATTTGATTAAATTCTTTTTTTTATTGCAATTGGTTTAAATTCAACCTTTACAAATTCATGATAATAGTAACAAAATATAAAAACCAATATAGCAAGTGAATAAAACATTCATCATAATATAAGCAAAACATTCAGAGCAAATAAAAAAACGGATAAAATACAATACATATATAAAAAAAAATATAATAATAACCAGATCACATTACATCAGGCCATTTCTTATCATTTCAGTTTAGGTAATAGAATAAAACATCAAAACTTACAGTGTATATCCTAAACAGCGAAATCATTATTCCTTCATTTCATATTATCTATTTAGAACAACCACCGCTATTTAAGATCATAATATACATAGGTTGAAATAAGTACCCAATTTGAGGAGAATACCGAAGGGCTAAGGACTAATCAAAGGCATAGAAGTCGAGTCCTCCTGATCCTTTTCCCAGGTAAACATAGCTAATCATAAGGCTTTCCACCTACAATCTACAAAATATGAATGCCCTTGTTGAATCCTGATAGGGCAAGACGCTCATGCACATTCTGTGTTTTCAAACCGCATCAACGCTATATCCCACTTGATAATGGCCAAGCGCCACCAAAAATGTAGTCCTTGAATCCCTAAGTAATTCGCCCTACAGGACAAGATGTTTGATCGGTTCAGGTTTTAGTTGGCAGAACCTACAGCCAATTTCGTCAAACAAAATGTGTTTTGTTCTAAGGAGAATATCCTTAGTCATTAGAAGGTTCCATCTTAACCTTAGTAACAACACACAATGGTAACGATTAGGGAATTGGAGCAGAATTAAGGAGAGGGAACCTCAACATTTATGGTCATGGGCCAAATGGCTCATCGATGCATAGGAATGGAAAGCATTTATAGTCAGGATCCAATCGTAATCCAGCAAGCAAGGACCTCTTGACTAACATAGGATTACTAACCAGGGTTTCCAAATTCAAATCAATATTAAACATGATAATCATCTATCCTTAAGATCTACCAGATCTACAAAGGAGCTCACATTATCTCCCATCAGCTGATACAGGGAGTTAGGAATAGGGGCCATAATCTTAGCAGATAATGACAATAAGCGCCATTGCACCCTGGCCCAAAGTGAAACGGCCCCCAATTCATACCTAATTGCTGATAATGGCACTACATTTGGAACACCAAGTCTCTGTCTCCATATTCTGCCTTCAATTTTATCCAAGGTTTTAGCTGTCCTACCAGACATCAGTTCAAGGCCATAAATTGATTTAGAGGCAATCTTCCCTTAAAAAAAAGTATTGGCGGTTTAGCGAGAACCTGCCAAATTTACAATCGATTTTCACGACCTGGGACTCTAAAAGCTTTGCCTTTTGTATCAATACCTCAGTGCCAAGTTTTGTTCCTTTATGAGATCCAAAATAGAATCCCAAATACCTGTATTCACAGTAGTTCCTTCAATATGCCAGGAAGATTGTGTGTTCTTCCGTCTCACTTTTGTTAATGCCAGGACTTTAGATTTCCTAGGGTTTATGATAAGCCCATTTTCTTTTGCATACTTTGATAAAATATCTAACAGACGCTGCAGGCCGACCCTTGTTAGATCAAATATCAAGAAATCGTCTATGTATGCAAGCCATATATTTTTGGACTGCCCTACTTTTGGCGCTATCAACCCTTCATTCACTCAGCTCACTGCAACATCCGACATATATTGGTTAAAAAGCCAGGGGGCTAGAACACAACCCTGTCTGACCCCACAGTAACAACGGATTCTCTGTGAAACATCGCCTTTCTGACTCAAACGGACCTGGATCACACAATTATTTTAGACCCCTTGAATAAGTTTCAGGAGGCCCGGTGGCATTCCCCAGGATGCCAGTTCATTCCACAGTTTGCTGCGATCAACGCAGTCAAATGCGGCCGACAAATCAATTAAGGCCATAAATATACACCCCTTTGACCTCCTCCACGCATCTTCCTGTATACATTTAAGTACCAGGCCATTGATATTTGTCGCATGGCCCTTATGGAATCCAGTCTGTAATTTATTAAGGGGATGATACAGCTTTGCCCACTCTTCTAGATATTAAGTAATAGTGCCAAAAATATTTTACAATCGGCATCTGTTAAGGTGATCAGTCGAAATATTTTCAGTTCTGACCTGCTTCCACATTTCAAAATAGGGGCCACGTGTGCCGTACACCAGGACAGTGGAGTAAATCCTGTACGGAAGATGTCTTTAAATTCCAAGTACAGGTGATTCGCCCAGAGAATTCGATCAGCCTTAAAGGTGTTATTTGTTAAGCCATTAGGGCCCGAGGCACGTGAGCTTTTACATTTTGTTATTAAGGAGTGTATAGTAGCAATCTCAAAAGGGGGTTCCCATTTAGTATGGTTCACAATACCAGAACTCCCCCTCTCCAACTCACATTGTTCTCTTATAGGAGCCCCACACCTTTTTTAAAAAAAACTCGACACATTCCACCTCTGAAATAGAGTTTAACTGAGAAACTACATAATTAGGGTCTTGGCCGTTAACCAGTGACCAAAAAGCACTGACGTCAGCATTGATTAAGACCCCTAACATGGTTTCAGCATCCTGCTGTAGCAGGGCATTTATCACAGATTTACAGTTGTTTTTTTATTTTTGTCTGGTTTTCCTAATACACATATGTCGGGTAGCGCCATCTAGCATTGAATTCCGAATTCCTCGCAATTCCCTCCTCATGATTAATTTTGATGAGGCTAACTCCTGATTATAACAGTGAGTATGCCTTAGGGTACTAGTCCTGCTCCTCGTTATCCTCAGGCAGATATTCGAAACCGAGGTCCCAATGAGTCTCTGGATCTCTTGATTGTGAAAGTTGTTGTTGTTGTTGTTCTTCTTCTAAATTACTGAATGCGTGGGCGGACCCACGCAGGCGCTTCCCCATCCAATAGGATGATGTGCACCTACCCCCACCATTCATACACATAGCCCTCTCAATCTCATAACTCCTCCCACCGCCACGTATGCCTCACAAAATCTAACAACACACTGCTCCTCCTCCTGCCTCTCACCCCGTCACCTCCCAGCAAAGCCTTCCCACTCAGCTCAGCCACACCCAGCGCAGACATCCGAACTCTCATCAATTCTCTCTCCTCAGCATGTCTCTCACACCTAAGCAGAAAATGTCCCACAGTCTCAGACATCCCACACACTGCACAGTCCCTCGACTCACGCTTCCCCACTCGATATAGACAGTCATTCAGCCCCACATGTCCTATTCTCAACCGATTCAGGATCACCTCCTCCCCCCTCCTCCATTCCAGACTCCCCGCATCCACCGACACTTTCCCACAGACACCAAACATCCACTTGGCCTTCACCCCACTCACCCACCTCTCCTGCCACTCATCCATGACCCGTCTCACCACCACAGCCTTCACCTCATCCACACTCAAAGGCAACCTCACATCAACCGCTCCCCTCCTCATACCTTCCCCCGCCGCCAGATCCACCAACTCATTACCCAAAATTCCACTGTGACTGGGGACCCACGCCAACTCCAAATCCATTCCCCCACACACACACCGATCAATCTTCCTCCTGATGTCCAAAATCACATCCTTCCTATCACCATCCCCTGCCACAATCGCCTGCAACCCACTCAATGAATCTGAGAACACCACCACTTTCACATACCCCCACTCGCACACCCTATCAATCGCCAATGCAATCGCCACCAACTCAGCCGTACAAATAGACACATCATTCGTCAGTCGCCCCACTTTATACTCCCCAGTGCTTTCCAGATAATATGCCATACCCACTCTCCCAGACACAGGATCTTTCGAACCATCCGTGAACACCTTACATCCTTCCTTCCCTGCCACATATGCCTGACCCAAAACCTTGATCTCACCCCGCAAACCCGCTTCTTCGACACCACACTCGCCAACTCCAAACACACCTTTGGAGACCCCATCATCCACATCGGCCATCTCATCAAATCCGTACCCGTCACAGCCCACAACTCGCCCACACCCCACTGCACCCCCTTCTCCCACATGTGAAACCCCAAAGTGCCCCCCTTCCTCCTCCACCGGTCCCTGTAGTAGTCAAACCTCCAATTATACTTCAAACATTCACGCACCGGATGAGCCACACTCTTCGCACTGCACTTCACCCACCACCTCATATTCAACGCATCCCTCCTCAACCCCAACGGCATCTCCCCCACAAGCACCTGCACCGCATTCACTGGAGAGGACCTCATCACACCCGAACACACCCTCAATGCCCTCGCCTGCACCCTATCCAACCGCAACTTCTGACTCGCTGTCAAACCCACTGCCACCTGACATCCAAAATCCATTACACTCAAAATCAACCCCTTATACAACATTCGTAAACACTTCTGCTGCGCACCTCATTCTTTCCTAGACACCGCCCGCAACAAATTCAACCTATGTTTACACTTATCCACCATACCATCCACCTGCAAATTCCAGTTCAACTTCCTATACAAAATCACCCCCAAGTACCGAAACTCTTCTACGCTCTTCACCCTCACACCTTTCAAAACCAATTCTAACTCCTGCTGCACCCTTTTCCTCGAGAAAACCATACTCATACTTTTATCCACAGACACCGAAAAGCCCCATTTCCCACACCACTCCTCCATTCGCACTATTGCAGCTTGCAGCCGACTCTGCACCAAAAACAACCTCCGCCCTCTTACCCATACCACACCATCATCTGCGAAGAAATCCACCTGACATCCGATTCCTGCCAAAGCCCGAATCAACCCATCCACCATCACATTAAACAGCATTGCACTAATCACACTCCCCTGCGGCGTCCCATTCTCCATCTTCCAAACCTCAGACAGCACCCCCCTCACTCTCACCTGAAAGGTCCTATCAGCCAAAAACGCCCTAATCCACCGAAACATCCTCCCTTTCACACCCATCTCCAACAGTCTCACCAACAACCCATTCTTCCACACCATATCATACGCCTTCTCCAAATCCAAAAAGAACGCTCCCACCAACTCCCCATCACACAACGCCTCCTCCACTCCAGTCACCAACCTCACTAACGGGTCAGCCACCGACTGATTCCTCCTGAACCCACTCTGAAAATCACTCAAACACCCATTCGACTCCAAATAAAACCCCAATCGCTCAACCACCATCCGTTCCATAACCTTACACAGCACAACAGTCAACGCAATCGGCCTATACGACTTACACTCCGTAGGAACCTTGCCACCCTTCAAAATCGCCACCACAATCGCTCTCTTCCACAACTTCGGCAAAACTTCACTCTTCCAGATATCATTAAACAGTGCCAATACCTCCAACTTACATTCCACTGGCAACTTCTCCAAAAATACATACATGACCCCATCCACCCCTGGGCTAGACCACTTCCCCTTTCGAATCGCCCCATCCAACTCTACCATAGAAAACGGAACCTCATACCACTCCTCCCAAGGCCCAACATCCGCCAACAACTCTCGCATCTCCTCCTCAACCACACCCATACTTAGCTTCACCACTTCTGGGAAGTTCCCTGAACTGTGCACTCCCGCAAAATACTCCCCCAACAAATTCGCCTTCTCCCCATCCTCCCTGACCACCTCTTCCCCTTTCAACAACACTGACATACTACCCTGCGGCCTCATCAATCCGGACATCCGCTTGAACTGTTTCCAAACCTCACTCACACCAGTATCACTCCCCAGGGACCCACAGTAACCCCTCCAATACCCACGCTTCCTTTCCCTAATCACCCTCTGCACCACCGCCTTAGTCTTCTTATATGCCACCAAATCCACCAACATTCCCGATCTCACTGCCTTGGCCCTAGCCTTCTTACGCGCCGCCACAGCCCTCGAACATTCCACCGACCACCAAGGAACCTCGACCTTCCCACCCTTCCCCTTCACAATCTCCAGAACTGCCGCCACAGACGCTGCTCTCATTCCCTGCACCAGATGCTCATTCCATTCATCCACCCCCCCATCCCTACGCCGAGGAACAATCAATTCCTGACACACTCCCTTATACACCTCCCAATCAGCCTTCCTAAAATTCAACCGACTCCCAGACATCCGTGGCCTGATCCCTACCTCTCCCCTCACAGTCACCAAAATACCAGAGTGGTCGCTCCCCATATCCCCATCCTCACGCACCTCCCAATCACATTCACCCGCAATTGAGGTGGAGGAGCAGCTGGCGGATGTGGGGGTAGTGGAGGCGTGGAGGCTGGGGAGGAGAGATGCACAAGGGGATGTGGTGTCAACAACTGTGGCAGTGAGGTTTGCGAGGGCGGAGTGTCCGGAGGTAGTAGTGTTGGGTTATCAGAGGTTCTGTGTGAAAGCTTATGTAGCGTTGCCTTTGAGATGTTACAAGTGTCAGCAGTTTGGACATGTGGCGAGAGTATGCAGGAATGAGAGGTACTGTGGGAGGTGTGGTGGAGATCATGATATTAAGGAATGCAAGGGGGAGACCCCGGAGAAGTGTGTGAATTGTGGAGGGGGGAACTCTACTGCGTTTAGGGGGTGTGAGAGTCACAGGGTGGCAAGAGAGGTAGTGCAGCTGAGGGCGGCAGAAGGTTAGTCATATGCGGAGGCAGTGGCAAGGGTGAAACCGGTACGAGTAGTGAACGAGGTGTGTGGGAGAGAGTCGGTGGTGGATGAGGCTGCGGAAAGGAAGAGAGTGGTGGGAGAGGTGAAAGGCGTAGAAATGGTGGTTGTCCCGAAAACTGAGTTTATGTGCTTTATAGTGAGTGTGCTGGAGCTGGTTGAGGGGAATTTGTCAGTCAGTGTGTCGGATATTACGAAAGGAGTGGTGGAAGCAGGGAGAAGGTTTTTGAATGTTGTGGATGTGTTGGAACTTGATGTGTTTAAGAAGGTTGCCAAAGTGTGGAAACTGAGTGTGGTGTGGGCCTGAGAATTTTGCAGTGGAATGCGAGGAGCTTGTTGAGGAATGGGCAGGAGTTGAAAGCGGTGTTGTGTGGGGAATTGAATGTTGATGTGGTTTGTATTCAGGAAACGTGGTTAAGGGGTGATCTGAGGTTTGTGATTCTGGGTTTTGAGTTGTTTCGTACAGATAGGATGGAGGGGAGAGGAGGGGGTGTAGCTCTGGCAGTTCGAAAGGGGTGGGTTGCAAGGGAGATTGTGGTGGATGGAGGAGTAGAGGCGATTGGGGCGGGGATTCGGGTAGGAGGATCGGAAGTATTGGTGCTGAATTATTATAATCCGTGTGAGGTGGTGGAGGTGGGCGTGTTGTCTGGAATGATTAGGGGACATGTGGGACCTTGTGTTTTGTGTGGCGATTTTAATAGTGCCAATGCGTTGTGGGGTAGTGACCGGACAGATGCGAATGGAGAACTGTTGGAGGATATGGCAGATTAATTGAGTCTGTTTTTGCTGAATGATGGTTCAGGTACACGGTTGGATGTGAGGACTGGGAAGTTGTCGTGTTTGGATTTAACCTGGGTGTCTGTTAAAGTTGTTAATTATCCAGTCACGGGTGGTTGTATTCAGGATAGCCACTATATTCTGATTCAAGATATCAATATTTTTTGGAGTCCATCTAACTGCATTCCCTGCCATATTAGAAACTACCTGAGACTGAAATCTAAGCTCTCTGATAATTATAACCATGTCGAAGACTGCCGTCAGGATGGAGTGGTCACTCCAGGCATTTTTCGTCACAGTAAATAATATGCATCTATTCATCAGATAATTATCAAGATAGGTGTAATCCAAATGAGAGGAGTTGTACCCTCGATGCCAGGTGTGCCAAGATGTCTCATTAAGATCATTATTCTTCTTCCCCACCAGGGGATGTAGGCCCAATAGCCCTAGACCCACTTACCAGATTTTCTCAATCTGCCTTTTCAAAGAAATGCCACACTGAGCCAAGACCTTATCACGGAGTTCCCAGGCTGATTTCTTAAAGCCACAGTCTGCATTTAAATCACCCACCACTAGAATTCTACCATTCTGATACTTCATTACCCATCGTCAATTACTTGGCACACCTTCTCCACAAACACATCCACTGCTGATATCCCTTTGTGCCAGTAGATGTTCACGGTCATGATTTTCACAGATCCATCCCGGGAAGTAGGATCCACCCCCAGTGATCCAAAGGGCAATCCTTCAATAATTATCCCAATCAAACCAAGGATGTTTTCTACAGCAATCAACAAGCCACCTGATGGCCTCCCCCCACAGCTACACCTAGCATGTTGGGTAAAGATCTTATAGCCATCTAATATAGGAGCCGTAATGATCCATGTTTCTTGTAAACATATACAATTAGCCTCTCTTAAGTTAACCAGGCAGCTTGAGCTGGTAGAAAGGTATTGCCCTGAGTATTCCAAGATTTAAGGCACAAAGGGATATTTCTATTGTCCCTACCCAAGCAAGTTGACTGATTATGGAACAAGTTTCTGCCGCAAAATTGAGGTGACGGTAGCCCAATCAATTTCTTTTCCTGATTCTTTCTCAGGACCAGGCCCCTTAGTACCCCTCATATTACCCACCAGGGACGTCACATTACTCTGTTTATCTTTTATATCCAGAGTACCACCCTCGATAAAACGTACCTGCTCAATTTCAAATCCCCAAAATCGAAAGACCATCTTGTTGGGTAAGAATCAACTCCTTTAACAATGGTGAATTTAGGTATATAGTGCAAGTATCCAGGTGCTCTCTATCAATGTCTGCAGAGTCCACCAGAGCTAGTGCCGGAATTTCTCAAAGATTGTCAAAATATTTGACCTATTTAGGCAAATCGGAAGCCCAGCATGCGTTTCATCTTAAATTGATGGGATTCTCGGGTTGGATGCTTATTATTCAACCTAGTGCCCATACTGCCCTTCAATTTCACTCCCAGGGGCTCCACTCCATGTGACATTTGTGTAATGCCACGGGAAGTTTAGTGTTGAGTACTGGGTACATCTCTAGGTACATAGTTTGTTGGCCTGTCAAGATGGTTCAACAGATCCCTTATGCCCGAAGCCACTCTGGGATACAATGAAATCAGGGGAATATCCTCCACTCGAAATTTCCCAAGCCCACACCCCACTGCAGTAAGGTTCTTCGCAACGTCTGAGTACAGAGGTCAGTATTCTGAAGTAGACGCCCCCTCAATTGAACCCCAAATGGATTCAGGTACTCAGAATCTGCTAGACCCACATCCTGTCTCAAACAAAATCCGCCTGCTCCATCAGACCCTCGGGTTACTTGATTTCCCATACTCACAACCCTGACCTACCGGAAACTGCCCCACATCATTGTTCAATACAATTTGTCGAGACATTAGCTCCCCCTCTAAGAGTCCCCTTGATGTTCCAATCTGTCCCTCTATAGTAGGTGCATTTGAGGATAATAGAATTCCTCTCGCTACCAGTGCTGGTCGAAGAGCTTTTACTGACTCCACATTGTTTCCCATCAAAGCTACCCCCGCAACCAAGCCCAAGTGCGATGGGAACACCCCCCGACACCCCATCAGTACTTACACCTGTTGAGATTTGATCTGATATTCTTGATTCCCCCAAGGGGAGTGCCAATCAACCTCAAAATGGGGATTCAAGGGGGTCCCATCTGTTTGTACAGTGGAATCAACAGACATTGGTTTTGTATGGGGCCACCAAAATAGAGAATTATGGGCAGCTCTAATACTCAGAATATGCGGCCTTTGCACCATTGGTTTCCGCTTAGTCAGTTTTGTTCTTTTCAAAGGAATAACCTTATTTAGTAATGATTTCTCAGTTATTTCTGTCTCTGCCAGCAGTACCCCCCTGTGGCCGGATTACCACCACCTTCAGCTGATAAATGATCAATTATCAAGTCAGTGGGGCAATCATACAGTGTGTTACCAATCGGGGTGGAAATTATGCCAGTACTTCCACCTCTAATCCACAGGGTACAGCATTATTAATGCATTCTGGTGGTCTCTCAGAAACAGTAACATCAGAAATTTCAATCATGTCCGAGGAACTTTTGATAACAATTGGTTTCAACTGATTTTCCCCCACCTCCACCCTCTCAACAATTGCAGTTCAGACCCAATGCCATCCACTTTACTATTCGCCTCAGCCATCAAGGCATTTGTAGATTTTCATTCTGCCCAGATGTTATCATATAAGGCAACAAATGAACTCAGCACCGTGTTAAGGGCAGAGACAGTTGGATGAGTCAAACAAATTCTCTCACCAATCTCCTTCAAGGTATGATGTAGCTCAGGGGGCCCACATTGAGCACCAGATTCCCCAAAACTATCAGTAAGGCACTGCCCATATTCCTCCGAATTGTTTGCATTATGTTACCCACCAATTATGTTGGTACGGGCCGAAGGTGAAGCCTACAATGATGCATCACAAGTCTGTTGTACCACACTTTCCATATCGTCACAGAGATTACCTTGTTCGACTGCTTTGTCTGCAAATCCAATGATACTGATGTCAGTCATGTCTTTCTGCCCACCAAAATAATCAATCATGTGATGTCATAACGGAAAGGTCCAACATTGCCCTCCCTCTTACAGCTGGGCACAATTTCAGTTCCGTGCTGGTTGTAGCTGATTTAATAAAGTAGTGATCCATAAACCTTTGCCCTGATATTGGTTGGATCGGCATGTTTTCCCTAGGCATTTTGAGCTGAGCCTTTGGACTGATGAAGGAATTACTCACAGGGGCCTTTTTATCCATAGCTGTGGCTGAGTTAGTACGGGTCAGGGCAGTAGGGAGAGGTGCCGGGTCGAAATGGTCATCCAGATTTAGAGTTAATTGTGGAACCAATCGACCTTTATCATTTCCCACCACCGCCTCCACACCCTGGTTCAAAACAAGGATAGTTGTTGGGGAAAACCTACAGAGTGAAGTTGACACAGGTGGATAAGCCTTAGAATTACCATCCAGTTCCGCTGGGCCCCGTAGTCATCCAGATTTAATGCTACCTAACTGATTAGACTGACCCGTTTGACAGCGCAGCCCAGAGCGCTTTGTGGCGAATACTTGTTGCAACAAACCACAAGAGCCCTGCTTACAACCCAGATCAAAGGGTATACCACCTACCGGCAACCCCGCAGTGTCTGGGCAAATGTTTAATCAGCAGGTTACAGAGAGCGTCCCTCTAGTAATTGCGCACTATTCATACACCCATTTCCGGCCAGACATGTGCAATATGTTTAAAGGCTATTTTTTAGAGTCAACTGCGAAGCCATTTGATACACCAAACCAATTACCGTATGCCTCCCAACCTCTTATCTGATTCAGTTGGCCGCAGTTAAGCACACCTCATACATTCAGATACCCGCTTCCAAGCCCAGATCAAAGGGAAGCCTCCAGGTGGCAACCCCGCAGTCTCTGGGCGGACAATCAATCATAAAACCCTGATTTCCACAAATGTCTTTATGTTTAGCACACACGTATAGAATGGTTCCCTAGCCCCCGAATTTAGGTCAGGTGTAAGTGAAGGCAGCCAACTAGTTAATGCTAATTAGCATACGTCGTAGCGAGGAGTTATCAGGGTGAATTGCACACAATATTTCGTTCACTTCCACAAGTAGAGCGCCACACTGCCACACTGCCACTTACCCCTAACTTCCAGGTTAATGGCATGGCAAAGGTCCATGTAGCAAATTGGGCGTAACTCCTTCTCCGTACTCAGTACTGAGGACTGCAGACTGCTCTCCCTTTGCGCTCGCTCAGGGCCGGTGCGTTCATTAGGCGAGGTTAGTCATTCGCCTACAGCGCAGAATGTTAGGGTGGCATTGAAGGCATTTTTTTTGCTCAGGCCTAGAAAAAGCAGAAGCAGTTAACTTTGGTTTCAAAACAAATGCTACATTGCTTAATTTCTTTGCAGGGCAAGCGCTGCAAATTATAATTAGCCAGTAATTCGAGGTGACTGGCAGGTCATGGGACCCTAAATCAATAAATCATTTCAGAGCTCCTGGTGGAGCCAATTCAGGCCCACTGTTTATGAACTTGCCTAACAGCGCCTGTCTTCCTCGTGCTGCAGTCCTTTGATGTGTGCAGGAGACGGCTGGTGATTGACACAGGAGGTCTGTTTGCAGTGCTTACGTGTGTGTGCTTAGATGTGTGCACAGTGAATCCCTTATGGTGCTGTTGGTGTTGACTCCGAAATTGCAGGCAACAACTAACTCCCTGAGTTTGGATGAAGATTCAAACACCATCTCCACAGCTCGTGTCTTATGAAGTAGCATTTCAGGCTGTATTTTGTGTTGCATTCCCCTTTGAGTTGCATCTTTTTGCCACTCTTTTGAAAGTCGCTTCACACTTTCCCTGGATAGTTGTGCCATCTGGCTTTTTCTCAAGGTGGGGGGTGTGTAGAATATATTCAGCTCTTCAGTGCCAACAGCAATTAGTAGCAGTTCTGCGCTTCTGCCTGCCAGCACCTCCTCTGCTCCTAGTGGCTCAAAGTAGACTTTCTAGTTGGTCTTCTCCTGGCCCAATGTGATCCCTAATGTGCCCGTGGTGGGCAGAAATACCAGCTGTGGTGTTAGTCTGTGTGCCCTGCTGCTGTCTTTTTGCTCCAAGCTTGTTGCTGTGTGTAGGTCTTCTTGCTATCCCGCATCCACCTGAGCCCATGCTTTGTTTGCATATATCCCACCGTCGTCATTATTGTGGATGTTTTGCTGCTTTGCAAAATTGTTCTGAATAAGTACAACTCTGGCACAGGAGATGACGTGCACTTGCCCAGGAAAGTGCATAAGCCACCAAGTGTAGCGATGGAGCCCGATCCAAGCAAGGAGGTTTCAGGTGGGGGAGGGGACATTTTAAAAAATTTGGCTTAAAATGGTGCATTTTTGCAGCATACTTTCTGTGAAAGATTGGGTCAAAAACCACAACGTTTACATTTGTTTTGTAGGGTGACAAATGGAAAAATCCAATGGATGCAAGTCACCAACAGCGCACAGAGCATTTTCCAACTCATTTTCTTGATGACTTTGGCCACAGTATATTCCAGTATAAAATAAATGTCACGCTGGCTGCACCAATACATGTCAGCTTTATCATATTAGAACATGCTCCTGTTGGATTTGCCAGTGGAAAATGCCATGCTGCAGTTAGAAAATATATCCAGAATAGCTGCACCAATCTAGCCAGTATAGCGCTATAATAGCACTCATGTCTGCTTTAACCCTGAGGCTCAGTAAAAGATGCTATTCCACAGGAACGACAAGTAACCATAGTGGCTGCAGGAATGGCAATGAAAGTCAAAACAGACTGAAAATTAACTTCTTTGCAAATTCATGCCAACACCTCCTCATCCTGGTAGTGGCTACAGACTTTGGGCAAGACTCAACATACAATTGTGCAAGGTAACAAATGAACACAGAATGACTTTTTATTTTATTTAGACCACTTTAATGAAAAAGGTGACTTACATGTTTTTGGAGGCTGTGCAACAGTGCAAAAGTTGTGCTGACCAAACCCCTTGCATACACTAGTATGAAAATCTCTGAGCACACAGATTGGTTCTGGGATCCTATTTCACCAAGGGCCCATTACTGTGAAATGCAAACAAACAATTAAAAACATTTCTACACTGAGGCATATATGTCTGACCATGCTATGTGTTGCGCATCCCCAAACAGGTGCACGTTCCGTTTGTGAATTCAGGATACCCACAGAAATACACAGAAACACCCCCCTCTTTGCACAAATGAGGTTACAAAAAGGGGCATGTGAATGTGCGCACTATTATGAGCACATTCACATTCCCTTTTCGAATTGGGAACATCTTTTTTTGGCACAAATAATGACATGTGAAAGCATGTCACATCACTTGCACCCCAAAACGTTTTCAGGATATGGCCGACTGTTGTCCCAGTTTTGGGTTATACGACCCTCCTCAGACAGTCAGTCAGTGACTCACTCATTCATTCATTGGCAGACTAAATATTATGACGTTACATACAGCCTGGCAAGCATTCACGTGGGAGTTAGCAGTAAGATTACTGCTTACGTTTTCACGAAAGACAGCAGAAAACGCTGGCTGCCGGAAGTTGAGAGGCGGGCAGTTCACTGTTTCTGCTCCTTACATAGAAATGTAATGCAAGCCAAATCGCATAAGGTTAAATCTTGCGGGCTTCAGTCTGGTTGGACGCTGTGGCAACTTGAAGATGACATTTTGTCAAGGGATGTCATGCAATTTGGGCGCCCATCCAACGGGGCCTTGTCTGATAAAACAAAGGAGCTTAAAGTTGATCATGGAACGGGACGACAGCTAAGATTTCTTCTCTGAGTCCAAATATTACTTGAATATCCTGGTTCTGTGTTTGTCCGAAATTGTTCCGTGTTTTTACACACAGGACACCTCCAGCACTGGGCTGCCGTCGTTAATATCCGTTGTAGGTCTGTTTGCTCGATCCTATTGTCATCACATTATGGTTCAAAGAGGAATTGTTTGGTCTTTCCTAAGTGGCAGGTACCACTCAGGATCAGGTCTCCAATCGCTTGACTGATCAGGTAAGATTGATCCTAGTATAATTCTAATGTTTTTCAGTCAAATGATTCTGTTTCTCTCAGTTAGGATTGACCTTAACTTATAAGACAGTCATTTACATGTGCAATGTTTTGGGCAAAACCATGTAGTCTCATTTCCGACAACAGTTAAAACTTTGTGTTTTTACATATGTTCACATGTTTGGGATGCTCACAAATGTCGCTGCTCTGCAGAATCACATGTGGTAGTGATATAGTGGCGTTGTTAAAGGTATACAAGAAAGAGGTGCCACAGAGCACTGCTGTCATTCTTCATTTTGACAAAGTTTGAACACTGTGTTCTTTTGTGTGCAATGATTCTGCCCTTGGGTCTGTTTTCCTCCTTGTCTTTACCATGCGGCTCTCTTCCTTTCTGCTATCCATCATTTCCCCTTTCTTTCCCCTCACCCTCTCCCAACATTTTGCAGCTCTTCACTCAGTACTCGTTCCTCTAACTCC
Source organism: Ambystoma mexicanum (assembly GCF_040938575.1). Lineage (NCBI taxonomy): Eukaryota > Metazoa > Chordata > Amphibia > Caudata > Ambystomatidae > Ambystoma > Ambystoma mexicanum. Next base: position 1,497,213,719 of record NC_090932.1, on the reverse strand, counting down.
ATCTCCTAATATATTCTCTCCTCCCTTTCTCTAATGCCTCCAGCTCTGCATCCACTCTTTCCTCGTTGTTGTACTAACACATATGCCATCGCCTCCCTCGCCACTTGCTGAACACCTAGGGACTCCATATATCACGTTCCCATGCTCCCTCCATTGTGGAAACACCTCTTTCGCACGCTATCTGAGCATATGGCAAATCTTTCGCCTAGTACAACAAAATACCTTGCACCGGCCCTGTAGAAACCAGTATTGTCTCCCGCCATCCCATTGTGACAATAAGTTTCACATTTTTAAAAGGTATTCAGTTGTTTTAAGGAAATGATACTCCGCGAATGCCGCTGCTCAAGGGTCATTCAGGTCACTGCTACCTACGTATTGCTACTGTTCTAGGTTCCTTTATGACGCTGGTACTGTAGGGCAAGGACGCTCTAAGGTAGTGCAAGTGTCCTGGCTCAGAGCCTTTCCACCTATGGTGATAAGGGACTTATAGGGGCACGAGTACATTGCTTCATACTCTGGGCTCTGGAAGCAGCGACCCCATCATAGAAATGTAGGGAGGGCTCTGGAAGCAGCGACCCCATCATAGAAATGTAGGGAGGGAGACCCCATCATAGAAATGTAGGGAGGGGTATTCACTGCTTCATACTCTGGGCTCTGGAAGCAGCGACCCCGTCATAGAAATGTAGGGAGGAGTATTCACTGCTTCATACTCTGGGCTCTGGAAGCAGCGACCCCGTCATAGAAATGTAGGGAGGAGTATTCACTGCTTCATACTCTGGGCTCTGGAAGCAGCGTCCCCGTCATAGAAATGTAGGGAGGGGTATTCACTGCTTCATACTCTGGGCTCTGGAAGCAGCGGCCCCATCATAGAAATGTAGGGAGGAGTATTCACTGCTTCATACTCTGGGCTCTGGAAGCAGCGACCCCATCATAGAAATGTAAGAAGGGGTATTCACTGCTTCATACTCTGGGCTCTGGAAGCAGCGACCCCGTCATAGGAATGTAAGAAGGGGTATTCACTGCTTCATACTCTGGGCTCTGGAAGCAGCGACCCCGTCATAGGAATGTAGGGAGGGGTATTCACTGCTTCATACTCTGGGCTCTGGAAGCAGCGACCCCGTCATAGGAATGTAGGGAGGGGTATTCACTGCTTCATACTCTGGGCTCTGGAAGCAGCGACCCCGTCATAGGAATGTAGGGAGGGGTATTCACTGCTTCATACTCTGGGCTCTGGAAGCAGCGACCCCGTCATAGAAATGTAGGGAGGGGTATTCACTGCTTCATACTCTGGGCTCTGGAAGCAGCGACCCCGTCATAGAAATGTAGGGAGGAGTATTCACTGCTTCATACTCTGGGCTCTGGAAGCAGCGACCCCGTCATAGAAATGTAGGGAGGGGTATTCACTGCTTCATACTCTGGGCTCTGGAAGCAGCGACCCCATCATAGAAATGTAGGGAGGGGTATTCACTGCTTCATACTCTGGGCTCTGGAAGCAGCGGCCCCATCATAGAAATGTAGGGAGGAGTATTCACTGCTTCATACTCTGGGCTCTGGAAGCAGCGACCCCATCACAGAAATGTAGGGAGGAGTATTCACTGCTTCATACTCTGGGCTCTGAAAGCAGCGACCCCATCATAGAAATGTAAGAAGGGGTATTCACTGCTTCATACTCTGGGCTCTGGAAGCAGCGACCCCGTCATAGAAATGTAGGGAGGGGTATTCAATGCTTCATACTCTGGGCTCTGGAAGCAGCGGCCCCATCATAGAAATGTAGGAAGGGGTATTCACTGCTTCATACTCTGGGCTCTGGAAGCAGCGACCCTGTCATAGAAATGTAGGAAGGGGTATTCTTTGCATTTAACATTTGTATAAAGCACGAGCAAGGCACTGGTGCCATCTGAGTGCTGAACACCATAAGGCATGTCTAATCATAAAGGTAAACCTTTTTATAGAAGCATTGATCAAGAGAGAAAGAGAATCCTACTGATGGACTAAACCTATCTAGTCCTAAATGAATCCATCTTCATAAAACCTCCGGACTGAAATCGAAAAAGTACAGAATAAAAACCACCCAGGTGGCACCCCATTCTGAATCTTAATCTATTAAAATACCCACTCCCGTAACCACGCTCTCAGGGATTTCCTACTTTTCAGAAAACCAAGAATCGTATGTAGTTTAGGAGGTAAACTAAAAGAACCTTTAGTTGAGAGAGCAGATCTACTATCCATTATCTTCGTCTCTAATTTGATCCGGACCTGCTGTTGGGGATCAAGGTGAGTATTGGGGCTCCTCTCTCTGCAAGTGCTTCTAGGGATTCAGCCCTGCCTTTCTGTGCCTTGTGGCACGTTTAGAGGGCACGGCTTTCAAATAGGCAAAGGAATGTGCTTCATGCATACTCCTGCCTGAGGTGCACACAAGATTTGAACTGCATAGATTATTCACTTCATGTGTAGTCCATTAAGCACTTGGTAGTAAGTGCTCGTGACCCCTTTGTTCTAAAAGGCCGAGCACCCACATCAGACTTGTCGGTGGCTGGGGAGGTTCTCAGGTGACCTTTATATTTTATCACCGCAGTAAAGTTGCCACATATACATCCATACATTCGGGAACATTGCACAGAAACAGATTAAGAATCGCGTGCTAAAGTAACTGCATGGTGGGAACACCATGTATTTGATTTGATTTGATTTATAAAGCGCAAAAAACCAGGCCCAGGGGCAACCGGGCACATACTCTTAAACATGTTACAAAAAGCAGTAGTTACAGTAAGTTACAAAAATATACAGATTCAAATGTCCTTCGAGTCCATTATGTTGGGGATCTAGCAACATTTTCGGTCATTCGGCGAGATATGTAATAATGCCTCGGGTGACCCTGTGACAGGGAGTCATATAGATTACAACAAAGACCCAGGAATTAATCGCTAAAGTTATAATTGCCATGGAGGATTTGGCAGTCCTCCCTTTCACGCATGTTTCTATAAAACACAAAGACATTGGGCCTCATTACGACCCTGGCGGTACAGTGTGAATGGTGCCAGTAAGGCACCTGCATCGTTCACACCGCACCGCCGAATTATGAGTTCTGCTCGCGGGTGTCTGGCAGCCCGCCAGCTCTGACCTGGCGGGCTGTGCGGCACCCGCAAGCATAGCTCGTAATTGCACCGGCACCGTTATCAATGGTGCCCGCGCAACCATCCTCCCCACCCCCATTCTGCCCCGTGAGGCAGAATGGGGATGGAGAGCCCGGCAACACCACCACCCGTGAATTGGCAATTACCGGCCCATTCAACTCGTAATGGGCCGGTTATTGCCCATTCGCGGATTGCGGTGCCGGTAGCGAGTTTGGCAGTAGCTGTGCCTGTAAAACAGCCATACTCGTAATGAGCCCCATTAAATGATATCCCAACACTTAAGCCCCGTGTTGCAGACCAATGTCAGTGCACCTTTTAGGCGGATGTAGACCAAACACGCTGCAAACATGCTTCTCAGCACAACAACAATCCTTCAGAAATGTATTGTAATGTAATATTAGAGCATAAATGCAACTGGCAAGCTACTTTCCAGTGTCATCATTTGGCTGTACTGCTTATTAAATGCAACTCTATTTTCATTACTGATGGCAACGAGTAGACACGCCTTCAGTCTGGTTCTGAAAAATAAGTACTTAGCTATATGATGATGTTGTTTCTTTTTTAAAGGAACAAAAGGAATGTTATCACTTTCTCAAGCATTTACACATAACATGCAACAGACACATGAACCCTCCATAAGTAGCATTTTCTGTAGTCAATTCACGGATGATGGTTTGAGGGCCACTTTTTTTTAGGTGTGGGATGGGCCACTTTTTTGAGGCAAAGGGTGGCCCACTTTATTTTGGGTGTCCGGGCCTATTTCCTGTCCCAATCCGACCCTGATGTTTATGGTAGGGGTGAGATGAGGGTGCTGAACTAAACCTACCCTGCCAATTAAGGGTAGAATCAAGAGCAGAAATAAACTTTTTTGCAACAACAACACTACAGTCCACAACACAAGTGATACTGCCTGGTGTGACCCTCTGCATAGTCTGAAACCCTGAACTGCAAACTCAGAATAATATGTCCAGTTCAAAGATTGGGGGCACTCGCTCCCCCAAGCCAATCGCATAACATTATGCATGTCTTCCATTTTTATATCCTGCTAGAAAGAGCTTTAGCTTTCTGACAGAGCTCATGCAAATCTGAGATGGGCTCTGGTGTTAGCTGCTTCCTGATGCCTACTTTGTACACTTTTGTGTTGCCCATACTGCACATGTCAGGGCTGCCGTAGTTAAGTGAGGGAGAGGGGAAGAGATGAGGGGCTTTGCCTGTTACGTGTTCCATCTGGCTGCACTGACCCTTAGCAGCCTGTAGGGGCAGTCGTGACCCACTCCCCATCTGTGAGGCATTCATAACCCTTAGTCACTCCCTGTGTGCCCTTTAAGGATCTACCTAAGATATTATGGCTGCAAGTTTTGAGGTGGTCTGTGCTCTAAAGAAGGCTCACAATTACCATGTTTTGTGTTTGACATCGATACAGCCTCAGACTATTGAGGGTGCATTTGGCACTAAAATGCAGAGAACCATCATGATACGTTGCCTCCTTCGCCACTACAGATACATTTTTAGCAGTCTGTTACTTTTCCATTGGAGGGTCAAGCAACTCAAAGAGCATATTGCCAATGTTTTTCTTTGAGGGACTTACTATGTTTTTAGTGCCATTGTTTTCAGGGGCGATGCTTGCAACCAGGGATGTCATTTGGGCATCAGGGTTCACCATGGGACGCAGTTGCAACTCCTGGAGGACTCCCTTGCGACCCTACATTTGTAAAACAAACAAAACAATGAGGGGGGAAAAACAGAAGGTCCTGTTGTAGCGGGGGTCCCGGTGGGGGAGGGGACCCTGCCACACCAGGTCTGGTGGTTCCCCTGACCCAGTTCTCACCCATCAGGGTGAAGGCTAGGCCAGGGAGGTGCTCAGTAGGGGTTGGCGTTGGAGCTGACCGTGACATGTGGCAAATGTCACAGACCACATTCATCTCCAGCCTCTTCTCCCTCGGTTTCCTTGCAGCTCACATACGGGAACTAGGAAGCTCCACGCAGCTTCCTGGTTCCTGTTTGTGAGCAGCACGGTGGAGCCGAGGGTGGCCTGGAAGGATGGACCAAAGCTGCAAGAAAAAGGTAAGAAGGCTTTAAAAAAATATGATGTTTATTTTGCATATGTGAAGTGCGTGTCAGATGTATGCATGTCAATGGTGGGTGAAGGAGAAGTAATGTGATGTGATGTGTGTTTTTGAATGGCCTGGCTGGGTGGGAGTGTGCCTGTGTAGAGAATGCAATGAGTGGATGTAAGAGAAGGTGTGAGTGACTGGTGGGTGAATGAGTATGAATGTGATGGTGTGGTTTTCTTTAAAAAAACTTGTTTTAATTGGTTTTCAAAAAGCAAATACAAATGCTACAGATACAGCTCCAAAATAACCCCCCTCCTACTCCCTTCCCATGGGGACTGTGTGGGTGAATGTTTGCCAAGTCAGCATAAGTCCAATAATTTCAGGCGTTGGGGCACCATTGCACTCTAAAATCCTCCTTCAGAAAGGTTAGGACCCCCCACCAGTCTAAGAGGAGCACAGCAAGATATTATTCATGGCGTATGTTGCCCACTCCAGCGCCACAAAGTCCCACACTTTCCGAAACCAATCTTGGAGCATGGGGATAGCCTCACCCTTCCACCTCTGTCCAATTAGCAGCATAGTGGCCAGGGTTAACATTGTCCTTGCCTTTCTGCGACCCCAACTCTCCCCATCCTCTGTGCCGTCATCCAACCCCACTAGGACCTCCTCTGGTGGTATAGCCTTCTTGTCCCCAAAGGCCTGGACCTGAGCCTCGTGTATCTCCCTCCAAAAACGCTCATGTTTAGGGCTTCTCCACCAAATAAGCGACCACGTACCCTCCCCACGACACCCCCTCCAACATTCCCGCATGCTCCCAGGGTATGTCTTGTGGAGTCGGGCCGGTGTGAAATGCCACCTATAGAGCAGCTTGTAGCAGCATTCCTGTAACTGGGTTGCTTGAACTACATTTGGTATCCTTTTCCATAATCTCTTCCATTCTCCCCTTGACAGGTCTCTCCTCACCGTTCCCTGCCACAGTTCTATATAGGGCCAAACCGCCCGGGGAATAACCTTGTCCAAGATCTTATACAGATTAGAAATGAACCCCTTGGATCTGTGCTGTGTCAAAAGGAAATTTTTCAAATGGGATTAAGTCGTGGCAGGCTGCCGCCTTGACCAATGGATCTAGAAGTTAATGCTGCAACTGAAAATACCTGAGCCTTTCGATTTCACCCACCTCGAAGCACTGTTTGCATTCCGTGAATGGCCTAATAATAGTTCCCTGGAATGTTTTCTGCACCCCTAACCCCTTCCGCTATTTTTTAAATGCCCATGCTTCTGTCCCAGGTGAGAAGTCTGGATTATTGAATATAGGAGTAAATGGGGATGGGAATGTCGTAATCTTGTATTTCTCTGCTAGTTTGTCCCATGTTTTCGCCACTGGTCTAGTGATAGTGCACGTGTACATGTGCTTCGGTCACTGCTGTTGCGGCAGCCATAAACTTTACTCCAGGTCGTGCCTCACCACTGCCCGATCCATTGCTACGCACTGATTCCGCCCTTTCCCCGAGAACTATTCCCGTATGATCCGCAATTGGGATGCCTCATAGTGCAGTCTAAAGTTTGGGAGCGCCATCCCTCCTTCCCCCCATGGGGACGTCAGTAATGCTCAGCCGATCCTTGTTCTCTTACCCTCCATATAAAATCACTCGTTGCTTTCCTAAGCTCACAAACAAATATATATGGGATTGGCACTGGGCGTGCTTGAAATAGATAGAGCAGTCTAGGGACCGTCACCATCTTCACTGCCGCCATTCTATCCATCCAGGAGATCTTAAGCGCCTTCCACTTTAGGAGGTCCGCCTTAATGGTTGCCAGCATGTGCAGGTAATTGGCCACATGCCAACCAACCAGGTTTGGAGCAATCCTAATTCCCAAGTATCTGATCCCCCCTGGGCTCCATATAAATGGTGACTCAGCCTTCAACCCTGCCACCTACCTGCCCTTAAGCGCGAGGTTCAATAGTTCCAATTTAGTTATGTTGATTTTGAGGCCCGAGGCCACCCCGTATTCCAATAGGATTTCCCTACTTGCCCTTAACGATTCCTCTGCGAAGGCTGCTACCTTATGCTGTATTCTACCAAATGGTATCCCATGCACCTCATCTGACTCCCTTATTAATTCCAGCAATGGTTATAAGTATACAGCGTATAACAAGGGTGAGAGGGGGCATCCCTGCTTGGTCCACCTGCTCAGTTGAATACTGCTGGACATTGATCCGTTAATCTGGAGACGTGCCATTGGGGAGACATAATTTGCCTGAACCATTCGCAGGAATCTCCCTCCGAAACCCATCCTTTATATCACACCGAATAGAAAGGGCCACTCAACTCGATCAAAGGCCTTCTCGGCATCAAGGGATAGTAGGACTGCAGGAATCGAGGATGTATTCACCTTTTCTACAAGGTGTGCTACCCCTCTTATATTGTCAAACGTCTGACGCCCCTGTACAAAGCCAGACTGATCCGGGTGGATTATGGTGGTTAGCACTCCCCCTAATCTATTGGCCAAAATGTGTATATACATTTTTGCGTCCACATTTATTAGCGCTATTGGCCTATATGATGTGCATCTTATGATCTTTGTTGGGCTTAGGGAGGAGAATGATTTTCGCCTCCTCCATTGATGCCGAAATTTTGCCTGACTCCCGGAAGCAGTTAAATAGGCTGGTCAATTGTGGGACCAATAATCCCGCAATGTCTTATAATAATTAGCTGTAAAGCCATCCAGTCCTGGCACCTTATTGGGTGGGGTCCCTTATAACCCTCAGGACCTCGTCTTCTGTGATCTCTTGCCCTAGCTGCTTGCTTTCCTCCTTGCCCACTTTGGGAAGGTGGATCCTCTCCAGGAGGTCTGCCTGAGCTCCAACCGGTGCATTCTGAGACGTGTATAAGTATTTATAATAGGTGACAAAACACTCCTGAATCTTCTCTGTGTGGGTGTGGCGGGACCCTTGATCGGTCATTATAGTGGTGATATTATTTTTACCAGATGCCCCCCTAAGGAGTCTCACTAGTAACCTATTGGCCTTGTTCGCCTTAGCATAAAATCGCTGGTGAGCAAACAATAACAACCTTTCTGCCTTCTTGTTCCTTAAAACATCGGGCTGGCCCACAGCTTGATGATATTCCCTCTATGTTTTCCTAGATGGAGAACCTGTAGCCCGTGTCCTACTAACTTTGACTTCAGCCTCTAGCTAGGTCTCGAGGGCCATCAGTTGTCTATCCCTTTGTGCTTTTAGGCACGATAAACAACCCCCTAATCGTGACTTTGAATGCATCCAAATGAACACTTTCCACTGTACCTGAGGCTTAGTTATTAAACTCCCTTATCTTCTCCTCCAATTCTCCCCTAATTAATGGGTCCCACAGAAGCTCTCCCGGTACCCTCCAACCCTACATCCCTGCTCTCTGCCCAGGCAACTTCAAGTCCTTTGTGAACACAGCATGCTCCGTGCACCCCCTCCATACAACCCATAGTCCGAAGGCTTCAAACCTGTCCCTCAGTGAGGCCGATGTCATTGCCCCCTCATAGGCACACCCCCTTACTCCTATATAGTTCCCGGGGCGATGCTAGATTGAAATCGCCCATCAGTATCAAATTGCCTTGAGAAAACCCTTCTAAAATCTCCAACAATTCTTCCGGAAACCCCTCTTGCCCCACATTTGGGGTCGTAGATGGATGCCAGTGTGTATGTTTCCCCCGGGTATTCCCCACCATGATTATATATCTGCTGCCTTTATCCGCCCGGGAGGCTTTAATCCTAAATTACAACCCATTCCCTAATAGCTAGAGCCACTCCGCACTTCTTCGTCGGGATTGAGGCATGACAAATACTAGAGTAGCCCCTCAGTTTTAATCATGCCTGATCTTTCCTCTGGAGATGGGTCTCCTGAATTGCCAGCATGTCAGGGGTGAATTTCCTAGTAAACAGTCCCAGTTTTTTCCTTTTGAGAGGAAAGTTGAGGCCTCTCACATTATGTGTGGACCACTTGAATGGTTACCTTCCAAGGGAATCACACCCCCATGGCTCCCAGTGCTGCCTGTTTCTCCTATTGCCTCCCCTGCTCTGCTCCTCTCCCCTCTCTCCGCCTCCTCCATATCCCTCATTTGGCCCAGTTTCCCCCACCTGTCTCCGTACCCCAGTCCCCTGCTCTTCCCCCCTGCTCCTTCCCTGCGCCCATCCCCCCAACCTGGGGATGTCACTCCCCTCCCGTTCCCCAGAATCTTCCCCCGCCTACACCCTTCTTCTCCCCCCCGTGCGCTCCCGCCCTAACTGAAACCAAGATGGAACGTCCTCCGATGCCCCTGCCACTCAAATCAAGCCTTTGTTGTCCACCACCCCTTTTAAATTTGGCCGGGTTATCATTCATCCTCCATTTTTGTTACCCATCATTCCTCTTTTCACACCCAGATCCCCCTCCCACTGTTGCCCATTCCCATGTACAGGGCTTCGACCGATTCTCCACCTGGGGGAGGCGGTCTTCCTGGTGTCCTTGTGTCATGTCCAGCTGTAGAAGATCTTCTCCCTCGTGCACAGATGTAATGCGTTTTTTGACCCCTTCACATTCAAATACCAGGCCAAAGGGGAAAATCCATTTGTAGCAGATTCCTTTACTGATCAACTCCCTTATCACCGGACCCATCTGCCTCCTCTTGAGCAGTGTGCTTCCGGCCAAATCCTGGAAAAGAGCTATTGTGATGCCTTTGTATTTGACTGGTTCCTGCGCCCTGGCCGCTCGCAGGACCACTTCCTTTCAGGGCGTAGCGTGAGAATGCCACCAGCACGTCCCTCGGCCTGCCATTGGGGTCCCTAGCTGTCCTGCCGGATCGGTGGATTCTCTCCAGTTCAATGTTTTCAGAGCTTGTATCTCCCAGGAGGCCTGTGAAGATCCTCTGAGCCTCCCCCTTTAGGTCCCTGTCTGTAACGGCTCGTGGAGGTTTTTGACCCTTATATAAATTCTCCTTGAGCGGTTCTCCATGTCCTCCATCAGAAGTTCCAGGTTTTGTGTGGCCACCTGGTGCTGCTCCATTGCTTACCCCTGTGCTGGTGTATCTTTGTCCACCTCTTGGAGCCCCTTTTCCAGGAGATCCATCCTTTCCCCTAGCTGGCCAACCTCCTGTCTTATTTCCTTTGGGGACAGGTTAAGGTCCGATGGTGTGTTTTTGAATGTTCTAGGTGGGGGGGTGTGTGTCTGTGTAGAGAATGCAATGGGAGGAGGTAAGAACAGGTGTATGAGTGAGTGACTGGTGGGTGAATGAGTATCAATGTGATGGTGTGTTTTTGAATGTTCTAGATGGGTGGGTGTATGCCTGTGTAGAGAATGCAATGGGTGGAGTTAGGAAAAGGTGTATGAGTGAATGACTGGTGGGTTAATTAGTATGAATGTGATGGTGTGTTTTTGAATGTTCTGTGTGGGTGGGTGTGTGCCTGTGTAGAGAATGCACATAGGTGGATGTAAGAGAAGGTGTGAGTGATTGACTGGTGGGTGAATGAGTATGAATGTGATGGTGTGTTTTTGAATGTTCTGGTTGGGAGGGTGTGTGCCTGTGTAGAGAATGCTATGAGTGGATGTAAATATCTCCAGCTTTCTCTTCAGAAGTATCTTCCTATTCGAGCTCTTCGCTCCTCCACCTCCAACTCCTTGAGGGTCAGTCGCTTTTCCAAGCAACGAGTTGGGGGCAGATCTCTCCCTTCGGCTGGAGCCTCCCTCTGGAACAGCCTCCCTGCCTCTCTGAAACTTGAGCAGAACCATCTGCGGTTTTCCGGAACCAGCTCAAGACTTTCCTCTTTGCTTCTGCCTTCTCTCTTCCTCTTCCCTGCTGATCTCCTGTCTGATACTGCACTGGTTACCTGGCTACCCTTTGAACCACGGGCCCAGGTCTCTGCCTGCCCAGTTGCACACCTGCACTGCCTCTTGGCAACCCCGCACTTGGGACTGTATCTGCAACACTCCAGTCCCCCCACCTGCACTTATCTAACTCTTGTTTCTGCACTTAACCCCCGCACTGCCACCTACTGGCCGCACTTCTTGTTTTTCCATGTTTTGATCCTATGTCTTGCACTTCCTCCTCCTCCCCTTCCCCTGGCACTTTTTCCCCTTCCCTCTCCCCTGAACTTGCACGATCTCAATGTCACTTGGCCTAGCAAGATCGTTGTCCTGTCCGCCCTTTGTTCCCCTCCCTTGCCTTGTCGCACCTTGAATCACTTGTGTATAGGCGCGCTATAATTTCTTATCATAGATCAGAGAGTGAGTGAGTGGTGGGTCAATGAGGATGAATGTGAAGGTGTGTTTTTGAATGTTCTGTGTGGGTGTGTGCCTGTGTAGAGAATGCAATGGGTGGAGGTAAGAAAAGGTGTGAGTGAGTGACTGGTGGGTGAAAGTGTATGAATGTGGTTGTGTGCGTTTCAATGTTCTGGGCGGGGGTTGGGTGTGTGCCTTTGTGGTGAATGCGGTGTAAATTAATGTGAGAAGGGATGTATGGGTGAGTGACTGGTGGGTGAAAGGGGATGCATGTGTGCATGTGTGTGCAGGCCCCGGGAGACTGGGGATCACTGGAGCATTTTTGCCACATCCTTTATTGACTCTGCATGTTTTACTGGTATTTTCAGGCAGATCCAAGTTCATGTGTGTCATTACCTGGCTAGACTGGCATTTTGGTGCAGTCAGTCTAGCCAATGCTTACTGTGGTATGGCATTTCTTACTTGCCATCTTTAAAAAAGCAAGCATGATAAGTAGTGTTACCGCGCTACACTGATGTTTTGGTGTAGCGGCCTGTATATCTTTTACTGTAGCATGACTTTTCATTAACTGAGCATCTATGATGAATCAAGCATGATAAGTGTTCTTATGAGTCTGAACCGGCTTACATTGGAACTAGTTTGGACAGGTTTTCATATTGTGACTAGTCGCTTTTAATGGCCAAACCAACGGGAGTATGTTCTTACATAGGAGTACTGGCATATATTGGCAGAGCCAGTTTTGTGCCCAGTGCCAGTAATGTTCCTATAAAAAAAAACATCTTAAAGCAAACATGAGTATGGTCTTATATGGGAATGCTAGCATATGTTGGTGGTGTATAGGAGCAGGTGGATGCCTCTTCTCTGCTCTCCGCCCCCTCACCACCGTTCTATTGGAATAGCAGACAAAGATCTACAATTGGGAACCCATGCATTAATCCATGCAACAGTCCCATACTGAGTCCAATGTATGAAAGACGGTATGCACTCAGTCAGCCATTCAGAATGTACCCTCTCGTTGAGGCAGTGTAAGGATGCTACCGGGAAGGATGTCCACTGCCAAGATATCAGAATGTAGCTATGGGTAATATGGATGGACTCTAAGTAAAGTCTGATGACAACAAACTGATGTCATAAAGAAGATATATGAACTTATGCTGAAACAATATGAAAATACTGAAGACTGGCGATGTATCTGAAGCACTAAGAGAAACATGTACCTAAAGAGAAAGTAAAGAGAAAGTAATTGTGAATATAAGAAGAAGTAACTTGCTGACCAACAACTGTAAATACGCCGTAATGCAAGATAGAAAAGGCATAAAGAAGCCTGATAAAAAGAGGTATTTAAATAACGTTTAGGACGGCCATTGGCAGAAAATGGACGATGGCCCGTGTTAAGAATTAACCCTGCTACCTCAAAATATGAGCCTAAGATTGCAAATTGAAGAAGTTGTTTTTGTGTCAGAATAAGGAAGTGCCTTGGCCTGGGGTCAAGGAGGCTATTTCAAGAGATGGGTTCAACGCACAAAGGGAGTCGAATGAACAGACCATGTGTGTAAGACACATTTCGGCTAAGATTAGGAGAGACAAGGACATTTGCAGGTGCCAAGTGTTGGACAACCACAAAGGCAAAGGCCTATGTGAGATGGAGTGAGCAAGTATCTAAAGGCCAGAAAGGGTAATGGCACCCTGTTTAATAAAATCACATATGAGTAAATGAGAGGCTGAAGTGGACAAAATCATGGACTCCTGACACGTGACTCAGAAGTTGGAAGCAAGGACAATTACTCATTAAAAGCCCAGATGGAGAAAGGGGTGCTCATACTCCCTCGAATGTTCAAGAACAGTGAGCAGACTATGAGGTCAGCTACAAACAGAAGACCTTGGTTAAGGATTAGGTCGATGAAATACGATGGACTAATTGGGAAACCAAGGGATAAACTGACGCATCTCAAGCACCAGGGTTTCATTTTCACTCATGTGCTGCTAAACAAGCCGAAAGTCCAAGGTTGGATGGGGTTGCCAACCAATCATAAAGCCTGCCATGCACTTTTACATACAATGTTGCAGTTATCAAATTGCTGCCATATTCTCTGCTATAATCAGTATATTATGTATGTAGAAGTAGCTCAGGGCATGTCCTACAGACAAGGCGCAGCCAATGAGAAATTAACCCTTATATAATTCTATAAGTAGACATGTTCCCCATATCCAATCCCTCCCGTTAATAGGTTTTGCAAATGCCACGTAGGATGGCATCATAAATGACGTATGTAAAAGTATATAAACTCTGTATAAGCAAGATAAAGTGTGAATACGCATGCATCTATTTTGATCTGACCAGACGTCCAGAGTGGGTCCTGCAATAATAAGGCGGAATGGGATTAACGGCGCCGGCACCATTACCGGCGCCGTTAAACCCATTCCTCCCCCCCTCGTAATGAGGCACATGGTGTTTTCCTAACCCCTCAGCTAGTATCAGCACCACCACCTCCAGATGGAGAGGTTGGAGTACTAGATGTGTTACATGGCATAAATGCGTGCATGAGTGTGCGTGCGCTTGCCAGTGTGTGCCTTACACCATGTCTGTGATTGTACCTGCCTCTGGTTCTCGGTGTGTGGATTCTTCCGTGTGACTCTGATTGTATGCCTGTCAATGTGTATAGTTTGTGTGCCTGCTTGTAGGTCATTGTGTTTATGCTCCACAGTCTGCCTGTCAGCGCCTCTGCTTGTGTTCTTGTGCGTGTGCATGAGTGCCTTCTTGTGGGACCTCCTCTGTGTCTCTGTGTGGGTGTTACTCTGTGTAGTTGCTTGTGTGTCGCTAAGTATCTGTGTCACAAAGAAGAGCAGCATCAACACAGAACTGAATACTTCAAATAGTATTTATTTTAGATATTTACTGAGTTGGGTGAAATTAGTTAACCAAACCAATTTAAAATTATATTCAGCAAAGCAACAGGATGGTTTCTCCTTGGGTTCAACAGTTCTTGGGTCAAGAAGTCTTAGTCTGGTCTACCTTTTACAGACAGGTCAATGTATTTAAAGCACAATGTATTTCACAGGGCTGGGGGCGGCTAGGTTTTCCTGACTCTTCTTTCTTGTCTTCTGGTCCCTCTGGTTCTTAGTGTCTACTTCTTCCCAATGTTGTGGGAGAATGTCACTCAGGGTACACCACCGTCCACATGCATCTGCAGGACACAGTTTAGGATTTGGTGCAGGCCAATTACCCAGAGTCTTCAGCACAGTAGCCCTATTCTGACTTTCTCTGCAGTCTCATGACAGCAATGTTCCTGTCCCAGGGTTCGGGCTTCATTACCCGAAAGACTGACTGAGGATTGGCAGCAGTCGCCTTCCTAACAGGGGCTCATTATCTTCTCCTATCTCCTCTTCCTGTTCCCCTTCTATTTCCTTGTCGGTTTCCTCAGCAACTGTCCAGCATTACTCCTGACTTCTTTTTTGGTTGTCTCTGTCACTTTTCCGTTGTAGTTCCCTTCCCCGTCCTTCTCTGTGACTTCTGCTTCCTCCTCCCATCTCCTACTTTCCTCTCTGCTGCTCCTCTCAATCACCTATCCAATACTTCTTTCAGCACCCTCCTTACAAGTTCTGTAAACCTCCTCTTTTGCTCTCTTCCTGCCAACTTCCAGCACAACTTCTTTCCACCTATTCTCTGGTTCGCCTCCTGCCACTTTCCTCACGATTTATGCAACCTCCTTTGTGGTGCTGATACTCCCACCCTCCTCACAATTCCTCGGCACCTCCTCTCTGGTGCTCCTCCTGCAACCCTCCTCACTACTCTTTGCCGTCTCTTCTCTGGTATTCTTCCTACCACCCTCCTCACCACTCTTTGTCACTTCCTGTCGTCTGATGCTCATCTGCCACCCTCCTCACGATTTCTTGGTGCCTCTTCTCTGGTGCTCCTCTAGTCACCCTCCTTACAACTCTTCCTGATATCTCTGCCTCCACCCATGCTTCTTCCTACACATTCCTTCCACCTCATTTCTGGTTTCCTTCACAGCCTCCTCTCCATTCCCCCAATCTCTGTACATTTCACCAGATCCTCAATCCAACACTGCGGATGCAGGATATGTGAGTTTTATAGAGTCTCTGCCCCTCACCGTGGGCTGTTTCCCCTAAGCATCTGCACCTGACAGTGGTGAGAGATCAAGAACAGTGATTGGCTTTTGGGTTTTTTAGGTCTCGGCTCATCTGTATTTGATGGCATTGTGCAGGACTGCTGGAGAACGTAGACTAAGCTCTGGAAAGGCTCAACCACCATCTTGGTTGGAGCGTGCGCTGTTGCGGGTTGCTGTGCAGAGGGCTCACACCCGGCTCTCCATCTTCCGCCTGTAGAACAAAAGTGTCTCGTCTCACCCACCTGCTGCCAAAGCAAGCACCGGGAAAGTTTCCTCCAGAGAACCCCTCGCTTCATGTTTATGTCACGCATGTTGCGGATCAGGTTAGGCCATATAATTTTAAAATATGTTGGAACAGTGCACTGAATCGTCCTTTGGGGAAACTCTTAAAGGGACTGGTCCAGCATTGGCATATGCTGTGACAGCCCTCTGCCGCTGAACGTGGACCAACATAAGCTCTTCCCCCACGTTCTTGTGAGTAAGATGGCCTCATAAGATGCTCTGTGTCCCTGCCAGTGCCACACTGCCCTATCGTACATATGTCTTTCAGGATGATAGAATTTCTGAAATGTCCCTGTCTATCTACGGAATGTCTGCCTGGCCCTGGATGGACACCATTCTTGCATTTCGATCTGCAACCTTTTTACAGAGTTTGTTTGTGGCCCGATTTGTTGTTGGATGAGTAATTCTAGCGGGGTTTATAGTTGCAAAATGGACCACAATTTTCACATGCATCCCTGATGCATTGATATGCAGTCGGGTCTTTGTGTAAAGCATGGGTGGGTGGGTGATGAGTATATACCCAGAGAAATTAGACTCCTGCGCCACTGTTTGATATACAGTTTACAGATTTAGTGGGTGCTTTGCGACCAGTGGGGGCAACACCACTGAGCTGATCGAGGGCTTGCTCCCACCCCCTGAAATCTTGGGCTATGTTGTCTTGACCTGGCTGACCTACAGAACCGTGGCAAGACAGAACACAAAACAGAGATTAAACAGCACCTGGGCGTCCCTGTTAGCAAAGGGAGGGCCCAGCAATTACTAACCTAAAGCATTTCACTCTCAGCACCTACATTCATATGTGTACATTTTTAGGCAATCACAATTGTGATGTGGGGTTAGTACTTGCATGCCGGGGAGTGATTGGAAAGGTAGAGAGGGGAGAGGGGACCTCTCATTCTCACAGCTCCTTAAGTGGGTGCTTTCAGAGGTAACAGGCAGAGGTTTCTGCTTTTGACACTGAAGCTTCACCAGAATAGTCTCATTGGAATGTGAAAAGAAGTTAGATGCCCCTACACAAGTAAGTTTGCTTCCCCCCCCGTCTCTGAAGTTAGCACCTATGCCAATATTTGAAGGGTTAGCCCCGTCCACCCCCGAAATGTTAACCTAGATGCATCCCTGGAAGAGGCTGATGTGCGTACTTGAGAGAGGTGAGGAGGGCAGCCTTTCCTGAAAGTGGAGGCATTAAAGTTTGACTGTGCTTGTTCAGAATCAGAAAAATGGACTTGCACAGACGCAGTGAAACTTTCATGCTGCTACTTTCAAGACATCCATCGCCCATGTGCCTCAGCAACATGAAATGCTCACGTCAGCCCCCTCCCCACGGAATGCGAGCCAACATATAATGACATTGGGCCTCATTACGACCCTGGCGGAAAGTTACCGCCAGGGCCGTGACTTTACCGCCATGGTGCTAACTACGTTAACACCATGGCGGTAAGGGGATTTACCGCCCCATTCCGACCTTGGCGGGGCGGTAAATCCCCAATCCCCATTTACCCTTCCCCATTCCCATTTTTGCCCCATAGGGCATAATGGGAGTGGGGAAGGCGTTAATTACGCCACCGTAAATTACGGTGGCGTAATTAACACCAAGTTCCCTTACCGCCATGGATTTTTACACCCGCTAGAAGCAGGTGTAAAATCCGCCATGGCGGAGAGGGAACTCGTGATTGGCGGTAAGGGGTCGGCGCAGCTAACGATGGCGCTAACCCCTTACCGCCAGGGTCGTATGTGTACTTTGACATCCGAGGGTAGCGGGCTTCTGTGTACACTTTCTTTTCCTTCAGCATGTGTTCTGCGGCTAGAATAGCATTTTGGTAGAGTTAGTCTGGTCGCTTATAACTCTGGCATAAACTTATATTTATTTTACTTTTTTATGGGTAGCTATAATAAAATAGGCATGGCATCTTTTATGACATGGCTACACTGGCATTTTGGTGTAGCCAGTCTAGTCATTTATTACTGTGGCATGACCTTATATGTACAAGTGTTATGGTGTAGAATTTACTTTGTTTTTCTCAAGAATATGCTTCAAAAGTTGCTGTGCATGGCAATGTTTTAGGTGGAGGTAATGGTTTGCAGCAATCTGTAACAAAATGAGGACGGTTGATTGATAACGGTTAGGCTCTGGAGTGGGTGTAGGGGCACCAATCTGATAGTTTGCATAGAATGGCAAAATTCCTTGCACCAGCCTGATTCCAGTGCCGCTGCTTGTCTGCTTGTCAGTGTCTTCCTGTGTGCCTGCCAGTGTGTTTGTAGGTGCCACTGTCTGTGTGGCTGTTTGTGTTTTCTTTGTGTACCTGTCAGTGTCTGTGGTTGCCCGTGTATCTGTTGTTTTATGTGCCTGCCAGGGGCTGTTTTAGACACCTTCCGGACTTCAGCGGGAGACAGAAAAGCTGGCCCGAAGCATTGTGTTCATAGCTCTGAAAAACACGCCCACGATGAGCCTTCAACCTCTTTCTAAAATAACAATGTTGGCTTCACTGCAACTGTGCCCGTCTGGTTACAACAGTGACCGTAAGCCTACCTGCACTGTTGTTACCAGACCAGCACTGTACGACTCTGTGGGTGGGTGCTGTCCTGCCCTCCAGGGTCCGACCTGGCAGGCGGAACAGCACCCAGCTGCAGAGTTTCATGAAAGGACCGCCACCTTTATTAAAGGTGCCGGGGCTTCCATGATCCCCATTCCCATTGAGACCTAGGGGACTGAAATGGGAATGAGGATTTACAATTTGCCGGCGCTTGACTTCCTGGAACGCCAGGGTTGTAATCCCCCGGTGTTATCCGCAAGGCAGGCACTGGTAAATCTTGCAAGTCCGGTGGCAACCCGCCGGTAGCACCGGCAGGGTTACCGCCGGACTTGTAATGAGGCCATGGTGTATAAATGAGAACAATATTCCTACACATTTACATATATCGAATCTGCTTTGGGCAATACCTTTGAACAACTAAGGATCAATATGCCATGAGATTTAAGCACATCAGCATATCATGCCAGTGTGCTGCATATAACAGGAACATTAGTGCATGTTTCGACAGTCACTGGGCATATGATTATGATTGCAGGTGCGCACAGGGCAAATGATGCCAGCACTTGGTGTCTCGAGAGAGTACATGACCATATGATGACAACATCTAGCATTAAGTGGAAGTGCATGGCATATCAAGGCAAAATATGGCATAACATATAACGTCAGTATCCTGGGGACATGGGCATATTCACATTTCTGGCATATAAGTGAGGAAAATGGCCACACAATGGCACCACTCGGGCGTATGAAGAGATTCCCACACTTCAGCATTCATACACCCCTTCCGACCATACACCATAAATCTACACACAAACAATGCAACAATAAAAATGTAAAAATCAGGCAGACACCAACACACATAAAAGTGTCCAACGCCACACGTCCACCCGCTCTCGAGCCGCACACCCATCTACAGACAACACAGCACAAACACGCTTGGCCTGTTGGCTTCCATTTTGTTATCAGAACCAGCAAAACAGCGCAACCTGTGACCATCTGTATACAGGCGCATTTTCTTTCCACCACGCGGGCTTACTTACAAAGAAAACATGTTCTTTTGTACTGTAGAGATAGATCTGATGGCACGCGTCTCAAAACATCCCAGAGGTGATGGGACGGGCCTGGAACTGTAAGTCGTGAAAGCCGTTTAAACCCTAATTTCCCGAAGTGTTGGACTATGAATTTACTCAAATCTGCCAGTAAAAGCGTTTCTTAGAATTAGCGGTTGACCTTTGGCTCGCACACAGTGTTCCGTTCCTTATTTGCTTAATATATAAAGACACGCCAGCTGGCAGCAGTCCTATCACACGTCTACCCAGAATCCCCAAAGGAGTGCAATACTGAGCAAACATCTCTGCTGAATGTAGTGTGTGTCCTGGCTGACGTAGGAGCAACATGAAGCTTACTCTCAGCGTTGGGGAGGTTGATAAACAAGCCCCGACGTTCGGTTGCTTTTGTTTTTGGCCAAAGAACGTAAAATGACTTGATTCCAGATGCCCCGGTATTGTCTATTGAGCCATCTCAAGATGTCCCCCGATTTTTTTTGAAGTGTGCCAGGATTAGCGGAAATGTTGCCTCCTTAGGAACATAAGTTACATGCCCTGTTTATACCCACAAAGTTGGACCGATAAAACGCATATAGAAGAACCCACGGCTGCAGGGCATTATCTACAACAAGACATGAAACACCTAACTACAACTGCGCTGATTGCTGATGAAAAGTCCAGTTGGGCGTAGCTGGTGGATGCGGGATCCCTCCTCCTTCTCATCACCAGTTGTGTTTGGATCGCGGGCCACGGTACATTCACTCCTACACACTGGGCCGCCCACACAGGTTACAGAAAGACGGAGCCATCGTAACGTTGACCTCCACTTTATTCTCTCTCCTTCTCGACTGCCTTTCCTCCTCCCCACTCCCTTTCTTGCTGCCCACCCCGTGCCTCCAGCTTCCTGTACCTCTCTTAAATTCGTCCTCTGTTAAGACAGTCCATGGTCATTGTCAACTGCAACACAGCTGACACGTGTTTCGACCATGAGTCTTCCTCTAGGCTGAACTCGCTCAGATAAGTTTAACCCAGTTGGGTTTAAAGATAGGAATGGGGGACTGATAGTCCCCACGTTACGCAGAAATTGCTGTATAAGTCTCTCGTCTCATGCCAGTTGGCCTAACATTACTGGACACAGTAAAGTTAGGCCAAATGGCATGAGATGAGAGATTTAAACAGTTGAACTTATCTGATCGAGTTCAGCCTAGAGGAAAACCCATGGCCGAAACATGTGTCGGCTGTTTTTCATCATATTAAAATAACACAGATTTTCATCAACAATCAGTTCAGTTGTGGGTGTGTTGCATGTCTAGTTATGCTTAAAGACATGGGGACTTAGTGTCTTAATGCATACCCAACTGCAGCAGATTGGGTTACTAATAATTAGTGGCAGTAATCGTTATTGACAAGCGCCGGGGTTCAAGCAGCACACCCCAAACATTTTGAATGTACATTATCTACAATAAAGTTGTGAATTCCACTCCAGGAAGGATCTAAGATTACAGTGTCAGGATGGGTTCAAAAAAGATGTCAGGTTCCTAACGAGGCAAACCTACACTTCATTGCTAGACTGAATGGATGTGTCCCTCCTCAAGAAGTAGCTTGAATTCCCCAGGTAAGAAGGAAAGGTGGTTTTGGGGCAACACCTATGGCATCTATGGATTCTTACTCTCCAACATAACAGCTGTTTCCCCTTGGGATGGGTCTGAGTAAACAGGGGTGTCCGGGATGGTCATGCTATGTTGTGCCAGGGACCTTCCTATAGTGGGATTACGCATTCTCCAGTTTCTCTAATCCCAACATAGCCCCAAGGGCATCGTGCCCAGACACTTCTTTCTCTCTGTCACAGACACAGGGATATAGCACCCTGGCCTTTCTTATCTCATGCTTCACAATGACAGGAATATAGCGCCCCCCCCGGACACTTTGTGCCCATCATGCTACTTCCTGATACAGGGCTATAGTGCTCCGGCTCATTCTTGAGGGATATAGTGCCCTTCCCACGACTAAGAGGCACCATGTCCTTCTCACTTTCAAGGGAAGGCGAGCAGTTCTATTCCCTTCAGAATGATGAAGTGGTCCACTCTATGGATCACTCCTGAGTCATCCTGCCCAACTGGCACAGGGCCTTCAGTTCCTCCCCTCTCATGGGTCAGTGCTTCCTTCGGTGCCCGGGTCTCCAGATCTCTCACTTCACTTCATGCTGCTGACTCGCCAAGGAAAGGTCTCTTGTATCATCTCTGCTGCTCCCTCGTTGGCTGCTCCCTCTGGCCTTTCAGAGGAATTACTTCCTTGCTGCTGACACATGCTCTTCCTGGATTGGCTTTTCTCTTTTTCTTTCTGTTTGGTGCCTTTCCATTGGTTCATTTGACTGCTTACATTCTCTGTCCCACCCGCTGCACGTCCGCAGTATCCCAAGCTCATAAAAAGCCTGGCTGTCATCTGGACATCACATGGAAGTTCTGACTCTTTGCTACATTGCTCTGCTGAAATTCTGCCTCAGCTTCACATGGCCTGCCCACTTCCATGACGTTCCTTGTATCTGCAAGGCAAAACTCATCGAACACTCTACTTCTAGTGGTATAACGGCTCTCTGGTAGCCTGGCTTGAGAGTGGGAGCCTGCAACAGCAGACTACATCTTTCTATGTTGTGTTCATCACTCTGGTTGCCACAGAGATCTCCTCTGGAATTCAGGCTCCCTCTGAGTTTGCTCTCTGACATCAGCACTGTCCATAAGAGTTTGTTTAACCACATCAGGCTACCTCACTGATGGTTTCTCTGGATTCAAAGGATTCAAAGCATCTAAGACTAGGTGAACTACTTGGTCTGGGGTTGACCCCAGAACACCTGTGACAACAATGTTGCTGAAGCCCATACAGTTAGTATCACTTCCTTCAACCTGCATTCAAGAGCAAGCGACAGAGTATAGGACCAATGAGGAAGCAGAAGTGTCATTCTGCATTCTGAGTCTCCTATCTCTGAGGCCACATCACTCAGATTGTGGCATTGCCCCGGACGTGGAAGGGGACTCCACAGCTCCCATCCTGTGCCACCAACAGGTAGCTCACACCTCCAGCGATATTGCCCTGGTACAGTAGGCTGGCCTTCTTGGGAGGCACAGTCCCCTCCAGGCCTTGGGATGCAGTCATGGCTGTGACTTCATCACACACCCTTAACCTTCTTAACTCGCTCTCCCAATGTTTTTCCTGTTGGGGAGTATACTTTCCTTGTGTGATCTACAGAGGATATTGCTGCCACATTACTCATGGCCATCCTAGCTGATATTCCCCCCTCTGGCCATTCAGAATCTTTCCGTACGTCCTGATTAGAGTAAGGAGATCAAGGGGAATGTACACAAGCAAATTGTCAGAAAAGGTCACATTTCGAAAGCCATAATGGATCACTGGGGCAGGAGGCTTGCCATCATTGTAAATCCTCACTGACATCCATAGTTCCCCACTCTTGTAACAAATGTCCCCAAGAATCGTTCTTTGATAAAAGCTATGTGTATTTGTGGGATTTAGCGTCCTCCGAAGAAGTCCTAGCTTCACTGTGAGCTAGCCGGTTGTCAAATCATGGGAAGCCAATCTCCACTAGGTTGGTTTTAGGTAATGCAGGCATGACTACTGCTTACAGATCCCCCTGGTGGGAGTTGGTTCGGAAAAACTAGCCCAGCCCAAACACTGTCTTCTTACTCAGTGAGTCTTACAAGGCATCCATATCTTGGCTCGCCACGGACACCGCAATTATGTAGTTTCTCCTTGCTCACTCTTGAGCATACATTGGTGGTTTTAGATGTAGTGCTTCTTCTGCATTACTAAGGTACTCCTGCTCTCCCAGGCCTTCCTACTGCGATGTGGCAGATAACTCGGCGAACAGAGCATTTAGGGGTTTATCCATAGTTCTCAAGACCGCTGGACACCCTATTTCCTGAAGTCTTGGAAAGAAAATGCTCACCCCTGCCGCACCCTGGGAGGAGGGTATGGCAAATTTGAACTCCACACAGAAGCTCAATGGGTCAACGCCCACTGGTGACCTCTGAAGGTCTGGATTCTCTCCTCCAAAAAGAGACTATACAGTTGCCTCTCTCTCTCTCTCTCTCTCTCTCTCTCTCTCTCTCTCTCTCTCTCTCTCTGAGAATATATATCCTTTGCTGCTCCCTTCTGCTTTTCCAAGGTCCCTCAATGGAGAACTAGTATTAAGCAATGACACCCATGAAGTGCATCCATCTTTAGACCAAAACCACTCAAGATTCGCACAAGAAGCATTGTTATGCTAAAAGAAACAGGGCAAAATCCTCTAATACAGAAAGATTTAGAGTAATCACCCTTTTGGGATTGATCAGTTTTCTTCGGTCATTTGAAAGACAGTTGAACCCAGTGCCAAAGAAAAGCCAGAAAAGAGGCCATCAAGGACTCAGTTGTTGGTTCAATTGCCAAGGGTTTCCATATTGTTTATATCCATATAATGAATGGTGGGACATCAGCCTTCTTCCCCCAAATGGCCCCAACCCAGCAAGCTATGCGAGTTCATCTAGCAAGTGTTTTACAGTCTTTATATCATATTGAGGATAGCGCATCTGATTCACAAAGATTTGAACTTAAGCAGATCAGAACACACTTTTGAGCATCTCAGATTGCAGTCGCTACTTTATATCGGTTTGCAAAATGTAACACCAGAGCCAAAGCCGTTGCTGGGGTGGTGGGGGGCGCTGAGAGGGCTATAGTTCCGGATACAAGCTCAGGGGCTGCAAAAGGATAGCTAGCCAAGAGTCCCGACAGTCCTGACATTAGCGTAGCCCCGGATCTTTTCCAGACGTAGCAACACCCCTGACCGGAGCAAAGGCATGGCTGCTCGGAGCATCTCTAAAATGGCCGTAAGTAAATCTCTGTGAATTCCATTTGAACCTGAGGATCTGAAAAATGCTTTAGCCATCTTCAGATTTGCTCCAGTTTGAGAATCTGTGACGGTAGCAGGTGAGGTTCTAAGATGCTCATGGGCATCTCCAGATTTGCTCCAGTTTGAGAATTTGTGATGGCAGCAGGTGAGGTTCTAAGATGCTCATGGGCATCTCCAGATTTGCTCCAGTTTGAGAATTTGTGACGGTAGCAGGTGAGGTTCTAAGATGCTCATGGGCATCTCCAGATTTGCTCCAGTTTGAGAATTTGTGACGGCAGCAGGTGAGGTTCTAAGATGCTCACGGGCATTTTCTGATTTGCTCCAGTTTGAGAATTTGTGACGGCAGCAGGTGAGGTTCTAAGATGCTCACGGGCATCTCCAGATTTGCTCCAGTTTGAGAATTTGTGATGGCAGCAGGTGAGGTTCTAAGATGCTCATGGGCATCTCCAGATTTGCCCCAGTTTGAGAATTTGTGATGGCAGCAGGTGAGGTTCTAAGATGCTCATGGGCATTTTCTGATTTGCTCCAGTTTGAGAATTTTTGACGGCAGCAGGTGAGGTTCTAAAATGCTCACGGGCATCTCCAGATTTGCTCCAGTTTGAGAATCTGTGATGGCAGCAGGTGAGGTTCTAAGATGCTCATGGGCATCTCCAGATTTGCTCCAGTGCAAAACTTTGTTAAGTCCTAAGACTCAGAAGTAAAAAGCATAGCTCTTCAGGCACTGAGTATTCCACGATGTCCTTTATAGAAGCTAACATTTCCTGCCAGAACCCTCTTCAGTTTCTGGTAAGCCGGGCAAATGTACAACACCTCCCATTTCAGGCCTCAACCCCTCCTGGACCTGGCATTGGGATTTGGGGAAATAAAACAGAGCCTTGCTGGTTTAAGATGCTAGTTGTATGAAATCTTCAGCCAGGCTTCCTGTGTTAGATGAGTTTGTTAAAAGATTGTACATCGCTCCATCCATCGAGTCCAGCCTCCTCTGCATTATTTTGTCCAAATGGCTGTCAGAGCTATGAATGACACCCCATTTCAAATGCTCTTCAGCTGATTGTATAATTCTACAGAGAGCTGAGATCAGGTGCTTGGTCCCTGTATGTGACAGTAACTATTTCCCGACTTCGGGGCGTGATCTGCTTGCTTTGTGCCAGAGAGTGGCTTGTTATTCCTTCGAATCCAATCCGGGCATAAGCAGGTGTACTGTGCTTATTTAATGAGAAATCTGCCTAGCACTGCGAACAGGCTTCCTTTCATCCCCTGCCACCACATCTCCCACCATTCTGCATCCCCTCTGCAGCCAATTGGTGTTCATGGTGTTCATGAATAGAAGTGAAGGGGCAAGATTATATTTGGAGACTAAATGATGCCAAGTATTGGTGGTCGTGCTTCAATGCTTGCTAAGCTACAGGTTGTTTCGTTCTGTCCCGTTTCATTTGCATCCACAGGACCCCAGCTAAAGCTGTGCCCCACCATCGCATGGTCCATACAGGGCAGGCCCACACATGGGGGACCATTCAAACCTCATCCTTAACCGAGCTGCACGCCTGTCGCAATTGTGGCAGGGTCTGAAGTATTGGAAGGCCAGACCGCCTCTGCTCTTTGCTATCTTTAATTATGCATTGGTTGCTCAGGGGGCCTCATCACGACCCAGGCGGTAAGTTACCACCTGGGCCGTGACTTTACCACCATGGCGTAAACTATGTTTACGCCATGGTGGTTGGCGGACTTACCGCCCCATTCCGACCTTGGCGGGGCGGTAAGTCCCCAATCCCCATTTACCCTTCACCATTCCCATTTTTGCCCCATAGGGCATAATGGGAGTGGGGAAGGTGTTAATTACGCCGCCGTAAATTACGGTGGCGTAATTAACTCCATGGTCCCTTAGCGCCATGGATTTTAACACCTGCTAAAACAGGTGTTAAATCCGCCATGGCGCTAAGGGACCTCGTACTCAGGCGGTAAGGGTCAGTGCTGTTTACGGCGCTGTAAACCCCTTACCGCCTGAGTTGTAATGAGGCCAAGGGTGTTTCCCTCCTCCAGATACACTTCAGGATTAGCTCATCTTGGTCAAAGACTGATCTAGTGAGTGAGAAGGAGAGAGAAGGAAAGAAATGAGGTGATGGGGCGAGATATTTTTTATTTACAGCCTTACTGTACTTGCCTTACACTATACACCGTATCAGGCGGATTATGGTATAACGGCAAGCACTCATGCACCAAAACCAGGATCATTGAACGTGAATCAGATATCCTCAACAATAACATGAAGTCTTCTGGGGCACGGGATTTTTTAAAAATTATGAAGTTAAAAAAGTATATTGAATGGCACTTCTTGTGTGACAGCTTTACTTGATATACGCCCGTGATGTGGGCCCCTTCCCACTCTTCGGGGATATGCTGCCCATGTCACCCTTAAGGGATATGGTGCCCCTTTCACTACTGAAGGACGGACTTCCCTTCTCCCTTCTTAGAGATGTAGCCCCCTCCCACTCTTCAGGGATATGCTGCCCATGTCACCTTTAAAGGTTATGGTGCACTTCTCACTACTGAGGGATGGCATGTCCTTCTCCCGTTTTAGGGATGTAGGCCCCTTCCCACTCTTCAGGGATATGCTGCCCTTGTCACCCTTAAGGGATATGGTGCCCCTCTCACTACCGAGGGATGGCATGCGCTTCTCCCTTCTCAGGGATGTAAGGCCCTTCTCAATATTCGGGGATATGCTGCCCATGTCACCCTTAAGGGATATGGTGCCCTTCTCATTACCAAGGGATGGCATGCCCTTTTCTCTTCTTAGGGATGTCGGGCCCTTTTCACTCTTCGGGGATATGCTGCCATGTCGCCCTCTAGGGAAATGGTGCCCTTCTCACTACTGAGGGATGGCATGCCCTTCTTCCTTCTTAGGGATGTCGGGCCCTTCTCGCTATTCTGGGATATGCTGCCCATGTCACCCTTAAGGGATATGGTGCCCTTCTCACTACTGAGGGATGGTATGCTCGTCTCCCTTCTTAAGGATGTAGGGCCCTTCTCACTATTCTGGGATATGCTGCCCATGTCACCCTTAAGGGATATGGTGCCCTTCTCACTACCGAGGATGGCATTCCCTTTTCTCTTAGGGATGTAGTGCCCTTCTCACTCTTCGGGGATATGCAGCCCATGTCACCCTTAAAGGATATGGTGCCCTTCTCACCACCAAGGGAAGGCATGCCCTTCTTCCTTCTTAGGGATGTCGAGCCCTTCTCACTCTTCGAGGATATGGTGCCCATGTCACCCTTAAGGGATATGGTGCCCTTCTCATTACCAAGGGATGGCGTGCCATTTTCTCTTCTTAGGGATGTCGGGCCCTTCTCACTCTTTGGGGATATGCTGCCATGTCGCCCTTTAGGGATATGGTGCCCTTCTCACTACCAAGGGATGGCATGCCCTTCTTCCTTCTTAGGAATGTCGGGCCCTTCTCGCTATTCTGGGATATGCTGCCCATGTCACCCTTAAGGGATATGGTGCCCTTCTCACTACTGAGGGATGGTATGCTCGTCTCCCTTCTTAAGAATGTAGGGCCCTTCTCAATATTCTGGGATATGCTGCCAATGTCACCCTTAAGGGATATGGTGCCCTTCTCACTACTGAGGGATGGCCTGCCCTTCTCTCTTCTTAGGGATGTAGGGCCCTTCTCACTCTTCGGGGATATGCTGCCCATGTCACCCTTAAGGGATATGGGGCCCCTCTCACTAGCGAGGGATGGCATGCCCTTCTCTCAGGGATGTAGGGCCGTTTTCACTCTTCAGGGTTATGCTGCACTTGTCACTCTTAAGGGATATGGTGCCCTTCTCACTACTGAGGGATGGCATGCCCTTCTCCTTTCTTAGGGATGTCGGGCCCTTCTCACTATTTGGGGATATGCTGCACTTGTAACCCTTAAGGGATATGGTGCCCCTCTCACTACTGAGGGATGGCATTCCCTTCACTCTTGTTAAGGATGTAGGGCCCTTCTCACTATTCACAGATATGCTGCACTTGTCACCCTTAAGGGATATGGTGCCCTTCTCATTACCGAGGGATGGCATGCCCTTCTCCCTTCTTAGGGATGTAGGGCCCTTCTCACTCTTCGGGGATATGCTGCCCTTGTCACCTTTAAGGGGTATGGTGTCCTTCTCACTACTGAGGGATGGCATGTCCTTCTCTTTTCTTAGGGATGTAGGGCCCTTCTCACTATTCTGGGATATGCTTCCCATGTCACCCTTATGGGATATGATGCCCTTCTCACTACTGAGGTATGGCATGCCCTTCTCTCTTCTTAGGGATGTAGGGCCCTTCTCACTCTTCGGGGATATGCTTCCCATGTCACCCTTACGGGTTATGGTGCCCTTCTCCCTACTGAGGGATTGTATGCCCTTCTCCCTTCTTAAGGATGTAGGACCCTTCTCACTATTCACAGATATGCTGCACTTGTCACCCTTAAGGGATATGGTGCCCTTCTCATTACCGAGGGATGGCATGCCCTTCTCCCTTCTTAGGGATGTAGGGCCCTTCTCACTCTTCAGGGATATGCTGCCCTTGTCACCTTTAAGGGGTATGGTGCCCTTCTCACTACTGAGGGATGGCATGTCCTTCTCTCTTCTTTGGGATGTAGGGCCCTTCTCACTATTCTGGGATATGCTGCCCTTGTCAGCCTTACGGGGTATGGTGCCCTTCTCACTACTAAGGTATGGCATGCCCTTCTCTCTTCTTAGGGATGTAGGGCCCTTCTCACTCTTCGGGGATATGCTTCCCATGTCACCCTAACGGGTTTTGGTGCCCTTCTCCCTACTGAGGGATGGTATGCCCTTCTCCCTTCTTAAGGATGTAGGGCCCTTCTCACTAGTCACGGATATGCTGCTGAAAGCAAGCGTCCCCAAAGGCAGTAACCTCCCCACAATGAGAGGCAATAAGGACACCAGGAGGGAATGAGACCAAGACCAAGTGCGGGTGATGTAAAAGGGGTTTTTATATAATCAAAATAGGGCATGAAAAGGACTCTGCAAGCTCCAAGAGTGCTCTGTCCAACAATAGCAAAGACAGTCATATTTATTACAAAACCACGTCATAAATCCTGTAAGCTATAGAGGGCACATCGTCTCAGGGATTGGGTGGCGTCGACTAAGCTATAGGTTGTACACTGATGAGCCGCTCCAGGATTGGTGGACATCCGCGTGGTGCCAATGTGGGGTGGACAGGTCAGCTGGGCTTGTCGGAGTGGAGCTGCCAGGCGCGGTCTGTGTTGATGATTGGTGACTGCGCTAACACGTTGGCCTTGTGGCCACACACACAAACACTCATTCCTTAAACGACTCTTGTCCTGCAAATCCTACAATAGGTTATACTAGGAATATTTAGGAGACAGGAGAAACAATATGCAATGTGAAACTTCACCGATACATCATTACACAATTACCTTTGACCAATTGACCAGGTGTCATGAGTCTGGGGGTCTTGTCAGAGGGCACGAGGTGAGCTGCCTTGTCGTTCTGTTCTGTTAGATGTGGTGAGAAATTACTTTATGATATGTTAGTACAGGGTTGGATGTCTATATCCAAGGACCATTAACTTGGGGTGAACTGGAGTACTACTGGATCAACAAGGGCACACCTCTGGCCTCTCGAGGCAGTGGGATTTAGGACCAGGTTATAAATAATTCATTTGGCCGACCATGGCAGCCTCGGACATGGGGAAGCTGAATTCTTGAAGCGGATCCAGCAGAATAAGGCGAGGTGAGGCTGTGCTGCTCGTGCACCAGCAAGCCCTGGCGGGCCTTGGTGGGAGGAGGGGGAGATGGCCTTGTGGCTTTACGAGATTCTCTGTGCCTGGGCTGTACAATATATCATACGAGGGAACAGTTAGTAAAGCTAGTAGCATTAAGATGATTACAAATTTCTATTGTTTATACATTCGTTCACTTCTTCATACATAGCTATAAAAGTTTGGCAGTGGCACATACATTACATAACATTAGTTGAATGCATGTTGGTAATTCATAAGGCAATAGATAGATAACACGTAAGGTAGCATCAGGTTGGATTGTGTACTCGGGAGCATAAAAGCAATACGTTCACATACAATCGTGTATTTGCATTTTCGGTTATACCAACTTAAACGCGTTTCACTATATTACACACAAATATTCTTAGTAATGCTTTTTCGCCTTCCTTTGTACACTAGCAGCAATCATTAGTTAGCATTAGGTGGGGCTCTATCAATCCCTTTCATTAAATCTTCAAGGCACATGGAATTTTGCAATGGACTGAGGTCACTCTTGCTTCCTCAACGTTATAAGCTTCATCCCTTCCCAACACCCAAATCTGTGAATCGGTGGGTTTTGATATGTAGTCAACACCTCATCTAGGGAATGTGGGCAGGGGTTCATGTAGGAAGGTTATTGACACCATATATTTTCAAATGTTAGGGGTTAGATGCCAGGTCGAGGCCTGTTCAATCGGGATGGTTCCTGTTATTTTCCAGACTTGAACCACGAGTCAGGTCACTTCGGGGACAGTGATGTACTGCGGAAGGTAAATGATACAGTTTTTGTTCTGATACTCGTTCGTGTCAGGTTGCTCGTGAGAACAGGCCTTCAGAGGATCTGCCATGGGGTGGAGGCACAGTGGGAGTGCATGGCACCCTGCGCGCAGTGAGCGGGGGCCAGCTGGAGCTTTCGCAGGCAGGCTATTTCATTGGGGTTTTTGGTCGTTTCTATCTAAAATGGAGTCTTGAAGCTTTCAAAATGGTATCCATGGTATATTACAGTACAAGCCGATTGGCCCTGTGTGTCATGTCGGGGAGGGGGTCCTATAGACCTATCCTCCCATACACTGCCCATGTCACCCTTAAAGGATATGTGCCCCTCTTACTACCAAGGGATGGCATGCCTTCTCTCTTCTTAGGGATGTGGGGCCCTTTTCACTATTCTGGGATATGCTGCCCTTGTCACCCTTAAGGGATATGGTGCCCTTCTCACTACTGAGGGATGGCATGCCCTTCTCCCTTCTTAGGGATGTAGGGCCCTTCTCACTCTTCGGGGTTATGCTGCACTTGTCACCCTTACGGGTTATGGTGCCCTTCTCATTACCGAGGGATGGTATGCCCTTCTCCTTTCTTAGGGATGTCGGGCCCTTCTCACTATTCGGGGATATGCTGCACTTGTCACCCTTAAGGGATATGGTGCCCTTCCCACTACTGAGGGATGGCATGCCCTTTGCTCTTCTTAGGGATGTCGGGCCCTTCTCACTCTTCGGGAATATGCGGCCCATCTCACCCTTAATGGATATGGTGCCCTTCTCACTACAGAGGGATGGCATGCGCTTCTCCCTTCTTAGGGATGAAGGGCCCTTCTCACTCTTCGGGGAAATGCTGCACTTGTCACCCTTACGGGTTATGGTGCCCTTCTCACTAATGAGGGATGGTATGCCCTTCTCCCTTCTTAAGGATGTAGGGCCCATGTGACTATTCACGGATATGCTGCCCATGTCACCCTTAAGGGATATGGTACCACTCTCACTACCGAGGGGTGGCATGCCCTTCTCCCTTCTTAGGGATGTAGGGCCTTTTTCACTATTCTGGGATATGGTGCCCTTCTCACTACTGAGGGATGGTATGCACTTCTCCCTTCTTAGTGATGTAGGGCCCTTCTCACTCTTTGGGGTAATGCTGCTCTTGTCACCCTTAAGGGATATGGTGCCCCTCTCACTACTTAAGGACGGCATGCCCTTCTCCCTTCTTAGAGATGTAGGGCCCTTTTCACTATTCTGGGATATGCTGCACATGTCACCCTTAATAGGGTATGGTGCCCCTCTCACTACCGAGGGATGGCATGCCCTCCCCTCTTCTTACGTATGTAGGGCCCTTCCCACTCTTCAGGGATATGCTGCACATGTCACCCTTAATGGGAATGGTGCCCCTCTCACTACCGAGGGATGGCATGCACTTCTCTTTTCTTACGTGTGTAGGGCCCTTCTCACTATTCTGGGATATGCTGCTTTGTCACCTTTAACGGGTATGGTGCACCTCTCACTACCGAGGTTATGGCATGTCCTTCTCTCTTCTTAGGGATGTAGACCCTTCACACTCTTCAGGGATATGCTGCCCTTGTCACGCTTAAAGGATATAGTGCCCTCCTCTGCCATAGGGAGGTAGTGCCCTTCTCACTAATAAAGCACATGGTGCCCTCCTCACTCTTAATGGATAACGTGCATTTTCACCAGCAAGCAGTTCTATTCCCTTTGGATTATGACGGCTCCCACTTCTAGGTCCTGTCCTCCTCCAGAACGGGTGCGCCAGCTAAACCAGTTTGCCCAGGACCTCCGAGACCTCTCCTCTCCTGAGCCTCAGCCCCGTGCAGTGCCCCTGGTCTCCATCCCTCTCTCTTCCACTTCTACTGCTGATACCTAAAGAAGCGCTTCTCCTGCGTTGCCAGCTTTCTCTTCACTGGATCTTGCTCACTGGCTTCTCACCATTCTGCTGCTCACTGTGGACTTAAGATGCAGCGCCATATTTTCTTCCTTTTCCTTCTCTTACCTGACTGGTCTTTCTCTTCATCTGATTGGGGCCTTTCCTTTGTTTCTTTGCCTGGTTACATGCTTGTGTGGGTCTGCAATTTCCCAAGCTCATAAAAATATGGTGGCCATTTTGACATCAGGCAGTAATCGCGACTCGTGTTGCTCTGCTGCGGCTCTCTGCCTCAACTCCCCATGGCCTACCAACTTACATAGTTCATCTCCACACCATGAAGAGGCACAAACTCTCTAATTCTGGTATGGATGGACAAGTGCACACAGGGATCCCAGCTCGCTAATGTCCGTTTCTGTGCTGCTGCACAGAAAGCCGGTTTCACATTTTGTAATCCCCTCCCCTTTGACATACCGGATCCTGCAGGTGTTGTTCTCTGACCACTGTGCCCTAGAATTCTATGACCACCGTTAGTATCAATTCCTCCAACTTGCATGTACAAACTAGAGACATGTGTACTGACCATAAAACAAGGGTTTCGCTCTGAATTTCTGGTCTCCTAGCTCTGAGGCTACATCACCTAGAACAGGGAGCGTACTAGCCTTGAATGCGGGGTCAACAGCTCCCACCCTATACCACCACAAGGTAGCTCACCAATATTGTCCTTATAGACCTGCTTCCCTGGGCAGCCCCACCCCAACAACCCCCCCCTCCCCACCCCTCCCACTCCTCTCAGGCCTTGTTTAGGAGTCACATATGTTACTTTCTCAAACCACATGACTCACATGTGCCCCCTGTACCAGGGTTTTTGGTTTCATGAGGATATAGGGATTGTGTGTGGGAAGTATCCAGGGAGAGCGGCCCAACTTAAAACGACAATAGCATAATGACCTCTGCGTATGTTAGCTGTGCTCTGAATCCTACCCACAGAGAATAGATGGCACTCAGAATTGCAATAAATGCAGCTTAATTGGGAAATCTTTCAGCTACGGAACTCACTCCCTTATGGCTTTTAGAGAGATTAAATACCTTCTCCTGCTCAAACAGAAGATAAAGACCCATCTGTTTCCATAATCTTTGAGACATGAACTTATCTACATCCCCACACCTCACTGTGTCAGTGCTAAATCCATCATGTAGGTAAGGAAACTTTGTTGAGAATGCAACATAAAACAAAACATTTATTTATTGTTTGCTTGTTAGGCGCTTATACGGGAAATAAATTCAGTTTCAAAGTGCCCACAGGGCAGAAGAGAGGGAACATGGGAGAGCAGTGCAATTAAATACAAAAAATACAGAGGGGGAAGGGACGGTCGAACCAACTATGCCTTGTGAGTATTCAGAACGTGCAAGTGCAGGAAGGAGGAGGTCAATGGGGTAGGTGCTGTGGTGTCCGTGCTCGAGGATGAGCGGGAGATGAAGTGCAAGGTATGGTAAGTGCTATGCGGACAGGAGCCGCCTTGGGTGGAAAGTGTGAATCTCCAGTGCAGAGCGTGTGCCGAAGCAAGTGCTGAAGGAAAATAGATGCTGGGGAGATTGGGTGTGAATGGTCATAGGCCCAGAGGATGCATAAGGATCCAAGACACCAATCACAGCAACTGTGGGATTAGCAGAGGAAGGAAGAAGGAAATGAGGAGGAAAAGAGCATAGTCTTGAGTTTTTATCAAACTTGAGAAGGTCCTGCTCAAGATGCAGCAGTAGGGGGTGGCTGTTCTAAAGGAGGGACCCAGCTGGGGAAAGCGAGCAGCCTCCTGCTCTCTGTTTAGTGAAACGCTTTACACGCAAAGAGTTGGTGCCAGAGGAGCGTAGAGGTTTCGAAGAAGAGTATTTGGTATGAGAGATTTTCAGATAGTGTGGTTCCCAGCTCCAGACAGCCTTGTGGATGGTGCAGAGGGATTTAAATTTGATCCGTGCTGCTACCGCGAGCCAATGGAGGCTTTTTAGGGCTTAAGGCCAAGGATACGTTTTGCTGCTCTATTCTGGCTTAGCTGAAGGGGTCACAGAGTGGAAGAAGGTAGATTGGGGAGGAGGCTGTTGCAATAGTAAAGCCTAGAGAGAACCAGGGCTCAGGAAACATTGAGCTTCTGGGGGATGGTGAGAAATGGGAGAATTCCTTTGAGAAGGAATAGTTGAAAGTGATACTTCTTGGCAATGTCCTGCGTGTGAGGGAGGAAGGATAAAGAGGAGTGAAATATTACTCCAAAGTGTCTGGTTTAAGAAGAAGGAGCAGGGGGAGAGCCCAAGGTGGGAGGCCAGAGAGACGGGAAGAAGGAGGGAGCAGTGGTCATAATACGAAGGATCTCAGTTTTTCTGGGATTGAGTCAGAGATCATTGGAAGAGCACCAAGCCTGGATGGCAGACATGCAGTCAAGGATGAAGGAAGGTGCGAGTGAGTCAGCAGGAAGTCTAAAAAAGGGTTGAGTGTCATCTGCATAACACTGGAAGTTGGGGGAGAAGGAGGAGATGAGGCATGCCAGCTGAGCAAGGTAGATGTTAAAGAGCCAGAAGGAGAGGATAGATCCCTGGGGGACAACACAGGTGGAGAAGGAAGTAGGAGAGGAGAAGGTGCCTAGGATGATATGGTAAAAGCGGTCAGTTAGGTAAGAAGTCATCCATTCCAGTGCCCGTTCCAAGATACCAAGGGTATCGTGGAGCCTTTGTATGATGATGGAATGGTTGACAGTGTCAAAGGCAGAAGAGAAATCAAGTAGAATAAGGACAGTTGGGGGGTTGGAGTTCAGGGACGCAAGCAGTTCTTCGCGGGTGTTCAAAAGAGCAGTTTCCGTGCCTCTGGATACTCGGAATCCAGAATGATGATCGTGGAGACCAGCGACAAGTTCAATGAGCAAGTTAAATTGGGGCAAGGTCATCTTCTCCAGCAGTTTCCCCATGAAGAGGGTGATTGAAATAGGGTGGTAGTTCAATGGACAGGTAGGGTCTGCTCAAGGCTTTGTCAATAGTGGGCTCACAATGGAGTCCTTGAGGGAGGAGGGGAAAGAGCCAGTGTTGAAAAAGTGGTTGCAGAAATCGACAAGTGCGGCGGCAAGATAGCCAATGTTGTCCTTGGAAGTTCTGGACAATCAAGGGGGAATCTGTTTGGAAGAAGCCTGCATAGAGCAGATAACTCTGGTAACTTCTTCAGGTGTGACAGGGGTGAAGTAAGAGAAGGCGGAAGGAGGAGGAGGAATGGCCAAAGGAGGCAAGAGGCTGTGAGATGGGATAGGTGGGTGAGTAACAAGTGTGTTCAGGGACACAGTTTCAAACTGGGAGACCAGGAAAAGGGACACGACAACAGTCAGTGCACAGTCTTGGAATATGAAGCAAGATAGCCACAGGATTGGGCCACGGAAGCAAAGAGCCTCATTACAAGTTGGGCAGTGCAGGAAAAAAGTGATGGTAATTTTGTTAGAAGAACATTTTTGGCTCTAACTGAATGATCACTGTTTTACCCGTATCATGGAATTGTAACTTTGTAAGTGAAGTGGAGGATTTACCTCCAGCAAAAAACTGGAGGTGATTCTGCCACATAACCACCAGAAATCAGTGGATTTACAGCACAGTAATTCCGCCCTCGGTAAATCCACCAAAAATCCCATTGCAATCCTGTGGACTCCAAAAATGGGGAATTACCACCACAGGACCAAGTGGTGGAAACGGTTATTGAGGTTGGCAGTAAATTGGTAAATTTACTGCCAAATTTCCAGCAAACTCATAAGAAGACCCACATTTATGACAGGGAATTGCAAGACAATGAAAGTGGGTCATGATGGCCCTGTGCATAGGCACTGATTCTATGTTTATTTGTATTAAGTAGAGGGTGGGGCATTCTATGAATAGTGCATGCACACACCACATCACTTTTCAACAAGCTCTTCCCGCTTTCGAGATGGGCAGCTGGAAACTGGCTACTTGCAAGCGCACAGCCGGAGACAGTGCACCTTGAATTCCGTAACAGAACGTCCAAGGTAGTCGCCTCTGAGAAAAACCTATTAATCACGCCAGCAGAATTATTGAAACCAGAATGCAACGCAGGGCAAATCCACAAACGGTTCCAGGCAATTACCACATATCTGGTTTGGGATAGTTCTCGTCACCACAACTAACAGAATAAACCTATTAGGTCCAGACCACAATACCTCCTCAACAAGGCAGAGGTTGGGCATAGCCCGCTAAGCCCCAGGCGACTTCACATAACCCTATGACATTCATATGCCATTCAGGGAATTTGAGCCGAACTGGCACGCTCAAGCACAGACACCTGAGGGCCATGTCTTCCTGTGACCTGCAACCCGGCGAAGCTTGCAAAGTGTAGCAGACCTAGAAACTATCTGAGTACAGGGACTGGTGCCACACCCCCTTCCACCCCGCCCACGAGTGTGAAGAAAGGGGGGTGCCATTCCCTGGCAAATAAGCAGCAGGAATAGTCGACAGTGCATCCTAGTTATTGCAACACTGTCTTGAGCAGACAGGAGGTGGTAACCCAATGAGGGTCAGCAGCCCCCTTTTCCTTACCACAGGAGTAAATCTCAACATAGGCTGCACCTTACCATGGCCACCATCAGTTGCCTACACCATACACACACAACTTTAACAGACCTACAACGAACAGCTGACCTGAACCCGCCAAATCTGTCATCTGAGGTAATGCAAGGACCATGTCGAACCACCTAGTCCACCTCTACAGATGCCACATAGATACCTAGACACCCTCTTAGAAAATCTTGAGTGCAAATATACATCAAGCACCCCTAGAAATGGCCGCTTCCATTGGCCCATGAGCAGATCCCGTCATTACCCAGACAGCTCTGCCGCTGCCATGGTGCAGGTGGAAATGCCCCAACTGTCAGTTAGTCACAAGCACTCTGGGAGTAGAATAGGCTAACCCAAAGGGTGCATGTGAAGATGGGAGGAGCAGGGTCACAAACCAGAGCGTCATCAAATTCACAACCCACCAGACTCACTTCACATACAACCATGAGACAAACGATTTGACCTAGACAGGAGGCAGCTGTTATCAGTCAAATCTGTCACCTCCCAATCCGGAGAGGGAGGGCAATACATCCCCATCACTTAAGACTGTGATTGGCAACTGGTGATAGGCAGGGGGTGGAAGTTCCGCCCCCTGCCTATCACCAGTTGCCGACCACAGACTTTCCGCCGCGGAACCCAAAGAGCATTCAAGCCCATCTAATTATCTTTCTCCAACTCACAGGCCTTCCACGGGACCCAACCTGCTTTGGCCACCAACAAAGTAGGGAGATCTGTGTTCCAGCCCAGAAGAGGAACAAGGCACAGCCCCTACCTGACAAAATAGAGCAGGTGCCAAAATCTTGCGACAGCTGAAGTAAATTGAAAGCAGGAAATACAGCCCTGCACTGGCCCAGGCACATATCCTGCAGTCTGCCCCAATACCCACACACCGGGATTGGGAGGACAAGGGGCTACCTGGACTGCTAACAGGGCTCACCCAAACCAAAATCCAAGCCCTGACCCTGAAGGGAGCATGTGATAGCACCAACACATACTAACATGGCGGGCAGGGAAACCCAGAGCCACACTCCTGGACATATGGCTGAACAATTAATCAATCTGAAAGCCATGTGGCCCAAGTGGAGCAAGATACAGTAGCAAAAAAAAAACCTTTCTAGCGCTGTGCCATTAGTCAAGTGCTTAGATAGACTTTCAGTGATCCCGGTTCACATTGCCTTCCAAACGAGATATCGCCGTCCCTTAGCTGAAGCCACAAAATATCTCCCCACCTCCAAAGGGACTGTGACATAGTAAGGATTTCATCCCTGTGTTCTTCGCCTGACAGGCAGAACCAAAATACTGTTCCCATGCAGCGCTCACTATTTAAGTCATATGTAATCCCATGCAAGAGTCAAACAAAGGAAAATAAACAAAAGGGAAAAAACGTGTGCCTGGCGCAAGACGCCATGCAGGGATCCTTCAGATCAAAGGAATTGGAGTAAAGGACCCCCACTGCGTGATGCCGTTCAGGGAGTCCTTTACTCTAAAAGAAAAGAAATGCTGTTGATTTCAGCGTGAATGGTTGGAAGTTTGACCCTCACGTAAAGTGTCGAGCTGGTGCTCCGCACAGTGCTGTGCGCCACTGGTTTACAGTGTGACCTCCCTGGCTGGGCGGGGAGCGCCTAAACCAGGGGAGCCGACTTATGGATTTCCCGGGGGCGGCCAAATATAGGAAGTGACATCACCAACAGTTATGACTGCATTTGCACGTAGTCGCCAACTTGGTGCAAGGGGGGTTGGGTGGATACATTGGCTAGCATGTACTGCACATACCAAAGTCAAATAAGAAGGAGGCTTAAGCCTTCCAGTTGCATTCCAGTAAGCCATCACTGGCCCTACTCCACCCTCTATAATCACCCAGGTTGTAGTAGCCCTCAAAAGGCAGAGCAACACAACTAGGATGGGAGAACGAGATGTTTGCTAAACAGAAGGTACAGCTGCAAGGTGGAGTACCACCACCAACACCAAAGAGAAGTTCCCAATTCAAGGGAAAACAATTAAAGAAGTTTCAACATACCTCGACAGGCAGCTCTGGCATTGCCAGCTGGGGTACACTGCATGTAAGTGTAGTGCTTTTGGGACTCCAAAAATGTGACAATTTCTTTTTTAAACAGTACCCTATTTCTAACTGAGTGCTTGTATAATACCTGATTAAGCTCATGGAATCCATTCTTACCCCACAACTTTCATGTTACCTTGAGTCAAGCTCTCTAGGCAGGCTTCAGACTTCTTAGATTAATGGAATCTGTGATGATTTCTCTTCTTGATGTCATGGCCATGCTCCATTACCACAGTGAGGTCAGAGTTCTCATTTTACTTGATCTCTCCACGGCTTTCGATACGACCAACCATGCCATCCTGTTTGACTGTGATGTGTGGTATGCTCTCCCACCTCGACTTCGAGAGCTGTCTGACCACCTCCATTTTCTTAAGGCCTTAAAGACATTCCTTAATGTTTAAATCTCTCGGGTAGGGGATTTTCAGCAGTTCTGCTCCTCAGCGCCCAGATGTATTCGAGCCTTGGTTTCAGGCTTTATAAAGCAAAAATACAATACAATACAATACAATATCATCTCAAAGCTCTCTAATGAAGTTAGGTAAGGATATTGGTCCCAGAGGAAAATAAGCAAGCTAGCTAAACGGATCAATGCAACACCTACAGATAGTTGTGTGCATAGAGGTTTTTCTATGTGACAGAGTAGACCTGAAAACGAATGTATATTTACCATCTGCATTTTTGCATGGGATAAAAAAAATTGCTTTTCCTCACCCGGGTGTAGATTATTGTATTAATAAACCAGGGAAAGAACTTCAAGTTGTAAGTTACTAGCCAGGCATAAAAAGCCACTCGCCCCCACACGTACCCACACACCATTTCTTACTCAGCACTAGCAAATTACCATTAGATAATAGCTAGTGGGAAGTGCGAATTTTGAGGCCCAAATAAACTCATAGTCAAAGGGTGTTTCTTCATTGATGTTTTTTCTAATGTTTATACAGTGCTCGTATACGCCAAAGAGGTCACCTAGCGCTGTCCACTACAGTCACACTGATGGAGATTTAAAACACTGTACTCTACTCTAAAAGGACTACTTCTAAGGGCAGTGTGGGCATCTGTAAACGCTCATAAAGCTATTAAGAGGGTTGTTCACTCGGGGGAAAACACCCATTTATTAAGGTGCTTCCAAAAACTGGTATGGCCTGTACTGAAGTCCCCTGTCAGGACCCTGGTGCATGTGTGAGGGTACCTCAAGGGGTTGGGTCCCACCACCCACTTCATGATGGAGGTGCTGGAGCAGTGTAGGGAGGGTCCCCTCTGCAACACAAGGAGTGGGCAGCATGGGACTGCTTCATATTATCATAGAGTGATGATAATGGTAGCTGGACTATCATTGAGATGTAATGGAATAGAATAGAAATGCCTGCAATATTAGAGTACCTGAGCATTTTATGACAACACAGCCAATGATGGAACTCTGCTACTCATAAATTGGAGACAGCTGGCAAATAGAGCAAGTACCAGAGGGACTGGCAAATGCCTCTCCAGTGCCTACACAAAAGAAAGAAAACTGTTGGCTTTGTCATGGTTTGCTTCTCCTGCAGTCAACCCACACATGCTTACTTCTTAGGCATAAACCCAGCTACAATTGCACTCTATAGATTCAGGATCATAAAAGTGTATCAATAATCGGACATCATATTCCATGCTTGATAAAACAGAATACACCTTCTTCAATAATACATTTATCATAACTAGTAAGATGACCATTCCCAAAACCCTAACTGAAAGGAGTTTTGCAAATATAATGCTAGTTTTCACCATCACTGGCCCCTCCTCTATCGTGTACATCCAAATACCCCTCTATTTCACACCATATCCCTCACTTGCATACCCTATGCCCAGGATTTGACCTCTATGCCCAATATTTTCAGTAGAACATGCTCCACATTTGTGGTATTTACTATGCCTACAAGTGCAACCCAATACTCACTTCCTTTTGAACTCCCACATTCCCCTCATTTGAATCATAAGATTTTAACATTTTTCCTCATCATTTGTCATCACATGTGCCTTCATTAGCTCTTCTGCATCCTAAAATGAAACTCTATTCACCAAAAGATATGCATGCTATCTGTTCCTAGGAGGCAGTTGAAATGTTGGTTTTTGACAGGAATTCAGTGCAGGAAGAAGATGAAAGGGCATACCAATTGAAGGCACACTTGGTTAAGACATTTTTATTTCACCACGATTTTTATAAATTGAGGGACAGATACAAAGCAAGAGCCTCTTGCTTTGCATCTGTGCCTCCATTTCTAAAAATCGTTTTGGGTGGGGTGTACTGATTTTTAGAAAATCTGTCCCTCAATTTATAAAAATCGTTTTGGGTTGGGTGTGGGTGAAAATTCTTGGGATCCCTATTGGGCCCGCCTGCGTTACACGCCAGCAAAAAGCAGGCAGACCCCATATGGATCCATTGTAAACGCTGCCTGCCATGCGTACATAGCAGGAAGCGTTTACTTGATTTGCATGGCAGAGTACAAAAGAGGAGGGCAAGAAGCTGTGTACACGCTTGTATGCCGCCTTTTGCCCTCTCGCCTTGCAATCTGCTGTACAAATGACTGAAATGTGGCCGCGGGGAGCCGTTTGGGACGTCGAATGGTTTGCATAACGGCTCTCTTCCATCAAATTACGAGCTCCAAGAAAATGAGCTCCATACTTAGAATTTGACTCAAGAACAGCAGACTTTTACTATTTTTTTTATAACTTACAAATTATACCATATCTTGACAATATGTTACGTACATTTTTTTGCCTAGGTTCTGCTTATTTTTAACATGATTCTGTTCATTTTCAAGCATGCCTGCTTTTGTCGGACAACTGCATCTCAGGTAGCCAAAAATAATTGAAAAGGGTTGCATAGTTTGGCGAGTGAAGCTGGAATTGACCCATCTTTCATCCCACTCCTAATCACAGTGATTACAAGGGTGTGAGTAAGGGTGGTGATGAAGAAGACGAGTCTAGGAGTAGTGACAATTACCCAGTGCTTTAAGTGGGATTAGAAATCGAGGGGGGCTCATTTAAGTACACCCATATGTAGGCCATGCCCCCTAAGGAGAGCCCCCCTCGCCTGATGGGGTGGGACGTTGGCAGATAAAAGGAGTAGAGATGGGACGCACTGTAATTATCACCTTTGATGTGCCCAGCCCCTCCTTTTATACAAAATAAGGGGCTGGGTGCACCAAAGGTGTGACACCAGTGTGCCTCAGCGTGCACGCAGCAGGCAACCCTTTTCTTTCAAGGAGCCACGTGGTGCAACACTTTACCCACGGGCCCCTTCAATGAAAGGGCTGCCTGCTGCTGGTGGCTCTGTACTCAGAAATAAGAGGAGGGCTGGACTGCTCAGCTCTCCTTTTGTTTTCGAGTAAAGTCATCACATAGCATGTAGCCAAGGTGCTTCATGCTGCGTGATGACTACTCAGAAACAAAAGGAGAGCTGCTCAGTCCAGCACTCCTGTTTCTGAATACAGAGACATCAAGCAGCCTGTGTAGCCGAAGCGCTACACGATCACACAGGCTGCTTGCAGGTGTTAACACTTTGGTTTGGAAAAAAAAGCTTTTTATTTTTTCTAATCCGACGTGCTGACACCTGCAGGCAGCCGGTGTAATTGCAATGCCTCAGCTACACAGGCTGCCTCAGGTGTCAGCGTGGCTGGAGCTAGTCGGGGGTGGGCCCTGGTAGAGCCCCGGCTCTCTTGCACCTTCCCTCTCTTCCTTGTTAAGGTCCACAGTTGAGCTGAGTAGGTAACCTGGAATTGGAAACCAGGTTCCTTGGTTTGCCAACGACCGTTTATCCACTAGAAATCCCTCATTTTTGGCATAGAATTGTGTTAAACAGTAGTTATATCTCGCTCACCATTGCTTCTGTTTTGTGCATAAAATAACTTTTAACTGATAGGGATGATTTTTATGAATATTTGAAATCTACGTATTTGAATGTCTTTTTTTTTTTACTTTTCTATCTTCTTCGTGTACATCTGAATACAATGTCTTCAATGAAACAATCACTGGTTAGATGCAGACTGAAATTCTATTCTGCGTTAAACGTATCAGACCTTGAAAAATAATTACTGTGTATGCCCTTTCTTCTTCCCATCACCTGAAGGATAAGTGTTTCCAGCCCATTTCTGTGTGGGGTCATTGCATGTCTTATTGATCTAGATGACCGCTGGAGGTAGAGTTGGGGAAGGGTTGAGGGGTGCTCACCCTCTCATTCAAA
Organism: Ambystoma mexicanum; assembly: GCF_040938575.1. NCBI lineage: Eukaryota > Metazoa > Chordata > Amphibia > Caudata > Ambystomatidae > Ambystoma > Ambystoma mexicanum. The sequence continues at coordinate 1,497,170,114 of NC_090932.1, read as the reverse complement.
AGGTGAAAAGAGGCCCATATTGTATGACAGGTGGTAAGTTCTAGACACATATGAAACTTTGAAAAGGTGGTTGATGTTGGAGAACACTTAATCGCTGGTGCCTCAAAAGACTTTGCATGTATTGTAAAGACAGACAATGCAATGGCAGAGCCAGGTTTTGATGCCAGGGGGGCCGAATTGCTCCACAGGGGGCACACGTGCCCCACCAGTCAGGTCACTGCCATTTCCTTAGTTTTTGCGGGTATAAGCTTCTTCCTGCCATGCTTTGCACCACTGCACACATTATTGCACAGAAAGGAAAAACTGTTTTGTTCTTTCGTGTGTTTGAACATGTTAAATAAATGCTGTGAACACAGTGCACAACACAGACACGTGAGCTATCTATTCTCTGCAGCAACCGTAAAAGAACAGTGTGTGGCTGACTATCCCCCAGGGGGTCAGCCACAGATTGCAACGGCCGGTTGAGTCACTTTAGTGCAGTGCGTAATGATTGAACTGGGGGAACCCCTGCCCCCATGAAAATACACTTATAATACAACTGTGAGGGATTCGACCATCCGCACGGGAAGAGTGCGCTCACCTTTGCTCTTTTTGTTTGTTTTAAAGAAATGAATGATGGGAGAACAACCTCCGAAAATATGTGGGCGGCCATTCCCGCACATATTTTCCACGCTCACCACACAGCAGAAAATAGTCATGTACTCTGGGAGGACACAGTTTACCAGTGCTGCCCTCCACTGTCATGTGTAGCTGACACCTGACAGCCATGGGTACATCAAAAGCCTTTGGGTGTGGGCAGCCCGATTAGAATTTCAAAGGGCCCATGGATTTGCATCTCCATTGTCAAACCTTGCTGGTGGCAGTAAATACTGAAGAATGTTAATTAGCTGGCCCAGGGAAGGCTTGGGTGCAGGATGTGGCAATGGAGACCAGACGCCAGCACCTCTTTGTAATGCAATATGTCAACTTGGTACTAACACCCCTCCTTGTTATGAAAGGGCAGTGAATGTCCTGTCTGGAACAACTCCTTTCAGAACAGGGAAGTATGTTAATGGTAGGAGACGAAAGTCTGCCTTCAAGCCCCTACTTCAAAGGAGGCCCATGATGTGATCAAGCACTGCAAAGGGCTCAGTTAATTAGGGAGACATTTTGATGTACAGCAGACAGGAAGATGAGTGGGACTTAGACGTCTTTGTTGTCATCCTTCCCCTGTCTGTTGCCAAGAGCCCTGGTTCTGACATGAACCCTCACTGAAGATTGTTGTTGGAGACCCAGGATTGGCTCACTTAAGTTGGGCTTGGCCTACACCAATCCCTGGGCCCTGTTTGGCTTTAAAAGAGGGTTGAGCCCCTCACTGATCAGACCATCTGAAGACTTCGCAAGGAGTAAGAAGAAGGACTCATTTGGACCTGAGCTGAAGGTACAGTTTACCTTACATCTTCCACCAGTGAATGAAGGCCAAGAGTTCCAAGGGTAAAGATCCCTCCTTTAAACATCTACCAGGGAACAGAGGTAGATACCAGACTCAGAAAACCCAACCAGCAGTGCCGGAAAGTCTCTGGACAAAGGACAAGGCCATTGCCAGTTAACCCCCTCCTGAGCTTTGGGTCGTCCACCTTGAAAGGACACGAGCCCTGCAAAGAAGTTAGGAGGAGTGCCACACAAGCATCATACAGCGTCCATCTTTTTAAGGACAATATCAAGACAGTTGAGCCACGCTGAAGTCACCAGAGTCATCCGAGACGCCTCGACCAGCATTACAGATCCACCAACCAACACTGAGACAACAATTCTTGGCCCCGAGCCGCCATGCCGGACTGCCTGCAGACGTCCGTCCAGCCTTGCTTGCCGAACTGCCTCCCGCCTGGTACCCGCAGCCGTCTCCCTCCACTAACTCTGTCTCATGGGCTGCAAAGTGCCCTGGAACCACCTCAAGGCTGTCGAGCACCAAGAACTTCTTCAACACCAGGTATATTGTTGTTCTACCCCCCTGGTCCTTCTCCAAAGGTCCCTAGAGACAGTTACAACCCTTTTCTCTGTTGGTGCTGAAACCAAATAACCTTGAACTGTAAGACTGATTAAGTTACCAACTACACTCCTGTTAGTATCCAGAGTGCATCCTTTCCTTTGTGAAACTGGCTGTCCTTTGTGTTCCTTTTCAGTGTGGGTTGTAATTGTAGTGTGCTAGAACTGTCTGTTGTAGTAATAATAAAGTAGATATTTGTATGTAACCTAGAATGGACAGTCCCTTTTTGTTACAGCTGTTCACTTGGATCCTGCTGCTTCTTGTCTCCAGGTTTCACTTCCCGCTGTTCGGCTCGGAATCGGAACTCCCAACATGGAGGTAACCGAAACTGCAAGCAGCACACCAGTTGTTCGAGTTCATCAGACCGCGCGGGTAGCCCCGCCCCCGACTTCGGAAAAGAATATCCGGCAGCTGGAGCTTCGGTCCTACGTGTTGCTTCTCTCCTTAGAGTCGCGCTGCGCATCGTGAGTTTGCTCTCTGCTATTTTCAGCTATCATTGATTACTGATTCCAACTTTCACTTTCACTTACTTCTTCCTTTGTTCTGAACTGTAGAAATCTCCATTTCTATCCTTGCCATCCGGAACGAGTAGACAAAACCTTCCTGTTTTCACAGCTACGTTTATCGGTAGTGATTCCTCTCCTTCTAACATTGAGTCCGGCTTTCTTGTGGAGGTCTCTCATATTTCTAATCTTGTTTTTGTATTAACGCCCATTAGGAAACAACATTCTGTCTTCGGTTTCTACTAGTGTTAGCCTCTCATTCTGTGCTTACCCATATCTTCCTAGGCCAATTCCTGTGGGTAAGATCCATTCCAATTTCTACAACTTCTATTCTGAACGGTATCTCATACCATTCTCTAAATCTGTTGTATTTGGCAATAGGCAACCGGTCTGCATTTCCCATCAGATAGAAATACAGAAGCCTAAAAAGGAATAGGTCTTCAGGGTAAGCCTCCTCCTCTTTAACTCCCCTTCTTCTAGATTAGAATTCTGGACCCAGACTTACCTTTATATCTACTCTTCTTACCCAGAATCCTACCTGATAAGACTACAGACAGCATTCCCAAAGGCGTGATCCTTCAGCTGTCGTTACAGGAATCCACGCTCCCCAGCAGCACATCACAGGGTTTTTTCCCTTCGGGGTTTCCCCTGGAGATCCCACTTCAGCCTAGCCTTTTGGCTGGGTTTAAGAGGGGTTTTCAGGTAATTCCCTCTAGCTTCTGTCCCGAGAGGGCTTATTGAAGAGAAGGTAGGTGTCATTCACAATTGCCAAAAGATAATCTGCTTTCAAGTGCTTTATTTTTATAAGGTTATTACAGTAAGCAACGCCCAGCTGACCTTGAGAATCTTCCTTATCTCTGGCATTTGTGAAGGACCACCTCCGTGATGGATCAACAGATCCAGCAACTTATAGCTGCCGTGCAATCTCTGACTTCAGAGGTGCAAAATCTGAAACAAGAGAATGCTAATCTTCGGCAGGCTCAACAGCAGTCTCAGCAACAGACTGCGCAGTTGGCTTCCCAGCAGGCATCAGCAAGCAGGGTTCCTGATTGCTCAGAAGTTCCCCCTGGTCCCCTTCCAGGGGGTCAATTCGATGGCAATCCTCATAAAATAAAGGAGTTTCTAGATGCCTGCGCAGTCCAATTCGCTTTTAAAGCAGCCTTCTTTCATACCGATCGGGACAGAGTAGGTTATATGATTTCACTGATGGTGGGACCAGCTTTAGCTTGGGCAACTCCTTTAGTCACAACCAATAACGCCATATTAGACTCGCATACGGCCTTCTGTAATAGCATCAGATCTATGTTTGGCAGACAGGGGATTTGAATAGCAGCTCAAGAACAACTACTAGATCTCAGACAAGGTAATCAGGACATCTTGACCTCCATCACTAGATTCAAACAGATTGCCAGTGAATCTACTTGATCAGATGATGCCCAGGTTACTCTTTTTCGGAGAGGTTTATCTGAGGATCTAAAGGATGAGGTATCTAGGGTGCCACGCCCCATGTCATTGACAGAATTTATCGCTTTAGTCATGCAGATTGACTATAGGATAAAGGAACGGAGCAGTGAACGGCGCAAAGGAAAGCCCACTAGTCGTTCATTTTCCTCTGCCCCTTCTACACAAAGAGGAAGCTCTAACGAAGAACCAATGCAGTTGGGGTCAGCCACCCGAGGGCCTTTATCTCCTGGAGAGAGATCCCGTAGAAGAACTCAGGGATTGTGTATGTATTGTGGCTCGAATACCGACACGGTCCAGGAGTGTCCTATCACACCCCCGAGGCGGCCGGGAAATGCCAACTCCTGGTCGTAGGAGGAACCGCGGTCCGGGATCCTAATGTGTCTTTAGGTTCCTCTTTGAACATGCCAGCTGCACAAGGGAGCCAGCATTCTCACTCTCTAATGTTGGTTTTACATATCACTTTCTCATTTGGGACCCAGAAGATGACCGAGATTCCGGCACTTATAGACAGTGGCGCAGCCGGAAATTTTGTTGATGAAATTTGGGCTAGACAACATCAGTTACCTTTAGTCCCAAAAGGCGAAGCTATCCCGGTGGAAAGTGTAGATGGTAGTCCTCTAACATCCGGGCCAATTGTCAACCAAACCAGTGCGTTAGCTATGTCCATCTCTACACACGAGGAAGTCATTACCATGGATGTGATACGAACTGCTCATTACCCTGTTATCCTAGGACTGCCTTGGCTACGGAGACATAATCCCTATATTAATTGGGCAGCAGGTTCACTCTTTTTGGGTTCTGAGTTTTGCCTCCATAACTGTCTGGGAAGAACTAGCATGATATGTCATCCACGACTAGAGGATAACAGACAAGTCACAATTATCGGGTCTGTAATCGGTCTTCCTCTTGAGTACTAAGAATTTTCTGAGGTCTTCTCATCCTCCGATTACTCTTTACTTCCCCCTCATCATAGAGATGATTGTGTAATCGATCTGATCCCAGACCAGCCTTTACCCTTCGGAAGAATGTACATACTTTCCTCTTCCGAGAAAGTTGCCCTTAGGGAATACCTTGACCTCAATTTACGTAACGGACTCATTACCGAATCCACATATCCAGCGGCCGCTTCTCTATTCTTTGTGCCCAAGAAGAATACTTCCGAACTCAGACCCTGTATAGATTTCAGGGGATTGAACAAAATTACTATTCCAGACAGATATCCGATGCCTTTAATTCCTGATATCTTAGAAGCTGTCAAAGGAGCCCGCATTTATACAAAGCTGGATTTAAAGGGCGCTTATCATCTGATCAGGATTAGAAAGGGAGACGAATGGAAGACGGCTTTTCGGACACCTTTTGGCCATTTTCAATACCAAGTAATGCCCTTTGGATTGTCCAATGCCGCGGCCGTCTTCCAGCGATTTATGGACCACCTATTTTCCGATCTACTATTACACACTGTCATCGTCTATCTGGATGATATCCTGATCTTTTCTAAGGATTCCACTGAACATCAAACCCATGTCCGAGAGGTATTATAGAGACTCCAGTGCAATCACTTATTCTGCAATTTAGAGAAATGCTTCTTTCATCAGTCCCAGGTGACCTAGCTGGGTTATATCCTTTCGGCACAAGGTATCGCAATGGATCCAGACAAGGTTAAGGCAGTCCAGAATTGGGCTAACCCTCGATCTATCAAAGAGATTCAACGTTTCGTTGGATTCTCAAATTTTTATCGTCGGTTTATCCCTAATTCTTCGGCCCTTACTCAGCCTTTAACCAACCTTTTGAAAAAAGGAGTTCCATATGTCTGGAATGAGGAAACTCAAAAAGCTTTCGATACCTTAAAAAAGAGATTCACATCAGCACCCATACTTATGACGCCAGATCAATCACGCCGTTTCATTCTCGAAACAGATGCCTCTCAGTATGCCTTGGGTGCGGTTCTCCTACAAGAAGATGATCAAGGGCTTGAACGGCCCATTGCATATTTGTCCAAAACCCTCGCTCCAGCAGAATTGAATTATACCGTTCTCGAGAAAGAGCTATTGGCGATTAAAAGGGCTTTCAAGGAGTGGAGACATTTGTTGCTGGGAGCTCAATTTCCTGTAGAGGTCCGTACCGACCATCAAAATTTAAGGATTCTCCAATATGCCCAGACCTGTAAAAGCTGTCAGGCCCGATGGGCTCATTTTGTTTCTCCTTTCAGCATCCTATTCTCTTTCATTCCCCGAAGAAACAATTTGCAAGCGGATGCTTTGTCACGAAAGGAGATCTCTTTTCAATGTCCAGTCAAACCAGAACCTATTTTTCCCCGCGGTATCCTGAGCGTTGAAAAGAAATATAAAACTACAGATTTTCTCAAACGCTTGGAATTAAGTTCTGTACCCTCTGTCCTAAAGAGGCTGACCAAGAAGGAGTTGAATCTTCTGTCTAAAAAGGACGGTTGTTATTTTCATGGGAAACAGGTCTGTGTACCCACCAAATCCTTACAAAAGGAGGTTATAACTATGTGCCACGACTCGAAATCCGCAGGACATAGAGGTAACGTGAATACCCGTGAATTAATCTCCCGATACTTCTGGTGGCCATTAATGCGGAATGACATTTTCACATACGTCAGGTCTTGTCCGGTTTGTCTCCAAAATAAGAGCCCTAGACATTCACCCTTTGGAACTCTGGTAAAAATGCCAATACATACACGGCCTTGGCAAATCATTTCAACAGACTTCATTGTGGATCTCCCTATCTCCGAAGGATGTTCAACTATTATGGTTGTTGTTGATTCATTCACCAAACTGGCTCATTTTCTCCCATTCACCGGTCTTCCCTCGGCGGCTCAAATGGCTCGAATCTTCATTTCTCGTATCTTCTGTCTTCATGGCCTACCAGAGACTATAATTTCGGATAGAGGTTCTCAATACACGTCCAGATACTGGAAGTAGGTCTGTCGAATTTTGGGTATCACCCGGACTTTGAGTTCTGGCTTTCACCCACAAACCAACGGTCAGACCGAGAGACTAAATAAGACCCTAGAAGGATACCTTCGGAGTTATATATCAGCAGCACAAGACAACTGATTGGGTTTGTTACCAATGGCTGAATATGCTTACAATAATGCACACCATTCAGCAATTAAAACTTCTCCCTTCTTTTGTTCCTATGGATTTCACCCTGCCTCATTCCCTGACAAGAGGGTTATGGATGACAAATGTCCGGACGTGAAGGTTCTCCTGGAGAAGATACACCAGGGTCAACACGCAGCCTCCCAGGCACTTAACACTGCTCAAGAAAGAACAAAGAAGATGGCTGATCGCCTCCGATCTAAAGCTCCGGTAATACAACCTGGAGATCTGGTTTGGTTATCTTCCCGATTTTTGCCTAGACATCTTAGACCTTCCAAATTCTCACCGAAATTTATGGGCCCTTTTCGGGTGATTTCGGCAATAGGAGCTGCAGCCTTTAAGTTGAAACTTCCCAAGACCTGGGCACGGATACATCCGGTCTTCCATGTCTCTCAGCTGAAACCTGACATTAGAAGTAATTTCCATCCGGTGGTTTCTTCTCGTCCCCCTCCAGTTATGCTCGATACCAGTGCAGAGTATGAAGTCTCAGACTTGTGTGATTCACGTATTCACCGTGGAAATTACAGTACTTAGTGGATTGGAAGGGCTACACCCCTTCTGATCGTACTTGGGAATCTAAATCCAGTATCCATGCACCACGACTAATCAGACAATTTCACAAGAATCACCCTGGTAAACCAGGGGGTAGTGACTTTAAGAGGGGACATACTGTTACAGCTGTTCACTTGGATCCCGCTGCTTCTTGTCTCCAGGTTTCACTTCCCGCTGTTCAACTCGGAATCAGAACTCCCAACATGGAGGTAACCGAAACTGCAAGCAGCACACCAGTTGTTCGAGTTCATCAGACCGTGCGGGTAGCCCCGCCCCCGACTTCCGGAAAAGAATATCCGGCAGCTGGAGCTTCGGTCCTACGCGTTGCTTCTCTCCTTAGAGTCGCGCTGCGCATCGTGAGTTCGCTCTCTCCTATTTTCAGCTATCATTGATTACTGATTCCAACTTTCACTTTCACTTACTTCTTCCTTTGTTCTGAACTGTAGAAATCTCCATTTCTATCCTTGCCATCCGGAACGAGTAGACAAAACCTTCCTGTTTTCACAGCTACGTTTATCGGTAGTGATTCCTCTCCTTCTAACATTGAGTCCGGCTTTCTTGTGGAGGTCTCTCATATTTCTAATCTTGTTTTTGTATTAACGCCCTTTAGGACACAACATTCTGTCTTCGGTTTCTACTAGTGTTAGCCTCTCATTCTGTGCTTATCCATTTCTTCCTAGGCCAATTCCTGTGGGTAAGATCCATTCCAATTTCTACAACTTCTATTATGAACGGTATCTCATACCATTCTCTAAATCTGTTCTATTTGGCAATAGGCAACCGGTCTGCATTTCCCATCAGATAGAAATACAGAAGCCTAAAAAGGAATAGGTCTTCAGGGTAAGCCTCCTCCTCTTTAACTCCCCTTCTTCTGGATTATAATTCTGGACCCAGACTTACCTTTATATCTACTCTTCTTACCCAGAATCCTACCTGATAAGACTACAGACAACATTCCCAAAGGCGTGATCCTTCAGATGTAGTTACAGGAATCCATGCTTTCCAGCAGCACATCACAGGGTTTTTTCCCTTCGGGGTTTCCCCTGCAGATCCCACTTCAGCCTAGCCTTTTGGCTGGGTTTAAGAGGGGTTTTCAGGTAATTCCCTCTAGCTTCTGTCCCGAGAGGGCTTATTGAAGAGAAGGTAGGTGTCATTCACAATTGCCAAAAGATAATCTGCTTTCAAGTGCTTTATTTTTATAAGGTTATTACACTTTTATCATTGGGTAACAATCGTATTTTCGCTGTGTTGCAACTAACCTACGATCCACGACCTTGCAGAGATAAACCTGCCATTCCATCCGTGTTACCCAAAATTGGACAAGGTGGTCTTATAATCTACTTTTATTCCAATCTGTTCAGATCACTTCTGGTGTATTAGAGGTGTGGGCTTGATTGATAGTTTAGAAACCGATATTCATCCCTGGACCAAAGGTGCCCCGGAAGTTGATTCGTAACATTGGTGGAAGAAGTGGGATCGGTCGGAGCCTTGCGCAGAGCTAAATCACCCAACAATAAAAGTTCTATTGCAGGCAATGTTTAGTCATTGCTATGTAATTGTAATAGTCATGGAGCTTGACATGGAGACTACAAAAGGCATGACCAAGTATGTCCTGCGCGTTTTATGTCAAGAGAGGGGACTTCCCCACAGCATTAATATTAATAAACCTGAGTTGCCGAGCAGCGTCCAAGTTTGGGTAGAAGCAAGGACAGCTGGAGAGAGGACCCCAGGGGACAGGCTAGGCCCTGTGTACCCAAAGGGACAAGACCTTCCGGAAGGGGTAAATAACAAGGACAACCGTATGAGTAGTGTTTCTCCCCAATCATCCCGCCAGGGAGCAATTGTGGTTTCTCACCACTCAAGAGTGTCAGTGAGGACCAGGACTAGTGCGGCATCCCGCAGGTCCCAGGCCTCAGCACAGTCTCTAAGGGACCCAGTAATTGTTCCAGCTGTTAATGAGGTAGCAGCTAGAAAGCTCCTGTTCGAATAGAGGAGACTAGCGCTAAAGGAACAGAAAAAGCGGGACAAGGTCGCCATTGAGTGGGACAGGGCCACCATAGAGCTGCGCAAGCTGGTGCTTGAAGAGAAGAAAGAGGTCACCAGAACTGCCTCTAGCGAAGGTAGCAGTTGTGGCTCAAACCAGAGTGCCCGGGATAAGCCCTGACGGCACATCCTCAAAGACTTAGTACAGGCTTATGAAGTGGGGAAGGATATTTTTGACTGGTTTGAAGTGCTCGAGCTGGGATTCCAGCTGCAGGACGTGGATGAGGTACTGTGGGGTGCAGCCCTGATGAGCCGCTTACTGACACCAGGCACTCATGCAATTATTCAGTTAACTCCTGAGGAAAGGCTTGTTTATGAGAGCATGAAGGCAGCCCTCCTCAGGAAGTTCTGTAAAACCACAGATCAGTATCTAAAGAGCTTCAGAGAGCTCGGAAAGAACAGTGGGCATACATTTGAAGCGTTCACACACTTGTCATTGAAATATCTGAGCGGGTGGTTGACTGGCAACAAAGTTGACACATCTAAAGGGATGTACAATTTGATTGCCTGTGATCATGTGTTGAAAAATTGTGAGGTTGACCTACACCAGCATCTTGTGGACAAGAATATCACAGACCCTAGGGAGCTTGCAAAGGCTGCCACCAGGTTTGTGAATACTCGAGTCCAGAAAAAGGTTCAGGTGCGCACACCCAAGCCAGTAGAGAAATCGGTGGAACAAAAAAGTAAACAAGGATGGGAAGGACAAGGGTCCAACCCAATCCTATTCAAAGTCAGGCCCCCAAAAGAGCGAAGTGAAACCCTGAAACTCTAGTTCAGCCATACACACCAAAAAGAAGAGTGCAGGCATCCCTAACACTGGGACAGCTGCATTCTCACCACCCAAAGGTTTTTTCGGGTGTAAGGAGCTGAGCCTTTTGAAAGGAGATCCTGCTTGCAAGGGCTTACCCAAGCAAGCCATAGTGAATGTTGGACTCATGGAGGAGGCCATCATTAGTGTGGGCATCGCAGAGGAGGATTTCCCAATAGGCCAGGGAGTGGCCGAATGTGGAGTGGTTACACTGAGTGGAAACGGTACTGGAACTCCAGAAGAGACCCCAGTTCCCAATAATACTCAACTCTATCTAGAACATGTGTACATCAATGGACACAAAAGTCCTGCGGTCCGAGACTCCGCAGCTAGCGTCACCTCTGTCACCTGTCAGTGGGTACAGCCAGGCCAGTATATTGATGGGCCTGAGTTGTGCGTAAGTGGATTTGATGGTAAGAGTAAGTGCCCCATGGCGATAGCAGAGTTCAGCTGGCGAGGTGTAACGACCTAGCGCCGTGTAGCGGTAAGAGACTCCATCCCTGTCCCATGTCTGTTGGGTAATGATCTTCCTGATCCCGAAATAGTTGCAGCAGCTACACGATTGAGGGCCAAAGAGAACGCCAGATTGAATGCTCTGAAAGCCTTAGGGCCTGGAGTGCTTCCAGAGGGCTTATTGGAAGGGCTGGCGTCAGGGTCGGACCGAGACAAGAAATAGGCCTGGTCACCCAAAAAAAGTGGCCCACCCCTCGTCTCACGACCCTTGACCTCTGATGACATCACTGGAAGTGATGTCATTTGACCCCACCCTGAAATGACATCACGGGAAGCGATGAAACTCAACCTTTCACCCCTTGACAAAACTGGAAGTGGCATCAAATAGCATTGTTCCTAAGTACACTACGAAAAATATGGTTATGATTTCACTAATGTGATATACATTTCATACAAGAATGGATCATCATATGTATCATTAATATCTGTGTGTATAGATCCATATTGTCAAATTACTGTGAATCCAAGCAGATGTCCAAGGCCAAATGATAATATGTTATTGCATAGCACTTATGCTTAAGCTCTTTTTTTATAGAACAAATATGCATACAATATCACCCAACCTGTGTTGGTACTCATTTATCGACCTAAGAAGGATGAAAGGCTTTTTGAACAAAGAAAAGACAATTTTGAAAAAAAGAAATATTATTTTTTTCAATTATTTTTTTCTTCAAACTGGCCCAGGCATGGCCAGAAACTGGCCCCCACCCCCAGGGACGATTTAGGCCCCGCCACGGGCCGAAAGGGGCCAATCCGACCCTGGCTGGCGTGGCCGGTAGACCCTAGTCCACTTCCACAAACTACTGAGTCACCTACTCATGTGGGCGAGGGGCTAGTAGACACGGAGGACCCTACTTTGGTAGCAGGGGACTCAGTGACTTCAGATTTTCCCAGCGCAGTGCAGGAATCTAATGTGAAGTACCGGGTGGCGCAGATCTGAAGGGTCTGCCCAAGCTGAATGAGTTCGCATCAGCTGGGGGCCCAGATCAGACTGACTTCTACACAGCCGAGAAAGAGTGTCCCACTATGGCGGGTCTGCGGAAGCAGGCGGAGGAGCAGACCAAGGGTGAGGTCCCTGAACTGTTCAAAGTGTACTGGCAGGATAGACTCCTGTACAGTGAGCCAAAGGATTCTGAGGGCGAGGAAACCAGAAGGTTGGTGGTTCCCCAATGTCACACAAAGTTCCTGTTACGCTCACCTGGCTCCCACAGGGGCGTCGATCGGACCCGGACAGCTGCGACCTCCTCCAACGTGAAGCGTAGTGCAGAGATGACTGACTGGACTGGACCGCCTAATCTCGTTTGCTTGACCCGTAGAAGTATTCTCCTGCAAGTGGAGAAAGGGATTTAGCCACCCGTGGATTCTAGTAATGGCACCCCACTGTTCTCCCAACTAATCACCACCGATATTCACTTTCAGTAAGCTCACCTTATGTTTTTAAATGATGAGCTCTCCAACCTGCATGGAATGCAGGGGCGCGTAGATACCAGTTACTTCACTGGTTTGAAGGCGTTGGAAGAGTTCCGGATGAATATTGACTCCGAGGTTCCAGGCGAGAACCCGCAAGTATAAAGTTCAAAGAGTTCAATATGTCCGATGTTCACTCTTGTACATTCCTTTCTTGTGTTGCAGCTGGATCCAAGGGAAGAGTGTCTTGTGGCAGCTGATGGTGTTCAGGTAAGAGTCTGTATTACCCAACACTGTCTGGTAAAAGATGCGTGTATTTAAATTGCTGGTTTCTCTCTCCTTACAGGTGCGGCGTAAGAAGTTGCGGTTTGTTACAGAATAATGCCTCCGGTTGTTAATCAGGTAAGTCGATGGTGGAGAGGTTGTATTTGTTGGTTCTCTCGGCTCACCTTATGTTTCTTTTGTCCCCTAGATGGTGGAATTCGGCGAAGAAAATGGTGGAGGCTGCGCCGGATCTAAAAATGCTGTGAGGACTGGTGAGTATGGCGCAGCGCTGCAGCTGGTGATGCAACGCATGTAGAATAATGTCCTTTTCAAGTTCGAAGACGTGATGGATCCGGAATTCAGGTAAGGATTGAAATAATATCTGTATTCTAACCTTTCCTTCTTTTTTCTTCTATTGCTAGGAGCTCTGGATTCGAGACGGGCGTGGCTGATGACTGGATGCTGACTGCAGACACGGTGAGCGTTACGCTGCTGGATGCAGAATAACGCGAAGCATGTGCTGCTGTTCGGGCGTGGTTTAAATAGCCTCCAAAGTAGTTCCAGGTAAGAAGTCCCTAGAACCACACCCGAGTAAAAAATAGTCCCTGTGGTAAAATAGTCCCATCCAGGCCTCACGTTGGCTTGGATTCATTTGCAGCATGGTCTGCATGAGGTAAGTAAAGTCTATGAGCCTGGCGCCTATGGCGCCAGTACTGATTTCTATTATGAGCCTGGCGCCTAAGGTCCCAGGACTGAACCCAGACAGCCCCCAGCCGGGGCTGCTGGGGTTTTATTAAATATCATGATGCCTGCTCCCGGGGCTGATGGGCTTGATCCGGATGCCCAGGGGTAGGCATCATGACAGTTCCTTTTGTATTAACCAAATTCCTAGAGCGGGTCACTTGGGCGTGACTAAGACATCCGACCGGTTCTATGTGCACTTTTACTGGCCGCAGTCCGGCATAAAAGTTAAGGAATTTGTCCTGTCCTGCCTGACTTGTCAAGCTTCTGGCAAGTCAGGTGGTACCACAAAGGCCCCCTTAATTTCATTACCTGTGCTTGGGAGGCCTTTCCAGGGAAAAGGCATGGATTTGTTTGTCCTTTGGATCCTCAAACCAGATCAGGGAACTGATATGTCTTGGTGGTGGTGGATCACGACATGAGATACCCTGAGGCTGTCACTCTGAGGAGCATCAAAGCCCCTGTGGTTGCAAAGGCACTGATTGGGATATTCTCCTGTGTTGGATTCCCCAAGTAAGTAATTTCTGACAGGGGATTAAGCTTCATATCAGCATATATGAAGGCTATGTGGGAGTCACCTACTGGTTTTCTACCTCCTTTGATCCACAAACCAATGATCTTGTTCAGCGGTTCAACAAAACCCTGAAAGGCATGATAGGTGGCTTGGAAGAGCACCTGTGGAGAAAATAGCATATTCTCCTGCCATGCCTTCTGTTCGCCTACAGGGAGGTGCCACAGAATTGAGTAGGGTTGTGCCCCTTTGAACTTCTGTTCGGACACCCTGTACGAGGTCCCCTCAGTCTAGTGAAGGAGGGATGGGACTGCAAACCATCATCTCCGTCATGAGATGTGGTGGCCTATGTTTATGTTTATTTATTTATATTGCACGCCAGACCCGAAGGTATAAGGGCGCAGGAGCAACAAGGTTATTCTTAGCTTGGTTACAGTGTTGTACAATAGATACAGTGTGTACATAGGTACGTATTTACAATGTGTACATGGTTAAAGCAATTGTGACAGAAGCAGTGATAAACAGTTTACGAATGTGCATATTTACATAGTATACATAGGGCAGGCAGGTGAGTTATCGGTGATAAACAGTTTACGAATGTGCATATTTACATAGTATACATAGGGCAGGCAGGTGAGTTATCGGTCGTTGTCCTTTATCCACTGAACGTAGTTGCATCTAAAGTGGGGGTAGGATTGAGGTGTCCTTAAGGAAGGTGGCAGGGAGTTCCAGTGTTGGGCTGCTTTCACCTAGAAGCTGATACCACCCCTTTTGGTTCGTTTGAACCTGGGAACTGAGAATATGTTGGCATTGGCAGTTCTGGTAGGTCGGTTAGGCGTGTGTCTTTTTATTCTGTCGACTAAGTAACGGGGGGCTGCATTGTTGAGGCATTTATGGATTAAGGAGGCTATTTTGAGCAGGATTTTGTCGGTGGTGGTGAGCCAATTATGGGCTCTCCTAATTTTGGAAATGTGTTCGCTCTTGTGGATGGTCAGCGCTGCTCTAAGAGCATTGTTTTGCAGAGTCTGGATTTTATTTGTAACATATGTACTCGGCCTTTGGTCTAGAATGGCAAAGTACATGTACCAGTCAACAAAGAAACTAAAGGCCAGTCAGGAGCTGATGAAGAACTGGCACGACCAGACGGCCACAGTGGCAGTTTATTCTCCAGGCCAGTGGGTGTGGATTATGGAGCCTGTCAAACCCAGTGCCCTTCGGGACAAGTCGACTGGGCTTTTACTTTGTGCTGGAAGAGGTCAGTGAGGTGAATTATCTCATTGATGTCAAAGGACCTAAACAGATGTGCAAGGCCTTTGACGTCAACCAGCTAAAACCCCATTATAGCCAGGATGACTTGGTCATGGCGATAGTGACCGATGGAGGGACTGAGGAGGAGACCGATCCCACCACAGACCTCCTGCACACTGAAGCCACAGATGTGTCAGTTGAAGGTGTCAACCTTGCAATTACCTGTCAGAACAGCAATTTACAGACTGTCTCCATTTACTGGGACAGTTTGCTGGTCTGTTTTCATGGACTCCCGGTTGCACAGATTGGTGCACCCATGATGTAGATACTAGAGACAGTAAGCCGGCAAGATTAGAATTCACCGGATTTCCAATAAGGTCAGGGACACCATCAAGGAGGAAGTTTGCAAGATGTTGTCCCTAGGAGTGAAAGAGCCATCCCACAGCCCCTGGCTAGCCCATTAGTAATGGTTCCTAAAAATACCAGTAATGGGAAGCAGGCCCGGACTGACCCACCGGGACACCGGGACTTCCTCCGGTAGGCCACGGGGAACTAGGGCCTCTTTTTCTTTGGGGAAGGAAACATAAATTCAATGGTAACATCAGGTACATCATTTGAGGATCAGTTGGTTTGTGACCTCTGTTGGCACTGTTGTGCTGCCTGTACAGTTGGCTGCCGTTTGGTGGCCAATCCCTGCGACCCCCAGGCAAATCCACCAATAATTATGGGCCGGGGGCGTGGCTAATGAGAATGCGCGCCGAGAGTGGAGACACGGAAGCAGCACGCAAGTTGCTGGGCTCCATTTTGTTTCCATCGTTCGTGTGATGCAGCAGCCTGTCCTGAGCCCACGCACCGCCTACCGACTCCAGTCCTGCAAGCAAATGAACTTTGTCGCCCAGACGTCGACGACCTCATTCACAGAGAGTAAGTTGGCTCCAGTATGGATTGGAAGCCGGCAGCCGCGTGAAGGGGGCTCAGGTCCAGCTCCGACAAGTACATAGCGAGATAATAAGGTGGCTGTACCTATTTTTAAAGCAAAACAATTGATGTTGCTGAATCTTTCACTGTACCACAAGTGAGCGAGCAAGTCTGTTGCTTTCTGTTCCAAGACATAGCATGTATGAAAAAGTTGCCTATAGAGTCCCTGGGCTCGGGTCTTCTCCACCCATTGCTGTGCCTGTGCGTTCCTTTCCCCCTGGCTGTTTTCTCCTACTCAACGGGCTGTTTTCGCATTGACCCAGGGGTTTGCCCTGCGTCTCTCCAAGTTGATTCTGTACTCCCTCTCTCTGTCGGGCTCTGCCCATGCTACGCTGCGTTCTCGTCTGACTGAGGGATTCTACGCCCTTGCAGCTGCGCTTTGCCTCCTCCCAGCGCTGAGTCCAGCAAGGTCGGGGTTTTGTATTGAAACGAGAGTACTGTTGTCATTCCGTTGGCACTGTTGTGCTGCCTGCACAGTCGGCTGCCGTTTGGTGCTGCTGAGAAGTTGGGGAGAGGGCGGGGTTCTTTCTGTTATTTTTACTTCATGTGCATGTGTGCCTACCCCGCTCTGGGCCTCGGCCTCAGTGTTTGTGTGACTGACCTGTCTCTTTGTGTGTTTGCCTGTGCTTTTCACGAGCGTACCCTTGTGCATGTGCCTGCTTCTTACCTGTCCATGTTTATCTGGACCTGCTGTCTGTGTATTGGTTTGTGTGCTCCCTGGTGTGAAAGTAGCATTGAGTGTTCATTGTGGATATTTTGCAAATATGGGCATTAATGTGGAAAAATGCACACTGAGCAAATATGAGGGATTAATGTGGAAACTTGGCATTGCTTACTTTGGAATGTGACAATGCACAATCTATGTACTGCTGCTGCATTGTTGGCACTGGGAGAAATATACTGCGACCTTGTGGATGACTAGAAAACGGGGTCTTTCTTAGTGTGGCACTGTGAACCTTAAACAAAATGGCCCTTATTTGTGTGTAAAACGGAGGATTTGTCCCGTCTGCCATGCCATGTGGGTTTGAACTGAGAAGTGCATGATTATAAACATCACATGCTCTGCTTCTTCTTCCAAACAGAAAACATTGCAGCCACAATCCACCGGCGCACACGCGCATTTCTTTACGATTACAACCTCACATGGGCAACCAAATAAGGAGCAGAGTTAGGCACCCCCACTGCTCCCCAAATACACACTCACCAGTAGCGTCAGGAGGTATTACAGATTTCTTCCAACGTTAACCGTTAACTTTTTAAAAGTTTTATGGCCTTTGTACCCACTAACTTATAGTTTGCCAAATTCTTTCAATAATGTCCTTCAAAAGTTTAGAATGGATGCTCTGCACCTGTCTTGTGTCACTTGATTGCAGTAGAATAATGATAAACAAGTGTATGATGACAGGTAAGGAGAGGGCATGGGAGGAGGGACTCGGAGCAGGGACGTGCCAGCTTTTTCCGGGGAGCTGGGATCCTTTCAACAGGGGCCTCGAGGCATGGAGACAGGGCAGTTTCTAGCCAACTTGGTGTCTGGGGCGAAACACTAGAATGCACTCCCTAAGCCCCCCGACTGGCACACATCACTCTCAAACTACACCTGTGTCATGCGACAAAGCCCCTCAATAGCAATAAATAATTGCTATATAAGTAAAGCTGGTTTTATTACACTGTAATTCAAGTACTTTACAGACGAAATCTAATGTGAAAACACAGATGTTGCTGCCCAAGTACATGGTTTTTCTGTCACCTGCACTTGGGGAAGGCCTTGCCTGAATTCAGTTTCAAACTGTGCGTACTGGCACAATGCTGTGTGACCAGCCTACCGGGGTCTGAGGGCCCACTGGCGCTGTGTTGCAGTTGTTCTGTTCGTACCATCCCACTTGCATTTCTCAAGGGGCAATACTAGACTAACCATATGAATTATTTTCTGATAGAAGGTTATCATTCCAAGATGGACAGTCTGGTACACTCTTATTGCACTCTTTGAAAATACCTCTGTGAGAGTGCGAAAGAGGACAAATAGCACGAATGGGGGCTCCTGTATGCTTTGCATTAAATCACAGAGCATTTCAGGAGGTGATCAGAGATCTCTATATTTGATAAACACGTCTGTGATAAAAGGATTGTATATGTGAATCTCTAAATTCCTGTGGTAACATGGGCCTTTACACACTGCTACATATGATGATCCATTCTTGAATGAAATGTATGTCACATTACAGTGATATCGTAACCACATTTTTCTTAGTGCACTGTAATGCTTTATGCCACTTCCTGTGATGTCACTTGGGGGCGGGGTGAAATAGCATCACTTCCGTCACTCGGGGCGGGGTCAAACAACATCACTTCCTGTGATGTCACTTTGGGGGGGGATTTGTGATGTCACTTCCACTACCCCTGGCATTTTGGTGAAATGACGTCCCTGGGTAACATAACGATGCAAGCTTGGGTGGCCTGCAGGATTCTGGCCATACAGCCTGTAGCTCGTGCCTGCGCATAGTAGGGGGCACCGCCAGGGCATCACTGCAAGTGCCTACCATGCACGCATGCGCAGGTGCAGCCCCGCCCCCCATTGCAACCTGCCAGTGCTTCAGCAATGACGAGGTGAGAGCTGCCGCCTGCATCTGTTCCAGTTCCACAAAATGGTGTGTTTGCTGGCTGTGGACGGCTGCCAGCCTGCCTTGCACCATGTAATGTTTTGTGCAGAGGATTAATCATTAAATGTATGTTAGACAAAACGTGCACTGCAAGCCCACGGGCATCCATCGATCTCTATGGCTCTGCCCAGCCTTTGGTGCCAGTCCGAGACGGCTCCCTAATATTAAACCTAACGCTGAACTTGGTGCCAAGCTATGTTAGAGTGTCACCTTAAGGAGCGCCTCTTCCCGAAGCTAGCAAGTTCTTTTGAAAGTTATTTCATGGCAGTCTGATGGGTATCCTACCATCTGAACCCAGCTTCTCAAAATTAATTTGGGGTAGCAAGTCTTCCGACCGATTTCGTTCATGCTTTAATTCCGGTTTCATAATGCTTTTTCTATCTGTTACCACGCAATGCTGGTTCAATAATTCTATGACCCCGCCTCATGTTTGAAGTGCTCATGAATGCCTTGAAAAGCATTGCGTTAAGCTCAACTTCCCGTGGAGTCAGGATTCACAAGGGAACATGAGAGTAATAATAATAATAATTTAGCATTTATCTGAGCGCTGCTTATTATTACCCACTGTGTGTGGTGCTCATTTTTAAACCTCGGAAGGATGAAAGGCTGAGTTTGGCCCTGCCACGATTCAAACCTGCGTCAGCAGGCTCTGCACAGATGTCAAAGCGAGCGCTCTACTCGCTGTGCTAGAGTAGTATAAGGAAAAGCACCGAACACAGAATGTACCTGCTGCAGGAGATCAAGAGGTTACTGTGTTGGACTACTGAAGCTTGTGGACATCTGAACTGAGTTGTTTCCGAGCAGAATGTTTTATAAAATGGCATGGTATTACACCTCAGCCACAGCCAGGCTTGTAGTCTGCCACCTTTTTTGGACTGCACTTTTACAGATGGGAAATGTTGACTTCTCAGAGTCGCTGCGGCCTAGCCTTCTGGGAGGAGGGTGGGAATTATGCACTGATATAAAGGCCAACTGTGCAATATTTCCCTTGGGCTTTAAGTAGCTATGGTGGAGGTCTTTGTGACCTGTAAGAGAAATGCATTGGAACATTTAGCCACCTTCCCCACTGCCCTTTTACTGTAGATGAAGGATGCAGCAGAAGAGTTCTGTCAAAACGTGGACCTCCCAACCACTACCAGAGCTACTACGAGCACCAGGAACCTAGAGATGCCTTCTGTTGCACTTCTGGCCGTGCAGTGATGTCAAGCAAAGTCCCGCCTGCTCTTCTGTTCGGAAGGGAAGACAGGGCTCGTCGGCCACGTTCCACTGCTGATGTCGGCGGGCGTTTGATTCGGACACAAGGCACCCCTCATGCCCTCCTGTACCCCCGTGTATGATGCAGCTCTACCAGACCATCAGCAAGGGAAGCAACCCCAGCCTGCCCGGCCACAAGCATCCTGGACTGCAGGCATCCAACACTGTTCTCAGCCTGGTGGCCAAAAGTAAGCGCCTTCCTCGTTATTCAATAGAAATATGCCCTCAAATAGAAAGACACATTTTTGAGCTAGCAGAGAGATTGTGGGAACGTGCCTTCATGAATTCCTCTTTCTTCTTTCTTTTTCTTTGTTACTTTTCTTTCCGTCTTCCTTTAGCCCCTTAACTATCAATCCCAAATGTGTTTTTTTGTTTTTAAATGTTAAAGTTTGTGTCACTGTGTTGTCAAAATATTCTCTTTTTGTCTATTTTCACTGGTGTGGCTTATTGAAGTAGCTTGCAGCCGGGGGTTTACTTTTGAAATGTCTCTGATTTTGCATAGACATGTGATTTGAGTTGAACAGGGCCATGCTTTGATGCATTTTGCTTTACAAAGTGGTAGCAGGGTGTATGTGTGTGGTGGAAAGAAGGAGAGGGCTTTTTGGTCTTTGTTTTGACAGTCCTCTTTTTCAGTCACTCTAAAACTCGGATTCGCTATGTCGCGCTCCCTATTTTAGTTGCGCGCTGTAAATAAGTGGATTTGGGACTGTGGGTTGTTTGTGTGCAGGTCGCCTATGCATTGCTTTCACTATGTCACACTTTCAAAACGGCAGTGTGCACACCGTGCCTTAATGTGGACGCATGACTAAAGGGCATATGCCCTTTTTCTCAATGTCTCCCTGTGGGTACTTCCCTTAAGAGTAGTCCTAGCAGTCCCAATGCTGGTGTGTGCACGTCTCTCCCTACACATTCACTTCTCGATGCATGCCCATTCCTTTCACTGCCCCTTCTGCCTCCTCTATGAGCTCACATCAATTATTCTGCCCCCAGTCACACTGTCTTCCTGCGTATGCAGTGTTCCCGGCTCAGTCAGCCTCAGAATTGACCTACTGTCAGGAGCAATCGCTTTGCTTACATGCCCCTTCATCTTCTCGGTCCTGTAACCCTGTGTGCACCCTTTTTGTCTCCAAGGTGTCCTCTGTGGCTACATGTCTCTATTTCAAGTTATCACCCTGTGGGTACATGCCACTTCCTCCGCCTGTCACCCTGTGAGAAAATGTTTTACCCTCTGGGTGTCTCACCACCACCCCCACCTTCCATGTGGGTGCATGTCTTCCTCTACTTGCCCCCTAACCGCCTTCACTCCGTGGGCACATGCTGTTTCTGCCACACTCTCTCCCATCACAGCACTCCAACCCCACCTGCTCGGTTTGTCTTCCAGTGAATATGATGAGAACTATGTATAATATCTATGTCTATGAATAACCCAGATTTGGCAATACTTGTATTTTCAGTCGTGCCTCCAATGGACTATTATTTTGAATTGCATTGTAATAGATACTCTCGCTCGCCCCGTCAGTCAGACTCAGCGTTTGTGTTCCGCTGGTCAGGGAGGCGTGGGGCTGTCTGCTGCCTCCTGCCTCTGCTGATGAATGCGTGTCCTGGGCTTGGGCTCCTAAAATACTTATTGAGGGCCAGGCGTCTGGTAAGAGAAGCCAGTCCCCAACACACATCGGCTCTCTTTTGACATCTGCCTAAAGACTTTTGCCCAAAGACTTTTGCCATGCCGGGGTACCTAGTTTTTTTAACCTCACTGTCTTCCTGGGTGGTTTCTGCGACTTTCCTTGCACGTTTTTTGTGCCAACCTCCCACACTTGGCACACAATTGGAGCTCTTTAACAATTTACGTTACTGGACACGTTTTGTATTTTGTTACCCTGCTTTGGTTATTTATTCATAACTAAAAGGGATTTTAAGCCACGCCCAAGATGTACTCATTACAGTGTTGTCATTTTCATTTAGTTATATGGTTAGCAGACGCAGGGGTGGAATGGCCTCCCACTAGGCCTCTTTTGTGTGGTAACCTAATTTTGTCATAGGAGAACGGTTTGGGCTTGATGAAAATTTGTAAAATGGGGCCACTTTGAAAATTATTTCCAGGGCCCCTTTTGGTTCCCAGTCCACCCCTGATGGGAAGCCTGAAGTTCGCTTTTGAGTGGACTACAGGGGGCTCGATTCTGTCACGAAGACAGATGCTCAAGCCATTCCTCGGGCAGATGAGCTCATTGACAGGCTCGGCACTGCCAAGTACATGAGTACTTTTGACCTCACAGCGGGGTATTGGCAGGTCAGCTTGGCAGATGGAGTGAAAGAGAGGTTGGCATTCTCAACGCCGGAAGGACATTATCAGTTCACCATGATGCCCTTTGGATTGAAGAATGCCCCTGCCACTTTTCAGAGGATGGTTAACCAGGTTTTGTCTAGGCTGTAAAACTTCAGTGTCGCCTACTTAGACGGCATTGCTGTGTACAGCCACACCGGGGAGGATCATCTATTCCACCAGAAAGAAGTGCTTCAGGCGCTGTAGAATGTAGGCTTGATTATCAAAGCCACAAAGTGCCACACAGTGCAGGGTACCGTGACTTACCTAGGCCACCTGGTCGGTGGAGGTAAGAAACAAACTCTTGAAGCGAAGGTACAGGCTGTGAAGGAGTGGGACATCCCCACCACACAGACGCAGGTGAGAGCCTTTCTAGGTCTCACCGGGTACTACCGGTCATTCATCAGAGGGTATGCCCCTGAATGATGTAACATCCAAAAAGATGCCAAAGAAGGTAACTTAGACTCCTGCCTGCCAACCCTTCTTTTAGGATTTAAAAGATGGATAGTGCAGGGCCCCAATTCTTAAAGTGCCAGACTATGGTCAGGAATTCATTATCCAGACAGACAACTGTGATTTTGGGAGTGTAGCAATGTTAGCGCAGCTGAACTCTGAAAGGGTAGAGAAACCTGTTGCCTACATTATCAGGTGGTTGACAAAAAGGGAAAGAAACTGGGCTGTCATAGAAAAAGAGGCGTATGCGGTCGTGTGGGCCATAAAGAAGCCGAAACCCTATATTTTTGGGTTTCACTTTAACATCCAGATGAACCACAGTCCTCTGCGATGGTTAATGGCCATGCAAGGGGAGACCTCTAAGCTTTTGCGTTGGGACATATCCCTACAGGGATTAGATATGGACATCAAGCAAACGCCAGGCTCCCAGCATGGAAATGCAGATGGCCCCAGCCGGTACTTTCGCTTTGATGACGAATCAGACCCTCAGTAAGGTGGTGGTTCACATGTTGAGGATGGGTGCATGTCAGGGATTCGACCATCTGCACGAGAAGAGTGCGCTCGCCTGGGCTTTTTGTGTTTGTTTTAAAGAAATGAATGATGGGAGAACAATCTCCGAAAATATGTGAGCCATTCCGCAGATAATTTCCACGCTCACCGCACTGCAGAAAAATAGTCATGTACTCTGGGAGCACACAGTTTACCAGCGCCGGCCTCCCCTGTCATGTGTAGCTGACACCTGACAGCCGTGGGTACATCAAAAGCCTTTGGCCCTGGGCAGCCTGATTAGAATTTCAAAGGCTCCATGGATTTGCATCTGCATTGTGAAACCTTGCTGTTGGCGACGAATACTGAAGAATGTTAATTAGCAGGCCTCATGGAAGGCCTGGGTGCAGGAAGTCACAATGGAGACCAGACTCCAGCACTCTTTGTAATGTAATGTGTCAACTTGGTACTAACACCCCTCCTTGGTATGAAAGGGCAGTGAATGTCCTGTCTGGAACAACTCCTTTCAGAGCACGGAAGTATGCGAATTGTAGGAGACGAAAGTCTGCCTGCAACCCCCTACTTCAAAGGAGGCTCATGTTGTGATCAAGTGCTGCATAGGGCTCAGTTAATTAGAGAGACCCTTTGATGTACAGCATACAGGAAGATGGGTGGGACTTAGAAGTATATGTTATCATCCTTCCCATGTCTGTTGTCAAGCGCCCTGGTTCTGACCTGAAGCATCACTGAAGATTGTTGGTGGAGACCCAGGATTGGCTCACTTAAGTTGGGCTTGGCCTACACCAATCCCTAGGCCCAGTTCGGTTAAAAGAGGGCTGAGTCCCTTGTTGATCAGATCATCAGAAGGCTTTGCAAGGAGTAAGAAGGACTCATTTGGACCCAAGCTGAAGGTGCAGTCTACCGTACATCTTCTGCCAGTGAAGGAAGGTCAAGAGCTTCAAGGGGGAAGCAAGATCCCTATCCTAAACATCTCCCAGGGAAGAGAGGGAGATACCGGACTCAGAGAACCCATTCAACAGCTCCAGAACCGGTACCCAGCCAGTACACAGCGCGCCCAGCTAGGTTCTGACAGCCTGCTTCCTAGGTGGGAAGTGCCAGAGAGTCCATGGACAAAGGACAAGGCTGTTGACTGCTAACCCCCTCCTGAGCTTTAGGACGTCTGCCTTGAAAGGACACAAGCCCTGCGAAGAAGCTAGGAGGAGTGCCACATGAGCATCATCCAGCGTCCATATTTTTAGGGACAATATTGAGACAGTCGAGTCCTCAAACCGCATCAGTCTGCACCGCTGACTGTTGTCATGCCACAGTAATCAGAGCCTTCCAAGATGCCTCGACCAGCATTCCAGATCCGCCAACCAGCACCGAGACAACAATTCTTGGTCCTGAGTCACCAAACCAGACAGGCTGTAGATGCCTGTCCAGCCCCGCTTGCTGAACTGCCTGCCGCCTGGTACCCGCAGCCGTCTCCCAGCACTAACTCTGTCTCACAAGCTGCAAAGCGCCCTGAACTGCCTCGACACTGTCGAGCACCAAGAACTTCTTCAACATCAAATACATTGTGGTTCTGCCCCCCTGGTCTTTCACCGAAGGTCCCTAGAGACAGTTACGACAATTTGCCGCCTTTGTGCTGACACCAAAAACCCTTGAACTGTAAGACTGATTACGTTACCAACTACCCTCCAGTCAGTATCCAGAGTGCATCCCTTTCCTTTGTGAAACTATCTGTCCTCTGTGTTGCTTTACAGTGTGGGTTGTAATTGTAGTGTGCTAGAACTGTTTGTTGTAGTAATAATAAAGTAGATATTGTTATACAACCTTGACTGGACAGTCCCTTTTATCATTGGGTAATGATTGGATTTTCGCAGTGTTGCAACTAACCAACGATCCAAAACCTAGCAGAGATAAGTCTGCCGTTCCATCCACGTTACCAAAAGTTCGACAAGGAGGTCTTATAATTTACTTCTATTCCAATCTGTATTCAGAGCATCGAAAGACATGGAGGGCAAGGGAGGGTGCACAGTCCATCAAACGGCTGTGTCACGTCCATTCACTGCACAGCATCTCTCAAAGTGCTGTAATGGCTAATGTCACCCCGGTCACCACCCTCGCTGCCACATGCCGTTTTTTTGTTCCTATCCACTGCTAAGTACCGGTCTGGTGCCTGATGTCACCTCTGTTGATCATGTGTGTTGCAGATGCCCAGCAAATATGTACATGGAGTTACTTTGCAAGCGAATGCCAGTCGTTCAAGAAGACCTTTGCCTGTTCTTACTATTCTGAGCAAAGGTCTGTGTTCAGTCAGGTAGCTCAGTGAGCTAAGAATTTGCTACGGCGATCTACGTTCAACCTGCTATGCACAGGTTACAATCCTGACAGCGCAGACTCCGCCTTTCATTCTGCCAAAGCCAATGAAATGAGTGCTGTCAAATAAGGTCAATTGAACGGACATGATTTAAAGTGTCGCAAAACGACAGAACAGTGGCATGAAGTGCTATACAGAAAACAAGTATTATGTCTTGTTCCATGCCACAATTAAAAAATAAGCGGTCTGACCATAACACTCTTAAACATGTTTCTAAAAACGATGTAAACACATATATAATTACAACGTAAATGCAGAGTAGTTCTCTAAGCCTGCATACGGTCAAGTTTGCAGCACTTCGTATGTCCCCACCCTTCTAAATCTCTGAAAGTTGTCTAAATGGCTAATCGTCTTGGTTTTGGAGCTCATAGTGGCACTGTATCACCACCCTGTGATCAAAACAATGCTACAAGACAGAGAGAAGAAGGGGCGAGGTGTTTCACCATCATATTTTGTTGTCATGGCAAATGACAACGTTTGTGGCATGTATTGGCCGACGAACTGATTGTTACTTGCGGGGCTGGGGCAATCCGGAGTTAGGGTTCAGCAAGTTTATGTTTCCCTGTAAACTGTGTGCAGGGCATGACCCCCTCCGCCCCCCAACTAAGGCCCCTGTGAGTTGATGCCTGAAGGCGAGCGCGCACCACACCAAACATGTCCTTCCTCGGCCGCTTCTCTTCCCATGTCACTCCCACTTCCGCCTTACTTGGCTTCTTTTAAATTTGAGCTGCTGGCACATTTTAGCCAACTCATTGCAGACACCATATCTGACTTAAAGGGCACCCGGAAGAGGGAGCACGGCCTTGTTTAGTAGGCTGGGGACGGTAGAGTCCATGGCCCCCGGTCTCAGAAAGCAACCTACAGCAAGAGAATCCGAATCTGCGCAGAGATGGGACACCCAAGTTTGAAGACACCCCTGCAGCAATGCAGGAGACCCCCCCTCCAATAAATGGAGGACTCCAGCAGCAGCGAAGCTACGAGGTGCACCAGCGACGACTCAGTGGTGCAGGGTCTGCTGCTCCCATTTAGTCAAAGGGGTGGTGCCGTGGTGGGTGTGCACATTCGCTTCCGCCATTTCAGGACTGAGTATTGTTGTGTTCTCCGGAGGCCCAGCACGAAGGGGCTGGCTCCGGTCCAGGAGGCCGCGTGGGCTGGAGCGCGGCCTGGGCAGGAGCGCTGAATGAACACACGCACACGCTGGTTTCGCTTTGCCCGGAACTGCCTCCCACTCGAGGGGGCGGGGCTTTTATTAAACGGCCCTACGTCACCGCGCTGCGGGACGTAGGGCGGATATAACATTCCTCCTTTATTTCAAAATAACCTAACAAAACAAACATAAGCAACATGCTCAACTATAAACTCCTGCCACTGCTGTTGGCTTAGCATACATAGTCATTCAGCCTCGTAGGCGGTCTCGTGGTCTTTCTCAGACTGTACCGCTTCGCGTGGGGGCTGTCTCCGCTCGGTTCGTAAGTCTGCTCACCTTCGCTGCATGTGTCCTCACTGCCGGGCAGTCTCGGTGATTGCCAGCTGCAATCCCCTGTGTGTTCCTCCTCGGGGTCTGGCGCCGGCACGTCGCTGCCTTGTTGCTCGTTGTCGTCGTGAGGCCCCTCGCAGTCCGTCCAGAGGTGCTGGGGCACGGGCTTGAACCAGGAGGCGTTCCTTGTTACTTCCCGACCTCCCCGTGTGACAGTTATCATGGTCCCACGCCGGTTGCTGATAGTCCATGGCAGTTCCTCATACCTGGTGTCTAACTTGGATTTCGTGGGATTTCGCAACATGATGACTTGGTCGCCCACTCTGTGGTTTGAGGGCCTTGCTCTTCTCTTGGTGCTCATGTGAGCATTGGCACGTGTTCTCCTCGTTTCCACGCGTGCATGGTCGACGTCGTCAGGGGTTCTGCTTGGATGATGGGGGATCGACGAGTTGATGATAGTTCCGAACATAAGGTCAGCAGGTGGTATGCCCGTGGTACTGTGGGGGGTGACCCGATAGTTCCTTAGGAACCGGAATAGGTCGACCCTCCACGGGCTGGCGTTTGCCTTTGATACTCGGAGTACCTTGTTGATGGTCCTCATGAATCGCTCGACGTCCCCATTCGCTTGTGGCCACCTTGGCATGATGTGGTGATATTTAATGCCCAGTTCCTGTAGGTATGACCTGAATTTCTCCCCTGTGAATGGGGGTCCATTGTCACTTTTAATGGTCGTGGGCAGGCCATGGGTGGCAAACATCTTTTCTATTGCCGGGATGACCACTTCCGCGGCGGTGGACTCCACTATCTCGACCTCTGGATAGCGTGAGTGGTCATCGATTGCCCCCAGTAGATGTAGACCCTCTCTGATTTTGCAAAAGTCAATGCTGATGGCTTCCCATCGTGCCCGGCCACGCTCGGCCGATAGGATCGGTTCTGGGTCCGGTGGTCCACTCGTTATTTGGCAGGGTAGACATGTGTTCACTAGGTCCTCAACACGATCGTCGATGTGAGGGAACCATACCCTGTGTCTGATCCGTGCCTTTGTTCTTGCAAGCCCTTGGTGTCCTTCATGCGCTAGAGCCACTATCCTGTCCTGCAGCCTCGGGGGTATGATGATGCGGTCACCCCTTAGCAGGAGCCCTCCCTCCGTGATTGAGAGGTCTTGCCGAACCGTGAACATGCCTGCTAGGAACTCCTTGGCCCCCTCGGTTCTGTTGCGTGTGTGCGACATGAAGTCTTTCCAGTTGCCTGACATGATGGCATCTTTTACCAGATTGCAACAGGGGTCATTCTGGGTTTCTGTTGCAATGTCCTCAATGTTTATTGCTTTGGGCCTCATGGTGTGGACTACTTGACAAATGTGCTCCTCCGTTTCTTCGGCGACTAGCACTTCCTGCTGGGTGGCTGGTCGTGGGTGTCTCGACAGGAAGTCCGCGGGGTTGCCACTGCCCGGTTGGTAGACAAGTTCGAAATCATATTGCTGGAGGTGTAGTAACCACTTGGTGATTCTGGCTGGTGGGTGTGCCGATGACCCAATGAAGATTGGTAGTAGGGGCTTGTGGTCGGTGATCGCCGTGAACTTACGCCCGTATAGGTACATGTGGAAGTGTCGACACCCCCATAGAACGGCGATTGCCTCCTTTTCTATATGGGAGTACCTTTGTTCCGTTGCTGTGAGCGCCCTGGATGCATATGCAATCGACCTTTTGGTGCCCTCCTTCGTGACCTGCATCAGGATTGCTCCAAGTCCGACAGGGCTGGCATCCACAAATAGTTCGGTCGGGAGGTCCGTGTCGTAGTAGGCCATCTTGGTATCAGTCGACAGGGAGTCTTTTATGCTCTCAAATGCTTGCTGGCATTCGGGCCCCCAGTCCCACTTGGTGCTGGCCTTTGTTATTTCCCGCAGCGGTTCGGATAGGGTTGCTAAGTTCTGAATGAATCTGCCACAGTAGGTGGCCATTCCCAGGAAACTGCGCACCTCGGTGGGAGTCGTGGGGGGGCTGGCAGCTTGTATGTCCGCCACTTTCTGGGGATCAGGTGATATGCCGGTGCGGTCGAACCTGTATCCAAAAAAAGTTATTTCCGGTTTTAGGAATTCGCACTTCTCTCGATGGATTGTGAGTCCGGCGCTTTCCAGCCTGCCCAGTAGTGTCTTGAGTCTCATGATGTGTTCCTTGGTGTCCGGTGCATGTATTAGGATGTCATCGCTCACGTTCAATACCCCTGGTATGCCTCTGATGACCTCCTGGATGGTCTGTTGAAAAACCTCCGCGGCCGACGATATGCCGAAACTCAGGCGCTTGTACCTCCTCAGACCTAGGTGGGTTGAGAACGTGGTGATATAGCGTGACTCTCTGTGTAGCTTCAGCTGGTGGTACCCCGCCTTTAGGTCTACCTTCGAGAACACACACGATCCAGTGAGGTCAGTGATGATTTCGTCAATTGTAGGCGTTATGTGTCGCTCTCTTTTGATGGCTGCATTGGGCAGGCGCATGTCAATGCAGATCCGAACTTTTCCTGGCTGTTTGGGCTTCCGGGTGACCACCATCGGGGAAACCCACGGTGTTCGTCCCATGACTTCTTCAATAATACCAGCGGCTTCGAGCGACCTTAGCTCCTTCTCAACTTGTTCCCTCATGTGGAAGGGTGTCCTTCGGTGTCTTACCGCGCGTGGTTGCACTGATTGATCAATATGTAGTTTGATGGTCTTTCCTTTGAGACAGCCTATCCCCCTCTGTAGCTTGGGGTGTTGCCTGAGGAAGTTCTCAACCTCGGATGTGTCGTCAACGTGGCATATGAATTTGACCACGCCCAGGTCTTCAGCCGCATCACCGCTCAGCAGGCTTTCAATTCCCGCCTTGACAACATAGATCTTCGACCATAATTTCTGTTTGCCATGCCCAAGAGTGGTGCGGAACCTCCCGATGACTGGTAGAGGTTTCCGACTGCCGTAGGCAAATAACCGAGTGTCTGTGGATTTTAGCTCGGGTCGTGGTGCGAGGGTTTGGAAAACGGTGGTTGGCATGACGTTTACCGAGGCCCCCGTGTCAATGGTCATTTGTATGTCCTGGTCTTGTATGTTGACCATGCATTTTCGTCGCCTGGCGGTTCTTTTCGACGGTGCTGGCCCTTGGTTTAGTGTCGATACTAAGTATACCTTTCGGCCCTTTCCTTCGTTCTCAGTGCCTGCTGTTTGTCGTAGGGCTGAGAGGTCATCCCCTTCTTCTTCTGTCGAGGAGTTGACTACCGCTACCCTCCTCGCGCTGGCTTGTTCCTTTTTCCTGGGATCCTTGTGGAGGCTGCAGTGGCGTGTTCACAGATCTGCACACTTTCACATAGTTATCCTTCCTGCCGCATGCTCCGCACGTGGTGCCTTGCGCCGGGCAGTTTCGCCTTCCGTGCCTTTGACCGCCACACCATCCACATTCGGTTGGTCCTGGTGCTCGAGGCTGCCCCCTGTTCTGGGTGTAGCCGCTGCCACTTTCGCTCCTCGTTGATTGTCTGTCCGAGATTTGAGCAACCATCGCTGTGGAAAATGACGGCTGGAGTTTTTGTAGGGTCACTTCCATGTTGGCGGCCCTGGGGTGGGCAAGCTCCCTCTGTCGACCCAGTTCCAGGATGCGTTGTAGAGGGATGCCCTTTTCACTGAGCACGAGACGCCTCAGCTTCTCCGAGTGGATTCCATTTATGATTTGCCTCCTGATCTCCCTTTCAGTGTTCGTAAACTCACACGACATGGCCAGCTTCCTCAGCCTCGTGTGGTAGGCGTCGAGAGTCTCATCGGGGGCCTGGATGGTTGTGCAAAAGATAAAAGTTTCATAGTCTGGATTTAGTTGCGGGAGAAAATGTGCTGTTAGAGCGCCCTTCGTACTCCGGTATGCATCTTGGCCGTCACCCACATCCAAAGAGTTAAAGATGCGCAGCACTTCGTCGCCCACACTGAGGAGTAGATGAGCTTTCATTTTTCTGGATGACGTGACGTCCTTACATTCCATGGCCATCTCAAACTTCTGTAGCCATAGCTGCCATCTGGGCCCACTGGACGATGGGTCTGTGAATGGGTCGAATGGTTGGATCAACGTCGACGAACTCCCCTGCGTGCGAGGTGGTGGTGACGCCATAGACAGGTTTGCCGCCATCCTGGACGGTGTGGAGGGTCCAGGGGTCGATGACCCAGTCGCCATGGTGTGGCGTGCGCCTGATCACCGATTCACTGCCTTCTGGGTTCGTGCGCGCCCTGTGTTAGGGCAGTGTCCTACCGGCACTTGTACTCCGATGGATTGACGCTTCGTGGCCTGTGTGCCATGCAGGAGACGTTTTGCAGGTGGTGACTGGGATGACACGAGAAGAGCAGAAAAAAAAATTTTTTTCACCCCCTGAGGATGAAGTGTGGAAGGGGAATGAAGAAAAAAAAAATTTTTTTTTTTTTTTTTTTTTTTGGGGGTGGGGGTCACGTGACCGTGGGGGCCCCCACCGGGTGTCCAAAAATTCACACGGAGCGTCCGTGTGGCTTCCGCGTGCAAAGTCGTGGTGGAGCGTGTGGATGCTCGCTCACCTCGTCGCCATTGTTGTGTTCTCCGGAGGCCCAGCACGAAGGGGCTGGCTCCGGTCCAGGAGGCCGCGTGGGCTGGAGCGCGGCCTGGGCAGGAGCGCTGAAAGAACACACGCACACGCTGGTTTCGCTTTGCCCGGAACTGCCTCCCACTCGAGGGGGCGGGGCTTTTATTAAACGGCCCTACGTCACCGCGCTGCGGGACGTAGGGCGGATATAACAAGTATATTGCAGATAAGTACCCACTGACTGCATAGAGGAGACAATGAAGAATTTAGTGGCTCGGGCTCAGCAACGCCAACGCGAGTGAGTACTGCAGAGATGTGGGTCAGCGCCACTAGGTGGCGAGGGAAGATGTGATTCCTAACTGCGCATGCTCACAAAGGGACCCCCGTTCGGAGTTCCTGTCAACCCGCGCAGACACTCGAGTATATATTCTACACCAACAAGAGGACTGTAAACACATTTGTTAGGATTCAGCTCAGTGTGTTTTTGCTCTAGCCCAATAGAGAACAAATATATGGACTTTCAAAATGTGTAAACTAATAAACACATTGTACCCAGTTTCCTTTACACACACAGTGGCCCTCATTACGACCCTGGCGGAAAGTGACTGACCGGACCGCCACAGCGTAAATAGCGTTTCCGCCATTGCACGAAGGAGCAAAGTGCGGCCCATTCCGACCCATCGGGCACGAGCACCACGCCATGGCGGAAGTGCAAAGTCCGCGATGGCGGAAATGACCCCAAAACGGCCCACACCGCCGCCGTACGGCGCCCTAGGTGCAATACCGCCACCCATCCTAGCGGACACCGCAGTGAGCGCCAACCGGAAAGTACGGTGACCGTAAATATACGGAAACGGAAGTAAAAACATGGGCCCGGAACGGGAAACATCCCGCCGTACACCTATAAAACCACAAAATCCACACAACCACCAAAAACACTACCCTGAAACACACCCCAACCCGTCATCCACCCTAGCGAAACCAAGAAAAATGGGAAAAGTAGCGAAGAAAGCGTGCGACCGCAAGCGGCAGGTCCACTTCTCCCGTGAGGAACTCACCGTGCTAACAGAGACCCTCCAGGAGAATGCTGCCGTCGTCTTCTCCACGCAAATGACCAGGACGGCACTTGCAAACAAGAAGGCCATATGGGCTCTGGTGGCACAGCGGGTAAGTGCGGTGGGGACCGCACCCCGCAACCCACAGCAATGCAGAAAGCGATGGGACGACCTGCGGATACGCGTCCGTAGCATACTTTCTGCCAACCGCAACATTGCCACAGCCACCGGGGGAGGTCCTGAATCACCCATCAAGTTGACCCCCTGGGAAGAAATCTGTGCCTCCACCATTGGAATGGAGAGCATAGAGGGAGTCGGAGGGATGGAGAAAGGAGTGCAGACATCCGAAGATTCAGGTAGGTGGGCCAAATAAAACAATGCCAAATCCACAATGTCCAATCATGTGAAGTACCATGCGTCCACATAGTGCAACAGAAACACATGTCCAGGAGAACGTCCACACACATCGGCCTGATAGCGCACTTTAAAACTCACAATAAATACATAAATAATTAAAAACCCCTAAAACACCCACTACACGTGCAGCAGGCACACCCTAACTGCAGGCTGCCAAACAACTGCACCCTCACTCCACACACAAATGAAAGCACCTCCAAGGCCCCGACCCAAATCACCCTCAGGTACCACCCCAATGCATGTGATACAATGCCATTCCAATTCCCACAGACCCATTAATAACCCTCGCCCTTCTTTACTCCACCACAGGGTCCGATCCAAACGACGAGCATCAGGACACCCCTACCAGCACACCTGCAAAGAGGGCCAAGACCAACGGCCAAAGACCCTCCACCTCAGCTGCACGCATCAAGACACGGCAGCAGCACAAATCAGGTGGCAGGACAGAGGAGGGAACATCAACAGGCACCCCAGCAGCCAGCATGCCCACAACACCACCACCACAGGTCCCCCCAACGGATGCCACAGAAGGCACTGCCTCTGGTGGCAGCAGCACCATAGGTGACACCCCATTGATGGCAGCATGCTCCGACACAGAAGACGGGGATGTCGAAGTCAGATCCATCCATGACCTGTCCCAATCCCCCTGTCTGTCCCATCCCGTACAACATGAGGATACCACGCAGGGGCACCCACAAGACGACGACTGGCCATCCCCCACAAGCCCTGTGGCAAGGCAACATGAGGTCACCAGCCCCTCTGTGACACCCCCGCAAATGGCCATGGCCCAGCAGAGGCAACAGTCCCTCGACCAGTTAATCGTGCAACAGCAGCAACTGGCCACGCTCCTCAA
Source organism: Ambystoma mexicanum (assembly GCF_040938575.1). NCBI lineage: Eukaryota > Metazoa > Chordata > Amphibia > Caudata > Ambystomatidae > Ambystoma > Ambystoma mexicanum. The sequence continues at coordinate 1,497,136,016 of NC_090932.1, read as the reverse complement.
GGACCATGCCGATGAATGTGGGGGCACTAAGGCAGACATAGAAACATCAACTGAGACACTTAGGGCAGAAATGGAGAGGAGTTCAGAGACACTAAGGGCACAAATGGAGAGTAGCACCGAGAGCCTGAGAGTCCAAATGGAGAGTAGCACCGAGAGCCTGAGAGTCCAAATGGAGAGTAGCACCGAGAGCCTGAGAGTCCAAATGGAGAGAAGCACCGAGAGCCTGAGGGGGGAACTGCATGCGACGTCCAAAGACGTATGTGCCGAACTTGCCGCAGTGCGCCGTGTGCTCACTGAGCTCTCACAAACCCTTAGGGACATGCATAGACGTGAGCAGGCAGAGACATCATCCGTTGCAAGTTCCGTCCAGGGCAGCCCCCAACGTAGATCTGGGAGGAACCTGCGCTCCACAGGCAGGGTTGCCCCTGATACCCACAGAGGGGGCTTGCAATAGCGACTGCCCACTGACAATGAGCATCTTTGGACACTGGTGTTCGGGGGGGAGGTAGGAGGGTGGAGGGGGTGTGTTGGGCTCACTTGGGTGGCGGGTCGATAGGGTGTTCAACATGATATCACATATGCCATAAACAGTGCACGATCAACCAATGAGATGTGTGGACAATGATCTTTGTGTACTAGGCCATCATAGGCGTACAGTCCATATTGTGCATGTACCAGACACACACAGTGCCACGAGTACCGTGTCCATGTATCAGCCACCAGGCGTGAGTGCTAGAAGCATGCATCAATGAGATGCTGACGAATGTCACGGCCCTCCGGTGCCTCGCAGACTCCTTGAGGTGCTGCCACATCCCCACCCTCATCATGACCATCTTCAGGTGCTTGCAGTTCTGCGTCAGGGGGCATGGGCACATTTGTACGTACGCACATGTTGTGGAGCATGACACATGCCATGACCATCTTTGCAACCTTCTCATGGCGGTACAGGAGTGCCCCGCCAGACCTGCTGAGGCAGCGGAAACGAGTCTTCAGTAGGCCGAATGCCTGTTCAATGACTACACGGGTACGTGAGTGGGCATGGTTGTAGTCCTCCTCATGCTGGTCCCGTGGGTTCCGGACTGGTGTGAGGAGCCATCTCTTCAGTGGATATCCAGCATCACCTGTATGTGGACGATAAACGTATGATGTGGAATGCCATTGCTACGTACGCACACCTCCCCCCCCCCCTTTCCTGCCAGGTCATTGCCGAATCACATACCCCACATTATCATGCATGTAATGAGACTCACCGAGTAGCCAGGATCTCTTCCCTGCGTGTCACTCCATGTAGCGTGGTATTGTAGAGTTCCTCAAGACCATAGAATCATGGGTTGATCCAGGGAATCGGGCACAACAATGTGTAATGATCCTGTTGGAGTCACACACCATTTGTACATTCAGGGAATGAAATTGTTTTCGGTTGCGGTACTGGGCCTCCATGGCATGTGGGACGACCAATTCCACATGGGTGCAGTCGATGGCACCAATGCAACCCAGTATGCCGGCAAGTGCATGGAATCCCACTTTTGTGTTGGTAATTTCCTGCTCCGAGCGTGGTAGAGAGATGTAGTCGTCTGCGTGCTGCAGGAGGGCATCGAGCACTTGCAATAGTGTCCGTGAGAACAGTGGCTGAGAAATGCCATGCAACTGTCCGACTGTGTGCTGGTAGGTGCCTGTGGCCAGGAAGTGTAGTACAGACACCACCTTCAGTAGGGGTGGGATGGCGGTTGGGCTATCTATCATGCTGACAAGGTCAGCCTGTGTCATGTCCACAATGGCGGTTATGGTGTCCCGGTCCAAACGGTAGAGGGTGTGGATCTGCTCATCAGTGAGGTTGAACGGATGTGCTCGGAGGCGTGGGATTGCGGGCTGCCTGCGTGGTGGTAGTGGCTGTGCTGGCGGCCCTTGCTGGCCCTGCCTTGGCCTCCTCCTCCTCCTGCGTCCCCTCCGTGCGGCCGGTTGTAGTTGGTGTTCGTCTTCTTCTTGGAGTTGGAGTACTTGCAGTGCTATCAGGTCCCCCAGGGCCAACATCGCGAGTCCTGCCGGTAGCATTTCGGAGTGGGTGTGGTTGTGGGAGGAGACTGGGTGTGCAATTTATGTGTTTTCAGGCTGTATGGCCTCCACCTGTGGTGATTCATTCCACCTGTGCAAGCTGCTCTCCCCTTTGGCCGAGCACGTCCCGCACACAACGCTGCAATTCGAGGAATGGCATCTTGCTATAGCAATCATGTATTTGTACCCGATGGCCGTGTAACATTTGTTGATATGTACATTCGGCTATGGTCCCATTGTTTCACATACAATCTTTGCAGTCGCGAACAGACTTGTGAAGGGTCAGTGGAACGTAGTACTCGAGTAACGGTGGGCCCTCATGCATCACTGTACCGAGTTGCACCGACGGGCGGGGCGTCCCATTTGTGGGTGAAGGCAGTTGCCATTTTCACACACAGCCGCACTAGATGGATTAATTTGTGATTTCAAACGGCCACAGATGCCTTTTCGACGAGATGTTGCAAATGAGGAATTCGAAGGGCGGCGCTTTCGGTTTTCAGCTAGCGGCGAGGAGATGCCCACAGGTCTGACTGCAAATATAACGTTCTATTGTTCAATGTCCTTGAGACAGGGGCCATGGCGAGGATACAATGATTGATATGAATAGTTTGGGATGCGCAATAGCGAAGTGGACGATGAGGCCGGACGTTCCCAAATACATGTTACTTCACAACACTGGAATTACGGGCTGGGGCACTGTGGATTTTGCAGGCTGCATAACGCACAGACTCAATGGATATTTCTAATGTTATGTGAGTAAATATTCAGGCGTTTTTATACCGGGATGAGGGAATGATGAATGGATGCATGGGCAGATGATTTGATACAGAGTTTGCCATGTACAGGGCTTCTTGGAATCTATCCGCCTCCCCTGCGCTATGTGATGCAGGGCTGCCATAGTGGGACCATCGTCTATCTGGCCTTGTTGAGCCCTCCCTGTCTCGACGCGCCTTCAGACACTTGTGTCCATGCACGTTAACATTCCCATCTGATGGATTCTGTTTTGACAGACGCATGCACAGGTACACTCGTTTGTGATGGTGTTTACACCTCGATATAGATGGTTATGAGTCGCAAGTGGTTTTGGGGTGGTGATGATCCTTTGGAGTGGGCTAGCATACATATATCTGTGGATTTAGTGTGATCATTGAAGTGAGTTGTTCGAATGTAGTTCTGATGGCCATTCTGTTCTTTTTCTTTTCTTTTGGTTGACAGGTATCTCCTCCCCTTTTGCCACTGCCATCTGTATGCCACTCCTGCAGATGGCTTTTACTCCCGACACCTGCTGCTTCGTGTTAATCAGTGGAGCAGCATTACGATCTTATGGGACGATCGCCAATGGGCCACATGCCCTTACGCAGTACTAGTGGCTCGGAGCAACATTTCGGCCTTTCAGCTGGACTAGTGCCTCCCCATTGGGACGGCCCTGCGGTTCTGTGCGCTTCCATGTTGCCTTTTCGTACGTGAATGTGGCTCTGTGTACCATGATGGAACAGGGCGTCACACAAGTAGTAGCTGGTCATTTGTTGCGGATGCAGCCCACAATGGTGAAATGTGTTTTGGAGTTCATGGCCTAATGGCTGTATGGGCTTGGTGAATTTGTTGTGCATTAAATTACTATTCTGATATGGGCCGTGTAGCGTTCTTCTTTGCGAGTGATGTGGCATATTCCTATTTGGGGAGCGATGTATTGTGAGGAGACCTGCATTGGGTTCCAGCTTCGGAGTTTAGTTGCGTGGTACTGTGCTGGGCGCGTTTGCCTACGAAGCCCAGTGAGGTCAGGGATGGGGGCTGCCAATATGACTGTTTGAATGTTGTCATGCTCAGGGGCGGGGGATTGGGTTTTGTGTGACAGATGCCGGTCAGCCAGGTGGACTGGTGGAATGATGTGATTTTCGGAATATTGCTGGTCACAGGTGCCTGTGTTTGCGTGCGTTTCTTGGGGGGGGGACTGTGGTCATGTCCATTGGAATGGCTTCTGTATTCGTGCCATCTGTGCCCTGCAGCTCCCATTGGCCCCTCTTGTGAATCTTTTGTTCGTTGGCATGCATGGGTGACTTGTACATTTCACTGGTTGCATTGTGACTTCATTGCACCTACGGGGAGTTGTACTTTGTGGGCAGGGAGCGGTGTACAGGCACTCAGTGGGGCCGTTTACGGTTGATTCGCGATGCCGTACTTCTCACCATGGCGGAATGGTACTTTCCGCCGTGCTTGATGGCGTTAGGTACATGTCCGCTAGGGTCGGAATTCGCGTACCCTTGCGCCATGGTGGTATTTACGGTTTGGCATGGCGCGCGCGCGTACTTGGTGCAGTTAGCGTTGGCGTTCACTACGGTGTCGCTAATGGCTTCGTACTTTGCGGTGACGGGTCATAGTCGCACCGAGCGCTATTCGATGGCGGTATTGCATTTCCGCCATCGTTTTTCGATTTCCGCCAGGGTCGTAATGAGGCCCAGTGACTTAACCCACTGTTAGCAACCACATGGTTTTCCTGTCAGGACGCTCCTCTTTTACATGTAACGGAATTATTGCCAGTTTTATTGCGCTGCAGAATTCGGAGCTTTGCCTTGAACTGAAACTCAGTCCAAGGCACTGGAAAAAAATCCTTCACTTCTCGGCCAAAAATGGGTGAATTTATTGCTGGTGGAATTACCACCCATGCAAAATCTGTCCAATTCCTGATGAAGTCCTATGGACTCCAAAAATGGAGAGTAACACTGGCATGCCAGCACTCATGAATAATCCGGTGGTAAATCCGCTGGCTGGACCCAGTGATAGTAGCAGTAACCGAGTTTGGCGGTATTTCAGAATGCGGCAACATGTGACCGCAAATCAGGCTCTAGCAGCTGTCCATGAAGTGAACAAGATGTTACGAATATTCTTGTGCAAACACTTCCAAACCAATGAGAAGGGCTTTGAGTGGGCCGAGACCAGCAGGAGGCAAGCCACGTCAGACACTGTAATCTCTTTTTGAGGCGGGGACCTGACGGGGCTCACTAATCTCACCTGACAGCCCCTGCCGCTAAATGACAAGGATTTCTTTCTAAAGCTTGAAGCTCTCGCTCGTGTGCGAGAGGTTCATGCTTCAGAAGAAAATGTCTTTCATCCATAATGGTGGCACGGCACATGGGAGGCATCCGTTCCAGGAAGAGATGTCCGTGGGCCAGCGTCACCGTTATGGAGAGAAAGGTGAGTCCGCTGGAAGCATAGGCCTTGTTTTCTAAATCCTGAAGCTCCCGCGCATTCGCGGGTGTTTCAGTCTTTAGGAAAAGACCTCAGCTTCCAGGGGCCTCACCCTTAATGGTGACATGGCACCTCCCCAGCTGGTGAGGGGCAGCGCCAACATTAAGGCTGAAAAAGCAAGGCGCTGTCCCCTGCCAGGCAAGCCTATAGAAAATAAAGGTAGAGATCAGCACCCTCTCCCCAGTGGGCGCCTTGAAACACTTGTGTATAGGCGTGCAATAAATGCCATATCATATCATACAAAAGGCTGCCTGGCGGGGGTGCATGTAGCCCATTGTGCCGGGGCCGTCAAGGGTCGTGGGCTGAGCCAGCAGGTGACCTCCGCTGTTAGGCGCTGCCAATGAGAGTATCCCAGTATTTTTTCTAGTCATTTGTAGTTGCACCTCTCCAGCAGGAGACTCGGCGTATGCAGAATAGTGCAGCTCATTGCACAAGCAGCAGTTTGGCTCGAACTTCCATCTTCGTGAGGCAGCGATCCACTAAGAAGCTTGGAATGTACCTTCCATTACTCATCCCCGTCAAAACTGTCTTATAAACGAGAACGCCGATTATTTGGTGCAAGCCTCCGAAACTTGGAGCGCCTCCAGAAGCATGTGACCCAAAGTTCCAGGTCTGTTACATTATTCAGAGCCCTCATCAAATCACTAGATTTCCACATATGCGAGGTGACTAGCGCCCAGAGTCCCATTGGGCTTTTGCCATGCCGTATACGTGTTTCTAATCAATCAATATTGACCGCAGACGTGTTACAGCCTCAGTCAGTGGGCATCAGTGAGGCGCAGCCGTGGTCGACATCTGGACACACCCACGCGGCTTTAAGAGACAAAGAAAGGGCGGAGCCGACAAGTAGAAATGCAATGGTAGTAGAAGGGCCTCTGCTTCTCTTGAAACTGACAAGGCAAAGCCAATCGTGTGCCATTTTGATTATAATCTATTTAATGTTCCAAACCAAACAGGACACGCCTTGACATTGTACCCACCAAGCAACGTGCCATACCTTACCCAGATTCACTTCCTGTCATTCTCAAAGGTCTACATTAGGATGTGTTAACTTTTAACACATATTTCTGTACATTTTGGTTATAAAAGAAAGAACAATTATTAAAAAAAAGAACGATTATAAAAGAACAATTCTATTTTTCGAGGTGACATTAAGGTAGGGGCGAGATATCTGAAATGCGTGTGAATAATGGCTACAAAAATAAAGACAACATGGAGGATAGTTGTACAGTAGAACCTAGCCCCAGAGAACAGCACAGTGCCCTGTTTAACTATTCCTAAACAAAAGTCAAATCTATCAATCCATTGATGCCCACTATTTCCCCACCCTTTCCACCGTCTACCCCAACCCACTTCATGGGCTTATCTCAGTGGTCTCTAAGGCCCCAACCACACCAGGTTTCAGAGACCTGTATCATAACATTTCGTGACTTTAACATGTAACATATCGTGTGTGTTTATACCACTTTCATCCCCGGAAGGGCCTCTTGACGCTGATAACAGAGGTTTGTTGTTTACTCATTTTAGGGATCTCGGAAGGATGATGGACTGAGTGGACCTGCCAGAACTCATAACCATGAGGTCAAACACAGATCCGACATCCCTAGATGGTCGATTTGCATATGTTTTTCCCTTTTCTGTATTGACATGGCGGTCTGAAAGGGTGCCCAGAGCAATGCCAGAGTGTTATTTGCTGAACTCAAACCCTTGCAGCCATCACTCTTCAGTGCTGCGATAGTCACCCGAGTGGGATGGGTATACCCACAGGTGGGATCCGAGCTTGCGGTGGCTAGAGGCCAAAGCTACACCTCACTGATGATGCCTAATGAGGCCAAAATATTTCTGGGATTGCTTGTAGCCTCATGCAAGCAGGGCTGTGACCTAGCAGTTAGGACTGGACTACCCCTTTTTGGGGCGAGGACCAAGCCTGATTTGCATATGGTCGATCCCCTTCTGCAATGGCTTGCCAGAAGGAATGACGTTGGTCTGGCGTGTGGCCAAGAGCAATGCTATTGGTTATTGAATCATTCCAAACTTTCTAGTGATCAGTCTTCATTGGTGCTCCTGCCAGACCAGGAACATGTGTTCATGAGGTCAAACACAGAACCCTGTAGTGGATGCAATATTAAGCCACAGTCCCGGCCATGAAAATAAACTCCATTCAGATTCACTATTCAAATGTATCTGGTGTGCAGAGCCTGAAAACGTGGAGTGGATTTGCCTCTTGAGGACTGGACTCGGTCAATGGCTCTGCATGCACTTCGTCTTGCAACCAACCTTCAATCCTGCTCCCCCACATTCTTATCTATATTTTTATCCATATCATGTGTTTTCTTCGTTTTTGTAGTTTTAATATTTTCCCTTGATATAGGAATTTGAGAAATCTCAGTGTACTTGTGATGCAATCATGTCTCCCCGGGTGGGCTTTCGAGACACACTGTGAATGATGGATGATGATAATGTGTTTGCTTCTGCCACACATGCCCACATTTGATACTTTATTGCATGTGAGACACAGATTTGCTGAGTGAGGAGCAAACATTACAAGTTATCTTCAGATGCTACCTTCAGTAGGAGCTTCCAAAAGGGGCCACAGTTGTTTTCTTGGATGAAGCAGAGTCAGCGTCATTTATGAATGTTGCCCTTTTAAATCCCATGGCTCCAAGGAAGGAAGACCAGCCAAGAAACTAAAAATACAGGATCTCATTACGAGTTTGGCGGTAAGTGGTAAAGGTGGCACTAACAGAATTACTGACACTTACACCACTCTGCCGAATCAGAGCTTCCAGAAAAAGGGTGCTAATTCCACTTGTGAAATTACCGTCGGCGCAATTACCGCCAGGGCTAATTCTGCCAGTTGTTAGCAGAGTTACCGTTATGGCCGATGGTTGGTGTATGCACCTATCAACTCCTGATTTGGCGATATTTTCGAAGGACACTGCAACAGTAACGGTAATTTCATCCGATGGGATTACCGCCTCGCTTACCACACAACTTGTAATGGGGACCATAGTGCATGATTCACAAATATCTTCAGGAGTAAGCTTAACTTACTCCCGGGCAACGTACCAACTTACAAAGTTAGTACGAAATGACCAAAGGACTTATAAGTAATTCACAAAAGCATTTTGGACTTTTCTACCCGCTTACTTCAAGACCAGCAAACGTGTGTGCCCCCGAAGGTGTGCTAGGGAGCTGTTGGTGTGTGATGGAGATGTCTGAATACCCGCAGAAGCGCACGTGTATTCACACACACCTCTGCAGCTTCCTTAGGCACTATCGTGAATGCACTTAGCTCACACCTAATTCTGTTTTACTGTTTATAGCATGAACCTAGCGTGAGAGCAGCCGAGCATCTGAACATTCCAAGCGTAAGTGCTGGATCTGAGCTGTGAGAGTGAAGGGAAATGTATATAAATATGCAGTGTGCGTGCTGTAAAGGGGATGTGGCAGAACACTATTTGTGAGAGAATTGGATTTGATTTCTGCTGAAATAGAATAAGTTACAACAGGTCAAACACCAACTCAGGCTTACGTCCTTTTTTTTAAATCATGTACAAAGCACATGCATTTACCAGCAGGAGTAAGGTACACCTGATTTCTTTATAAATACTGTTTTGTGATATGTGATATAACCACACTTAGGAGTAACTCACGCCTGTAGTCACTTGCACCAAAACGGGTTCTTTGTGAGGCGGTCCTAAAGAAGGCAATAAGCCAACACCATTGGCTCCTTAGTATATAGCTAGAGTGTAAAGGGGCAGCACGTGCTTCTTACACTTCGTTGTGTCTGTGACGAATCAACTTCCGGGGCACCATTGGTCCAGGGATGAATATCGGTTTCTAAGCCATCTATCAGCCTCACACCTCTAGTAGACCAGAAGGGATCTGAACAGATTGCAATATAAGTAAATAATAAGATCTCCTTGTCCAATTTTGGTAACGTGGACGGTACGGCAGGCTTATCGCTGCAAAATCGTGGATCGTTGGTTAGTTACAACACAGCGAAAATACAATTATTACACAATGATAAAAGGGACTGTCCAGTCAAGGTTGTATACAAATATCTACTTTATTATTGCTACAACAGACAGTTCTAGGCACACTACAATTACAACCCACACTGTAAAAGATCACAGAGGAAAGACAGTTTCATGAAGGAAAGGGATGTACTCTGGATACTGAAATGAGGGTAGTTGGTAAAGTAATCAGTCTTCAAGGTTATTTGGTTTCAACACCAAAGCGGCAAATGGTCATAACTGTCTCTAGTACCCTTCGGAGAAAGACCAGGGGGGCAGAACCACAATATACCTTGTGTTGAAGAAGCTGTTGGTGCTTGACATCTTTGATGCAGTTCCAGGGCGCTTTGCAGCCCGTGAGACAGAGTTAGTGGCAGAGAGAGCTGCGGGTACCAGGCGGCAGGCAGTTCAGCAAGCAAGGCTGGACGGACGTCTACAGGCTATCCGGCACAGCAGCTCAGGGCCAAAAAGCATTGTCTCTGCGCTGGTTGGCGGATCTGGAATGCTGGTCGAGGCATCTCGGACTGCTCTGGTGACTGCGTCGTGACAACAGTCAGCGGTGTAGCCAGATGCAGTTCGAGGACTCAACTGTCTTGAAATTGTCCTTAAAAAGATGTATGCTGGATGAAGCTTCTGTGGCACTCCTCCTAGCCTCTTCGTAGTGCGTCTGACCTTTCAAGGTGGACGGACCAAAGCTCAGGAGGGTGTTAGCAGGCAATATCCTTGTCCTTTGTCCAGAGACTCTCCAGCACTTCCCACCTAGGAAGCTTACTGTCAGAACCTAGCAGGGAACACTGTGTGCTGGGTACCGGTTCTGGAGCTGTTGGACGGGTGCTCTGAGTCCGGTAACTCCCTCTGTTCCCTGGGAGATGTTTAGGGGAGGGATCTTGCTTCTCTCTTGGAACTGCTGGCCTTTCTTCACTGGCGGAAGATGTAAGGTAGATTGTACCTTCAGCTCGGGTCCAAAATGAGTCCTTCTTCTTACTCCTTGCAAAGCCTTCAGATGATCTGATCAGTGAGGGGCTCAGCCCTCTTTTAAAGCCAAACGGGCCACAGTGATTGGTGTAGGCTAAGCCCACTTTAATGAACCAATCCTGGGTCCCCACCAACAATCTTCAGTGAGGCTTCAGGTCAGAATCAGAGCGCTTGGCAATAGACAGGGGAAGGATGACAACATATACTTCTAAGTCCCACCCATCTTCCTGTCTGCTCTGTACATCAAAGTGTCTCCCTACTTAAATTAGCCCTATCTGGCGCTTGGTCACAAAATGGGCCTCCTGTGAGGTAGAGGGTTGAAGGCAGACTTTCATCTCCTACAATTCAGATACCTCCTTGCTCTGAAAGGAGTGGTTCCAGACAGGACATTCACTACCCTTTCATACCAAGGAGGGCTGTTAGTACTAGGATGACACATTGCATTACAAAGAGGTGTTGGCCTCTGGTCTCCATTGTCACTTCCTGCTCACAGGCCTTCACTGAGGCCTGCTAATTAACATTCTTCAGTATTCGCCGCAACCAGCAAGGTGTAACAATGAAGGCGCAAATCCATGGGGCCTTGAAATGATAATCAGGTTGCCCACGGCCAGAGACTTTTGATGTACCCACAGCTGTCAGGTGTCAGCTACACATGACTGGGGAGGGCAGGGCTGGTAAACTGTGCCCTCCCAGAGTACATGACTATTTTTCTGCTGTCCTGTGAGCGTGGAAAATATGTGCGGGAATGGCCCACATATTTTCCAGAGGTTGATCTCCCATCATTAATTCTTTTTAAATAAACAAAAATCAAAAAACCCAGGATTCCTCAAAGTGTCACAAGTGCACAAGGTCGTCCTGTAGTGGTTTAGTAAAAGATCCTAGCAAGTGAAAGGAGTTGTTTCCTGATCAGCATTTGATAGCTGTCTGAGAATAGCACGGAAGGCGCGAGTGGAGGGTTGTGTGAGAACTTGGTCATCTTGTGTTTGCAGTGGTGGCCCTTGCTCTGTGACAAGATATCACAAGCAGGCTCGGACTGGGTTATAGGGCATTAGGCCCATGGCCGAACCAAAAACACCAAATGCTGTTTTTTTGGTCAAAGTAGGCCACTTTTATGGCCAATTTGGGCCTGTTTGATGAGTTAATTCACTCTGTGGCAAGTAATTTTGACCGGTGTTGCTGAGTTAATATTCTTTAAAATGCACAATTTGTATCACACTTTATCCCCAAAAAAACAACCTTGGCTACTATTCAAACAGTGTCCCAAAAGGAATGAATAGCCATTTGCAAATGTGGGCCACATTTTCATTGGTGCCCAAAACAATTTTATGGCCCAGTCAGATCCTGATCACAAGAGGCTTCTTGTGCGCCAGAGTCTCCCATTGCTCCACCGCTGAAACACGGTTGAAGGTGGCTGCTTGCAGATGGATGCGAATTGTAAGCGATATTCAATCAACACTACAGCTAAGTCAATGCCTAGTCTGGGATGCTGAGGAAAACCCTTATTGATGTATTTTTATATCCAGTTCAGTACTCTGGATGACAACCCTTGTATAACACCCCCCTCTTAGAATCCCCCTGAGACACTGAGCCAAGAAGTAGGTTTGTTTTGCAAATTAAAAGGTTTATTTGAAAATTTAAACAATATATATATATATATATATGTATATATATATATCACCCTTCTATAAATAAATTGATAATGGATATTACACTTGTGAATATGAGCAGTAGTCAGCAAGAGGTACTTATGAATAGGAACAGAAGAATAAGGTGGGAAACAATGCTTTAAATGGTTCAAGGAAACGCAAGGTGGAATAAAATGCAGTACAGAAATAACTTGTTATGATTTTAGCAAAAGGTAATATGATCACTTTTTATTTTGATAATTCACTCCCCCCCTATGCAATACAAGAAATGGAAGGAGAGCACACAGTCTTCAAGAATCCCCACAAATCACACTTTATAATGCAATACACAGTTCCAGTTCTCCCAGAAAGCTTAGAGAAAACAGGGATGAGTTTTAAACACAGGCGAATTACTTTAATGTGGTTTGCAAGGAAGTGAAAAGGTGCTAAAATTGCTTTTAATTCCCTCTAGAGGTTCAGGGTAGGTGATGGCTACTTTATATTAGTTCAGGCTCACTTTAACAATACTCTATGAATGATTAGCAGATTGCAAACGAATTTTAGCAAAGAGAAGCAAAAAGCGGCTGATTTCTACAGATGAAGAAATCGGCCAAATCGCAAATCGCGGTAAATTTCACGAGTGCGTGTCTCGCGAGTACGGAAAAAGTATAGGGAGTAGGAAGTCGGTTCTAGGTTCGTTGGAAAGCCTAGATTCAAAGCTTTCAGATGAAATTTCGTTCCTAGCCCAAACTGTTCAAGAGATACGGACGATGTAATAAAGGTAGATTTTCGGATTTAAAGTAAAACTCAAAATGACAGGTGACAGCTTGCAGCTGCAGAATTGACAGGTGACAGTTGTGCAGCTTTAAAAATGACAGATGACACGATTTCTAGGAGGCTGTTCTACTTAGGTTAAAATAGTTTGGATTAGATTATTTTAACTAAGAGGTTGGTTCTGCACAGTCCTGCTAGGCACTCACAATATCAATTTGAAATAGGCCTCGTCACGGTCTGGTCAGGTTGGACGGGACTTCCGGCGGGTGGTTCTGAAGTCCCGGCTATCTGGGTCAACTCTGCTCTCTGGGTCTGTCAAGCACCGGATCTGCTCACAACGGTCTGGTTTGTGGTTCTCTCGGGTTCCGGATACAGCACTGCTTTCTGGATACTGCTACAGGTTCTTGAAAAAATTCTTGGCAAAAATTCAAACAGCTCGCCCGGCTGTTGAATAGTTTGGTTGGTTTTGAGGCCTGCTGAAGAGGATTCAGCTGGTGGATTCAGGCCTCTCTGCTACAAATTCTGGAGTTAATTTCTGCTACAGGTTCTGGAGATTGATGGATTTGAAGTCTGGATCTCTGGATGTGAAGTCGTCGGTCAGCATGCTCCGCAGCAAATGGAATTGACTATCTCTACCTGTCCCAGCAGTCTCTTTTTATGTGTTCTGAAAATGGGTGTGTGCCTGGGCCTAGCTAAGGCTGCCCCTCTCTACTTGTCATTGGCCCAATTCTCCCCTCTCCCATGATTGGGGGAAGGAAATTGATTGTCATCATGATGAGGTCTGTTTATGGGTCAGAGGATCCTCCCCTGGTCAATTTGCACACAAATCTATTTCTGACCCAAATACATATTTATCTATGTACCATTTATCTAATATTATAGGTCCAGTTAACATATTTTCTGTAGCACCAAACCATCCGATCCCTGTCTTTGTACGATGTCGTGTCCACTGATGACAGAATTCTCCCCTTTTCATCCAGATAACGACCTCTAAACCTTTCCAGATTTTACACAAATGTGCACCAGGGATATGGGTTACAGATGATAAAGTGTCAGATTTTTAACATGCATACATTTGGAGTAACAACCTTTTTTCCGCTACTATCCCCAGGAACATACCACAGGGTCCTAACACCTCTTAAAATGTGCACAGAAAAATCACAAGAATAATGATATTATTTATATAATTTTGACAGGTCCGTACTATGAATTATCCATCTTTTTAAAAGTATGCCCTGGTCAAAAAGGGGTGTGGCTTCCCACATCACATGGTGGAATAACTGGTTTATCCACTTCCCCCAAGCTCAGCTGGCTTGCAGAGGCACTGCCCCTCCCAGTTTCCCCTAAGAGGAAGCCACTTTACGGCCCCCCCAATATAACATTTGCCTGAGTCCAGGACAGGCCTTTGTTCAACTTTCTGCAGTCCCCAGGTCCCCTCCCTTAATTCAATCAGAGAGGTGTCAACTCCTTTTGGCAAGGAGCAGCAGGATGCAGCTAGGCCTGGGAAGAGTGGCTGAGCAGGTTTCAACTCCTGTCGGGGGTAGTTGTCAGGCAGAATCCAGTTTCATTAAGCCAGGTTTCAGCTAAATGTCACTTTTTCTTCCCAGTTTAAATCAAACTTACAATTTTTACATATACATTAAATCATTACTTCCTTCAAGTCATTTCAGAATATAGTTTTACATTGTATCCACCTCTTTGCAAGTCTTTCCTTGGCCTGGTTTTGTTTCATTTGTTCAGTTTCACACAAAAGTCTGGTGGTTTTAAAACGCCGGCTTTCTGATAGTGGTGAGTACCGGTATTGCAACCATTTTTGGGATTAAGAAAATGAATTCCCCACAGTTCTGAGTTGCTTTTTGGCAATCGGCATTGCCATTCCCAATGGTTTCAGGCTACTGTGTGTGTAGCCCAATGGTGGTTTTAGGCAGTGCCCTCCTGTGCTCACAACATAGGCAAAAATGGGTGGCAGCCTATTCTTCATGTTTTCCCTGAGCACTCTCTGGGGAGTTCTGGCCATCATGATGTTTTCCATGCCAGTACTGCACAGTTTTATGGTAGGGCTTGGATGCATGGGTAAAAACATCCCACAATCCCCCCCTCTTGCGATGGCCATTCTGTCCTTTCACTGATGGAACTCGCAAGATCTGGGATGTTCGCCTCCTCTTCTTCCAATTCCATAGATGGCACAGTTCAGCATCTTTTCCTCCCTCCAGTCAATCAATCAGTTCTCCTTGCTGGTCCTGATGGGAGGATTGGGCGGTACCCCGGGCCCCTCGGGTCTCTGCTCCCGGTCCCCGGTCATCCTCCTTGGTCAGTCTCCATGGTTTCATCTCTCCTAGGATGATAAAGCAAAGCGGCAATACACATTCCTAGACATTTCTTCCCCACCATTGATATGGTGGGGTGGCATATACATTTTATAGTCAAAACATTTGCGTTCTTATTTTTACCAAAACAAGATACAATTATAAGACATTTTTTTTCCAAATCATAATATTTTAGAGACTACATGTGGGATATTTTATGGTTGGAATTGAATTACTCTGGAGCGGTCCCCTCTGGTATTGCAGAGGACTCCTCCAGTTGTTGCAGAGTGTGTCTGGGATGGCAACACTTTAGCTGATTTATATGGACCCACTTGTCTTCCCCCTCTGCCAAACCGCCTTTGGGGATGCGGATCTTGTAGGCCACAGGGGAGATTTTGTCTATAATTTCAAACGGTCCCTTCCCTGTAGGCAAAATTTTTTGCTGTTTGGCCTGGTTACTTTGGAAATTGTATAGATAGACCCGGTCCCCCACAGTATATTCCTTCCTGGTGATCTTCAGGTCGTTGTGGGTTTTCATGCTATCAGCTGATCTTTCTAGATTCCGCTGAGCATAGGCAAAAGCATGCTGAAGGTGTGTCCTTAAATTCTCCACATACT
Organism: Ambystoma mexicanum; assembly: GCF_040938575.1. Classification (NCBI taxonomy): domain Eukaryota; kingdom Metazoa; phylum Chordata; class Amphibia; order Caudata; family Ambystomatidae; genus Ambystoma; species Ambystoma mexicanum. Next base: position 1,497,120,401 of record NC_090932.1, on the reverse strand, counting down.
CATGAGTTGTGGAGGCATTTATCAGTGTCTGCTCTTGAGTCCTGTAGAGCAAATGCTGGGGAAGCACCATCTTGCGTCCAGTCATCAACTCAAATGGTGACATTTTAGTTGCAGATGAAGGGGTAGATCTGATGGCCATTAGGACCAGAGGTAATCGGATATCCCAACTTGGCCCAGAATCTGCCACAAACTTTTTTAAGATGCTCACAATGGTTCGGTTATATCTCTCCACTGCTCCAGAAGAAGCTGGCCTGTAAGCAATATGTAGCTTCCTTTTGACCCCCAGTATCTCCCACATCTTTGTCATTACTTCACTGGTGAAGTGGCTACCTCTGTCTGACTCAATCCTTTGAGGTAGACCAAAACGGGAAAAGATGTGGTTAATCATCAGGGCAGTTGCTGTTTCTGCCTTGCAGTTTGGGGCTGGGAGAAATTCCACCCACTTGGTAAACAAGCATGTAACGGTCAACATGTACTTGTTTCCTCTAGACGAGCGAATTACAGGGCCTACAAAGTCGATTTGCAAATCTGACCATGGCAGTGTCATCCCCCTCTTTTGGAGAGGCGCATGGTGTGTGAGGGATGATGGCTGAAATTGTGCACACACAAGACACCCCTTCAAGTATTGGTTGAGGTCCTGCCCCATGTGTGGCCAGTATGCAACCTCTCTTAAGATTTCCAGTGTTGTGTGAAACCCCCTATGACCGGCGGTGGCCGCATCATGGGCGTGACTTAACATCAGGCTTCGGAATGAGGTAGGGACCACCCACTGATAATGGCCAGCTTGGGATTTCCTTACCAACAAACCGTCTTGGATTCGGATCATTTTTGGACATTTCATCAACACTGTTAGGTCCTCTTTCCCAATGTAATCGGTATCCGTCAGGGGAAAGTTCTCAGGGTCCTCAAGGTGTTGGTAAAACTTACCAATAATTGGATCCCCCTTCTGAGCTGTAATCAAATCAGCATCAGGGGTCTCCTTACTCCATTGTGCAGTTGAAAGATCATTGTGAGCATTTGTCTGGGACCTAGTGATAGCAGTGACCTGGATTTCCCCCAACAGGGACTCTATTTCGATTAGATCCCCTTGGATGGCCCCGGTTTTGGCCAGCTGATCAGCTAAGTAATTTCCAGTTTTGTCTGGTCCCTCTACTTTGGAATGACCCTTGATCTTCTTCCAGTAGATGGTCATCCCATTCGAGGTGACCCGATCATCAATGTTTTGGATTAACTTCCCATGTTTCAAGGGTTTGTTATTAGCACATAACATGCCTCTGGTTTTCTAATTAACCAGGTGCTCCACGAACCCGTTCCGTACATAATCCGAATCTGTGATTATGACCAGTTCGTGGAGTTGATGTTGGACAGCAGTGAGAATGGCCTGATGCACAGCCATCAATTCTGACACCTGACTACTTCGGGGACCAATTTTGTATCCAGCGGAGGGTTCTGGAAACTCCTTCACCCAGGCATTCCCTACGCCGGCCACCAGTTCTTTCTCCCCGTTGTTGTCAACATGGTACGAGCATCCATCCACATAGACAGTAGGCATTCCCTCACACTTGTCTTCTTCAAAGACTTTGTGTGGGGAATTGAGATATGCCTCCATGTTGTCCTTGATTTTTAGACTTTCGTCCTCGAGACAGTTTTCTCTGGCACAATCATGCAAGTCAGCAAGACTTTGCGCGAGGGGACTCTTCTTGTTTTGGCCATATCTGACCTCTACAGGAAAGCCTTGCATTGACAGAATCCAGGAAGTAATTCGGGAATTACTCACATTTCCGGCCCGGATTCTGTCACTTTGGAGATATTGCAGAGGCTGGTGTGGAGTCTCCACTATGATGTGTTCTCCCTGGATAAACGGGCGGTAATTCTTCAATGCCCACACCGTTGCCAGGAGTGCCTTCTCACAATCGTTGAATTTTTCCTCCACATAGGATAAAGTTTTTCTCGCATAGGAGATTACTTTATTGACCTTGTCATGCTTTTGGTATAATACTGCCGTCAAGCACGTATTAGAGAACCCTGTCTCCAGGAAGAACTCCTTGTTTCTGACAGGGTAAGCTAGGCAAGGCGCTTGTGAGAGGCTTCTTTTGAGTTGTCTTACTGCCTCGGATTGTTCTGGACCTCATTGCCACTTGACCCCCCCTTCAAGAGATGAATCAGGGGTCTAGTGATCTCTGTGTAGCCTTCAATGAACTTTCTGCTGTAATTAGTCAGTCCAAGGAGGCTCCTTAGTTCCCGCAGAGTTGTGGGGTCTTTCAGTTTCTGGAGTGCTTCCACTTTCTTTTCTTGGGGACAGAGACCCTGAGGAGTAATCTCATGCCCCAAGAAATTAACACGGGTTCTATACCACTGTGCTTTCTGAAAGGAAAGTTTTGCTCCGGCGGCCCTCAACTGTGTCAAAACATAACGGATCTCCGATATGTGTTCCTCCACAGATGAACTTTTGATGAGGACATCATCTACATAAGCCAGGTTACCCCTCGCACCCAGGTCGGGCATGGCCTTATGTAGGAAAATGTTGAATTCATTGCCGGAGTTGAGGTATCTGAAGGGAGTCCGGGTCCATGTGTACTGCTGGCCCCCAAAGGTAAAAGCCAGTTTGGATTGGTCCTCCCTACTGACAGGCACGGTCCAGTATCCATTGGTCAGGTCTATTGCTGTGAATACCTGTGACCCCTGGATCTGGGCCAGCCCTTGGTCAATGTAGGGAAGAGGCCATCGGGAAGTATGGACCCGTTTGTTGAGCTCCCTAAGGTCGGCGCAGAGTCTCCACTGGCCGTTTGGCTTCAATATTCCCAGCACCGGATTATTGAAAGTGCTGTGGACTGGACGGATTATTCCCCGGGACTCAAGGTTCTTAATTATTTCAGTAAGGGACTCCATGGATGCGAGAGGCAAACGATATTGCTTCACAAACACTGGAGTCATTCCAGGGTCCGTGGGAATTGTTGTGGTGTGGATGTCGGTGCGACCACAGTCATATGAGTCTACCGCAAAGAGATCTTGAAAATCCAAGAAAACTTGTTTCAACTTTTGCTTCTGTTCCAGAGTCACACAGGCATCAGCTAGGTTGACTCTCTCTTCCACCATCTGCCTGAAGCCTGGAAAGACTTCTCGTTTTGCTATCTCAGCAGCCTCCTCCAGCTGGGTGGAGAAGTCCCTGGTCAGAGTGCTGATTTGGACCGGAGGCTTCAGGTGGGCAAGGCAGCCCTCATGGACCTGGAAAATCACCTCATCCCCTCTGAAGTCACAAGTCACATCTTCCTTACCATAAGGGCAAGAAGTGTACTCCAGGAACTTCCCCCCATGCCGGGTGAAAATCCTGTCTGGTGTTGTATTGTCCTCACTGTCACTGTCAAAACAGTCCTTGGGGATCGGTCCTAACAGTTCATTTCCTAAATCAATGGAGAAATGTCGGTCATCAACCGCCATTCCAATGATGGTGCCTGCGGCTAGACTAATACTCTAAGTCGCTGTTATCCACCTCTATTGGAATGGTGTCATGTTCTATGTTGACTAATGGTGTTGGGTTTACCCCTAACCCTTGCTGTTGGAGAGAAGCATTTAGATGTATATAAGCATCAGGGTTTTTCCATTTTTGTCCTCTTTTAACTTTCACTTCCAGGAAGAATTGTCGGGTCCTTTCTGGGATGGTGACTTCCTCTTTAATCTGAATTTCAACTGCATAAGGTAGCAATTGAGCTGACCTAAATGCTTTTTCTGGATCATCAAAGCCCGTGGGATTATCCGCTAATCGGGACCAAGCTTTGAAGTTTATTAGGTCCAAACTAATGGCAAAGCGATTGAGAATGTCACTGCCTAAGTAAAAGGCGGACGTGACGTCTCGCACGACCCAACAATTATGGACTATGCTCTTGTTGCCAATGGAGATTTTGAGCATACACCTGCTTGGCAGGAGATGTTTGGAATTAGGTGCTTCCAGGTCCATTTCCCATTTGTCTATCAGTTTGAATGTGGGAATGGCTGGATCTTTTGGGAGTTGGCGGAACATGGCTTCGCTAATGAAGCTCTTACCGTTGTTCACACGCACTCGAGCAAGAACAGAGTCCTTCCCATCATTTAACTGAACAGGGATGAACAACTGCTCTCCAATTTGCTGAATATCAGCCAGGCTCTGAGCTGACTTCACATCTTTCTGGACTATAGGAGTGGGAGTTTCTGATTGTGGATTAGTAAAGAATTTCAGGGTGTTTCCTTCCAGTGTGGAATACCACCTTAAACTGGAAGGAAGGTTGATTTTCAGAAATAGAGAGGACCCCCCATCACCAGTCTGTTGTCCTACTGCTATTACTGTCACGTCTGGAATTTGGTTGTTCTGGAAGTGAAATTCTACTTGGTCAGATTTTTGTTCAACCATGTGGCAGGTGCCGTTTAAACTAACATGGTTGACACTCTGTTTTAATTTTATTGGTCGGCTAGTCTGGGTCCAGAGGACCTTGTTTACGCAATCTATTAGGGGTGACAACCTTCTCAGGAGGTCATTCCCTAGTAAACAAGGGGTGCCCTCTGGAGTCATTACTATGACCGGGTGTTTCACCTTGTGTCACCCAATTTTGATGTCCAAATCTGCAGTCCCCTCGACAGGAATTTCTTTCCCGTCAAAGTTCTGCAGTTGTCCAGGAAGAGAGGTGAGAGGAATGCAGTAATTCTCCCCCCTTCCTGCATTTAGTTCCTCAAAGGCCCTTTTGGACAGAAGGGTAGCTTGGGATCCAGTGTCCACCAGTGCCAAAATTGTACCCTGCCCCTGTACTTGTACCGGGGCATAGTATCTTCCCTCCTTCTCCTCAAGGGGGCACAGATAATGCACATTTTTGGACAACTGGTGGGCTAACTTTCTGGTTTTGGACATTGCTAGCGAAGAGATTTGGGCAGAATTTTATGGAGAGCCTGGGGAATCTGAAAGAAAAAGTTGGCAACTGGAGATCAGAGCCATTGTGGGTTCCACTGGTTCCGGTTCCGGGCCGCCCCCCCCTTTTCGGAGACAGTCACCAGGATGGGTTGGACCCATGGGATTTTCTTGCTGTTGGTTCTGGGCTGAGATGGTGGGCGGCGGTAGTTCAGTCTCCACATCTCCCCAGTCTGAATTGGCATCCCTTGGGACCCATTTTTCTTTGGGAGGAGTTCCCCCATCTCTAAAGGAGAAGATCCTTTTCCCAGGATCCTCTGAGGATCCCGCTCCCTCAAATTGGAAGATCTGTACCTCCTCCACAAACTGGGCCTGTTTGGGTACTTTGTTTCTCCTTCCCCCCCCTCTGCTCCTTTGGAGGCAGACTTTCAGGGGCAGGAGATTTCGTTTCCGGTTCCTGGGTTTCCAGGGGCTGTTTACAAGTGAGGAAGGAAGCTTCCTCCAAGGCTTTACACCCCTCTTCCCCTTGTGCCTCCTCCCTGGGAACCGGTGGGTTATCAGGGTGCTGCCCCCGTCATTGTTCTGGAGCACCAGGTCTAGAGTTTGGGGCATTCTGAGGTGGCATGCTCATCTGAGGGTTCTGTTGAGCCCTCAGTATGTGACCCAGATCTCGTGCCATATTTTGGACCTGGCGCTCAAGTTGTGAAACCCGCTCAGGCTGATATGGGGCTCTATTTTCTCCCCTCGGCTGATCCCGGGAAGGGTAGCTATCCCTTCTCTGGTAATACCCCGGATTGGGAAGATTTGGGTACCCCTCCACCCTTGGCCTCCCCTCTCCCGGATTAGGTTGTCTGGGCTCAGGGAATTGGGGAAAGAAGGATGGACGGTTTTGGGGTTGTAAATTGGGTGGATACCTGGGAAAAAAGTTCTGCCCAGGATTTGGTGAATTTCTGCCCTCCTCTGGGAAGTTGGGAGGGAAGTTCCCTGGGTTAGGTGCTTGGCTGGATCCCCCTCCTTGGGCTGGAGGAGTCCACACATAACCCAGGATGGGTCGGTTTCCCTTGTAGCGGGGACTGACATAATCAGGGGAGCGGGGGACCCCATTTGTGGGACTTCCTCCTCGACTCCCTGTCTGTGACTGGCCCGAGGGCCTTCTGGGCTGTGAATTATTTGGTGCAGGCAGGTTTTTAGGCCCCCCCATCTCCAAATCTAAAACGGGGCAACCTTTACCTCTGCCACCTTGGCAGCAGCAGGGGTGCTGTTGGCTTTGGGGTTTTTCTGCGCATTATTTTTATTTTCGATGGGCTTCTGCACCTCATAGATCCGGGTAGCCTGTTCAATGACCCAGTCTAAAGATCTTTTCTCATGAAAATCTCTCACGAGCTGGGTCATTATGTATTTGGGTAAGGCATGGAAAAACGTATTGATAAATTCTCTGCTATCCGTGCGCACCCTTCTGGTGGTCTGTGCAAAAGCACGCTTTAATTCTTGCACAAACTCTTGTGGGGCCTGATCCTCCCCACATTGCAAATTGTAGGCTGCCTTGCGAGCCTCTTGAGGATTTCTGTGAACAGAAAAATGTTTCAAGATGGCCGCCTTATAGGTGGACCATCTTAAATGACTTTGGTCCTCCAGCCCTGCAAAGAAACTGGAGTATTCTGGGGAGAATGTCCATTTGACGTACTGGATGCAGCTACTGCTGTCCTTCAAAGGGAAAGTCTCCATCATTTGCTCATAGAGCTCCAAGTGTTCCCAAAAGGAATACTTGGCGTTCTTATGATAAGGAGTGATGACACTCCTGATTGCCTTTATTTGTTTCAATGGGTCCTTAAGCAAGGCCCTTTTTGCCTTATTGGCCTTTTTGGTTCGGGTAACCCTGGTCCATTCATCCTCTGACTCAGAAGCACTGCTCCCAGAGGTGCCCGTCTGATCTTCCAGGTTTTCCCGGATTCTGCGAGCCTGGTAATGGCTGGCAGAATGTGGGGACCTGGTCTCCTGTGTCCTGTGACGCTCAGAGGAGTCTTCAGATCCCTCCTTGCTACCAGGATTTGATGGGTTTCCCCCCCACTGTCCTAACTGGGCAGAGGTTTTCAGGATGCCCTTAGTGGGCCTACTCTCCTGGGGTTCCCCACTAAATTGCACTGTGCTTGGGTGCCCATACCCGGATGCCCGCCCCTCCATTCGTGGGTGGTACTGGCCTATGAGCCCCATACTTTTAGCTGGATAGTAATCTGTCATCCCTGTGGTCCCGTGCTCATGTGCGCCAGGGAACATGGGGGTGGCAGAGTCCAGGGACTGGTAGAGGTGAAGGCCTCTGGCACTAGGGCTCCTGAGGTTATGCTCAGGAGTTTCACTTTCCCAGCGAACCTCATCTCTATCCGCCCCTGCTCCCTGTTGCAATGCAAGAGCCTGTGCTTTCAGTTCCTCAGTTAAGGCCTTACTAGACTCTATCAGTCTCTCCTGCATCGCTACCTGTTGCTGGAGCCTATCATTGTGCTGACAGAGAGCCTCATTCTCTCTCTGTGCCTCCTGATTGGTCCTGGAGTACTGGGCCAGTCTTTGCTGCAGGAGGGTTACCTCCTGAGCTGTGTCCCTATTGGCCTGCCCCTTTCTTGCCAGAGCATCCTCCACCCTCCTGGTGTGCTCTAACAAGTTCTGGTGTTCTTTTTGGAGGTCACTCAATCCCTGGAGGGCCAGGTGATTTTCTTCCATTTTCCTTTTTAAGTGGCAGACTTCCTGGCCTAAGGTATCCCTTTCCTGACTAAGAGCCTGCATCTGTGCCGCCAGGCCGTCCCTTTGCCTTTGGAAGGCACCAGCTTTCTGGCGCTCCTGATCAAACTCTGCCTGGGTATCCAGGTCTTTCAGAATCAATTTATTGCTTTCCTCTTTCTCTGTGTCTAATCGAATTTGCAGGGTGGCTACCTGCTCTGTGCATGCCCTGTTGAAGTCCAGTTGTTGCTCCAGCTTTTTCTGGCTCTGCAGTAGGGAGTCCAAACCTTCTTGGTACTCCTTCTGCAAGGCCAGAAATCTGGTTTCCTGGTCAGCCTTTTCCTGTTGCAGCGTATCCATATCCTCCTTTATTTTAGTGATGTACTGTCTGCTGTCATTTTCTTACTCCTGGCTCCTGAGTAGCCTCTGCTCAGAAGAGTCCAGGTCAGATTGGGCCTTTTCTAACGCCATCTGTTGCCTATTTGCCAGATCTTGGCCTTCAGCACATTTGTCCTGCATGGCTCCCATATCTAGATACAAATATGCCGCTATCCTAACCATCTTGTCGTGTTCATCTTTAGCTCTAGGAGCCATGTATAGTTCACTCAGGGCCACATGTAAGGGACCCTGATCTCTCCAGATATCTAACCCAGTTGCAGTGACCTGTTGCGTGGTTGCCTGCAACCACGCATCCTGGCCCTGCTCAATCCATTCACCTCTCACAAATAGCTTATGTAAGAAGTGCTCTCTGGCTATTTTGATGTCTACCAGTGTCGTCATTCTGGAATTTGAGTTCCTTCCTGACTTACAGAAGTTTGTATTTTATTTTGCAAAACAGACCGTCTCCTTAGAGCGTTCCTTTGAGGGGTGCTTTCACAGTGCAAAACAGCGTGGTGATCTAACCGGATATGTGTCTCCAGTCAGTTGGCACACTGTATTAAGCTGCACAAATGGTAAATCTAACCCAGAATATCCCTGCTCCGAGCCCCCACTTCTGTAAGCGATATTCAATCAACACTACAGCTAAGTCAATGCCTAGTCTGGGATGCTGAGGAAAACCCTTATTGATGTATTTTTATATCCAGTTCTGTACTCTGGATGACAACCTTTGTATAACACCCCCCTCTTAGAATCCCCCTGACCCCACTGAGCCAAGAAGTAGGTTTGTTTTGCAAATTAAAAGGTTTATTTGAAAATTTAAACAATATATATAAATATCACCCATCTATAAATAAATTGATAATGGATATTACACTTGTGAATATGAGCAGTAGTCAGCAAGAGGTACTTATGAATAGGAACAGAAGAATAAGGTGGGAAAGAATGCTTTATATGGTTCAAGGAAACGCAAGGTGGAATAAAATGCAGTACAGAAATAACTTGTTATGATTTTAGCAAAAGGTAATATGATCACTTTTTCTTTTGACAATTCACTCCCACCTATGCAATACAAGAAATGGAAGGAGAGCACACAGTCTTCAAGAATCCCCACAAATCACACTTTATAATGCAATACACAGTTCCAGTTCTCCCAGCAAGCTTAGGGAAAACAGGGATGAGTTTTAAACACAGGCGAATTACTTTAATGTGGTTTGCAAGGAAGTGAAAAGGTGCTAAAATTGCTTTTAATTCCCTCCAGAGGTTCAGGGTAGGTGATGGCTACTTTATATTAGTTCAGGCTCACTTTAACAATACTCTATGAATGATTAGCAGATTGCAAACGAATTTTAGCAAAGAGAAGCAAAAAGCGGCAGATTTCTACAGATGAAGAAATCGGCCAAATCGCAAATCGCGGTAAATTTCACGAGTGCGTGTCTCGCGATTACGGAAAAAGTATAGCTTTCAGATGTACGTTAAATTTCGTTCCTAGCCCAAATGGTTCAAGAGATACGGACGATTTAATAAAGGTAGATTTTCGGATTTAATGTAAAACTCAAAATGACAGGTGACAGCTTGCAGCTGCAGAATTGACAGGTGACAGTTGTGCAGCTTTAAAAATGACAGATGACACGATTTTTAGGAGGCTGTTCTACTTAGGTTAAAATAGTTTGGATTAGATTATTTTAACTAAGAGGTTGGTTCTGCACAGTTCTGCTAGGTACTCACAATATCAATTTGAAATAGGCCTTGTCACGGTCTGGTCAGGTTGGACGGGACTTCCGGCGGGTGGTTCTGAAGTCCCGGCTACCTGGGTCAGCTCTGCTCTCTGGGTCTGTCAAGCACCGGATCTGCTCACAACGGTCTGGTTTGTGGTTCTCTCGGGTTCCGGATACAGCACTGCTTTCTGGATACTGCTACAGGTTCTTGCAAAAATTCTTGGCAAATATTCAAACAGTTCGCCCGGCTGTTGAATAGTTTGGTTGGTTTTGAGGCCTGCTGAAGAGGATTCAGCTGGTGGATTCAGGCCTATCTGCTACAATTTCTGGAGTTAATTTCTGCTACAGGTTCTGGAGATTGATGGATTTGAAGTCTGGATCTCTGGATGTGAAGTCGTCGGTCAGCATGCTCCGCAGCAAATGGAATTGACTGTCTCTACCTGTATCACACTGGGCTGGCGGACTCACCCCTTTATCAGGTAGATCGGTAATGTCTTCTTCATCAGTAGAACTCAACTCGTCCCCCCGATCCCTTTCCTCCTCACCTGAACTTGAAGAGTAATTTAACTTCTTTCTTCTGACGTGTAGGGCGGGAAGCCTTTTCTTCTTTAGAAGGTAAGGTCGGCCTCGAAAGGAAGCCACCGCGGCTCCACACAGGAGGCACGGTGACCCCCCTCCGCGACGGACTAACAACGGAGAGAGGGGAAAAGCCAAATGGCGTAAAAACCCCTCCGGAGTACTGGAGCAAGCTGAAAACCGGAAACAGGAACAACTCGGAGAAGCACAAATCAGGCGATCCAAGGTGAGGTGAGTATGAGAGTGTACAAGAGAGGCAAGCTCGGTAGAGATGGAGCTGAGCGAATGACAGCAAGGAAAAGGAACCGACCGGTGAAAACAACTGGGGGAGAGAAAAACTGGAAAGGCTAGGAGGAGGAGGAGAGCAAGGGGAAAGAGAGCAAGGGCATAGAAGAACAGAACAGCACGGGCGGGGCACCGCCAAGAAGAAAACTGTAGAGGAGCGTGGGCAACCGAGGGAAATCCGAAGTTGCAACGCGCCGAGCCGCCTAGCGTGTTGAAGTAAATACGCGTAGGCGGCGGCCATGTTGAAAAAGACTAAAACGTTGGTGCTGTCAGGGAAAAGACGTGACGGCACAATCTAATGGCGGCCCAGCTTCCACCTCTTCCACAGCCGCCAGCGCCCAGCGATCGTGACAGTATGCCCCCCTCTAGGGCGACACCCCCCCGGCTTGCCGGGATGTAGGTTGTGGAACCGGCGTAACAAACGGGGTGCGTTAACATAAGATCGGGGTTCCCAGGAATCCTCGGACGAAGGGAAGCCTTTCCAATGAATAAGATATTCCAGGCGACCCCTATGGTAACGGGAATCCCTGATGTGGGAGACTTCGTATTCTTCAGAGTTAGGGTCGGGTGGAGTGTGAAGCCTCGGAGCTCTCTGCCTTCTCTCATCAGCTACATAGGAGCGGAGTTGTGAGGAGTGAAAAGTCGGGTGAACACGACTAAGCGACTTAGGTAACTTGAGGCGGTAAGCCACTGGGTTGATCTTGGTCAGGAAAGGTCCAATATACCGGGGGGACAACTTGGAAGGTCTGACCCAACGGGGTAGAAACTTGGTAGACAGCATAACCTTTGAACCTTTTTCCCAAGTCGGCACCTGTCTCCGGTGGCGATCTGCTTGGTCTTTGTATTGAATGCTTGCCTTTTGAAGACTCTGTTTGGCAGATATGTGAGCTTCTCTCAGCTGTGCCAAACCGGATTCAATCGATGGGATAGAGGTATCTTTCCAGAAAGTGGGTATAATAGATCTGGGGTGGTATCCATAAGTACAATAAAAAGGACACATACCTAAAGAAGCATGAATCGCATTGTTGTACGTGAATTCAGCAGTTGGGAGAAGAGAAACCCAATTGTCTTGTGACTGATTTATGAAACACCTCAGATATTGTTCAAGGGTTCCGTTCAGCCTCTCAGTTTGGCCATTTGTCTGAGGATGGAATCCAGAAGAAAGAGCCTTCTCAATCCCCAACATTTTGCACAAGGCTGACCAAAACTTAGAGGTGTACTGGCTGCCACGATTGGATACAATCTTTTGAGGGAGGCCATGCAATCTGAATATGTCCTTAAGAAAGACTTCAGCAGTGAGCGAAGCAGAAGGTATGCCGGACAATGGGGAGAAATGCGCCAATTTGGAATAGGTATCGACAGTTACCATGATGCAAGTACAACCTTGGGATTCAGGTAAGTCAACGATGAAGTCCGTAGAAATGTTAATCCAAGGACCTGAAGGGATCGGGTTGGGTTGAAGTAACCCCAACGGTTTCTGGGTGGAATTCTTGTTACGTAAACAAGTCAAACATGTTTGAATATAAGCCTGAGTGTCTGCCCTCATATTGGGCCAAAAGAAGGTTCTTTGGAGCAGTTTGAGCGTACCGCGTAGGCCTCGATGACCCGCAACCTTCGAGTCGTGACACCACCGAAGAGCTTGTACCTGGAGATCGTGTGTAGGTAGGATTAGTCTTCCTTGGTTGAAATATAGTCCATCCTTTTCCTCGACAGGTAATTTTCCTAGCCTGGGAGCGGGTCCTTCTAAAGGAGTATAAGCCCTCCTAACCTCTTCTAGGAAAGATGACACCACCAGGACGATCTTAGTACGGGGAAACATGAGTTCTTTCTGAAATGGTTTGTCAACTTCGTTTCTTCGGGACAACGCGTCAGCGACTTGGTTTTGAGAGCCCGGAATATACGTGATGGTGAAATGAAACTGAGCAAAAAAGTGTGCCCACCTGGCTTGTCGGGTGTTGTAGCATTCCTGTTGCCTCAAGATCTGCAGATGTTTGTGGTCGGTGCGTATCTCAAATGGGTGCACACTTCCTTGAAGTAAGTGTCTCCATTCCAGACAAGCCAATTTCATAGCCAGTAGCTCTTTATCGATGACAGAATAGTTTTGTTGACTGGTTGTCAAGGTCTTAGAAAAATAGGCTATTGGGTGTTCCATGCCGTGGTTGACTTGTAGAAGAACAGCCCCTACTGCAGCCGCAGAAGCGTCGGTCTCCATAATGAAAGGTTTCAGTTGGTCTGGTTGCCGAAGAATAGGAGCCGTGCAGAATCTTCCTTTGAGGCTGACAAAACTGTCTTCAGCCTCTTTGTTCCAAAGAAAGGGATTAGAGGATTTCTTAAGTAGAGAAGTGATGGGCAGGGTGAGCCTCGAAAACCCAGGGTTGAATTTCCGGTAAAAATTTGCCAGACCTAAAAACCTCTGGATGTCCTTGACTGATGAAGGAGATGGCCATGAGAGAATGGCTTCAACCTTCTCGGGATCCATGGTTATCCCCTCTTCAGAGAGTATAAAACCCAAGTAAGGCATGGATGATTGGGCGAACACACATTTCTCTGGTTTGACCAATAGGTGATGTAATCGGAGTCGGTGTAACACCTCCAATACCTGGGAAGAATGCTCTTCCTTCTTCCGGGAATATATCAGGATATCATCAATGTATACAATTGTGTTGATCCCCAACAGATCGGAAAATATGCGATCCATAAACCTCTGGAATATAGAGGGGGCATTTAACAGTCCAAATGGCATCACACGGTACTCAAAAAGCCCGTAGGGAGTGCGGAAAGCAGTCTTCCATTCGTCGCCGGATTTCACCCGAAGCAAATGGTATGCGTTCCGAAGATCGAGCTTAGTAAACAATACCGATCCCTGAACGGCTTCAAGTATCTCCGAGATTATAGGCATCGGGTATCTGTCCTTGATCGTGACTTGATTTAGACCCCTGTAGTCAATACAAGGTCTCAACTCCTTGGAGTCTCTCTTGGGTATGAAAAATAAGGAAGCACCTGCTGGGGATCTTGATGGTCGGATCAATCCGTTGGCAAGATTGTCATCCAAGTAGCTCCGGAGAACTTCCTTTTCAGCCATAGAAAGGGGGTACATTCTTCCAAAAGGAACCAAGGCCTGAGGTATGAGGTCAATACTACAATCTTCCGGCCGATGAGGGGGGAGTACCGAAGGTTGTTGTTCCTTAAAAATATCAGCAAATTCCTTGAATATCCTGGGTATATTGTGGATGGAGCTACTTTCAGTAGCACATATCGTCTTGACTTTCTCAAACACCGGTCCCGGCAAACACCTTTCTTGACAAAAGGAAGAGTGAAAACTCAGCAGGTTGTCTGTCCAATTTATTGTTGGGTTGTGTTTGCGCAGCCAACCAATCCCCAATATAACAGGAAAATGGGCGGCCCTGATGATATCGAACTTCAAAGACTCTGAATGTTGTTGGATAGATACTTGTACTTCCTCAGTGGTGTGGGTAATGAGCCCGGAGTATAAAGGAGTACCATCTACCCCTTCTACTTTCTGGTCTTCCTTCTTTGGAACTCGGAGAAGACCCACCTTGTCTGCCCACAAGGTGTCTAGGAAATTTCCGGCAGCTCCACAGTCGAGCAAGGCTTGTGTCTCTATCTCTTGTCCTCTGAACTGCAGTTGGACGGCAATTACCATCAATCGATGGTCTTCGGAGGTCTTGGCAGAGGTCACTGAAAGCGTAGCATAGGAACCAACTGACGCCCCTCGATAGTCTGTCCCACCGACTACCGAGGGCGCTCGTTTCCCGGCCTTCTCAGGGGTACGTCAGGACAGTCTCTCAGAAGGTGATTGGCCGTACCGCAATAGAGACACAGACTGCCTTCTCGCCTTCTCTTCTTTTCTTCTGCTGTCAAAGGAGCTTGGGTGGTACCAATCTGCAGCGGTTCGTCTCTTGAAGGCGGGCAAGTAACAGGTGAGGAGGTCGAAGGGTGGTTTTCAAGAAAGGATCCGGGAGAACGAGTCTTCTTCTTCTCGTTCTTTCTTTCGGTCATGCGATAATCGATCCTAATTACCGCCTTGATGAGATCGGAGAAAGAATCAGGGCGGGGAATTCTGGCTAGTTCGTCCTTTAAGTCCTCCCGCAAACCTCTCCGGAATATGGTATACTGCGCTTCTTCCTGCCAACCAGCCTCAGCTGCTATTCTTTTGAAAGAGGACAGATAGGAAAGTAGGTCTGAATTACCTTGACGCACGTCAAGAAGGTCTTTGCTGGCTACAAAGGCTGTTTCCGTATGGAGGAAAGTCTGTTTGATAAGGTCCTTGAAGGCTGCATAATCCTGTAACACCGGGTCAGATCGAGATACCAAAGGAGTGGCCCATGCTAAGGCATTACCCGTCATATGGGTTATCATGAACCCTACCTTGGTATGGTCTGTGGAAAAGGTGCCTCTTCGGAAAGCAAAGTGAATATTACAGGCATCTAGGAATTCCTTTACTTTCCTCTCGGTGCCGTCAAATTTGCCTGATACCAAAGGCAGGGGGGGAGATCAGCTGTGAGCTATTCTCGAGCAGCAACCCTTTGTTGAAGGGCGGCATTGTCTGTTTTCAAAGTCTGTACTTCCTGACTCAAACTCTGTACTGCTGCGACGAGTTCCTGGAGTTGTTGTGGGGTTGCCATCTCAATACTTTGGCATTGCAAGCTATCACACTGGGCTGGCGGACTCACCCCTTTATCAGGTAGATCGGTAATGTCTTCCTCATCAGTAGAACTCAACTCGTCCCCCGATCCCTTTCCTCCTCACCTGAACTTGAAGAGTAATTTAACTTCTTTCTTCTGACGTGTAGGGCGGGAAGCCTTTTCTTCTTTAGAAGGTAAGGTCGGCCTCGAAAGGAAGCCACCACGGCTCCACACAGGAGGCACGGTGACCCCCCTCCGTGACGGACTAACAACAGAGAGAGGGGAAAAGCCAAACGGCGTAAAAACCCCTCCGGAGTACTGGAGCAAGCTGAAAACCGGAAACAGGAACAACTCGGAGAAGCACAAATCAGGCGATCCAAGGCGAGGTGAGTATGAGAGTGTACAAGAGAGGCAAGCTCCGTAGAGATGGAGCTGAGCGAATGACAGCAAGGAAAAGGAACCGACCGGTGAAAACAACCGGGGAGAGAAAAACTGGAAAGGCTAGGAGGAGGAGGAGGAGAGCAAGGGGAAAGAGAGCAAGGGCATGGAAGAACAGAACAGCATGGGCGGAGCACCGCCAAGAAGAAAACTGTAGAGGAGCGTGGGCAACCGAGGGAAATCCGAAGTTGCAACGCGCCGAGCCGCCTAGCGTGTTGAAGTAAATATGCATAGGCGGCGGCCATGTTGAAAAAGACTAAAACGTTGGTGCTGTCAGGGAAAAGACGTGACGGCACAATCTAATGGCGGCCCAGCTTCCACCTCTTCCGCAGCCGCCAGCGCCCAGCGGTCGTGACAACCTGTCCCAGCAGTCTCTTTTTATGTGTTTTGAAAATGAGTGTGTGCCTGGGCCTAGCTATGCCTGCCCCTCTCTACTTGTCATTGGCCCAATTCTCCCCTCTCCCATGATTGGGGGAAGGAAATGGATTGTCATCATGATGAGGTCTGTTTATGGGTCAGAGGATCCTCCCCTGGTCAATTTGCACACAAATCTATTTCTGACCCAAATACATATTTATCTATGTACCATTTTTCTAATATTATAGGTCCAGTTAACATATTTTCTGTAGCACCAAACCATCCGATCCCTGTCTTTGTACGATATTGTGTCCGCTGATGACAGAATTCTCCCCTTTTCATCCAGATAACGACCTCTAAACCTTTCCAGATTTTACACAAATGTGCACCAGGGATATGGGTTACAGATGATAAAGTGTCAGATTTTTAACATGCATACATTTGGAGTAGCAACCTTTTTTCCGCTACTATCCCCAGGAACATACCACAGGGTCCTAACACCTCTTAAAATGTGCACAGAAAAATCACAAGAATAATGATATTATTTATATAATTTTGACAGGTCCATACTATGAATTATCTTTTTAAAAGTATGCCCTGGTCAAAAAGGGGTGTGGCTTCCCACATCACATGGTGGAATAACTGGTTTATCCACTTCCCCCAAGCTCAGCTGGCTTGCAGAGGCACTGCCCCTCCCAGTTTCCCCTAAGAGGAAGCCACTTTACGCCCCCCCCCAATATAACATTTACCTGAGTCCAGGACAGGCCTTTGTTCAACTTTCTGCAGTCCCCAGGTCCCCTCCCTTAATTCAATCAGAGAGGTGTCAACTCCTTTTGGCAAGGGGCAGCAGGATGCAGCTAGGCCTGGGAAGAGTGGCTGAGCAGGTTTCAACTCCTGTCGGGGGTAGTTGTCAGGCAGAATGTTCCCAGTTTAAATCAAACTTACAATTTTTACATATACATTAAATAATTACTTCCTTCAAATCATTTCAGAATATAGTTTTACATTGTATCCACCTCTTAGCAAGTCTTTCCTTGGCCTGGTTTTGTTTCATTTGTTCAGTTTCACACAAAAGTCTGGTGGTTTTAAAACGCCGGCTTTCTGATAGTGGTGAATACCGGTATTGCAACCATTTTTGGGATTAAGAAAATGAATTCCCCACAGTTCTGAGTTGCTTTTTGGCAATCAGCATTGCCATTCCCAATGGTTTCAGGCTACTGTGTGTGTAGCCCAATGGTGGTTTTAGGCAGTGCCCTCCTGTGCTCACAACATAGGCAAAAATGGGTGGCAACCTATTCTTCATGTTTTCCCTGTGCACTCTCTGGGGAGTTCTGGCCATCATGATGTTTTCCATGCCAGTACTGCACAGTTTTATGGTAGGGCTTGGATGCATGGGTAAAAACATCCCACAGAATGATCAGATTTGGTTTTCAAGGTTGTAGTCTTCCAGGGGGCCTGGTATGGTGCAGGGATAGATCTAATGCTAGCTTGTCCCTTGGCAGTGCTCTGTCTCTGTGGTCAAACGTGTGGCAGTAGCAGCTTCTGGGAAGTTGGTGGTGATGCAAGAGGTTTCTATGCAGGCGCCTCTCTTCATCACATGACCCAGATTCATAAAACAAGCAATGTAGAGCGCCACCTCTTGGTATTGGTGAACAAACCAGGAGGAGGGAACAGGAGATTTAGCTGGTAAAGAGGTGGGACTTTAAACATTTGTAAAATAAGCTTAAGTTGGCTTCAGCTGAAAGGAAGAGCAGCCGTTTGTGCCAGTGGGTGGGGCTGCATGAAGTGAACTGCCTTCTGCCACGAGTGACACAGGACAATTTGGGAATAGAGAGCAGGAAGTTGTCACTGGATCTAAGGTTGCGCCCTGGGATATATGTCTGGATGCCTTGAAGAGGGCACAGTCACTTACTTGAAGCCAGTGAAGCGAGGCCCAGGTTGAGGCAGGGTCGGACTGGGAAAAGAAATAGACCCGGTCACCCAAAAAAAAGTGGCCCACCCCTCGCCTCACGACTCTTGACTTCTGATCACCGGAAGTGATGTAATTTGACCCCACCCCAAAGTGACATCCCAGGAAGCAACGAAAAGCGACCTTTCACCCCTTGACAATACAGGAAGGGGCAGCAAATAGCGTTGTTCCTAAGTACACTAAATTACTGTGAATCCAAGCAGACGTCCAAGGCCAAATGATATGTTATTGTATAACACTTCCACTTAAGCTTTTTTTTTCATAGAACAAACATGCTTACAATAGCACCCAATCTGCGTTGGTACTCATTTACCAACCTAAGAAGGATGAAAGGCTATTTGAAAAAAAATGTCTTCCAAACCGGCACAGGCATGGCCAGAAACCGTCACCCACTCCCCAGGGACCATTTCGGCCCGGCCACTCTGGCCAAAGGGCCAATCCGACCCTGAGCTGAGGAGATGTGGCAGCTTTTAGAAATGCCAAAGATAAGACGGCATGCCACATTGTGGTGTGGTTAGAGATGGTGAACGGCCTATTTGGGAAGGCCGGCAAAAGAGTGTTGGCATCATTGAGTTCACTAGTGCACCTACCACAATACATTTGAGGTTTGGCAGGATAAAAGGGAGCAGAAATCTAAGCTTCCTGAAATGGAAGTAGCAGCGTTTTAAAGGTAAGCAACTCTTTCTGACTTTACTTACCTTGCTTAGCTCGTCTGTTTTGGGGGCACAGATCTGCCCCTTGCTATCAGAGCAGGGGGACTCTATACCCAATTGCAAAATTCCTCGCTTGTTTTATGCTGCACACATCACCTAACAGTGGGGAGGGATGTGATAGAGGTACGTGGTAGCTCTTTCGCTTTTGTTTTAATTAACATTCTGCTTCTTTCATGATGTGCCCACGACATGGTGGTGGCAGCGGATATCTGTGAACATGTCGAGAAAAGAAAAACGAATGGAAAAATGACCTTATTTTTTTGACCGAAAAACGAAAATTACTTTTTGCTTTTTTAACTGGAGGGAGTCCCTCTGCACCTCACTTCACCCCCTACCCTAAGTTATACCTTTACCCCACACCCCACCTATTATGTACTATACATATAATAAAATACCTTCAATTTTCGGTCAAATGAATTCAGTCATTTCTCCTTCGGTTTCTTTTGCATTAATTTTTTTCTACTTATTCGGGTGGCAGCCTATATTGTTCTACCATGTTTTTCACCTTTTTCACGTGCACTTTTGGATTTTACCACAGAATATCTTCTAGAATATCAGATGCTCTAAATATCTTGTGCCATGGGATTTCTCCTTGTCTTTTGGCCATCTTGTCTTTTGGCCTTCTTCCTGCCCTCCCAGGGCTCTATGTTCCATACAAGGCAAGCCCTTTCCAGGGCAAAGCCTTGGCTTTTCCAGGAAACGCAGTGGTATGTGTTTGTGGCCGGATGTGGTGGCTGGCACTGTCTGGTCACAGTTCACATCCTGGCCAAAGTGTGTCTGTTGCTGGGCAGATGTGGTGGCCATAGGCTGCCCATGATTGCAGTGGCAGAGGTAGCTTTTCATACCAGGAGGAGAAGCACCTCGATTTATGAATGATTCAAGGGCAACACTGTTTAGCTCTTTTTCATTGCATTCATATGTTCACCCAATTTAAGCTGAGCTACGAAGTGAAGTGAGAGAGCCCCGACCAACCTCAGAGCATTCGGGGGATTTCTACTGCAAATGTGTTTAAAATAAGAGCCTAAATGGTGCATTTAACAACCCAATTTCTGAGACAAACTTGGTCAAAAGTCATACAAGTTAATATTGGTCCCGCAGTATAACATGGGATAAAAATCCAATAGTATGAAGGGGCATTGTAGATTATTTTCATTATGCGTGCGCCCAAATGTATGCTGATTTTGCCTCTGAAGAACACTTTTATGATGGTGGCCACAATACATGCGACCACTTTGTAGAAAAGAGGCACACAGGGTTGTAAGTGAGACTTCTTTATTGGCAACCAGCCTAAGCCCAGCAGTGCTGAGCCTACATTACAGCTCTCCAGATCAACTGCTAACTGTCCCACTTGGAATGTAGAACCATAACATAAGCAAACATGACATCAGAGCATGGGTGGAATTCTACAAGGTAGAATTCCACCCAAGAGCCATTATAACACTTCTCCCCCCTTTATTCAACAAAAGAAACAAACACCCTAAGGTCCACACTCAAACCCTCGCACACTGGACCAGCAATCACACAGACACACAACACACCAGACTGACATTCACTCAATATTAACTCCAACTATAAAATAGTTTGCCCGCAAGAGCAAGGAAGAAATACCAAAACCTAAGAGGTGCTACTAAACAGCAGCACCCAAAACAAACTCTTTCTACTTCGAGGGAACCTTCCTCTCCCTGCCAGACCGAGTATGCATAGGAATAGAGTCGGCAGCCCCAGCAGCAGACACTTCACATTCATCCACCGGAACATCCCTAACACCCGAATCAGGCACAGAGATGGGAAAGGAATGTTCTTCAACACCCTGGGGATCAAGAGCCGCTCCACTGATAATGGGCTGCAAGTTAACTAGTCCCTAATTCTCCGCCCGGACTGCTGAGCCTTCTAAGGGGACATCACAACCCACCCCAGCATCTCTTGAACCGTTACCGGGCATGCTAGACTCACCACCCGCAGAAACCACTTTCTCCTTGTCCACCACTACTACACGCCTGAGACTCCAGGTGGATCCATCATCAAGTTTTACATAGCCACGACCATGCTTGACCACTTTGCGTGGATTTAAGTATTTGCTGAGACCCTTGGCTACAAACCTAGGATTCCTAATCTGAACCCAATCACCAATCTTCATAGGAAGGGGCTTCCTACGGGCCATTTGCTCACTCAAGAACCGTTCTTGCTTGCTCCGAACTCGATCCAAAACTTCCCGCATGTTCACCTGTGTCTGAACACTGCCACCCAGAGCTGGCACTCTCAACTTGGAGCCAGGTTTCCTCCCTCGCATCAGCTCAAAAGGAGAATGACCAGTAGAAGGGGTAAGCCTGTAAGCCTTAAGTGATTCTGACACCACTCTTCTCCACGGAAGACCATTGGCAAGAGCCAACTGTATGGCCCCCTTGATAAAACGATTCATGCATTCTACCAGACCGTTGGCTTGTGGGTTGTATAGTGCAACTCTATGATGACGTATCCCAAGTTCATCCAAAAACTTCTGCATATACTCCGACACAAACTGAGAGCCATTGTCAGTACCTAAACCTGCAGGCACACCCTCCCTGTCAAACACCGCAGAGAGGAACTCCACCACTTTCTCAGCGGTAACCGTAGACAAAGCTGTGGTCTCCACCCATCAAGATGTATAATCCACCATAACGACAATAAACCTTAAACCTCCCCCCAATGAATCAATGGGGCCCATTATGTCAAGCGCCACCTTGGACCACACAACACAGGGTAGTTCCACCGGATAAATAGGTTGGGGAGCGGGACCCTTGCTCTTGTCACTAGTGGAACAAGCTGCACAATCCTTCACCACATCCTCCACATCAGCATCCATTCGAGGCCACCAATAATCTTCTCTGAGTCTTCTCTTGGTCATGGACCTCCCTATATGCCCCTCATGGGCCAAGTCAACAAGTTTCCCTCTAAGGGAACGAGGAGGAATCAACCTCAGGCCTCTAGCCACACCCCATGGACCCACCGACAATTCTTCCCACACCTGGCCATAGGATTTTGACAAAGCTGGACCTACAACTCCACTGCTGAGCGCCGTCTTGATTTCCATTAGCTCAGGATCAGCTGCACATTCTGTACCCCACTCATGTTCTGACACTGCGGGCACCACACTGGCAACCAGGGTACAATCGTCCCCTGCCACATCTTGGAGCTCAAGATCACCGTCAGATTTCGGAAAGCGTGACAGACAATCCGCTACCGCATTCCTAGTTCCCGGGACATACTCAACTTTGAAATTAAACTCTGCCATATCGGCCATCCACCTCATGATCCTTGTAGACGCGTGTGATAACCCTTTAGTGGTCAACACATGCACTAAAGGCTTGTGGTCCGTACGCAGGGTGTATTCAATTCCCCACAGAAAGGTCCTGAAATATTTGGAGGCCTACACAGCAGCGAGAGCCTCCCTCTCTATGACGGCGTACCTACCTTCAGCCTCTCTGAGCACTCTAGATGCAAAAGCAATAGGTCGCAGTTCACCATCCACCCTTTGCTCCAAAACAGCGCCTATGCCACACTCACTCGCGTCCACGGTAAGAAATGTTTTCCTGGCCAGAGAGAAGGACCCTAGGGATGGGGCTTGTTCAATCTCTTCCTTCAACCTGACAAATTCCGCCTGACACTGATCCGACCATGCAAAATGCACACCTTTCCTCACCAACGACCCCATACTAACAGTCTTGTCAGCATACGAAGGCACAAATCTACTATAATACTCCGCAAGACCCATGAAGGATCTCAACTGGTCCTTGTTTACCGGGGCCGGTGCATCACTCAAGGCCTTCTCCAACTCTGCCTTGGGATGAATACCCTCAGCGTCCAATGAATGTCCCAAATACTTTATTGGCAACCAGCCTAAGCCCAGCAGTGCTGAGCCTACATTACAGCTCTCCAGATCAACTGCTAACCGTCCTACTTGGAATGTAGAACCATAACATAAGCAGACATGACATCAGAGCATGGGTGGAATTCTACAAGGTAGAATTCCACCAAAGGGCCATTATAACACACTGCCACTGTAAAGCACATTTTGTGCCCAAATATATGCCAGTATATAGTAGAAATATTTGCCAAATGTAAATGAAACCAATTTCACAATGTCCCCGTCAGCATATTTGGCAACATGGCCGAGGGAAACAGTTTTTCATCCTGCCTAGGCTCACCTATGACCTAGTATTGTCACTAAATTTAAAACACTTGTATATTGCCTTGGTCATAACATATGGCAGCATGTTTCTGTAAAACACTTCTCCTTGATTGGGCCTACATATATGCCAGTATTTCCATTATCAAACACTTTCAAGGTCGTTCCCATATTCGTTCCCATAATGTATGCTAGCATTTCTCTTTGAAGCAGATGTTCTCAATGTCTTGGTCCACACCATATGCTCGAATAGAGAGTGAATAGCTGATTTGAGGCACAGTGCAGAAGCTGGATGGCTTCCCTAATGAGGCTAGCATGTGAGACACACACCTTGCTGATAGCTAATATCTCTTCAATAAGTTCAATCTAAATTAGTTACTACAGCACACTACCTAAGAAGTCACACTACCAGCTGCACCTCCACAGAGGTATTCTTCCTTTCCTCTCCTTCCCCCAGAAGCTCACAGTCTCCAGAGCTCTGGTTCTCTTTAGGCTGGACTACTGCAACAGCCTCTTTCTAAATCTGCCTGCCTCTACTCTCCGCCCTCTGCAACTCATGCAAAACAGGACTGCGAGACTTGTCCTTGGCCTTAAGCCCAGGAATCGTGTCTCTCCAGGACTGAAATTTCTGCACTGGCTCCCAGTGGCGGCGAGGATTACGTTCAAAACCCACTGCATTTTCCACAAGACCTTCTGTGGTCTGGGACCTCAATACCTTCAACTCTCTCTTCCTAAATATCTTCCTTCTCGAGCTCTTCGCTCATCTGCCTCCAACTCCCTCAGGGTCAGTCACTTCTCCAAGCAGCAAGTTGGTGGTAGATCTCTTTCTTCTGTTGGGGCCTCCCTCTGGAACAGCCTCCCTGCCTCACTGAAACTTGAAAGGAATCATTGCCATGATCCTTGCCCCTGGCCCTCACTGGCAAATCAGCCTTCCATTTAGGGCCAGGTCAAAGGTCAAAGGCCTTAAAACCTCATCCAAGACTCTCTTGGCATCAGTCCTGGCACCAGGCTCATAACCATCGTGAAGACCAACATTAGAATGGGACTATTTACTTGGGACTATTTAAATTGGGGAGGGGGGGGTCAGCCAACATGGAGGCACACACATAGCTCAGTTATAAGGAACGGAGCTATGCGATCTAGTCTTTTGGGTGTGGCAGGCCTGGGACTACTTTACCTGGACTACTTTCGGTGTGGCAGGCCTGGGACTATTTTACCTGGACTACTTTACCTGAGACTATTTAAAGCACACCCAAACAGCAGGACATGCTTTGCATTAGTGGGCAGCGTAACGCTTACCGTGTCCAGTTCTTTGATGCCAGTTTACCTGAAACCAAGGACCTGCAGAGAGAGAAAGAACACTACTAAACTTACCTGGAACAGTATCCTGTCTTCAATCCATCGCTGATTTCAGTTCCACTCACCTGAAGGTACGAACTCCATCATCCGGCACTGCATGCATCCTGCAATACCATAACCTCGAAAGAGGAGAAAGAAAGACAGCACTCACGTTTCCACCCGAATAAGGAAAGCCACACAATTCTTACCTGGGTAGTCATCTCCTGGTCAGTATCATTGCTGGAACATTACGGCGCTCGGTGAGGAACATCGCAACCTGCAAGGAGAGAAAAGACACAGGTTAGCAATATAGAAGGCAAAAGAGCGCCACGCATCGCGCATTACTCACTGCACAGCATCGCACGCCACGCTTTCGCCTACCGGCCCATGCTCATCTTCAAACTGCATGACAACACCAAAATACCTTTCCATACCTAAAAGGAAAGAAGCAAGACATCATTATTCGAACTAAGAGGAACATAAGAACTGCATATAAAGACTGTAAAGCAGCAAACCTACGGAGTCGCAGCAGGCCTGGATTCCCGCAGGGGGGCTTGCACCAGTGAAGTAACTTGGTCACTGCTCGTCCCCCATATCTACATGCCCCTGCCATGAGGAGCAGGACGGAGAATCCACCTCTCACAATATTAAGATGAGGAGAAGGCCCAAGGGGGAGGAAGGAGTTGAGGCCAAGGGAGGTAGGAAAACATTATAAAGACAATCTGGTATTGAATCCAGCTCTCCTATATTGCAGACCCACCTTTAACCAGAGGCCTTACCAAGGTACCGGGAGTGGGTTCCACAGTGCAAATCATCCAACCAGGGCTGGGTGGCGTCCCCGTGGATACCAGGTGAACGTAACAGAAGGCAAAGCCTCAATAATATTATCCACCTGGGCGTCATGGAGACTTCAGAGACGGACCAGTTAGTTCAGTTGTTGGGACAATTACACGCCGAAGTACATTCAGCCAGGCAAGAAACCAACGCTCTTAGGAGGGATTTGATTGTTACTAAGGATCGTACCAACGAAATAAGTAGACAATTGCTCCAATCACAGGCAGGACAGACCCCATTGCCTGGTAACATTCTGCCAGCACCTGTACCAAATTCTTCCACCAATCCAGTACAAATAACCCTTCATGGGGCAGTTCCTTTAGCTCCACCTGAACGATTTACAGGAGACCCCAAAAAGTACGCAACGTTCATGTACCAGTGTCGTCTTCATTTCCTTTGCAGACCTGGGGCTTTTCCTAACGACCAACCGCGGGTTGCTTTTGTCTTTTCATATCTGAGTGGCAGTGCTGTGGATTGGTCGGTACCATTGGTAAGTCAGGATAACACGTTGTTCCATGACTTTGGTGGTTTCCAGATGGAAATGGAAAAACTCTTTGCTCGTCATACCCAAGGCCAAGCATTAGACAACAAACTTTTGTCACTCCGTCAAGGAAGTCAAAACTTGCTTACATATATAGCAACATTTAACAGACTAGTCGTTGAAGCTGGGTGGCCTGAGGAAAAAAGGACCACACTATTTAATCGGGGTCTACGAGGGGAACTAAAGGATGTCCTTGCTCAAGTGGTTAACCCACCTAAAGACTGTGGAGAATTATTCAACCTTGTGGTGCAATTAGATCACAGATCACAAGACCGAAAAGCAGACTGGATAAGGTTAGACACTCGAGCTGTGTATGTCCGGTCAAAGGATAATGTTCCACGGACATTGGAAAACACAGTAGAACCCATGCAAATCGGAGGTGTACAGCCCCCTTTAACTAAAACTGAAAGAGACAAGAGAAGGCAACAGCAATTATGCTTATATTGCAGAAAATCAGGCCACTTCCTCAAAGAATGTCCAGTGAAACCACCAAGGAGAACTGTTGGAGCCACAGAGAAGGAAGATAATAACAAGGAGTTGGAAAACTACCAAGCCCGGCAAGCATAGAGGTCCGTTTATCGAGCATGAAGGATGTGCCACAGACCTCACACTTTGCATTACCAGTAATGATGATCAATCACCAACAACCGTCTCGGATGCATGCTGTCGAAGCATACATAGACAGCGGAGCAGTTGGGAATTATGTAGACCAAGATCTGGCAGCAGATATGGGGCTTCCCTTATGCTCTAAGTCGACTACTGAAAAAGTTACTACTATTGATGGGACAGAAATAGCTTCCGGACCAGTAACCCAATGTACAGCAGGATGGACACCAAGAATCTATTGCATTCAATCTCATCAAAGCTCCTCAGTTTTGACTAATCTTAGGGATGCCATGGTTGGTATCTCACAACCCTCTAATATATTAGCGTGCAAGAAGTTGGCCTTTTCCGATGATTGTGCTTGCACCTGTTATTCCCAAGAAAAGGGGAAAACAGACTTATGTACATCTGCTACACCCAGTAGGGCGGCGATTGTACTATGTATGACTAGTACTCTACCAAATGAATACCAAGATTTTCAAGACATGTTCCAGAAAGAACAAGCCAATACTCAACCACCGCACAGGCCCTACGATTGTCAGATCGACCTCATACCTGGGGCGCAAATTTCTTGTGGTCGAATCTGTGCACTTACTGAACCAGAAAACCTTCATTTGAAATCTTATCTTAATCAGTACCTGGCAAATGGATTTATCCGCCCATCTAAATCCCTGGCAGCCAGTCCCTTATTCTTCGTACCAAAGAAGGAAGGAGATTTGAGGACTTGCATCGACTATCGCGCATTAAACCAGATCACAGTAAAAAAACGTTATCCACTGCCCCTTATTCCCGAATTATTGGATCAAGTCAAAGACGCCCAAATCTATACCAAACTGGACCTTAGGGGGGTGTACCATCTTGTTCGAGTGAAGAAAGGAGACGAATGGAAAACCACCTTTCATACCAAATACAGCTTGTATGAATACCAGGTAATGTCTTTTGGACTTTGCATTCCAGTACTTTATGAATGATGTTTTGCGGGAGTTAATCAACATTTGCGCCCTGGTTTACATTGATGACATTTTAGTGTATTCTGCTACAAAAGAAGACCATGTCAGGCATGTCCGCTCCATCCTTACTAAACTCCGCCAACATAAACTGTATGCTAAACTCGAAAAATGCTCTTTTCATGTCACCGAAGTGGAGTTCCTCGGTTTTATCCTCACACCAAAAGGTATCAGAATGGATAGGCACAAGGTAGATGCCATTCTTAACTGGCCGTCACCAACTTCATTTAAAGGAATCCAGAGTATGTTGGGCTTTTACCGCTGATTCATCCCAGATTTTTCCCAAATAGTGCATCCAATTACATCACTATTGAGAAAAAACAATAAAAAGGTCCATTGGACTGAAGAAGCAGAGAAGGCTTTTCAAGAAGTTAAGAAAAAATTCACTTTTGCTCCAGTTCTACGGCATCCTCGCCCAGACCTCCCTTATATAGTTGAAACAGATGCCTCTAGCATGGCTATGGGAGCTGTTCTCTCACAAAGGGACCCAGGAACTAGCCAGTTACACCCTGTGGCCTTCTGGTCATGAAAATTCTCACCTCCCGAACTCAACTATGCTATCACAGACAAAACTCTTGGCTTTAAAATCAGCTTTCAAGGCATGGCAACACTATCTCCTTGGTGCTAGACATACTGTCACGGTCATAACTGATCATCGAAACCTGCAATACCTAAAAACAGCAAAGGCTAAATCATCCTGTCAACTGTGGTGGGCTCTTTTCTTTGCTGAATATGACTATGTGATCACCTACCGGCCAGGTGTTCGAAACAGAAAGGCTGACTCCATGTCCCGCATGGGTGTTGATAAAAAGGTATACATAACTCCAGATCCAGTAGCCATCATTCCAGAAGACAAACTCCTGGGTCTTACGACAACATTGACACAGGGTGCACTCCAAAACAAGATCCAACTCTTAATGGATCCCACTTTCTCACTAGAGTGGTGTACTCCAGGAGAACATTACACCATTAAAGACCAGTTACCATATTTTAGGAACCGTCTATACTTGCCAAGTAAAGATTTACAAGAGCAGGTTATTTCGGGTTATCACGACTCCCTGAATGAAGGTCATCCTGGAATTGCCAAAACTCTAGCTAAAGTAAAACGAAACTATTGGTGGCCTATATGGCGTAAATACATCATACAATTTATCCAATCTTGCGGTGTGTGTGCACAAAACAAGTCCCAAAAGCAGAAACTAGCTGGTCTTCTCCAACCATTGGGAATTCCTCCTGCATCATGGCACACAGTGTCCCTTGATTTCATTACAGATCTACCTCCCAGTCAAGGATTCAACACCATCTCAGTAGTTGTAGACTTGTTCTCTAAAATGGCACACTTTATTCCTTTTAAGGGTCTTCCAAATGCATCCAATTTAACAAAAGTATTCCTGGAGGAAATCGTACGACTACATGGCTTTCCATCGGTCTTGATCTCAGATCGAGGTAGTCAGTTCATATCCAACTTCTGGAGGAAATGCTGTTCAATGGCCAAAATTGACATTCGACTATTCACAAATCACCATCCTCAAACAGATGGCCAAACAGAAAGAACAAACCAAACCCTCGAGCAATACTTACGTTGCATGTTACATCAAGTAGAAAGAAATTGGAAGGACTTGTTATGGATAGCTGAATATGCCTATAATAATTCATTACACACCAGCACTGGACAAACCCCTTTCTACACTATATATGGTAGACATCCACGTACTTCAGAATTGGATCTCCCAACCCCTTTGGAAATGCCAGCGGTTAAAACCCTACATACGACTATTTCCCAGGCCTTCAAAGAAGCAGCAGAACATTTACTCCAAGCCAAGAACAGACAAAAGAAATTCGCTGACCAATATCGTAGTAAAGCCCCTGACTATCAAATTTGAGACAAGGTCTGGTTAGCATCAAAATATGTGCCCATAAAAGGGACTCTGACCTTTCGTCCCTGATATCTGGGACCTTATTCTATTGAATCCATAATAAATCCAGTGGCAGTTCAATTAGCCCTACCACCCACTATGCAGATTCATCCTGTGTTTCACATATCACTACTGAAACCGGTAGAACCCGGTACTCGGGTTACAACACGACCAAAACCAGTATTAGTTGACGGAGAATCAGAGTTTGAAGTAAAGGATATCATAGACTCAAAATACACCAGATCCAAACTATACTACTTAGTTGATTGGAAGGGATACGGCCCTCAAGACAGATCATGGGAACCTAGTGAATACATCCATGAACCTCGCTTAATTAAAAAGTTCCATCAGAATTACCCAGCCAAACCAGGACCAGGCAGAAGTGCCACCATGAGAGGGGCCTTGGGGGGGGAGTGCTGTCATGACCCTTGCCCCTGGCCTTCACTGGCAAATCAGCCTTCCAGTTAGGGCCAGGTCAAAGGCCTTAAAACCTCATCCAAGACTCTCTTGAAGTCAGTCCTGGCGCCTTTGGCGCCAGGCTCATAACCAACATGAAGACCAACATTAGAATGGGACTATTTACTTGGGACTATTTAACTCGGGGGGGGTCAGCCAACATGGAGGCACACACATAGCTCAGTTACAAGGAACTGAGCTATGCGGTCTAGTCTTTTGGGTGTGGCAGGCCTGGGACTACTTTACCTGGACTACTTTTGGTGTGGCAGGCCTGGGACTATTTTACTTGGATTACTTTACCTGCGACTATTTAAACCACACCCAAACAGCAGAACATGCTTTGCGTTATTCTGCTGTGGGCAGCGTAACGCTCACCGTGTCCAGTTCTTTCATGCCAGTTTACCTGAAACCAAGGACCTGCAGAGAGAGAAAGAACACTACTAAACTTACCTGGAACAGTATCCTGTCTTCAATCCATCGCTGACTTCAGTTCCACTCACCTGAAGGTACGAACTCCATCATCCGGCACCGCATGCATCCTGGAATACCATAACCTGGAAAGAGGAGAAAGAAAGACAGCATTAGTAAGCGTTTACTCACGTTTCCTCCCGAATGAAGAAAGCCACACAATTTTTACCTGGGTAGTCATCTCCTGGTCAGTATTATTGCTGGAACATTACGGCGCTCGGCGAGGAACATCGCAACCTGCAAGGAGAGAAAAGACACAGGTTAGCAATATAAAAGGCAAAACAGGGCCGCGCATCGCGCATTACTCACCGGACATCATCGCACACACCGCACTTTCGCCTACCGGCCCCTGCTCATCTTCAAACTGCATTACAACACCAAAATACCTTTCCATACCTAAAAGGAAAGAAGCAAGACATTATTATTCGAACTAAGAGGAATATAAGAACTGCATATAAAGACTGTAAAGCAGCAAACCTACGGAGTCGCATCAGGCCTGGATTCCCACGGGGGGGGGCTTGCACCAGTGAAATAACTTGGTCGCTGCTCGCCCCCCACATCTACGTGCCCCTGCCACGAGGAGCAGGATGGAGAATCTACCTTTCACAATATTAAGGTGAGGAGAAGGCCCAAGGGGGAGGAAGGAGTTGAGGCCAAGGGAGGTGGGAAAACATTATAAAGACAATCTGGTATTGACTCCAGCTCTCCTATATTGCAGACGCATCTTTAACCAGAGGCCTTACCAAGGGACCGGAGAGGGTTTCGAGAGTGCAAATCATCCAACCAGGGCTGGGTGGCATCCTCGTGGATACCGTAACACCATCTCCGGAAGCGCCTCAAGACCTTCCTCTTTGCTTCTGCTTTCTCTCCTCCTGATCTCCTAGCTGAATCTGAAACTGCACTCGTTTCCTGGCTACCCTCTGATCTCGGGCCAAGGTCCGCTCCCCGCCAGTTGCACACCTGCACTGTCCCCCTGGCAACCCTTGCACTCGGGGACTGTTTCTGTATCCCTACAGCCCCTACTAGCACTTGACACCTGATGTCTGCACTTACTCTTGCACTTGCCACCAGCTGGCCACACTTGTATCTATTATTTATTGTCTTTATTTTGGTTCTACGTTATTTCGTTGACCACTTTTTCATCGTGGGACTTTTCATCGCTGACCCTTTCATCGCCAACATTTTTTTAAAAAAAATTGTTTTATTTATGGGGGGGCTGCGCCGCCCCGACCCCCCCTTAGTTAAATAATCATAGCCCAACCCGCACAAACACCCCCCCTAAAAAATCTTTTCAAAAAAATGTTGGCGATGAAACGGTCGGCGATGAAAAGTCCCACGATGAAAAAGTGGTCGACGAAATGCGTGTATCCCCTTTATTTTACTGTTATCCTATGTACTGCACGGCCCCCTCCCCTTTCCCCTCTCCCCTGCACTTGCGCAATCTCAATGTCAACTGGCCAAGTAGGATCGCTATCTCTGTTTCCCCTCCCTTGCCTTGTCCCGCCTTGAAACACTTGTGTATAGACGCGTTATAAATGCCATATCATATCATAACATTCCCTAGCTAGAGAAGTTGTCCCGGGAGAATAGCTCACGGGCATGTGGAGCAACACAGGTTCTATCCCCGGGTACGGGCTTAGAAACCTCTGGGTATTAAGCGTGTTATAAATAACCAATTAAATTAAAATCAACATGCATTCTTGCAGTTTAAAATGGAGAACACAGCTAGTGTGTTTTGCTTAATGAATTGTTCTATCCACCTTATTTAAAGTCACTGAACTTTGCTCAACTTCCTTCTACTGACGCAAATGTATGTATGCATTTTACTTGCTTAGATGTTTTCGTATGCAAATATATTTTACCTTGTGGACACTTATTGAGTTGGCCATTTTGGTGATGCAACATTGGGGTTTAAGTCTTCCATAGACTAGACAGAGTCCAAATAAAGTTTCCATTTGAAGTTACTCCCACCAAATGATGTCCCTCCTACCCAAATGTAATCAAGATCAGTACACTGATGCGACAACACATTCATGTCCCACCAGACCTGCTAAGTCTCACGCAACTTGTGGTAGTCTCCGGTTGAAGGAGATATGTTCCTTCACTCTAGTAATTTTATAAAATGCCCTCGCAAGATCATCTGGCAGTGGTGGTTCTCCAGCCGGCTCCAATCTCTGGGGGGGTGGAGCTTCTGAGTTCCCTGTACACTTACAGTGGTAAACATGTGCTGAAGCGATGAGAGGATAAGCTTGCTTTTATTTGTTCAGCAGGATTGGAGAACATTGTGCCCCATCTCAACCAGCCTGGCCAGTTGTGAGTACATCACATATGCTAACTCTAAATTGACAGTAAGGCACCAGCCAGGTGAAAACTGATGTTTACAGACTGAATGGAAGGCAGGATTCTACTATTCACTTGCCTGTCATGCAGGCAAGCTTTGTGTTTGTAGGCTCAGCTGTGTGCTGCTTTTACCTGCCGTGCTGACGTGTTAGGTCCTTTGTGTAGATGTGACAGTGTGCCGCCTGCAATGTCAGCTGAGCACATGAACACAGGCCAACAGCCATGCGAGAGGAGAATGGCTACCGTCTGATCAGTATTGAGGACACTAATCATATCCATGACAGAAGAAGCAGTGCTGTGCATGGTACTTGATATGATATGTCATTTATAACGTGCCTGTACACAACTGTTTCTAGGAGCGACAAGACTGGAAGGGAAGACAGATGGAGGACAATCGAACGATCTTACTAGGCTTGTGTCATTCAGATTGTGCAAGTACTGGGGGAGGGCAGAGGAGAAGTGCCAGGGGGGTATGAGGAAGGGAGAGTGCAGTGGCATGAACGCAGTAAGTGCTGCCAGTGTGGTGGCTCAGTAAGTGCAGGGAGGTAGGGGACTGTAGGGTTGCAGATACAGTCCCTAAGTGGGTGGGAGGCCCGGATGCAGTGCAAGGGGCTACTGGTCACAGGCGTTGCAGGAGCCTGGTGCCCCTGAGGCTCATTGTGAGGCCAGGTAACCAGATAGGACAGCAAACAGGAGCATCAGCAGGGGAGAGAGAGAGAAAGCAGAAGCAAAAAGGAAGATTTTGAGTTGCTTTCGGACACTTGGGTGGTCCTGCTCAAGGTTGAGAGAGGCAGGGAGGCTGTTCCAGAGGGAGGCCCTAGCAGAGGACTAGACCTACCCCCTACTCTCTATCTGGAGAAGCGTCTGACCCTCAGAGAGTTGGAGGTGGATGAGCGGAGGGCTCAAGAAGGGAGATGCTTAGGAAGAGAGAGTTGGATGTAGAGAGGACCCTGGCCCCAGAAAGTCTTGTGGATGATGCAGAGGGTCTTGAACTTGATTATTGCAACCACAGGGAACCAGTGGAGAGATTTCAGGGCTGGAGAGATATGATCCCTGGGCTTGAGGCCAAGGACACGTCTTGCTGTCCTGTTCTGGATTAGTTGCAAAGGGCAAAGAGTAGAGGCAGGCAGATTTAGAAAGAGGCTGTTGCAGTAGTCCAGCCTAGAGAGAACCTTGGCTCTGCTTTTGGGGGAGAGTGAGAAAAGGAAGAATATCTCTGAGGAGGTGCAGCTGGTAGTGTGACTTCTTAGAGACGTCCGTGATGTGTGGATAGAAGGAGAGAGTGGAGTCGAAGATGACCCCGAGGGTGAGGGTGCAGGGCCAAGGGAGGCTGGATTTGATTTGTGTTTAACACACTTCATTGGCGAATGGATAAAATTTCTATTACAAACTTAGTCAATATCTGTAAAAATGTATATGTATGACATCTCCAGCCAATCATGACTCTTTACACATGAGCACTTTGCACACAGGATAATATTATATTATGGTATGTTACTTTGCATTTATATAGCGCCTTATGTACCATTGGTATGATCTCAAGGCGCTGGTAGGTTCAACGCCCTCGGGAAGCGTAGTTCAAGTCAGTAGAGAGAGAGAGAGAGAGAGAGAGAGAGAGAGAGAGAGAGAGAGAGAGAGAGAGAGAGAGAGAGAGTCATAAGGTGCGTGTGGGCATCGGATATGTGTGCAGCAGGTGTCGCACTCATATGATAGCTGCTTCTTAGCGGTAGGTGTGGCGGTTGGGAATCAGGAGTATGTGTTCGTTCTGGTAGGGTGATACCAGACTGATTCTGGCTGCGTTAGGCCTGAGGAGAACACCCAGGCTGGCGGGTGTGCAGCCAGCTGTGTTTAGTTAGGATGATGGGGAGTATGTGGCAGGTGTTGGTATGAGAACAGCTATACCGAATGTGTCATAGTATCGCTGTGTTCTAGTTGAGTGGTGGTGTATAGAAGAGAGCAAGCGTGGTGATTTGATATGGTGGTTTTCAGTAGGTGCTTGAGATCGAGCACACATCTGAAGCATTTATTCTATCTGTTTTATTCACTCAGTCTGTTCAGTCGGCTTCATCTGTTCAACTCTGTTGAGTCCGCGCCATGCGAAGTGACTACTCCATGTGTTCCATGCACTCCAACTGTTCCATGCACTCCGACCGTTCCATGCACTCCAACCGTTCCATGCACTCCCACCATTCTTGCACAATGTCCATTCCATGCGCTCTATCTGTTCGATGCATTCCATCCGTCGCATTTACTCCCTCAGTTCTATGCACTCCATCTGTTCAATCAGTTCCATGGGTTCCTTCTGATCCATGAACTTCGTCCGATCCATGCATTCCATCCGTTCCACCTACTTCATCTGTTACACCCTCTTCATCCGTTCCACCCTCTTCATCCGTTCCACCCACTTCATCCTCTCCATCCACTTCATCCGCTCCATCCACTTCATCCGTTCCATCCACTTCATCCATTCCATCCACATCATCTGTTCCACCTAGTTCATCCAGTCCACCCACTTCATCCGTTTCACTCACTTCATCCGTTTCACTCACTTCAGCCGTTCCACACACTTCATCCTATCCACACACTTCATCCTTTCCACACACTTCATCCTTTCCGCACACATCATCCGATGCTTATGTCGGTAAAAGTAGAGCTGCTTATCACTATTTACAAGGGCTATTCAATGCATTTAGAAATCATACAACCAATGAAGAAACATTAAGACAACTGTAAAGACTGAAGGGGGTATCTGTATTTCTGCCCCCAATACAGTTGGGATAGAAGAACAGAGCACCCTAGACAAGGTTCTCTATGTGGTAGCAATGGACGAGCAACCAAGGCTGAGACTCTCAGGAGGTGATGCAGACTGGTTCTTAAGTACAGTGACTCCGCAAACCCCCACAAAGGAATGTCCACACACTATGTTATGTGATAACACAGTTCTATTACATGAAATAAGGTTCAAGGTAATATGCACATCAATAAATAACACAATTTGTGTTCAGGCAACATTATCGTAATGATATATGTTATGATAAGTAATTTATAACATGCCTGTACACAAGTGTTTCTTAGCACGACAAGAGGGGGAAACAGAAGGAGGACAATACAATGATCTTACTAGGCCCTGTGTCATCTAGATCGTAAATGATAAATATATACACATCTATGTGGTACCACAATATACTTTAGATTAAATTTAGAATGCACCAACTGCTGACAGTTATTAA
Organism: Ambystoma mexicanum; assembly: GCF_040938575.1. Taxonomy (NCBI): domain Eukaryota; kingdom Metazoa; phylum Chordata; class Amphibia; order Caudata; family Ambystomatidae; genus Ambystoma; species Ambystoma mexicanum. The sequence continues at coordinate 1,497,084,841 of NC_090932.1, read as the reverse complement.
AAAGCATAGGAATCATAAAGTATTGGATAATGGCATAGATATACTGTAAAAAGACAGGTTAGATTATGAACATTGGCAGAATGCTTTCTTTAAAGTAGATAGGCAATACTGTGTGAGGATCCCCCACCTGGGCAACCTATAAGGGAAAAGTTAAGGCACACTTTATCTTGTCTATTACAGCCCAGTCCAAATATGTTCAATAATTCTCTGCTTCTTTTTCTACAGAGCCCACTATTCCAAAGTACCTGTGAAAGCCACAGGAGAACAAGATCCAAGACAAATCTGGGACCCATAGAGGATTCCTGAGGATGGAAGATGCTCTTCCTCATCAGAGTACCTTGGGTGCCTTGGGAGGCGAAGTGCTGGTGTTTCTTGGCCTTACTCGACAAGACCCCTCGAGGATGGACCCCTTTTGGAAAAAGAAGTCACTGGGATGTCGATGGTGAGAAGAAAGGAGGAACCAAGCAGTGTTGGAAAGGCAGCACTTTGTCATGATGCCTACCCCCGGGCATCAGGACCAAGGCCCTCAGCTCCGGGAGCAGGCATCCAGACATTTGTTTAAACCTCAGCAGCCCCGGCTAGGGGCTGTCTGGGTTCAGTCCTGGCGCCTTAGGCGCCAGGCTCATCATAGAAATCAGTCCTGGCGCCATAGGCGCCAGGCTCATAGACTTTACTTACCTGATGCAGACCATGCTGCAAAAGAGTCCAAGCCTACATGAGGCCTGGATGGGACTATTTTGTTACAGGGACTATTTTTTACACGGGCGTGGCTCTAGGGAACTTCTTACCTGGAACTATTTTGGAGGCTATTTAAACCACACCCGAACAGCAGCACATGCTTCGCGTTATTCTGCATCCAGCAGCGTGACGCTCACCGTGCCTGCAGCCAGCATCCAGTCTTCTGCCACGCCCGCATGCCTGCAGCCAGCATCCAGTCTTCTGCCACGCCCGCCTCGAATCCGGAGCTCCTAGAATAAAGAAGAAGAAAAGGACAAGGTTAGAAAACAAACTTATTTCAAATTCCTCACCTAATTCCGGAACCATTTTATCTCGGACCTGGATAGTACATTAGTCCTGCATGCGTCGCTTCGCCAGCTCCAGCACGGCGGCATACTCACCAGTTCTCACAGCATCTTTCGATCTGGCACTGTCTCCATCATTTCTTCGCCGTAATCCGGCACCTAAGGGACACAAGAAAAAACAAGGTGAGCCAAGGGAATCAACAAATACAACTGCTTACCAACATAGACTTACCACCGGCGGTATTATTCCATAACTCATTTACAGTTGGGAGGCCATCACTAAACCCACAGGTGGTTAATCCCTGTCTCCACTTGCAGGAAAATACTTCTTTGAGTCCAGCAGACAAGACTAGGCGGGCCAGTCCAGACAGTCATCTCTGCACTACGCATCAGGTTGAAGGAGACCACAGCTATCCGGGTCCGATCGACACCCCTGTGGGGTCCAGGTGAGCATAACAGAATGCGAAGACTCTCTACAAATACCCACCCGGGTGTTATGGAAACCTCGGAAACCGACCAACTGGCCCAATTATTGGGGGAACTTCGGCCGCTCGCCAAGAGACTAATGCCCTCAGGAGAGAACTGATTGTCTCAAAGGAGCGCACGGATGATCTGGCTAGGCAACTACTGCAAAACCAAGCTGGGCAAATGCCCCTACCTGGATATGGGGGAAACCCAACGCCCGTTTCATCAAGCAATCCAGTGCAAGTGGTTTTACCAGGAAAAATTCCGTTAGCTCCACCCGAACGCTTTGCTGGGGACCCCAAAAGGTTTGACGTGTTCATGACCCAATGCCGCTTGCACTTTTTATGCAGAGGGGAGCATTTCCAAATGACCAAGCCAAAGTAGTGTTTGTATTGTCATATCTTAGTCGCAGCCCAGCGGATTGGTCCATTCCATTAGTCAACCAGGATGATCCTCTTCTCCGGGATTTTCAGGGTTTTCAAAGGAGCATGGAAAAACTATTCGCCAGACACTCACATGGTCAAGCCCTGGACAACAAATTTTTATCCTTACAACAAGGTAACCAGGATCTGCTAACCTACATTGCAACCTTCAATAGGTTGGTGGTGGAAACCGGGTGGCCGGAGGAAAAACAAATTAAATTGTTTCATTGTGAACTTCGGGGAGAACTCAAAGATGTCTTGGCTCAAGTTGTGAACTCACCTCAGGATTGCACAGAATTTATAGACTTAGTGGTCCAGCTAGACCACCGACTTCAGAACCGAAAGACTGATCGAGCTAAGTTCGAGAACCGGGTATTGGTTAAACTCAACGTTGCCCCCAAAGGAACAGATGCATCTGAACCTATGCAGATCGGGGGGGTTAAAGGACCCTTAACTCAAAAGGAAAGAGAAAGAAGACGACAGATGGAGTTGTGTCTGTACTGTGGAACCTCAGGACATTTTCGATGGGATTGCCCTACAAAACCACCCAAGAAGGTGGTAGGAGTTGCTGATAAAAGCCACATAGAGCCTGATTCGGGAAACGACCACGCCCGACAAGCGTAGAGGTCCGCTTGCCGAGCTTAAAGAAGGACACTCAGACCACGCATCTGATCATCCCAATGGTCCTACTTGATCCCAGGCAGCCATCACGAATGCACGCAGTAAGGGCATACGTAGATAGCAGGGCCGTAGGAAACTATATAGACCATGAATTGGTGTCAAGGATGAATCTACCTCTTTACAAAAAGGCCACTTCGGATGTCATCACCACAGTTGATGGAACTGAGATTGCCTCGGGGCCTGTAACTCATTCCACTACAGAGATGACACTGTTGAGTCAAGATGGGCATCGAGAGACTATTGTGTTTGATCTAAACAAAGCCCCACAGTTCCAGATAATACTGGGGATGCCATGGTTGGAAACACATAATCCTTGTATAGATTGGCGAGAGAAGAGAATAACCTTCCTGGATTGTGCACACACGTGTTACCCGGAGAAAACTTTGAACAAAGGCCTGACTACAGTCAATAACCCAATCGTGCAGTTACCTCAGTAATACCAAGAATTTCAGGATGTTTTTCAAAAAGAACAGGCCAATACATTACCTCCTCACAGATCATACGATTGTCAAATCGACCTCCTACCCGGTGCACAACCCCCATGCAGCAGAATCTACGTCCTCACGGAACCTGAAAATCGTCACCTATGGCAATACTTGGACCAATACCTTGCTAGTGGCTTTATTCGTCCTTCCAAGTCTCCTGCATCCTCAGCTTTATTCTTTGTGCCAAAAAAGGAAGGTGACCTTAGAACGTGCATAGATTACCGCGTATTAAATCAGATCACAGTAAAAAAACGATACCCATTGCCTCTGATCCCCGAATTACTAGACCAAGTAAAGGATGCTTGTATCTACACTAAGTTATATCTCCAAAGGACATATCATCTGGTACGTGTCAAGAAAGGTGACGAATGGAAGACTGCTTTTCGCTTTATTCGAATATCAGGTGATGCCCTTCGGGTTGTGCAATGCACCAGCAGCCTTCCAGTATTTTATGAACGATGTCCTTCGTGAACTCATTGAGGTCTGTGTCGTTGTATACATAGATGATATTCTAGTGCACTCCTCCTCAGAATCAGACCATGTTAAGCATGTGCGTGCAGTCCTTGAGAAACTATGCCAGCACAAGTTATATGCAAAATTGGAAAAATGTGTTTTTCATGCTACGGAAGTTGAATTTCTTGGATTTATCCTGACTCCAAAAGGAGTCCGAATGGACTCTCGAAAGGTGGACGCAATTCTCAAGTGGCCATCACCCAGTTCAGTCAAAGGGGTACAAAGCATGCTCGGATTTGCTAATTTCTACCGCAGATTCATTCCGGACCTCTCCCATGTTGTACACCCCATCACAGCACTTTTGCGAAAAAACAAACGCTTCTTGTGGACCGAAGAGGCTGAAAAGGCCCTCCAAGACCCTCTCTTAAAGCATCCACGCCCTGAGCTTCCATACATAGTAGAAAGTGATGCATTCAGTTTAGCCATGGGAACTGTCCTGTCCCAGAAGGATCCTGAAACCGGTCAACTTCACCCAGTAGCTTTTTGGTCCAGAAAGTTCTCAGCACCTGAGTTAAACTATGCGGTTACCGATAAAGAGCTATTAGCCATCAAATCCGCCTTTAAGGCTTGGCGGCACTATCTTCTTGGTGCCAGGCATACTATTACCGTAATCACCGATCACCGGAACCTGCAGTATTTTAAAACAGCCAAAGCACAATCATCGCGACAACTTTGATGGGCATTGTTCTTTGCCGAATTCGATTTCGTGATCACTTATCGACCAGGCTGCAAAAATGGCAAAGCAGATGCCTTATCCCGAATAGGGATGGGAGAAGCATATGCAAACCCGGAACCGGTGCCAATAATTCCTGAGCAAAGAATTCTTGGCATAACTACTCTACAGACACTAGATGATATTAATTCAAAAAACTAACAACTCTTCAATCCAGCAACCCTGCAGGACTGGGTAAAGAAAGGCCCGGACTACTCAGTCGCCAATGACCTACCTTACTAGCAATGATGACTATTTCTACCACACAAGGAAATACAAGAACGAGTCATCTCCAATTACCATGACACCCTGATGGAAGGGCACCCAGGTATCGCAAAAACTGAAGCGAAAATTAAGAGACAGTTCTGGTGGCCCACTTGGTGAAAAGATGTAAAGTCATTTGTGATGTCTTGTGGCATTTGCGCCCAAAACAAAAGCCAGAAGAAAAAACCTGCTGGCCTTTTACAACCTTTGGATATACCACCTACACCATGGCACACCTTGTATTTAGACTTTATTATAGATCTACCTCCATGTAATGGATTTAACACCATCCTAGTTATTGTGGATCTTTTTTCCAAGATGGCCCACTTTATTCCTTTAAAGGGGTTACCTTCTGCTTTGATTCTGGCCAAGGAGTTCCTCGAAAACATTGTTCGATTACACGGATTCCCTTCCGTATTGGTTTCTGACCGAGGTAGTCAATTTATCTTGCATTTTTGGAAGAAATGTTGTCAACTGGCACAAATCGACGTGAGGCTATCAACAAGTAACCATCCCCAGACCGATGGTCAGATGGAAAGTTCCAACCAGACCCTTGAACAGTACCTACGCTGCATGCTACACCAGACCGAAAGCAATTGGAAAGTGTAATGCTCACCTGGCTCCCACAGAGGCGCTGGTCTGGTCTGGGTTGCTGTGGCCTCTTCAAGCGTGATGCGCAGAATTCGGACCACCGATTGAACAGGACCCCCAAATCTTGCTTGTCTGGCCCGTAGGAATATCCTTCTGCAGATGAGAAAGGGGATTAATTGTCTGCTGAATAGTGTGCTTGCTCCCTCCTTTCCCCCTTCGTTCTTCTCTGACTTCCTCCAAAACCCCCGGTTTAAGCTCACCTTATGGTTTGGAAGGATGAACTCTCCATCCTGCTTCTGGTGCAGGGGCGCGCGTTCGTCCAGTTACTTCACTGGTTTTCAGAATGGCGCTGGCAAATCCACTTGACTTTTCTGAGTGATACGCCGTAAGTATGAAGATGCAAAAGTTCAAGTGTGAGCCTCCTTTTATGTTGTTTTTTCTGTCCTTTATTTCAGGTGCAGAACAAAGGCGATGCATTGAGGGGTTAAATTGCCGGTGGTAAAATCAGGTGAGTTAGTGATGAGGGTGACCCCTCTAAATGTCTTTATAATTCCTCAGTAATGTCTTTTGTCCTTTCCCCATAGGGGCCGGGGTGCGGTACCTGCCAAAGATGCGGCGCCGACCCGAGATGTGGAATGGTTCACCAAGAAAAGCCGGTAAGTATTATGGCTGAAAATTCGGCTTTCCTCTTATGTTCCCTTGCTCACCTTTTGTCTCTTCTTCTCTCCCCTAGATGCAGAGATGTGGCGACCGGTGCTGAGAGTCGCGATGGAGCCGGGCGGCGTCTCGGGAACAGGTGAGTGAAGCACGGCGCTGCAGCGAGCAACGCGGTGCTTTTAAATGGAAGTCTTCCTTCAGGAATGCTGGCGTGAAGATTCCGGATGCAGGTAAGAAAGTTGAATAAGTTCTTGGTTTTCACCTTTCTCTTCTCTTATTCCCTTACAGGTGTTCCAGGTTCGAAGCGGGCGTGGCTGGAGTCCAGGTGCAGGAGCTGACACGGTGAGCGTTCAGCTGCTGGGATGCAGAACAATGCGAAGCACGTGTGGCTGTCCGGGCGTGGCTTAAATAGCCTTGGAAAAAGTTCCAGGTGAGTATTCTTCCACAGCCCCACCCAAGTAACAAAATAGTTCCTTCAGAAAATAGTCCCTCCTAAGCCTCATTTGGCTTGATTCTTCATGCAGCATGGTCTGCATCAGGTGAGTGTGCAGCATGGTCTGCTTCAGGTAAGTGCACCAAACACTTCCCCTTATGAGCCTGGCACCTATGGCGCCAGGACTGATGTCCAACATGAGCCTGGTGCCAACGGCGCCAGGACAGAGTCCAAAGAGCCCCTATAAAGGGCCGCTGGGCTTTTACCCGGGGGTGTGATGCCTGCTCCCAGGGGTGCTGGGCCTGGCCTGGTGCTCCGGGGGTAGGCATCATGACAGCACTCCCCCCCAAGGCCCCTCCCAAGGTCGTTTCCCCAGGAGATTTCGGTTTGTTCGGGAAATTTCGATGGAACCTTTTTACTAGCCGAGGTGCATGTACGTGGTCGCTGGGTTCCCAAGATCTTTCCTGAGGCCCGTACCCCTTCCAATCAATTAGATAGAAAAGTTTTGATTTTGAGATCTTAGAGTCCAAAATGTTCTTCACCTCGAATTCAGGCTCCCCATCTATCTGGATCGGTTCTGGTGGCTTTATTAATGTGGTTCCTGGTTGCACTGGTTTCAAAAGCGACACATGAAAAACGGGGTGAATCCGCATGTTAGCTGGTAGATCTAGCTTGACTGCCACTGGGTTAATTATAGCTTTGATCGAGTAAGGGCCTAAATACCTTGGATTAAAAGTCCGAGGTCCCTTGAGCGATAAGTGTTTGGTAGCCAACCATACTTGATCCCCTATTTGGTATGGAGGCGCCTCCTTTCGATGCAGATCCGCATTCTTTTTGTATTTACCTTTCGCATGTTGTAAGTGTGCAGTAGCATCCTTGAAGGCTTGAGTAATCGTAGATTGCAAATGGTCCACTGCGGGCATTTCGAGGCTCAAAGGTGAGTCCAAGTCTGAAGTACGAGGGTGATGTCCATATAGGGTATAAAAGGGGCTCTGACCAGTTCCAGAGTGTATCGAGTTATTGTATGCATATTCAGCCACCCATAAAATATCCTTCCAATTACCCTCCGATTGGTGCAACATACATCGTAGATATTGTTCAAAGGTCTGGTTCGTTCTCTCTGTCTGACCATCGGTCTGTGGGTGGTGGCTGGTTGAGAGTCTTACGTCGATTTGTGCCAGTTGACAACACTTTTACCAAAAATGAGAAATAAACTGGCTTCCCCGATCTGAGATTAGTATGGACAGGAATCCAAGCAGACGGATGATAATTTCGTGGAATTCCTTGGCAAGAATAAAAGCTGAAGGTAATCCTTTCAACAGAGTAAAATGGGCCATCTTGAAAAATAAATCCACCACAACCAGAATAGTATTGTATCCATTACAAGAGGGCAGGACCGTGATAAAATCTAGTGACAAGGTGTGCCAAGGTGCTGGTGGAATGTCTAAGGGTTGAAGAAGACCTGCGGGTTTTGTTTTTTGACCTTTGTTTTGGGCGCAAACTCCACAGGACATCACGAAAGATTTAATATCCTTTCGCCAGGACGGCCACCAGAATTTTCGTTTAATTTTTTCCTCTGTTTTGGCAATGCCAGGATGTCCTTCCATCAGAGTATCGTGATGACGGGAAATAACGAGTTCTTGCAATTCCTTTTCTGGCAAAAATAAACGTCCTTGGAAGTAAGGTGAGCCATCGTTGATTGAAAAGGCAGACCCCCTTTTGATCCAATCCTGCAAGGCTGAGGAGTTCAGGAATAGTTTTACCCATGCTTGAATGTCTTCGAGGGTTTGTAAAGTGGTTATCCCCAAGATTCTTTGTTCGGGAATTATCGGCACAGGTTCTGAGTTTGTGTCCATTTCTCCCATTCCAATTCGAGATAGCGCGTCCGCTTTGCCATTCTTACAGCCGGGATGGTAGGTGATTACAAAATCGAACTCAGCAAAGAATAAAGCCCATCGGAGCTGTCTTGAAGACTGAGCCTTGGCAGTTTTTAAATATTGTAAATTTCGGTGATCAGTGATCACGGTGATGGTATGCCTGGCGCCAAGAAGATAATGCCGCCAAGCCTTAAAGGCAGACTTAATGGCTAATAATTCCTTATCGGTGATTGCATAATATATCTCCGGCGGTGAGAACTTTCTGGACCAAAATGCTACGGGGTGCAGTTGGTTGGTTTCGGGGTCTCTCTGAGACAGGACAGCTCCCATGGCTAAGCTGGATGCGTCAGTTTCGACTATATATGGGAGATCAGGACGCAGGTGTTTCAAAATAGGTGCGGATGTAAATTTAGCTTTTAATTCCTGAAAGGCCTGTTCAGCTTCCTCGGTCCATTCAAAACGTTTATTCTTCCGCAAGAGTGCAGTGATGGGTTGCACCACCCGTGAAAATTGCGGGATAAACCTGCGATAAAAATTGGCAAAACCAAGCATGCTTTGGACACCTTTCACCGAACTAGGTGATGGCCATTTGAGGATGGCATCCACTTTCCGTGAGTCCATTCGGACCCCTTTAGGTGTCAGGATGAATCCAAGAAACTCAACCTTGTGGTATGGAAAACGCATTTTTCCAGCTTTGCAAACAGTTGGTGCTGGCGCAATTTCTCAAGGACGGCCCTGACATGTTTTCTGGGATCAGATTCCGAAGAGGAGTACACCAGAATGTCATCGATATACACAACAACACAGACATCGATGAGTTCCCGAAGGACATCGTTCATGAAGAATTGGAAGGCAGCAGGCGCGTTGCACAACCCGAAAGGCATCACCTGGTATTCGAATAGTCCATATTTTGTACGGAAGGCCGTTTTCCATTCGTCGCCTTCTTTTACTCGTACCAGATGATAAGCCCCCCGGAGATCTAACTTGGTGTATATGCAAGCGTCCTTCACCTGGTCAAGGAGTTCAGGGAACAAAGGCAGAGGGTAACGATTTTTAACAGTTATCTGGTTCAATGCGCGGTAATCGATACAAGTTCTAAGGTCGCCTTCTTTTTTTGGCACGAAGAACAAAGCCGAGGATGCCGGAGACTTTGACGGGCGAATGAAACCATTGGCTAGGTATTGATCTAAATATTGTCTCAAATGCAGATTCTCCGGCTCAGTAAGGGCATAAATCCTGCTACAAGGGGGTTGTGCACCGGGCACCAGATCGATTTGGCAATCGTACGATCTGTGAGGAGGTAACGTGTTGGCCTGTTCCTTTTGGAAGACATCCTGAAAGTCTTGGTATTCCGGAGGTAGTTGCATGGAGACAGAGGTTACTGATGCTAGAGTGATGTTCAGATTTTCTGGGTAGCAGGTTCGTGCACACTCCGGAAAGGTTATTCTCTTCGCTCGCCAATCAATTCGAGGATTATGTGTCTCTAACCAAGGGATTCCAAGAATAACCTGAAACTGTGGAGCCTTGATTACATCAAACACAACTGCCTCCCGATGGCCGTCCGGACCTACAAGTGTCACCTCAGCTGTGGAATGTGTTACCGGTCCCGAGGCAATTTCGGTTCCATCAACTGTGGTGATGACATCTTTGCTGGTTTTAGGACGCAGAGGAAGGTTAATCCTGGAGACCAATTCACAATCCACTTAGTTTCCTATAGCCCCACTATCGATGTATGCTTTTATTGCATGCAACCGCTTAGGCTGTTCTGGATCTACGAGGAACATTGGCACAGTGAAATGCGAGGTCTGAGAGTTCGTTTTCAAGCTCGGCAAGCGGACCCCTACGCTTGTCGGGCGGGGTCGATTCCCGATACAGAGGTTTCATGGATTTTATCAGCGGCTCCTACCACCTTCCTGGGCGGCCTTGCCAGGCAATCTCGTAGAAAGTGTCCAGAGGATCCACAATAAAGACATAAGTGCATCTGCCGTCTTCTTTCACGTACCTTTTGCGTTAAAGGTCCTTTAACTCCTCCGATTTGCATTGGCTCAGAGGCTTCAGCCCCCTTGAGGTTAGCGTGGGTCTTGACTAACACCCGGATTTCAAACTTGGACCGATCTGCTTTTCTGTTTTGCAATCTGTGATCCAATTGGACCACTAAGTCTATATATTCTGAGCATTCTTGAGGCGGATTTACAACTTGGGCTAGGAAATCTTTAAGTTCTCCGCGTTGACCTCGATAAAATAACGTGATTCTTTTATCCTCTGGCCACCCAGTTTCCACAATTAGTCTATTAAAGGTTGCAATGTAGGAAAGGAGGTCTTGATTGCCCTGTCGCAGAGATAGAAGTTCGTCATCTAGAGCCTGCCCCTGGGAGTGACGAGCAAATAACCTTTCCATGCTTGCTTGAAATCCTTGAAAATCATGAAGAATCGGGTCATCTTGAATTACCAGTGGAACTGACCAATCGGCAGCACTGCCGCTGAGATATGACAATACAAAGGCTACCTTGGTCTGGTCATTAGGGAAGGCCCCAGGTCTGCACAGGAAATGCAAACGACACTGATTCATGAATACGGCGAATCGTTTGGGGTCCCCAGCAAAGTGTTCGGGTGGGGCCAGCGGCATGTTTCCAGGTAGATTAATCTGCACCGGGTTACTGGAAAGCACAGGAGCGGGGTTCCCTCCGGAACCGGGTAAAGGAGTTTGTCCAGCTTGACCTTGCAAAAGCTGTCTAGCCAGGTCATCAGCTCTTTCCTTTGTTACAATCACTTCCCTCCTGAGAGCATTAGTCTCTTGACGAGCGGCGTGTACTTCGGCCCGTAATTCCTCCAGTAGTTGGGCCAACTGGTCAGTCTCGGAAGTTTCCATAGCGCCTGGGTGGGAATTTGTAGGAAGGCTTCGCGTTCTGTAACGCTCACCTGGCTCCCACGGAGGCGCTGGTCTGGTCTGGGTTGCTGTGGCCTCTTCAAGCGTGATGTGCAGAATTCGGACCACCGATTGAACAGGACCCCCAAATCTTGCTTGTCTGGCCCGTAGGAATATCCTTCTGCAGATGAGAAAGGGGATTAACTGTCTGCTGAATAGTGTGCTTGCTCCCCCCTTTCCCTCTTTGTTCTTCTCTGACTTCCTCCAAAACCCCCGGTTTAAGCTCACCTTATGGTTTGGAAGGATGAACTCTCCATCCTGCTTCTGGTGCAGGGGCGCGCGTTCGTCCAGTTACTTCACTGGTTTTCAGAATGGCGCTGGCAAATCCACTTCACTTTTCTGAGCGATACGCCGTAAGTATGAAGATGCAAAAGTTCAAGTGTGAGCCTCCTTTTATGTTGTTTTTTCTGTCCTTTATTTCAGGTGCAGAACAGAGGCGATGCATTGAGGGGTTAAATTGCCGGTGGTAAAATCAGGTGAGTTAGTGATGAGGGCGACCCCTCTAAATGTCTTTATAATTCCCCAGTAATGTCTTTTGTCCTTTCCCCATAGGGGCCGGGGTGCGGTACCTGCCAAAGATGCGGCGCCGACCCGAGATATGGAATGGTTCACCAAGAAAAGCTGGTAAGTATTATGGCTGAAAATTCGGCTTTCCTCTTGTGTTCCCTTGCTCACCTTTTGTCTCTTCTTCTCTCCCCTAGGTGCAGAGATGTGGCGACCGGTGCTGAGAGCCACGATGGAGCCGGGCGGCGTCTCGGGAACAGGTGAGTGAAGCGCGGCGCTGCAGCGAGCAACGCGGTGCTTTTAAATGGAAGTCTTCCGTCAGGAATGCTGGCGTGAAGATTCCGGATGCAGGTAAGAAGGTTGAATAAGTTCTTGGTTTTCACCTTTCTCTTCTCTTATTCCCTTACAGATGTTCCAGGTTCGAGGCGGGCGTGGCTGGAGTCCAGGTGCAGGATCTGACAGGTGAGCGTTCAGCTGCTGGGATGCAGAACAATGCGAAGCACGTGTGGCTGTCCGGGCGTGGCTTAAATAGCCTTGGAAGAAGTTCCAGGTGAGTATCTTCCACAGCCCCACCCAAGTAACAAAATAGTTCCTTCAGAAAATAGTCCCTCCTAAGCCTCATTTGGCTTGGTTCTTCATGCAGCGTGGTCTGCATCAGGTGAGTGTGCAGCATGGTCTGCTTCAGGTAAGTGCACCAAACACTTCCCCTTATGAGCCTGGCGCCTATGGCACCAGGACTGATGTCCAACATGAGCCTGGCGCCAAAGAGCCCCTATAAAGGGCCGCTGGGCTTTTACCTGGGGGCATGATGCCTGCTCCAAGGGGTGCTGGGCCTGGCCTGGTGCTCCGGGGGTAGGCATCATGACAGCAAGATATTTTATGGATTTCCGAGTACACATACAATAACTCTGTACATTCAGGAACCGGACAAAGCCCTTTTTATACCATATATGGACATCACCCTTGAACTTCAGAACTCGATTCGCCTCAGCACTTAGAAATGCCCGCAGTAAGTCATTTGCACTCTACTATTACACAAGCCTTTAAGGAAGCCACAGAACATTTGAAACAAGCAAAAGAGAAATACAAGAAAAATGCTGATCAACATAGAAGTGAAACTCCACAATACCAGATTGGGGATCACGTTTGGCTGGCTACAAAACATATCCCTCTGAAGGGAACTCGGACTTTTAATTGTAGATATTTGGGACCTTACACCATTAAGGCCATTATCAACCCGGTGGCCGTCAAATTGGAATTACCCTCTAATATGCGAATTCATCCTGTCTTTCATGTTTCACTTCTAAAACCAGTTCAACCAGGGACAAGATTAACCAAACCACCTGACCCCATCTTGATAGATGGAGAACCTGAATTCGAGGTAAAAAATATCCTGGACTCCAAGATGATTAAATTAAAACTTTTTTATTTGATCGATTGGAAGGGCTACGGACCACAAGAAAGATCATGGGAGCCTAGCGACCACGTTCATGCACCTCGGTTGGTGAAAAGATTCCATCGGAACTTCCCAGACAAACCGGGGCCAGGGGGAAGAACAACTTTAGGAGGGGCATTGGGGGGGAGTGCTGTCATGATGCCTACCCCCGGGCATCAGGTCCAAGGCCCTCAGCTCCGGGAGCAGGCATCCAGACATTTGTTTAAACCTCAGCAGCCCTGGCTAGGGGCTGTCTGGGTTCAGTCCTGGCACCTTAGGTGCCAGGCTCATCATAGAAATTAGCCCTGGCGCCATAGGCGCCAGGCAAATGGACTTTACTTACCTGATGCAGACCATGCTGCGAAAGAGTCCAAGCCTACATGAGGCCTGGATGGGACTATTTTGTTACAGGGACTAGTTTTTACTCGGGCGTGGCTCTAGGGAACTTCTTACCTGGAACTACTTTGGAGGCTACTTAAACCACACCCGAACAGCAGCACATGCTTCGTGTTAAAAATAATTAATGAAAATACAGGACTCTGCGCCAACAAATAAAGTTGAGTTTAGATCATAGATTATGATTTATTGATCATCAATGACCGTTGAGCCCATAAATGATAACATGTTTCGGCTCCACTGAGCCTTTTTCAAATCCGGGCAGAAATTTGATGTAACCAGTTCTTATGACTTTTGTCCATGTAGTAGTAACGGCCGACGCGTGTGACTGTTTGTGTTCCAGGAACTGATTGTTATTGGGGATTTCACCCCGTTACTACTACATGGACAAAAGTCATAAGAACTGGTTACATCAAATTTCTGCCCGGATTTGAAAAAGGCTCAGTGGAGCCGAAACATGTTATCATTTATGGGCTCAACGGTCATTGATGATCAATAAATCATAATCTATGATCTAAACTCAACTTTATTTGTTGGCGCAGAGTCCTGTATTTTCATTAATTATTTTCTTCAGTGTATGGGACGGTTAGGCTTTTTACCGTCCTTATACAGTTGACCTGCGACTTCATTGACCGGATTTTGAAACTTTGTACGTATAACCATAGGGATTGTAAGGAGTCGCCCTTGTGGAGCAAGGTTCTTCAAAGCCACAGTTTTTCAAAACATGCTTCGTGTTATTCTGCATCCAGCAGCGTGACGCTCACCGTGCCTGCAGCCAGCATCCAGTCTTCTGCCACGCCCGCGTGCCTGCAGCCAGCATCCAGTCTTCTGCCACACCTGCCTCGAATCCGGAGCTCCTAGAATAAAGAAGAAGAAAAGGACAAGGTTAGAAAACAAACTTATTTCAAATTCCTCACCTAATTCCGAAACCATTTCATCTCCGGACCTGGAAAGTACATCAATCCTGCACGCGTTGCTTCACCAGCTCCAGCACGGCACCATACTCACCGGTTCTCACAGCATCTTTCGATCTGGCACTATCTCCGTCATTTCTTCGCAGTAATCCGGCACCTAGGGGACACAAGAAAAACAAGGTGAGCCAAGGGAATCAACAAATACAACCTCTTACCACCATAGACTTACCACTGGCGGTATTATTCCATAACTCTCCACATTTTCATATGCCGCATCTGTAAAGAGGGAGAAAAACAACACGTTAACGCATGCAATAGTTACCGGACAGCGTTGGGTAACACAGACTCTTACCTGAACGCCAGCAGCAGCTACGAGACCTTCTTCTCACAAACTCAGTTGCAACTTAAGGAAGGAAGGGGACAAGAGTGAACATCGGGCACATTGAACTCTTTGAACTTGATACTTACCAATCCCGCCAGGGACTTCAGAGTCAAAACTTACCGGAACTCTCCCAACGCCTTCAAACCAGTGAAGTAACTGGTATCTACGCGCCCCTGCATGACACGCAGGATGGAGAGCTCATCTTTTACGAACATAAGGTGAGGTTACTAAGGGGATATCGGAGGTGATTAGTGGGGGAGAGCGAGAACAGTTGGGAGGCCATCACTAAAAGCCACAGGTGGTTAATCCCTGTCTCCACTTGCAGGAAAATACTTCTTCGGGTCCAGCAGACAAGACTAGGCGGGCCAGTCCAGACAGTCATCTCTGCACTACGCATCACGTTGTAGGAGACCGCAGCTGTCCGGGTCTGATCGACACCCCTGTGGGGTCCAGGTGAGCATAACACACCTTCGGTATTTGAGGTGGTCTCCCTTTGCTGGGTCGTTACTCCGGCTGTGGATATCCCACGAAGGTGAAACTTGCTGTGGACCCAGACAAGGCCTGGCTACAGAAGATACAACCCTGGGTGGCCTTGGATGACTTTCAGTGGTGACAGATGTAGTGGCAGAAATAGGTGTTGGGTTTGGGGATTTTGTGGGTTTACCACCTTTCAGTTCTTCTGTGCTGAAGCTACAGCACAGACCTCAGGATGGCTTCTGATAACCTGGACATGACCACCGGACTGGACTGTGGACCCTCACCAAGTCTGGATACTCGGGATGTCAGGTTTCTTGATACAGCTTTTGACAAGGAGGTGAGTGTAAGGCCCTTTCTTATACTAAACATTCCCCATTTACTCAGGCCGAGCCAGGCTCAGCCAGCCAATCACACAAAAGTGCATTCATGCAGGCAGCACCCAATCAGGCTCACAGGTATTCAGGCTATTCACCAGAATCCAGACACCCACAAGACAGGATTTGGATTGGGGGCTACTCCCCAGCCTTTCAGTGCACCACATTGCATTTATTCCAGTTTCAGTCATGTGTGGCTCAGGCATTGTGTCACACAACCAAAACTAGACACTCACAACACAGAATGCATATTGACTATTCGCTCCATTCAGGTAGTCTCCACCCAAGGGTGTACCCACAACAAGCAGTCCCTGGGAATGCTGCAGCCAGTCTGGCAGGAGGCCACCCCACAGACATATATGGTATTTCCACCCAACAACCATTCAGGGAAGGGAACAGAGTCAGAACCACTCAGGACTTTGAGAAACAAGGGGGCAAGGCAAAGGAAACCAAGAGTCCACCAGTTGCCATCTTGCCCTTGTGCAGGAATCCATTGATTCCTATGGCAGAGACTATGGTATGATGTGAACGCTGAGCAAACATCCAGAGACAGCACACCAGGGACCTTACCAGCCTGTTCAGATATTGACAGTGATAGTGAGTGACAATCTACCAGTCGGGATGACGGCACAGAATCCACAGACAAAACTGTCTGCCATGTAGAAGCAACCACAAACTTTTTTTTTAGACCAAATCAAGCGTTTTCACAGAGCCAACAAACAACAGAACTTGAAACAAGATTTCAAGAACCTTTACACACAAATACTACAACACCAAGGTTCGTACCAGAGGGTGTAGTGGAAGGGGAAGAGCAGGCAAGAGTGGGAGAAGACAGAATTGGGGTAAGAACGCGCTCAGAATACAGGAAAGAAAGAATGGACAGAACATAAACCGGTTCCCAATCTCTCTAACAGAGTTTTAGACAAATCAGAGGTACAAGTCCAGAGTACAAGTATTGAACAAAGGTCTTTCATTTCCACCTACAATTGGTAGTGATTATGTAACTTTCAAATAGATATTTTTAAGTTCATTAGGAAACTTACATTGAAAATATTCTTTCATAATTTATGTTAAGGCCACTTATAGAGTGCAGCATTCACCAACAAGGGCATCAAAGTGCTAGGCAGAGAAAGTGGAAACAGGACAGCCAAAGACAGAAAAATAGCATTAGTCACAAGTAAAAAGCACAGTCTTGAGTTGACGGTGGAAGGTGAACTGATCCTGACTCTGTCACAGCAAAATCCAGAATTCCTGAACAACTACATTGCCCAGTAATTAGTCAATTTACTATCAAAGATATTTTGAATACCCAATCAATACTATCTTTGGAAAACAATACTAATATATTATGTATAGAAATCATTAAGTATTTGGATACAGAAAGCACTACACTTCTCGTTACTAATCCCAGACCACCTTCTAAATGTATACCTCAGATACAAAGGGAACTCGATTTACATTTTCCATCAGGCAGTGATTAAAGGTATCCATGAGGTTATGGATAAGAAGTCTAATAAACAGTATGGATCCAATAACCATCTCTCATATCAAGAACATCAAGCAATGAAAAGTTTAAGCACACATGAGGATATTGTCATTATGGAAGCAAATAAGGGAGAGAATATTGTTTTAATGGATACAATGGATTATATTAAAATGGCAAAGGATCACCTGGTTGTGCCAAGTTAATATTGGAAGGTGAGACCAGAATGTATTGTACAAACCATTAAATATACTATAGAACTTGTCATCAAATGGCATAAAAACACTTTTAACTGATGATGAAAGAACATTTCTTATAAAAGATCAACCTAGAATCCCTACCATATATTTCCTCCTTAAAATACATAAAGATTTTCAAGTATTACTTGGGGTTAGACTTATAGTCAGTGGTATATGGTGGCCAGCTGACTATTTCTCAAAATACATTGATATTATTTTAAGACCAGAAGTATAGCAATTGTATTCATATACAAGAGAAACTATGCATATACTTGAACATTTGGAGAAAATAGAGTGGAATGATGATTTCATATTAGCAACAATGGATGTAAAGGCATTATATACCTCGATTGATCATGGTCTTGCATTAGCTATTATTGATCATATCATTATTATTAAGATAAATCAGCCTCATTTTTATTACATGTGGAAATGTTAAAAGAACTCCTGGAGTTCACATTGAAACACAATGTATTCACTTTTGATACGATTTTATATTAACAAACCAGAGGGATAGCTATGGGGGCTTGCTGTGCACCCGTGCCTGCTAACCTATTCATGGGACATTTTGAGAATAAACATGCACTAACCCATGCAGTATTTTCCAATAAGGTTGTGAAATGGATGTGCTATATAGATTATATTTTGCTAATTTGGAATGCAAAGAAAGACTTGAAACTCTATAATGTGTACCTAAATAAAAATGAGTTTGGTTTTCAGTTTACACAACAAAGTAATAGGGATCATGTGACCTTTTTGGATTTGTACATCTACATTAAAGATGGTAAGAGACATACTAAGGTGTATTGAAAGGAGACAGGAGTAAATGCAGTCCTATATGCGAGTAACTGTCATTGCAAGAGTACAATGAATAATATTCCCGTAGGTGAGTTTATCAGAGCCAAAAGGAATTGTAGTGAAATCAACAGCCTCAAACACGAAAATAAATTGATCCACAACAGGTTTATAGAGCAGGGGTGTCCCATCACCACTATTACTGATGCACAGAAGAAAACAACAAAACGAACACTCACAGATGTACTTACTCCTAGGGAATGTAAAATGAATGATGATAGAGAAACATTGAGGATGATTACTAAATATAACAAAGAGAATTATAAAATACAGAGGATTTTCAAGAAACATTGGCATATTTTAATTTGGATAGAGATCTTAAAGTGTACATTTCTGAAAGTCCAATGTTTTTATATACCAAGGCAACTACACTTAAAACTAAATTAAAGTTCCAGTTGCATGACTAACAAACTCATGTCTTAACAGGACAACCAATTACAAGGTTCTACACATGTTCCAATTGTAACATGTGTAAACATACCCTTAATAATATTCAAAAATACACCATGACAGAGAATCATGACATTCACATTAAAGATGTTCTTGATTGTCGAACCAGATTTGAGAGTTGAGATTTAGAATCAGAGAACATTTGAATATGATGACAATGTCGAATCACGAGCTACCACTGGCCGAGCACTGGCTGAAGGAACTTAAGATGGATCATAAGATGATATTAAATTCTTTGGCATTAAGAATATACCAATGGACCCATGGTTGGGTGATCAGGAATCAACCCTACAAAAACAAGAAGCAAGAATCATTTGTGCCCTACGAACAACACTTTATGGACTAAACAGTGATCATGAGATGCATGTTTCCTTTAATTATGGATTCAATGATGGAGATTTTGGGTGAGGAAATGATTGTTAATGAAAATACAATCTCACACAATGTGAATATTGAGTATGGATGCCATGTATTGAATTTTGAAATGAGTACGGAATTAATTGTGTCGCAAATATATACCTTGGTGTGGACAGCATCTTGCACATAATTAGATTTAGAGTTCAAATACATATGGTAACATTTGAATGAATATTTGCTAATCTGAATTGCGTGCATGTTATATACACTTAACTTATTTGATTTTAGAAGCACAGTAGAGCCCCTCCACTGTGCAGTATCTAACTACATATTAGAACTTTGCCAGTGTATTGCATCCAGGTGCATAGCAAATTTTATTTATTGTATTGAATTTAACTGTGTTTTAGTGTGTAGCCAATATACTGAATTTAGGTGTTTTAGTATATAGCTATTGTATTGAATGTAGGTGCATGTTAGAGTATAGCCAATGGGCCTCATTACAACCCTGGCGTTGGACCATGGTGCTATTAGCACCATGGTCCATGCCGGATTCCGCCATGGTGGATGGCGGATTTACCGCCCCATTCCAAGGTTGGCGGGGCGGTAAATCCCCATTCACCATGGCCCCTTCCCCATTCCCATTTTTGGCCCATAGGGCTCAATGGGAATGGGGAAGGCGCTAATTACGGCACCGTAAATTACGGTGCCGTAATTAGCACCAAGGTCCCTTAACGGGTTGGACTTTAACGCTGGCAAAAAGCAGGCGTTAAAGTGTGAATCGGGTGTTAAGGGTTTAACGGCGCCGCAGCCTTTTACGGCGCTGTTAACCCCTTAACGCCAGGGTTGTAATGAGGCCCAATGTATTGAATCTAAGTGCATTTTAGAGTGTTGCCATTAGATTGATCTTAGGTGCTTAAGAATATAGCCATTGTACTGAATTTAGGTGCATTTTAGAGTGAAGCCAATGTACTGAATTTAGGTGAACAGTAGAGTGAAGACAATGGGCCTCATTACGAGGTTGGAAGTAGCCATGGCGCTATTAGCGCCATGGCTGCCTCCAAACTCGTTCCCACTCCGCCCTGGTGAATGGAGCAATTACCGGTCCATTCCAAGGTTGGCGGGACCGGTAATTCCCCATTCACCAGGGCCATTCCCCATTCCAATTTGAGCCCCCACAGGGCTCAATGGGAATGTGGAAGGCGCTAATATCGGTACCGCAAATTGTATTACCATTTTTATCTCCAGAGTCCCTTTGTGGGTCCCGTCCTTAACGCCTGGAAGACCAGGCGTTAAGGGACGACCCGCAAAGGGAACTCGTAGTAGGGTGGTAAGGGATTATCGGCACCGGTGCCCTTACCGGTGCCGATAATCTCTTACCGCTCACCTCGTAATGAGGCCCAATGTATTGAATTTAGGTGCATTTTAGAGTTTAGCCATTATATTGAATTTATGTGCTTTAGAATATAGCCATTATACTGAATGTATGTGCTTTTTAGAGTGTAGCCAATGTATTCAATCTAGGTGTATTTTAGAGTGTAGCCATTATATTAAATGTAGGTGCTTTACCATATAGCCATTTTATTGAATTTGGGTGCACTTTAGAGAATTGCCAATGTAGTGAATTTAGGTGAACATCAGAGTGTTGCCAATGCATTGAACATAGGTGCTTTTTAGAGTGTAGCCACTGTATTGACTCTAGGTGCTTTTTAGAATATAGCAATTGTATTGAATGTGGCTGCATTTTAGAGTGTAGTCAATGTATTACATTTAAGTGAACATCAGAGTGTAGCCAATGTACTGATTTTAGGTGCATTTTAGAGTGTAGCCTATGTATTGAACGTTGGTGAACATCAGAGTGTTGCCAATGTATTGAATCTGGGTGCTTCTAGTCTATACCCATTGTATTGAATTTAGGTGCATTTGAGAGAGTCGCCAAGGTATTGAATCTAGGTTTATTTTAGAGTGTAGCCTATGCATTGATGTTAGGTGCATGTTAGAGTGTCAATCTCATATTCATACTCTTGAGGTTTCACCCTTGTATTGAATCCCACTGTAGCATCAAGATCCTTCCTGGAGACCCTGAAGACCTGGGTTTCCCCCGACCTCCTGATGAGCCCTGCATCCTCTTTGTTAAGCTAGCCTCTTTCAGGTAAACAAAGAAAACCCTCCATGAAAATTACAGAGACAGAGAAAAGACCCAGCAGCCCACTGAACAGACACCACATCTATGAAACCAAGAAACTAGCCAGAACTCTTGCGTACATATCACACTCCATGGTTATGAATGTCAGCTGAAAGCAAGGTCGCCCAACCGCACACATCTGCTATCATACACCATATTAAAACACATCACACAACACCTCTGCCATTAGAATACAGCTATAACCATGAAATAAATTCAGTCTAGCTAGACACATAAGGACTCTCCTGCACTTGCATACTTTCCAGACGACTACTTAGCACCCATCCACACGCCAGTTCGATATGGGTAGCTAATGGGGATTTAGCACCCATATCCCTCTTTGTATCGACCAAAAGGAACACTTGCATTAAAATTCCTTTGACGATTATCCCATACCTTGGACTTCGGTCCCCCGAGGACGCTCATCCACAGCACTTTGAGACCATATCAATGGCAATAGGCGTTATACAAATGACAATTGCATTACATTACATATTGCTAAATCAGTCAGAC
The DNA here is from genome assembly GCF_040938575.1 of Ambystoma mexicanum. Taxonomy (NCBI): domain Eukaryota; kingdom Metazoa; phylum Chordata; class Amphibia; order Caudata; family Ambystomatidae; genus Ambystoma; species Ambystoma mexicanum. The sequence continues at coordinate 1,497,063,232 of NC_090932.1, read as the reverse complement.
CTAACCATACACCAGTAGAAGAAATAGAACTAAATGATTATAGCTTAGGTAATAACACTGAATAACAACCCAATCAATGTAAAGAGCCCCCAGACACCCAAGGGTTCAGAGCACTGTAAAAAATGCTAAATAAATAAATATATACATATATGTATTACAATATTCTATATAAATGTCACTCTTGAAGATAGTTTCTAAACAATACATTTGACTGCAAGCAGCAGAGGATCCAGAAGGACTGGGTACGGTCGAAAAAATGTGTTGGCAAATTGGGCATGTACTTAGATAATTAAAGACACATAGTGATCTAGCAAGAAACACTCTTATTGAACTTAATAATAATTATTGAATTCATCACCACATCTAACTTACTACCAAGAGTTTTGTGGACTAGCGCCATACAGAGGTGCAAGTGTACTACAATAGTTTCTAAATGATACAAATGTATTTTTCGCTACAGGCTTAAATTATCACATAGCAGATTCATGAATGCTTAGAAAACAATGTACTGATAGGATTCTCTCAAAACATTTAAATTTAGAATTGGAATATAATGACAACTGGTAAAATGTGCCCTATATGTGGAAGACAGACATATTGTTTAATGTATTAATAACTTTAATCACTTTTCTAATTCCTTTTCCCTTTCTTTCAGTTTCTCCCTCATCTCTCCAACTTTCTGGAATTGGTTTCAAAATAAGGATCATTTGGACCATGATTGTCAGGAATGCCAGATGGAGCGTTGATTATGGATCCCCCAGAAATCTAGATGCTGTGCTACCACAGCCTGAGGAAATGTGGACGACTGATTGGTGTAACAGCCTGCGTGACCTATGAACGAAGGCCGGAGTGCTATGTGACACCCACCCTTCTAGTATCAAGAACTGATGGAATCAGGAGCTACAGGGGAGACATAATTTACAAGTTGAAAGGCGTAAAAAAGGTAAGGCAAGAGAGTAACACTAAGTTTCGAAATAACAAGATATTAATGTCCTTACCTCTGGTTTCAGGTCCATAGGATATGCAACTGTTGCGAGAACAGCACTGCTTTTATAGTGAATCAGGGTTGAACATGGCATTAGAGGAAAGGACCTTGTGATTTTCATAGATCATATGACCTATGTCATTACCGCCGATGTGGCAGCTTAGAATCTTCAGAGACGACATCCGGCATCTCGCAGCTGCCAAGGTAGGTGGTATCTGCTTAGGAAGGCACTGGGAGCCTGACCCTTCGCAGGAGCATGTAAGAAAGGGACGGGGACCGGCACTGCGAGCATCTGTCCCCGGTCCTAGCGTCTTTCCCTGGTCCTAACAGCATGTCCCCCCAAACTTCCCTCCCAGCAGCCTGAAAAGAAGAGGAAATCGGGCCAGGCTTTAGAGGAAATAATCTATGAAATCTTCCAATGACACGGGGAGCCATGACATGACGATGGGGAATCCAAGAACATTCCTCCACCACATAGCCCAAATATCATATTGAATGTGCCCTAAGATGCAAATCCACAATATATTGGACCTCAAATTCCTCATAGGATCCTACAGCAGGAAGAGCTCATGTTAACGGATGTGGGTACCTTTGTGATGCACAAGCAGGTTTGAGAAGGGAAACATGGAATACAGGGTGGATTCTGTAATGTGAGGGCAGTGTTAATTCTAGAACTACAGGATTGCTAACCCTGGAAACAGAAAAGGGTCTGATATAAAAGCAGAGATTTTGTTGTGTTTCATGGATAACCATACCAAATCATGAAGTTTGTTCAACGGTTCAGGGTTCCATTTTTTATCAGCACGACGACGGGCATTCTCTTGGGCAGCCACTAAATGTTTTTTGCATGTTTGCAATCCTATCATGATTGAACAAACATGTTCTTTTACTGTTAAAGGTACACAGCATAGAAATAGTTATAGGATAGTGTGAGAAACCAGCGGGTGTCTAACCCGCTAGTCTCCGGGAATCTCTCTCTCAGGTGGCCAGGGCACAGCCATCCCCTTCGGATCCATACGCTGGGGGTGGATCAGTGCTGGAAGATCACCTGGGTGAGGGGTGTTCGGGGAGAGGGTGTGAGACAGCCGATGGTGAGATATGGTATTCCCCCCTTTTTTGTTAATCTACCCCATCCTATTTTGTAGGATTTTCCGAAGTCCTTTTTTTACACAAGCACTGCGCCGAGAGAGAGGGTGACTGAGAGTAACCAGACTAACTCTCTCACATCGTACTGGACATCTCTCGTTAATCGGATCAGGCAAGTCAGGCACTTTACACTAAGTGCATACACCTGATACCAGTTAGCTCTCCTCACACGAATAAAAGGCAGCACCTAAAGACACACTCTGAGCAAGGTGGAACGCAAGTACGAGCAGAACTTCCGGGACAAAGGCACACCCACTGGAGCACAGCAACTGGCCAAGGGGCGAGAGCAGCGGGCCGAAAACCCCAAGGGTTCCCTACTGGAGGTTGTTGCCTCCGACAGACCGTGAAAGACATGTGGAGAAGGCAGATCCCACAAGTGAAGATTGCTGTGTGTTTCAAGTATGCCAGCAACCCTCCCGGGTGAACGACAGAGTTGGGGAGGCAAGGCCAAGCCTGTGGTACTAACCTTGACTTGTGATTTGGAAATAGCAAAATAAGAATGAAGCGCACCCAGCCTGTGAGTTGGCAAGTGACCTGAGAGACTGGTGTGTGTTAAAGCGAATGAAGTAGAAACGTTATATCACAAGTGTTGGCTGCACAAGTGTGGATGAGATGCAAAGAAAGGCAGACCTACGAATGAACTTTGAAGTAAAAGGCAGGTGTGAGATCAGCGATATTAAGTAACAGAGTAGTCCAGAGAACGAAAGTAGCTCATTCGAAAGTCTCCATGAAAGGTACATTGTTTGAAGCTATAAAGCGAGCAAACTGCAAAAGTGAATTAAGCAAGAGTAAACATGAACTTTGAGTCTAAGTTGTCCTGTGGTGGTCTGTAAAGACAGCCACGCACATTTGAAGGTCTTCGACATCTGAAATCGAGCCCGATTGAGGGAGACCCGAAGGACAGTAAGCATGGGGAAGGGAGCCCGCCTGGAAGTTTGTATTGAACTGTTATGTGAGAGGTCTGAGCCCGACTGAGGGGGACCTATGTGCTATGTGATCTGTGTGCTGTAAGGTCTGAACCCGGAATAGGGGGACCTTTCTGAACTTTGCGTTGGAATACAATTTTGAAAGTCAAGAAAGAGACTTTAACGTGGAAGGCCAGATGAGCCACGATGGAACTACTGGGAGTGTCAGAAACCGAGCCAGAGTGTGTCATCCTGCCTACAAGGACAGTCTTACCCTGTGAGGTTTAATGTGATTTTTCCTTTGCATACATTTCTCCTTTTTACACTTTTTGCACAAGAGATAGGGCAGGCATTAGGTTTTTATTAGCATAGGCCATTTTGATTTGACAGACTTGTTTGATGTTTTGTTTATTGTTTGATGGTCTAGACTACTCCCATATTAGTTATAGGGCAAAATAGGAATTTCTCCGACCCCAACATTTTCAATAAAGGTTATACAAATTGTATCTATTGTGTTAGTATCATACTTGTGACGCAATGCCTTCCCTACAATGGGAACTATAAGAGGCATGAAAAGAAGTATCACCTAGAGAAGCGTGGTAACAATAATTGTAGGAATACTCAGCTAAGGGTCCATTTCTCTTTGTTTTCTGTAACAACAAAGGGACTGGCCCAATGTTTGATTGGCTCGTTCACTCTGTCCATCGGTTTTGGGATGGTAAACCAAAGAATACCTGTGTTTGTCAGATCTCCCTGTCGTCCTAACATGGCATTTGGGAAAGAGCGTGCAGTGTTACAAACCAAGTGTAGGCACGCCCGCAATCAACACATGCTTACTCGCAACAAAAATGTGGGCCATAAGAAAAACACTCCCTGGTTACCTAGAACGCAGCCGGGTGCCTGGAAGGTAGCCTGGCAACGCTGGCGTCCTATGCACCGCAGGATGACCCGCCCTGCGATGACTGTATCACGTAATTCAGTCACATGATCCATCCTTCATAAGCTTCTCCCATTGACTCTGCCGGCGTTTCTGAACAAACTTCGGTGGTGTTACGGACCTTTGCTATTCTGTTTTCGACATTCTGATTCCTGTTTTCCTGACCTTCCTTACCTCTATCATTGCCCTCCTTGTTATGACCACGGACCGCTACTGTTTTTGACTTCGAGCTCCGAATTTGCCCTCGCCGCCAGCACCCTGCCTGACCATAGACCGCTACTGTTCTGCCTTTGAACTCTGATTCTGTCCTCACCGCCAGCACCCTAACTGATCCCGGACCGCTTTTTGGAATTGCCTTGGATTACGTTTTGTACTTTGCTGCCTGCACATTGCCTGACGTCGGACCGCTCCTGAACTGCATTGGATTTTGTCTTGTCATCTTGCATCACCACGATATCTTTCCACATGGAACTTTGTACTGGACCTGGGGATTTTGAACTAGGATTAACTTTTGTATTTTGGGACTCATGAGTACACGGACTACAGACTTCTGGGTGTACTTCATTATCTCTTGTTTCTTCTCCTGGATACCGAAAAGGAATCTTGCTACGTACTTCTACTGCTCTTGAACTGTACGTTACCATCAGACAGGAGTCCAGCACGGTAAAACTTCAAACCTGGTATTAGTTACCTTTCATTTCCACCATAGCCAGTTATTCATTCTTTGCTTTCTTCACTTAGAAATCAGGTGCCTGCATCCTATTCATCTGTATCTTGATACTGCTCTATCTGAGATAGCAGGTTAGTGAGTACATTGTGTATTGGTCTATTGACTTTACTTGTCTACTTGTTTCCTCCTGCCTAGCTTGTGTCCACTTCTACGGCGCCTGTGTCATCGGTCTCCTGTCTTTCCATTAATAGATCAGTCTGGTTGTAGGTTCTAACAACCAGACAGGTACATTATTTGGAAAACTTTGTCTTCTACACGACGAGGCAACTCGCTCCATTTCAAGTATTCAGTAGCTCTGACAGAGTTGGATATTTAGGCAGTTACATGTCTCTTTCCAAAATGTATAAACAAACTGGATGCCTGTAATCATCACTGGAGGGAGTCCATGAAAACGGAAAAGGCCAGAGTTGATGGTACCTTCTTCATGGCAATGAAAGCAGCCACCTTGGTGGAGGAATCTATAATGGTTAAAATGGTGGTATTACCATTGTCAGGAGGGAGATCTGTTATGAAGTCAAAAGAACAGGTCTGGTAAGGACCTGTATTTATGGGAAGGGGTCTTAAAAAACCTGAAGGGCATTGTCGAGAAGCTTTGGCTCATGCACAAACTCCACATCCTTGGATATAGTCTGTTGTATCCTCTTTCATTGTTTTCCACCAAACAAAATGGCTTAGCTAAGGTTTTTCTTACCCTGAAAGGACCAGCTCCAGGTAGGTCATGGCATCATGATAATAAGGCCTTCTGACTTCCTTGGGCGGGCAACCAAATGTTGTTATTGTGTAACATTACTCCCTGTTTCTCCATATTACGGGGGCTTGAAGGAACCGTTGAATTTCTTGAGCATTATAACTGTTTTTGAGAGTTTCTTCATAAGGTAGCAAGAATGACTGCAACACCCCTATGATCATTTTCAGACTAATATAGGGGATTCCTTCTGTTTCGTCTTCATCTGTCATATATGCCCAATACAAGGCATCAGCTTTGGTATTTAGATGACCAGGTTTAAATGTCGCTATGAACTTGAACCTTGCAAAGAAATGAATCCAATGGTTCTGGCGTTGATTCATAGAGCTTACAGTTTTGAGGAAGCGCACATTTCGATGGTCCGTGAAGAGCATGATGGTATGTCTGGTGTTTCCCAGAAGATGTCTCTAGGTCACGAAAGATTATTTGATGGCTAGCAATTCTTTTTCAAAGATGCTGGGGTTTTCCTCTGCTGGAGCGAAGGTACAAGAAAAATAGGAAATAGGATGGTTTTCCTTGGTAACTGGATCAGTCTGAGTAAGTGCGGCTCCTAAAGCAAAATGAGAGGTGTCAGCTTCCAGTATATGTGGTACATTGGGATACGGTCATTTGAGTACTGGGGCTGTGGTGAATTTGTTCTTTAATGCCTGAAAAGCTTTCTGTGACTCTGTGTTGCAATCATATAAGACTCCTTTTTTCCGTAATCGAGTGAGGGGTAGGAGTATTTCAGAATAATTGTGAAAAAAACGTCTATAACGGAATGAGGAGGAGGCCAATCCAAAACAGAGGAAATCTTCTTGGGGTCCATTTCACTAACCAAACTTCACTACTGCAATGCCCTCCTACTTGGAACGTCCAAAACCAATATCAGGTAGCTCCAACTACTGCAAAATAAAGCCCTCAGAGTGGCTCTAGGCATAAAAAAATCAGAACACATTTCTAACATTAGGCGAGCAAACCACTGGCTACCTATCAAAGCCAGAATCATCTTCAAAATATTATGTGTTGTACACAAATGTCTCATGAATAAAACCCCAGTTACCTCAACAACACCATTAAGAAAAAAACCTCCAGCAGGACCCTTAGATCCAACAACCAGTTTCTCTTGGAAATCCCGCATTACAAATATAACAAAGCAGGAGCTAGCAGCTTCAGAGTCCTCGACCCTACTCATTGGAATGCCTTACCACTCGGAATCAAAAACGAGGAAACCACTTTAGGCTTCAAAAAAGCACTGAAAACTTGGCTGTTCAACCAACCTTAACCTTGTACGCCATACTTCTAGGCCCTAACTAACTGCAACACTAGGGTGCCCTTGACCAGTCATCTGTAACAATGATTGTAAGACTTGTCTCTCTGTATGCTTAATTTTTTTAAATGAGATTCGCCAGGTGAATCACCATGTTTTCTTTCGATTGACTGTAACACTGTATAACAAAGATTATAAGCTGTCTGTAACCTCGCCGTGATACCATTGGGTTGGGGACGTGTAACAAATGTAATAAATAAATAAATAAACTACATTTCTATGCCTTCATGGGTGAAGTTGTATCCTGGCCTGATGGAAATAACACTTAGACAGTTTAACATAATATGATATGTTATTTATAACGTGCTTAATACCCAGTGATTTCTAAGCGTGGACCCAGGGATCGAACCCGTGTTGCTCCGTGGCGTCTTGCTTCCAAGGCAAGCACATTTCCCTGAGCTATCCTCCCAAAACATATAAATAAAATTTTTGATTCTTATGGCGTTTAATTGGCGGTAATCCACACAAGGTCTAAACTCATCATTGTCCTTCTTGGGAATGAAGAAGATGGGTGCACCGGCAGGGGAAGTTGAATGTTTTATGAAGCCGTTTCGGAGATTGTCATTGATATAGTCTATCAGGATTTGATTTTCTATCTAACATAACACATACATTTTTCCATAAGGAATCTTGGCGTCAGGTATTAAATCAATGCGACATCATAATCCCTATGGGGAGGGAGATTATTGGCCTCTTTGGGGTCAAAGACATCGAGATAATCATGATATTCTTGGGGTAAATGCTGGAAGGTAACCAAGGAATGTTGCGGGACAATGATCTCATGACCAGGAGGGATTTGGGCAGACAGAGGGCTGGGTGCAGGAGCTAGGACATTGAGAGCCCTGAAAAGTGAGTTTCTGGTTTCTCCAATCAATGGAGGGATTATGGTACTTAAACCAGGGTGTACCCAGAATAATCTGCAAATGTGGAGCCACTATGGTGTCAAACTCCAAGCATTCATTATGAAAAGAGGCACATGTCATGGTCATGGTTTTGGTGTGTAAGCAATGGGCCGGGATATGAGAGGTGATCCATCTACAGATAATATAGGTTCAGTCTGTTTTTTTGATACTAAAGGGACTCCCTGTTTATGGGCAAAGACAAGATCGATAAAGTTACCTGTGGCTCCACTATCAATAAGGGTCAAAACTCCTTCCCACTTACAGGTCTCAATGCTAAGATCCACCAAAATAAACAGATGAGTGGATTGGGTTGGCATAGTCTGGCACAATTCGTGTGGGGGGGTCATTTTTTATATAACTCGTCTGGCGATTCTCCTCTGGCGGGGGACAAGCTCAGAGTTGTCCTGCAGGTATGGTGTTCTTTTGAGGCAGTACTTCACTGAAAACCTTGGGTCTCTGCAATAGAAACAAAGGTTAAAACGTCTACGCCTCTTTCTTTCATCAGGTGATACTGGACCTCTAGTGCTCCCTAACTGCATGAGTTCTGGCTCTGAGAGAGGTATATAGTACTGGAAGCGAACCCCAACTTACAGGGGCGCCCCTTAGATACAGGGGACCCATAATCACCATAAACCAGAGTAAATGCACCCCTCTAGGGAATTAAAAAGCCATGAGTCTATCTTGCAAGTGATAACAAGACTTTAATCTTTACAGATCATGAGGATTGGGGAAATCCTCTCTGCCATTTCAGACCAGCATTCTGTCATCCTGAGCTGGCTCTCAGGTCCTGAACACTGGTGCTGGGCTTGGGGCTTAAATACTCTTGACTTGGTCACTGGATACCAGCAGAGCTCATACAAGGGATGCTGCAGAGCCTCCAGTGTTGCACGGACAGGTTCCATTTGGGACAAGCTGCATAACATTATGCTGCATATGCAGGAATACTTTGTCGCTTTTGTTTAGCACAATTTACTATGTTCATACATAAACATATCTTCCCACCATTATCTCAACACTTAACTCCATAAAATTATATATTATCTGGTCCAGTATTTCTCATAAAAAACACTTGTTTTCCTAGTACTGTTTGTTGTGCTGAATCGTTTTTAGTCTCCATTGGTTTGTGATTGACAGGAATAGCTGCTGAGCTACCTCGTGCTCTCTGCCAGTCTGCCTGTAGTCTATACTAAGCACAGCCTGCAATCACTGTGTGCTTTCAGCAAAGCTAGCTACAATTTAACCGTTTTACAAATATATATCCATCTAAATAATTGTTTGCATCTTATATTTCAATCCTAACTATCTTTATTTAGTGACTGGCCACGCCTGTGTGTGATTATTTTTGCATGAAAAAACCTTTCTCAGTGCTATAGTTCTTAGAAGTGTTGCCTCATTGTAACGTGCTTGAGGGGTGCAGGAATTCGCTAGCCAAAGGCGCTAGCTCCTCCCCAACACTCCTCCCATCTAGGAGGGGTTCATCTGTATTCAACCCTTCTCCTCTCTACCTTTCTTTCTGATGCTCTCTGATCTATCCGGATCACCAGGAAAAGAAAGTAAGCAAGATTGGCCGGGAGTTCAACTACTTGACTGAGAGCCTCTTTAAGTTCTTCTTTTAAGCGCCTACAAAAGATACTAATTTGGACATCTACTGGCCATCCGTTTGAGTAACAAGACTTTTAAAGAAGGACATATAGGAGGCATGATGCTTGTTACCTTGCCTGATGTCTGGTCATTTGTTTCTAACAGCTTGAACTGTATACTGGCGATCAAACATGTTGATAGAACGCTTCGTGAAAGCCGTCATAATCACCTAAAAGAGGGCTATTCTCATCTACATAAGGTGTGGGCCAGGCCAGCTCAGTTTCTTCCAGAGTAAGCCAAATAAATGACATCTTAGCCTGGTCTGATATATATAGTTGTGGTCTATTGAGATAGTGAATACGACATAGGGTCATAAAGGACCGGAAGTCTCAGGGATCCCCCCATATTTAGGGGGCATGGGAGGTGATGGGATGTTAGGAGTGGCAGATGGAGCCAATAGCGTGGCTGGGGCAATAACAGATTTGCCATCCGAATGAGATGAAGCCGCACCCCACCCATGGCACCCCATGGGGAACTAACGGGCAATTATTTCTTGGCCATCTGGTCCACAGAAGTCTGCAAGGCAGTCAGACACTGAAAAAGGACAGCATTGTCCTGACGAAAAGCAGTCATCTCTACCTGAGGTTTCTGCACTGCCAAAGCTAAATCTTTCAACACAGAATCCATGATTCAGGAGGGTAATGAGGTTCTCGCAATCTGCTAGGAATGCCAGACGGAGCATTGATTATGGATCTCTTGGAAATCTATATGCTGGGCTACCCCTGCCCGAGGAAATGTGCCCCACCGATTGGTGCAACATCCTGCGTGACCTATATAACCCAAGGCAGGAGTGCTATTTGCCAACCCCTCTTGCCAACCCCTCTGGTATTAAGAAGTATCTGGAGCTACAGGGTGACTGGATATACAGTGGAAAGGCATATAAAAGGTAAGGCAAGAGAGTAATACTAAGTTTTGAAGTTTTGAAATAACGAGATGTATTAATATCTTGCTATTTCAAAACTTCAAAACCTCTGGGTGAGTGGCTCCTAGCCAGGAACCAATGAATGATCCAGGCCCTAATCTGATTACCTAAACATAAATACTTGAAATCTATAATCACTGGATGAATGGGTTCAGGTCCATAGCATATGTGACCGTTGTGAGAATGGCACTGCTGTGGACTTCTTTGTTTTTTATAGTGAGGCGCAATTGAAGGTGACATTAGAGGAAAGGCCCTTTTGATTTTCATAGATCACATGACCTATGTGGTTACCTCAAATGCGGCAGCTTAGAATCTTCAGAGACACCGTCCGGAGTCTTGCAGCCACCAAGGTAGGCAGTTTTTGCTTAGGAAGGCACCCGGAGCCTGCCCGCGGTCACGCTGAAATCGTCGGTCCCCGGTCCTAATAATGTTCTTATATATTTTTCAATGAACAAATCATTTTTAATACTTTGAAGATTAGCCTTGACAAAACCCATAGTTGTAAAACGAGTGAACATGCACCAATTGGTTTGTGTTGGCATGTTATAGGTATTCACACCATCTGTAAGTCTTTATATTGGCGTGAATTAGGTGAGTACACCATTTTAATTGTTTTATATTAAATCTATATAATTTTGTATGAAGGATTGCTTTTCTTGAATTGCATCATGCCTAATTGAACGTTCATACCTTATTCTTATAAGGCTGCATGTTGTGTTTTTCTACTTTTTTAATTGCTTTCTGTTCTCTAACTGGTTTATTACTTACCTTTGTTTTCATCACTTGCTTTAATATTTTGCAGTGTTCTATCAAACTGATCTGTGTAGAAGATAAAGTGCTGGTGTTCTTAGGCAACTGTGGAGGCCCCAGTGAACTCAATGGGTTCTGTCAGATTAAAAAAGATCTAAACCAGCTGATTGCTAGGTAAGCTAAGGCCACTGAGCAGAGACCGTCCAGCAGAACTATGTGGTCCACACTGTGCACAGTGCCAAAGGGTTCCAAGACGTCAAACAGACATAGCAGCATTGCTCTGCCTTCATCAGCAGTGGAGTCGCTATTGGGGGGCCTGGAGGGGACCAGCCCCCCCCACTGAAATCCTGTGTCCCCCTTGTCCCATCCCCACCTAAGGCGAGCAGTGACCATGTTCTCTGTTCGTGGTGTTATTTGTGACACTCACTAAGGCAAATGTCTGCATATCACACAGCAAATACCCTTTTGTCTCAAAGCTAGCAGTGATCTTGGTATGCATTCTGGCATTGGTATGAACATGAGCACGAGCCACTTCTCAGGTGTTCCTGCCTGGCTTATGCACAGAGAGCTCAATAGTGGGCAGAGCAGCTTGCAGCCCCTCCCATCAGAATGTAGAGCACAAAACTGCTAATAACGAGCCATTAGTCACTGAAAGATTTCGTGCCTGCATTCTGATGGGAGGGGAGGTGCAGTGGGGTGTGTGTAGTTGGTGTGCACAAAAGCCTCTCTGCAGGAGTGTGTGTGACGTCACACATTAACTTTCATAGACACCCCCCTCCACTTTTGTCTGTGACCCCCCTAACATTTGTCTTGGTCCCCTCTGTGCCGCTCCTAAATTTGATTCCTGGCGACGGCACTGTTCATCAGCCACCTACATGGCCAAAAAAACTGTATCACTACATATTATCCCTACCAAAAATATCACTGTATATATGGTCATTTGGAACGGCCATAGGTGATATTTTTGGGAGGGATCATTTTTGGGGTTTTTGGGAGCAGGGGTTGCGGGGGTGTCCCCCGCTCCTTTAAAAATGATGCAGGGGTTGCAGGGGTGTCCCCCGCAGGCTCCCCCCTAACTTTTGTCTTGGTCCCCTCTGTGTCGCTCCTAAATTTGATTCCTGGCGACGGCACTGTTCATCAGCCACCTACATGGCCAAAAAAACTGTATCACTACATATTATCCCCACCAAAAATATCACTGTATATATGGTCATTTGGAACGGCCATAGGTGATATTTTTGGGAGGGATAATTTTTGGGGTTTTTGGGAGCAGGGGTTGCGGGGGTGTCCCCTGCTCCTTTAAAAATAATGCGGGGGTTGCAGGGTGTCCCCCGCAGGTTCCATGCCTTAATATTGCCGCAAAAATATGGCAATATTTTGCGGGGATATTTACACATGGAACTCACAAAAACGACATAACTCCCATGTCCTTGGTGAAACCCAGATTAGAAAGTTTCAAGCCGCTAGTGGTTCCGAATGAATTGTTGCAATTGGCAGCCTGCAAGAGACATATTTGTTTTAACATTCATGTCAGCTAGTCTTTAACATTCCTGGATCACTTCCTGTTTTTTTAGAACCAAGATGCTTCGGCTAACGTGCACTTTACAAATGCGGTTAACATAAGATAACAGAGAGTCTAGACCTTTGGTGGCATGGGGGAGGACACAATGAGTCTATTTTTCCCTGCAAAAGGAAGATCTAAGCAGGCTATTTTCAGGCTTTTGAAGGCATGCACACAACCAGGGGTGTTGCTAGGTCTGGCAAAGATCCGGGGCTACACTAATGTCGGGACCGTTGGGACTCGGGGTAATCTAGCCTTTTGGTTGTAGCCCTTGAGAGTCTATCTGGGGCTACAACCAAAAGACCCGGGGCTATAGCCCCCTGAGCCCCACTCCCCCTAGCAACGCCTCTGCGCATAAAGCAATAACCACACTCTGTGTTTACAGAATGGTCATGTCTTTCTATGGGTTTTCTCTTCACTTCTTAAAATACACTGAGTGGCTAGTAACAAATCTAATTTCATTGGGACTTTTAGCACTGACTATTGTGCCCTTTCTATCGGTGACTGTTAGTGGCACGACCTCGAATGGAGGGGTAGTCTTCCTGTGGGAGTGCCTGGTTAATGTCAGTGCTTGAACGCATTGCTAGATGATGTGGGAGCTTGTCTGCTTTTGATGCCCAACTAAGTATTGTACTTTTACCAACATGTTTCTATTGCCATCATTCTATTCTGGGATGGTTCAGGATATATCTCATCCTATAAGGAGTGACTGGTGTCCACCCTTTGCAGAAATAAGTTGTCATTTAGTTGTTCCTCAGAAAGCTATGCACTTATAATGTTAGTCCCTGGTCATTCTGGTGAGATATCCAGATAACCTTGTTTAAGGCTCTAATGAACGAATAGGTTTCCACATTCTCTTGGGTGCATCAGAGAGTTATGTGAGTGGGCTTGATTCCAAGCCTGGGAATGAAGGACAGCTCAGGGGGGACGTGTTTGTTTTGGAAGCAAGACAGTGCAGTGCAACAGAGGTTCGAATCCCGGTCCCCGGGCTGTTCTTTATAAAAGAACAATTATAGTTATAATGATAAGAATATCCAGAATTATTTTTCTTGGAACAATTGTGTCTTCAGCACCTTTGGCATTCCATGGGTTGACAGGATTTTCTCCAGTTTTGGATTACTGATTCCGCACTTGTAGACTTTATCATTTCTACCTCTGGGTATCAGGTGTGTTCACCCACCATTACTAGGAGTTCAGTTTTCACCCAGCAGAAAGCAGACATCTTGTAAGACTTTCTTCCAGGGTAGCTTTCTCTGTCCTGCCTGACTATGAATGGTAGAGTATTGGCAGCTCTGTTTGCCTAGCAGAGGATACACATTTTGGAAATGTCTTTGTCCAGCTGATGCACTCCTGGGAACCAACTTTCTCCCGTTCTTACTATGCCTTGGTGTCCCTCTGGTGTGAGTGAAATGGGATTAGAATCCCTGTTCCTCTTAGTACCAGCCTCTCCTCCGATCTTGACCGTTCTTAGCAAATGGCATTCATTGCTGAGGTAGTGCATTTTACTTCCAGGGTGAGATGATGTTGGTGTAGCAGGGATTTTCTTTATCCGTATTCTAGGTCAGCTAAAATGATCTTCATGACACATTACATCCTGTTTCTTTGGCAATGTTGTCCAGGTTCAGTGACTTTGAGAGTGCTGATTCAGTGACCTTATGGATGTGCTATTCTGTGTTCTTTGCCTATTGCACCTTTAGGGGAGTCACATACCTGGGATTGTGAAATAGGTGGTCTGCCAAATGATGTTACCCAGGTGATACGCCAGCTCGAAGTTGAAGCACCAAAGCTGGAGCATCAATTTTCCAATCTTCTCTTGGTTTTGTGATTTGCAAACTGGGTGCAAGTAGTTTGTGGTTGCTGCAGGTTTCAAGAAGTGTTCCTAGGTGTACAAATGCAAGTGTTTGATCTCCCAACTGACTGTTATGACTCCCTTACCTATTTCTGAACACCTTTGTCCAGTGAATGTGAGTGCGTGGCTAGTGTATGTGTTAGGTCAGAATTCAATTTTTAGAGTTTCTAGTGCAATTTATGGGACCCTCCAACTTTTTGCTTTTTCCCCCTTTCGTTTCCATTATCTTTAACTTCTTTTTATGGCCAGAGGAACTTCTACTGATGTCCTGCTGTCACTGCAAACCTTTTTAGTGTATTGTCCTATGGTAGCCCGAAAGGCTTTTTATGCACCTCATTCTTGCCTTAGCATGACTATATCACCATATGTTCGTTTTAGAGAGTAGGCTGGTTCCAGCTTTTATCATGCCGCGTTCTTTCGAGAGAGGGGCGCCTGCTACCTTTTTTGTATTTTTGGAAAGAACTTGGGGTTGGTCACCCTAAGTTACCTGGGGGCAACCAGACGTGGACTCCCTGCTCACTGTGCTCAGAGAGGCACAGCTTCACCTCACTGATGAGGCCCAACATGGCTGAAACACGTATATGGGGTTGCTGTTGGTACTCTTGTTCAGAAGGGAATTGTCACAGCATTTCGGTGCTGGACTACACATGTGGGCGGGACAAAGACTGACATGCAAATGAAAATTTCCCATCTGTGAAAAGTACAGTGAGCAAAAAGCAGATGGCTGCGAACTCTCAAAGTGGTTAAAAACCACTGAACAGGTTATCATGCCGTGTTCTTTCGAGAGAGGGGCGCCTGCTTTTGTATTTGGTACTATTATAGCTTTGTAAATCCTGCTTTCAGACATTTTCTCCATCAGGCATTCCTTTCTTTGGGAAAACTACAAGGCAGGCCTTAAATGGCTGCCTCTCTTTGTCCTCCAATCGATCAGATCCTGCTGGTTCGGGTTCTTCCATCCTTCTGCAACCATCTCCATCATTGCTTCCACATCTGGTTGGTGGGTCCCACGCCTCTACTAGTTGGTTGCTCTTCTTTTGGGCTGTGGATCCTGAATTTCTACTGCAAAGGAAGACACCATGTTGTTTAGCCGTTACTGGGCTGGGCTTTTGGGAACTGCCCCTGTGAGTACCCAGCTCTAGGAATCGGGCTAGGTGGCTATCCAAGATACTTGCCCTGGTGGTCCCCGTGGTGAATGATCTTTGGGCTTTGCAGGTGCCCTTTAACTGTGTCTTGCCATTCATTTGTACTGTCTCAAATCCAGCTCTGCATCTCTTCCCCCTGGAGCTACTGGGCCTCAAGCCTGGCTCTGGATCTCTTAATGAGGGTCTTCTCTGGTGCCCCCTTGGGTCAGTTGCTGTCTTTCCTGCACCTATGAGCTAGGACTGCGATTTACCTGGTTTTTCATCGACTCACTTTGTCCTGTTATAACTTTGGAGACATTTTAAAACTTGCCTATTACTCCTATGACGTGACTTTTACAGGAAATGACCAGGACATTGACAATCTTACTCTATCCCGCCTGGGTCGCAGGAGTTTTAAGCCTAAGGACAAGAATTGTGACGGCTACTTCTAATTGTGTGTGCATTTTTAAAGTTCTGCATTAAAGTCCTGGCTATGGAAATAACTTCTTACTGTGTTACACGTTTAGTTTTTTTATCCTTGTCTTTTTTATTTTTTTATTGTGTATATAGTTGTAAAACCTTTACGCAAATGTCTTTTTTTAGGAGTATAATGAGTCATTGTGGCTAGTACTGTAAGTCTAGCCTAATCTTGCCTTTTAGGGGGCCCTGTGGGTTTGGTTATTAAGGTTTAACCGCCATGGTCTTCTTCTGCGTCTATATATATTCCAAGTATAGTGTGCATTTTATATTAACCATGCTACTATGTGCTGCAGGGCTAGGAATATTTTAGGAATACTGTGATATTGTGTGTGTGGCATCTTGGGTCCTAATAAGGACTAAGTGAATTCAATATCTGACTGTGTATTGGGTTCTCTTGTCTCCCCCATACACCCTACTTAGACTACATGTGCAGTGCCACTTTCCATGTAGTGGACTAACACATCAGTGGTAAGGGTGGATGGGGGCGTAACTGAATACGGCTACACTGGTACCATCATGTGCCCTGTCAAAGTAAAGTATGCCTTGTGCCCTGAAAGAGATTATAGGTGTGACTTTATTAGAATGTATGTTACTTTCAATGTGCCAGTGTTGGCTGTTTTCTTTGGTTAACTATGTGGACTAAGTCAACATTACTACCAGCCTTCCTTCCTCCTTTGAGTTAAGCCCGACTGCTCTGCCTTAGAGACCACTTTAGAGATTTGTGGCTTCCCTTTTAGTGTGAATCACGGGTTCAGCATTCTGTTAGATGGTTGCACATCCCTCAAACATCTCCCTGACAGCATGCAACCGTGACTGGGTTAGGACTGCGCCTAGACCACCGGGAATGGTTTTAACCACGATCTCAGTGCACGAGCTAATGTCCAAGTAAGCAATAAGAGTGCATATTTGTTTTTTTGTAATGTCCCATTGTGTTTGCCAGGCTATTCCCATTTGCTCTTAGACTCCATTCTGTATGATTGGCGACTCTTGTTATGCACCACCCATAGTTGCTGCCATTTTGCGGCAACTTTATACTTATGGGATTGTTTGTGAAGGAGTCTCCCCCTTAATATCTTTCCCCTTGGATGGAACCGCTGCGATGCCTTCGTGGCTGAAATGTAGGCAAAAATATCTAGTCCAGTTATGAGGACTTTGCACTTTTCCTTTTCTAGAGTTAATCTTCAGCTGGTTAGTTGCCAAAGCTCAGCCCTCAGCCAAGTCACGTGTTCATCTTACATGAGGGATATATACCAGAATGTCGTCACACATGTAGCTGCCTCCCACCATCCTGAGAAATGTCCTACAAAGTTGTCCTGGAACACCTATGGTGAGGGTGAGATGCTAAAGTTCAGTCTGTGATATTGTAGACCCAGGAGTGTTGAGAATGAGGTAATTGATCAAGATTAATTGCTCAGTTTTAGGTGCTGGTATCTGACTTGCAGTACCAGCATGGATAACATGGTGACTCCTATCAGGATGGAATCAATGGCGGTGTCAATGTTGGGCATAATGTGTCTCTAGAGGGCATTGTTGGTAAATCACATGTCTCTCCAGGTCTGGATCTGACCAGGCTGTCTTGCCGTTGGATGATCATGACCACTGAAACCCAAGGCGTGGAGCACTTTATTATTTCGATAATGATGGCTTTTGCCAAAGCTGCAAGTTCTTGCTTCACTTAGTGCGCATTTTGTACCATCCGGTGACTGGCCACCTTGGACTGGATGGTGCTGTCCATGTAGAGATGCCCATGATAAAACACATACAATACCACATAATGGGTGATAAAATTAGATATAAATTTATGGATAAAAATTGTTCAAAATGAAATACGTATCTGCAATACTGAAAGTTTTTTTTTTGCCACTCTGATATAATAATCCTAAATTGGATATTGTACATATTCAATTGTATCCCAATTAGCCCCACTGTAGTTGGGGCCAAGAACAATATAATCTGAAAAGTGCTGCTATTCAAACCGTGGACTGGATCGTGTCCATTTTTGAAACGCTATGTTTTATGCTATTCTTGGCTTGGTCCTTCTCCCTGGTTTGCATAACTGAAGTCGAACCATTCATTTAGCTTTGTTATAATAGCTATTGTCCATGTGACCACCACCTGCTTTTTCTGATCTCTTGTTGTTCCCCGGGTCCACGGTGTAGGGGTCTCCCATCCTTGGACTACTACATGTAGAGATGCCCACCTTGGCTAGCATGCGGTCAGTCTTCTACTGGTTCGTTCAATGCTGCCACGTGTACTGTAAAGGAGTGTCTGATTGCAATTAGTTATTTATAACGCGCCTAATACCCATAGGTTTCTAAGCGCGGACTCCGGGATCGAACCTGTGTTGCTCCACATCGTCTTGCTCCCAAGGAGAACGCGTTGCCCCTGAGCTATCCTCCCGAGACTTGATGATGGCCAGATGCTGGGCTGGCTTGCAGCTCATTGGGATGTTGGACCCTCTCATGGGCGGACATGCTCTCCTCGTGCCATTTTCCCCATCGTGTGGGCGAGTCGAGGTGAACACACTTTCAAAGATATTCACATGGTGCAGCCAAAAGGTAAGATTTTGACATTGGCGGGGGCTGTAATGTGCGGCACTGACTTAAAGCTCAGACTTTGTGTTCCCAAAACACCTTTACGGACGTTCCGTTGCCCATAAGGGGTGACGTCCAGGGTCGCTCTCTATTCAGCAGCACATTGATGAGTATCTGGGCTTGTTGGATGCCCCGTCCCTGGTGTACAATTAGACTCGCACTGCACAGCGCTCTTTGTGGGCGCTCCTGTCTTTGTGCAGACTTTGACACAGTGGTTCAGCTGTCTGCATCTTCTGAAGGCTGAGGTGTGTCCATGCGACCATAGTGCACCTGCTGGGAGAGCGCTGCTTGAGCCTCTCATGATCTTGATCGGGGTCTAAAGTCAGTGTCACTGCCTGTGCGTGGCATTGGCATCCTCCCAGGTAGGTGGAGCCAGGGCTCCTCCATGGCTGGTGTGCAGTAGTCTGCTAACCCATAGTCTAGTACCAGCTGAAGCATCTCAGGCATTACCTCCACGTCCACTCTTCCTCGTCCCAGTACTTACTTCATGAGGCACCCGCCTCCGACACAGGACCTTCTTCTATTTCTTTAAATCCCTATAACTCCTCCCCCACATCCATGTCACTCAGTTTAAATTTTTCCTGCCTCCGGCAGGTTGGACTTTTTCTTCCCGGTGCGGGGCGCCAGGGAGCACCGATTGCTGGCCCCCTGAGGGGGGCTGTGTGGCGGGGCCCTCGGCTCCCTCAGGTGCGGCGCTGCTCCTGGGCCCCCTGCGGGGCTTGGGGTCACAGTTGAGCTGGATTGCCTCGCTCGGTTCTTTGCTGGGCTCCGGACCGCAGCGTGAGCATTGTGTCCCGGGTCCTGCACGGCCCGGGGGAAGGTAAGGAGAGGGGAGGACTGGGCTTGGTGTTTTCCCCTCTCCTCCTGTTTTGGCCATCTTGATTCGACTTGGCAGTGTGGGCTAGCCTTCCCTTTTGTTGTGGGCCTCTCTGCTTCTTGTCGTGGGGTGACAGTGGCAGAGAGTCTTTGGGAGTGCGGGGGCTCTGTTCTGTCGCTGGCATGTCACATACCACCCGCTCCTCAGACACACACAGCACAGGATGCACCGGATGTTGGCTGCATTATCTGGGGGAAGGTAAGGAGAGGGGAGGACTGTGCTTGATGTTTTCCCCTCTCTTGCTGGTATGGCCATTTTGACTCCTTCAACATGCCGTTTTCCTCGTGCTTTGTGTGCACATCTTTATTGGAAATGATGGCAAGCACTTGGCAGTATGGGCTAAGCCTTCCCTTTTGTTGTGAGGCCTCTCTGCTTCTTGTCGTGGGGTGACTATGACAGAGTATTTGAAAGTGCGGGGGCTCTGTTCTGTCGCAGGCATGCCACATACCACCCGCTCCTCAGAGACACACGGCCCAGGATGCACCGGATGTCAGCTGCATTCTCTGGGGGAAGGTAAGGAGAGGGGAGGACTGTGCTTGATGTTTTCCCCTCTCTTGCTGGTATGGCCATCTTGACTCCTTTGAAAGGCCGTTACCTCGTGCTCTGTGTACACATCTTTATTGGAAATGATGGCAAGCACTTGGCAGTATGGGCTAGCCTTCCTTTTTTGTTGTGAGGACTCTCTGCTTCTTGTCGTGGGGTGACTGTGACAGAGTATTTGAAAGTGCGGGGCTCTGTTCTGTCACAGACATGTCACATACCACCAGCTCCTCAGACACACACAGCCCAGTATGCACCGGATGTTGGCTGCATCCCTTGCGTGCTGCCTGTGAATACGGCGCAGATTTTGGACACATCCGCAAGCGGCCGGAAGGGTACCGGCCTGGCATAGTCTACACTTCGGGTTCGGGTCTCAGCGGTGCTGACTCGGTCCTTCATCCTTCCTAGACCGATGCATTGGAACGATTTAGAGCATGGGGCTACCAGCTACTGGATACAGGGCTCAAACCACCTCTCAGTCATGTGGTGTGTTAGTGGTGTGTTTGGGTCTGTGCTAGCTATGGACGCAGACTCCTTGTCCTGTCCTCTTCCTCTAAACTGCGCAAGGGAAAGTCAAAGGAGTTGATTTGCTTTTCCCTTGTCCGGCATGGGATTATGGAAAATGATCATGGAAGTAACGGCCATGCAGGGGGTTCCCAGTGTCTCTTCTTTTAGGCCCTAGGTCCTCCGGTGCTGACGTGTTGCTTTCACGCCTCCTCTCAGACTTGTGGGAAGTGATAGGGCACATGGTGGCGCATGTCTGTGCTTGGAGGGGTTCTCAGAGCCCCTGGTGCCGGTGGAGGGGGATGTCACTTCAGTGGGTTTTCCAGTATAGGCATACCTCAGGTAGGGGGTTGCCTTTGATGTCGGCTATCCGGGATGGATTGCTTTGCCCCGCTTTGTGACAGTACTCTGCCCTTTTGACGCCAGCCTGGTGGCTCCTCTGTCGGCTGAGGGGGCCATAGTCTGCTGGACTTCTGGCCTGTCCAGTATCTTCCTTTTGATAGGTCAAATCTTTTTGTGGGCTGACAAGCATGCTGTTATATTGTGGCGCAGGCCTGTTTCAACGTCCTGTGATTTCCCTCTGGTGCAAGTGCAGTGACTGGCGGTTTTCCCTGGCTCCTCGTCTCTATCTTCTCGGAGGTGTATGGGACCGGTGGGGTTCGGCTTCCTGGGTAATGGGCTCCTTCTGGAGGGGGTATCAGTTGCCGTTCCTGTCTCCTCCTGTCCAGGTTTGCATGGTTAGGACTTTGGTACCCAGCTCACGGTCCAAGTAGTTGCCCATGGGATCCGTTCTCTCCGAACGGTTGTTGTGGGTTACCGTCTTGCCCGTTCCTCTCCCTGTTCAGGGTCAAGTTTTCTACTTGCGGGTGTTCCTGGTCCCTATGCCTTCTAGGATGTGTCACCTGCTTATGGGTCTCAAGACCCTGCACTGCTTGTCCGGACGTCTGGGGAGAGCGTACTCTGGATGTTGTGCAGGGGGGGCGCTTGCTGGCTGTTCTGGGCTGGGTTCTCAGAAGGCAGTATGTCTCGACTCACCTGTTGCTGAAGTTACGGGGCATGTGGCGTCTTGCATGTTTTCCAGTTCCTTGAGCCTGTCTTCGGTTACGTCTCCTGGTGTCTTATACTCTCTCCCACTGGCTCCCGACATCTCGGCTTTCGTAGTTTTGTTTTCAGTGTCCCCAGCGCTGCGAGTGTCCCTGCTATGGTGGCGGGGGGTTTCAGGTCTACAGGCTGAGGTGTGCATGGTCCTTCCTCCTGTGACCTCTCCTACTACCAACACCAGCAGAAAGGGTATACATTGGGGGTCCTCTCAGCTCAAGGGTTGTGAGATCTGGGGAGAGCCGGTGATCATCCAATTGGCAAGAGTTGTGCCATTGTGCAAGCTCTGGTGTACTTCGAGGAGTTGCTGGACGGTCGGCGGTTTTTGGTCCGATCGGACAATACGACGGCCTTGGCATATGTGAACTACAAAAGGGGTTCCGGCTGTTCCTTGAATGCTCTGGCAGCGCTGATAGGCACCTGGGAGGAATCTCATCTGGTGTATCTGCTGGCCTCACGTATCAGAAGGGTGGACAATGTTCAAGCGGATCTTCTCAGACGCCGGTTTTCACTCCTCTGCAGAACTGGTCCTGTTGGCGCAGGTCTTTGCGGTGACCTGTGTCAGATTAGGGTCCTTGGGTCTAGACCTGTTTGCATCCCCGGCCTCAGCAGAAGTTCCCCTCTTCTGCTCTCGGTTTCAGGTTGAGGGGATTGGGGGATGGACTCCCTCTCTGTACAGTGGCCTTGGGGTTTTCCTTTATGCCTTTCCGCCTATTCCCCTTCTGCCCCGGGTGGTTTGGCGCATCTGAGTGTCCAGGGTGACTGTGTTGTTGTTAGCTCTGTTCTGGTGCCGCCGGAGTTGGCTCCCCTCTCTGTTGGAGCTTCGTTCCTAGGAACCTTGGCTGGTTCCGAGGTGGCCGTGTCCCCTTCAAGGGGATCTGCGGTTAGAATTCCACCGGATGCAATGGGCGGTGTGGCTATTGCTCAGTTTAGGTTGATATCTCAGGGGTTCTCAGATCCTGTAGTTGAGTCCAAATGGATGCTCTTAGACCCTCCACTCTGAAGGTGTTAGGCAGACATTGGGGCCATTTCCGAGACTGGTATGGGCAGTCTGAGATCCCTCCCCTGCGTTCTGGCCTCTGATATCCTTCGGTTCCTCCAGGAGGGGTTTTGACAGGGGCCTGGCAGTTTTTCCAGGCTTCGCTCTCAGCGGGCCTCCATGAAATTCCTTTTGGGGGACTCTGACGGTCACTTGGATGGGGAGGTGTTGGTGGGGAAGTTGATCCAGGGTTTTTCTTCTTCCCTTCCTTGTGCTGATAAAGGGTTTTTCCTTTTGGGATCTCCCTCTTGTATTACGGTTCCTTCACGGGCCTCCTTTTGAGCCCATTTCCGAGATTGATATCAAACATCTTACACTGAAATCTGCTTTTCTTATTGCCCTCACTTCTGCCCGTAGGCTTGGGGAGATTGGGGCTCTCTTATGTCACGCTCCTTTCCTGAGGGTGCTGCCAGACTCGGTGGTGCCGGGGTGTGGTCCGAAGTTTCTCCCTTCAGTTGTCTCTCGGGTTTCACACCTCTCAGGGTCTGGTTCTCCCTGACTTCTTTCATGATCCAAGAACACCTGAGGAGGTGGCTCGGCTTAACATTGATGTCCGGCGGGACGCGTTGGAGTATTTGGCTTGGTTTGCCTTTTCCACCAATCTGATAGTCTTCTCATTGCTTGTGGTCTGGCTAGGGCTGGGCATAACGCATCTGTGGTTTCCATTTTCCGGTGGTTCCGGGTTGTGATCTCTAGGGCCTATGTGGCTTCTGGCCTGCCTGTGCCTGCGCACAATCAGGGGCGGTCTACCAGGGGTTTCGCGGCTTCCTGGCCCGATGTAAGGAGGGTTTTTCTCTGCAAGAGATTTGTATGGCTGCCGCCTTGGCTGGTCTAGGCATTTTCATCAACCGCTATGGGTTGAGTTTCTCCCACTCGGGGGTTGGTTCCTTCGTGGTTGGAGTTTTTTGTCTGTGGGGATGTGATTTAAGAGTTAATGTGGGTGTGTTTTGCTGCACTGTTTTTGGCTCTGTCTCATTGGGACCTTTTCCCCGTTGATGCTTTGGTATACCTCATGAAGTAAGTACTGGGACGAGGAAGAGTGGACGTGGAGGTAATGCTCTGATTACTTACCGGTAATCTTCATTACTCCTAGTCCTACTCTTCCTCGTCACAGTACTGACGACCCTCCTCACCCTCCCTGCGGGGAAGGTCCCATGCTCCGGCTTGGTAATATGAAACTGAGTGACATGGATGTGGGGGAGGAGTTATAGGGATTTAAAGAAATAGAAGAAGGTCCTGCGTCGGAGGCGGGTGCCTCATGAAGTAAGTACTGTGACGAGGAAGAGTAGGACTAGGAGTAATGAAGATTACCGGTAAGTAATCAGAGCATGGCAGCCTGGAAGGGCACAGATGTCTTTCCTAAGGCTGGCCCAGCCACGCCCTTTCCTTAATTGTTCTCATGTTTAGTCTTCTCAGTTGGTAAACTCACAGGTGTTCACAAGTTGTGTGCTCTTGCATGGAGGTTACCTGCCTAGGGTCTCATCTGGTTTCTCTCCGCCCTGGTAGATGTGGAATTTCTCCAAGCCAGGGTGGACCTTGAGGTGAAAGTGCGCATTGAGTGCTGTGCTCTGGTGTCTGCCGCATTGTCATGTTCACTGTAATTGTTCACAAGCAACAGAAGCAGCTTGTTTACTTTTCTGGCCATGCAGTGCATTTCCATGGGGCATTTCACACGGGTGGGCTCTCTCGTTGGTGGCTATGAAATCCTCTTCAAGGTAGCTCAGCCACATGGCGTAGCTCAGCGGTAGGATAGCTCAGCGGCAACATGCTCGCCTTCCAAGCAAGACGATGTGGAGCACGCAGGTTCGATCCCCGGGTATGCGCTTTATTATAAATAACCTATCAAATCATGGCCTAACCAAAGCTGCATCATCTTGTGGTAATCAATGGGAGGTGTGGCAAGTTCAGTAGTTGGGGAACCCTCTAGTGGTCACGTTTGGTGCACACATGACCAGGATCCAGCAGGCCTGCTTTCGTAGGTGGGTGGAATTGCTCTGGTTGCTGGTCTGTTTTTGCCCTCTACTGATGTTTCATTATAGTTATTATATTTTATTTTCTGGTGATGTTGATGCTGTGAGTCTGCTCTAGGGCTTTACCACCACCATTACCGGCGCCGTTAATCTCTTTCCGCCAGCCTCGTAATGAGGCCCACTGGTTTTTAAATGTATTCATGGCTTGATGCCAGCCTATCTTTCAGCCAAAATCGTCCCTTACCAACAAGACCAATCCCTGAGGTCATCAGAGGGACGCCTTCTAATGGTCCCATTCTCAAAATCAGTCACTTATGGGAACAGATGCTTCTCATGTATGGTAAAAAAACAAGGGGGGTCTTGGGAGTCTCTCTGCCGGACATTAGTCCCGGTTACGAGAGACTTGCCCAGAGTCTGTAGCTCACTATCTTTCACAGAGGAGAAATATCCCAAACATATCAGTCTTTGTCCTGCCCTGTGGCAGTCCAGCACCAAAATGCCAGGCAATTCTCCTCTGAACAAGAGTACCAACAGCAACCCCAGACACGTTTCGGTCTGGTTGGACCTCATCACTAGGGAGGAGCTGTGCCTCTCTAAGAATAGAGAAGGGGTCCAAGTCTGGATTCCCCTAGTAACTTATGGTGAGACCCAAAGTTACTTAGATATGCAAAAAACAAGGAGGGGTCATGTATGGCTCCACAGCTCTGGAATAATTTCCTGTTTGACTTAAGGAGAATCTCTGGAGCTGTTCAGGAAAAAGCTAAAAACAAATCTTTTTCGGTAATGTCAGCTATCACTGCTGATTACATTTCCTTAAACACCAACTGCAGCCAGATGCATTTTTTTGCTTGGACCCATGGATATGCGCACTATAAATGCTATTAATTCATTCTCTCTCGCTCCTGCTCTTCTTACCTCCCAGCGCCATGATGCCCTAGTTGGTGAACGCAGCAGTTTCTAAATGCTATTAACATAACAAAGGAGTCCCGCTCCCAACTGCTCGCGCCCACTTCCACCACTGCTGTCAGCCCTGGACGCCATGCTGGTGGAAAACATACCTCACTCGCCATTGTTCCCTATGGCACCTTTCCCACCAGCGTGGCGTCCATGGCTGCTTAATGAATGGAAAACGGCTGTCTCACTTTTTGCCTTCATAAAGTATGGAATGTTGCCTATCTCGTTTTTCTATTAGAGCTCTGTGTTGACGGCATAGTCTAGTCGCAACACTTCTCTGGCCCTCGTGCACAGAGGCAGTGGATCTCCATGCTCTGATCCTGAGGACAGACTCTGAAACATGCAAGAGAGAGACTAGACTCCTGCCTCCCTTAGGCCTTTTAGAGTAGACTCATGCCTCGTATTCACTATTTTGCAATGGTTGCTATATGTACCCTCGCCTTCGCATTCCTGTTTTCTTATTCGTGCTCTTAGGATGCCTACTTGTGTTCACTACTTTGTGGATTGCATCTCCGCTCTTCCAGAGTTCTTCTGGGTGTGCACGCTTCTAGAATCCCAAATTTGATGGCAGCTCAGAGCACGGCTAGCTGCATGTAGTGGCAATGCATTTGCGTGTAGAAGAGATCTGGATTGTATTATTTTCTGATGCACTGTTGTGTGTAGTGTCATATTTTGGAGGATTGCACTGCACCAATGCATGGCATCCTAGTTAAAGTCAAAATAACGTTTTTGATTGAAGCTGGTTGTACTCTAGATTTTTATTCCATTTGCCTCATGTATTGTGGTGCAAGGTTTGGTGCGAATAAACACTTAGAATTGGTGCTTTGCATTGGCCAGCAGCTAAGCCTGGGAGATTCATGAATGATTTGCAAGGGACAGTTTCACACAAGAGTATGGACTTTGGAGTAACTCGTGTGCGTGTCTGGAATGCCAATATCATTGCACTGTTGTCCTTTTGCTGCAATTGCTGTTGCAGCAGAAGTAATTGTTGCATGATATCTGCACTGGGTGTATGTCAAAAATAAATGTAACAGAAGAAGGAGAGACTGTCAGGCCGATTCATGGAATAATTAGCGCGGCGCAAGTGGCCAAAAACGTGCGAATCGCAGTGGAATAGCGAAAATCGCAGTGCAAGTGCGAAAATCGCACGAAAAGCAGCGCACATCGATTCATGGAAGGCCGTGCGCGAGAAAACCATCGGATGTGCGATAAAAAAGTGCGCGGCGCACGTTGGCGCACAGGCCATCTAACTGCGTGCGCCAGGTCACAGCGAAAATCGCACAGGCCACAGCGAAAATCGCACATTGCGCGGCGCACGCAACAAAAGTAGGCGGAACACGGGGCGTAACACTCGGAATGGGGAACAACTTGCCAAAATGTGGGCGTCACGGGGGAAGTACAGGGTACAAGTGCGCGGAACGCCCACACGCTCGCCTACAACACGTATTCATGGAATAGAATGGGGCAAAAAAGCGCACGCTCAAACCAGCGCATAGGCACAAACACGACCGCCACAAGAAAGCAGGCGGTAGCGTCTCTGCGCCTGTAAGAAATGTGCACCAAAAGGTGCGCCAACAAATAGCACCTATATACAGCCATGATGAATGTCCTATACTGTGGCCCTCCAGGACAAATGACGTGCAAAGGGCTACCCACAAACACGGACACCCGCTGACAAAAAATACGTGTGCGTGTATACCGGGGTGCGCGGGAAGTCTCACACGCGATTTGTCAGGGTACGTGGATTTCAGGGGTGCGCGGGAAGTCTCACACGCGATTTGTCAGGGTACGTGGATTTCAGGGGTGCGCGGGAAGTTCCACACGCGATTTGTCAGGGTACGTGGATTACAGGGGTGCGCGGGAAGTCTCACACGCGATTTGTCAGGGTACGTGGATTGCAGGGGTGCGCGGGAAGTTCCACACGCGATTTGTCAGGGTACGTGGATTGCAGGGGTGCGCGGGAAGTCTCACACGCGATTTGTCAGGGTACGTGGATTGCAGGGGTGCGCGGGAAGTTCCACACGCGATTTGTCAGGGTACGTGGATTTCAGGGGTGCGCGGGAAGTTCCACACACGATTTGGCCGTGTACGTGGATTTCAGGGATACGCGGGAAGTACCACACGCGATTTGTCAGGGTACGTGGATTGCAGGGGTGCGCGGGAAGTTCCACACGCGATTTGTCAGGGTACATGGATTTCAGGGGTGCGCGGGAAGTTCCACACGCGATTTGGCCGTGTACGTGGATTTCAGGGGTGCGCGGGAAGTACCACACGCGATTTGTCAGGGTACGTGGATTGCAGGGGTGCGCGGGAAGTTCCACACGCGATTTCTCAGGGTACGTGGATTTCAGGGGTGCGCGGGAAGTTCCACACGCGATTTGGCCGTGTACGTGGATTTCAGGGGTGCGCGGGAAATACCACACGTGATTTGTCTGGGTACGTGGATTGCAGGGGTGCGCGGGAAGTTCCACACGCGATTTGTCAGGGTACGTGGATTTCAGGGGTGCGCGGGAAGTTCCACACGCGATTTGGCCGTGTATGTGGATTTCAGGGGTGTGCGGGAAGTTCCACACGCGATTTGGCCGGGTACGTGGATTTCAGGGGTGCGCGGGAAGTTCCACCCACGATTTGGCCGGGTAAGTGGATTTCAGGGGTGCACGGGAAGTTCCACATGCGATTTGGCCGTGTACGTGGATTTCAGGGGTGCGCGGGAAGTTCCACACGCGATTTGGCCGGGTACGTGGATTTCAGGGGTGCGCGGGAAGTTCCACACGCGATTTGGCTGTGTGCTCCCAGGTATTCCCTGTACACCCTCCATGGCCCCTGCAGGCAGCACACACCACAGGGGACTACCCTGCACACCTGCTCATGTCACCCAGCACCCCCACCCCCCAGCATCCAGGGGCACCCTCCACCAGGCCCCCACTCATGTCTCCCACCACCCCCACCCCCCAGCCACCAGGGGCAGCCTCCACGAGGCCCCCACCCATGTCTCCCACCACCCCCACCCCCCAGCATCCAGGGGCACCCTCCACCAGGCCCCCACTCATGTCTACCACCACCCCCACCCCCCAGCAGTGCAGGGGCACCCTCCACCAGGCCCCCACCCATGTCTCCCAGCACCCCCACCCCCCAGCCACCAGGGGCACCCTCCACCAGGCCCCCACTCATGTCCCCTATCACCCCCACCCGCCAGCATCCAGGGGCACCCTCCACCAGGCCCCCACCCATGTCTCCCACCACCCCCACCCCCCAGCCACCAGGGGCAGCCTCCACCAGGCCCCCACTCATGTCCCCTATCACCCCCACCCCCCAGCATCCAGGGGCACCCTCCACCAGGCCCCCTCTCATGTCTACCACCAAACCCACCCCCCAGCAGTGCAGGGGCAGCCTCCACCAGGCCCCCACTCATGTCCCCTATCACCCCCACCCCCCAGCAGTGCAGGGGCACCCTCCCCCAGGCCCCCACCCATGTCTCCCACCACCCCCACCCCCCAGCCACCAGGGGCAGCCTACACCAGGCCCCCACTCATGTCTCCCACCACCCCCACCCCCCAGCCACCAGGGGCAGCCTCCGCCAGGCCCCCACTCATGTCTCCCACCACCCCCACCCCCCAGCCACCAGGGGCACCCTCCACCAGGCCCCCACTCATGTCTCCCACCACCCCCACCCCCCAGCCACCAGGGGCAGCCTCCACCAGGCCCCCACCCATGTCTCCCACCACCCCCACCCCCCAGCCACCAGGGGCAGCCTCCACCAGGCCCCCACCCATGTCTCCCACCACCCCCACCCCCCAGCAGTGCAGGGGCAGCCTCCACCAGGCCCCACTCATGTCCCCTATCACCCCCACCCCCCAGCAGTGCAGGGGCACCCTCCACCAGGCCCCCACCCATGTCTCCCACCACCCCCACCCCCCAGCCACCAGGGGCAGCCTACACCAGGCCCCCACTCATGTCTCCCACCACCCCCACCCCCCAGCCACCAGGGGCACCCTCCACCAGGCCCCCACCCATGTCTCCCACCCCCCCCCCCCACCCACCAGCAGTGCAGGGGCAGCCTCCACCAGGCCACCACTCATGTCTCCCACCACCCCCACCCCCCCAGCCACCAGGGGCACCCTCCACCAGGCCCCCACTCATGTCTCCCACCACCCCCACCCCCCCAGCATCCAGGGGCACCCTCCACCAGGCCCCCACTCATGTCTACCACCACCCCCACCCCCCAGCAGTGCAGGGGCACCCTCCACCAGGCCCCCACCCATGTCTCCCACCACCCCCACCCCCCAGCAGTGCAGGGGCAGCCTCCACCAGGCCCCCACTCATGTCCCCTATCACCCCCACCCCCAGCAGTGCAGGGGCACCCTCCACCAGGCCCCCACCCATGTCTCCCACCACCCCCACCCCCCAGCCACCAGGGGCAGCCTACACCAGGCCCCCACTCATGTCTCCCACCACCCCCACCCCCCAGCCACCAGGGCCAGCCTCCACCAGGCCCCCACTCATGTCTCCCACCACCCCCACCCCCCAGCCACCAGGGGCACCCTCCACCAGGCCCCCACCCATGTCTCCCACCACCCCCACCCCCCAGCCACCAGGGGCAGCCTCCACCAGGCCCCCACTCATGTCTCCCACCACCCCCACCCCCCAGCAGTGCAGGGGCACCCTCCACCAGGCCCCCACTCATGTCCTCTATCACCCCCACCCCCCAGCAGTGCAGGGGCATCCTCCACCAGGCCCCCACCCACGTCTCCCACCACCCCCACCCCCCAGCCACCAGGGGCAGCCTCCACCAGGCCCCCACTCATGTCCCCTATCACCCCCACCCCCCAGCATCCAGGGGCACCCTCCACCAGGCCCCCACTCATGTCTACCACCACCCCCACCCCCCAGCAGTGCAGGGGCACCCTCCACCAGGCCCCCACCCATGTCTCCCACCACCCCCACCCCCCAGCCACCAGGGGCACCCTCCACCAGGCCCCCACCCATGTCTCCCACCACCCCCACCCCCCAGCAGTGCAGGGGCAGCCTCCACCAGGCCCCCACCCATGTCTCCCACCACCCCCACCCCCCAGCCACCAGGGGCAGCCTCCACCAGGCCCCCACTCATGTCCCCTATCACCCCCACCCCCCAGCAGTGCAGGGGCACCCTCCACCAGGCCCCCACCCATGTCTCCCACCACCCCCACCCCCACCCCCCAGCCACCAGGGGCAGCCTCCACCAGGCCCCCACTCATGTCCCCTATCACCCCCACCCCCCAGCATCCAGGGGCACCCTCCACCAGGCCCCCACTCATGTCTACCACCACCCCCACCCCCCAGCAGTGCAGGGGCACCCTCCACCAGGCCCCCACCCATGTCTCCCACCACCCCCACCCCCCAGCCACCAGGGGCACCCTCCACCAGGCCCCCACCCATGTCTCCCACCACCCCCACCCCCCAGCAGTGCAGGGGCACCCTCCACCAGGCCCCCACCCATGTCTCCCACCACCCCCACCCCCCAGCCACCAGCGGCAGCCTACACCAGGCCCCCACTCATGTCTCCCACCACCCCCACCCCCCAGCCACCAGGGGCAGCCTCCACCAGGCCCCCACTCATGTCTCCCACCACCCCCACCCCCCAGCCACCAGGGGCACCCTCCACCAGGCCCCCACTCATGTCTCCCACCACCCCCACCCCCCAGCATCCAGGGGCACCCTCCACCAGGCCCCCACTCATGCCTACCACCACCCCCACCCCCAGCAGTGCAGGGGCACCCTCCACCAGGCCCCCACCCATGTCTCCCACCACCCCCACCCCCCAGCAGTGCAGGGGCAGCCTCCACCAGGCCCCCACTCATGTCCCCTATCACCCCCACCCCCCAACAGTGCAGGGGCACCCTCCACCAGGCCCCCACCCATGTCTCCCACCACCCACACCCCCCAGCCACCAGGGGCAGCCTACACCAGGCCCCCACTCATGTCTCCCAACCCCCCCACCCCCCAGCCACCAGGGCCAGCCTCCACCAGGCCCCCACTCATGTCTCC
This sequence comes from Ambystoma mexicanum, assembly GCF_040938575.1. Classification (NCBI taxonomy): domain Eukaryota; kingdom Metazoa; phylum Chordata; class Amphibia; order Caudata; family Ambystomatidae; genus Ambystoma; species Ambystoma mexicanum. Next base: position 1,497,031,649 of record NC_090932.1, on the reverse strand, counting down.
CACCACCCCCACCCCCCAGCCACCAGGGGCACCCTCCACCAGGCCCCCACCCATGTCTCCCACCACCCCCACCACCCCCACCCCCCAGCCACCAGGGGCAGCCTCCACCAGGCCCCCACCCATGTCTCCCACCACCCCCACCCCCCAGCAGTGCAGGGGCACCCTCCACCAGGCCCCCTCTCATGTCCCCTATCACCCCCACACCCCAGCAGTGCAGGGGCACCCTCCACCAGGCCCCCACCCATGTCTCCCACCACCCCCACCCCCCAGCCACCAGGGGCAGCCCCCACCAGGCCCCCACTCATGTCCCCTATCACCCCCACCCCCCAGCATCCAGGGGCACCCTCCACCAGGCCCCCACTCATGTCTACCACCACCCCCACCCCCCAGCCACCAGGGGCAGCCTCCACCAGGCCCCCACTCATGTCCCCTATCACCCCCACCCCCCAGCATCCAGGGGCAGCCTCCACCAGGCCCCCACTCATGTCCCCTATCACCCCCACCCCCCAGCAGTGCAGGGGCACCCTCCACCAGGCCCCCACCCATGTCTCCCTGCACCCGGGTCCTCACAATCACCAACCATGTGCGTAATGGTCAGCCTCCACAGCCAAAAGGCCCTACCAAGTAACCCATTCACCCACATGGAAATGGAAATTACATGTTACACCCCCAACGTACATAAAGCAAATGAACCCATGTCTGTCACACACAATGGTTGCAAATGAATTTGAAAACCCCCAACATGACATGCATGAAACCAATGAGATGATACCACACAGTGAAGTATGAAAACAAAATTGTATTAAAAAAATATGAATGCAAATGAAATGAAACAAATTACAATGCCAATGAAAAAAAGAAAAGGTGCATGTCCGTCCAAAAAAATTAAAAACACCAAATCCAAAAAAAATGTACTTCAAAGTCACATTAAAAATGAAATCAATCCGACAGAAAAAAATTAAATCCAAACACCATTGCTCCATGGAGAAGAAATAAAAAATTAAACAATAAAACAATCCAATGAAGAACTATGTACAAAATATCCAAGGGTCCATGAGCCCAACTGAACAAAGGAAACCTACAAAAAACCCTAACAAAAATGCAACTATATACAAAAAGTGGAGCTGTGTCCGTCGACTCCAAATCATAAGAATAAACAAATGAAACCTAAAACTAAAGAACTATATACAAAGGCAGCGGGCAAGTCCAGCGGCTCACTCCGTAGTGTTCCGGGCCAGGGCATCATCAAACTCCTCGTCTATGTCCCGGAGGCGGTCCTGTTCCATGGCCCCGAGGTTCCGCAGGGACGACGCCATCTGCTCCTCCAACCCCCTGCGGATTGCCTCGAGGCACTCGGCCCGCCTCAGGGCCCTCCGCATGGAGTTCTCCGCCCTGACCATCGTGAGCCGCTCCTCTTCCGCCCGCCGCTGCTCTGCACCTATCTGCTGGCCCAACCGCAGCCACACGGAAGACACTTCCTGTCCTGGGTCCTCCTGCCCTCCGGCCGATGCCTGCCCCTCCGATGTTGATGGCCCCGAGCCATGATGCCTCCCACGTTGACTCTGCTGCTGCCTCCGACGCAACTGCCTCTGCCAGCACGACGGCATCCAGGCTGATGGAATCCACCGATGCCGTTGTGCACGTGCCCTGCCTGATGATGCCGGCACATCCTCCATCTGCTGGGGTACAGTTGCTGTGGTGTCCACCCCTGCTTGACCTCTGACTCCCGACTGTCTCAGGGATGGGATCCCCACCGAGCTGGCTGCATAGGTCAGGGCAGGTCCACAGGGGGCCCTGGTGGCATCTGGGCCGGAAGACGGCAAGGAGAACGACCGGCGTATAGCCTCCACAGAGGAGGAGAGGGCCGCCATATTGGCCGACACATGCAGGAAACCCCCGAACATGGAAGATCCCAATTGGGCCACGTCGGCACGGTGCTCTTCGTGATGATGTGCGTGCTCCTCCCGGGAAGCACGCACGTCATCACGAATTGCACCCGCGCGCATCGCAACCCCAATCAGGACCTTCTCCATACGGACACGGGTCCCCTCGTCCGCAGGTGGAGGGGAGTCAGGTGACATGGACATCCCCCCTACCTGCGTACGGGCCTGGGACGGGGCATCCCTGCTGGTGCATGGTGGTGCACTCACAGGGTCAGGGACAGCGACATGCACAGGCCCCTCCACGGTGACCTGTGCTGCCTCCTGCCCCTGGACTGCACCACTTGCACCGGCAGGGATGCCCCCACCAGGCCCCATGTGTGCCCCTGTGGCGGCCTCCTCCTCCTCTGTGGAAACCACCAACCTGGATGGCTCCTCACCGTCTTCCACCGTAGCAGGCCCCTGTGGGGGCTCACCCACCCCTTCCTCTGCAGGCGTGGGGGCATCCCCGCCGCCTTGCTCCACAGCGCCGTCTCCGCCCTCTTCTTCACTAGCCGCTGCGTAGAGGGAGACAAAGAACACAAGCATCAGGGTACTGTACAATGGTCCCCTAGACAGGAAGCAATAGCAGATGAGTACCACTGTCAAAGTACACTTCCATCATGTCCCTCCACAACACATGGGTCAGTCCAGGCAAAACACACACAGTAACAGGCATGGTGCATGCCATGGACATTTCCATACATGTCCAATGGACTCTTGAAACATACAATGATATGGAACTCACATGCATCATGGGTCATGCCTATCACATGCACACACTTCACCTCAGTCACATCCATCTGGCCCCATACACCCCAAACACAGCGGATACAAGGGTAACTATGCTGCATCAGTGAATCTGTGCATTGTCACACACATGTGTCATGCATCCATGGCATGCACAAGTCACAGACACGCAGGTCAGGCACACAGACATGGCTACCATATATGTACCTGGCATCAGCACCCATCCCTCACCCCCACCCATGTCCAGGAACAGAGACTGGCATGCTCTCATGTTTAAAATCTGCATAGGGCTCCCCATGTGGCATTTAAACACATGCAACAACCATGTGGTTCACACATCACTGGTCGCACATGCATTACCATGATGTCCCTGCACACATACATGCATACATGGCCTATGTCACACATACAGGCAAGTATCAGAGAATCAGCACACCGCAACATGCCCTGTCTCACACAGCAATGCTTGGACACTTACCGCTCAACTCCAGACGGGTCTCCCTCTCAAGGATCTGGGCGTGGAGCGCTGGGCGTACGCGTTCCAGGACCCTCATCTGGATGGAACTCATGCGGCCCCGGCCCCGGCCCCCTTCCACGAGGCGCCGGGCCTTCACGAGGGTCCTGGACCTCAAGTCCTCCCAGCGCTTCTTGATCTTCTGGACGTCGCGGGTTGCCACCCCCTCCGCGTTGATGGCAACCACACAGTCGGCCCACATCCTCTCCGTCCTTCCTTGCTGGCGCGGGACGATCCAAAGAGGGCATCATACTGCCCCAGGACATGCTCCACCAGGACACCAACTTCGGTGGCAGTGAAGCTGGTGCCCCTCTGCCCCTCTGGCCTGGGGTTGCCACTGGTGCCAGATGTGGAAGTGCCCGAATTGGCAACCCCAGAGGCAGGTGTGGGTGGGCAACTGGGTCCTGGGGCTGGGCTGTGGAGCGATGTAATCCCAGTCGGGAGTCTTCAGTTCCAGCAGGGGTGGACACAGCAACTGGACCCCTGCAGATGGCTGATGTGCAGGCACCAAATGGCAGGGCACGGTGGCAGCAGGCAGGCAGGCAGGCAGCAGCAGATGGCACGTGGGAGGCTGCTGGGGGCACTGGGGGGCAGTAATTCGGCCTTCTGGGCAGGAGCGTGGTCTTCCGTGTGTTTTCGCGTGGCCAGCTTGATACGGAGTGATTTGGCACGTGAAAATCCTGCACGTCAGCGTGAAATTCGAGGAAAGGCCCTTAGCGCGTAAGCGCGTCAGCACGCATACGCGATTCTATTGGACCAAAGGCCCTCAGCGCGTAAGCGCGTCTGTGACGTGACCCGCACGGGTGTTTCCCACACAGCACATGATGACGGAGCACACGTGGAAAGACTGCACGTCAGAGTGTCATCGCGTGTAATTGGACAAAAGTGCGCTTACACGCGATTGGCCTATGTACGTGTATTTCAGGGGTGCGCGGGCACTTACACACGCAAGTACGTCAGCGCACCTGTATCCCGGGGTGCGCGGGAATTTCCACACGCTATTGGACTGGGTACTGGATTTCAGGGGTGCGCGGGTCACACGCTCGCCTACAACAGGCGCAACGCATAAATTTGTGCGCTAACAAAATAACAAGCTCAGACCCAGGATGAACATACCGTTCCTAGCAGCAGTGGCCGTGGGCTACCAAAGGAGGAGGAGGAGGATAGTCAGGGCCAGAATATTCACACCCAGAACCAGCCTTTTCGGGATGCCTGATGACCAGGTGTATGGGAGGTACAGGTTTCCACCACACATAATACTGGACCTGGTGAGTGAGTGGGAGGATGACCTCACATCACCCACCCTGTGCTCCCAAGCACTCAGCCCCCTGGAGAAGGTCCTCAATGTACTGCACTTCTTAGCCACTGGATCATTTCAGCGGACAAGTGCCATAGTGGGTGGGGTATCACAGGCCACCCAGTCACGCTGCCTACACCAGGTCTTGAACATCATCACTGCACGCCCATCAGTCCGCAGGCACATATACCTGCCCAGAACACCTGCAGAAAGGCATGCTGCCGCCCTGGATTTTTACGGTGTGGCACGATTCCCCAAAGTGCTACGTGCCATCGACTGCACCCATGTGGCTCTACGTCCCCCCAGGGCATCAGAGCACATCTATAGGAACCGCAAGCACTGGCATTCCATCAACGTGCAGGTAGTATGTAATGCCAAGGGAATCATCACCTCAGTATATGCCAACTATCCCGGGTCCACCCACGACAGCTTCATTTACCGAATGTCCACCCTAAGCCGGGACCTAGAAGCTGGGCGGCATGGCGATACATGGCTGCTTGGTGAGTATGAATGCCACTGCACATGCATGCATGTCAGATACTGAGCAAGGTCACAACCCCACCAATGATAACAATCACCACCTCCACAGGGGACAGTGCCTACCCTCTCAGCCCCCACATGATGACGCCAATTCGGAACCCCACCACGCCACCCGAGGTAAGATATAACACAGCCCACATTACAACCCGGGGCATAGTGGAGCGCACATTCGGAGTGCTAAAGTCACGCTTTCGCTCCCTTGACCGTTCTGGCGGGCAGCTGTTATACGCTCCCCCAGTAGTGTGCAGGATCATAGTGGCAGCATGTGTCCTGCACAACGTTGCAACATGCCGGGGCCTGGCCGTGGACATGGTGGTGGCCCCACATCCCCAACACATGCACAGCCGCTGCGCATGGGAGGGGAAAGGGCACGGGGGGAGGCAGCCCGTACACAGCTAGTGGCTAATTACTTCACATAGAAATCACACCCCTATGGAGTGCACACTGCCCTGGCACATTCCATCTGACAATCAATGATGACTCAACCTGACACTGATCCTGAATGCCTGGAGAATCAACCGTGAAAACCATATCAGCCTGAGATTGTTCACCTGGAAGTGTTACAATGTGTGCATCCCTACCCACACAGACACCACCAAGGCAGTTTCGTGAAGAAACACATTCAAGCAGCTAAAATGAATACCCACTTGCAAAATGCAACAAGAGGACAGTGCCATGTCAGCCAACCCATCCCCAGCACCGCCACACGACACACCGTGCCATGTCATGCTATTTGCAGGTAAACAAAGTAATCCCCACAACATGACACAAGTGTCACAATGTACAGTGTCCCTAATTGAAACTTGCAACACCTGAAATGCTCACAGCAATGCAGGACCAACAACAAACTTGAGCAGGTACTACCATTAACATGACATCACAAATGTAATAAATTAGTAGTCTCACCACCTGGAAATGCCTGCATTCCCACCACTTCCAACTGTACAGTGTTGGCGCCATGTAGAGTTGTAGGTGCACTGCTGCCAACATGGACCCCATCTCCAAACTAGAGGGCCTTGTGTAGACATGAGGAAGGGACCTGCAAATTGGGAGGTAGACACAGATGATGAGTTACACATCAATGCAACATGCAGTGTACAACACAACAGCAATATGCACTAGGAATGTATACACAGTATTGACTAGACTACCCACACATGTAGTGGGAGTCCAATGTCACCATGTACGTCAATGTCACTTGGGCACATCCTTTGCAAGCCCATGGAAACGGGAAGCAGGAGGGATGTGTGTGACTCAAACCCAAGCATCTGAACCAAATACATGACAAGCCTGCATGTGCCCAGCCACAATGCAGCGTATGCCCACAGGAACCACGGAAGGCAACAAATTGTCCCAAAAAAATTGGGAAAAATAAAAATAAAAAAAAAAATAAAAAAAAATAAAAAATGGCCATTGATGGGCCCGGGGGGGTTGGGGAGGCCACCCAGGAGGTCCGAGGACAGGGTGCACACCAAAACCCACCTGTGTGGATCCTGGGGAAAAAAAACACCTCCATGGGCTCATGGCCCACACGGCTACCCTATTGTGGGAGTATCACTGCTGTCGCTATTATCACCCTGTGCAGCTGCATCCGGAGGTGGTTGCACTATGGGAGGCAGCCCACGCAAGGCCCTAGTCTGCTCCTCCATGGCTGCAAGCATGCGGGTGTGGTAGGTCTCGTTCTGGAGGATGAGTGTGCGGAGGTCCCCATGCAACAACTCACGGGATGCCCGGACCTCCGCCCTCGTTGCCTGCATCTCAGCTGAGAGCGTACGGGTGAGATGCTCCAGCTGCTGTTCTGTCCTTTAGTGTGTTGAAGCCTCAAGCTCAACAAGAGTCGTCCTGAGGTGAAGGAGCTCCTGCCTCAGGGCTTCCCTGTGGCCCTGGGACTCTATGGAGATGGCCTCCTGCAGAGTCGCCAGTGCCGCCCGCCTGTCCCTGTTGGACGCCAACATGTCCTCCCTGTGTGACTGGCAGATGGAGTCGGTTGCCTGCTGTAGTCGCTCCATCAGCCTTTCAGGGGGGACAATGGAAGTGGCCACCCTATCCATGGCCTGAGCCATCATCTCGGATGATGCTGCCTGTTGGGTTGCCATACCGTAAATGGATTGCTCCCATGCGGTATTGCCAGGTGGCGTACGGCCACCACGTCGGGGGGCACCACACCTATCTGGGGCAAGGCGAACTGCGCCTTGCTGTGCCGGCACTGCCTGAGGCTGCAGGACTGCATTCCCCCTCTGATCTGCTGGCCCAGGAACAGGATCAGATGTCGCGGAGTGTGACCCTGCATCCGTAACCACCAAAGGCGTAGCTGCCAACACTGACATCCCCATTGAGGGTTCTGACCCTGGTGCAGGTGGGTGGGACAGAACAGAATCCCTCCCTGGAACACTCACCTGCGACGGCACGTAGGTCTCATCATCCGAATCAACACCTGAGTACAGCTCGGGGAGGTGCAGCCAGAGACACCCCTTGAGAGCACGACCTGCAGCACTTGTGGGTTCTCACCCACCACCACACCACGTCCCTCACTGGTGGTTGGTCGGCCCTCGGACCCCTCCTGGGTCTGCACCATCTCCACAACCCCAGCAGTATCAGGTGCGTCTTCCCCTGCAAAGACATGAAAACAAAGAAATGGAAACAGGCATTAGCACCATGGCACACAATGAGGGCTGAGAAGCAAGAGAACCAGTACTTGATTGACACATGTCACACATGACTAAAACCCTCCCATGCATGCACCCTCACTGCATATGAAGGGCAGGCAAATGGCACACACTGATAACACCAAGATGGAAGATGAACACATTTTCTGCATGCTGCCTGGCAGTGGCATCACACATTGGCCTGTGATTGCCAGGTGAAACACACATGCCATCACACAGATGGCATGTACCATTGCTATTGAGTGAAGATGGAGAGGAGGGCAGCACCTATTCATTCAGTCCAGTTCCCGCATGTAATAGCTTTTATAATTCAAACAGGTCAGATTTTTCACCTGGAGCTGCCAGTCCAAAATGGTCCAATTGCACAGGGACATGTGTGAACAAATGATATCCAGGTAACAAAGTCACTCCACTTTACCATAGCCATGTCAGACATGTGACTAGAGGACTGAGAAATGCCTAGTAAAAGTGGTGGAATGCAAACAATCTGCCTGAATGAACAGAGAAAAATAAGCAACAATGTTGTGGCAAGGTGACACTTCAAGGGCAACTGGCGTGCTGTTGGGCTAGATGTCTACTGTTGGCAGAAGGGATACTGCTATGGCCAAATGCAGCTGCGCAGGATGTATTGCATGAAGCACATGGCTGACCCATACGACTCAGGCGCACACACTCTCACCTGGCACACAAACAGAAGCCCTCACACACACACCATGCACATGGATGACACACACATGCATGTGCACTCACCGGACAATGCCTCGTAATCAGGCAGATCTCCCACGCCTTGGATCTGTTCCTCCGTGACGTAGGTCCCAGCGACTGACTCATGTGGAGTGAGTTCCATGTCCACTACTGGAGACCCACCTCCAGTCACTAGAGTTGCGGCATGACTTGAGGCCAGCTTATTCTTTGCCCTGCGCTTTAGGTAATTCCAGTGCTTATAGCAATCATTGGCTGTGCGCCTCACGATTCCAAGGGCACTTACGATGTCCGCAACGGTCTGCCAGTGTGCCTGGCGTTGTGCAGGTGTGGTCTTGGATCCTGCAACAATGACCATCTCGTTATCATGTCCGGACACATACTCGACAAGTGCATTCAGTTCGTCATCCGTGAAGCTGGGCTTCCTCGACGGGCCGGACTGTGTAGCCGTGTCTGGGGCATCAGCCTGTGCCGGACGAGCACTCTTCCTCTTCCGCTTGGAAGGTGGTGGTGATCCTGAGTGTCCTGCGCCGCTCTGGACACTAGGGGCAGGAGCCCTGGTGGACTCTGTATCAGGAGTGTGGGATTGCACACTCAGCATGGGAGTTGGTGCAGGCATTGGCTCAAGTGTAATGGTGTCAGGGGGAATGTCAGCAGGATGGACTAGGACCGACACTGTCCTGGCTGGGTGTGTGAGAGCTGGGGTGGATGGAGCCGCAGCTGCCCCTGCAGCCTCTCCGCCCTGCCTACTTGGGGCAGCAGATGACCTTGCTGTCCCAGATCCACGTGGCATGATGACATCAACGTGCACCAGCGCACGTGTCATAGGCCTGCTGACCTGGAAGTCAGCCATGGAGTCAGCCAGGTCTGGTGCCACAATGGGCTGGTCCAACAAGGGCTGAGCATGGATGGTGTCAGCCACATCAGCCTCAACGGGAGGGGGGGGGGATTATGGGTGCCCTTGACTGGTCCTCCACACATGGGGGACAGGCTCACCCTGCAAGTAACGACCACGTCCCCTACCGGATCCACCACGGCCACCACTTGTGGCTCTTCCACCTTTGCCACCCTTACGGAATCCTCGCCTCCCAGCCATGGCACTGATGTTAATGTGCGTATGGGAGTGGCTGTAAACTATTGTCCTGGGCAATTGGGGGTCAAAGGGGTTGGGTACCAGATGGTAATTGTACCATAGTGCTCTAGCAAGGCTGAATGTAACCCCTGGGGAAAGATGATGGGTCACGCTACGCACAGGAGGCCCAAAAAAGGGAGATGACGTGCACGCAACCCCTCCTAGACCACGTGTGCAGAAAGAAAATCCTGCACTACGCTGTGGCACCCAGTAACACAAGAATGAACGTATGCGTGTCACACGCAGCCTAGAATGACCTCTGAAGGGGTAGGCTACACACGGGGCAAGCACAGATGTTAGATACGTGCGTGACTCACCGTCTGCCAGGTAAAAGAGCGTGAAAAAGGAGCGCGTTTGGTTGGCAACACCCCCGCCAAAAGAAGATTTGTACGCTGTCTGAGGAGACAGGACAACAGTAGAAGGGAACACTGTTTGAGGGAACAGGCCCAGGTAAACCAGTAAAAGAGAAAAAAGAGAAAAAGCTGTCAGAGGTAACAGGGAGTACGAACTTGAAACGCTGTGAAGTAAATCGCGTGTGAAACGACAAGAAGTACAGAATTCACCCACTCGCTCTCCACGAAAAGCACGTACAAGGAAATGGTGTTCTACACGTACCTGTTATACAGGCCCACACGTCCAGCGTCACTTACGCGGCGTGTACGCGCTAGGGCCATTTCCACCAATTACACGCTTTGTCACTTCTGCGTGTAGGGCCATTTCCACCAATTACACGCTATGTCACTTCTGCGTGTAGGGCCATTTTCACCAATTACACGCTTTGTCACTGCCGCGTGTACGTGCTAGGCCCATTCCCACCAATTACACGCTTTGACACTCGGACGTGTCTTTCATTTTTTTCACACGCAACATTTTCCAACGTGTGCCCAATTCAACGTGCACGTGACTTCATAGACGCGCATACGCTGGCGACGCGTTTACGCGCTAAGGGCCTTTCCTCGAATTACATGCAGACGTGTTGGATTTTCACGTGCCAAATCACTCCGTATCAAGCTGGCCACGCGTTCACACACGGAAGACCACGCTCCTGCCCAGAAGGCCAAATTACTGCCCCCCAGAGCCCTGAGCACGCTCCCACCTGCCATCTGCTGCTGCCTGACTGCCTGCTCTCCACGTGCCCTGCCATTTGCTGCCTGCACATCAGCCAGGGGTGCTGTTGCGGTGACCACCCCTGCTGGAACCAAAGACTCCCGACTGATTTTACATCGCCCCACAGCCCAGCCCCAGGACCCAGTTGCCCACCCACTCCTGCCTCTGGGGTTGCCATGTCGGGCACTGCAACATCTGGCACCAGTGGCAACCCCCGGCCAAGGAGGCAGAGGGGCACCAGCTTCACTGCCACCGAAGTTGGTGTCCTGGTGGAGCATGTCCTGGGGCAGTATGATGCCCTCTTCGGAAGGTTGCGCGCCGACAAGGAAGGACGGACTCGGATCTGGATGGACATCGTGACTGCCATCAACGCGGAGGAGGTGGCAGTCCGCGACTACGAACGTGTCAGGAAGCGCTGGGAGGACTTCAGGTCCAGGACCCTCAACAAGGCCCGGCGCCTCCTGAAGGCAGCGGATGCTAAGGGGCGCCGGGGCCACTTGTTGGAAGATCAGATGAGGGTCCTGGAACGCATATCCCCAGTGCTCCACATCCAGGTCCTTGAGAAGCAGACCCGTCTGGAGTCGAGTGTTAAGTGTACATGCATACTGATTGTAAGCTGTGCGTGTGGTGGTGTGCCAGGAGTGTGCAGGTTGAACATGTATTTTTATGTGGCCAAGTAGGGGGGGTGTACAGGGCCGTGAGGGTGACACATGCGAGGGGTCTCATGTGTGACACATGGATGGTGCGTGTGTGTGTGGGCTTGCATGGCACAGGATGTGGAGGAATGATTGTCAGGTGTGACATGGATGTCGATCATAACACTGCGACAGTTGGCGGAGGTGTACACATGCATGCAAGTTTGGTGTTGTGTGTGCATGTGTAGTGTACTCCCTATGTTGCATTTGATGTGTGGATGACCTTTGGCTGCTCATGCTGTTGTATGTGAATGGATGGTGCTGGCTGTTGCATTATGGCTGTGGTATGGCTCATGTGTGCAAGTTGAAATGACATGTGTGTTGGGGATTGTGATGCCATGTCTGAGGTTTACCAATGCCACTCATGTATAACTGTCATGTGTGTATGAGTCCATTTTACAGTGCCCTGATGCCTGTGTTTTCTTTCTCCCTGTCTGCAGCGTCAACTGATGAAGAGGGCGGAGAAGGTGCTGTGGAGCACAGCGGCAGGGGTCGCACCACCAGCCGGAGACGCAAGGCCCGGATCCCCTCCCAGGTTGTGATCTCGTCGGGGAGTGAGGAGTCCGGTGCCGCGTCCCAGGCCGCAGCTGCTGAGGGGAGGTCCAAGAGGCAGAGGTTGGAGTTGGACTCCTCGGCAGCAGAAGGGGCAGCTGGGACCCCACAGGGCCCAACGGGGGAAGATGGCACGGAGTCATCCAGGTTGGTGGGGGGTTTGGTGGAGGAGGAGGCCGTGCAAGCGACAGTGGCGGGGTCTGGAGGTGGGGATTCCACTGGTGCTAGTGGTGCAGTGCAGGATCAGGGACAGGAGGCAGCACAGGCCGCCGCGGAGGTGCCTGTGTGCAATCCTGTCCCTGCTCCTGTCACTGCATCATCTTGCACCAGCGGGGATGCCTACCTCCAGACCCGTTCTCAGGGAGAGGATTGGCTTACGACACCTGGCCTTCCACTCCCTGCGGATGTGGCTATCCTGCACCAGGTTGTGCCTGTCCAGGGTGGGGTGGCGTTGCGTCAACGGGCCATGCGAGCTGACCTGCAGTCTTTTCATGATGAGTCTGCACGTCTTCTCGCATGGCTCGTTGACCGCGTTGACCCACTGGGACAGCTCACCAGGGCTGGATTCCTCCGTTTCCTGGACCTTGTTTCGACCCCCTTCTCCACAGAACCCCCTATGCCCCAGTCGTCCTCCATGCCATCTTCCCACCCATGTGTCACCTGGGTGCCCTGTGGAGCTGCCTCCGACCGTGCGGCCAGGCTGGTGGACAACAGATCCCTGCCACAGTCGGGAGTCGGACGTCCGGCAGGGGTGGCCACATCAACAACTGCACCCCAGCTGGAGGAGGATGTGCAGGCACCATCGGACAGGGCACATGGACAGCAGCAGCTGCAGCAGCAGGAGGCTGTAGGTGGGAGCCACGATAGCTCGGGGCCTTCAACATCGGAGGGGCAGGCATCGGCCGGAGGGCAGGAGGACCCTGGACGGGAAGTGTCTTCCGTGTGGCAGCGGTTGGGCCACGCCATAGATGCGGAGCGGCGGCAGGCAGAAGAGGCGCGGCTCACGATGGTCAGGGCGGAGAACTCCATGCGGAGGGCCCTGAGGCGGGCAGAGTGCCTCGAGGCAATCCGCAGGGAGTTGGAGGTGAACATGTCGGCGTCCCTGCGGACCCTCGGGGCCATGGAACAGGACCGCCTCCGGGACATAGACGAGGAGTTCGATGATGCCCTGGCCCGGAACACCACTAAGTGAGCCGCTGGACTGGCCCGCCGCCATTGTATATAGTTATTTAGTGATAGGTTTCCTTTGCAGTTTATTTTTCTTTGGAGTCGACGGACACTGCTCCACCTTTTGTATATAGTTCCATTTTAGATAGGTTTCTTGGTAGGTTTCATTTCTTCTCTTGGGATGATGGACCCTGAATACGTTGTACATAGTTGGACTTTGGATTTGGATATTTTTTTAACTATGAATATTTTTTGCCATGGAGCAATGGTTTTCTATTTCTTTTTTACCTTCGTTTACTTTTCATGGACTTGAACTTTGGAAGATATTTTTTCATATTGTCATTTATTGATTTCATTTTGAAAAGAGACAGCCTGCTTGATTTTTTAATTATTTTACTTGTGTATTTTGGTTGATTTTAATAGCCATTGCTGTTGTTTTTAATACATTATTTTGATTTTTTCATTCTTCAATGTGTGGTTTCATCTCATTGTTTTCATGCATGTCATGATATGGGTTTTCAGGTTCCCTTGCAACTATTGTGTGTGTGTGAGACACATGTGTTGATTTACATTGTTTCCATTGGAGTAGTATCATGGGCACATGTAATACTTGGTTGTGTCTTTGGGCTGTGGTAGCTTGCCATGAGGCACATGCTTGAGGATTGTCAGGGCCTGTGGGCAGGGGGGCATGAGTGGGGGCCTGGTGGAGGGTGCCCCTGGTGGCTGGGGGGTGGGGGTGGTGGGAGACATGAGTGGGGGCCTGGTGGAGGCTGCCCCTGCACTGCTGGGGGGTGGGGGTGGTGGGAGACATGGGCGGGGGCCTGGTGGAGGGTGCCCCTGGTGGCTGGGGGGTGGGGGTGGTGGGAGACATGGGTGGGGGCCTGGTGGAGGCTGCCCCTGGTGGCTGGGGGGTGGGTGTGGTGGGATACATGAGTGGGGGCCTGGTGGAGGGTGCCCCTGGTGGCTGGGGGGTGGGGGTGGTGGGAGACATGAGTGGGGGCCTGGTGGAGGGTGCCCCTGCACTGCTGGGGGGTGGGGGTGGTGGGAGACATGAGTGGGGGCCTGGTGGAGGCTGCCCCTGCACTGCTGGGGGGTGGGGGTGGTGGGAGACATGAGTGGGGGCCTGGTGGAGGGTGCCCCTGGTGGCTGGGGGGTGGGGGTCGTGGGATACATGGGTGGGGGCCTGGTGGAGGCTGCCCCTGCACTGCTGGGGGGTGCGGGTGGTGGGAGACATGAGTGGGGGCCTGGTGGAGGGTGCCCCTGGTGGCTGGGGGGTGGGGGTGGTGGGAGACATGAGTGGGGGCCTGGTGGAGGGTGCCCCTGGTGGCTGGGGGGTGGGGGTGGTGGGAGACATGGGTGGGGGCCTGGTGGAGGCTGCCCCTGCACTGCTGGGGGGTGGGGGTGGTGGGATACATGGGTGGGGGCCTGGTGGAGGGTGCCCCTGGTGGCTGGGGGGTGGGGGTGGTGGTAGACATGAGTGGGGGCCTGGTGGAGGCTGCCCCTGCACTGCTGGGGGGTGGGGGTGGTGGTAGACATGAGTGGGGGCCTGGTGGAGGCTGCCCCTGGTGGCTGGGGGGTGGGGGTGGTGGGAGACATGAGTGGGGGCCTGGTGGAGGGTGCCCCTGGTGGCCGGGGGGTTGGGGTGGTGGGAGACATGAGTGGGGGCCTGGTGGAGGGTGCCCCTGCACTGCTGGGGGGTGGGGGTGGTGGGAGACATGAGTGGGGGCCTGGTGGAGGGTGCCCCTGCACTGCTGGGGGGTGGGGGTGGTGGGAGACATGGGTGGGGGCCTGGTGGAGGGTGCCCCTGGTGGCTGGGGGGTGGGGGTGGTGGTAGACATGAGTGGGGGCCTGGTGGAGGCTGCCCCTGCACTGCTGGGGGGTGGGGGTGGTGGGAGACATGAGTGGGGGCCTGGTGGAGGCTGGCCCTGCACTGCTGGGGGGTGGGGGTGGTGGGAGACATGAGTGGGGGCCTGGTGGAGGCTGCCCCTGCACTGCTGGGGGGTGGGGGTGGTGGGAGACATGAGTGAGGGCCTGGTGGAGGCTGCCCCTGCACTGCTGGGGGGTGGGGGTGGTGGGAGACATGAGTGGGGGCGTGGTGGAGGGTGCCCCTGCACTGCTGGGGGGTGGGGGTGGTGGGAGACATGGGTGGGGGCCTGGTGGAGGGTGCCCCTGGTGGCTGGGGGGTGTGGGTGGTGGGATACATGGGTGGGGGCCTGGTGGAGGCTGCCCCTGGTGGCTGGGGGGTGGGGGTGGTGGGAGACATGAGTGGGGGCCTGGTGGAGGCTGCCCCTGGTGGCTGGGGGGTGGGGGTGGTGGGATACATGAGTGGGGGCCTGGTGGAGGGCGCCCCTGGTGGCTGGGGGGTGGGGGTGGTGGGAGACATGAGTGGGGGCCTGGTGGAGGGTGCCCCTGCACTGCTGGGGGGTGGGGGTGGTGGGAGACATGAGTGGGGGCCTGGTGGAGGCTGCCCCTGCACTGCTGGGGGGTGGGGGTGGTGGGAGACATGAGTGGGGGCCTGGTGGAGGCTGCCCCTGGTGGCTGGGGGGTGGGGGTGGTGGGAGACATGAGTGGGGGCCTGGTGGAGGGTGCCCCTGGTGGCTGGGGGGTGGGGGTGGTGGGAGACATGGGTGGGGGCCTGGTGGAGGGTGCCCCTGGTGGCTGGGGGGTGGGGGTGGTGGGAGACATGGGTGGGGGCCTGGTGGAGGCTGCCCCTGCACTGCTGGGGGGTGGGGGTGGTGGGAAACATGGGTGGGGGCCTGGTGGAGGGTGCCCCTGGTGGCTGGGGGGTGGGGGTGGTGGTAGACATGAGTGGGGGCCTGGTGGAGGCTGCCCCTGCACTGCTGGGGGGTGGGAGTGGTGGTAGACATGAGTGGGGGCCTGGTGGAGGCTGCCCCTGGTGGCTGGGGGGTGGGGGTGGTGGGAGACATGAGTGGGGGCCTGGTGGAGGGTGCCCCTGGTGGCTGGGGGGTGGGGGTGGTGGGAGACATGAGTGGGGGCCTGGTGGAGGGTGCCCCTGCACTGCTGGGGGGTGGGGGTGGTGGGAGACACGAGTGGGGGCCTGGTGGAGGGTGCCCCTGCACTGCTGGGGGGTGGGGGTGGTGGGAGACATGGGTGGGGGCCTGGTGGAGGGTGCCCCTGGTGGCTGGGGGGTGGGGGTGGTGGTAGACATGAGTGGGGGCCTGGTGGAGGCTGCCCCTGCACTGCTGGGGGGTGGGGGTGGTGGGAGACATGAGTGGGGGCCTGGTGGAGGCTGCCCCTGCACTGCTGGGGGGTGGGGGTGGTGGGAGACATGAGTGGGGGCCTGGTGGAGGCTGCCCCTGCTGGCTGGGGGGTGGGGGTGGTGGGAGACATGAGTGGGGGCCTGGTGGAGGGTGCCCCTGGTGGCTGGGGGGTGGGGGTGGTGGGAGACATGGGTGGGGGCCTGGTGGAGGGTGCCCCTGCACTGCTGGGGGTGGGGGTGGTGGGAGACATGAGTGGGGGCCTGGTGGAGGGTGCCCCTGCACTGCTGGGGGGTGGGGGTGGTGGGAGACATGGGTGGGGGCCTGGTGGAGGGTGCCCCTGGTGGCTGGGGGGTGGGGGTGGTGGTAGACATGAGTGGGGGCCTGGTGGAGGCTGCCCCTGCACTGCTGGGGGGTGGGGGTGGTGGGAGACATGAGTGGGGGCCTGGTGGAGGCTGCCCCTGCACTGCTGGGGGGTGGGGGTGGTGGGAGACATGAGTGGGGGCCTGGTGGAGGCTGCCCCTGCTGGCTGGGGGGTGGGGGTGGTGGGAGACATGAGTGGGGGCCTGGTGGAGGGTGCCCCTGGTGGCTGGGGGGGTGGGGGTGGTGGGAGACATGGGTGGGGGCCTGGTGGAGGGTGCCCCTGCACTGCTGGGGGTGGGGGTGGTGGGAGACATGAGTGGGGGCCTGGTGGAGGGTGCCCCTGCACTGCTGGGGGGTGGGGGTGGTGGGAGACATGGGTGGGGGCCTGGTGGAGGGTTCCCCTGGTGGCTGGGGGGTGGGGGTGGTGGGAGACATGAGTGGGGGCCTGGTGGAGGCTGCCCCTGGTGGCTGGGGGGTGGGGTGGTGGGATACATGAGTGGGGGCCTGGTGGAGGGCGCCCCTGGTGGCTGGGGGGTGGGGGTGGTGGGAGACATGAGTGGGGGCCTGGTGGAGGGTGCCCCTGCACTGCTGGGGGGTGGGGGTGGTGGGAGACATGAGTGGGGGCCTGGTGGAGGCTGCCCCTGCACTGCTGGGGGGTGGGGGTGGTGGGAGACATGAGTGGGGGCCTGGTGGAGGCTGCCCCTGGTGGCTGGGGGGTGGGGGTGGTGGGAGACATGAGTGGGGGCCTGGTGGAGGGTGCCCCTGGTGGCTGGGGGGTGGGGGTGGTGGGAGACATGGGTGGGGGCCTGGTGGAGGGTGCCCCTGGTGGCTGGGGGGTGGGGGTGGTGGGAGACATGGGTGGGGGCCTGGTGGAGGCTGCCCCTGCACTGCTGGGGGGTGGGGGTGGTGGGAAACATGGGTGGGGGCCTGGTGGAGGGTGCCCCTGGTGGCTGGGGGGTGGGGGTGGTGGGAGACATGGGTGGGGGCCTGGTGGAGGGTGCCCCTGGTGGCTGGGGGGTGTGGGTGGTGGGAGACATGGGTGGGGGCCTGGTGGAGGCTGCCCCTGCACTGCTGGGGGGTGTGGGTGGTGGGAAACATGGGTGGGGGCCTGGTGGAGGGTGCCCCTGGTGGCTGGGGGGTGGGGGTGGTGGGAGACATGAGTGGGGGCCTGGTGGAGGCTGCCCCTGCACTGCTGGGGGGTGGGGGTGGTGGGAGACATGGGTGGGGGCCTGGTGGAGGGTGCCCCTGTTGGCTGGGGGGTGGGGGTGGTGGGAGACATGGGTGGGGGCCTGGTGGAGGCTGTCCCTGCACTGCTGGGGGGTGGAGGTGGTGGGATACACGGGTGGGGGCCTGGTGGAGGGTGCCCCTGGTGGCTGGGGGGTGGGGGTGGTGGTAGACATGAGTGGGGGCCTGGTGGAGGCTGCCCCTGCACTGCTGGGGGGTGGGGGTGGTGGGAGACATGAGTGGGGGCCTGGTGGAGGCTGCCCCTGCACTGCTGGGGGGTGGGGGTGGTGGGAGACATGAGTGGGGGCCTGGTGGAGGCTGCCCCTGCACTGCTGGGGGGTGGGGGTGCAGGGGGACATGAGCAGGTGTGCAGGGTAGTCCCCTGTTTTGTGGGCTGCCTGCAGGGGCCGTGGAGGGTGTACAGGGAACACCTGTGAGGACCCACCCAGCCTAATCGCGTGTGTAACTTCCCACGCACCCCTGTAATACACGTACCAAGCCAAATCGCGTGTGATAATTCCCGCGCACCCCTGTGATACATGTACCTGGCCAAATCGCATGTGAGAATTCCCGCGCACCCCTGTAATACACGTACCCAGCCGAATCGCGTGTACAACTTCCCGTGTACCCCTGGAATACATGTACCCAGCCAAATCGCGTGTGATAATTCCCGCGTACCCCTGTGATACACGTGCCCTGGCTAATCGCGTGTAAAACTTCACGCGTACCCCTGTAATACACGTACCCTGGCCAATCGCGTGTTAAACTTCCCGCGTACCCCTGTAATACACGTACCCTGGCTAATCGCGTGTATTACTTCACGCGTACCCCTGATATGCACGTTACCCGCTTTGCGTTCCTTGTTTGGCAGCCCTGTAAACTGGTCCAGGGTTAGCGCAGCCCTTTGCGATGATTTTGCGATTTTGATGGCTTTTCCTTGCGCGAGGGCGTTCTTGGGGGCGTTACTGGCGCTGCTGCAGGGTCGCTGCGATACTCTGCGCCACGGCTGGTTTGGGAGCCTAAAATCCATGAATACGCTGTGCGCGGAAATCGGTTTTAGCGCACGTGCCTGGCGCAGACAATCGCACGCGGACACTCTGCGCCAGCCGCTTGCGACACTTTTCTGCGAAATTCTATGAATTACCCTGTGTATATTACCAGAACAATGTTTTTTTAATGTGAGAGGTGGATGGGCCTCAGTTGTACAGACCTGATAGGGAAATCATACTGGTTCAATTAGACACACTCAAAGACACATTGGTGGTGAACAAGACTAGTTATACAGGTATTTACTCCATGAACGAGTACTTCAGATTAAAAGAGAGAAATCTGAAACGAATGTAATAAAGGTATGCTTTTACTCTTTAGGTCATATTCCCAATGTCATTGGCGCAATTGATTGTATTCATGTTCTATGGGTACCGTCTCAAGTACAAGAAAACATGTTCTGTAATTGAAAGATTGCTTATTTCATGAACTTTAAAATTCAATGCACAGCTGATCTAATATTATTCAGGTGCTATGCAAACTTTGCAGTGTCTGTATCTTTCAACGCACAGTTCTGACCAGATGTATCAAGGCTCTGCTAGGTCATAGGAATTAAATGATTGGTCAGTGTGTTACTTTCACTATAAAATGTTTGTGTTTTTACAAATGTCTTTCAGTTGACTCCCGAGAGGGACTGTTTTCTTCTGTTTAACAAGGGTAGTACATGCCATTTTAAGGCACAGATATTCATACCTATTCTAAGCCTTGCAAACTGTGGAGAATAATGCTACAACTCTGATCACATATGCACTCATTGCATGATTGAGAGAGTGCTTTGTTTGATAAAAACCCAGATGGAGATGTTGGAATATTTCTGGTGAAGTTTTGCAATATGCACCTGAAACGATGTGCAGAATTGTATTGCTGTGTTTCATGCCGCACAATATTACTACCAAAAGAAAGATACACCTCTGACATCTTGGATGATGACAATGAGGGCCTCTTCCAACAACCACAAGAGAAAGACACAACCGTGAATGAGGGCATGCTAATACCAAAAGAAGTTATGCAGAACTGCATTCTTTATCAATGTACGCACACAGCATGCCCAAATGTAAACTTCTTCTAATGGTGATATACCACGCTTCATGAGAAATACGTTTACAAATCTTGGCATTTAACCCTATGTTCATTACCATGAATGTACTCCTTTACTTCAGGAATCATTTTTCTTTTGACATTTTTGGGAATGTTACAGGAATCACGAGCACACAGCTGTGAAACTAGAATCATGGGTAGAACAGATTGCAACACAATTAAACACAAGATCTATGTATAATGGAGGAAAGGAAGCTGGCCTGGGGAAGGTAGGCTTATTTCTGTATAAGCTGGAATCCACACAAATTGGACAAAGACAAGGAGATTGAGTTAGATATAGGCTTAATAAAGAATAAAAGTTAATATTGCATTGGTGTAAACAGCATATTCTTTAAATGCATTTTCGCACCCGGACAAAGGACTAGGCCTAGGGCAAACATTCCCTTTTTGCAAAAATGCATTGACAGAATGTGTTTTTGCACTATAGACATTTTTGGTATTCAGGGTTACTATGTGGGTGATTGAAAGCTAGTATATACAAGACCTGGGGGCCAAGTGGTGGTTAATGATACCTTATCAGATATGTTTAAACTTTCAAATAGAATCAGAGAGGGGGTGTTCATTGTGGGCCCTAGTATTTACCCTGGTAATAGAAGCATGCATGAGAGCATTACCTCCTTGTCCGTCCCTTATTCCAGAAAGATCACCAGACAGCCGGCGCAGCTATACTCTGGATGCTGGAACACCACCTTTTAGTCACAGGCCCTGCCCAGCATAAACCTATATCATAATTATAGAAAGAAAATAATTACTGATATTAAGGCATGAGCCCGCAATATGTCAAGAGCCACCCATTTCCGAGTCATATTGCTCAAAATCCTCTGGCCCAAATGGCCACCGATATCCTAAAAGGGAAAAACATATTTACAACAGGAACCATCCACAGTTCATCTCCAACTAGCACGGTACTGCTTACCTGCTGGAGAGGGCAAACCTGTCTTCATAAGAGACAGAAGAAATAGGACTTCTTGGTGAGTAAGAGGAGCTTTTATACACTGTTTAGGGGAGGGGTTTAAAAAATGGGAAGAGATAATGTATTTTAGGGGGCTTGTGATGCACATGTGTCACGGGTGAGGACTCAACTCATAGGGGAAGTACTGTGACAAGTGTAAGGGAGACATGGTCTCACAAGTTTGACACTGACACAAGAGTTACAAGTTTCAAAACCTCTATTCAATTCTTGGGGTTTGGAAAAACTCCTATGTTGCCCTATGGCTAAGATGGGAATAGTCTCTACCATCAAATAATAAAGAAAACACAGTCCTAGTCAGTCTATGTCAAATCAAAATGGCCTATACTAACAAAACCTAATGCCTGCACTATCTCTTATACAAAAAGTGTGTAAAGGGGAATGTGTATGCAAAGGAAAGGCTGTGTTATAACATAAATGATCAGGGTGGCTGAGTCAGCTCTCCTCCCCACGTTGGACAGCACGGATAAGGCAGCCCCCATAAACAGGGCGACGCTCTCTGGTTCAGGTTATAAAAAAAGGCAGTTCAAAACGTGGGTTGAGGCCCACTTGGCCTTCAACATTAAAGTCACTTATTCCAGCTTTCCAAAAGTTCTTTCGCAGTTCAACAAAAGTTCACGTAGGTCTCCCTCTATCAGGCTCGGACCCCTCAAGGCATCAATAGTTCATGTAGGTCTCCCTCAGATGGGCTTGGACCTTTCAAACAAAAAGTACCTGATTCAACGTAGATCTCCCTCAGCCAGGCTCGGACCTCGTAATCACAGCACTTGCAGGGGTTTCCTTCCCCAAGCTGAGAGAGAGATCCCTGCGGTCTAGCAAGTGAGACACCCTTTGGTTTCTCACACAAGGAACACCTCGACTTGGAGTAATGTAGGTTACCCGTAAGTAATTGGGCAATTATGGAAGGATGAAAGATGTACTCTTAGTAGAAGACATTTTGGTGCTCACAAAATAACCTAGTAGATCAATTCCTAGATTGTCAGAGAGTATTGCGGAATGTGAGTGTATCTATGGGTACAAAGTGAGCTGGCAGATGTCTTGAAAACCTGCCTTTCCCAATGGGATGTAATAAGATGCAGTTCTCGAGAGGGAAACTGAGATGGAATCAGCTCTCATAAAAGTATGTTTGCATACATTTATCAAAGCAATGTAAAATAATCCACCAGGCCCACGATGACCCATTTCTGGAAGGATCAAACAGGACCTAGCAGGTGATCATTACTGAATATGTCACTTTGGGAAATGGTAATGAACGGCCTTGAAATTATTGTCTACCCTAAAAAACCCATATTTGAAATGAGGTATATAACTGGCTTACCAGACTACACTATTGGTGGCTTCCTCTGGGGGAGGGGAAGGGGTGTAAAAGGCTAATCTGCAAAGGTGTAACTTTGCCTGCTTGCCAGGTAGGTTTGAATTTAAAGCACCAGAGACTATTTCAAAGCAGTTTCTTGTTATCGAAGGCAGCGAAGAGGGGAAAGGGAAAAGGGGGGGGGATAGGAGCATGCTTTCTTGGGTGGGATTAGAGAACAAGATGGCATTCCCACCCAAGTAAACACTATATGCAAAGAATTGCCCAAACTAGCTGGTCTTACGAACAATGAGCAACGCTTTCGGGAAAGCTGAAAGGACATCCACACTTCAATTTAATTCCCCACATGCGGATAGCCTGGAAATCAAGCCTCAGCTGAAGCTGATGGAATACTCAGGCTGTTCTCTAAAGATGTGTCATATTTATAATGAAGGAGGTATTAAGCCTCTCTGGGAGTTGCCGAAAGATTTAAATATTCCAGATTTGAGGGAGGGGATGCCCAGAGAGCTGGTGTAGGGACGGAATAATCTGAATAGGGGGACTTTGACCCCAACAGTGCCACTATCATCAATCATTAATGGCAAACATTCTCTGGAAAAAGAAAGCTATGGGCGATGGACCAACTCTTGATGAGGACAATTAAGACTCGGAAACCAGATGGAGAGGAACTGGAGGAAAGTATAGGTGCACAGAAATGGGCAAATGTCTACAGGAATACTGATCAATGCCCCCAAGATCGACATATTTAATGGCTGCAGCAGAGGGCAATGTTAGGCTTTGCTGTTCTACTGAGGGAATGCATAAGAGGGGCTTGTAAGACGCCACTACCTCCTGCAATTGTGAATAAAGAATAAAGGACCACTGACTCACATGTTGCGGGATTGTCAGTAGGTTCAGCCATACTAGTATGAAGTAGGCAAGAGAACAAAGGTAGACATTTATACTGAATTGTTATTGTTTTGTTCTCTTTCTCCTTTTTTCTCTTTTTTTTCTCTCTTTCGAAATGGTGTCTTGTTCAGTTTTTCTTTTGGAAGTTTTTTGCTTTTTTTTCCTTGTTTGTGTTTTTGTATTTGATGATGTATTTTATGGTGATTTTAACTGTTATACAAGAGGATATGGAAGTTTTTTATTTTATTTCTTTAATTCCTCAATTGTTAAAGGTTTGAAATAAACCAATAAAAAAAACCATGTTAGTCATGAGCAGACAAGCCTGGTACTTGCCAACAAATCTGCTTGCTAAAGGGAGCAATGCCCTGTGCTAAGCATGCCCTGTTCCAAAGAGAACGAGTAAGGTACTGGAAATCCATGCACAGGCCCAGAAATTAAACCTGGCACAAAGATACTAAACATTGAATGATCAGAGGAGACCTCCTTTCTGGCATGTGGTGACATGTGTAGCTTCTCCAGTATACAGTCAAACTTTATGGAAGGGTATGCATGGCCTTTGCCATGAGTAACCAAGGAAACAGAGAATGCCCCTTTTCTCCTTTTCTTTCATCCAGCTTCCTCCGACCCTGTACCCTTACCCGATAAGCCCCAAAATAGGAACATGACAGACAAGCAATATTTAATGTACTGTTCCACATTGGAACATATATATAGATAGATATATAGATATATATATATATAGAGATAGGTATAGATATATATATATATAGATATAATTGATCTTTGAAAGCTAGGTGATTATCTGTGTTACCAGTGAGTTAAAATTGAAATGTTAATGTTGCCAATGTTTTTCTGTGCACTGGCATGATGATAAACTGGTGTGTATTTGGCTGTAAGTGGGACGTTAATACATTGTGCAAACTGCCAATAAAAACAGCTAAATGTAAAAATGTCTACAATGAGCGTTTCTCCTTTATCATGGTTGGTGATTCAAAGGACCACACTCGCGTGGTACTAGCCTGGATATGATCTTGTGACCCACACCAAACACCTCCTCATCTGCTGTGTTGTTACTTAGGATAGTGCAAGAAATGAGTGGTGACTCTTGTTAGGGACAATTCTCATTGCTGTGCCAATTCCCTTCAACCTTAGAGACCTCCAGCTTTTTTGCTGGACTTTGAGACTTTTGATTTTCTATCCTGGATTGAGTGAGACCTTTTTCTCACTTTCTCATGTATTTTAAATCTGATTTGGACACTGTGCTTCTTTTGGTTTTGAAGTCTGACAAACTCCATAGGCATCACCTTTTGTATTGTGACACACAGCACCTTCAGTGCAGTGTCACAGAGAAGTCCTTTGGATTTCTCTAAAGGTTAAAATACCTTCTGTTGGGTAAACTACTGTTCCCACGAGTAGTAAAGTGAAATTGACTTTACTTACCTGTTTTGCCTATGTAGGCGCAGTACAACCCATCTTATGTGGAAGTACTGGGGGCGTTACTTAGTACCCCCTTTTCCTACCTACTCATGTAACATCACGACTTTTAATGACTGGTGACAGTGGTTTAATTTTCCTACCATTGTGCGTTTTTACCACAGGCTGAATCCTCAGCTGCAGTACTGCACCCATGGGTGCACATTTTTTCAAAATGGCCCGGTCTTCTTTATTAGCCATGTCTTGCTTGTGAGGTCTTTCTTGGGTTTTGCTCTGCGTGCCAAATCAGGTTTCGCCCCATTTTTCATTTTTCTTTGTCGGACTTCAACTCTGGAGCCCACCTCTGGCTCCAGGGTGTCTGGCAGGGCAGGAAGCCAGGGAGATGCCCAAAACTCCCTGTCCTTAGTCTCACTGGGAACCTGAATGCACCCAGTGCTGGTTGGCTGGCTGGCTGTCCTTGCAGGACAGCCACCCTGCTGTGTGAGAGACAGCTAGGCTGCAAATGAATGGGAGAAACATGCATAAAAGGAGAGGCCTCTTGGACAGAAGGCAGAGTCAACCACTCGATGACAAATCTGAAGAAAGAAACTGGAAGAGAAGCTTGCTGCACCCTCCTGGACCATTGGTTTGCCCGGTGAAGACCTGCTGCGATGCTGAAGCTCTGGATTTCGTATCGACTAGAGAAGCTTGGAACGGACGACTTCTTCCCTTGGGTTGGTGGGACCAACTGATCCCAAGACAAACTTTACTGGAATCCCTCTCCCTGCTGACTGTACTTCCTTACTGCTGATCGAACCGAATGCCAGGGGTCAGGAACATCAGGAACGAGTGCATCATCATTAGGCAGGACGGAGCTCCAGGAAGATCCTGAGGGCCCTCCCGAAGCAGGATGACCCAAGCCTGAGCCACCACAACAGAGTGCTGGACCCCAGAAGCAAGGGAATCCCACAAGGTGTCCAAGCGCCGCAGTGGTGCTATTTGCCTGTAGCTGAAACCGCAAAGTGCCGCTGATTTGGAAAGAGCCCGTTGCTGCCGCCGACCTTCAAACTGAAGTACAGGAGTCCTCCAGACTTCCTCCCTCTTGTCTCCACGACTGAGGCCCAGGAACCGCAGGACTGCAACCTGAATAGAAGCTGGCTGGATCCTCTTCTTCAAACCTAAGGTAATGTCTTGACTAAAGGGATACTTACCTGTTTTGGTCTATAGCGTATCCGTCTCACTGGAAACTTACAGTAGCTGCTTTTCTGCAGAGTTGCTTGCATCTTTACTTTCACAAGCCTTACAGCTTATGACCCAACAGTGATTAATTTCTACAAACTCTCTATATAACATCGTGCAAGACCTTTGTGCGATCTACAAGAAGTACCACAGGTTCCCTAGACTTTGTTCAATTGACATTGGCTGTCCTGGCTCCCTGCAGACTCTTCTGACACATTGACTTTGTGTTTAACTGTCCCTCATTGGTGGTACATAAGATACTTGTATTGCTGGGAAAGGGTTAACCTATACTTCTTTGGGGGATTGTAACCTACTTACCTGTTCAGAGAACTTGCTAACCTTCATTTCCTTCCCTAACCTTTTCCTTTTTCCACAACCCCAGTATTGCATTAAGTGTTAAAGTGATACATCAATGTCCACAGTGTCCTAGCAATTGAAGTCACCTCCGGGTGTAGGAAGTGTGCATGTGTGACATCCCAAAAGGGTATCTACAGACCTAAAGCTGAGGAAGTGTATTTTGAAGTGTATTTTATTGTTGCATATTGCCCTTTCTAAGGAAGGCTTATTTTAAAACTGTTAAATTAATAAAACATTATTTTACTAGACAACCTTGAGTATAAATGTTATTTGAATTCTTGCCATTGTGAATCTCTATGTTTCATCTCTGCATCTCTACAGCTCACAATTACCCGTCTTGAGATGTGTCTGGCTGCTCGGTCTCTCTACCAACTTCTGTAGTACAGACCTATACCAATAGTTGTGTTTTTATTGCCAAGAGGATAAGGCTGGTGTAGTCTCCCACAGGGTTACTATATACAATCTTGCCTAACAACTCTCATGTAAGACTGATGTTGTGGATGTATCATTATGTTGCTGCTCTATATTGCATCTTCCTTATTTGATCTTGCAGTCCTCTTTCCTTCAGTTTATGTAAGAGATGATATCCTCTGTTTGCTTTTTCAGTAGCAAGGGAAGTGTTGTAAATGATATGATATAATATGATATGGCATTTATAACACGCCTGTACACAAGTGTTTCTGTTCACAAAGCATTACTGTTGCTGGTCACAGCAAGCTTTATCAGCATCATGACATGTGACACAGTCCCCTGCCTGTCCCTTGCAGTAGAATTTCGGGTGGCCATTGAGCCTGGGTGCCACCACCTGCTAGAAGGTGCCACCACCTGCTAGAATGTGCAGATCCCAGTGAAGTTGTCTGGGAACCCCCTGATCTACCCCACCATGCTCCAGTCTTTTGGCTGGAGATTGTCTCGTCCCTTTCCCTCAGTGTATGCAACATCCAAGACACCAGTACCACTGTGGTGCAACTATCTCCAAATAATCTTCCACAAGATTTGGTTACATGCCATTCGCATACTGTTTGTTCACCGAGTGTGAGCACTCAGAAACCCATCCGAAGGATACCCAACAATTACCAGGTCCATGAAAAAGATTTACATGGGCACCCTTTTGTAAAAACTAGGAGCCTTTTAACGCATCATAAAATAAATGAGTCTACCAAGGGTTTACTCCCAACCCAAATCACACCAAAAAAATGGAATCTCAAGAGAATCTGAAGAAGAAGCAGTCTCCGGAAGACAAACTGGACTAACATTGGGAAATGCTATATTAAAGAGCAGAAATTATCAAAGGGAAACAAGAAGGCTTCTTTGATTTCCCCCCGGTTGTTTGGACGTAAAGTTCCTTTGATCCTATATGCAGACGATACCATTCTCATGGATCACTCCTGAGTGGGATTACAGAGACTAATAGATTCTTTCATAGAATACACAAGACTGAACCATTTAGTGATCAATAAAAGGAAAACCAAATTGTTGTCCTTTTCGGGTAAAAATAAATGGAAGAACCCGGGGTAGCATCTAGCTGGGGGAAAACTCGAAAGCGGTGAAGACCTTACATACTTGGGATTTAGACTGTTGATTCGTCCTAATCGCCAAACGTTGGAAGATATGATTAGGGTAAAGGCAAGAGTGTTTGGTTTCCAGATGAGGCACTTTTTAAGGAGGTTTGGATAGTTCACTGTGACCTCAATAAGGACGTTCTATTTGGCCAAGGTATCTCCTGCACTAATTTATGGAGTTCAAAAGTACCAGTCCCTATATGAATTTGATTTCACCATTTTCGAGAGACTGGTTTGTAAAATAGCACTGTCCCTTCCGATGAGTGTCCCGATGGTCACACTACGGTTTATAGTCATAATCTCGAATACAAATATGTGGAAAGTCATAATGTCGAAAAAATAAAGTCGAAAACAAAAATGTCGAATTTCTTTTTTTTGTTGATTTTTATTCGAAATGGGGGGGTTCCCCCCCCCCAACCCCCCTTTTTAAATTTTTTTTTTATGTTTTACCCCTTTTTTTTTACCACCGGAACCCCAAAAAAACATGTAAATTTAAAAAAAAAACAGTTCGACATTTTTGTTTTCGACATTATTATTTCGACATTATTGTAATTCGACATTTTGTTTTCGAGATAATGACTGGACACCTCACACTACATTTCGAACTTGGCTTGGCTTCTTTAAATATACACATTCTCTGGAACCATTTGTTTTATGTGAGAAATGTATGACTCCTCCAGACCAGTCCCTGTTTGAAATAATTGGGAAAAGAGCACAGGGGGAAGAGAATCCCTTTGTCAAGGTCTGCGCAAAGGCCATGTTACTGAGGGGCAAAGACCTGGCATAGGGTATTTCCGACCGCCGAGCATTGAAAAAGAAGTTGTTTTCCCCTGACTGGTGTGATACTTATGGTTCCATTGCCAGCTATAAATCCTTGGAAAGCCTGGCCAGAGTTAAGGAAAAATATGGAGTGCCCTCACTATACTTGCACCTTTTTCCCTCTCCCACTGTGAGAGAGGTATACATGCATTTTTGCTTAAATTTGCTGAGAACAAGGGATAACCCGTCAAGGAAATAGGAGCCGGATGCACCTATCTCTTGCAGGTTCTGCGTGCTTGAAACAGAGACACTAAACACATCATCCTAGGGTGTCGATGTCTAGATGGAAAAAGAATTTTGCATTTTGGACGTTTTGGTCAATACTTTTAATTTTGTTTTAAATTAAGTCCCATAGGAATGTTTTTTTACTACCCCCCCTCAATATCTTTGATTTTTGCACTGTTGCACTTTATGAAGGACATTGGCTTCACTGAATGATCCTGGGGGATATTGGTCTTACTGCATGGTATGCTCTATATTTATGAATTGATGTCCTTGATTTGATATTGTTGTATCATGAATTGATGCAAGTTGTTTTGTAAAGGGAAACAAGGTCAGTATTCACATTGCATCGAACCAGCCTAACATGGTCAGAAGGAAGTCTTCAAAATCATCCAAGAATAAAAGAACCCTGCAGTCTGAATGTCAGCTTCTACGCAAGAACCACGTGACTTCATCGAAAAATACTTCAGCAACATAATTACACAAATCCAGGAGCATCTGGATGGGAAAGGCCCAGCAGTGCTATGGCCAGCTGCAAAGGTGATACCCACAGATGCTCCTGTGCGTTCTTTGCCTCCTTTCTGCCTTTTTTCCACTAAGGACCTGCTCTCCACCATCAACTCCAGCAACCTAGCGAGATGTTCAGAAGACCCGTGCTCCCGGTATTTACAAAGTATAGCTATGGTGCCAGAACTTGCACCTGCCTTCCAATCCCTTCTTAATACATCCATCAAACAGGAGACTGTCCCACTCACCTTAGAAATAGCCTTCATTAAACCTCTTTAAAAAAATCCTGAAACCTATAACAACCCAACTAATTGTTGTTGAATGTCTAAAACACCTTTCATTAGCAAACCCCTCAATATATTAATCTACCAACAGATTTGGGACTATGAAAGATCACAAGCTACCTCCATGAAATACACCTTGGTTTTTGAACAGTGAGAGAAAAAGAACCCACACTTTGCTTTATTTGGGACATGCTAACTGTGATGATGGGAATGTCTTTGGAAGGGACAGAGCCTCCTAGTCCTTGTCCTACCACCTCTCGGAGTATGTTTTCTGTGTTTATTCTACCACTGAGGGTCCAGTCTGGACCCCTGGCAGTGCAGCTCTTCATTTTACCTTTTGGTGGACAGTGCCTATGGGCTACTCTTATGGCACCCATGGGTGGAGGCACACCCTTGTACCCCTTGTGTGTGTTTTTGGGCACCTGTCTGTTGCCCACAGTGCAGGGTATGGGCTGGTGGCAGCTACATACTGACCTGCCAGTGTTCTCTGCCTCTACCCCAACCACATAGTGGGCAGAACACAGATATCCCCCTCTAGTCTTTAAACTGGTGGCAGACCGGTGGGATCACTGGTTTTAGGACTCCCATGATTTCCGTAGATGAAAGACATGCGAACTGTGATTAAAAAAGACTGAATGTTTTGGCAAAGCATGCATGGCTTAGAAAACAATTAACGGAAGGTAACAGAAGGAGACGGGATAAAATATAACGTCAGAATAAGAGTGTAATGTATACATAAGGGGAAAGATATTGACTCGAGTGTGGCCGAGCAATATAAGGAGTTATCGTGAGTGTGGCCGCGATAAGAGTATATGCCCAGTTCCTAGATTTTAAAGAATGCTAGCAGAAGCCCTTATCTAAGGTCCTGATTAATAGGATGACATAGGAGACCGGATTGATTAAAGGCGATCCAAAAGAGATAGGCTTAAATTCCATGTGGGAATAAACATAGGCGCAAGACGGGCGAAGTCCCAAACAGCCTTAAGGAGGCATCGGTGCGCCCGCTACTGAAGAAACCCTCTCTTGACCCAGTCCAACCGAACAACTACCGTCCCATTACAACGGTTCCATTTCTCCTTAAAACTTTAGATAAAGCTGCACACATGCAAATACAGTCCTACCTGGAAAACAACTCTGTCCTAGGAAAAAGGCAGTCGGGATTCCGCAAAGGTCACGGCACCGAAACGGCTCTACTAGATTTGAAGAACCAAATCACCCAAATTCTAGATAAAGGCAAGCTGGCCCTCCTGCTCCTCCTAGACCTCTCTGCGGCATTTGACTTGGTCGATCATGCAATCCTCACAAACCATCTCATTCAGGCAGCACACTTCTCCAAACAGGCCACAAACTGGATCACCTCCTTCCTCGAGGGAAGAGTGATGAAAGTGTTCTCCAACATAGCAAACGCAGAGCCTACCACCATTAGGCATGGGGTCCCACAGGGCTCATGCTCGGCTCCCACTCTCTATAATCTTTTTACCAAACCTCTCTTTGACAAACTGGACGCACTTGGGATCACCTACACCAACTACGCTGACGATACCCAAGTGCGCCTCCCACTCACGAGACTCTACCATCAGGAAGCTGCCACCCTACAGAATATATACGCCACCATCCAAGCATGGATGGCCACAAATGGTTTATGTCTTAACGGAGATAAGACCGAAATCGAAATTCTCATCCTTGGTCAAAAATCCACTCTCACTAACCTCGACTCATTCTATACCAACTTCAGCATAGACAACTGTGTTATCCCAGTTCTACCTTCTGTCAAAACACTAGGAGTCCACATTGATGCTTCACTCTCCATGGACAAGCAAGTCAATTCCATTGTTTCTGCCTCCGCTCTGAGCACTAAGCTCATTAATGCCAACAAACCTTTCCTAACCAAAGATAACTGCCTTTCGATCGCCAGAGCCACCATTGGAGCCAAATTAGATTATTGTAATGCGCTTAGCCGGCACCTCCAACTCTAATCTGATCAAACTCCAAACTACACAGAACAATGCACTAAGAGCAGCTCTCAATATACCTAAAAGAGATCACATCTCGCAAGCCAGAAGGGCAGCACACTGGTTACCCGTCAAAGAGTGTATTACCTTCAAAATTCTTACCACCGCTCATAAATGTATCAATCTGTCAGCCCCCTCCTACTTGTCTGATACAATAACCAGATCACATTCCACCAGACCCACTAGACAATGTCACACCAACCAACTAAGGGTCCCGCGGATCTAAAGACCTAGAGCTGGAGGAATAAGCTTCACCTACATTGCCTCTAAGCTATGGAATGCACTACCCAGCATGCTCAGAGCTGCAACCTCTCTACCTGCCTTCCGTAAAAAACTAAAAACCACATTGTTTAACTAATACCTTCTTCTCTCTCTTGTCTATTCTCTCTTCCTCCTCTCCCAACTGCAATTTCTACTCTTGTAACTAAGTAATGACTTCACTGTATGTTTAATAAGTCATGTTCAAATTCTGTAACAAGCGCCACGATGCCCTCTGGGCTGCCTGTGCGCTAAACAAATGTGAATGAATAAATAAATAAATAAATAAATAAATAAATGGTTTAACCTTGCTACTACAAAATATCTGACTTTGGGTAATTTAATTTAAGGTTCAGTGATATATACTAGAAAAAACATCACTACAAAGAGTGGAAACTACTGCAAATGGTAAATTGACAAGAATGAGTTTAGAAGCTCTACATAGTGCATGTGAGTTGAGAGGAATTGACTTTGAGGATAAGTCTAGGGCAGAGATTATAGATGCCTTTGTGGATTTACAGTCAGATTGTGATAACATGATGAACGTGGGGAGGGCTCTGATGGGGACCTTACCGTGGTGAAATCACAGATTCTACGAATGGGATTGCCACCTCTCCTGCCACTACAATTCCAAAACCCAGCATTGTTTCTCAGGGGGATGTCCTCAAACTTGAACTATTGTGGATAAAGTTAACTTTTCAATATAAAACGTTAGAGACTGAAGTTGAGTTCAAGAAAGAGAGGAGTTGGCACTGCAAGGTGTACTTAAAAACAGAGATATTGAGCTCAACGAAAAAGAGACGGAATGCCAAAGAATCCAGCTGGAGAAAGCTCAGGTGGAAACCTCAGCTGGATCAGTGGAGAGTGTCAAGTCTTCTACCACCAAATTCCTGAAAGATTTGGTGGGTGTTTATGTAGAGAGTGCTGATATTCTACAGTGCTTGTAAGCATTTGTGATGGCTTGTGAAATCAATAAAGTTGACCAAGATAATTGTGCCAAGTATTTGTTTTAGCATAGTACTTCAGAGTGGTTATGACTGCATTCTGAAGTTGAGTATGGGTTAGAGGGGCCAGTATGAGTGCATGAAAGCTGCTTTAATTGCCAGGTTTGACAAGACAACTTCCCAGTACCTTAAAAGGTTCTGGGATTATAAGAAGAAGGAGAATATGTCTTGGGTTGATGGAGTGAGCGGTGCACATCTGAATATGATGATGTGGATTGATGGTTACAAAGTAAAGTATTTTGTTGAATTGTCTCACTTCCTGTTTTTTGAGCATTTTTCTGAGGCTTGTTCACCAGAGCCGTGTCAGTATATTGGTGACCAAAATATCTTGGATCCCTTTAAATTGGCCAAGTTGGCTGACAAATGGGTCTCCCACAGGTGTCCCCTAAGGATCCCAGTAGGAAGGACAAGGACCACGAAAAAGGGACCTCTCTGAAAGCTGAGGAGTCCCAAAAGCAGACACATTTGAATAAATCTAAGCATTCTCCCTCCAGGTCCAAAGTTCTAGTGGGGATATGTCCCATAGGGGTGGGAGCAAGAGGAGGGATTCTCCTGCTGAAAAGCAGGTTCCCAGTGATCCTAGTTCAGTTCACACATGCCTGGCACTTGCTGGGGGTATGGGGCCAAGAATCACAGGAAGGATGACCCCAAGTGAAAAGGTAAGGCACTTGGTGTCCAGGCTGTCACCCTGGCCTACCCTTGCTCTATGCCCAAGGTGGAGGCTACTGTCCTCCCCTCCTCTCCAGGAATCACTGTTGGGGCTCCTGCAGGGATTTGATTTCCTTGCGTTCTCTTGGGGCCTGGGATCAGAACTCAGAAGTACTGAATACTATCCCACTGAAAACCCAGAGATTTTTGATTAATGTCCTAGCCTCATCTCCCGAGGGAGGAGAGTCAGAAGACCCTCTTCAGGGAGAGGTACTCACCCCAGAGGATCACCCTGACCTTCAATGTCTGCTGGTTGATGGTGGGCCCTCCAGGGCAGATTTCAGTAAGGGTCAGAGGGAGTGCTACTCTCTTGAGGGTCTGAGGAAACAGGCCCAGGCACAAGGTGTAGTGCATAAGTCTTTCAAGATTCATTGGAAGGATGAGCTTCTTTACAGTGAGCCCTCTGAGCTTGAACCTGGTGCAGTCAGGAGGTTGGTTGTGCAAGGTATACAGGCCCTTCCTTTTGCATTTGGCAAATGAGGTGCCCTTAGCTGGCCATTTTAGCACTAGAAGACCAAGCAAAGGCTCTCAGCCCACTTTTACTGGCCTAAGATGGGACTAGAAGTGGACGCCCACTGCAAGACCTGCCCCACTTGTCAGTTGTCTGGCAAGACTGGTGGCAGTGTCATTGCCCCCACTGCAGCCTTTGCCAGTGACCGGCACACCATTTGAGGGGATATGCATTGCCATTGTCAATCCCTTAAAACCTCCTACATCAGGTGGACACAGGTTCATCCAGATACTGGTAAATCATGCCACCAAGTACCCTGGGGCTATACCCCACCAGACCATAACTGCCAGGGTGGTTGCCAGGACTTTGCTGCGCATTTTCACCAGAGTTGGTTTCCCTAAAGAGGTGGTCTCTGAAAGAGAAACCAACTTCATGTCTAGTTACATGCAAGAAATGCAGAAGGAATGTGGAGTAACGTATACGTTCTCTACATCCTACCGCCCAGACCAATGGTCCGGTTAAGAGATTTAACAAAACTCTCAAAGGCATGTTGGGTGCTTTGGAAGAGCCCCTAAGGAGGAAATGGGATCTCCTCCTAACATTCCTGCTGATTGCCTATAGAGAGGTGCCTCAAGATATTGGTGTCAGCCCCTTTCAGCTTCTCTTTGGACATCCAGTGAGGGGTGCCCATGCCTTTGTTAGAGAAGGCTTGGAAGCCACACCTCCAGGTCCTGCCAAGCATGTGGGGGACTATGTGTTAGGCCT
This sequence comes from Ambystoma mexicanum, assembly GCF_040938575.1. Taxonomy (NCBI): domain Eukaryota; kingdom Metazoa; phylum Chordata; class Amphibia; order Caudata; family Ambystomatidae; genus Ambystoma; species Ambystoma mexicanum. Next base: position 1,496,996,887 of record NC_090932.1, on the reverse strand, counting down.
CAGAAGAAGGATGGCACAGATGATGGCCTTGCATCAGCAAATCTTTAGGCCAGCCAAGAAGGGAACAAGTGTTGGCATGACCCTAAGGTCTCACAAGTAGACTGGACTCCTGGCCAGGAGATCCTTGTGATGGAGCCCACCAAGCCTCGAGCTTTGTCAGATAAGTGGACTGCAAACTATCTGGTTGACATGTGTATCCCTGGGGTAGCCCCACAGGTCTTCCGTGTCAACAGGTTCAATCAATTCCACAGAAGACATGATGTCACATGCCTCTTAATAGCTTCAGAGCAAGAAGAGGATGAGTAAGCCCCTTCCTGATTTGCTGCATAGCAACACTCAGAATGGCTCATTGGAGGAAGTGATTCTCTCTCCAGATCTGTCATCAGAGCAGCAGCGGACCTGCAGGACTTTGCTCCAGCAGTATGCCCCCCTGTTCTCACTGACACCAGACCTCACCACATGGTGTAGGCATGATACTGACACTGTTGAGAGTGCACCTGGCAAAAGCAGATACTACAGGATGTCAGACACTGTGAAGAACCACATCCAGGCAGAGGTCGCCAAGATGTTGGGTTTGGGTGTAATTGAATGCTCAACTAGTCCATGCTCCAGCCCAATGGCCCTTGTCCCCAAGGCAAGTTACCAAGGGCTGTAGGTTCTGTGTGAACTACAGAGGAGTCAACACAGTCACCAAGACAGGTGCACACCCATTGCCCAGGTCTGATGAGTTTGTGGACAAGATAGGTGCTGCCAAATTTGTGAGCACCTTTGACCTCGCATCAGGCTATTGGCAAATAGTTCTAACTGACCAGGCAAGGATAAACGGCTTTCTCAACACCTGAGGGGCTCTATCAGTTTACGGTCATGCCTTTTGGGTAGGAAGAATGCCCCTATCACAATCCAAAGGTTGGTCAATCATGCTCTCAGTGGACTGAAGGCCTTTTATGGGGCCTACCTGGACGACATTGCTGTCTACAGTTCCACCTGGGAATAGCATTTGACACGCTTGGATAAGGTGTTGCAGCCCATGAAAAGGGTCAACCTCACTATCAAGCCCACCAAGTTCCAGATAGCCCAGGGGAGGGTTACTTACGTTGGTGAGGTAGGAGGGGGTCAAATCTAACCTCTCCCCAGCAAGGTACAAACTGTACAGGACTGGGAGACTCCCACTACTAAAACCCAGGTGGGAGCTTTTTTGTGCCTTACTGGTTATTAAAGAGGTTTCATGGCAGACTATGGCAGCTCTGACATTACACAAGCCGCCTAGGAAGGTTCATTGGACTGAAGACTGTCAGAGGGCCTTTGATGGCTTGAAAGAAAGTCTGTGCAGGGCACCTGTGTTGTATGCTCCTGACTACATCAGGCCCTTTATTGTACAATCTTATGCCAGTGACACAAGAATTGGAGCTGTCTTGTTCCAATTGGACGACAAAGGGAGAGGGCATCCAATAATTATCCCTAGTAGGCAACCGAAAGGTAGAGCACTTAGGTACCCAACTGTTGAAGTGGAATATTTTAGCATAATTTGGGCATTCAGGCGTTTTAGACCTCACATTACGGGGTCTGCCTTCAAGGTCCAAACTGACCATAGCCCTTAAAGTGGCTTATGCAGATGAAGGGTGAAAACCCCAAACTGGTCAGGTGGTCCAAGGCCTAGACTTCACCATTGAGCAATAGTCCAGGGAAGAGTCACGATAATGGTGAAGGCTTTTCCAGAAGGTTTGTAGATGGTCTGGATGAAAGTGACAATCTGGTGGAAGATTAATTCACCTTAATCTCAGTCTGAGGGGATGAATGTGATGCTAGAAATGCCTTTTGGAGGGACAGGGCCTCATAGTCCTTGTCCTACCACTTCTCTGTGTAGGTTTTCTGCCAATGAGCGTTCAGTCTCTACCCCCGGCAGTGCAGCTCTTCATTTTTAATTTGTTGTACTTTTTTTTTTAGATGATTTAGTTTATTTATAAACGTTTTCATCATTTTCTTTGTGATCTGTAAATGATAAGAGCTGATGATTTAGAATGAATCTCACGGTAATCTTTTCTTCAGTTCCAAAATGGTGTTTAGGAAAAGAGTGATTGTATAGGTGTATTTATTGTTCTGTCCACTAAGTAGGGCGGCCCATCTTTCTTGAGTGTTCATTTGTTGTTCTGAGAGTTGGAAGAACGCTCCAAATTGTTTGCGTTGGGGAGAAAGTGTTGTCATTCCATAACAAGATGGAATATGGTTTCTGGGATCGCTTGATCCTTGCAGAATCGACAGTAGTTGTTTGTGACGTCGATCTGTCTTGTTGTTGATAGGTATGAGTTTGTAGGTAGAATGTTCAGACGCACTCTTGAGAATGTTGTTCTAATGCTCTGATCTGGGAAAATTTGAAGGTATTGTGGTAGTTCATGAATTTTCCTGTTGTCTTTTGTGCATTGGAGATTCTGTTTGTAGACGTTCTTCTTTTGAATAGTTTGTATCCAGTCGTTCTGCAGAACTTTTATTTTTGCATGTTGTGGGCGAAGAGTTAGCAGTTCTTCTGTGATGTCTTCATTTTTAATTTCCTTCCTCATTGAATGTTTCCATTTTTGTAATACCGTGTTGTTGAAGGTATTAGCTTGGGGTCGCAGGATTTGGATAGCTGGGGTTTTTTGGTCAGTAAGTATTTTGCGGAAAATATCACGTCCTTTCCATAGTACAATGGATTCAATTGACTGCGTTGCCATTTCATATCGAATACTTGCCATAGGATATGACTGTGGTAAGTGAAGAATTTTACGCCAGAAAACTGTTTCAAATTTCATCCAGTTTATTGTGCGGGTGTTCAGCATTGCTTCTGTTCCATATGTTAGTATCGGGATGTACTTCTGTCTGTAGTAGGCAATGATGGGTTTAAATGAAAACTGGCCGTATTTCCTGTGAAGTATACATCCTTGTCTTGCTAGGGTTTGTGCGGTTTGTTCGATTTTGTCAACCCATTGTTCCTCCGATTTTGATTGGTTAATTAGTACACCAAGATATTTAAAAGTTGTCACATTTTCTATTTGGTTCCCATTGATATTGAAGGTCGATTGATATGGTTTTTTTGTGAATGATTTGGTTAAGGTCATTGTCTTGGTTTTTCCGATGTTGATCGTTAGTTCATTTTTGTCCATTTAGCTGCTCAGAGCTGTCAGAGATGCTTGTAATCCAGTGGGTGTTTTGTCCAACAAAACAATGTCATCTGCATATGCCATCGCAGGAACTGGTGTAGAGTTTATTTTTGGTGGATTAGTTTTTTTGGATCTTAGATGTTCCTCAATGTCCACCGTGAACAGGTTGTAAAGAGTTGCTGCCAAGGGGCAGCCTTGCTTTAGGCCATTTGGTGTTGAAATTGCATTGGTGGTGGCTCCTTGTTTTGATAATCTCACTTTTATGGTGGTTTCTGAGTAGAGGAGAATGATTGGCTCAAGGATATTCGGTGGACAGTTCCATGCTCTGAGTTTTGACCATAGTTTATGGCGTGAAATCGCATTGAAGGCCATCTTTAAATCGATGAATGCTGCGTGTATTGTAGTGCGAGAATTGATGGCTTCATGCTTTTTTAGTTGGAGTAATATGGGATTAAGATTTGTTCCGACATTGGCAGTAAAACCTGTTTGCCTGACCGAGAATGTGTTGTTTTCGAGTGCCAATGCAGTTGTTTGTTTCTGAAGTATTGAGGCGAATAGCTTCCCAAGCGGGTCTAGTAAGGCAATTGGACGGAAGTTTTGTGGGTCTTCTCTTGGTCCTTGCTTATGAATTGGAACAATTATTGCCGACCTCCAAGAGTTTGGTATTCCGTTGAGTGTGTTTACCAAAGTTGTGATATGGCACATGAAGTTCGCCCAGGCGCACAGGTCTTGCTTGATGACAGCATTAGAAAGTCCATCAGGACCAGGCGCTCTAGACGTGTTCAGGTTTTTGATGAGCTGCATGAAGTCTTCAAATTCTGCATTTACATACCATTTCAGTTCGTTTGTGGGCATTTGATTTTGAGGTTGCGTTTTTCGCGCTCCGTAAATGGTCGAAAAATGATGATCCAGGTTTCCTGCGGAACGTTAGCTGTTAGTTTGTGCTGTTTTTGGAGGTTGTCGTTGAGCAAGTTCCAGAGCTCTCTCATATTGTGTGTCTTGTATAGTTTCATTATGTTTTCTGCATCTGCTTGTTGGATGATTTTATGTTGTGATTTTCTCCAGTTAGCATATTTCTGTTTCAGATTTTTGATCTGTTTCCTGTTTTCTGCAGATGTTGTTTTCTTTAGATGTCATATTGATCGATTTAGAAATGTTTTCCTATCAGCTATTTCTTGGTTGTATGTGTGGGGATGATCTATGTGTGGGCGGTTTTTGAGAGTTTGCCGGAAAGGGAGTAGAATCCACTTATAGTTGAGTTTCTCGGAATCTGTTAGAATGGCATCATGGAGTTTCTTCGATAAGTTTGCCATGGCTGGTTGTGGAATCCTTAGTCTTGATGTTGTGCCGTTGAGTTCCACAGAGACTGTTGATACTGGTTCCCTTTGCTGAGTTGTTGGCCGGTAGTGAACAGTGAGTTGATTATGATCACTTTTGTCAGTTATTATCGTTTGTGCGATTGTGTCATTCGCCGTTCTGTTTGGCGTTTGTATCCGCGTTGGCGGCTACGCGCTGGAAGGGCGAGCAGAGGATCCGCTGCGTGATTCCTCCTTTACGCACCCTACGGTCTAGTGGTTTTCCAACATGGCGCCGCTGGGAAGTATTTATTTCCTCCTCTCCCAGCGATCGCCGCGTTGCAACCCCCTTCATTGCGCTAGCTCGCTTCTTTGGGTTAACACGCTAGTTTTCCAGCCTCGACCGCTACGGTCACTTCTCTGTACCTTTGGTCCCCTCTCTCGGACTGCCTTTCCGCCTTTCTCCTTTTCCCTGCCTTGCCTCGTCTACCCGCCTTCATCTTACCTTCAGGCTTGTTTCTCTTACGGTGTGTGGTCCTCCGCGCTCCGCCTTCCCTTCCTTACCTTCAGCTGCGCTGTCTTTCAGCGGTCTAGGTTTCTGTTTCTCCGGAGCAGTTCTCTCCGCTGGTTCTCCGGTGGCTTCTTTTCTCTCCGGTTCCTTCTCTACGTTGATTCGCCTGCTTCCATCAGCTACCTGCCTCAAGTACGCCACTACCACTGCTTGCTCCGGGTCCTCTCCAGCCGCTACACTCCTCGAAGGGTTTTTTCCGCCTGAACAGGCTTTTTCCCTTCGCATCGTCTGAACTCGGGAAGGAGGCCCCAGGTTTGCTATACTTTAGCGCTCACTGTGGCTTCCTCTCGAGACAGATACGTTCTACATAAAAAGGAGAAGGACTATCTCTCTCACAGGCAACTGCGACCAGAGGATTTTGAATCAGGTGAGGAGAGTGGGGAGGAACGAGAGTTAGCGGAATTTTCCATTCCGGACAGATTGCAACGCCATTCAGAAGAAATGCCGACAGAGGAGCAGATACAAGAGCTATGGAAGGCCATTCAGGGATTATCCCAAGAATTACTAACTGTTAAGGCAGAGAATGTGGTCTTGAAACAGATGATTACTGCCCGCGAACCTCAATCCCCAGAACTTCCTGTCATGGCTCTTTCGGCAGGGAAGTTCGATGGAACTCCTAAAAAAATAAAAGAATTTTTGGAGGCCTGCTTAGTATATTTTACTTTCAGGCCCCGGCTGTTTGCTACCGACCAGACTAAGATCGGGTTCATGATATCGAACATGACCGGCAATGCCCTGGCATGGGTTACTCCGCTGGTTACCGGGGCTAATCCCATCTTACATGATTTTGCTGGTTTTCAGACCCTGTTGAAGCAAACCTTTGAGAGACCCGAACTGACTTACACCGCCTGCGAGGACCTGTTGGATATCTGTCAGGGGTCATCGGATGTTCTATCGTACATTTCAGAGTTCAAGAGATTAGCTTCGGGTGCTGGGTGGTGTGAACAGGCACAATTTGCCATATTCCGGCGAGGTCTCAAGGAGGAAATTAAGGACGAACTCGCCAGGTCATCCAGACCGCCTTCTTTTCCTGATTTGCTTTCCGCAGCCTTACAGATTGAATTCAGACTGCAGGAGCGGCGGTCAGAACGCCGAAAACAACGATCTACTGTTCATTTTTCCGATTCCGCCTCATCCTCCACCGTCTCCTCCTCTCCTTACCATACTTCAGATGAACCCATGCAGATTGGATCCACTAGAGGACCTCTTTCCGCGGCTGAAAGAAGAAGAAGGAAGGAGAAGGGCCTATGTGCCTATTGTGGGTCGGATCAACATCTCCTCAAGGAATGTACCGAACTTCCTCAGAAACGTCAGGTAAACGGTTTCCCTCGGCGCCAGTAGGGACCTGGTTCCGAGGGACTTCCGATTCATCCACCAGTCCCTATGTTTCTCTCTCAATTTCGGCTCCTTACATCCCCGAGGATTCCAGGCTTATGGTTCTACCTGTTACTATAAAGGTCAACGGCAGAGCAGTTGAGTGCCTCGCACTTCTAGACTGCGGGGCCTCCGGAAACTTTGTCGACATCATCTGGACCAAAAGAATGGGTCTCCGCACCCTGCCTCGCAAAGAAGATCAAAAGGTTGAAGGGGTCGATGGTTCTCCTCTCTCTTCAGGACCCATTACTCACACCACCGAAGATCTATCAGTTACCATATTTCAAGATACCGAGACAATCCGGTTCGACATTATTCGAGCCGCCCATTTTCCGGTTATTCTTGGCATCACATGGCTCAGAAAGCATAACCCTCATGTTAATTGGGCGGACAACCAACTACAATTTTATTCCCCCTACTGCAAGCTCAACTGTTTTCCTGACGACGGTCTTCCTCAGATTGTTACAGGATCTACCAAACAGCTGTCTGGGGTTCATGCTTTACCTCTGTACTGTTCCCCTTACTTGGAGGTGTTTGTCGAAAGAAAACCAGTGATTTTACCTCCCCATAGACCAGAAGATTGTACCATAGACTTAGAACCAAATGCTTTGGTTCCCTTCTGTAGGATGTTCTCTTTAACTCAAGCAGAAAGAAAGGTTCTAAGAGATTATCTTGATGCCAATGTTCAGAATGGGCTCATTCAACCTTCCAAGTCTCCTGCCGGAGCTTCTTTGTTCTTTGTCAAAAAGAGGGACTCTACTGATTTGCGCCCTTGTATCGATTACCGGGGTCTCAACAAAGTTACCATCCGGGATCGGTATCCCATGCCATTAATACATGAGATCATTGAAGCTGTTCAAGGTGCACGTTGGTTCACCAAATTAGACCTCAGAAATGCCTATCATTTATTACACATCGCCAAAGGAGACGAATGGAAGACCGCCTTTCACACTCCTTTTGGCTTATTTGAGTACCGAGTCATGCCCTTTGGTTTGGTTACTGCTCCTGCTGTTTTTCAACGGTTCATGGATCGGATGTTTTCAGACTTATTGTCTGTCTCCATGATCATATACCTGGACGACATCCTGATATATTCCGGCAACCTAGAGGATCACAAAACTCATGTCCAACAAGTTCTGGAAAGACTTCAAAACAACCAACTTCTTGTCAGACCAGAGAAGTGTGTTTTTGCTGCTACGTCAGTACCCTATCTAGGGTATCACCTTTCTGAAAGAGGTATCTCCATGGATCCCAGCAAGGTAGCAGGTATTCTGGACTGGCCTTCCCCGACATCGATCAAAGAGGTCCAAAGGTTTCTCGGGCTCTCTAATTTCTACCGCTCATTCATCCCAAACTTCTCTGAAGCAGTCCTTCCTATTACTTCTTTACTTAAGAAGGTCAACAATCCTTTTTGCTGGACTTCCAAAGCAGAACAGAGTTCTCACGATCTCAAGAACCTCTTTTGTACTGCTCCCATTTTGCGCCATCCTGATCAGAGCAGACAGTTTATCGTCGAAACTGACTCCTCGGCCATGGCCATAGGAGCTGTTCTGCTACAAGTGTTCGAGGAACGGGAGCACCCCATTTGCTATCTCTCTAAGACGTTGACTCCCAGCCAACTCAACTACTCCGTACTGGAAAAAGAATTGCTGGCCATTAAACAAGCATGTGAGACTTGGCGACACCTACTGATGGGAGCAAGGCAGACTGTTATCATTAGAACGGACCATAAGAATCTCAAGGGTCTGCAGAATATGGAGTGTGTCAACTCCAGGCAGGCCCGTTGGGCATATTTCTTTGCTCAATATGATCTGCAAATTACTTATTTGCCTGGTACCAACAATACGCTTGCGGATGCGCTCTCTCGGAAGGGTCCCAAATGTGAGGAGAAAAGACATACCCCAGAGCCAATGTTCAACAGGAATAGGATACTGACGATTGCCAAAACCTTTTTGGAAGAGGTTCGATCTGGTGTTACTTTGGAAGGTACTGTTCCACTACCCGGAGGAGAGACATCCTACACCAAAAGGGAGGGTTTGCTATACCTCAACCATCGGTTATACATACCATCCGGTCCACTACGTGCAAGATCATAAATTGGTGTCATGATTCACTCATTGCAGGTCATCGTGGTAAACTGAACACCACAGAATCTATCACTCGTTCTTTTTTTTGGCCGGAACTCAAGAAGGATGTGGAGGAATACATACTCAGTTGCCCGGTTTGTGCCATGACTAAGTCCATTACTGGCAAACCCATGGGTCTTCTCACCCAACCTGAGTTACCCTCTCGCCCTTGGGGATTGATTTCTACTGATTTCATCGTAGAACTTCCTCTTTCCAACTCCTGCACATGTATTATGGTTACAGTTGACACCATGACCAAATTGGCTCACTTCTCCCCATTGCCTGGTCTGCCTACCGCTACTGAGATGGCTGAGGTTTTCGCCCAGGATATTTTTCGTATTCATGGTCTCCCCGACAAGATCATCTCTGATCGTGGCAGCCAATTCGTTTCGAAGTTTTGGAAGGCTCTTTGTTCTCGTCTTGGTATGGAACGTGCCCTGTCCTCTGGTTTCCACCCCCAGACTAACGGTCAAACTGAGCGCCTTAACGCCACATTGGAACAGTACCTTAGATGCTACAGCAATCATCTTCAGGATAATTGGGTTTCTTTGCTTCCTACTGCGGAGTTTACCTACAATAACTCATTTCACACAGCCATTGGACTCTCTCCTTTCTTTTGCACCTATGGATTACACCCAAGATCTCTTCTTCCCTTCATTCCGTCGCCCACCAATTCCCCAACGGCTGAAGAGGTTCTACAGTCTATTTCTGAGGCACACGTCACTGCCAGAAGGAGCTTGGAGAAGAGTCGTCAATACAACAAAACTCAAGCGGACAAACATCGTAGGCCTTGTCCTGAATGGAAGGAAGGAGACAAGGTCTGGTTGTCCACCAGATTCTTGCCGCGATGGGTCCACCCTTCTAAACTCTCTCCTCGCTTTTTGGGTCCTTTTCCCATTCTTTCCAAAATAAATCCTGTTACCTTTCGACTTAAACTACCTTCTTACCTCAGCCGCATTCATCCTGTCTTCCATGCCTCTCTTCTCAAACCTTTTATTCCAGAGGTCCACCAGAGAGCTGTTCCCAACCAGCCTTTTCCTCAGGTGGATTCCTCTATGGAATATGAAGTCTCCACTTTACGTGACTCCCGCCACTACCGTGGTAGGTTGGAGTATTTGGTGTCCTGGAAGGGTTACCCTAGGTCGGAGGACTCGTGGGAACCGGCTTCCAACATTCATGCCCCTAGATTGTTGGCTCAGTTTCATGCACGCTTCCCCTTTAAGCCGGGGGTCCTACGCTCTAGGAGGGGGCATACTGTCATCCGCCGTTCTGTTTGGCGTTTGTATCCGCGTTGGCGGCTACGCGCTGGAAGGGCGAGCGGAGGATCCGCTGCGTGATTCCTCCTTTACGCACCCTACGGTCTAGTGGTTTTCCAACATGGCGCCGCTGGGAAGTATTTATTTCCTCCTCTCCCAGCGATCGCCGCGTTGCAACCCCCTTCATTGCGCTAGCTCGCTTCTTTGGGTTAACACGCTAGTTTTCCAGCCTCGACCGCTACGGTCACTTCTCTGTACCTTTGGTCCCCTCTCTCGGACTACCTTTCCGCCTTTCTCCTTTTCCCTGCCTTGCCTCGTCTACCCGCCTTCATCTTACCTTCAGGCTTGTTTCTCTTACGGTGTGTGGTCCTCCGCGTCCACGCTCCGCCTTCCCTTCCTTACCTTCAGCTGCGCTGTCTTTCAGCGGTCTAGGTTTCTGTTTCTCCGGAGCAGTTCTCTCCGCTGGTTCTCCGGTGGCTTCTTTTCTCTCCGGTTCCTTCTCTACGTTGATTCGCCTGCTTCCATCAGCTACCTGCCTCAAGTATGCCACTACCACTGCTTGCTCCGGGGCCTCTCCTGCCGCTACACTCCTCGGAGGGTTTTTTCCGCCTGAACAGGCTTTTTCCCTTCGCATCGTCTGAACTCGGGAAGGAGGCCCCAGGTTTGCTATACTTTAGCGCTCACTGTGGCTTCCTCTCGAGACAGATACGTTCTACATAAAAAGGAGAAGGACTATCTCTCTCACAGGCAACTGCGACCAGAGGATTTTGAATCAGGTGAGGAGAGTGGGGAGGAACGAGAGTTAGCGGAATTTTCCATTCCGGACAGATTGTGACAGATTCGTGTAGGTTGTATGATAGAAATATGTATTGCATTTGATGATCCTCTTATCCAGGTTGGCGTGTAAGCTGCAGAGTTGTTCCTTGCATGGTTCAGAAGGATGAGATTGCGAGTTGTAATTTCATTCATCCAATTGCTTGCTTTCAAAGAGAGATGTGGTTGAGTTCGGAGAGATCCATTTTGGTTGTATAGCTTGATATTCAGATCTCCACAGATTATTATTTCTGGTAGCTGATGGTTTGTCACAGCCTTGTCGATTGCCAGGAACACACCGTCGATGAATGCTTCCGTTAATATTTCTGCAGGGTTCCAATACAAGTTTAAGATTATAACTGTTGTGTCATTTATTCTTTCACCGTTTGAGTGGATCTTAGTACACATTAGTTTTGTTATTTGGATCCATGGATTGATGTTTTCAGTGCTCATTACTGTGCAGTAGGGGTTTATCTTGATTATGGTGAGGAGCCCTGATGCCAGTCTTCCTTGATTTTTGACAATAGCAGGGTTGAGAAAGGTGAGGAAGCCATCACATGCCAGAGGTTCGCTGAGCCAAGTTTCCTGGAGGCATATGATTTGGTATTGTTCTAGGTCTTTGGACAGATTTGTGAAGAGATGTAAGTTTCCTCTGGTGTTCCACGAGCAAAGTGACCACGTGTATCCCAGGTTCATTGATTGTTATGAGCAGGAGATCGTTGAGTCTTCTAAAGATGCAGTTTCTGTGAAAGAAGTTTCTGAATTATAGGTTCTTTGGATCGGTAGTTCATCTCTGCGTGATTTTTGTGTTTGTGATGATTGACTCCACTTTCTGTCAGATCCGGTGTGGTCGGCAGCGGAGTTGGTCGTTTGTGGTCTTGATTGATGTTGCCGGTCTCTGTCTGAAGTGACTCTGTATTTCTGTTTATTAGGTATTCTTGTTGTGGTAGCAGCCCAACAGATGAAACCAAGTTTTTGTAGCTGGGCACGACTTGATAAGATCAGTTCCTGGTTGTCAAGATCCGCCAGCCCTATGACAATCTTATCTACGTTTAGATCATCTTTGAATGTTATGAGGTCAATGTTTTTTGATGTTATTTTGTTCAATTGCAATATTGCTCCAAAAAGGCGTAGAACGTTGTTTCTGTTTAGAATTAAATGTTCCAATCTGTTGGTTTTGTTTTCAATGTGAATTTAGTAAATTTCATTTTGTCATAGCGGATTGATAAATGATGGAAAGATAAAGCTGTGTTCGGTGAGATCATGTTGGCTTGTCGTGAGTGACTCCGAAGAGATTTGGTCGTAGGTTTCATTTGTTATTTCATCGATTATGTCACTTTCTAGGGATACATCTGAGATTTCTTCTATAGAGAGGTCTGAGATTTCTTCTTGGTTGTTAGTTGTTGGTTGTTCATGTTCTACAAGATATTCATCAATTATTATGAAACTCGCATGACTTGTTGGTTGGATTGGTGGCAGTATGTTGTCTAGTATTTGGTCTTCATGGGTAGATAAATTGAGTAGTTCTTCATCTATAGATGATTTAGCTGGCGGTGTTCGTGGCACTTGAGGCTGAGTCTGAGTTTTGGGGTTTTGCTTTTCCTGATTTTCGGTAGTTGGTAATGTCAGTAGAGTTTGAGTTTTACCTTTTGTAGCTGTGAGAAGTTTGTCGGTTGATTTCACAGTTCTTAGGAATGCTCTCGAGCCCGTTTGTCGTTTTTTGTTGGTTTTTGATTGTGTAGGTTTTGGGTCCTTTGAGTTTTTTTCTTTTGCGAAGATCTGGTATGCTTCAGTGGGGTTCTTATTTGCTTGTTTGGGTCCCATAACATCGAATTTTGAAGTTGTGATATTTCCAGGTGTTTCTTTCAGCACATGATATTCATCAGTCGGGGTACCGACCGTTGGTTGTTGAAGTAAATTGTCAGGAAGGACGGTTGGTGTTCCTTCTTGAGTAGATATGTTGGGTTGCAGGACTGGTTGCTGTTGATAGTGTGCTTTAAACAACTGTAGAAGTTCTGTTGTTAGCTTTGTTTTTTCTTGGCGATCCCCTCTCGCTATTTCGGCTAATCTTTGTTGCCAACGATGTGATTCTTCCGCTTCAGCAGTCAGGCGGGATTCGAGTGACGAGACAAAGTTCTCCATGTACATTTGTTTCGAGTGTATCAGAGCCAAGAGAGTTGCTTGGTCTTTGATGCTGTCTTTCATACTTTCATGTAGTTTGAGGAACGGAATCATCGCTTGAGAGAGTATTGCTATAAGCATGTTTTGTAGATCTATCATCATGGTCGGAATTCTCGGATTGTTATTTTCTTCAGGGTAATCATCTTTTGGTGTGGTATTGGTGTTTTTATCTTGTAAAGTGGTCGGTTTTAAGTTCTTAGATGTAGGATCTGGCGTGTAGTAGGAGTCGTCTGAATCGTAATTGAAGCGTGTTGGGAAAGTTTGTTTAACCGTATAGTCAGATTGAGGTTCTGTTTTCACGGGTTGTTTTTGGGTATCGTGTGTGATACACAGAGTCGATGTTAGTTGGAGTTGATGTATTTCTGGTTGGTTACCAAAAATGTCCTTTCTTTTTTCGATGCTTGTCATTATTGACTCGATTTCAGTAATGTCCATTGATAATCTTGCTGCTTTGGTTTTTGTTTTGTTACCAGCAATGTCTGATGGTTGTGCAAGTTTGATGGAGTTGTGAGTTTGTAGCCATGCGAGTTTCGCTAGCCTTGCTTTTTCTTTCTTTATTTGTTTAGAAGACGTCCATGGTGGTTTTTGAAGGTGTAGATCGTCTCTGGGTTCACTTGGTTGGTGTTTTGGGGTGTCTTTGCCAGGAATGTGGTTAGTTTTGTCTTTTGTTGTCAATTTGTTAGTGGTTTCTTGTGTTGCGGGGCTAGGTATGGAAGATGGAATGTTTCTTTGATCACTTGTCATTTGAGCTTCTTTTTTTACTGTCTTGATGTTGTCACTAGAGCAATTCAAGTTGTTGTTTAGAGGTTCTATGTGGTCAGATGTCGTTGCTCTGGGTTCTTGATTGTTGAGTGTAGGTATTGATGTTGTGTCTTGTGTTTTGTTACACTGAGGACTGATCTTTGTAGTTCGATCGTTTTCAGTGGATTGAGCGAGAATTTCAATATCCTGCTTGCTGTGGGGTGACAGAGGAGTGCAATTGGTTGGAAGTGATAAATCTTCTTGTTGGTTTACAGTACAAGGATTGTGAACTTGTGCTTTGATTTGAGTAAGTATTGGTTCCTCAGTATTTTGTTTCTCAGAGTCAGATTGAAGGTTTTCGTGGAGAGTGGTGCCAATATTGGGAGGGTCTTCTGTTATGAGGTGGGCTTCTCGTTTGACTTCGGGGTTCTTTGGTAGAACTTTTGGATTTCCTTTGGGATTTGGTGCTCTTTGGAAGGATTGTTCCATGGTTAGTTGTGACAAGTCTTGATCGGAAGATCCAGCAATGACAAGTTTAGTTCTTTGTCTAGTTTTTGGCCGTTGAATGCTTTGTTTTTTGATGATTCGATTTGTTGACATTCTTCGTGGATTAGAGTATTTCCTAATAGGATCCAAGGGACAAGCCCTTTCGGTCTCCTAGCAGTGCTTGAAGTTAAGTTGTGCTTGGTATAGTATATGTAATACAATAAAGAGCAAGATGATACGTGTTGTTTACTTGCCTCCAACCCCCTCACACAAAAACTCTATAAGGTTTTCCAGCATCACTAGTCCTGAAAAAATGGACCGTCTGCTATAACTGATTTACACAAATGTATAACAAGTTTATTATTCAAATAATTTAAACTGAATTTAAACAAAAAACACTACCCTCACCTAACACAGTGTACTAAACATTAAAAAACAAATATAAAACAAATGTAAAACATCAAATAACTTATTTATACGACACAAAAGATATCACATAACACACAAAAAAATCTCAATATGTCACTAAAACAACAAGCATCCCAACATGTTTCTGTTCTTAACTGCCCAGTTCAGGTGAACATTCTTCAGGGGATACATTTAAAAGCATCCACTAATCTCTTCCACACCGTGTTGAAAGGGTAGATTCAGGTACCCAAGAGGGTAAAAGGAAAACAAACTCCAAGCCTGTAAAAATAAAGGAAAGGAGAAACCTAATGAGTTCCAAAAAGGGAAGGAAGTACTACAAAATGTAATGGCACAGGGATTATGCCACACTCACAAGGGTCCCAAAGGGTACCCGCAGATTTACCTTTAAATGGTGAAACTTCAAAGCACGTCACAGAATGACAAATTTGCTGGTTTCCCTCCAAATGAGAAATCAATACTTCAACAAAGCGTCACTGTCCGCTAGAGTATCGCCACACCTAAGTAAGACAAAACCAATAAACAGAGACCACATGCTCTGTTATATCCAGAAATCACACTGGCTTCAATACCATTGCACATAAAATCAAGGCTCCAAATAACAAAGTAAATTACCTCCACAAACGTAGGGATCAAGACTGCAATTCACAATTCAGTAATGAACAAGTTGAAATGGAAACATCCATACGATCAAGCAATAAAGTGCTTGGTATAGTATTCAGGATCCAAGGGACGTGCCCTTTCGGTCTCCTTAGCGTAGGTGGAACCAAGTCTCTAATATACCTGGTATTTCCTGATAGGATCCAAGGGACGAGCCCTTCCGGTCTCATAGCAGTGCTTGAAGTTAAGTTGTGCTTGGTATAGTATTCAGGATCCAAGGGACGTGCCCTTTCGGTCTCCTTAGCGGTGGTAGAACCAAGTCTCTAATATAACTGGAATGTTGATTAATGTGTCTTCCTTATTGAGAACTAAGGGACAAGTCTTTTCGGTCTCTTTTTGATATTGAATTTTCTGTTGAGATGGATGTGCGACGTGGGATCCAAGGGACGTGCCCTTTCGGTCTCCTGTAGATAGCCGGCACAGATCTCCTGTGTGTTGCTGGCACTAGTGTCTGCCAGAAGAGTCAAGCATGCTTTTAGAACTTTTTTTTGGGAATCCAAGGATCAAGTCCTTTCGGTCTCCCAAGCCAGAGATATTTCGTTGATTTGTGCCTGTTTGCAGAAGCACACACAATGAACCAATGATGGAGGTGCACAAGGGATGTGCTTCTTGATTCCGTTGTGAATCGATATTTTTTTAGCTTGTTTTTAAATCTTTTGTGCTATATAGAGATGTATGGTTAGAAAGTATAGGTCATTCTGTACGTGATTTTCTTCACAGGTTGTAAGGATTCCTGTAGATATGATGGTAAGGAAAGCGCAGAATTAAGCAAAAAATTCTTTGGTGTCTTAATGGGAGTCCAGCGATTTTCTTCTCAGGTTGTATGGATTCCTGTAGATATGATGGTAGGGAAAAAGCAAGATTGATAAAAGAGTTCCTTTGATGTCGTAATGGGAGTCCTGTGGGGGTGTGTTAGTGAACAGCACTGCAATGCCACTCCTCTGCCACTTCTTAGATGTCGCTGTGATGTGACTACTGTTTGCTCGTGCCACAACTAAAGTATATGCCTGTTCAGCATCTTCCTGGCTGTTCAGGACTCCACGGGAGACCACAGGCTGTTCATGCAGTTGTCTCGTGGTCTGCAATTAGCTGACAGGGTGAAGGGGGGCGCTGTGCAGTTCAGGAAATCCTCAGTCTCATTGATGTCTTGGCAGTGATGACGTTGGGAGTTGCGGGCTCCTCCAGGAAGTGAACAGAGCGAACACGGCTCTCTGCTGGCGTGTGTTCTCCGATGTGAGGGCACTGGCATGGGGGGCCGCTGGCCCCTCTCAGGGCCGAGGAAGCTTCCGCAAGGTCCGGCGGCGGGCTGCGCCGCACAGCTCTTATTTATTTATTTATTTCAATTTATATAGCGCGCAAGCAGCCCAGGGGCATTGAGGCGCTGTTACTTGCAATAACTTAGTTACATGGTACATATGATAGTGATTGTTGGCACATTATGAGTAATACAAGAAATCATACTGTTGTTACAAATATTGCATTTGGGCGTATATTACAAACATAAATGATAAGTATTTGTGCTGATGTGTCGGTCCTTATGTGAAGAGGGTAGTTTTCAGTGTTTTGCGGAAGGTGGTGAGGGAGTCCTCGCCACGGATGGTGGGAGGTAGGGCATTCCAGAGGGTGGGCGCGAGGTAGGGGAAGCTGGATCCACCCGCTTTTACTCTTTTTACTAGTGGCACAGAGAGCATGTTGGTGTACGGGGATCTGGTTGGCCTGGTGGTGGAGACAGGGTGGATCCTTTGAGAAAGGTAAGCAGGAGCAGTGAAGTGAATGCACTTGTGGGTCAGTGTCAGGGCTTTGAATACGATCCTTTCCTTTATTGGGAGCCAGTGGGCTAGTTTTCTGGCTTCAGAGATGTGTTCTCTTTTAGCAATGCCTTGGGCTGCCCGGAGAGCATTGTTCTGTATTACTTGTAGTCTCTCTAAGTTTTTGTTGGAGGTTCCTAGAAAGAGTACATTGCAGTAGTCTAGCCTGGAGCTGGTGATGGCTCTGGCTATGTTGGTGCAGTTCTCTTTGGATAGAAAGGGCCTGATTGCGTTTATAAGTTTAGCATGATATGCAGCTGCGGATGCTATTGCGTTGACTTGTCTATCCATGGATAGGCTGCAGTCCAGGTAGGCTCCCAGAGTTTTGACAGAATCGGAGACCGGGATTTTAATGGAGCCAATGGTGAAGTGGCTAAATTGGACATCTAGGTTTTTTAGCGTGTCGGGGGAAACTACCAGGAGGAGTTCCGTCTTGTCAGAATTGAGGCATAGTCCGTTGTCAGCCATTCAGGCTTGGATGGTGTTGTAGAGGTTGTTGAGGGTCAGGGAGTCGGTGTCATAGTTACCTGTGAGAGTGAGGAGGATCTGGGTGTCGTCGGCGTAGTTGGTGTATGAGATGCCCATAGCGTCGAGGATGAGGAAGAGGGGTCGTGTGAAGATGTTGTACAGGGTGGGGGAGAGACAGGAGCCTTGGGGTACACCACAAAGTATAGTAGTTCATGATGCGGCGGCTAGGTCAGAGAATACTTGCATGGTTCTGTCTTGTAAGAAGGAGGTGATCCAAGCTGTGGCCTCTGGGGAGAATTTGGCGGTGGAGGAAAGGTGGTGGCATAGGACGCCATGATCCACGAGGTCGAATGCCGCGGATAGGTCAAGGAGTAGGAGAAGTGCTGGTTTACCCATGTCTCTAGCATCGTCCATTTGGTTTTTCAAGTCAAGTAGGGCGGTTTCGGTCCTGTGTCTAGGGCGAAGCCAGATTGGCGGAGTCCAAGGAGTTTGTTCTCTTCAATGAAGTGCTGGACCTGCAAGTAGGCTGCTTTATCCAATATTTTGAGGAGGAATGGGACAGTGGTGATAGGTCTGTAGTTGTTGGGGGAGGTGGGATCGAGAGTTGGTTTTTTCAAGAGAGGTCGGACCCAAGCTTTCTTGAGGGAGGCAGGGACTTTCCCTGTGGTAAAGGAGGCATTCACAAAGGCTGTTAGGAATGGCGCTAGCGCTTCCGTGCAGTCTTTGATAATGGAGGCTGGGCATGCATCACCTTTGCAGTTAGAGGGCTTGATGTTCCTCATGTTCCTCATAATGTTGATGATGTCTTTTTCTTGGATGGGTTTGAAGGAGAAGGGTAGGGGGGATCCGGGGCGGGTGATGGGATAGGGATATGCCTACTGGGTAGGGCTTGTTTAGTGGCTAGTATTTTGCTTTTGAGGAGGCTTAATTTGGTTTGCATGGCCGTTTGTATTTTGTCACACCAGTCTTTGTCTTTGGTGAGATTCTGGGGGGCGGGAGTGGGTGTCTCGAGCTCTCTGAAAATGGCGAAGATTTCTTTTGTGCTAGATTGGGCTTCCGAGATTCTGGATTCAAAGGATTTGGCCTTTGCTAGGGTGATTGCCTTTTTGTATTTGGTGGATAGGGCTTTAAAGATCATCTTGTCTTTTTCAGAGTGGGACGTTTGCCACTGTGTGAGTGCAGCTTTTTTCTCGTTGCGGAGTGTGAGGAGCTCAGGGGTGAACCAAGAGTTGGAATGGGTAGTGGTTTTGGATTTGCGTAGTTTGAGAGGGGCAATGGAGTTGATAGCTGCTTTGATGGCAGTATCATAGGTTGTTGCAAGTGTTTCTGGGTCTGATGAAAAAGGTGGTCTGAAGGCTGGGCCTTGGAGGAAGGGCAGTAGCATTTCCTTAGTGAGCTGGCGGGAGCTTCTGGCGAGGCAAGGTGGGAGCGGTAGAGGTAAGGGGGCAGCAGGGGAGCTAGTGGTGAGGATGCTAAAGGTGATGATGTGGTGGTCAGACCACGGGGTGGGATTGTTACCTGTAATGATGAGTGGGCAGTTATGCTGTGCTATCCAGTCAAGCGTTCTGCCCTGAGTGTGAGTAGGGCTAAGGATGGTGTTCTTGTAGCCTAGAGCATTGAGGGCAGAGTCAAGGGATTTGGCTGCTACGTCCTTACTATCCCGGAGCCCTAGATTGACGTCCCCGAGGAAAATGGCTTTAGACTGTTTCTCACTGATGTCCCGGAGGCGGTGATGCCGCGAGCTGTAGGCTGCTCCAAAAAGCAAGGGAGACGCCGTCGGAGGCCCGCGTTTATCCGCTCGAAGTGTGTAATCTGGTCTGCAGGCGCCGACGAGGGGAGTCGCGGAAACCCACGTTGAACCGATGGGCTGCGTCTGCTGGAGTGCACTGGTGGACGCCGCCTGATGGTGGTGGAGCAGTGTCTCGCGAGTAAGAGCAGTCGCGGGAGGTTCCGCAAAGGGGGGTCGCCAGCTGGAGGCCTGGCTAAAATCCGAAGGTATGGGTCAGCTCTCTCTTAAGTTCCCGCTGTGCAGGGGTGGGTAATCGGGAGGGTGCTGGGGGTGATGAGTGGGGATGTACGTGATCAGGAATTGGTTGGGAGTCGGGCCGTGGGGGCCGGTGCTCCCCAGTTTTCTGTGTAGGAGATTCAGTGGAGGGGACGGGGTACTCGCGGGGTACTTGCTTTTGGGACTTGTGGTGGATGTGAAGGGTATGAGGGTGGGACTGGTCGCGACTTCTTGGAGGTGCAGGGGGGGTTGCGGCTAATAGCTGGCAGCTGTAGGGATATGGTCAATTTCTACAAATCACGCAAACAGGGGATGAATAAGGATGAATAAGGAAGGGTAAGGTGTCGCTCCCGATGTCGTGGGAGAGCAGGCGGGCGGGTTGGAGCCAGCAGAGCCCGAAGAGCCTGAAGCCCCAAAGACTCTGCGACCGACTCAGCGTCCGCTCCGCGGTGTTCTGGGGATTTTAAGTTATTAGGTGGTTAGGTAGTTGCAGTAGAAAGAGGACTGTAGGCAGTCCAGTGAATGCAGTCAGCAGCAGCGGCCAAAGAAAAAAAGTAAACCTTCTCTAGAGCAGAACCAAAGACTCTGCGACCGACTCCGCTCTTCATTTTACCTTTTGGTGAACAGTACCCATGGGCTACCCTTATGGCACCCATGGGTGGCGGTACACCCGTGTACCCCTTTTGTGTGTTTTTGGGCACCTGTGTGTTGTCCACAGAGCAGGGTATGGGCTGGTGGCAGCTACATGCTGAACTACCAGTGTCTCTGGGTGGCCTCCATTTTTGGATACTCAGGCCCTGTCATAGGAATTATGGATTCATGGACAAAGGCAAGATGGCCATTGTGGCCTCCTAGTTTCCTTTGCATATACAGCTTGATTTCTCAAAGCCCTGATGAACCCTGAGTCTTTTCCCTTCCTCCGATTGGATGTTGGGTGGAAGAACCATATATGGTCCCGAGGGGAAGCCCATGCCAGACTGGCTGGAGCCTTCCTAGGGGATGTGTGTAGTGCTCAGAAAGGCTGGGAGTTGCTTCCAATCCACATTCTGTGTTTTGGGTGAGTGGCCTGAATGGTGCTACCTGATGAATGCACTTATGTGTGATTGGTTGTCTGAGCCTAGCTCAGCCTAAGTGAATGGGGAGTGTTTTTGTATAACAGGGGCTCTCACACTCACCTCCTGTGTTCAGACGCTGAAGTCAAAGCTGAACCAGGAAGCTGAAGTAAGAAAAATCTGTTCCTTTGAACCCAGCAGGAGAAAGAAGTATGCTGCTGCTACTCTTCATCAAATCCAAATGCTGCAGTGCTGTTCCAGGGACTGTCCTTGAGTGTACCTGGATAGGCAACCTCTTCCTGAGCTACGAGGGACCATTGTGTAACTGCTGCTCTTCATCTGAAGTATCCTGGGAGCCAGTCCTGTGCGCCGGCTGGCCGAAGAAGGGATCTTTGTGAGTCCAGAAGAGGAGTGCCTGGGCATCCTGAGCCCAAGAAGTCCCTCTACATTACCCAGGGTCCAGAGGAGTGTTTGTGACTGCTGGAAGCCAAGCTGCTGTGTATCTCCCTGAAGAGGGGGGTACCCTGGCATTCTGCTGTCTGATGCCTGGAGCAGCCAAAGTTCCACTTAATTGAAGACTACTTCAAGGGGCATCCCTGCCACAACATCTGACTTCTTTTTCATGCTGGGGAAGATTCAAGGTCCCTGCCTGCAAAGGAGTGTCCGCCAGTGGGTTTCCTGCCACCAAAACCTGAAGAAGACGTCCAGAGGGTCTAGAGTTGGTGGAGGTCTGCAGTGCTGTCCAGTGGTCATGTACAGGATTCCAGAAGCCATTCTGAGGTTTGTGCTGCGGCTGCAGCACCAAAGAACCGAATGGTGGCAAACCGAGAAATCCAAAACACGACACCCACTTCTGCCACTGCACCCTTCGCCACCGAAGGTCACCAATGGCCACCAAGGGTCTCTTCTTCAGCCAATCCTTGTCGAGGTCCACAGCGAGTTTCACCTTCGTGGGACAGACGCAGTAGCAACCCGCCAACCGAGAACACTGCAATCGTCCGAATTGATGCCTTTCCTGCACTGCTTGGTTGCTGTCTCATTCTCGACAGCGACATCCCAGCGATTCCTTCTTCCAACTGGGTCGACCCTCCTGGGGTCCCGTCGAGTGAAACTGAGAATCCGCACTAATTTGCCTGTCAAAGTACCCAAGGTACTGTGAAGAGGAAGAGCATCTTACAAGTGTGGTCTAAACGTCTTCAGAGCCCACACAATGGCAAAACACTTGTATTATATTGTTGCCCACCTCTTTTCCCTACCGTTTAATGTTCTGCTGATGAAACAGATGGGGTGTTCCCTTCCCATGTCATCCGTTTGGCTCGAGACCACCCCAATACCTGGATTGGATGCATCAGTTTGCACAAGGAATGCCTGAGTGTAATCTGGAGCTCTCAGGACTGGAGCCTGGCACAAGGCATCTTTCAGCTCCTGAAAAGCCTTCCGGCAGTACTCTGTTCATTTCACCTTTTTAGGGTACTTGGGAGACGAAATGATATTCAGGGGTTCTGCTATTGTTCCTTAGTCAGCAATTAAATTCATGTAGTATTCAGTGAGACCTAACAAGGCTCTCTCTTGAGTTTAGGTAGTTGGGGTGTCCCAGTCTTGTACAGCTTGTACTTTGCTGGGTATGGGCTTTATTTCTCCCCCGCCTACCTCATGCCCAAGGTAGAGCACTTTACTCTGACCAATTTGACATTTGCTTGCCTTTATGGTCAGATGGGCCTGTTGAATAGACTGCAACAACTGAGTGAGAAAGGAAAGATGTTCTTCCCTAGTGGGGCTGCACACTGCTATGTCATCCAAGAATGCCATGCAGACGTTCTCTAGCACATTCAGGAGTGGCAAGTGCATTTTACAGTCCAAACGGCATGGCCCTAAATTGGTACATAACTTCTGGGGTAAAAGAAAAATCTGTTTTTTCCTTGGCATGCTCTTTCAGAGCTATTTGCCAATAGCCGGGGTTAGGTCAAATGTGCTGAGGAAATTGGCTGAACCCATTCTGTCCACCAACTCATCTGTCCTGGGTAATAGATGGGCATCCGTCTTGGTGACTGCATTGAAGGCCATGTAGGCCACACAAAATATAAGCTCCTTAGAACCTGCTTTTGGTACTAGTACAACTGGACTAGACCAAGGACTGTTGGAGTGTTCTATTACTCCAAGGCCAAGCATTTTCTTCACCTCTATGTTAATGTGATTAGTCACATTATCTGACATTATTTACCCCCTGCTCTTCACAGGAATATTATTACAAGTGTCAATGTCATGCTGACTCCAAGAAGTCAGGCCTGGTGTGGTTGAAAACAGAGGGACAAACTGAGTTAACAGAGCTTTGCACTCTCTCTGCTGGCCCAGAGTCAGATTAGAAGAGAGTTGTACTCCTTCTACAGATCCATCTGAAGGGTTCCCCCTACGAAGGACAGGGAGAGGTTCAATATCTTCTTCTTGATCAGAAGCTAAGATAAAAGCTCCTATTTCTTCTCTCTGGGAACATAGGCCTTGAGACTGTTGCTGTGAAAGACCCTAGGGGACTCCTTGGCGTTGCCCAGGTCTACCAAATAATTGACCTCTCCAAGATTTCCTACAACTCTGACATATCCTGTAATGCTTTGGGCTTTACTGGAATCATAAGCAGACTTTGCTGGTCTGGAGTAAACTCCAATGTGTTAGCCTTCTGGTCATACCAATGTTTCACCAGGGTCTGACCAGCTTTCAAGTTTTTAGTTTCTCACGCTGTCTCAGTGTGAGTATGAGGCTCCTGTCCTCATACACAGCGGAGACGCTGTCTCAGTGCGAACTCGCTTTTAATTTGTTCTTGCAACAGCATCTTAAGTGGAGCCTGCAGTTCTATATATTTTTGCTTCTATACATACCCCTGCTTCCAATTCAAAGGGTACCCCATTAACAGCCTCAGTAGAAGAGTATGTTTCTCGAAACACGCGTCAGGCTACCGTTTTTGCGGATTAAATATACACCAACTTTAATCTAATCTGTGTGTGTGTGCAGTGTGTTTGTAAAAACAATCTTTCTCTGTTCCATTTGTGGTAGGATGTGGCAAGTCCCCACCCCTACATTCACCTGCAGCGCTTCTCACACCACCCCACACTACATAGGTCATTGCGCTGAATCTCGCTGTCCTTCTTTTGCCAACCTTGCTTCTATCCTCTAAAGTGCCCATCATGCTCTTCAGCGTACAGCTAAACCTCTATACCAACTAATTTGTCTGTGGGTGGTAGGCAGTTGAGAACTCCACAGGTTTTCCACGTAGCCTACATGTAGTGGGAAATATAACTTGACCCTGTGTCAGAGACTACCTCCTTGGGAAATACTACCCTGGTAAAGATACCAAGTAGGGCCTTGGCAACTGCCTGAGCACTGACAGTTCTTGTTGGGATGGCCTCAGGGTACCTAGTGGCATGGTCTACTACAACAAGTATAAACCTGTTGCCTGTGGAGGTTGGTGGTTCGTTGGGGCCGACAATGTCCAACCCAACCCTCTCAAAAGGAATTACCACAACTGGGAGAAACACCAAGTGTACCACATTATTGGCTCCACTTTTGCCAGACATCTGACAAATGTGGCATCTTTTGTAGAATCTATTAACTTCAGCACCCACCTGAGGCCAGTAGAAGTACAATGCAAGTCTCTCTTTGTTCTTCTTAGGGCTTAGGTGACCAGCCAGAGGGACCTCATGTGCTATCTTCAAAAGCAAAGAACTAAGTCTCTGGGGTACCACTAGTCTCCTGTGGTCCCTGTGGTTGACTCTTTAGGTTCACTTTATAGGAGACCATCCTCCCAATGGAGCCTGTACTTCCCAGGACCTTGCCCTTCAAGTTAGAAAGCTGCTTGCCTATGCAAGCCTTCAAGAGAGGGACACTCTATTCGCCCCTGACTAAAGTCTGCCTTAGAGGGTCCACCTTCTGCAAGTAAGGTCTGCAGATCAGGATGGTCTCTAGGATCCAGATCTTCAAGACAGGGCTGAATCTCTTCCACCTCTGTGTCACCAATAAGTGGGTCTCCTGGGGATACTGTTCCAGTCACCTCAGCCTGGGCTGGAGGCCGGGTTACATGGGTGCCCCTGAGCTTTTTGGGCACAGGAGCTTTCTTCCTGTTGGAAGGTTTAGGCTTGGGGCCCTTTTTCACTTTGGAGCCACTGGATTCCTCCCTGGTCTCACTGGGAAGGTCGCTTAAGGTTGCCTCTGTGGCCTTCCTTATCTGGGCCCTTGCATTTCCACTTGGGGGCTTTGCTGTGTTGAAGGCACCTCTGCCTGGACACTGACAGGAATCCTGCCAGACATATCATTGCATTTGATGGTGACAAGCAGTATAAGGAGCATTTGAATGAGGCCTCCTGCAAGTTTGGTGGGCTTCCTAGATACCTTAGCTACATCTTGTGGGTTGAGCAGACTCTCATCTACCACAGTAATGCTGGCCGCAGTGTCTCTAATGGTGGGGTCTCTGAAATATTATTTAGTGTTATCAGGGATGGAATTATAGATATCCTGGCTCTGCTGTTCCTAAGACCGAAGGGACACTAAGATAACTCTAGCTTGAACTCCAATGGGTTCTTCGGCTAGAGAGTGAAAGGTGGCCTCTCTCATTGGAGCTTCTTGGTGAAGGCTAAGGGGACATGTGGGATCCCCAAGAGTTTACCCTTACATCTGGGATCTCCTGTCACATGGTCACAAGACCCACAAACCACACATTTACCAAACCACTTCTGGAATGGGGGTTTCTGGTAACTGACATCTGGTTTGGCTCCAGAGGAGTCACTATCCCCGATGAATTTCCCATGGTGTTTCTGCTCATGCTATTTTTCTTGGCCCTCTTTGGATGGGGGATTTGCGGAATTTCCTTTCCCTTCCTTCTTGTGCTTCTTCCACTCCTACTTCTTGTGAAGAGCCTCAGAATCCTTGTGAGTGGCCCTGCTGGCTACCCACAAGTCAGCAGCAAGTGCTAACCTCTTGGGGTCTAACTCTTTTGCATCAGCACGGTGATGTCTCAGTTCTGGGCAACACACATCTAAAATGCTTTCTAGCATGAAGAGACTTCTCATGTCATCAAAAGCTCTCACATTGTGGTCTTATATCACCCATCTACATTCTTGAGGGATTCATACACCCAGGTTGCCCATAACACACCACCCTTCTTTTTATGTTCCCTGAATCCTTTCAGTTATTGGGAAGGAGTCTACCCACATCTAACTATGAGAATTTGCATGGCCAAGCTTTAATCCTTTCTATCAGCAGCATCCATCTTCAGAAAGAATCAAAAGTACATGCTCACTCATTCACATCTTGCATCTCACAAGCAGGCTCAAATGTCTTGAGCCAATCAATTATATCATTTTTCACATCATATTGACTCACCAAGTCTCAGGGTAACTTGGGCTTTCTGTTCCTGGAAGCATACACCTAAGAAGACCCTGAAAGGGAACACAAGTTATCTAGAAGACATCCTTCTCATTTCTAACTCAGGTTGCATCTCCTTTTTCTATGAGTCCATGATTGTTCTCTTTTTCTCTCATTTCTGTGCTCCAATTGTAATTTCAAATTTACAATGTTTGCCTTTTGTTTTTCAAGCTCCAAAAGCACCTCAGGAGGAATGGTTT
This sequence comes from Ambystoma mexicanum, assembly GCF_040938575.1. Lineage (NCBI taxonomy): Eukaryota > Metazoa > Chordata > Amphibia > Caudata > Ambystomatidae > Ambystoma > Ambystoma mexicanum. The sequence goes on along the minus strand of NC_090932.1, from coordinate 1,496,970,882 downwards.
GGGAGTTTGAAGGGGCACGGGAATATGTTGTAGGCTGTCCTCCAACTGATGCTGCACCAACATCCAGTTCAGTATCTTCCTCTAAATCAATGTGTAGATCATCCTCTTCCTCCTCTAAATAAGTGATAGAGCTATTAGATATCGATTTTCTTGGGGACTTTTGAAAGACCATCAACATTTGCATCAATTCTAATGTGTTACCTTTATATAACACCTCTTGCTTAACACACATCTGTAAGCTGTTCTACTTTGGTTGAGGCCTTGGCCTCTAGCGTATAATTATTCATACTGTGAAACATTTTTCTTACAGTTTCTTTTGGTGAAGCAGCCTTATTGGATGCTTTTCTTGATAGCTGGTGTCTCAAAGACTCGGTGTATCTTAACCTACACAATTCCACCTTTATACACCACTTGAAACACCACTTTATACACCATTTGAAACACTTGTGTATAGGCGCGTTATACCTGCCATATCATATGATATCATATCATATGTTAGTGAGTTTTATAAAAGTCCACCTGTGGTAGGACTTTAGAAGACGTCCAGGTTGGGGGTACAACATTCCAACTCTTAGGTTTGGCCTGAACTACCCAAATGGTTTGGTAGCAATGGTCGAGCAGCCAGGCTTAGTCTAGGAGGGAGAAGGACTATAGGTAAATACAAAGACCTCATTGCACACGTTAAGTCAAGGAAACACTTACACACTGTAATTATATATAAATATAGTTATTTATTATATGCACTAAGGCAAACACTACACATAATATACAACTTCAGGTTAGTTAAACATTTCTCAAAGATATATGTACAGTTGGATGATTGCATTCAATACTCAGTATCAATAGTAGACCTTAGATGGAACACGGGTAAGTAGTCAGAGTAGCATAGGTTAGCAAATCATAGTAACCAACATTTAATGGTACGGGCAACACAGCTACTGGTAAGAATGTTTGTATACAGCCTTATTCTTAGGAAGTCCAACCCCATCTGGGGATGAGAGTCACAAAGTCAGATGAGGCACTGGGGGATCAGGGCCTGTGGAGGGCAGAACAAAGAAATGCTGGAGCTGTCCAGTTCTGAACATTCTAAAAGTTCAACAAACTTCTTCAGTATTGCAGCTAGGTAAATTGTAGGTATAAAAAGGGTGTGTCCTCAGGCCTGGGAGAACAATGTTGGGTTGTCCACCCCAAAGGGTCCCAAGAAGCTCAGGAGGAGTGCAGATCAACAAAACAAGCACCCAGGTAAGTACCTAGGAGCATGACAGTACCTTTTGTGAGTGTCACTGGCGGGTCCCCAAAGTGAGGTGACAGCAGGCTCCGGTTCGGAATCTTGGCTTTTGGCGGCTAAAGAAAGAGCTTTTGGTGGGAGCAGCATGTCACACTTTTCAGATGCGATGCGTCATGATCTTCACGGTTCTGGCTTGTTAGACTCGACACATGCTTCAGATCAGTGACAGTTGCTATGTGGCAGACTTCTCTCCATTTCTCGGTCTCTGACTCGGTTGCAGGGATGTCTAGGACCAGGAAAGTGTCACTCTAGGCTCATGAGGATGTCCTCAAGGTTTCGGCCAAAACCGTGCTTCAGGAGATGATGCACCGCAAGATGGCCCAGGTCCCAGGTTATTGGGAGTTCGCAGACCGGGAAGGTCACAGCACTTTGTGGCATGGTGCAAATTGAAGTTCGTCTCAAGGCCGGTTAGGCCCACCAGTCCAAGGGAGGAAGTCATTCGGTCTGAATGGTCCCTGTCACACAGAAGAGGAGATTGGGATAGCAGCAGTAACTCAGCAGGCTCAGGCGGTCACTGGAAGTGTCTGTGGATGACCTTCTTCTTCAGATTCTTGATTTCCAGTGGTCGACTCTGACTTCTGCTCCAGGATCCACACCTTTTATGCAGAAAACCGGTAGGATCCTCCCACACCAGGCTTCCATTCATTCAGGCAAAGGGGGGTGACTTGTCCGAAAGGACAGCCAGCCTCCCAGTTTGAACTGCATCCAAGCCGTCACGCTGCAGGACAAAGCCTGGGGAGTTTCAGTATCCTCTGCCACTTCCTGTCCTTTCAGGCACAAAGGGAGCCTTGACTGGCTTTCGCAAGGAAGCTAGCCAAAGACAAAAGACCTAGCAGGACCTCCACCATCCAGGTTGGTAGAAGAAGGCTCAAGAAAGGACACGATATTTTGAGTTGGCGAAAAAAGAAGACAGGCACCATTATGGAGCAATGGTGACCCATGTGTTACCAGAGTGTGCCCTGGCCAATACTCTACTGTTCCTATTCATGTCCTGCAATAAACTGTAGTCGTCACACAGCCGATGTAGCGCACAGCCCACTGGGTGCAGCTTTACCGGAGTGTGTCATGCGCCACGGCTCTACTGTAACTACTTAGTCCCTGCTACAAAATGTAACTATCACTATTTATGCCCTGCTATTAACTGTAACTGTCACATAGCTGATATAGCCCCCAGCCCACTGGTTGCGGCTTTCCCAGAGTGTTCCCACTGTTCTACTCTTCCTTATATGTCTGTTTCTGTGATTCCCCATGCCCTCTGTTACTTCACTGTTCACACGTCTCACCCAACCATCCTGTATTTTGTGCAACTTTTAGCCGTCTCATCCCTGTCTATCATGGATCCGTCCTGTAACTGTAACTAGTGCCTAGATGCCCCAGGGCTTTGTGCGCTTCTATAAATTCAAAATGATAATAATAATAATGTGTCCCTTACACAGTTACAGCAGAAGTGAGAAAAGGGATACAATGTGTCCCTTCTGCACTCCACATAAGGTGTGGTGTGCTGATCTCCCAAAATAAAAACATAGGTAGGATACAAAATATACCCCTATCCTGATAACATCATGTTAGCACAGGAAAATAAACGAAAACCAAAGGGGGAAGCTCAAGGAGCTTCCAGCAAAACTGCACCTAGGGTGCTGCGTGCTGCAATAGTAAATTACAGATGCAAAAAAAAAAAGATGGTGACTCCATCAAAAGTAACCAAAAAGGGTTTCCAGAGTCATAGAACAAGAATGAGTGAGGAACAAGGTTCCCACACACCCAGGAGAGTAAAAAAAAAAAACACTATTCCAGCAAACATTGCTTGGGGACTCAACAAGTGGGGAGAATTACACACAAGATGGAAATGCTACCTAAAATGGTGTCCAGTGATACTCTCTGTAGAACACGCTGTGTTTGCCATTTTGGACAAATCATAGTCTACCCCGACCACCCAACGGGGCTTCAGGGTATGAAGTGATATTGTTCAACCCCACCATCCAAATTGTGAGGTCCTGTTTTGTTAATCCAGCTACATTTATTGCAGTACCACTTGAGGAAGGAGATTATGTGCATGATTTCGCCACATATATGGGCACTGTGGATGATGAGCACACAGTTGTACAGGAAGACCCCTTAGAGGAGGGAGAATTGCTTTTCGTTGACGGTTCATCAATGATAGATCAAAATTCAGGATGTCGACACAAAGGTGCATTTCAGGTTTGGGCTCAAATGAGGTTACCCGTGTAGTTAATGCCACAAGCTACAGAGCTCGTGGCACTAATAACAGCAGTGGAAATCTCATAGGGTCATGCAGTCACCATATACTCTGATTCAGCTTATGTCAAGTCCACAGTACATTCAGTGTTAGCCAGATAGAAGGGATTCAAGGGAAGTGATGGCACTCCGGTGCAACATGCAGAATTATTGTCCATCCTAAAAGATGCATTGCCTCAGCCTGTGGCATTGACGGTGATGAAATGCACCGCCCACACTAAAGGAAACAAGGACCAACCATCGAATTACAGGCGTATCTCACTGATCGATTCCCTTGCAAAAATCTACTTGAGGATTATTTTACATTGCATAGAGGACTGGGTAGCTGAGTCAGATATTCTTATTGTATATTAATGGCATGCCATCCGCATTACACGATGTGGCAAAGGATGCTCCCAGTCTGGGCTGTCATAAATGGAGTTTTCTTTTATTTGCAGATAATTCGGTTTTGCTGGTAAAACAATCGCCGGGTTGCAACATCAACTAAATATTTTTGAGAATGTATGTTGCACCAAAGGCCTGCGCATCAATCAATCTAAAACTAAGACCGTGATATGTGCCCCGGCAGGACGTGCTTCTTGGCCAGCTCACAAATTTTCTCTGAACAATCATTTATTCGAATCATTCGACTCATATACGTATCTGGGCCTGACTCGGCAATAACTTAAAATGGCCCAGACAAATTGAAAAGAGTACCAGGATAGCAGGTTAATTGCGAGCCTGCCATCACGCTTGGATGGTAATTTTGCATCAGTCCCTCTCAAGATCTACAGGGTCAGGCAATTTAAGCTGCTGTATTTCATGCCGATCTATCAGGTCACACCTCCAGTCCTTCTATCCACATTTCAGAGAATACATTCTTAAAGCGTCTTCTTGGTTTACCATCACGTGCACTGTGAGGGGTCAGAAATGTGAGGCGGACAACTTTGTGAAGGTTTTTCAAAAAATTACATTTTATTAACTCAGAAGGTTGGATAAACGGCTCACTATCCCCACCCTGATGAGGGTTTCCCTGCCTAAAATAAACTAAAGAAACACTCTGACCCTCACACTTATACATACAGTAACTCAATAAGGTAATGCATGGTACTTTAAAAAGCAACACAAATCAGTTACATTCACAATATGACAACAGTCTCTCCATATAATCTGGGTGAATTTCCGTTCCCCAGATTTAAGCAGGATTCTGCTCCACAGTTCCAAAAAGAAACAAGAAAATCCTGGTTTGTAACAAAGTTTCAACACAGTTCTTTGTAACTCTAATTTGACAACAGAAAGTTCCAACACTCCACTGATTCGACAGAAATGTTTTTTCTCTTCATTTTGCAATAGTAAGATTCAAAATGATCTTCTTCACATAAACAAAGAATACTTCCTTAGTTCATCAGTAGCAATATAAACTGTCTTTGTCAGGATGCTTTGCCACAACTTATACTTTCTTAAGAAATATAACTCATCTACAGAAGTTTTATACAGTTCTTTCTTCAGCACCAAAAGTCTGTCAAAACAACTTGTTAACACCACTTCAAAGCTCTTCATCAACTTGTACCTAGTTTACTTCCATGCCATGGGCCTCATTCCGAGATTGGAGGTACATGGTGCTATTTGCGCCATGACTGCCTCCAATAACGGTACCGGCACCGGTATGGTTCAATGGGGATTCACCAGTATAGACCGACCATTGCGGGACCGGTAAGTCCCCATTGAAAAAGCCATTCCCTATTCCTATTTGAGCCCCCATAGGGCTCAATGGGAATGGGTAAGGCGCTAATAACGGTACCGCAATTATTAGCTCTGAAGTCCCTTAACGGGTCCCGTCCATAACGCCTGGTCAGACCAGCCGTTAAAGGAGGGACCCGGGACCTCGTAGTAGGCCGGTAAGGGATTACCGGCACCGGTCTCCTTACCGGTGCCGGTATCCCTTACCGCCCTACTCGGAATGAGGCCCCATGTCTACTACTTCAAAGGGTTGCTACTCAGGTATACTCCCCTGCCTGAATAGCATTTCACAAACAACACGTGCCTCTGTGGTTAAGATGGTATCCGATGATTCCATCGAATACAAAGCATCGAATGCAAAAGCATCAAATGCAAAAGCATCGAAATAAATTAATTTTATCATAGGTAAAGGTTTTATTTTTATTATATTGGGTTTTAAGAGGTAAAAAAACAGGGGTTGGGGGGACCCCCCATTAAAAAAAAAAAGGAAAAAAAAATCATTTTTTTTAATGCATTTTTTCGATGCATTTTTTCGATGCTTTTGCATTCAATGCTATCACTATAAACCATTAAGATCAGCTTACAATAGCTGTACAGCAGCTTTGCAGTGTTCATTAGTTTACAACATCAGACTTTAAGTAATTCTTCAGGGAAAGCACATTGACAATGGTGGTTTTCAACACACTTTTGCGCTTTCCTTAACCTCTACAAGTTATGCTCCTCTCCTTCTGAATAACCTTTTCCAGAAGGGCAACCTTCTTGCCACTCTTGTTTCTTCACTGCTTTATGAAACAAATACTGACCAGGGTAATGTTTTAATTCTGCTTCTTCCTTGGCAATGTGGGTTTATACCAGCTTTTGTTGAATGTTTCTTCAACTATGGCCAATAAGCTTTACAAACTTTGGAACGTTCATTAGGCCCCTCCTGCCTTTGGCAATATCTGTTAGTTTTAAATTGCCTTGCTTGGGCTTTCTTCTGGCTTGAGCAATGGGTGTCTGCATCATGTTCTGATAATATTGCCCTATCTTGTTGCTGGGTTCTCAACAAACTCACATGCTCAAAGACACAGTCATTTGGTTTTGAAAAATACTGTTTTTGCTGGTTTCGGATAGTTCGGTATTCAAAATTGCCTTCAAGACTAATTTCACTCCCACATAAGTGTTTTCTAGTTTGAAAAAACCTGTATCGAGTAAGCGAGTGGGCTTGGAGCACTCTAAGGTCACTATCAGCTGGTGAACTCACGAGGTAATTTGTGCGCGTCCGATTCTCTACTCACAGGTACTCTGCTTCAGTGGCTCCTCGCGACTCAGCAAACTGTGCTTTATGGTGTGCCGTCGCCCGCAGATTAAAATCTTATAGAATTGGCTGCTAGAATTCAAAACACCTTATCTTTGTGGGTGGGTAGGAAATCACTGGAAGGTGTATTAGAAACTTTAACTATCGAACAATTCATTAATTCTGTACCCCCTTTCCTACAAAAAGCCATTTTGAAGATTAATAAACTGAATGTATCCTTGGTCGTTGAAACGGGCCAACATTTTGTGTTAGCTAGTACACCTTTATGTAATTTGCACAGGGACATTTCTCCAGAACAATATTTAAATACGCTGTGAGTGGAGATAGAAGAATCCATGAGTTAAAAAGAAACGATGAGCCTAAGTCCGAAGAATCTTGAAGCCAGAGACCATCCCCAGTCTTATACTTTTCATGTGGACAGACGGGACTTCTGGCCCGACACTGTCCCTCTAATAAGAAAGATGAACCTATGGAAATTGGTTATATGATAGGCAATGAATGGGAAAGAAAAGATGAGGAAGGAGAAGAGGATTATAAAACTATAGAAACGATCAACAATTTATCCCTGGGAGATGGAGATCTTAAAACACATAATAATGCATTGGTGAACGGCATTCTGGTGCAAGCTTTAATTGATTCTGGTAGTAGGCAAGCAGCCATAAGACCCAATTTGATTTTGTGGGAAATCGGAAAAGAAATCAACATATTGGAGTTACATGTGTACTCAGGGATGAAGAAATGTATCATATAACCCCCATTACTATTGGAATTCAGGAGAACACTACTAAAATTAATGTTGCTGTTATGCCCTGGTTACCGGAGGAACTTATCATTGGCACTGATTTCCCAAATTTTGAGAAAGTACATCAAAATATGAACAAACCCATGTATTCTGCATATTGCCCTCATAATTCTTGGACTCAAGAAGAATTCTTTACAGACGATCCAGTCTGGGACTGGGAAACCTGTGAAACTACTCTGAACGAAGGGAAGGCAGGTGGAAGAGAAAGGAAACAGGAACCTAGACCAGGAGGTCAGGTCTTAAGGGGAAGAGTATATGATGAATCCGACGGATGCCTCACTAAATCCATACCTAAACTCCCAGGTGGTCAGCTAAAGGCAGACAATTCCTGATCCTGACCGTGGGGGTGGTTCACTGTGGGAGGATCACATGGGAGGAGACAAAGCCCATGGTTTTGTGGAGATCCTGTGGGATGAGACACTGTATTTATCTTTGAACGAGAAGAACCTTTTAAAGATTCCAAGCAATGTAATGGCTTATTGTCACTATAATATATTTGAACTACACATTAAGCCTATTGATGGGGGTAAAGCGGGTGCGACATCTTTAAATACACTAAGGAAGGAAAGACCATTTAAGACTTCAAAGATCAACAATCCCCCTTTCTCCCAGAGGTGTAGTGACAGGAAACTTATAAAAATGACTTGAACAAACTCTCTTCCTCTTTCCATATAAACTCTTGTGACTTTTCCTTAAAGGCAGATAAGAGAAATACATCTACATTTAAAATTAAAAAGCTGATAAGAAAGCCTAATTCTAATGATTGGGCCTACAAGTACTAAAACTCCCTACGTACTGAGACGTAAAAGAGGGCTCAAGAGCAATGTTACAGGAGTAGTCAGCATGTTAAGCATTATGACCCACACCCGAGGGAAGCAGAGAGGCTTAAAAGGCTCCTTCAGGTGCAAGCCATTAGATGGAGATGGAGGGGGAGCTGTAGCCGGAAAGGCTGCAGCCGTAGCAGCAGCAAAAGCAGAGCACAGTGGTGGCAATCCAGTCAGAAGTGGGTGAGAAGAAGGGACGCCAGGATTTTGATTAAGCAGATTTCATCTGCCTATCCTGAAAGGGTCCTGTTCCCCCTAAATCTGAAGTGCAGAGGTTGCGCAGCAGAAGACGTGAAAAGATATGGCTTTTCCCCATGTGAACCTGATTGTAGAGATTGCGCAGCAGGAAGCATGCCGGAAAATGTGGCTTAAGAGTGTTATGCATCTGAGGGTCCCAGGAGTGAGAGGAGCTCCTTGACTGCGTGGCAGAACCGAAGATACCTTCACTGAGGTCAAACAAGGCCAGAAAGAGTCCCAGCCTTGCAGAATGCAAAGGGAGCAACACAGAAGCTGGTGAGTGTTACCAAGCGTTGTGATACCTTGCGCGAACAAAGGCAGGCAACTGTATGATATGATATGATGTGGCATTTATAACGTGCCTGTACAAGTATTTCAAGGCACAATATGCCAAGGAAGGGAACAAAGGGAGGACAAAAAAAAGAGTCACTCGGAAAGCCATATTAAACCGACCGCTGTTTATCGAACAATGAGAAGTATGAAAAGTAGCACTTGCATATAAGTGAGCATTATTCATTTCACTCGCGTAAGAGTCGAATGCTTTCAAACACATCAATTGAACATTCAAACCTATGAAAACTGATGAGATACTTATCGCGTATGAATAAAAGTGATTCTAAAATCAAGGTTAACCCAATTGTGTAGCAGTCAAAAACAATGTGACACTGAAGTCTAGTGACTGAACATTACTAATTGTGAGTTGGGGGCAGGCATTGCCGAAGCCAAGAAGGAAACAACCATTACCAAAGCCAAGATTGAATCAAGCATTTCCAAAAGCCAAAGAGTGGTGCAACCAATGCCCAAGGCCAAAAGAGATACAAGCATTGCCAGAGACAACCAGTTGGTGTACCTCGCAATGCCAAAGCCACAAGGAGGAAAGTTTAATTATAACCTTACAGGCATTTTGGTTGTTGTTGGTGCATAAAGACAAGAGACGCAAAGAGGCTTCCACTACTGAAAGGTGAATGTTCAAAGGAAGAGTGCCTTGCCTACCTGAAGAGGTTGAGTAACAATTTTGTGAAAGGCAAAGAGGCTGCCCTTCTGAGAGGTGAAGAGGAAGAGTGTCTTGACAACCTGAAGAGTTTAACTAAATAGCTAAAAATCACACAATTGCAGACTGCTGAAGCCGTGGTTAAAAACTCTTGGTTGTCAGTAGATTTAACACTTCGGAAGCACGATTGAATGTGGAACACTATGGGGCAGGTGAGTAGACCCGCATGGTAAATCCTTGCAGAAGTTAACCTGGTGTACAAGTTATTCACACCCAGGGAAGGGCTCTCAGCTAATCAGGTGGCTGGAACAGTGGGTGAGAAGACACAATCCCTGCCCGCTGTTCCAGCCACCTGAGGCCCTTCCCCGGGTGGTTAATGTTTTCCTTTTTTTCTAATGTGGGGAGGCAACAGAGTGGTTCTCCCTGTTGCCTCCCCATGTTACAAAACACCCATTCCCCTTCCCCGACCCCAAAATAACTGAGGGACTTGAGCCTTGCGCTCCAGTCCCCAATGCTCCTCCCGTCTGGTCGTCACCATCAATATAGAAAAGGGACTATGTCCCTTTTCATATGACGGTGGCCATTTTGGAACATGTTTTCCATGGGCGCCGCCATCCTAAAAGGGACATAGTCCCTTTTCCATTGCAATGGCGGCAGCAATTTAGTTTGCATTTTTATTTCTCCGACGGGAGATGGGCTCACGCAGAGTGAATCTCCCGTCGGATGAAAACCAAACAATTATCCGCACCCCGGTAAATTCTGGGGTGCGAATAGCTTTCACGGCCCGGCTGGGGGGGGTAGACATGGAGTTTGATGGTCAGCAGCCTGAGCTGAGGCCTGAGCAAAGCTCGTGCCTACCAAAGCGGGGGGTGGCAGAACGTTAAACACCATGTCCCCCCCCCAACCCATCCGGGCCGTGAAAGCTATATTCAGGTGGAAGCAGAGGTGCTGTGAAGGTATCCTAATAAAGAGATAAGCTTTAATATCTAATGCTATTCAGAGAAACTTGAGAGAAGTGCTGCCAAGAAGCTGTGTTTCTTTTACCTTGCCAGAAATTGTATTTTGTTTGAATCTGATAATGAACTGTAGCCTCATTATGAGTATGGTGGTAAGTGGCAAAATTGGTGATAACTCCATTGCCGCCAACTTTACCACTACTCCAAATTATGAGCTTGGGTCTGGAGTGGTGGATTTCCCTCCAGGAAAATCCTGGAGGTAAATTCTCCCACTCATCGCTTAAAAATTGGCACAATCGGCGGAATTACTGCAGCGGATATTCTGCTGCAGTAATTCCACCAAAAAAGCCTCATTGAGTCCAGTGGACTCAAAATAAATGGGGAAATTCCAAGGGACCAAGTGGTGATAATGGTAATTCAGTTGGGCGGTATTCTGGCGGATTTACCACCGGAATACCACCCAACTCTGTTTCTTCTTTAACATTTATAAGTTGTGGCAAAGCATCTTGACTGGGAATATCATTGATGCTATTTGATGAAGTGGAAAGTCCTTGTTCACGGAAAAAGAGAAACGTTTCTGTTGGCTGCACATTGGTTGACAGAACTCTCTTTTGACAAAGTGAAAGAGCCAAGATCTGAATACGAACTTTATTGCAAATCCAGACTTCCTTGTTTCTTTATGCTGAACATTGGAACTGAAACTAACTTGAAACCTGGGGAAGGGAATCTCACCCAGGTTATAAAGAGAGACTGAATATATGAAAAATATCATCGCTGATGTTTATTGTGAAGTGCCATACATATTTTCTTGTGTATTTTATGCCTAAGTGTGAGGGCCAGATATCCTTTGGTAGAGTGTTTTCCTTTAGTTTTGACAGGTAGGGAAATCCTCGTCAGGGTACGGATAGTGAGGCGTTTGATGAAATATATGATTTAATAAAATGGCATATTTTGAGAAATCATCCAAAAGTTGCCCACCTCGCATTTCTGACCCCTCAGAGCAGCCTCTGTAAAACAGGTCTTCGGAGGGCAAGCTTCCCTCTTCCATGCTTCCTGCTGCACGATCTCTGGACTTAAGGTTTCTGGAGGCAAAGACCCTCTCAGCACCAGATACTGTTCTTTGCTTGATAGTGTGCCCTGTCTCTTCTCTCTCCTTCAGTTTCTGCTTCTGCTGCTCACACTGCTCTTCCTGCTCACCAATCAGACTAGTGGCTTGCACCCGAAGGCTTGTTTTAAGCCTCCCTGTCTTCCTCAGGTATGGGGCATTTCCACTAACAAGCTGACCACTCCTGCAGCTTTGTTCCTCTTTAGCCCTCTTCTTCGTCCCATTAGTTTGGGAATTTTGGGACTTGAAGTCCCTAATGACAAAATTAGTTGTTCTCACTTCTTCTGTTTTGCAATATGCCATTAGAAAGTTGAACAAGGGGTTTCCCATTCCTCCTAGCCTGTTTCCCCCCTCATGTGGCCCTCCCGCAGACAACCACCCCCACGGTCGGGATCAGAAAGTGCCTGCCTTTTCCTGGCCACATGAGGAGGGCCCCAGGCCATGTTTTCTGGGGGGAATCATAATTGATTCATCACAACATCCTCGGTTTCGGGAGCTTGTAAGTGAAATAAAATATTCTATCATATTCCAACCAGTTTTGTATTGGCTTAGAATTTGGAACTCCATGGCGCTGGCACTTGTCAGAGAAGGAATGGAGGAGGTTTTTAGTAGATTTGGAGGGAAGCAGTTGAAGAGGAGGACGCAGTGCCCTCCCTGGCATTGGCACCTCTGGATCAGGCATGCAGAGACTTGGAGACATGAGGCAAAAAGTCAGAGAACACGTACCTGGACTGATTTTCAAAACATCATATTTATTCAGACATCAGAAAATAACAGCAAGGAGCTATCAGCATCAGCTCCTTTCATACCATTTCAAGGCTTATGTAACTTCACAATGTATTACACAATACAGTTTGATTGGTTCTTAAAATTAAAGGCAAACCCTTTTCCCTTCCAGGGTTGGTTGGTTGGCTTGAATGCCAATCATCAGTTCCACAAACCATGTCTGGGCATGTCTCACTTGGCTGGCATAGAGCAGTGAACTTTCTGTGAACTGCTATTAGATAATTATTTAATTATTTCAGCATGACTATGTGAAATTCAACCATCTTGTTTTCTGGCAACCATTTTAAAATCTGCCTGCCCTTGTCTCAATCAAAATGGCTGACAACTCTATTTTTAAGCAGAACTCATTTTCTGTTCAGCATTCAGCCTACATTTCTGGTATCCATAATGTAGCATTCTGACCCTAAAATGTGCTTTTGGGCTTTAAAGACTGGGTCTGGGGACTGATGATCGATACTTGTTATGTAGGAAGACTGGCATCTAACTATTTATTAGTTAAGACAAATTGGGGGCTGGAAGTGTATCTTTAATAACTGGATAACTCCTGAGATATTTTACTATCTTGCTAAGCACAACAACTCACTAGGTACAGAGTCCACCGACCTGGGTCCGAGGAAGCAGGAGTGATGAGGAATTAAAAGCCTCCTGGCGGTCCACTTCCTTCCCGTAGCGTGATTAGCCAGGAAGGAGTGATAAGGCCAGGGAAACCCTCTGGGGAATAAAACCCTGCTTGCTTCTAGGCGAAGGGGTGTTCTTGTAGCAGAAGAGTTGGTGATGAGTTCAGGCAATGTCCAATGGAAGGACTACATCTAGCAGTGAACAGTTAAAGAGAGAGTAGGATCTTAGTAAAGATAGTTTTAAAAGTAGAAAGCCTTAAAGAAAGAATGAAATAACCTGACTGAAAGGGATTTTTACCAGAAGTTACGAATCTTGGAAATGGGATGAAGATCAGCGAGTCTTCCAAAAGGGTTTGTTCTGCGTAAGTATAGCGGAAAGAAGACGACAGTGAAAACCCCATTTGTGGCGTGGACATAGAACTATTACTAACATGAATGGTGCAGCGAAGAGAGAGAGTCTTACCACCGGCTCATCAGCGATTGTCCTGAGATGCAGCACTGCCTCAGGATCAGAGACTGAACCTGAGCGCACCTCCGTGAATGAAAATGGCATCGCCGGTTGCTGTAGCAACTTCAGGAAAGGACCCAGTGCTATGATCACAAAGAGAGGGTAAGATTCGAACGTAAAGTTTTCAATAATACAACACAGAAGGATTGGTACAAAAACGTAACAGGATGAAACCTTACTCGTGAAATCTTGCGGAGGGAAGGAACAACTGATCCTGTAAACAGAGAACGCCATTTAATGGAGGCTTTACACACATATACACAGAGATAGAATTAGTTAGATATACAGGCAAACTCACGGAGCGTTGATAATTGTAGAGAAGCAAAGTGCTGAAGCACGGATCGAGAAGCCTGATATGCCGTCCCTGACAAAGGGGGCAGAGTCACATGTTGAGTCTTGAATAGCATGGCTGGAACGCTGTAGGAAGTACGGCCGCCATGATGGAAGGAGCAATATGGGCAAAGCCAACCCGGCTCCAACGGTGCCAAATGGACCAACGCCTTCTGTAAGACATGACAGTATCTTGATTACACCTAAGTTTGAAGTTGAAAAGCATTCTCACCAAGTTTCATTTATGATTCCTGCCACTTGCCCAATTTACTGCTAAATGGGACAAGAACTCTTTATCTTCAACTCTATGTCCTTTCTGTACCACCAGAATTGAGGGGGAAGTGCATTTTATTTTCTGTTGCCCCACGTATTTATCATAGAGGTCCAAATTGCTTGGACAAATGTGAATCCAGTTCAATGTAAGAACAATCTGTGCTGCTCTGGATGTGATGAAACAATGCCCTTCTCTCAAAGTCTTTGTGGCAATTGCGATATTTTTTAGACTTGCTTTGGAGTGCTCTGTTTCCTCCCCTGCTCTCATCAGGCAGCCTCCACACAGCGGCTCCTCCTGCATCCTTGAACCCTCATCAGGCTGCCTCCACTCAGCGGCTTCTCCTGCAACCTTGAACCGTCCCTCTGCAAACATCCTAGCAGCCTCCACACTGCGGCTACGGCTCTATCTGGGGTGCTCAATTTCTCCCCCTGCTTCCGCCAGCCACTTAACAGCTCCTTCTGCAACCATCCTGGCTGCCTCTTCATCACGACTTTGACTTTGTCTGGGGTGCTCCGTTTTGCCCCCTGATGTCATAATACTGCCTCCACACAGCAACCCATCTGCCTTGAACCCTGCTCTGCCCACTTCCACCCTGTAGCCTCTCCTAACGACCTCTGCAGCACCCTACGGTCGCTCTCCCTTTGGCCTGGCTGCTTGTTCCTCCTCAGCGTGACTGCCCCTTTTAGCCATCTCCTGCCTCCTCCTCTTACAGCCTATTGTTAACTTTGAACTATACCCACCATTGCCCTCTTTAACAGTCTCATAGTGTGACAATTCTTCACCTCTACCCTTCCAATTTCCACTAGTTCACATTTGCCTCCCCCGCTTTGTCTTTTCTCTCCCAACCATATTCTCTCGCTGCCACCCGCTTACCTCAACCTCTGCCTCACTAACCTGGTGGTACCTCATCCCCCCTTTGTCCTTTCAGCTGCTCATTACCAGCTAGAGCTCCTTGTTATGCCCCTCTCCTCCCATCACTCCCACATCCTTCCCTTACCTACCTCCCTTCCCTCTTACCTCCCCCCTCAAAGCTCTCTGCCTTGTCATCATGACAATCTCTTCATTCAACCTTCCCTCACCCCCCCACCCCTACCTTACCCCTCACTCCAACTCCTCATTCAGACATCGCAATCTCATCTACCCTCAAACTTCTAATATTTCCAATTCCATTGATGTTGCCCTCTGGATCACAAGATCCATTTGCAATCAAAACTGCAGCTGTCCTTGATTTATTCTTACGTCTCAATCTCCATGTTCTCTGTATCAGCGAAACTTGGATCCCTCCCCACAACACCTCTGTTCCTGCTACTTTCACCTCCTCCTCATCCTCTTTCGCTCACGTCCCTCAATCCTGTGGTCGAGGTGGCGGCGTTGGCCTTCTCTTTCACCCCAGCTTTATCTCCTCCCCTTGTTCCACCTCTCTACCCATCCTTCCCTCTTTTGAATTTATGTATAAAATCTTTAATTCTCCCCATGCCATCTCCTTCCTCATTATTTACCGCCCTCCTGGCCCCCTTGGTTCCTTCTATGAGGACATTGACAACCTCCTCAGCCTCATCACCCCCTCCCCTACTCCTCTAATTGTACAAGGCGACTTCAATCTCCATCTCTCCTCTAATCCTCCCAATTCTCCTCTCTTATCCCTTTTTGATTCCTACCTTCTCACTCCCCTCCCCGCCTCCTCACCTATCCGGTTCCACTCTTGACCTTATCTTCACCTCTTCCTTCACTGCCTCTTCAATATCTGCCCTTCCTAATTATCTATCTGACCACTCCTTACTTTCCCTCTCCCTAACTCCCATTTCCCCCTCTCCTCCCTCCCCTCTACCAGCCTCCCCTTTTTTCCACCGCGACCTGCGTAACTTTGACCCTTCTCTTTTCCTCACCTCTTGCTCCTCTTTCCTACCCCCTCTCTCCCACTTCTCCTCTCTCTCTGCCAACGAGGCCTCTTCGACCCTAACCTCTTCCCTCACTTCTACTCTTGATCTCCTTTACCCTCTTTCCTCATTCCACCCTTCTCGCAAGCCTGCTCAACCTTGGCTCTCTGCTCACCTTTCCTCCATGCATCACCTACTAAGACGCCTTGAACAACGATGGCTCAAACACCCCTCCCGCTCTGACCATACTTTTCCTATCATTCCCTCTATGACTCCTGTCTCAACTCTGCTAAACGCTCCTACTTTTCTGATCTTCTCCCCCCTCTCAATCCTCTCACCCTCGCCGCATCTTTCAAACCTTAACTCGTCTTCACTCTCACCCTTCCCCCGATCATCCTATTGCCTCCCCTCTCTCTGCCTCTGATCTCGCCACTTTCTTCTCTAACAAAGTCCTCAACCTTCACCAAAACATCCTCTCATCCCCTTCTTACTCTCCCCCTTCTCCTCTCCCCCGCCCCCGCCCTCTACCTTGTCCTCCTTCACTCCTGTCACTTAATCTGATGTTTCCCTCCTCTTATGTAAAACTCATCCCTACACTTCTCCCTCCGACCCCATTCCTACCTCTCTTATTCCTAAAATCTACCCCCTCCTCTTACCCTATCTTACCTGCTTGTTCAACACTTATCTCTTTACATCCACCTTTCCTCTTCTGTTCAAACATGCAACAATCATCCCCATTCTCAAGAAACCCTCAGCTAATCACCACCTTTCAACCAACTACCTCCACATCTCCCTCTTACCCTTTCTCTCTAAACTTCTTGAACAAATTGTCTATTCTCAACTCTCCTCCTTCGTCTCCAACCTCTATCTCCTCCCCCCTACCCAATCTGGTTTACACCCTCACCACTCCACTGAAACTGCTCTCATCTCTGTTCTCAACTCTCTCCTTTCTGCCCGCTACTCTAAGGACTCCTCCATTCTCATCCTCCTCGACCTTTCTGCTGCCTTTGATATTGTCTATCATCCTCTTCTCCTTAATTCTCTCTCATCCTTTGGCCTTAAAGACTCTGTCCTTAACTGGTTCTCCTCCTATCTTTCCAACCGCACTTTTGCAGTCTCCTGGGGTGACTGCACCTCCCCTACCTATCCTCTCAACTATGGTGTCCCTCCAAGGCTCCGTCCTTGCCCCATTTCTCTTCTCACTTTATACTTCCTTCTTAGCCCCTATTATCTCCTCTTTTGGTGTTTCACACCATTTCTACGCAGATGATACTCAGCTTTTCCTCTCCTTCTCCTCTTTCACCACTGACATCCATCTTAAGCTGTCCTCTTGTCTCTCCGCTATTAAATCATGGATGTCCTCTCACTTCCTGTCCCTAAATGCGGACAAAACGGAAGTCCTGTTCTTCCCTGCCAACACCACTCCTCCCCTTTCCCTTCCCCTTTCATTCTCTTTTCCCCTTCCCAACTCTCCTTATCTCCCCATGCCCGTAACCTTGGTCATCACATTGATTCCAATCTCTCTCTCTCTCTCTCTCACCACATTTCTCTCACTGCTTTCGCCTTTTTAACATCCATACAATTCGATCCTACCTCACATTTCATGCTACTAAGCTCTTAATCACCTCCCTTATCTTCTCCAGACTTTTCTACTGCTCCATCTCTTATTCGGTCTCCCCTCCTCTCACCTTACCCCCCTCAAATCTGTCTATCACTCTGCTATTCACTCTCTCTGCCTTCTCTCACCCCTTGACTCCATCTCCTCTTCCCTCTCCTCACTTGGTTGGTTCCCTTTTCACTCCCAGCTTAAATTCAACTTCCTCTGCCTCGTCTTCAAATCCCTCTATGGTCTTGCTCCACCTTACCTTTCCTCCCTTCTCACTTTCTATACTCCTTCTCGCCCACTCCGCTCTTCTGACCTGTTCCTACTCCCTTCTCCCTCTGCCCCCTGTGCCCCTTCTCGCTTCTGCTCCTTCATACTACTTGCTCCTGTCTCCTGGAACCGCCTCCCTCTCCACATCTGCTCTATTTCATGCTATCCTACCTTCCGCTCTTCCCTAAAATCCTACCTCTTCCACTCACCTCCCTAACTTCTACACTTCCTTCCGCAGCTCACTCTCTCCTTCCCTCTACTCCTATTGCTTCTCTCACCTTAGCCTTCTGCCCTCATGCTTAACTACAACACTCATGTAAATTGTTCTTCACACTGTCTTCTAGCACTTGATCCAAATGTTACTATGTATTGCTTATTGTAATTCTTTTTATCCTCTTGTTTCTCTCACCACGCCCCCTCTACCCTCATGCTCAACCTCTTTAATCATGTAAATTGTTCCTTACACTGTTTTCTGGTATTTGATTCAAATGTTACTATGTTTTGCTTATTGTTATTTTTGTTGTCCTATTGTAAAGCGCTTTGATGTAAAGCGCTATATAAATTTTAATAAATACAAATACAAATACATTTAATATACTTAGGCCTAATTAACCTCCGGCCAAATGCATACTATATGGAATCAGAGGCAGAATGTGCTAAAGCGCGTAACTCTCTGTGATTTTGTCTCATTCTATCCCAGACCTCTTAATCAAAGTCATGTCTGTGTTTTCTGTTCAATCCTGTTTCCCTCATCTTTTTTCCCACAGATTTTTCAGAAATACCCTCTCTAATCAATGTAACACACTCTTTAAATGTTGTCAAGGTAGAGGCACCGAATTGTGGATTGGAGGCAAGCTCAGGCGATAACACGAGAATGAACAAAACCTTGAAATACCTTACGGGCTGTTACAGATGCAGCCTCTGTCTTAGTGGATGACCATACAACTCGATTTACAGGCCGATTCATGGAATTAATGTGCGCCGAAAATTTCGGCGCAAGCGTGCGAAAATGTGCGATTCGCAGTGAAAGAGCGAAAATCGCAGTGAAAGTGCGAAAATCGCAGGGAAACCAGCGCACATCGATTCATGGAAGTCCGTGCGCGAGTAAAATGTGGGATGTGCGCTGAAAAAGTGTGTGGCGCACGCCGGTGCACAGGTCATCTAACGGCGTGCGCTAAGGCCACAGCGAAATCGCACATAGCGCAGCGCACATAACAAAAGTAGGCGGAACACGGGGCGTTACACGCAGAATGGGGAACAACTCGTGAAAATGTGGGCGTCACGGGGGAAGCACAGGAGGCAAGTGCGCGGAACGCCCACACTCTCGCCTACAACACGTATTCATGGAATCGAATAGGGCAAACCAGCGCACGGGCAAAGACGCGCACAGGGCCATACATGTCCGCCACACGAAAGCAGGCGGTAGCGTCCCTGCACAGGAAAAAAATGTGTGCCAAAATGTGCGCTAACAAAAAGCACGTATATACAGCTATGATGAATGTCCCATAATGTGGCCCTCTAGGACAAATGACGTGCAAAGGGGTACGCGACAAACACGGACACCCGCTGTGTCAAAAATAGCGTGTGTGTGTAATCCTGGCGTGCGCGGGAAGTATTACACGTGATCGGGCCTGGGGGAGCGGGTACGTGTATTTCAGGGGTGCGCGAGAAGTTCTACACGCGATTGGCCTGTGTACGTGTATTTCAGGGGTGCGCGGGTGTTTCCACACGCGATCGGGCCTGGGGGAGCGCGTACGTGTATTTCAGGGGTGCGCGAGAAGTTTTATACGCGATTGGCCTGGGTACGTGTATTTCAGGGGTGCGCGGGTGTTTTCACACGCGATCGGGCCTGGGGAAGCGGGTACGTGTATTTCAGGGGTGCGCGAGAAGTTTTACACGCGATTGGCCTGGGTACTGTATTTCAGGGGTGCGTGGGTGTTCCCACACGCGATCGGGCCTGGGGGAGCGGGTACGTGTATTTCAGGGGTGCGTGAGAAGTTTTACATGCGATTGGCCTGGGTACGTGTATTTCAGGGGTGCGCGGGTGTTTTGACACGCGATCGGGCCTGGGGGAGCGGGTTCGTGTATTTCAGGGGTGCGCGAGAAGTTTTACACGCAATTGGCCTGGGTACGTGTATTTCAGGGGTGCGTGGGTGTTTCCACACGCGATCGGGCCTGGGGGAGCGGGTACGTGTATTTCAGGGGTGCGCAAGAAGTTTTACACGCGATTGGCCTGGGTACGTGTATTTCAGGGGTGCGCGGGTGTTACCACACACGATCGGGCCTGGGGGAGCGGGTACGTTTATTTCAGGGGTGCGCGAGAAGTTTTACACGCGATTGGCCTGGGTACGTGTATTTCAGGGGTGCGCGGGTGTTTTCACATGCGATCGGGCCTGGGGGAGCGGGTACATGTATTTCAGGGGTGCGCAAGAAGTTTTACACGCGATTGGCCTGGGTACGTGTATTCCAGGGGTGCATGCGAAGTTTTACACGCGCGATTGGTCTGGGTACACGATTTCATTGGAGGCGCGTCTGTGAGGTGACACGCGCGGGCGTTTCCCTGAACCCGGGTGCATGTTACACGTCCGAAAACTGCACGTCCCAGTGTCATCTCGTGTAATTGGAGGATAGGGCCTCAGTGCGTATACGGGAAGTGACATTGGACGTTTGGTCCGGTTTAAAAGGTACGTGTAGGACGTCATTTCCTTGTACGTGCTTTTCGTGGAGAGTGAGTGGGTGAATACTGTACTTCTTGTCGGTTCACACGCGATTTACTTCACAGCGTTTCTAGTTCGTACTCCCTGTTACCTCTGTCAGTTTTTTCTGATTTTCTCTTGGACCTGTTTCCTCAAACAGCGTTCACTTCTTCTTTTGTCCTGTCTCCTCAGACAGCGTACAATTCTTCTTTTGGCGGGGGTGTTGCCAACGCGCACACGCGCGTATTTTTCACGCTCTTTTCCCAGGCAGACGGTGAGTCGCGCACGTATTTACCAACTGTGCTTGCCCCGTGTGTCACGTACCCCTTCAGAGGTCATTGTAGGCTGCGTGTGACAGGCGTACGTTCATTATTGTGTTTCTGGGTGCCACAGCGTAGTGCGGGCTCATTTTTCCACACACGTGGTCTACGAGGGGTCGCGTGCACGTCATTTTCTGTTTTTGGGGTGCCTGTGCGTTGCGTGACCCGTCATCTTTCCCCAGGGGTTCCAACCAGCCTTGCTAGAGCACTAGGGTACGAATTTCATCTAGTACCCTACCCCTTTGACCCCCAATTTCCCAGGACAATAGTTTACTGCAACTCCCATACGCACAACCACATCAGTGCCATGGCTGGGAGGCGGGCAAGCGGTAAGGGTGGCAAAGGTGGCCGAGCCTCAAGAGGTGGGCATGGTGGGCGCGGTAGGGGACGTGGCCGGGATTTTCAGGCTACCCCTAGCCCCCCACGTGTGGAGGACCAGTCAGGGACACCCATGCCCCCCCCCATGGTTGAGGGAAACGTGGCTGACACCATCTCTGCTCAGCCCTTGTCGGACCGGCCCATTGTGGCACCTGACCTGGCACAGGGTGACTCCCAGGCTGACTTCACGGTCGCCAAGTTTAGGCCACGGGTGGCGATGCAAGTCAGTGTCACCAGGTCACGTGGATCAGGGGGAGCCATGTCATCTGCTGCCCCGAGTAGGCGGGGTGGGGAGGATGCAGGGGCAGCTGCAGCTCCGTCCACCCCAGCTCTGACTCTCCCAGCCAGGACAGTGTTGGTCCCCGTCCCTCAGACTGAGGTTCCTCCTGCCAACATCACACTTCAGCTAATGCCTGCCGAAAGTCATATGGTCAGTGTGCCATCGCACACTACTGCTACACAGTCCACCAGTGCTCCTGCCCATAGTGGCCAGAGTGGCGTAGGCCACTCAGGATCCCCACCACCTTCAAAAAGAAAGAGGAAGAGTGCTCATCCAGTACAGGCTGATGCCCCAGACATGGCTACACAGTCCGGCACGCCAAGGAAGCCTAGCTTCAATGATGCCGAACTGGATGCACTTGTGCAGTATGTGTCCGCACATGACGGCGAAATGTTGATCACTTCAGGGTGTAAGATCACACCTGCTTGACGTCAGGCACACTGGCAGTCCATCGCGGACAGCATAAGTTCCCTTGGGTTTGTGAGGCGCACAGCTGGTGAGTGCTACAAGCGCTGGAACGAACTTAAGCGCAGGGCAAAGAAAAAGCTGGCCTCAAGTCATGCCGCAACTCTGGTGACTGGAGGTGGGTTTCCACAAGAGGGCATTGAACTCACTCTGCATGAGCATGTTGCTGGGACCTACGTCACAGAGGAGCAGATCCAAGGTGTGGGAGAACTGCCAGATTACGAGGCATTGTCCGGTGAGTGCACATGCATGTGTGTGTTATCCATGTGTATGTTGTTTGTGGGAGGGGTTCTGGTTGAGTGCCAGGTGAGGGTGTGTGTGCCTGAGTGTTTCGGGTCACCCATGTGCTTCATCCAATACATTCTGCGGCCCTGGATTTGGGTATTACAGTATCCCTTCTGCCCACAGTAGACATTTTGCACTACACCATGCCAGTTGCCCTTGAAGTGGCATCCTGCAACAACATTGTTCCGTATTTTGCTGTGTTCATTCAGGCTGATTGTTTGGATTCCCCCACTTTTACTACGCATTTCTCTGCCCTATTGTCACATATATGACATGCCTATGGTACATGCCATCTGTGTGATGGCATGTGTCATGTATGTGGATTGGAAATGCCACTCACAGGCCAATGTGTGATGGCACTGCTAGCCAGCATGCAGCTAATGTGTTGCTCTTCCATCTTGGTGTCATCAGTGTCTGACATTTTCCTCCCCTTCCAACTCAGTGACAGTGCATGCATGGGAGGGTTATAGTCATGTGGGACATGTGTCAATCAAGTACTGGTTCTGTAGCTTGTCTGGCCTAATTGTGTGCCATGGTGCTAATGCCTGTTTCCATTTTTTGTCTTTCATGTTTTTCCAGAGGATGACGCACTTGATGCTGTTGAGGGTGAGGAGATGGTGCAGACCCAGGAGGGATCTCAAGCACGACCGGGCACCAGTGGGGGACGTGGTTTGGTGGTGGGGAGAACCCTCTCTTGCTGCAGGCCATAGTGTCCAGGGGTGTCTCTGGCTGCACCTCCCCAGACCTCTTTTCAGGTGTTGATTCGGATGAGACCTATGTGGATTCGCAGGTATGTGTTCTGTCCGATCCACCTGCACCAGGGGTAGAGCCCACTATGGGGATGTCAGTGTTGGTAGGTGTGCCTTTGGTGGTTACGGATGCAGGGCCACACTCCGCAACATCTGATCCTGTTCCTGGGCCAGCAGATCAGAGGGGGAATGCAGTCCTGCAGCCTCAGGCAGTGCCGATACAGCAAGGCGCAGTTCGCCTTGCCCCAGACAGGTGTGGTGCCCGCCAACGCGGTGGCCGTCAGCCACCAGGCAATACCGCATGGGAGCAATCCATATACCGTATGGCAAACCAACAGGCAGCATCATCTGAGATGATGGCTCAAGCCATGGAGAGGGTGACCACTTCCATTGTCCCCCCAGAAAGGCAGATGGAGCAACTACAGCAGGCAACAGACTCCATTTGCCAATCACTCAGGGAGGACATGTTGGCGTCCAACAGGGACAGACGGGCGGCCCTGGACAAACTGAGGGAATCCATTTCTTTAGAGGCCCAGGGCCAGAGGGAAGCCCTGAGGGGAGAAGTCCGGCACCTCAGGCAGACTCTTGTGGAGCTTGAGGCTTCCACTGTCACGAGGACGGAACAGCTGCTGGAGCGCGTCACCCGTACGCTCTCAGCAGAGATGCAGGCAACTCGGGCGGAGGTCCGGGCATCACGGCGGGTGGTGCATGGGGATCTCCACACCATATACCTCCAGAACGAGACCTTCCACAACCGCATGCTTGCTGCCATGGAGGACCAAACTAGGGCTTTGCGTGGGCTGCCTCCCATAGCACCACCACCTCCTGTGGCAGCAGCAGCAGAGGTTGAGGAGAGCGAATCCAGCGATGAATCTCCCACGATGTCGTAGCCGTGCAGGCCATGAGCCCATGGAGGTGGGTTTTTTTCGCAACATCCACACAGGTGGCTGTTGGTGAGCACCCTGTCCTCGAACCTCCTGGGTGGCCTCCCCCACCCCCTCTGGCCCACAAATGGCCATTTTTGATTTTTGATTTTTGATTTTTTGTTGCAGTGTGTTGCCTTGTGTGGCTCCCGTGGGCATCCACTGTATTCCGGCTGGGTACATGCAGGCTTGTACTGAGTTTGGGTTAGATGCTTGGGTTTGTGAGACACACACCCCTCCTGCTTCCCGTTTCCATGGGCTTGCAAAGGGTGTGCCCAAGTGACAGTGACTTACACAGTGACGTTGGACTCCCCCGACATGTGTGGGCAGTCTGTAGTCAATGCTGTGTATACATTACTAGTGCATATTGTTGTTGTATTGTGCACTGCATGGTGTATTGATGTGTGCTTGTGCATCCATGTCTCCCTCCTAATTTGCAGGTTCATTCCTCATGTCTTCACAAGGCCGTCCACTTTTGAGATGGAGTTCATGTTGTGAGCAGTGGAATTCCAGATGTGCGTGGCAACACACTGTACAGTTGGAGGTGGTGGATGTGCTGGCATTCTCATGTTGTAAGACTACGTATCCTTTACCTTAGTACTGTCATGTTTATGCTATGTGGATTGTATTGTGGTAAGTATTTGGTCATGTGTGTTGTTATTTCTACATTTATGTGGGCATATTGTGTGTGGCCAGTTTCCATTAGGGACACTGTACTTTGTGACACTTGTGTCATGTTTGGGGGATGACTTTGTTTGCTCTCACATGGCATGTCATGCCATGGTGTGTTGGGTGGCGGTCTGGGGAGGGGTTGGGTGACATGGCACTGTTGTCATGTTGTATCCTGCAAGGGGGTAATGATTTTAGCAGCAAAGAAGTGTGTCTTTTGATGACACAGCATTGGTGGTGTTTGTGTAGGTAGGGAAGCACACAATGGAACACTTCCAGATGTACAATCTCAGGCTGGTATGGTTGTGACAGTTGACTGTCCATTGAGGCATCATCATTGTTAGATTGATTCATCATTGATTGTCAGATGGTATGTGCCAGGGCTGTGTGCACTCCACAGGGGTGTGATTTTATGTGAAGTAATTAGCCACCAGCTGCGTACGGGCTGCCTCACCCCGTGCCCTTTCCCCTCCCATGCGCAGCGGGCATGCATGTGGTTGGGGATGTGGGGGCACCACCATGTCCACGGCCAGGCCCCGGCGTGTTGCAACATTGTGCAGGACACATGCTGTCACTATGATCCTGCACACTACTGGGGGAGCGTATAACAGCTGCCCGCCAGAACGGTCAAGGGAGCGAAAGCGTGACTTGAGCACTCCGAATGTGCGCTCCACGATGCCCCGGGTTGCAATGTGGGCTGTGTTGTATCTTACCTGGGGTGGCGTGGTGGGGTTCCGAATTGGCGTCATCATGTTGGTGCTGAGAGGGTAGGCACTGTCCCCTGAGGAGGTGGTGATGGGTATCATTAGTGGGGTTGTGACATTACTCAGTATCTGACATGCATGCATGCGCAGTGGCATTTATACTCACCGAGCAGCCATGTATCGCCATGCCGCCCAGCTTCTATGTCCCGGTTTAGTGTATACATTCTGTAAATGAAACTGTCGTGGGTGGAGCCAGGATAGTTGGCATATACTGAGGTGATGATTCCCTTGGCATCACATACTACCTGGACGTTGATGGAATGCCAGTGCTTGCAGTTTCTATAGATGTGCTCAGTTGCCCTGGGGGGACGTAGAGCCACATGGGTGCAATCAATGGCACCTAGCACTTTGGGGAATTGTGCCACCCCGTAGAAATCCTGGGCGACAGCATGCCTTTCTGCAGGTGTTCTGGGCAGGTATATGTGCCTGCGGACTGATGGGCGTGCAGTGATGATGGCCAAGACCTGGTGTAGGCAGCATGACTGCGTGGTCTGTGACACCCCCCCACTATGACACTTGTCCGCTGAAATGATCCAGTGGCCAAGAAGTGCAGTACATTAAGGACCTTCTCCAGGGGGCTGAGTGCTTGGGAGCACAGGGTGGTTGATGTGAGGTCATCCTCCCACTCACTGACCAGGTCGAGTATTATGTGAGGTGGAAACCTGTACCTCCCATACACATGGTCATCAGGCATCCCAAAAAGGCTTGTTCTGGGTGTAAAAATTCTGGCCCTGACTATCCTCCTCCTTCTCCTGCGGTATCCCACGGCCACTGCTGCTAGGAACGGTATATTCATCCTGGCGTCTGAGCTTGTTTGTTGTTTGTGCGCACTTTTATGCTGTGCGGGTCGAAGTACGCCTGCTTCCTGCTGGCGTACGTGTTTCCGGATTGGCCATGTTCGATTCCATGAATACGTGTTGTAGGCGAGCGTGTAATACTTCCCGGGCACCCCTGAAATACACGTACCCAGCCCACTCGCGTGTAAAACTTCTCGCGCACCCCTGAAATACACGTACCCAGCCCAATCGCGTGTGAAACTTCTCGCGCACCCCTGAAATACACGTACCCAGGCCTATCGCGTGTGAAAACAGCCGCGCACCCCTGAAATACACGTACCCAGGCCAGTCCCGTGTGAAAACACACGCGCACCCCTGAAATACACATACCCAGCCCAATCGCATGTAAAACTTCCCGCGCACCCCTGAAATACACGTACCCAGCCCAATTGCGTGTAAAACTTCTCGCGCACCCCTGAAATACACGTACCCAGGCCAATCGCGTGTAAAACTTCTTGCGCACCCCTGAAATACACGCACACGCTTCCCCAGGCCCGATCGCATGTGAAACTTCTCGCACACCCCTGAAATACACATACCCAGCCCAATCGCGTGTGAAACTTCTCGCGCACCCCTGAAATACACGCACCCAGCCCAATCGCGTGTAAAACTTCTCGCGCACCCCTGAAATACACGTACCCAGGCCAATCACATGTAAAACTTCTCGCGCACCCCTGAAATACACGCACACGCTCCCCCAGGCCCGATCGCGTGTGAAACTTCTCGTGCACCCCTGAAATACACGTACCCAGCCCAATTGCGTGTGAAACTGTCGCGCACCCCTGAAATACACGCACCCAGCCCAATCGCGTGTAAAACTTCTTGCGCACCCCTGAAATACACGTACCCAGGCCAATCGCGTGTAAAACTTCTCGCGCACCCCTGAAATACACGCACACGCTCCCCCAGGCCTGATCGCGTGTTGAACTTCCCGTGCACCCCTGAAATACACGTACCCAGCCCAATTGCGTGTAACACTTCCCATGCACCCCTGAAATACACGTACCCAGGCCAATCGCGTGTGTAACTTCACGCGAACCCCAGTTATACACGTACCCGCTCGCACAGGCCCTTTCGCGCGTGGAAGTTACCGCGAAACCCGTAATACACGTTCCCCGCTTGGCGTTTGCTGTTTGGCAGTCCGGTAAACTGGTTTTGGGTTGTCGCAGACCTTTGCGCTGGATTGGGGCTTTTGATGCCTTTTCCTTGCGCAAGGGCGTTCTTAGGGCCGTAACTGGCGCTGCTGCAGGGTCGCTGCGCCACTCTGCGCCACGGCTGGTTTTGGAGGCTAAAATCCATGAATACGCTGTGCGCTGAAATTGATTTTATCGCACGCGGCTGGCGCAGTCTATCGCACGGGAACACTGCGCCAGCCGCCTGCGCCACTTTTGTGCGAATTTCCATGAATTACCCTGTTAGTGTGCTGTTAATCGAGAGTGCCCCAGACACATTTGCTTTAGAGACAGACCCCTCAAAATCAAGACTCAAGATAATGGGGAAATGTTCACTCTCCATACGATGATACACACACGTCAATTATCAGAGAGGGAACATGGGCCACAAACACATAGTAAATAATACTAGAGCTATTGATGGAAGTCCTGGTAAATTGAGGAGGACAATCAGAGGGACGTGCGCCATTTATCATAGCAAACCCTTTGGAGTAGAGCAGTGTTGTCCAACCAATGCCACGAAGACAGGAGCAGTCCAGCCATTACTCATGGACTGCGCCAGAAGAATGGGTGTCATTTCCTTCAGCATCTTCACTTCGAATTGCCACACAGTAAAATGGGGGAGTCACATGTCACAGTACCAAGCAAACTCTCCAATTCTCTTAAAACAGCAGCACGTGACCCAGCATAGGGAGGACCGTAGACATTCATAATGATGATTTCTTTAGTCCCCATAGCGTCAGTGTATTTTTTTTTTATTTGTATATGGTTTACACATGAAACCTTTACAATTAAAAAGATAGAAATTCATAACTTAAAGGGCATAGGGCCTCATTACACGGTAGGCGGTAACCATGGCGCTATTAGCACCATGGTTGCCGCCGGTACCGTACCGAGTCCGCCATGGTGAATGGCGGAATTACCGCCACATTCCAAGGTGTGTGGGGGCGGTAATTCCCTATTCACCATGGCACTTCCCCATTCCCATTTGAGCCCCCATAGGGCTCAATGGGAATGGGGAAGGCAGCACTTACGGTACCGCAAATTGCGGTACCGTAATTGCCTCCAAGGTCCCTTTGCAGGCCCGTTCCTTAACGGCTGGTAAAACCAGCCGTTGAGGTCGGGTCCCGCAAAGGGACCTCATAGTAAGGCGGTTAGGGTTTACCGGTACCCTTACCGGTAACGGTAAACCCTTACCGCATTCCGTGTAATGAGGCCCATAGAATTCATCAATAATACGAGTAAAATCAATATCACATTCAAGAAAACACAGTAAAAATGGATACTAAGACATCCTCCTAAAAAGACACTGGGCCTCATTCCGAGATTTGAGGAAGCCTTGGCGCTATTTGCCCCATAGCTGCCTCCAATACCGGGTCAGGCAGAGGTCTTGTTCAATGAGGACTTACCGGTGCATTCCGACCCTGGAGGGGCCGGAAGTCCCCAATGAACAAACTATTTCCCATTCCCATTTGAGGCCCCATAGGGCTCAATGGGAACGGGGAGGGCACTAATAACGGGCTCGCGACTAGCAAGCCCGTTATTAGCGCCCTGGTCCCTTAGCGGGACCCGTAAGGGACGTGTGGTCAGGCCACATGTTCCTTACGGTTCCCGCTAAGGGACCTTGGAATTGGGCGGTAAGAGATTACCGGCACCAGTCTCCTTACCGGTTCCGGTAATCCCTTACCGCCCAACTCATAATGACCCCCACTGCCTCCTAGCTCAAATTTAAAACATACAGCCTAGGAATAAGTCATTCTGGTCCTATTTATACAAACGTCACAGAGGCCTTTAGACCAGACACCAAAGAGAAGGAAAAAAGGAATAAGGTAAGAAAATAGTAAATATGGAAAATGCTCAGAATTTCCATATCTCCACAGAAGCAGCAATTTCTTAATTTAGAGATCTCCCATAAACTGAGGGATATCTGTATAGAGATCTAAAGATGTAATAAAGCCTGCCACTGCCAGTCCTTCCACAGTGTTACAAATTGATAGGCATGTAGACCAAATATAGTAGTCTTACCCTAAAATACCCCATTTGGCAAAGGTCTCCATGTATATGCTTCTTTTTGCCTTAAACTCAGTACATTCAAGAAGAAGATGGTGGCTGGTTTCTAGTACCCCTATCTTTTCACAAAATCTACACAGAATATTTGTATCCTCAACAAGTTTCCTTCTCTTCATTACTTCTTTAGTAGGCTGAATATTTCACCGTAATTTAAGAAGGAGGGAACGATAGTAGCGATTAGGAAATTGAGTCATCATTAACGAGGGAGACCCCCTTTTCCTATGCTCATGTTTTAAATGGGAGAGAGAAGGGTAACTGTGAAGTTTTTCTGCCGTGCTTATCCAATCATTGTCGTATATAAGCCTTTAACCTTCTCTGGGTTATTCACAAGCGTCTCCCTATCCGAGGACAAATCACGCAGGGTTTGATCGCAAAAATCTCTAAGCGTGCACAGGTATTTATTCCCTATAGTGCATCCCTGAGTAGAGACCTAGATCCTCGATCCTAGATCTTACCTAGATCCTCATAGAGGGTTTCGCTGAGGGGGCTAGTAGGCTACGGAAAAGTGCCATCATCCGCCACAGAGATCTTGCTTTCATAGATAAAAGGCCCAATTCAAATCGAATTGCCGACATTGGAATATTATTTGGTTATTTTTAAATTTTCCTCCAAATCAATTCTTTAATAGTTTCCCAGAAATTCTGCAATTCCCAGAAATGGAGCTCCATCCCATATATCATTTTTGGGACTATTTATTTTCCCTTCATAGAACTCAACTGGTGGTTTTAGAGAAAATTGTCCAAATTTGATTTGGAGGAACATTCTAAAATTACCAAATAATATTTCAATGTTGGCAATTCAAAGATTAAGATACAGAGGTCTTTTTTGAATGAACTTGGTACCAGAGATAGAGTGGTGCAGTGCCACGTGGGCGCTCATTCAAAGGTCTCTGGCTGGTACCCCTCTCCTGAACAAAGAAAGTGTTGAGATAAAAGATATTGAAACTACAAGTACAAAGAGGCCATAGAGAAGGCTGGTGTGAGGTGTCAAGGTGGTCATACAAGGGTCAAGCCAAACCACTTGAACAATGGAAAGTCATGTTGTAGAAATTGTCAACTGTGGAAAGTGTGAACCCGACTGAAGGGAATTGTAAAACTGGCGTTCGCACCCGACTGGGGGGAACCCTGTGCGAACTGTGATATTGTGAAGTACGCACTTGCCTTAGAATAACAGAGTGACCCAGCAAGACTTTATCACCCTTCGGAAGCCTCTATTTAAATTGGCAAGTACTTTGAGAAGCAAACGGTGAAAGAAGGATCGGAGCCCGGCTGAGGGGGATCCTAGGGTGAAGAATAATCACCTGACATGAAGGTTACCAGAAGGAACTTCTGTTTTGTTGTTTTTGGCATATCAGGCCCACTGAAGAAAGAGACTTAGCATGAGAAGAGACCTAGGCAGAGAAGGCCCTGATATAGAGAAAAGGAACTGTACGCTTGTGCCAGAAAAGCCAAGGAGTGTGCTGTACTCAAAAGTCCTGCCTTGTCCCATGCGGAAGGTGGACCCCAGCCATAACATCCTGACTTATCATTTTGTAAACACTTCTTTCTTTCCTTGTCAAACATTATCCCACACTAGTTTGTAGCATAGCGGTAGGGATTGGCAATCGTTTTTTTTAGTATAGGCCCTTTTTATTTGACTAGACTCTACTAGGACTGTATTATTATTATTATTTGATGGTCATAGCTTGCTCTCATCTTCGATTAAGGTTTAGATTAGGCATTTATCTCACCCAAATTTACAGTTTAATAAACACTCTTGAACTGTGATCACTTGTGTCTGTCTTGCTTTGATACCATGCCTTCCTTACAGCTTGCTCTGAGTGGAGTGAGGCTTATAAGTGTAAACTGCAGCAGGTAGCCAAAGAATCACTCCTCTTGTCAATAGGCACCGTAGAAAGACTCCACCAGAAACAGCACCTTATAATTCAGCAGTCTCCTGCCAAAACACAAAACACTCTGCTCACTCCTTTGTAAATGAAACAGGGCACCCATTACCATGGTGCCAGATAAGACCTCAGTTTCATATAGAGGGGTCAGTGTTTTATAATGACCAATGGGCGGAAATGCTGGTAGGATGCAAAGCAGAGGGGTTGGTGGGGCTGGCAGAGAAGGTAATGGTGCCCATGAAAAAATATCTGGAATGCTAATATACAGGCTTTGACCTGGATTGACGAGAAACATCCACCTGTACACATAAAGGCATTCACATGATAATCTTTGTTTCAGATCTACAGTAACAAAGGGGTTGATTACTTTGGCCACCCACGCAGCATGCCAGAGGACACTGACTGGAGCTCCCGAACATACGAGAAGGAACCTCGGTCCTCGTGGACAGATACTGGGCCTGTGGGTCCCAAGCGCATGCTCAGTTACCACTAAAGTGGAGCTGGCAGTGTTCTCTAGTAACACTGAATTCCCCTGTCCTCATAGTCCCTCACTCCGACCTTGTTTAATTGACTGATCATCAAGCCCTTCAAACTGGGGCCCACACATGTATAAAGAGCTCTATGAACTATCATGCTTTTTTTGCTGGGTTTGTTAATGGGAAGATTAACTCAGTCAAAGGAACGATGAACTTGCGAAAGTTTCAGCGAGACAACAACTATTGGTCTCAGAATAGTACTGACATACTGGAATCTATACCATTAGAATACCACTTGTTCAGCAAGGCCACAGTATTGTTTACCTCCTTTCTAGCACCAAGTATTCAGACGGCCATAAACGCGAAGTGGTTGCAGATCACAAGCTATGAGTTATTGCAATTAGCAAATGGAATTGAGAATGGTCTGAATGCCGTCAGGGAGGAATGAGGGCGTTATGGTTACTGATTCTTTAGAACAGTTATGTTCTTGATATGATTACGGCCATGGATGGGGGTGTTTGTACCAAATTAGGCAGCAGTTGCTGTATGTTCGTGGCAGAAAAAAATGCAGTAAATTGAACATTATCCGAAGTTGTCACTGTCCTTTACACCCTCCATGAGTCCATGGTACAAGAAACTAGCAGATAGAGCAGGGAACAATGGTTTGATGAACATTTGTCTTGGGTGGCCATATGGCTATCAGTTTTGATGAAGTTTTTGGTACCAATTCTTGTACTCACTCTAAGTTTTGTTTGCGCATGTCAGCTGGGATTGCGATTTTGCCAGGCGGGGCAGGAACAAGGGGAGGTATATGATAACAATGAGAGTGGATAAACCATCAGTGGCAACGCCTCCAACTAGAAACATACACACAAACAATCCCACGAAATGACATGATTGGGAGGGACATTGTGGCCTATGGGGACACTGTCAATACCGCCTCCACATTTGGAGAATTAGAATTCTCATTAGGTTGATTTCCATGGCAAAGAGGGGTGTTGTTTTTTGGACTGCCCATCGGACGAATATGTTGCCATGGGAGGGAGTTTGCATGGGGTATCCAGGATATGGATCCCGAAAGACAGGGAGGTGGAGCTGAAGAAGGGCAGGTTGGTCAATTAATTGATCAAAGTGGGGAGGGTCCGTATAAAGATTCAATGCCTACTAGGAAGGCGACCATACAAACTGAGGAAGTGACGCACTGGCATAAGGGACACGTGAGGAGTGATGTCACCGCATACCAATAACACATGGGGGTCATTACAAGTTGGCCCATATAGTAATAACATGCCGATAATAACGCTTACTGTCACGTTACCACACAGGCCAACTACGAGTTTGATGGTGGAGGTGGAGGAAGGACCTCCAGCTAAAAGCTAAAAGCTGGAGGTCAAACATCACAGGTATTACAGGCACCTGTTATAATGGAAAACTCCACCATGGATTCCTATGGGACTCCATGAAATGGGGTGTTACAACGTTACCCGGCACTCGTAATCCATCAGACATTCCGCCAGACCGAGTGCTGGTAACTGTATTAGTTCGCTGGTACCCTGGCGGTAAATCTGCCAGGATACCGGACAACTTGTAATGACCCTGCATGCTACAATTCAGGCCATGTGGTAGGGAACTGGTGCTGCGCAAAGAAATACATACAGGAGACAAAATGCACAGCAGAGAAAAGTACATGTGCAGCACAGTCATTACTTTGCATTTGTGTTTACTGCATCTTCTTTTTGCATTCTTCTGCATCTTTGTTTCTTTTATGCTCAGTTAAAAGGCACTCTAGGCGCAACACAGGGCCTCATTACAAGTGGCCGGTCTGGAAACAATGGTGCCTGTAAGCTTACCGGCACACTACGGATTTGCTTTCCAGAGCCGCTCTGCCCAACAGGGCTGACCCTGCTGGACACAGCAGCCATGGTAGGCAAGCCGTCACGTAAGCACCGGCACCGTTAACAACAGTGCTGGTGCTTCCGTGGTCCCCATTCCCATAGAGCCCCATAGGACTTACAAATTGCCGGCGCCTGACTTCCCGGACCGCCAGGGTTGTAATCCCCAGGTGTTACCGGGAAGTCAGGCACTGGCAATTCATTCTGAGTCTGGTGCCAATACCGGCAGGGTTACTGCCGGAATCTGAATGAAGCCCACAGTCTTTTTATTTTTATTTTTACCTTTTAACATAAGACCTGTTTGCTTCTTATGGTAATAATGCACCGTTTTTATTTTATTTTGAGATATATATTACTAATACTCATTCATACTAATGTATTAAGGTAGGTAGGGGTAGGTCTAGGGGGCAAAGGGGAGGGCAGTGAGCATAAAGGGTAGGTGTAGCAGTATGATATGATATGATATGGCCATTAACGTAGCCAAGAACCATAGCCTGCAGCAGAATTGAATTTCTGCTGATGAACCAAACGGTCTGCTTTTCATCAGCTTCTGTTGTCTTAGCAATGGTTTGGCCACATGGTGGCACTAAAGCACCACCATATGTGCTGAAACTAATAAGGAGTGATGTAAGGTAGATTAATCCATAACAGTAGCGGGCTGATTTAGATAAAGCACTTGCGCTCTCTTTGTTCTTTCTTGTTAATGATCTATGCGAACATGTGAGCTACTGGAATTTCTTCAGCAACTGGTGATGGTAGTTCGACATATAAAAAGAAGTAGGATCTTGACACTCAACTGCGCGGGCTGACAATAAGAGTGGCCCTGATGATGGACCCATAAGGTCCAAAATGCATTGCCAACAGCCTCTCTGTCTTAGCTGTGATCAACTACAGAAGAAATAAAGGATGCAATATAATTTTGTGTTATTCTTATTTGAAACAGAACAGTTCTGTAATTTGCAGTACTATTTACTATTACATTTGCTTTTTTTTTTATTTGCATTTGATTCAAAATGCATAACAATTCATGTAGAACCTTTACAAAGTTTAAAATCTTACAGATAAACATTTAATCAATCATTGCAATTTAGAAAATAGCTCTAATTCATTTTCAATGTGCTTACAAAAATTTGCCAATTCATATATTAAGGGTTTATATAATCCCTGCATCATTCTGGACCACAAAACTTCAAGGCAGTCCTCAAATTCAATTTCCAGAAATTTCCTCAATTTAAGTGTCCTTAAGTTCTTAAAATGCGGACAATACAGAGGGCGCTAGAGGGCCATCCAAGATGGCCGCTTAGGTCAGAGCTCCCTCGCAGCCCCGCATCAATCCTGCCTAATCCTACGGATCCGAGCGCCACTGCCCCCCTGTTTCCCGGTACATGAACTCCTGAAGTCCCCGGCGGCGCCACCTCAAAGTTTCGAGCGAAATCGGAGCTCTCAACCCGAGACGCAGCCCGAGAGGCCCGGCTGCCGTGACTCGCGGGGTCGACCACTAGGCCCCGTGCTCCACAGGCTGAGCCTCCCCACTGCAGACTCTGACGCACCCCCCCCCGGGCCGCCCACGAGACGGGGGGCCAATATCCTGGCAAGGAGTCAACAACGGCCAGAGAGAACCGGCGAGAGTCCCTGTTCGCCTACATCCCCTCGCCAGAAGCCATCGCCGGAGCGGAAGAGTCGGACGTGAGACAGGCTCCTGCAGATCCGGCACCCAGCCGCACAATAAGAACTGCCCACACCCACCGGGCGGAGACCAGGCGGCGTCGACCAGAGGGGTCGGCCCGGGGCCCTGGCGGGTAAGGAGCGGTGGGGTAACAGCGTTGTCCCCCCCCCCCTTCTTCCGCCTCAGGGTCCGGGTGACCGCCGTGCCAGAAGCGGCAGAGCCGACCAAACGGCACCTCCCAACTCACGGACGACCTGAACCCCTCTGTCGCAAACCATCACACTGCCCTATACTCCGAGCCCCCGGAACCAAGTGGAGCCGGCAGATAACCACTGTAAACATCTCTCGTCAAGGGCCAGCGCAGCATCTAAACAGCCAACCCCCCCGGCTCACAGCGAACATCCTATATCAGCCTCCCACGGAATTCCACCCGGCGGCTGTCTCGACCCCACCACCGGCAGCCAAGATGGGGAAAAGCGACAAATCGCAGAGGAAGCTAAACTTTGAGAGCGGTCTGACCCCCAGAGCCCCCCACCAACCCGAGGAGCAGGCGGCACCGTCGGAATGCCCCCACCAGGAGGGAACGACAGAAAACCCCTTTGAAATTAAAGAAATTCTCCTCGACCTAAAAGCAGGGATCGGCAGCCTGAGTAACAAAATGGACGGCCTCGCGTCCAAGGTCGATCTGATGCAACACCGCATGGACTCCCAGGCCGAACGCCTAACCGAGGTGGAGCAGAGGGTGTCAACTCTCGACGACAGCTCGGAAACCCTTACAAACAGAGTACTACAGCTGGAATCACAAATGAATCTAACAGCCGCCAAGTGCGAGGACCTCGAAGGTCGGTCGAGGAGGAATAACCTCCGGATAGTCGGGGTGAGAGAACATCAAATACAGGGGAAAATGGAAGACTTCGTGGAAACCTTATGCATTACGTTGTTCGGCCGCGAGGCCCTTTCTCGCTTATTCATAATCGAGAGAGCCCACAGGATTCCTGCAACAAGACCAGCACCAGGGGCCCCTCCGAGACCCATAATAGCGAAGCTGTTGAACTACAGAGACCGTGACTCCATTCTCCGGCTTGCCAGGGAGAAAGGCGATCTGAGTCATGATGGAGACAAAATCCATTTCTACCCCGATTTCTCCCCGGCAGTCCAAACACAAAGGAGAACATTTACAAGCGTTAAACAGAGGCTCCGCAACAGCCAACTGCCATATTCTATGCTCTACCCAGCACGCTTAAGAGTCCAGCACGAGGGGAGGGTCCACTTTTTCCAAACCCCAGAGGAGGCAAATCTGTTCCTCGACCGCCTGGGACTCCCGGATCAGAATCAAGCTCGCCCCAGACCGCAAAGGGATAGAATCCCCAGGAACCCTCCTTAAAAGGGTGGATACAGTGGAGCACAAGACCCGACACAGCTGAACTGAGTGGGCCGGATCAAATACAGCGGCACAAGACGGGGCTGGGACACCTGGGAGGCCCCAGGCACCCCCAGCGCAGCTACCGTTAAGTTATCGTTAGCCTGAGTGGGGTCTGCCTGCCGAGGAGTGATTCCCGCGTACCGGCATGGCGTCTCCTAAGGCCGAGTTTGTTCTGGGTGGGGTAAGTTGGAACCTCCCGGTGAGCATGTTCGTGGTTGCCCACCCTTGGGAGAACTACGTTATGGGCCAGTTGGGGATTGCCCGAAGTTCGAGTATTACAAAGTTGATAGAGAAATCCAGCGCCGTCGATTCCTGTTCGTCCCGCACACTGCCTGCCCCCTACCAGACGCCGTCCTCTCCGTTGCACTGTGACCCCCAGCCGCTACACACGGACCCGGTCAGCGGCTCTCGCTCAACCAGAACGCAGCTACCCGTTGACCTGGACATGGGACCTGAAATAAATGCAAAGCCGCCCCGTTCAACGTCCTAACATGGAACATCAGAGGGGGTAACATCCCAGCCAAATCTAGGAAAATCCTACACTATCTCAGACGACATGAGGTAGACGTGGCAATGATTCAAGAGACACATTTCACACCGACGAGTGGCCGCCAGTGGGCCAAAAGCTGGGGCTGTCACAGATACTTCTCGTCTTATTCCACATACTCGAGGGGCGTTGCAATCCTCATACACAGGTGGCTCAGCTTCCGGCTACTACACACTGCAAAAGACGAGGAAGGCAGAGCACTTCTGGTGAATGGCATCATCGCCGGTCAGAAAGTGACCTTTGTCAATTCATATGCCCCGAATGTGGATGGCCATAACAACTTCAGCTGGGTGATGACACAGCTCTCCGCGCTTGGCCCCACCACGGTCGTATGGGGCGGAGACATGAACACAGTTATGGACCCCGCGAGGGACAGATCATCAGCTACACATCAACCAACTTCGAAAGCTGCTAATCAAATAATGGAAATCTGCAAGGCATTTGACCTACACGACACATGGCGAAGCTCCAATGGCGAGGGGCGTGAATACACCTTTC
Organism: Ambystoma mexicanum; assembly: GCF_040938575.1. Taxonomy (NCBI): domain Eukaryota; kingdom Metazoa; phylum Chordata; class Amphibia; order Caudata; family Ambystomatidae; genus Ambystoma; species Ambystoma mexicanum. Next base: position 1,496,933,148 of record NC_090932.1, on the reverse strand, counting down.
ACTCTACAGTCCATAACACAAGCTCCCGAATCGACTATTTTTTCACCTCAACCAACAGCACTCTGATATGTGGCCAGTGCCTCATCCACCCGAGAACACTCTCAGACCACTCACCAATCTTCCTCAAGCTTCAACCAGCCAGCCCCACCCCGCCGCTACAACGCTGGCGCTTCAAGCAGGGATCACTACAGGACGAGGTTTTTGCCTCAGAACTAAGAGAAGAGATAGACGTGTTTCTACAAGCTAACCTGGGCTCAGTCCCTTCAGCAAGCATGATTTGGGAATCCTTTAAATGTTTTATCAGAGGTGTCTGCCTCGCCAAAGAAAACGGCATTCTCAAACTCATCAGGGGCGAGCTCGCAAGCTGTGAAAAAAAACTAAAACAGCTCGAAACCCAGAACGTGAACAACGATGACCCTGTAGCTGCAGCGACATTGAGGACAGAATTGCAGAAATTCAACGACACGGCGGAGCGCGAGGCGAAATTTCTCCAACGCCCCAACCAAATCCGCCAATATGGCGAGGGCCAGAAACCAGGTGCCTTACTGGCAAATCTAATCAAAGCTGACAACAATCAGTCCCAAATCGAAGAGATCAGAACCAGCCAGGGGGTAGTGGTCCACACTGACGAAGAGATAGCGGAGGAATTCGGCACATTCTACCAAGACCTTTACAGTGCCAAGCTGCCGAAAGACTCGCACCTCCCCCTGGAATACCTGGAAGGCACTGAGCTCTACTGGGTCGAACATCACCAACGGGAACCTCTGAACGAGCTAATCTCACAAGAAGAGATCAAAGAAACCATAAAGGCACTACCGCCCTCCAAAGCTCCAGGCCCGGATGGTCTAACGGGAGAATTCTATAAGGCCTTTGCAGAACCCCTGGCTCCACTGCTGGCAGCAGTGTATGAGGAAGCGCTTGAGCTTGGAACCCTACCTCCATCTTCCCGTGTGGCCAACGTCGTCCTTTTGCACAAATCAGGAAAGCCCCCAGACAATTGTGGATCTTATCGCCCGATTTCCCTGCTCAATCTGGACAATAAAATCCTTGCTAAGATTCTGGCGAATAGACTGATGCCCCTGATGCCCGCCCTAGTACTAGCTGACCAAGCTGGTTTCATACCCGGCCGCAATACGACCTTCGGCATCCGGAGAATGTTTGGAATCATAGAGGCACTAGACCCCACAGACCAGGCAATAGCGGTCCTACTCGATGCAGAAAAAGCATTTGACTCCGTGGAGTGGCCGTTCATGTTCATGGTCCTCACCAGAATGGGGCTGGGAGCCCGCTTTATCAAACTGGTTTCTCTCCTGTACACCAACCCACAGGCCACCATCATAGTGGGCAAAGCAAAATCAGCAGCAATAAACCTACAGCGCGGCACGAGGCAAGGATGCCCCCTGTCGGCGCTAATCTTCGCTCTGGTAATGGAGCCACTAGCTTCCAACCTGCGGGAACTTCGCCAACAAATGGGGCTCTCTATCGGCCCACACAAACTTATTGTATCCCTATATGCCGACGACGTTGCACTATTTATAAGAGATCCTGAGGCCAACTTGAACCCGGTCATGAGGGAAGTCATCAAATTCGGGGCTTCCTCCGGACTGAAAATCAATCACTCAAAATCAGTCGTCTTCCCACTGACCAGGGACACAAGGCAATTTGCCGACGACTTCGGACTTGAGTGGAAATCCTCGAGAGTACGATATCTTGGCATCCAACTGTCACTGGACCCACTGGAGGTATTCCGAGACAACTATGAAGAGGTGTTAAGGTCTCTCCAAGACAAGATCGCACGCTGGAAGACACTCCCACTGACACTTTGGGGCAGGACCTCCCTAGTCAAAATGGTAATGCTGCCAAAACTGCTGTATCTCTTCAACAATATCCCGCTGTTACTGCCACAATCCTTCCTGAAAAAGCTGAAAACCCTGGTTCTGGACCTACTGTGGGCTGGGAAGCCGGCCAGAGTGGCATACACAACGCTGACACTCCCCGTGTCTAGCGGTGGTCTGGCTCTGCCAGACATGGAAAAATACTTCTGGGCAGCCCAAGCTCAGTACCTTAGCCACTGGTACGCAAAGCAAATGATTCGCCCCCATGTACAGGTCGAGAGGGCCTTGGCAACGCCCAACTTCTTGACCGCTGTGGTGTTTGGTCGGCTTCCCGTCCCCAATCGCACAATGAACGTAATGCTCACAACATACAAGGTTTGGAAGTCGCTGGCTAACAAACTGGGGATACAGACAAGATACTCCCCCCTCTTGCCAGTCAAGTATATTCCTGGAATCCCCTTGACATCGGAGAGTGTGTTTCACCAGTGGGTCGACAAACTGCAGATACGATCCCTCAGAGACCTATTCACAGAGGAGGGCTTTCTGACCCCTGAACAGGCCAAACAGAAAGGGGGTAATTCGGCCCTAGACGTGTTCCTCTACTTCCGGACCCGATACACTCTGCAGGCCCACCTGCCTGGTTTCCCGAAGCAACCACCGACTTGGCAGCTACTACATGATGTCATTCAAGCTCAGGGAGAGGGCAGGCTGGTGTCGCTAATCTACAAAGCGCTGACCACCGGATCACCCAATGTAAATGCAAGAGCGAAAACGAGATGGGAACGGGCACTATCCACAAGTATATCGGAGGCCGACTGGAGTCACATTCTGAAGCAAACTCAGAAAATTTCACTTAACACCCGGCTCAAGCTTATTCATTTTCATTTCCTCCACCAAACCTACTATACGCCGGAAAAAGCTAACAAGCACCATCCCGAAGCCCAGGCAGAGTGCAGAAGATGCGGGACTCTATCAGCGAACTTTGTGCACCTCGCATGGGAATGCCCGGAGGTAGCCCCATTCTGGAACCGTGTGTTGGACACGACATCCGCAATTGTCGGTGAAACGATACAACCCCGATGCACAGCAGCGTTGTTGGGGATGACGAGGCTGCTGTCCGTGCCGACAAGGAAGCTGACCGGACTCCTACTAACACTAGCTCGCAGAAGAGTCGCCATGGCGTGGGGCCGCGGCCCGCCACCATCGTACACTGCATGGCGGAAAGATGTGCTTTATTGCCAGGACACAGAAACTGATTTCATAAAATGCTTACCACTTCACGCTCGCCCGCCCGACATATGGGGCCCGCTAATATCCTATCTAATAAGGGAGGCCGACACCACCTCCTCAGTGGATACGTTGGTCACTGGGAACACACCCTGATACAGTTTTAACTCAGACTCTTGAGATCTTCCACTGGTTCACCAGAGGGGCGAATTGACGCAAGAGTGGGACGATATGGGGATGCAGCGGGGCAGAGGGGGGAGTCGCAGAGGGAGGCGGGGAGGTCGGGGCACTGGGTGAAGGCGTAAAGTTAAAGCCACCCTAATGTGGGTGAGTAGTTGTTTGTTGTGTCGAAAGACCAAAAATAAAGGTTTTAAAAAAAAAAAAAAAAAAAAATGCGGACAATACAATATAAGGTGTTTCAATGTTTCATAAGATTCATTACATTCAACAAATCGACATCCCACACAATTATTTGATTTATTCATTTCCCAGTTCTTAGTTCTTTCCCTAGTATGGTATAGATTTAGTCTAAAGCGAATATATACCTTTCGGATATTTTCACAGGGGAATAACAAGACATGATCATAACGTGGAATGCGCTGTTTAACATGTATACCATATTCTTTATATAGCCCATAGGTCTTAATTGAATCAATTGTTATACACCAATCCATTGCTTTTCCAGATCTGGTGTGGGTACATCGGATACTTCGGACCCAATGTAACCATCCTATCCTCGAGTCCTGCGTGGGCCTCACAGCAACTGGCGGGCCAGACAAGCCAAAGCGCCCTGTTCTACCGCACCAGCCCGGTCACTCTGTGTTTCCCGTTTCCCCACCTGGAACAAGAGGGAAGTCGCTGGAGCTGGTTGTTGCACTCCTCCACCACTTTGAACTTGCTTGCACTTTGAACTAGCTCAACATTATATTGTGCCACTGTTGCCCTCCAGGCCTTTTTTCCTCTCTAGGTTGAGCTGAGCCTGTTTGTCTCCCACCGCTTTCTCACTCACTGCATGTTACTGCCCTTGCTACTTGTCTCCATCTGTACTCTGCTGTTACCCGTTGCTTCATCTGTTTACCCCCCACAAATCTTCACAAATCCCCTTCCTGTGCACCCTGTGGGGCGTCGCTCTGTGCAATGTTTCGTTCTCCTGCTATTCCTTCTACCATTTCTCTGGCTCCTCTGCCACCTCCTTCTTCTACTTATCTGGCATCTATGCCATCTACTACTGCTCTGACTTCTCGACCAACTCCCTCCTCCACCTCTCTGGCTTCCTTGCCATCCACTACCTCTCTGGCTCCTCTGCCACCTCCTCCTTCCACCTCTCTGGCTCCTCTGCTACTTCCGATGGGCACTGTACCTCCCCCCGGAAGTCTTTCAAAGGTGGCAACCTGCTCCATGTGGCTACTCTCAACTCTCGCTCGGCTGTCAAACACTCCTCTGACATCTGCCACCTCCTTGAACTCCTGGACCTTGATATATTCGCTCTTACCGAGACATGGTTCAAGGCCAGCTCTGGCACGAGTTTTGACACACTCCTCCCCGATGGCTACAAGATCCTCTCTGAGCCCAGGCCCAATAGGCCCGGAGGCGGTGTGGCCCTGATCTTTCCTGATTGGATCCCTGCTTCCATCATTCCCATTCAGACCTGTTCCTCCTTGGAATACCTGGTGTGCAGGCTCTCTATCTCTCCTGGCCTATCTATGACCTTGGCCACCATCTACAGGCACCTGACCAGGTCACCCTCTTTCTCTCTGATTGGGCTGTCCTCACTTCTTCTCTCCTTTCCTCTACCTCCTAGCTTCTCCTCCTTGGGATTTCAACATCCACCTGGACTCCCCAGACTCCTCTGGGCTTTTATGCAACCTGTGTGACTCTCATTACCCTCTCCATTATACCCTCTGGTCCGACTCACTCTGCCGGCCACACCTTGGATGTTCTCATCTCTTCAGACACCCCCTCTCTGATCCTCTCATTAGTCCACCCTCTTCGACTGACCACTGCCGTCTTTCTTCTCACTTGAAGCTTCCTGTTCCCTTGACAAAGACCCACCCAGCACTGCCACCTTCCTTTGCGGTCATTCGACCTATGAAGCGAGTGTCAGTGGCCGCCTTTGCCTCCACTTTCTCTCCCCCACCTACAGCTGTGAATGACCCCCATCCCGACACAGCCCTTTACAAACTTCACCTTTACCTCTCTAACACTCTGGATATCCTTGCCCCTGTTATGAGGATCCGCCTGAAGCCTGCCACCAAGTGGAATTCTTGGTATAACTCTGTTCTGGCTGCTCTGAAACGCAAGCGCAGAGTAGCTGAACGGAAGTAGGGAGCTTTGGGTGCAACATCTGACAAACTGGCCTGCCGCCTGCTCCAAAGGCAATACAGGCTCTCCATCGTCTCTAAGAAAAGGGTCCATATTAAAGCCTGCATCTCTGCGGCCTCTAACAACACGGACAAACTTTTCAAAATCTGCAAGAAGCAGGCCAGTCCTATTGCAGTATCTACCTCTTCTAAACCTACCCAGGTCCTCTGCACAGGTCTGGCTTCTAATTTCACCACTAAAATCCATGACATCCTGTCTGCACTCTCCTTCTCGTCTCTTCTCTCCCCCTCCACCTCTTGCAGACCCTCTTTGGCCACCCCTCTCTCTCTCCTCCCTCTCTCCTGTAACACCTGAAGATGTTTCCAGACAAGTCTAGTCTCTGAAAGTCTCATCCATACAGGTGACCCCCTGCTCCTCCAAAACCATTATTGACAACATTAGTTGTCTCGCCTTGGCCAATTTCTGTAATAACTTCTTCGCCACTGGATCATTCCCCTCTCTTCTCAAGCACTCCCTTGTGCAGCCCCTACTAAAAAAGCCTTCTGCCGACCCCTTCATTCCAGCAAACTATCACCCAATCTCTATCACTCCTTTCATGGGCAAACTCCTGGAGAAGTTGGCTATCTCCCAGCTAGCACTCCACACTGAATCTGTTGGTTGTCTCCATGACCATCAGTCTGGCTACAGAGCAGCCAGAGGCACGGAAACTGCACCCCTGAACACCAATTAAGATCTGCTCTCTAATCTTGGCATCACAGATCTGGCTCAGGGGTGATTGACTTCCTTTCTCTTGGACCGAAAGTCTTGGACCTCTTGCTCTCTAATATTGACTATAGATCGCCCCCTGTCCTCATTCTCTTCAACCTTTCCTCTGCATTTGACAAGGTCAACCATAACATACATTCTGATTACTCATCTCTGTGAGACCCTTGACATCATGGATCTGGCTCTGGCTCTGGCATGATTGACTTCCTTCCTCTTGGACTGACCTTCCCAGGTTCAGCTTGGGTCCTTTCTTTCCACCACCTCTCTCTCCACATGTGGTCTTTCCCAGAGCTCTATCTTTGATCCCTGGCTCTTCAATGTCTACCTGGTCCCTTTGGCCCTCCTGACCTCTACCTTTTCCTCTAACATATAGTGTTATGCGGATCACACACAGCTCTCTTTCAGGCTACCCTCGGCCTCCTCCTTCACCTCGCTCATCACAGAATGTCTATCAGCTATTCAGGATTGGTGTGCCTCTAACCATCGCTGCCTTAATGCTAGTAAGACTAAGATCCTTCTAATTGCAACCCCTGTTCCCGCTTTTCCTCTCTCACTCTGGCCACCCTCCTTGGGCCCCCTGCCGTCACCCTCTTGTGAGGCAAAAAACATTGGGGTCATCTTCGACTCCACTCTCGCCTTCTCTCCACACATCATGGACCTTGCCAAGAAGGCTCATTTCCAGCTGGGGTTTCTTGCGTTTCTCACCTTCCCCCAGAAGCTCACTATCTCCAGTTCTCTCTAGGCTGCACTACTGCAACAGCCTCTTTCTCTACTCTTCACCCTCTTCTACCTATCCAGAACAGGACGCAAGACTTACCCTTGGCCTCATGCCCAGGAACCGCACCTCTCCGGCCCTGAAATCTCTCCACTGGCTCCCAGTGGCTGCAAGGATCAAGTTTAAGTCCCTCTGCATCGTCGCCAGGGCTTTCTGGAGCTGTGGCCCTCACTTCCTTCAACTCTCTCTTCCTAATTAAGTACCTTCCTCCAAGAGCCCTTTGCTTGTCTACTTCTAACTCTCTGCAGGTGAGTCACTTCTCCAAGCAGAGAATTGGTGTAGATCTCTCTCCTCTGCAGGTTCCTCCCATCTACTCTCTGCCTTGAGCCGGATCTCCTTAAATTCCGGAAGCTCCTCAAAACCTCCTTTTTCTCCTCTTCTTTCTCGCTCCCTCTCACCTGCTAACATTGCCTTGCTCCTGCTCCATCTGCTGACTGACTGCTCAGTGTCTTCTGAGTCTTACAGAACACCAGCCCTCCTGCCCCTGACCAGTCCCCCTGCACTTGCCACCTGGCCCAACTTGCACTGCCGCTGGGCTAACTTTATGATATGATATGATATATGATATGATATGGCATTCATAACCTTGCACTACTGGGCTGGGATTGCCCCCTGTAGTCCCAGCCTTCCTTGCACTTAAATCAGGGCCCTGCTGCTCTGGGAGCTTTTCTCCCTGTTACCTCCCCCCTGCACTTCTTGTTGCGCACTTGCAAGATCTCAATGACACAAGGCCTGGTAAGATCGTTGTCTTGTCCTCCCTTTGTTCCTGCTCCCTTGCCTTTTTGCGCCTTGAAACACTTGTGTATAGGTGCATAATAAATAACAAATCCATCACTCACTCAACAGTGCCTGCTTACAAAACAGTGCACCTGACACCCACAGATAGAATTTTTGGGGCTACAATTGCTACTCGTGTGTTGCTACGGAAGACCTCTGATGAGGTCTTGAAAACACCTGTAATTTAACTGACCACTTTTAAAAGTTATAATGACTTTAGTTTTTGCTTGCTGTATTATCTAGTTTTATACATGTTGTTTAAAAAAAGAAGCATTTAATTGTCCTCCATTGGGGTGATAGGTCAGAATGAAAATCCAGTGATGTTGGTGAAATCATACAATTGGATTGAGATACATTGCGCTCATTTATTTCAAAGGATTTGTTTGGGGGCCGAGTTCACCCATTAGGCTTTGATGTCCCTATTCTCGCCAATCATGGTTGCCAAAGAATTCCAGCCATCCAATTACCTGAGTAGTCTGGCCAATAAGAGCGCATAGGAGTTGCAAGTGCTGTGATTGGTTGACATGTCCACACACCCTATTTTCCGCCTAGCCCCAATCATGCCTGCTCTTATCTTCTCAGCTGTGTGAGAAAACACGTCACATCCCGGGCTGAGGGAATCCTGGGACTTTTTGCAGAGACTATCTGCCAATCATTGGGGATAAGCTGTCAATTGTAAGGGTAGTCTGGTTGGCAGGTAAGAGTATGGGAAAGTGCGGCCAACAGTGGCCAAAAGAGGTACTGCGCTATAGCAGCATGAAACAGGATGACTACTGGAAATCTGTCTCAACTATTTCGGGGCATAAAAAATATCTTAAAATAATGGCAAAGATGCAATTTATTTCAATTATTCTGATGGTTACCTGGAAGGTATCTTCCTTGGAATAGAGAAGTTGCTATTTAGTTATTTTGAGACAAATAAATGGAACTGACACAAAAAGTACACAGGAAATGAGTGGTTAATTTAAAATTAGAAGTCGAGGTTTTCTGAAGGACGTATATTTCCGGCATTGTTTGTTTTACAGTGAATGTTTTTTTTTTTTTTTGTGGCCGATACTGGATTATAGATACATTTCAAATAAAGACCCCCCAAGTACTGGAAACCATGCAGCAGTTTAAATGCACCGCAAACATGGTTCATATTAAGCGCATACTGCGACTGCCTTGACTTCAGCTGTTTGCCTGATATTTGATGTTATTAATTAGATTCCATATAAAAAATGCAGCAAAAATATTTTTTAAAGAACTGCGAAAATAGCCCTATCTTTAACAATGAAAATATATCAAGGCATAGCAAAAAGTATCGTAAATACTAACAGGTTGTGCCACACTGTGAAGTAATCCCCAAACCCTCCGGATTGCAGCATAACTAGTCAATCCTACTATTAAACCTCGGTGTGCTGATTCGCATAGGCTTCATACCAGAAAAAGTCCTACCTTACGTATGTGCACTCAAGGAAAAGTACCATCATTGTGTGTAGATATGTGTGTAAACTCACAACCGTATCTTTTTGCTAGGCATGCAAACGGGGATGTTTTAATGGACATGTAAGCGAAAGATATGCAAATGCTGTTTAACACCCACACATTCGAAATGAAACAGGTATTGGGAAGCGTTTGCCACTGCAAATCAGCATACTTACTTTACACGTGAGTAGTGCAGACATGCGCAGACCGCCTCTGAGAATAGAGCGACCAGTAAAACATGCATATTCGGGATCTTTTGAGAGTCTGCCTTTTGTGGTCTTTGTGGAAGATTACCTAACAATCAAGCAAGTAAAAAAAAATCTCAAAGCAAGCACTTCTACTTGATATGATATGGCCCCCCTCCACTGGAACTCCCTTCCTCTCTCTATCCGTTCCATCCCCATCTATTCCTCCTTTCATGTCTCCTTGAAATCTCTTCTTCTCCACTCCCCTCTCTGACACTCTTATCCCATCCTTCCACATTCCCCTCTCCTCCCTTTTACTCTCCTCTTCTCACCTCTCTCGCCCTGCTCCATTCCTCTTAAGTCCCCTCTCCTCCTCTCTCGTCCTCAGCTCATTCCTCTTCCTGTTTCCCACTTCCTCCCCCTTCTCCACCCTACTCCTTCCTCGTTTAACTTCACTGGCAAATTGTTCTACTTACTGTATTACTGGTTTGATTCATATTTTGTAATTGCTTCTACTGTTGTTATTGTATCCTTGTTATAATGTAAAGCGCTTTGGCATAAAGCGCTATATAAACACAATAAACATAACACAAACATAACATATGGCATTTATAACGCACCTATACACAAGTGTTTCAAGGCGCGACGAGGCAAGGAAAGGGAACAGAGGGAAGATAGAGACAACGATCATACTAGGCCAGGTGAAATTGAGATCGCACAAGTGCAAGGGAGAGGGGAAAGGGAAAGTGTGGGGGAGGGGGAAACTTGCACGATTTTCTTTTTTTTTTAAAACTTTCTTTATTGGCATTTCTTAAACAAAACAAACAAATAACAAGACCGGGCACCAGTCGCACTGTGAGAACCGCACTTCTCCCACCATCCCCCCCACCCGTTGAACTGAAAAGAGTCATGGCACCCAAAGCTTTCGACAACGTGGCACAGCCACCTAGGTTTCAGTGTTATGTGTCAGGCTGGTATTCGAGTCTTGTGTTGAAGCTGGATGTTGTGAGTCCAAAACATCTGTCGTTGAAAGCAGGTATGCTATGTACGGCCCCCATATGTCCGGAGGGCGTGCGTGCAGGGGCAAGGTCTTGATAAAGTCAGTTTCTACATCTTGGCAAAATGTTATGTCTTTCAGCCAGAGCTGCAAGCTTGGAGGGGGTCCCCTGCCCCAGTTGTATGCGACTTGTGTTCGTGCTAGCACCAGCAATAGATCTGTTAACCTTCTAACTGAACTCGGTAGCGCTTGAGTCAGGCCTAGCAATGCTGTTTTTGGCTCAGGAACGAGGTCTGCTCCAGTTATTTCGGAGGTTTTTTCGAGCACTGCTTTCCAGAAGGCGGCCACTGGGGGACAGGACCATGCCAGGTGAAGAAAGTCTGCTGCAGGTGCTCCGCATCTGCTGCAGGTGCTCCGCATCTGCTGCACTCTGCTGGGATAGTGTCCCTTTGAGTATGTCGTTTCGCCGGTGTGTGGTGTGCTTGATGGAGGAAGTTAAAGTGAATCAGTTTGAACCTCAAGTTGATCGCTACCTTATGAGTAACTTTTAGCATGTAGGCCCATTCCTTGTCTGGGATTGTGCTATCCAGTGTTTTTTCCTATTGCCTTTTGGCATTTACGCAGGGCGGGTTCTGTTCGTTGAATAGAGCCTTGTAGATGTTTGTTACACAGCACCCGTCGCCTTGGGCTTGGATTGTGTTATGAAGTATTGGCCATATTGGTGGTTGTTGCGGGTAGGGCAGGATTACCGCCTGCAGCAAGTGTCGTAGTCTGAAATATATGAAAGTATCGAGGGCATTGCTGCCTCCTCTTTCTCTGGCTTGTTGTGCGGTCAAGAAAGTACCTTCCGGAAAGAGGTCATCCATGGAGTGTAGCTGTAAATTTTCTGTCCAGAGCAGGAAAACTTTTTCATTTGTGATGGGGATTCCAGTAATGTGTTTAATCGGCAGAAGAGGAGAGAATCTGGACGTGACGTTGTTTTCCTTAGCAATTTTTCTCCAAATTGAATATGTGGTGGCAACCGGGTTCATTGAGGATTGGGCGTCTGGGAATTGTCCAAAGATTATGGAACGAAGGAGGTGCGGTGTCGCTAGCGCCCTCTCTATCTGGACATGCGGTTTTATGAGCTGCATCGCGTACCATTGACTGAGGTATTGCGCTTGGGCTGCCCAATAGTACCGTTTCAGGTCTGAGAGGGCCAATCCTCCTTGCCGTGTCGGTAGGGTTAGTGTAGAGTAAGCGACCCTCGCCATCTTGCCAGCCCATATGAGGCCGAGGACCATACTTTTTATGCGTTGAAGACATTTTTGTGTAAGGAGCAAAGGATTGCTTGAGAAGAGGTACAGTAGCTTTGGTAAAATGATCATCTTCACTATTGAAACCCTGCCCCAGAGGGTGAGTGGCAGGGATTTCCACCTGTCGATCTTGGCTTGGATGGTGTCTATCGTGGCTTCATAGTTGTCTCGCATGATCTCCTCTTTTAAACGGGACATATAGATGCCGAGATACCTCACATGTGAGTGTTGCCACTGGAAGCCAAAGTCATCAGCAAATTCAGTGGTGGCGGCGGTAAGTGGGAAGATTACCGATTTGTTGTTATTAATTTTCAGCCCCGAGAAGCACCCAAACTGTATTACTGCTCTCATTGACGGGTTCAGGTTTTCATCTGCGTTCTGTAGGAACAAGGCTATGTCGTTTGTGTAAAGGGAGATGATCATCTTGTGTGGACCGAATGAGAGGCCTCTGTGGAAGTGATGCATACGCATGTCGGAGGCTAGGGGCTCCATTACTAAAGCGAACAGAAGTGCAGAGAGCAGACATCCCTGTCTTGTTCCTCTTCTCAGGCGGATATCGGCAGAACAGAGACCGCCCAGCATGATGTTGGATATTGTTTTTTTGTAGAGTAGTGAGATCAGGTTTAGAAAGCGCTTGCCTAGACCCATTCTTTCCAGGACTGTGAAGAGAAAGGGCCATTCAACCGAATCAAAAGCCTTCTCGGCATCCAGTAGTACTGCTACTGCCTGACAGTCTGGTTCTAGGGCCTTCATCGCTCCAAACATTCTTCTTATCCCATATGAGGTGTTCCTCCCGGGGACGAAACCAGGCTGGTCGGCTAGCACCATGGCGGGCATGAGGGGTAATAGCCGCTTGGTCAGGATTTTTGCGAAAATTTTGTTGTCAAGATTTATTAGTGAAATTGGTCTATATGAGCCGCATTCAGTTGGATCTTTGCCGGTTTTGTGCAGCAGGATTATTTTGGCCCTGTATAGTGTTGGTGGTAGATGGTCATTGGTCAAGGCCTCGTCATAGACCTGCAGAAGTAGTGGGGCAAGGAGGGCCGCATAGTGTTTATAGAATTCACCGGACAGGCCGTCTGGTCCCTGTGCTTTTGTGTTAGGCAGTTCCTTGATGACCTCGAGAAACTCTTCGATGGTATTGGGGGCATTCAGTGGTTCTCTGAGCTCTGGGTCGATCCAGTATAGTTCTATTTCATCTAAATATCGTGTCAGCTCTGCCGGGTCGACGGAGTAGTTTGAGTCGTACAGGTCCTGGTAGAATCTGCAGAAGCTTTCAACGATGTCAATCGCCAAGTGGACGGTATTGCCTGTGGCATCTCTCACTGAATCGATCGATGTGGGTTTTCTCTCGGCGGCTATGAGCCTCGCGAGGAGGGCTCCGGGCTGTTGTCCCTCGTCATATTGCTGAATTTTACGGTGTCTATCCAGAAATGTTATTTCCCTTTCAGCAGTGTTTCGGAACACTTCCAGTTCCTTCTTGATTGCCGCTAGAGACTGTGGAGTGTTGTCTGTCCGGAGAGTGCCTACAAGGTCCTTGAGTCTCGATTCGCTGGCATTCAGTTCCCTTCGCAGTAATTTTAAGATTCTGCATTCTTTCGTTATACAGACCCCTCTAGTAAAACATTTCAGAGTCTCCCACATTGTCCCGGCTGAGGGCACTGATCCTTGATTGGAGTCTAGGAAAGATTACATTTCTTTTCGGAGTTCTTCTGCAAAGACAGTGTCATGTAACGCTCCGGGCTTAAATCTCCAGTGAGGTCTAGGTTTGATTGCTTGTGTGGTGTTGCAAACTAGGGACACCATGGAATGGTCTGACAATGATCTCGGTAGGATGCGGCAGTCGTCCCATTGCAGGCGGCTACAGTTGGACACAAGAAAATAGTCTATTCTTGAGCTGGTTTTATGAACCCAGGAGTGAAAAGTGAAGTCGCGAGTGTTCGGATTCTTGTGTCTTCAGATATCGACAAGGTTGAACGCCCTGCAGATTTCAGTGATTTGTAGGCAGGCCTTGGATGAGGCTGCCGTCGTATTGTGTGATTTATCTTTGACTGGGTTCAGAGTTGTGTTGAAGTCGCTGCCCCATATGATCGTGGATCGCCTGATCGTGCTTAGTTGGGCCATTTGAAGTTGTTAGGGTGTCAGTATTTGGGCCGTATGAATTCACTAGGGTAATTTCTTCTCCGTCGATCGTTCCCTGTATCAGGAGCGACCTGCCCTCTGCGTCCTTTTTTTGGTCGATCAGTCTGAAGTTAGTTGCTTTGTTGATTAGTATGGCCACTCCTCTGGTGTAGGACAAGAAGGAGGCGAAATAGCGGTGGCAGCCCCAGTCTTTTTCCCAGGGGTGTTTGGATGTCGGACGTAGGTGGGTTTCTTTGGATAAACGCTACGTCAATTTTGTGCCGGCGTAGGTATTGAGTCATTTTTCTCACTTTCGCTGGCTGATTTCCTCCTTTAATATTCCATGTGGCTACGGTGAAGGTGCTGTATTTTTATTTTTTTGTGCGTGCGGTTCCTTGCGATTGGCTGCTGGAGGGCGGGGGTGGCGGGCCTTGCCGCAGTGATGCTGCGTGTGGTGTGCTCTGCTCCTGGGCGGTACACATGGGGTGCCCTGGGTTCTGTAAAACTTGTTAACTCCCAACTTGTGTGAACTCCCCTCCCATCTCTCGTGAGCAACCCCCAACTGGCTCGTTGTGGTTCCCCTTTCCCCTAACGTGTAATTTATGAACTTGAACATTGCTGTGCTAGGGGCGCTTGGATCTTCCCAAGTCGAGTGGCCTTGGAGGTGTTTTACCCCCCAATTTGTGTTCCGGTGGTGTTGTCCATCACAATGAGCTGCGTTCCATTGCCTCTGTTTACCTATGGTGGGTTCCTCTGGGCCCTTTCTCTTTGGGCTCGTGCTTGGTTATTCCCGGGTGGGTTACAGCCTGCTTGATCTCAATCGGGCAGGAAACAGCATCGAGTAAGGGATCTGATTTGTGCGGAGTCTCTCTTTGATGTTTGTGAAAGACCTCCTTTGTGCCTGGACGGCTGGTGAAAAGTCTGGATAAAAGTGGACAGTGTCGCCGTCGTACTGTAGCTCGCCTTTCTCTCTGGCCATTCAGAGTATCGCATCTCTGTCTTTGTAATTGAGTAATTTGATTACCTGAGTAAAGAGAATTTCGAAACTCTTACATGCGCTTCAGGTTTAACGTCCTAAGTACAAATGAGATCCTCTTCATTCGGGGGTTGAGCTCTTGCGGGACAGAAGTTTTTCGGTTCTGTAAATTAAAAGGCATAGGTGAATCCCTAAAATATTTATCACTGGAATGTCCAAATCTTCGAGAGAAGAGATTGGAAAGCTTTGCACAATTTGTATTTAATACAGCCTGGGTGGATAGAAATAAACTGTGGTGTGAAATTCTTCATGGCTCCTCTATCGCCTTGAAAATAAAAGTCAACGAATTCGGGGGCGTGGCTTGGAGCGCCATCGATGTGGTCGCTCCCTTGAGGCCGCCCGTGGGATGTCCGCCGCCGCCGCCAAATTCAAGCGGTTCTGACCGAGTATCCAAGTCGCCAATGCCATCTACGACGATCGGAACCGATGAGGCACAACCTGGCTTACAATGACCTCCGAACGCTGGAGCGTTCTCCTAGAACTTAGCGACCGAACCGCTCCCCCATCGCCATTCGAAGAAACCAAGATGGCGGCCGCGCCGGAACTCAACAATATACTATGAACCTGATGGCGACAGGCTTCAGGGGGACCGAAGAGGAGCAGCAGACGGAGGTTGCCCGGTGAACATATGAGAACTTCATCGGGGGCTGCACTTGGCCAGGTCGACAGGGGAAACACGGAGGCCACGAGATAAGCCCCGAGAGCCATCCAGAGAAGCCCGACCTCGCGGGCCCTCCTTTCACGTACCACTCAGTGCTTCCTGGGGCGCCCCGGCCCACCCATCCAGCCAGCGACCCAGTCACAGCTTTGGCCTCGCCGCAACCCTTCCAGCCAAGACCGCCAAACACGATCATCATGTCTAGGCAAACAAAGGTTGGCAAGGGCGCAGATATCTCCACCATGCTCACTACGCTAGATAAAAGCAGGAAGCAAGAGCCTCCCAAACTTACTCCACAGAAACAACAAGAGGACGGGGGAACCCTCGCTACCAAAGGGGACCTGATAGCCTTCATGGCGGACATCAAGTCGGAGTTCCGCTCATGCCTATCAGAACTCACCACCAAAATCGAACAGACGGACCAAAGGGTTACAGAGGCCGAACAGAGGCTCGGAGAAATCGAAGACCACTTGCGGGACCACGCCACCACTCTAGGGGAAATGCGAAGAGCCATTGACTCCCTGCATCAGAAATGCGAGATCCTGGAGTTTAAACATGAGGACCTTGAAAATAGGGCGCGCCGCAATAATCTCCGCATTCGGGGGGTCCCGACCTCCATCCCCAACAACAAGCTAGCGGACTACGTGGGACGCTTCTTCGAGGCCCTCCTCCCAGACCTGGATAAATCTCAGCTCTTGCTAGATCGCACCCACAGACTTCGCCTGCGTCGTGGGGCTGTCTCTGACCCCCCCCAGATGTCATTACGAGGGTCCACTTCTTTACAACCAAGGAAGCGATTTCCGCGATCAGCCGCCAAGGGGAGGAAATGACATTTCAGAGCACGCCACTCCAAATATATCAGGACCTCTCACCACTCACCCTCCAGAAAAGAAGAGCACTCCGACCCCTGGCACTGTTCCTCCAGGAGCAGCAAGTCCGCTACAGATGGCTGTTTCCAGCGGCTCTACAATTCACATTCATGCATCCATCTTTGCCCCAGGAACTCTCCACACCAACCCCGGTGGGAGCTGAGGTCTCCGGGCCGCTTTCCTCCCCGAAACCTAAACGTACGCCATGGTCATCAACCCAGCAGATCAACAAAAAGAAATGAACAATGGCGCCCCCCGCACCTCCAAGTTCCAACTACATCTCTCCCTGGTCTCCTCTGACCCGGCCTGAATTCGGATCCGCCACATAACGCTTCATCTGACGCGCTTCGAGGGTGGAGACGGCGGACCATACCCACGGTTCATACCCACTCCAAGGACACTTTCCAACTTTCGTTCCTTGGAAACCCACAGTACTTGATACACGATGGGACAACCGGCCCCGTTGGCCAAGGGTAGGCCCGTACCTACAATGTCGGTCTACCCACCAGTTAAAATTGCGGCCCCCCGTTGGGGCCCCGCGTTAAAACCTCAAGTGCAGGATGGTACTACAAGATCTCGTGACAAACATGGCAGCTGAACCATCGACCCAGACTCCCCCCCAACTCAAGAGGCAGAGAATGGGACACCTCTGGACCACCAGGTTCTGCGAATCCTCTACCTAAATGTTAACAGACTGAACTCCCCTAACAAACGAAAGGCAATTTTATTAAAGCTCCAGGACGGAAACGCTGCGATAGCTATGCTCCAAGAGACCCACTTGCTGCCGGCGGATGTGACCCGGCTTCGTTCTCGATCGTTCCCACTTCAATGTTTTGCCTCCGGCTCAAGCAAAAAGGGGGGCACAGCGATTCTCTTTAGAAAAGACTTGAACCCACAAATCCTGGAAACAAAAACATGCCCGGAAGGCCGATACACAGCAGTCAAATGCCTCCTGTTGGGAGACCTATACACCCTCATCTCGGTATATGCCCCTAACATGGGACAATCACTCTTCTACGACTCCTTGGGCACGACCCTCGCTAGTTTTGTGGAGGGCCAAACAATCGTCGGAGGGGACTTCAATGGGGTTCCCAACCCCACTAAAGACAGGTCACACCCCCCGACTCCAAGCGATTTCGCCCAAGCACTCAGCCTCCTCCGGTTGTTCAGGTCTCTAGAGATAATAGACTTGTGGCGGGTTTTTCACCCCGACGAAAGAGACTACTCCTTCTACTCGTTCGTACACCGCACTTTCTCAAGGATTGACTTATTTCTGATCTCCCCACACACCTTCCCCTCAGTCAAAGAGGTCTCCATCGGCACGAGAGCCGTGTCCGACCACGCTCCAGTGTTCTTGGAACTCCGGGTTCAGGACCCCAATCTCAATAACCCATGCAAATGGTCTCTGTATGACCCGATTCTCAATGACATGGCTACGAGAGACAAGATCGCGACAGGAATTAAAAACTTCTTTGACAAAAACCCAGCCTCGGACACCTCACTGGCAAATAACTGGGACGCCATGAAGGTAGTAATCAGGGTCTCCCTCATCGCTCAGGGAGCAGCCTACCACCGGAACAGATGCCAGACTCGAATTGCTTTAGAGGACGAGCTAAGGGAGGCTGAGGCAATCCACAAAGAAAAAGGCTGGTCCCTTAAGACGCAACGGATTATGCGAACAGCGAGGAACAACAGCTACTTCCACTATGCGGAACAAACCGCCCTAATGATGGCAAAAGCCAAACAATCATATTACGCGAAGGGCAACAAAGCAAACAGGTTCCTGGTGGCCAAACTAGCCAAACGGAGACGCGTCAACACGATTGCAGGCCTACGTGATCCTGAGGGGGTCACCCAATACTCGGAGCCCGAAAAACAACAGCTCGCGACAGACTACTTGACCCAAATCATGAAGGCAACCCCTCGGAACCGACCGCAACAGGTGGAATATCTACGGAAGGCAGCGGTTCCCCGTCTCGCCAACACGACGAGAGACGAATTGGAGGAGCCCATCACGGGGGACGAGGTCGAGGAGGCCATCAAGTGGCATAAAACACGAGCCCCAGGCCCAGACGGCTTTTCAACCAGATTCTATAAACTTTTCAGGCCACAACTGGTGACCCTGTTCAACTCCTTCAGAGACACAGGCGCGGTCACCCCATCGATGCAGGAATCAACCACCATCCTCCTGCCCAAACCGGGAAATGACCCAAGGAGTCTAGCCTAGCCTCCTACAGACCTGGCAAACCGCCTGAATCGCGTTGTCCCGAAGATCATTCATCCCGTCCAAGCAGGCTTCATCCTCCATCGATCAGCGGGAGACAACATACGAAGAACCCTGAACCTGGTGGACCTCGCCTCTCGGAACTCCCAAAAACTGGTCTTAGTGGCTCTGGACGCAGCCAAGGCATTTGATCGAGTAGATTGGCCCTTTATGAAACTCACCCTAGAGGCATTCGGCTTCGGGTCAACTTTTCAGACAATGGTGCTGGCCAACTATAAGAGCCCAAGTACGAGTCTAAGAATTAATGGGCACAGCTCAGCTCCGATCCCCCTATCATGCGGAACCCGGCAGGGCTGCCCGCTATCACCCTTACTCTTCGCTCTCACCATGGAGCCTTGGGCCCAAAGGATTAGGGGAAACGATCGAATTAAAGGGCTGCAGGACGGCCCCAACCAACATAAAATCGCCCTATATGCAGACGATGTTCTACTCACGATCTCAGAAGCCCAATCATCATTGAAACAGGTAATACGAGAACTTACCACCTATGGTGAGGTCTCAGGCTTCACTATAAACTTTGACAAATCCTCGGCCATGGGCATCGGGCTCATTCCAGCAGAACGGGAGCCACTGACGACGATGTGCCCGATGACATGGGTGAAGAAGGCAATCCCCTACCTAGGGGTCCACATCCCGGCTAGCCCAAGAGACACATACAAAGCCAACTTCCCCCGGCTACTGAAAGAATGGAAGGCGACTTAAAACGATGGGAGACCCAAGAGATCTCACTGCTGGGGTGCATCACAGCATGCAAGATGAACCTACTGCCGAGGTTCCTATACGCCTGCGCCTCCCTCCCAGTAGCAATCCCCACACCAACCCTTAAGGACATCCAAAGGAAAATGCTGAAATTCATCTGGAAAGGTAAGAGAGCGAGAATCCCTCTCAAAACGATGCTGGGGGCTCCAAGCTAGGAGGTCTGGGGGTCCCGGACTTGAGGGCCTACAGTGTGGCAGCACAACTAGCACAATTTCAGGCATGGCAGACCATAACAAACCGCCCCAGGTGGGTAGAGCTGGAACAATCACAAACACCTTTACCCTTGCGATTTCTGCCACACATTCCGCCCCCCCTTAGAACACACTGGGGAGAACTCCTCCTATCAACTAAACACACCCTTAGCTCCTGGGACTGGGCTCTAAAGCAGAAGGGAGTGCCCAGAGGACTGAGCCCACGCTCCCCGGTCTTCCATAACCCATCCTTCTCACCCGGAGCAGACCCCCGCAATTTCCGGAACTGGATAGAGGGGGGGCTGGCGACCATAGACCAGCTATATATGGGAGGGACACCCCTCACCTTCGCTCAATGTAAGGAGAAGTTCCAACTCCAGGAAAGGGACAGATTCTCCTATATCCAGCTACGCCCCTGGTGCTCGCACCCCCAGACTCTGCAGGCAGCAACTCGCCAGCCCACCGCCCTGGAGCTGACACTGGGTGACCTTCCAACCCGGGGCAGGGTATCCACCCTATATAGGCGCTTCTTAAGGGACTTCCTGTCCACAAAGACCCACTGCATGGCTCAATGGGAGGCGGACCTGGGCCATCCGGTCGAGGACCAAACCTGGGTGGACATCTGGACCAGAACGCATACCTCCTCCACATGCGTTACCAATAGGGAATGTGCGTACAAGGTGCTCCTCCGGTGGTATTACCCACCCCTTCGACTTCACCACATGAACCCACAGGTGGATCATGCCTGCTGGAGGGGTTGTGGTCACCCAGGCTCTTTCTTCCACATGTGGTGGGCTTGCCCAAAGATACGACAGTTCTGGAGGACATGCCTAGAGACCATCGCACAAATTACAGGAACGGCGATTCCTCTGGAACCTGAACCAGTCCTGCTGGGGGCCCAGATCCCCGCGATTAACCGCACTCCGGGACCAAGTCTAAACTATTGACACACTGCCTTCTGGCGGGGAAAACGGTGTTGGCTAGGGCCTGGAAATCCCCAGAGGGACCTCACATAGCACAATGGTGGTCTAAACTCTTTGACATCCTGATCGCGGAGAAGGTCATGGCAGCACAGGCGGGAACGCTCCACCGCTTTCAGAATGTTTGGAGCCCAGTGCTGGAATACGACCAGCGCTTCCCCGCCCAGACCTACAAACCGACCAAGGCCCGATGGATCTTGAAACACCAAGAGGACCCGGGAGAAGACACATAGACGCTAAGGGGTGAACTGGACAACCCAGAAAGAAAATTCCGCCTCCGAACATGAGGGGGGAAGAGGCCAGAGGGAGGTGGGAAGGAGGAAGCCTGATGGGGGAAATGAGGACTGGGGTTCGAAGAACTTGAATACGCATTGCTTGTGATATGTCATGATTTGTATATTTGCCATCCTGCCTTGATTTAAAATAAACGAAGTTAAAAAAAAAAAAAGTCAACGAATTCCTGAAAAACACTTGTATGTTGACATTAAAAAAAAAATTGTGAAGATACTCCTGGTCCCTAAAAGGATAATATAGAATGTGTTATTGTTTAAAAAGGTTTTAAAAGTCTGTTGAGTTTGTAAGGTGGTTATATCCTGGGTTGTGGTATGTAATTTCCTCATTTGTTCATGTGTGTTTCTTTGTATTTTGGATCTTAATGAAATTGCAAATGTATAAGTAATTTATTGTGAAATCATTGTTTTAATGAAATCTGTTTTCTGTATATACCCCTTTGTAAAGGTTTGAAGAAATCAAAACAAATAAAGGAAAAATATAATAATAATTGAGTAATTTTGCAATTATTGGTCGAGATGGCGCTCCGGGAGCGGGCCTTGACGTCGGTATTCTGTGGGCTCTCTCAATGACGAATAGGGGCGAGAGTGTTTCTGGTCCAAAGAGGGATTTACACATTTCTTCTACATGGTCTTCCATTTTTCCCTGTAGTTGCTTCTCTCTTACTCCTACTATCCGGATGTTATTCCTTCTAGAGCGCTCTTCGAGGTCCTCGTTTCTTGCGTTGG
Organism: Ambystoma mexicanum; assembly: GCF_040938575.1. Lineage (NCBI taxonomy): Eukaryota > Metazoa > Chordata > Amphibia > Caudata > Ambystomatidae > Ambystoma > Ambystoma mexicanum. The sequence continues at coordinate 1,496,911,586 of NC_090932.1, read as the reverse complement.
CTGTTTTCATTTGTGCCTCAAGGGACGACACCCTGGCAGTTAAGGATGATACTCCATCGTCAAGGTTATAGATTTGTTGCTCTGCTTCATCTAGGCACTCATTGTGGGTGTCCAGTCGGTGTTGAACCTGATCAACTTTGGAGGAGAGGCCGTCTAGTTTACTATCTAAATTGCTAATCCCGGATTTCAGTTCTAGGAGGAGTGCTTTGATGTCAAGCGAATGGGGATCGTTGTCATCTTGGCTTGACATACGTGGCGGGGATTCTGGATCGCTGTTGTGTCTCAGGGTTTTAGCTGATGTGCCGGCTTCAAAGTTCACTTTGCGCTGTAATTTGTCGGTTTTCCCCATTGCCGAAATGGGTGTGCGGTGTTGTTAGTCGCCAAGTTGTGGGGTCCGAATGGTGGTTTGAGGCGAGGTGTTGGAATATTGGGTGTCTGTACAACCCAATGGGGTTCTTGTACCCCCGGGGGACTTTGCCCGTTGCTTTATTCGTTTGTGATGTTGTTTCGTGCTGGGCTCTCAGCTCACCATAGGTGTTTTAATTCATGCCAGGAGCGCAGGGCTGGGGTCAGTCTGTTCGTTTTCTGGTGCGGTACTGCTTTGTGCGAGGGCTGTTGATCAGGCCAGCAGAGTCTCAGAGCAGTTAGTTTAGTTTGTCTTGCTGTGGATTCTACAGGGTATTTTTGGTGATGCCTCTGAGGTGCCAGGGTGGAGCCCCCTGCTAGGTGCTGCTGAGCTGATTACTGGGGACAGCTTGGAAGGGCACAGTTGCTCAACTTGGGGGGGGTCAGTGGGGCGTGTGCCTGGGCTATTGGCTGAAATATTTTGGGCCTTTTTGTTGTGCGCGCCCCACATAGACTGCCCCCCCTTGCATGCGCTGGACCTGGGGGGCTCTTCCCGAGTTCTGCTTCATCATGCGTGTCCCGCTGTTAGCTGCCGCCGCACCCCCGGGGTGTTGCTGCTTGGAGAACCGGAGGGGGTTTATGCAGCCACTCCGTGGGGTTCTGCGGGGTTGCGGTTCCTCGGCCACCGGGTGCCGCTGTAGTGGTGGTGAGCTGAGCGGCAGAACCAGGCCGAGAGGTGTGGATGTTCAGTCTGCTTTCTGAAATTGCAGAGGCCCTCCTCTCCCGTGGTGCCCTGGCGCGTGTCACCTGGCCGGGTTTGCAGCGGGAAAGCCGCGGGACCGCTCGGTCCACCCCGAGTCCCCGCCTGGGACTCCGGGATCGGTGGAACCCTCCAGGGAGAGTGCCCGTGGAGCTTGGCCGAGGTGTGCACCGCACACGGGATCCGGCCGCACCACGCGGGGCCAGCTCTCGCTGTTGCCGGGGGTGGGGCCGGGGGATGTCCGCAGCGCCGGCATCCGAGGAGGACTCGATCGGTCTTCTTCTTCCCTCAGGCTCGACTGAGTTGTGCGTCAGCCGCCGGAGCTCTGCCTCAGGACTGAAGAGAGCCGGCGAGTATCGGTGGGCCCTCAGGACTCCTCTGCCACTTTGGAGCACTGCGATGCGCCGAACAGGACACAGACAGCCAGGGTGTTCGGATCGAGCCACTGCTCGGGCAACTTTCTTCACCGTGGTATTGTAGGAGCGCCTGTGGTTGTTTTAGGGAGTCACAGGGGCTCTTGTAAAATATGTAAAGATAAAGAACGCCCTTGTTTGCTTTGTTGTTCGAGGGATACAAATGAAAGAGGTGTCCAGTGATAAAGTTGCCTGGGAAATGGCTGCGAGAGGGCGACATTTCCCAAAAAATACACCCTCATTAAAATACAACACTTTCCCCAAATGGTCTACGATTGGAGCTTGTGATATAAAATCATAACCCTCTTAGAATATTTGGGGAAAGTATTTTAGGGGTTAGGAAAAAAAAGTCGCCTACCTGGCGACATTTTCCAGGGATGCCAACGGTTTGCACAGCAGCTTTTCCAATGTAAAAGAAAATGTATGAGAGGGTCAGGAGTGACCCTCTTGTGCATTGTGTCATCCTGAATCCAGCAAAACAAGTGCTGGGGCATGCTTTCGTTTTCTGCATATTTTAATGCGCCTCCCATTTGTGAATTTGGGATGTGGCTTAAAATGCGCAAGAGAGCCACCCCCTCTTACTTGGCCTATTAGCGCATTGGGAATGGACATTTTAATGGGGGCGCGTTTGTGATGTGCACGTTCAGGAGCCCTTTATCAAAGGGGTGCAACATTTATTGGTGCAAGGTAAGGGGAACCGCTTGCACATCCCATCACTTGCACCAAAAAAAGCAGTTCCGAATTGCCCCTTAATCCTCGTGCTGGACAGAATTTCCAAAACCTCACTTTTTATTGTATGTAGTGTATTTATTGACGAGGAAGGTGCGTGCTTCAATCAGAAACTCTCACATAAGCAAATCTAACAGACAGGTGGACAATCCTGTTGCCTGCTGCCTTACAATAAGAGAGAGTAGTGATCAGAATGTGGTCCATGTGGGACATCACAGGCCGACAGATGAACACATGATTTACCTTAATGTATGTGTCATGGAGGGTGGGATTGAAGAATGATGCAACTGTAGGGCTATGGTTCACCTGCTCTGGACATTAGGTGCTTTTTGAGAGCAATATGTATGTGTGCATGCATCCATGTATGTATGGGATGTATAATGTTTAAACCTAGCTAGGAAGCAACAGAGCATTGTACAGAGGGGAAACACAGGTTTACAAGTAGGGTGCCGGGGTAGCAGAGGAGCTGAGATGGGTAGTTCGGGCACGGGAGATCGGGCACTCCAGAGGAGGACAAATAGGGTTAGGTGGGTTCAGTGGAGTGCTCATTGATTGACACAATGGTCTTTGAAGAGTGGGGCCTTCACGTCCCTCCGGAAGTATAGAATGGAGGGAGGGGTGGGGTGGAGGGTTGTCTTTTCTGCATTGGTCACTTGTTCTGGGGCACGGTCCTCCACAGTAAAATACTTGTTTCCTGTTTTTTCCGCCTTGTAGTTTTTTGTTTCCAGACTGGCAATGTTGTTGCTTCTGATGCTGTTCTGGCCTCCGGAGATGGTGAGTTTCTCAGCCAACTAGAGTGGTGTTTAGGTTGTGACTGCTTTATAGGTAATGCAGGCTTGAACATGACGCATGCTTGAAGGTGTAGCCAGTGCAGCTCCTTGAGGATGGGGTGATGTGGTCAAATGTTCTGAGTCCTGTGATGGAGTGTGCTGCAGCATGCTGTATGCCTATCAGTGGGGCCAAGGTGGCATATAGGACCCATGTGTGTAGGGTATTACCAATGTCCAGGTGGAGATGACCTGGGTTAGAACAACTGTTTTGAAATGCAGGTAGTAATAAAAGGCTTGACTTGCGGAGGAGTGCAAGCTGGAACCATGCCTCTTTCTTGGCAATGAGTGCTTTGAATGAGAGATCACAGTGGATAATAGAACTAAGAGCTTTTGTATTGAGTGAGAGTTGGAGTGTGAATACATTGAGCTTCATGTTGGTCAAGCAAATCTGGGCTTGGACATGCTTGGTGGGCTTTCTCAGGAGAATGTATTTGGTCTTTGTAAGGTTGGGCTTCAGACAGGCACTTGTTTTGAGCTTCAGAAAGGCACTAGAGGGACAGTGCCTGACAGTGAATAAGCAATGTTCAAGACCTGGATTGAGTGCTTCATATGGGTAGGGTGGAGGGATCCAGCTGTCAGGAGCAAGTAGTGGAAGGGGGTAGAAGCACGGGGAGAAGCGACAGACAGAGCGAGGTGCATGGTTGGGAATAAAGTGAGACAGAATTATCTAGCCGTGCAGTACATAGGAGCAGATGATGAATGGACTTGAAAACAAGGAGGAGGAATTTGAAGAGGCAACAATGTTTCATGGAGAGCTACCCTACCTGTAAGCAGTGAGAAGAGGTGTTAGAAGAATGGGTAGTCTGTAGAGAATATGATTTAATATGTTTATAATGTTACACGAGATTGAGAAGGACTGATCACGTAGATCAGAGGGGATTCAGTCGAGTGTAATTACAAGAGAGGGGTGTGGAAGGGAGCAGGAAGGTCAAGGAGGATGAGAATGAAAGAGACCTTGAAGTAATGAGTAGTGATTAGGAAGTTGGAGGGGTGAGTGAGTGTTGTTTCTGTAGAGTGCCTTATATAGAGCAAGAATGAAGAGGTCACTGAAATATTTTAGGAGTAGTGTGAAAATAGAGAAACACACCGATAGCATTGTTGCTGCATTCAGCATAGGGTTCTTTTTAGATGGGTAGTATAGTCTCTATTTTGTAGCAAGCATGGCAGGTTCATCGGGGAAGCAAGAGGTTAAAGAGATGGAAGGGGTGGTTGCAAGTAAGGTGTACATGTTCCTTTGCCTGGGCAGCAAACAGGGCCACAGGAGGCTACCCTCAGCCTCCTCCTCCTCCTCGTCATCGCTCATACATGACTGTCCATCCGCAATTCAGTCTTAGTGTGCTGCTAACGATCTCTGCCTAAACGCCAGTGAAACAGAGATTGTCCTCATTGGTACCCCTGCTCCCACTTTAACACTTTCACATTGGCCGGCCTCTCTTGGCCCGGCACCCTCACCTACCAATGAGGCAACAAATCTTGGACTCCACTCTCTCCTTCTCTTCACACATCTCAGACATCTCCAAAAAGTCCCACTATTAACTGCACCTCTTCAGAGGCACTCTACCTTTTCTGACTTTCCCCAGAGGCTCACTGTCTCCAGAGCTCTGGTTCTCTCTAGGCTGAACTGCTGCAACATCCTCTTTCTCAACTATCCTACTTCTACTCTCCGTCCTCTACAACTCATCCAGAACAGAACTGCAAGACTTATCCTTGGTCTGAAGCCCAGGCACCGCATATCCCCGGTGCTTAAATCCCACCACTGGCTCCCTGTGGCTGCAAGTATCAAGTTCAAAACCCTCTGCATAAACCACAAGACTTTCCGGGGCCGGGGCCCACACTATCTACAACGCTCTCTTCCTAAATAATCTCCCTCCAGAGTTCTCTGCTCGTCCTACTCCAACTCTCTGTGGGTGAGCCACTTTCACAAACAAAGATTTGGGCGAAGACCTTTATCCTCTGCAGGTGCCTCCTTCTAGAACAGCCTCCCTGCCTCTCTCCACCTTGAGCCGGAGCACCTTAATTTTCAGAAACATTTCAGTACCTTCCTCTTCTCTTCCTCCATCTCTCTCCCTCTACCCTGCTAACCTCTGTTCCCTTCTCCACCCTCCTTCCTCCTTATCTTCCCTTCCACAGTTTTGTGTTCAGCATTTCTGCTGCACTTCCTGCTTACGCTCTATGAGCGAGGTAACCTCTCTGCACTTAACCCAGGGACCTGTTGTGACTGGACGCATTTGTTCCCCCACCCCCTCTTCCTTGCACCTCTGTCTGTTTGCATGCATTACCTAAATGTACTAGGACTAGTAAGCTTGTCTGTCCTGTCCCCCTACCCTAGCTGGGTCGAACCTGTAACACTTCATGCACTTGCACTAAGAGAAACGCTGTCAAGCCTAGTATGTTAGTTTTCTGTTTAGGTCATTCAGAAATATTCAAGGCCTAGAAATGATTACTGTATTTATTCCCTTGTTCCCTTCCCACCTTGAAGCGCTTTGAAGCACTCCACCTGTGTATACGCGCTGTACAAATAAACAATTACAATTACAGGATGAGTTTCACACCCAGAGGATAGGCTTATTATCGACAGCAATAGTGGGAGAGAATGTTTTTCTAAAGGAGATCTGCTAACATACACAAGCTAATAATAGATTCTTCTAAAGGAAGGTAACTGAATTACATTGGCACATTTTGGGATTTTCACTGGGGTTTTCAATAATGGTTTCAATGGGGGAAATATTGGACACAATGAAACAAAAATGAAGGGCTTTATCAATTTAGGGCTGGGGTTATAGGCTACTTACAAGCAAGCCTTGGTTTAGTATTCAGGAAATCTAGCTGGATCTCAAGACTCTCTGGACATCTAGGGGAAGGGGTCTGCTCACTGCACTCTCAAAGATGGTAAGGTTCAGCAGCCTTCTCTCCGTCCTGTCTCCCAGTTTTTGTCTGTCTGTCTAACCTAGTACAGTCCCCCTTAAATAGCATGAATGACATCACTAACTTTACAATCTAGGGGGGGTACCCTGTAATTATCCCTGCTGCTCGGATAGGACAGTTTACCATTCCTCTCTCCGGCCCCTGGCATGATTGGTTCAAGGGAAGAGAGCACCATCTGTCTGTTTGCATTTATTACACGGCTTTGTTCTCAGCTCAACCTTTTGGCAAAAACGAGTTATGTATCATAAATTCATACCTATACTAGCCATCACCATATGAAACAGATATGCAGTTTTAGCTGGTCATAAGGAATTAGGTGAGCCGATCGCCAACTCTGTACGATCTAGCATGGCCATTTGGCATATTTTTGTCATTTTCATAAAGTGTACAATAGTTATGACTCTGCAAATGAACAAGCATGTTCCCAATGTTATTTTCCATCTTTTCACCAACTGTCATATTAGTCCCATTTTTAGATCAGCCAGAAACTAGTCTTAACTGGCCATTTCAGTCCCCAAAACCCTAGGAAAATGCAATTAATACATTTAAAACCACTTGGAAATTACATGAATAAATATCATAAAACTAAATTAATTCTCATTCTGAGTGCTCTGGGAAAAATGCCTGAAATGAAATCAGTATTTTAATGTCAATTGGGAGTTTATTGTTCAACATGTGGGAAGGCCGCTTTATCCCCCACAGCCATTTGTCTTCCTCTGGGCTCAGCTGGTGACCAGAGATTTTATTAGTCCCTTTGAACTTTGCAGTTTGCTCTTTGAGGTGGGTTCAGGGAGGGCTCACACGCTAGCAGCATACAACTGGGACTCCAGGTGCTGGGGGTTTGGCCTGGTTAAGCCTCCCCACCCAATTAGCCCAACATCCATCATCACTCCTGCGGTCTGTCATGATGCCTACCCCCGGGCATCCGGATCGAGTCCATCATCCTCGGGAGCAGGCATCCAGATTCTAATTAAAACCCCAACAGCCCCGGCTGGGGGCTGTTTGGATTCAGTCCTGGCGCCTTAGGCGCCCGGCTCAACATAGAAATCAGTCCTGGCGCCATAGACTTTACTTACCTTATGCAGACCATGCTGCAATGAGGCCAAGCCAACATGAGGCCTGGATGGGACTATTTTATTACAGGGACTATTTTTCTCTCGGGTGTGGTTCTGGGGAACATCTTACCTGGGACTACTTTGCAGGCTATTTAAACCATGCCCGAACAGCTGCCCATGCTTCGTGTTATTCTGCATCCAGCAGCATAACGTTCACCGTGTCTGCAAGTCAGCATCCAGTCTTCTGCCAAGCCCGCCTCGAATCCAGAGCTCCTAGACAAAAGGAAAAGAAAGGAGAAGAGGTTAGATCACGGACATTATTTGATTCCTTACCTGATTCCGTATCCAGCACAGCTCCGTGCCTGGAAAGGACATTATTTCAGCACACGTCGCTTCGCCAGCAGCAACGCCACGTTATTCTCACCAGTCCACCGCATCTTTCGTCTCGGCGCTGCCTCCATCATTTTCTTCGTCGAAACCCAGCACCTGGGGAGAAAACAAAAGGAATAACAAGGTGAGCCGAGAAAACTGACAAAGACAATGGGCCTCATTACACGGATGGCGGTAATGGTTAACGGCCACCGTTAATGGTAACGGTGACCGTTAACCATTACCGCCTTACTACGAGGTCCCTTAGCGGGTTGGTGCTTTAACGCCTGCTTTTTGCAGGCGTTAAAAACCAACCCGCTAAGGGACCTCGGAGCTAATTACGGCACCGCAAAATTGCAGTGCAGTAATTAGCGCCTTCCCCATTCCCATAGAGCCTTATGGGGCAGAAATGGGAATGGGGAAGGGCAATGGCGGAAGGGGGATTTACCGCCCCTCCAACCTTGGAATGGGGCGGTAAATCCCCTTTCCGCCAAGGCGGTGCCGGTATTTTACCGGCATGAGCAATGGCGCTAATAGCGCCATGGCTCACCGCCTACCGTGTAATGAGGCCAAATATCTTGCCACCATAGGCTTACCTGCTTTACCACCGGAGGTATTATCCTTTAATTCGCCGCATCTTCCTATGCTGCACCTATAAAGGGAGAGAAAAAGAGCAAGTTAAACTCATGCAACTTTTACCGGACAGTGTTTGGTAATACAGACTCTTACCTGAACGCCATCAGCTGCCTCCAGGCAATATTCTTTTGGACCCAGTTGCAACCTAACGAGGGAATGGAACAAGAGTGAACATCAGACATATTGAACTCTTTGAACTTTATAGACACTGGAGTCAATATTCCTCCGGAACTCCTCCAGTACCTTCAAACCAGTGAAGTAACTGGTATCTACGCACCCCTGCATGCCATGCAGAATGGAGAGCTCACCATTTAAAAACATAAGGTGAGGTTACCAAGAGGGGATATCGGAGGTGATTAGTGGGGAGGACGAGAACAGTTGGGGGGCCATCACTAAAGTCCACGGGTGGCTAAATCCCTTTCTCCACTTGCAGGAGAATACTTCTACGAGTCCAGCAGACAAGATTAGGCGGGCCAGTCCAGACTGTCATCTCTGCACTACGCATCACGTTGTGGAGGCCACAGCTGTCCGCGTCCGATCAGCGCCCCTGTGGGAACCAGGTGAGCGCAACAGGTCTGCCATTCAATTAATACCTTTGAACTCGGCCTTGCAGAGGCTCACTGCAACTGAGAATAAAAGGGAGTGAAGCATGGTCTTACCTTCTAGTCTAGCTCAATCCAAAGGCTATTCTCATCTGGTCATGTGACTGGAGACCAGGTTTTCAAGCTTTTCATTGTATTTTAATACCATTAAATGAAGAAATCTTGGCACCCTCGATGGTTCTCATTACACCTCAAACAGGAGCTGAGCTCACTTCTCACATTTTTGTATCTTCTTGAGAACATGGCAAGGCTGTCGGCGGCCCCGACTCTTGACTCTGGGCTAGGCGAGCCTTTCTCGGATCTTCTTTCGCCGTCAGCTATTATTCTGCTGCACCACACTTCCAATTCTTCCATTCACGGGGTCCAGGTTTGCTAAAGTGAGTTTGTGGAACATCCATATTCTATATATTCCTATGTATATACATTGGCATATCACCGCAATCTATTCACTACATAGCCAGTCTTATGATTACCTTGTCTACTTGTGTTACTGCGTCAGTACGATTGTAAAATGGTTTCGCATTTTCTTTGGTACCTCTCCGCACATGCAATCTTCATTTCAGGGGCAAAATGTTGCATAGTTCATTACTTCGCCATCAGGTTTCTATAGGGTCTATATTATTACTTCATTTATATCTCTTCTGTGCGTCACCTCAACTTCATATGACGTCACCAGTTCTTTCTTCATTCATTTTCACACTTCTTCCAGAACGTCCTTCAGGAGGCCATCATTTCTTTGTGGATACATATTGGGCTTTCTCAATGGATAACTTGTTAGAAGGACTTTTTGCGATATAAGCGCCATTATCGGCTTTGCGCATATCGCAATTTCCAGTTGCCAACATAAGGGCAGAATAGGGGCAGAACTTCTGATAGAGGTACTTGGCTCCTCCTCTACATTCTCTTTACTGGACCCAAGTAGCGGAACTCATTATTACAGGCAATCCATTTGATCTCATACCATCTGATCTTCCACCCGGCCATGGAAACCTGGGTCTTGTGAAAAAAAGACAAATTAATGCCATGATCAACATGTGCCCTTGCCGCACCAATTCTTCCCCATCATAGTCATACTGAGCCTAACCACTCAGCCAATATAATTAGTGAATTGCATACTTGAAAGCTTACTAAAGCATTATTTTTAATGAATACTCAATTCAGCATCCTCGATGCTACAAGGCCACACAGTGGCATCATTTGATACTCGGAATCTTAATCAGCAAACCGGCATTGTTTATCTTTTTACTATTTGACGAAAGTGTGTTAGCCTTGAAAAAGACCTGAGTAAATTGAAACACGTGTTGGCTGTCATTTTAGTTTATAAATTACTGTACAAGAAGTAATAAAAGATTTCAGAACGCATTTCTGGTTACGTGAAATCTTGATCCCCCCTATTGGGTATACTCTTGACATTGCAAAAAAGGGTGCACATTGGCCAGGGCATTCATTTACCTTCATTTTTAATCTGTGACGTTGGGCGCTGTCACACATGCGTCCAGACTGGTGCTGCCCACTTTAGGATTAATTGTTCTTGGGTCACTTACAATTTGAGGGGTGCTGCTTGAGCCTGTTGGAGCCCAGTCCATTTATCTCTTGTGAAAATAAGGTGGATCTACTGTCCACTCCTACGCTCAGAACCCAGTGGCTTGTCCACTGAAAATATTGAAACCATAGCATAACCCCCTCAAACAAGGGGCATACAACTTGACACGTGTAATTGGAGACTGTTGTTTAACGATGAACTATGATTATGGGCGCACATAAAATAATTTGGTGATTCATATCCAGTAACATTATGGTGCTTGTAATCAAACAGATATCAGACAAAAGAGCGAGCAGACAGGGTGCTTCTACTGCAGGATCAGGTACTGAAGCTACCAGAGTTCAGGATAGTAACATAAATACTTGTTGCTGGTTTTCTTATGGATATTTCAATAGCTACGATGAGAAGAGCTATGAATCAGTAAGATCATATATATCCAAAGAAAGCAAAAGGGCTTCGAGATGTGGTGGAAGCACTAGTACCAGCCATGTTAAATCCCCCATGCAAGGGAAAGGTTCTGAAGTACTGGGAAAATATGGCTGCCATCCAAATGCACAAGAAGGGACCAGGGAGAAGGCTGGCAATTACAGGCTGGCCAGAGTGACATAAGCCTGGGAGAAATAAAGAGCTTGTGGAATTTCGTGGGTCTTTGTCGAACAGTTTCCAGTGTGACTTTGCAGAGAAATCGCCTCAGGAGAGAAGTTGGTTTAGTGAGGAGTGCAAATAGCTCAAAAGCGCACTGCTTGAAGTCCTGAGATCTGCTGATAGGACAAGAGGGGATACAATCCATGCTAGCGCTGCCTATAGGGTGCCAGCAGAGAAAAGGTAAACAGAGGTAGAAGATCAAGCCTGGGATGGTTTGGTGGTGGCGACCTCTTCGAATGATTCTAGAAAATTCTGGGATTTTGTGGCTTCTGGCCCATCTTGCAAAAAGGCTCGAAAATTTGCAGGGACACACGTGGATGCCAGGGTCTGGGTGGACCATTTTCGAAGTTATATCAGGGTTTCACTGAATCCCTGGCAACCGTGAGCCTTGTTGCCCCCCTGAATGTTTCCTTGAACTAGGTTGAGGATGCCATCTTAAACCAAGCACGTAATTGCTGTCCTAGTCCAGATGAAGGATCACTGGACCTATGGGCCCCACTGTTAATAGTCACTTTTAATGATATCTTAGAAGCTGGAGAAGTTCCATCTTTGAGGAAATTGCCCGTCATCTTCCCCATTTTCAAAAAGGGAGACTGAGAAAGTCCACTTGCATACATGCCGATATCCCTACTGGATACATCGTTTAAGATCTTTGGGAGAGTGCTGTTGGGTCGTCTGGAGGAGTGGATTTCCACTAACTCAATACTCTCTGATATTCAATATGGGTTTAAACCGGGCATGGGCTCTGATGAGCAACCTTTGATTCCTTATTTGCTTGTGGCGCACTCTGTGTTTGGTAAGGTGAGCCTTTATATTTGGCATTCATGGACCTGAGCCCCGCCTTTGATTAGGTCAACAGAGCCAAGCTCTGGGTGGTGCTTAGGGCCACTGGTTGCCCCCTAGAGATTTGGAGGGTACTCCAGTTAATTCACTTGGGCACCCAGGCATGTGTTCGTTTGGGGAGCAGGGCCAATGCACAAACTATTTTGATGTAAACGTGGGAGTTCGTCAGGGATGTGTAGGGGCTCCTGTTCTCTTCACGCTTTAAATTAATGGCCTGTACAAGACCCTTGTGGGCTTGAATATGAATTACCCCAGATTGGGTAATAAGGCGTTTCCTCTAATGGCATATGCCGATGATACAGTGCTTATCCCGCGTACCCCCAATGCACTCCAGAGATTGAATACAGTATGTTCCGAATTTATGAATCATCTGGACTTAAAAGTAAAATACTTCCAAATCCGCCGCTATGGCCTGTGATGGGGCGCAAGCAAATTGAAATGAACACAGTGTTGAGTAATGGGGCTGCCATCGCGAAGGTCAACGAGTTTGATTACTTAGGAATTTGATTCTCCTCAGCACTGTCGGATCATGCCCATATTAAGAAACAGAAACCTAAAATGAGACAATCATTCGGGGTGGGGGTATCCCAGTTTATGGCTTTATGACAGGGGCAGCCATCCCCTATGATAGTGAAAGTTTATGATGTGCAGACATGGGCAGTGACCAATTATGGGCCCATGAGAATGCGTCTGCACTTCAGACACTGAAAAATTAATTTTTTAAAAGATTATTGGGTTTACCGAGATCGACGCCTATGTTTGCAGTGCATGTGGAGTTGGAGCCAAGTTTCTGGAAGATGACTGGCGCCTGGCTCCACTTTTTCACTGGCTGTGTATTTGGCCGAATACTATGACAGTTGTTACTCAACTTATTATTCAGGCCCTTGTTTGGAATAAGATCTCCTGGTTGCGATTTATGAAATGCTGTTTGTCTCAGATGAATGTCCCAGGACTTTTTCTCCCTGATACTTTGCTGAGTCAGGCCCATAAGAATATTCACAAGAAAAGTGTTGGTTCATGTGTTAGGGAGCAGCGAAAATCAAAAGAATTCTTAATTAACAGAGCCAATACAATTCTAAGCAATTTGGAATTAATGCAAATGTACCTAACATTAAGTAACAGGAAATCATATCGGGGGTTAATAACCCAGCCACGTCATTTAGGGGTCGCCAGGTGCTGCACCTGCGACCCCTGAGGTCTCCCTTTCTACCCTTGTGGTCTCCCTCGCTACCCCTAAAAATAAACTGAACAAAAAAAACGTTTTTTTTCCTGTTTTGAAAAAAATTGAGGCTCCTGGTCTGTGGCCAGCAGGATGTGGCTCATTGTTTTTGCAGTGGTTGGTTTTCATATAACTATAGCCAATAAGATAGCTCACTGGGTTGAGCGCTTTCTGCTGCACTGTGTGTGTGATCTGCAGGTTGCAGGTTCAACTCCTGGAAAGATCAACTTAGCTTTTCATCCTGCTGAGGTTAATAAATGAGTACTAACACCAATATCGTAGGTATATTTGTTCTATATGTAACACTTAAGCGTAAGTGCTATGTAATACCATATAATTATTATTTGGCCTTCGACGTCTACTTGCATTCACAGTCATTTGGTAATATGGGCCTATACTCGCTGATATTAACGATACGTATGGTGATCCATTCTTGGATGAAATATGTATCACTTTACAGTAATACCGTAAACCATATTTTTCGTATTGTACTTAGAAACAATAATATGTGATGCCACTTCCTGTTCTGTCAAGGGGTGAAAGGTTGTGTTCCATGGATTCCCGTGATGTCACTTTGGGGTGGGGTCAAATTACATCACTTCCTGTGGTGTCATCAGAGGTCAAGGGTTGTGTGATGTCACTTACGCTACTTTGGCATTTGGTGAAATGTCATCCCTGTAATAACCATGGCTCGTTTCAACAGGTTAATGCTCAGAGCAATATTACTTAAAAACTTTGCGACCCCGTCCACCCCTTGAAACGTGGCGGAGAGTGGCAGTCCTGCAGTCTACTTTCTGTTGGTCTGTTTTCCCTGGCCACCCTTACCTGAAGGAGGAGTCAAACCTACCCTGCTCACCACAAAGACTCAGACCTACCGCGGAGCGGACGCGGAGTGGCGGAGAGTGGCAGTCCTGCAGTCTACTTTCTGTTGGTCTGTTTTCCCTGGCCACCCTTACCTGAAGGAGGAGTCAAACCTACCCTGCTCACCATAAAGACTCAGACCTACCGCGGAGCGGACGCGGAGTGGCGGAGAGTGGCAGTCCTGCAGTCTACTTTCTGTTGGTCTGTTTTCCCTGGCCACCCTTACCTGAAGGAGGAGTCAAACCTACCCTGCTCACCATAAAGACTCAGACCTACCGCGGAGCGGACGGGTAGTGGCGGAGAGTGGCAGTCCTGCAGTCATGGCTGGCATGACTGGTCTGACTGCCCCCCAAACACTCCTCTAGAAGAAGATAACGAGCGCTTAAAAACTTTGCGACCCCGTCCACCCCTCAAAAAACTCCCTCTAGAAGACCCGCAAAACTCACCAAATACTTCAGCACCAACCACCAAACTTTCCAAAACTGCAGGAAACAAAGTGGGAAAAAAAGTATTCAAATTACCCACAAGGACCCTAACCAAAAGCCTGTGGCCGACGCCGAATGATTCCCAACTTTCAACTGAGCCTCTCTTGAAACCACCAGAGGAGCTCGAGGAGCGTGAGACATCTATTATTCAATATCAACATTCAAATTCTGACATCGCTTCAAGTTCACCAAACACGATCCCTCCCACCATGCCTCCCCTCGCTCGCTTACCGGCTTGTTCCGGAGGGGGTGCTGTGTCTGCAGTCGAGGGGAGGACCTCTGGTGGGTCTGGATCCATGTGCTGGTCCGCGCAGGCGGCGGTGGAGAGTCTGGAGGCCCACCCGACCTCGCGGGGCCCCCCCGCCTTCCAGGACGCGGAGGCGCCGTTGAATCCAGCAAGGAAAGCGATTGGGAGCTCTGATGTTTCCCTGGCCGCCGCTGACTCTGCGGAAGACGATGCTCCCGCGGCCCCGCATTCGACTCTTGCACTCGTCCATGCTGAAGGCGAGAGCCGGGAGCCGCGGAAACGCCGTGATGGAGATGCGGAGGCAGCTGGACTTGGCCCCGCTGCGGCTGCAAGCCGCCGACTGCACGCCCTGACAGCCACGTCATCAGAGCAGGAGCTCTGTGATACCTATGACGATCTTGAGCCACACCACTCAGAGACTCAGCCTACTGAGAAAAACAAAACAAGCCCAACCAACCCAAAAAAACATCTGCGCCAAGCGCGAACGATGACGAAAAGAAAAGGAAATCGGCAATACAAAGCCATATCTACTCGTGAAAACAATACAACAACACAAAAAAACATTACTAAAAGGAAAGCGGAGAAAGTAATAACTAAAATCCTAAACACAAGACCAAAACTTTCACCATTGTCAACATTGACAAAGGTCTTTCAAAAAAAAAAAAAAAAAATGGGAGAAATCACACAGACACGCGTTATGAGCTCACAGATGCTCAACTACTGGATGCAGTGCACGACCTACAACCTCTCAGCAAGCACAGAAAAATTGAAGGAAGCGAAAAGGTTACACCAATTCCTCCAAAAGCAAAGTCACTCCACACAGGACAAAAGATATTCAACCTGTCAATCCAGAAGGCAATTCTACGCCAGACAAAACAATCACCATAGTGATTCCTGACGATTTCACCTTTGGTCAAACCCCGCTCATACCACAAACCTCAGCCTCTTCATCTTCTCCAGTGATCATTCCTTCAAGCCCAATACCAAATGAACTTCAAGCGGATACAGACTCTGAGATCGTCCCAGTTGCCACCGTAGACAAGAAACAAACAACTATCCCTCCATCCCCTCCAATATCAACACTACTCTTCCCAGTCTTACAGGATATAACTACCCCCTTACCCTTGCTACCAATTGAACAAAAAGACTCAAGTCATCAAGAATCAGAAGGCCAAAATGAACTCAAACAAATCGACCACACAAACCGACCATCTCAGGAACCCAGAGACAATAGGAAATCACATCGCGAGTATGACCCTCGCCCGGACAGGACAAGCTTCTATATGCCATCCACTCCCACACATGGACCAGGTAGAAAATCGTCTGCTTTGACAAATGAAACACCCTCAAAGAAACCGGACCTACTATCATATATGTCGGCATTATCAATAGCCCTTATTCCCTTCACCAAACTCTATGAATCGCTAAATGATACACTAAAAGATCAAACAGTACTTCAAGCCATGATCCACACGAAACTCACCTTCCTCGAAGGTCACGTCACAGCTCAAAAAGACATAAAGAATACTCCCTGGACAAACCTGGCAGAAATCAACGCACGCCTACAGACAATAGAATCGTCTCTGAATCTCCTAGAAAAACGATCAACACCAGATACAACAGCAAATCAACTTAAAACACCTACCTTACCTATCGATCCCACAGCTGAAAACTTACACAAAAATATGGCAGCTAATCAAACAAATCCGCTCTCCAAAAAAACGCTACAACATCCCCCCATTTCCACAAACGGATCTATCACCAACATCGTCCTAGTTATCGACGACGAAGAAAACAGAAGTAAAGCGGCCAAAGACAAAATGGAGCAACCCTATTCAATCTTTGACACAACCAGATCCAAAAACTCAAATAACCCTACAGCCTCAGACGCTACTAACAAAAAGCCTCTTCCAACAAAAAAAATCACAAATCAAAGATCCAACCCCGGCACACCACCCAGGAGGCAGCAGTCTTCCCAAAAAAACGCATCCCACCAATCGAACAACTCACTGAGCTCTCAACCTTCTCTTACTACTCAACTTACTAGGGGCTCACCGACAACAACGGACGACTTCCTACAAAACTCAGACCTAATGAATCTTTCAGAACACCTAGATCCAACACTCGATACGAGCAATACACCTCACCAACAAGAAGAAAATATCAACCCTTCCAAACCGAACAAGGAAAATAATACTCCCAGGATCAACAACAATCGTGAAGAACAAGAAAGCCCACTGACCTTCCTAACCCTAGAAGAACGTCGACAAAAGATAGAACGGTCGGCAGAAATCAAACAAATAACAAATTCAAACAAAACGAATACCCACCTAAGATTCGTCAGCACGAAGGTCGATCAAAAAAAAGAAAAAACACGTGCTGAAAAAGATAACACCCAGCCAAAAAATCTAAACCAACCCGACCGATCGTCTGCCCCAAAATATTCGCCCAAATCATCGCGAAGAAATCGAGAACGAAGCAATAGTCAAAAACAAAATGCTGTCTATTCGACTCAACAACAAAACTCCAAAACAAACACACAATATAATTCCAACTACTCCGAACGTCAGACGGAAAAGTGGATCCTGAAAGTTGAACAAACGAAAGACAACAGAGACAAAGTCACACTAAACAGAAGAGGAGTCTTGACGCTGATACATCTTGTTCCAAAATTGTCCCAAATAACGTCAGACGATCTAAGAATTGTTGAACCAAGTCACTATCACGGAAGAGCTACATGCTACCTTCACATCATCTTGAGAAGAATTAAAAACAAACTGCTAGACCGAGAAAGGGACTTCCGCAGTTTGGGATATCATCTCTCTCAACAACAAAGCAACTACGAGAACCCAAACTCCAAACACACAATACCCTCAGCGAAGAAATCACGTAACAGCGAAAACGCCTATGACCCAAGACCCAAACATAACATAAATGGTAGGGCACATGAACGGAGACCTTCATACCGAAACACCACTATGACCGCTCAACAAAACTCAGATAAGCTACCACCAACTCAGTCTCAACCTCCATCTCAAACTGCCCGAACTCCACCCATATCAGACGCTGCTACTAAAGACAACCAAAAAGCGAAAATAGCCTTCCGAAAGGAACGACACGACCAACACAAGAACCTTACCAAAACCATCCACTTACCACAAAACTTGCCCTCTACACCAAAAACCAAAAATTCAACTTCATCTAGCTCCTGGGCTTGGCTCCCAAAAGCACTGGCAACGCATCGATCGAAATAGCAACTCATGGACAGATCCAGCCTACAAGAACCAACAACTACTCAAGAAAGACTCCCCCGTGACTTGAAACTACAATCATGGAACACCAGAGGATTCCAACACCTCACCTCACCTAGCGACGTCAACCTAGGATCAGCAGATCTGTGGTGCCTCCAGGAAACCTGGTTGACCAAAACTCCATCACTCGATGGCTTTGACCTTCGTTTGGCACCAGCGTCAAAACGATCACTTGGCCGACCATCCTCAGGCCTCATAACTGCATGCCGAATCAACAGTGGCCTGGCAATAACAGCCATTATCGTCTCAAACTATTCACTGCAGGCATTGCTGCTAACATGGGAACTCCCTCCTAACGCGGAAGCACTCCACCAGACGATCCCAGGGGCAATACTAAACGTCTACTGGAATCCCGCAGCAATTGATGAAAAAAACTTTTTGGCCTTAATTGAATCCACTGTGGACGAGGTACGCACCACCTACAACACATACCACATTATAATATGTGACGACCTAAACGCCCAATGCAAACAAACTTCCACTAAAGCCAACACACAGAGTGAACGACGAGGCGAAGCTTGGACCAAACTGATGAATTCTAGACACCTTCACAATTTGGATACAGTGTATAAAAGCAACACCCGTCATCCAACATGGACAAACAACAACTCGACATCCACCATTGACTATACTTTTGTATCCGAACCCATGCTATCTTTAGCAACTTCTTTCGATGTCCAGCTAACATCATCCAGCGACCACAACATCCTGGTAACCACATGGAAACCACCACTCATCACCCGAGATAAAATGGAGTATGGACTTGAACAAAATAATCAAAAAAATAGACTGCGTCTCACAGCTCAAAGCATAAGAGACTTGACAAATCGTTACTCAAAAACTAACGATACACCTGAACACGAAACCATGGATTATGCTCCCTTGCTTATCTCATACATGACACAGCGAACCAACCCAAACAAAGCCACTCAAACACCCATTCATACATACGACAAACTCTTGGTTCTCAGACACCGTGCCTACAGGAAAGCAAAAAGATCAGCAGCAAGACTTCCCCCGTCCAACAGAGAACTAACCATCAAAGAACTAACGAGAGAATATAAATCTTGGGTGAGAAGACACAGATGGACATTGCATCAACAAGATGCCGAAACCATGCTAAAAGCCATCTGCACCAATAACGCAAAAGAATTCTGGTCTCTACTCAATAAAACATCTTCGTTTACCGGACCAGAAATTACCAATCCAATCGATGAAGCAACTTGGGCCACCCACTTTAGATCACTCTTCCAGCTGCCAAACACTCCATCCAAATACGAGCGTCCGAAACCATTGTCGACTGACCTGAATCGCTTAAACCAAACTAACATCTGGACAAAGCTGGACGATTTAGATGATATTTGTAACATCATTAAAAAATTGAACAAATCCAGAGCTCCGGGACCTGACGGTATCACCAACTTTGACCTGAAATTAGATCCTATCGAATGGGCCAAATTCATAAGATCCGTGTTCACACGATGTGTGGCTGCACAATCGATACCTCCTACATGGCTGTCCGCAATAGTGGTCCCGATTTATAAGAAAGGCGACAAGCAAGACCCTACAAACTACCGCCCTATCGCGCTACTAGACCCTATAGGGAAAGTTTTCGGGCCCCTTCTCCTAAAAAAATTCCAATCTTGAGCCACAGAAGCTCCGTGCAATGACAACTTCCAAGCCGGATTCAAAAAAACACTGGGAACCACGATCAACATCTTCCTCCTAACCATCTTGAAAAGCAAAATAAAAGACGGCCACCCAAAAGTGTACTCAGCCTTTATAGACTTCTCCAAAGCCTTTGATAGAGTCGATCGCAACAGACTCTGGCAGAAACTATCTTTCTGGGGCTGCCCAAGCGACATTCTAAATCCGATTAAGGCACTCCACACGGATACCAACATTAAAATACGACTAAATCAGCAAGGCAACTTATCCACTCAGATCAACACGCATAGAGGAGTCAAACAGGGCTGCCCTTTGGCCCCGGCCCTCTTTATCGCTTACATGGGAGATTACCAACATTCCGAAACCTCAATCAGATCCTTCCCACCAAAAATAGCACAAACACCCATCAGTAGACTGCTCTACGCGGACGACCTTATTTTGCTGGATTTAACGCCCATAGGCCTCCAGCGCCAACTCACCAATCTACAACTATTTTGTAACGAGAACAATTTGGAAATCAACATCGACAAAACCAAAATCATGGTGATGGAGCGCAAAACCAGAGAGCGGGACAAATACAACTGGTTCCTGGAAAAAACGAAAATTGAAAGAGTAAACAGCTTCAGATATCTTGGCGTAACTCTGGACAATTCAGCAAAAGCAACGTCTATGCAAGAATCCCTGTTCGATAAGATTCGAAGCCTGGCAACAAAAGGCAAAGCAATAGACAGAAAATTTGGTAAATTTTCCACCATCCCGCCACTGAACTTCTACAAGCAAAAAGTGGTCCCCATGATTACATATGGATCAGAAGCGTTGCCGTGCTTACCCAAGACTCTTTGGCCCAAATTGGAAGCCTATTCCTGGAGGACGACCCTTGCCCTTCCGGACTCAACGCCAATCACACTGATCCGGCGAGAACCCAGTCTGCTTTCTCTCCAAGGCACTGTAGACTGCAACACTCTGATGCTATATAGGAAATGCATTCTATCAAACTGTTCCTTTCTCCACGGCCTGGTGTCCAAAGAAATTCTAGAGGGAAGCTGCATCATGCTAAGTCAATGGAAAAATGAAAACCAAGCTCTACTGAAAATCATCGAATGTACAGAAGAAGATCTGATTAACAATCCTACAAGAATAATAAAAAAAACTAAAGACATGGACTGGATTCGCACTTTAGATGCAGCCTCAGAATACAAGCTTGTCTCTCACTTACCACCGCTATGGAAAAAACGTGACAATCTACAGAACTACATCAAAAAATTACCCAACCGAGCGGCACGCAATCTTATAATCAGAGCAAGACTGAATCTTGTGGACACCAACGAAATCCACCACATAAGGAAGCAATCGCTGACTAGTACCTGCAGATTCTGTGGAAACGAGAAAGGGACCATTCGCCACCTTATACTGTCCTGCCCAAGCTTGACAAATATCCGCCACCCCTATATGAAATATATCTGCCAACACTCCACAGTAACTGATGAAGATACATGGTGGAAAAGGATGATAAGTGGTGACCGGACATCGTGGCAACTAGCGACATACAAAATCCTTGACACTTTAACAGAAAAACTCACTGCGAAGCGAAATGAAAACTAAGACTCTCCTTGCAAAGCGACCAGAAATTCGAACGTACAGAATCAAATGATTAAGATGTCCAAATTCGGACAAAAGAAAGAGAAAAGAAACGATGTTGTAAAAATCAAATTTTTGATTAAATACTCAAAAAAAAAATATATATATATTGTTATTTGACATGGCTTTTCTGATTACTTTAATTGTCCCTGTTGCTATGTCGTTGTCCAATCCTCCCAATACTTAGGCATCAGAATTTAACGCAATGCTGTCCAGCTCTGAATTATCTCCTCTCGCCGATTCATCTGGTGTGGCTTGGGCACTTTTATCTTATTTGAGGAGGGCGAGGATTGTAATGAGCTATTATCTGGATCTTCCTATCATGAGTTCTATTTATTGATGAGCTTTTAGTGCCACAGCTGGATATTTATATTTCTCTTTTGTTTTTGTAATTGCTGTTTTCACCGTATTTCATGTTTTGATGTGTTGTTTGATGGATTGTATCCGAATAAACTTATTATGAAAGGGATCCCTTATGAGAAATGTTGAGTCGAATGGCTTGAAAAGAGTGGTTTGTTGGATCCACAGCACTGCACAGTCGTGATACAGAAATCTGTCTGAGTCTTTGTACTGAATGCCCGGGAAATAGATCAAAGCAGAGCAGTGGGGCCGATCAAATTACACTTTACTACAGCTTGGATACAGCTCCACACAAAGTGAACAAGTTGAAAAGATTTGAGTTGGGAGCCTCATTGTCTAACTAGTGCAGGAACTGGTTACAGGGCAAGTGGCAGGGAGCGCTGAAAAATGGCGCGCATTCGGAGTTAAAAAAAGGCTGCAAGCTGGGTGCTAGCGCAAGCCTCTCAATCCTGCTTATTCCCAATGCATGTGTAGTGATGTTGCAGCAGACGTGGGTAGCTGACATAGTTGCACATGCTCAACTAGAATGTAAGTATTCATTAAAGTAGTGGGCACGAAATAGGCATTACAATTCCCAAAGATAGTACACACTACCAGTGTGCTTCAGTGAAGCCTTTTTGATGGTTGTAAATCCAGTAAAACTTAAAAAGAAATCATGGTCCAGTGAGTGAACAACTTTGATAGATTGTGCTATGTTTAAAATATGACTTCCATTTGGGGATCCTCAGAAGTATTCTTAAAAATGACGTTTTTACTTTTTTAATTTTCTTTGAATGTATCACAGCAGGGTCCCGCCATCCACTCCTTATGGCCAGACGGGGACTTTTACACATTAATTTGCTACTTTGTCGGCCTTGTTTGCCACACTTGAAAAACAATTCTTCCTGTGTTTAAGCTTTCCATGTGCTTTTTTGTCGGAAGGCATTTACACCCAACATTTTAAGCATGCATATGCAGCATTTTGTCTTCTAGCAAAATGTAATGACTTCCACGTTTTTAGGCTCGCCATTTTATGACTACCTGTCACTCGAAGTCCTGCACTCAGTAGCAAAGGGAACTATGGCTCTGTGGAAGGGTACCCCTGAAAAGAAAGCTCACAATATCAGACTAACTCAGGCAGTTGCAGAGGCGAACGGTTCCAGAGGTGACGGGGTACAGGTCAATACAATTTCACTACGTTGTGGCAAACACGGGGGTGCATTAGGATCCTAAAGAAGCCCCGGTGGGCGACCCCTCTCAGTCCCCAACATCAGAATATGCTTTGATGGCAAAGGCAGTGAATTCATGTAGCAACTACCACACAGATCTGTAGGGGAAAGGGACAGTATATTAATTCAGAAAGTCCTGTGGCAGACACAGGGGGACAATAGGCTGAGTATGAAAGGTATGGTTGGAGACCGTGTGTAACAATACAAGAGTATAAAAGGTAATAAATTGACAATGCGCGGTGTCTGTGACCAAACAAGCGCAGGCAATAGGAGACCAGGTGGGCCTGGCAGATCAGATCTAAGCTGCTGTTGAAATCTAGGACCAATATTCACAAAGGATGGCAAAAGTCAAATGCCAGGAGCAAAATGTTCCACGCCTTCTGCTGCCACATCTTCTGCACACAAGTCCTCCGACTCATGATCCCTCAGTCTATTTGTGTGTGTGTGGGGTGTGCGCTCTATGCTTGGGTACATATGGCACCTGTGAAGTAATATTGGTGGAGGAATGGGACCAGCACCCCTTCTCCCCTTGGGTACTGATTAAACACTGGAAGAGAGGGGCTTTAAAGGAGCCCTCGCTGCTAATTCAGAGTGGGACTATTGAGCAAATGATAGAATAGCCCATGCAGCAATGCAGACAGGAGTTTGCAAAGATGCCTACATGCATTGCGATTGCTTTCACTTGGTAACGTTTGCTGTTGCGCTCGGAGAATATCGATTTGCGCTAGTATCGCAAACGTGTGTGAAGTTTTCCACGATGTTCGAAAGAGGAAATCGGATGTGAATTGTTTACTTCGGCCATTAAGATGCCACTACATAATCCAGGAGAGGCGGTGAGGCGAAGCGCCCTGGCCTTATTCAATTGATATAGGAGAGTAGACCGCTCAGAATTTTTGAACGGCTGAGTTTTCCGGCATGTTTCCTGGGAGACTGAAATACCGGGACCACACCATTTCGGTTGTAGGCATGACACAGCAGGGATGGCTTGGATGACGTCTTCGACTGTTGAAACTTCATCATAGAGACACTCAGTATCTCAGATTGGCAATACACATTAATGTGATCACAAATGGGGTCTTTTTATGTCCTGAAGATGGCTTGGGTATGAAAATGATGTTGATTGCTGAGCCGAAACTCGAGTCGACACCTTTTTGTCTATGCTCCACCAGACAACAAAAACTGGACAGTCTACACGGTTTTTATGGAGACTTTTTTGTATCGGAATTAGATTTTTTTATACATGCCAGTATTGTAATTAATTAGTGCATTTAATGTGAAAACAGCACTTTGGGTCGAATTGTAAGACCTAGGGCCTCATTACGAGGCGGGCAGAATGGGTTTAACGGCACCGGTAAAGCAGGTAAAACTGGCCAGATTCACCCATCGAGTGTTCCATCCATCATGGATTATGTGATATTTTACTATCAGGGGCTGTAAGGCACATTCAAGATGAACTAGTCCAGCTTGTCATCACCATTGGGTGTTGCTAGGTCTGGAAAAGATCCGGAGCAACACTAATGTCGGGAACTGTCGGGACTCGAGGCTAGCTAGCTTTTTGGTTGTAGCCCCTGAGCTTCTCTCCAGGGTTACAGCCAAAAGACCCAGGCCTATAGCCCCCTCCGCCCACCCCAACCAGCAATGCCTCTGGTCAGCACTAAGAATTAATAACAAATTGCGTTCTTATATTCCCCAAATGTTATTATTTCTGTTTCTCATCTGTAGCTGATTGTCTGCTTCTGTCCCTACCTCTTTCGCTCTCTAATACATATTTCCTTTCAACACTATCATTTTTAAAACCTGAAGCACGAACTTGCACCAAACTTTATAAATTTGTGGGTGGGACCCAGGGCATAATAAATATCTGGAATATTTCATTTGATACGTCAAAAGGAGTTAAAGGTTATTTGGGCCAGGGGAAGGGCGTTCAGCCAGTTTGGTGGCTGGAACAGCAGGCAAGAACACACTGTGTACTGCCTCCTGTTTCCAGCCACCTAAGGCCCTTCCCCAGGTGGCACCATCTTGATTGTGGGAAAGCAACAAGAACCCTCTCTCTGTTGCCTCCCCACATCCCTAACCACCCTCCAACCCCCACAAAACAAAACATACCTTTTCCCCACCCCCCTCACTCTTCACTTACCTACTGGACCGGAGTTTGTGCTCTGTTCACGGTGCTCCTTCCTCCCACGGCTAAAGCCATAGAAATGGAAAAGGGACTATGTCCCTTTTCCTATGGCAGTGGCCATCTTTAATTTTTTTGACAGAAGATTGGGCTCGCACAATACGCATGCATCCCAACTCCTGTAAAAAAAAGTTAAATCACTCATACCCCGGATCAACCCTGGGGTGCAAATCGCTATCACCCCCTTGTCAGCAGGGGGCAGACTGGGAAGGGGGCAAAGAGCCAATTGCCCGCAGGCTGCCGGGACTGTTGCTCCCAGTGCCAGAGGTACAACATTTTTTAAAAAGCAACAAAAAAGACAACATCTTTCAAATTCCAGCCAGACTCTAATGAGCTGAGTGTTGAAAAGATTGCTGGCTTCTCTGTAGATGGAGTCAACCAGTCATCTGGATTTCAGTAATGTTGCAGGTGTGCCTGGGCGGCCTCCACATGTGAGCCTCCACAGTGAGATGGAAATGACCTTTGCTCTATTGCAATCCACAGCCACTTACCACAACTCCTACTTGCCAAGGAAATTAGTCTCCATATATTATTAGAGTCTGTCCTTGGTTTGATTCTGTAAGACTGTTTCTCCTCTGTTGTGGTGAGTTTCTTGATCACTTGTGAGTTCATTACAAAAAAGAGTTTAATAGCACCCTGAATAATAACCATGAATATTACAAGTGTGGTATTTTGTGGTACTCACTTTTGTGCACAGTTAAAAAACATGCACAGAAAGATGTAACAGTCAGGTATTACTTATTAGTAGAATAAAACTAAGCGGCTCATTCAGAGTTGGGCAGACTCTTTTCTGAAATGCTGCTGGGAAACGTTACCAACTCCACCAGTGATATTTCTGAAATCCACCCCTATTTATAGTTTACCACTAGAGTGGATGGCATGTCTGGTATACCTCTGGAGATATGTACGAAAATACCACCTCCACCGGCGGTAACATACAAAGGTATCCTTTTAAGCATTTTTTGCAGCCATTTCAACTTCACTGTAAAGGTGGAAATGGTGTATCTACAGTAGTGGCTCATACCATTTATGGTGATATTTTATGCACATAATAGTCAATAGTGTCCCTTGTAAGGCATTTCCTGGGAAAGGCTGTGAGATGTGTGTCCCGGAGATGCCATCCTCTTCACCCCTTACCATGACCCTTTCTAAAAATGTTAAGTGGTTTGAAGGAAAGTGCCTCCTTACGAGGGTGATTGCCATATTAGTGTTGCTCCAAAATAGGCAACATGAAGATACCTTAGTTAGGCTAGTTTGCAAGCTTTCATAATCTTCAGATTACTTCATCTGGCATAGGAAGAATGAGGATCTTGGGATAGCAGAATAGCTCAAGGATTCAAGAATGAGCAGAATTTCAGTAAAGTCACACATGCCCCAGCACCACCAAATAGCCATCACCGGAAGTTCCTCTCCAGTTTAGAGTCACTTGAGTAATGCGTTCTGGGAGCAACCAATTTAGCTCAAATACAAGCCTTTTGCACCAGAACATTCTCTTTGTCCTATAGGTCATATGTTTTGGGGATTTGTGCCATACACTGCTGCCATTTTAATGGTCTCCAGGCGCTCACGTGGATCTGAAATTAAATAAAATGAGGGTTCGGGTAGTAGAGAGAAAAGACAAGAGGCCTCATTACAAGTTTGACAGTATTTCAGTGGTAAATCTGCCAAATTAACACCAGAACGGAAAAACTGTTACTGCCACTTCTTCCTGCGGATTTACGGCAGGATTGCAAGCGGTGATAGAGTGGTGTAAGTCCCCCTTTCTGGAGTCCACGGGACTGCATGGCGATTTCAGCAGAATCACCACCACGTCACCACCGTTTTGTACTGCAGCATCGTACTCGCAATGATGCCCCAAGGTGTTGCGCTTAACTGTTGATGCATGTAGAACCAGGGGCAACCGACATCTGTGTGGGTGTGTTTTCTGGGTTGATAGTGATTTGTACACTGAAGGCGTTTTATCCCCAGGTGGGCGATCTCAAGTGTCTGGTGAGGATCTGGGTGTTTTGGCCAAGAGACACGTTTGCAAGTTGACAGAAGAGGTGTGGAGTTGTGAGTGTCTTGGTGTGATTTGAGGGTTTTGTTTAGCCATCTGTGTTATCAAGTTTGGTGAGCATGCTGTGAGTGATGGAGGAGATATTAAGATTATTTGTGGGTTAAGTTCTTTGCAATGCGCTTATGTCTGGGAAACTCCGATAGAGAGAACAATGCAGAGCAGAGCAGTGCTCCTATGTCTGAAATCACCCAGGGAGAAAATGAAATACAGAGGTATGCAATTTACCTATGCCTGACAACACCCAGTTACAGAACACAGTACAGAACAGCGCAACATGCCCATGGCCATGTCCGAGAACACCTTGATATGGAACACAACACAGAGGACCCAATGAGTTTATCTCTGAGAGCACCAGAGGACAGAACATAATACAGAGCTGTGCAATGGGCACACACCCCAGAATACCCAGATGAAAAAGACAATGCAGAGGAGTAAAATGCGTACATCCCTAAGAGCACCTGGAATCAGAACACAGCACAGAGCAGCGCATTGGGCTTTTTTCTGGGAGCACCCTGAATCAGACCTGTGTATAGAGCAGCGCAATAAGTCGTGTCTCAGTACTCCCACAGCAGAAACACAATATAGAACAGTGTAGTGCCCTTGTCAGAATACCTAGAAACATAACACCATATATGCTCATGTGTTTGTGGGATGTTAGCCTTGATAATGTATAAATGTGCACAGTGTGCAATGGGAAATGAAAGTAAGGCAGTGGGGGGTCATTACGAGTTTGGAGGTAGCCATGGCGCTATTGGCTATTTGGTCTGGCTGAATGGGGATTTACCGGGACATTCCGACCTGTGCGGACCCGGTAAGTCCCCATTCAGTTGACCATTCCCCATTCCCATTTGAGCCCCCATAGGGCTCAATGGGAATGGAGAAGCCGCCAATAACGAGCCCACAAATTGCCCAGGGACCATTTCTCTCCAGCCGTTCCTGCTGGGACCCGCTAAGGGACCTCGGAATAGGGCGGTAAGAGTTCACCAGCACCGGCATCATTACCAGTGACCGTTAACCCTTACAGCCCAACTCGTAATGACCCCCAGTGTTTCTTACCTGAGTATAGCTTTAGCCGGTCCAGGGGGTGGAGCAGGTCTAGGGCGCCAGGCAAACACGAGGCATTTGTAGCCTTTGCTCTTTGCTGGCTCCACGGGCATGGCTGCCGAAGGCTAAATTAAACCATAGCACGGGAGGAAGGGTCAGGTGACTTCTTGAACCTAAAGGAGGCCTGGATTTCACAAAGGGATTGTGGCAGAGGCGTGGAAAAGGAGTACCTGCAAAGTTACTAGTGCTTTTTCAAAAGCTTAGAAAAGAGAGCAGAAAAATAAAAATCTAAATAAAAGTAAGCTTCATAGGTTTTTCAACCGAAGACAGGCAGCTCTCAAGCAGGCAGATAACTACATACACGTTTCACCGGTATTAAGGATCATGATTGCAGTACAGTCTGCTGATGTTTACTGAAACCACAAAAGATGGCAAGGTTATGGTGGGTTTATAAAGGCATGAAAAAAACTTCCACATGAAATCTGAAAGTAAAAGAAGCCATTTTAGCCAAATCACATATGCCACATCCCCACCCAATAGCCATCACTGAATGTTCACCTCCAGTTGCGAGTCACGCGTTCAATTCATTGTGAGTAAGCGCCATAACTTTGCTGGTGTTTGACACGCACGCACGCACGCACGCACGCACACACACACACACTCTTCTCAACATACTAGCTTTAAGAGCTCAAATCTATACGTTCTGGGACGCCTGATGTTAAGCATTAACACATTCTAAAAAACAAAGCATAGCATAACATAAAAGAAGCAATTTTCACTCATCTGAAAAACTGGGATGATCGGATGAAAGGCGGCATATCGCGATTAAGTGCTCCGATAGACGCCATCGCTCCTGAACAGGGGATCCCAATGCCCCCCCCCCCCGATTCCTACCCAGTCACTGGACATAACATTTAATTAAGACAAGAGAGAAGGTTCGGGGGCATGCACTATGGTGCCAGCCGCGGCACAGCACCTCACCTCACCTGTGTCAGAGGGCTGAGTCTGTTACTCTCTCAGCACAGGGACCCGGCCACTCTCATAGGAACAGCACAGCAGGGGTCGCCACCGGCAGGATGGGAGTGACCTACTGGCCTGGAGGCTGGCACACAGTCCACACAGCAAAAGGCTGCAGCAGGAGGCCTGCGGGCAGCTAGTGCAGAGTGCGCAGGCCACCACGTCGCGGGAGTCGGACTCGAGCCAGTTAAATAATATTTATGAGAGAATCGATTAACAGGTTCAGGGGGCTCAAGCTGAACGCTGAGGCTGCACTGCACAGCATTCACTGACAATATCACGATGGTCAGTCAAGGAGAAGGGGGCATGTGCGGTGGTACTCTGTTCATATGCGCAGGTGCCAGGCGCTCAGCGCTGCCACGCCCATGATGCCACTCCTTGTGACACAGACCTGACCCGACCCCAACCTTCATGGCGTTGCCTTGTCTCTGCTGCTGTGCTAGCCCCAGCCTGCAGACAGTGCACAGGGGCAGGGCCGGTGCTATCACAGGCAAGGCAAGACAATATACAATTAAATGTAGTGTGTGGAGGTTAAAGCATTTTTCTGCTCTAACATTTTTCACATATAGGCAAGTGCCCAACCTTGCCTAGTGATAGCACCGGCCCTAATCCCTCCTCGGAAAACCTTCAAGGACAGAGACCTGCTTCATCTAGCAATGCTTAATGCTCGCTCAGCTATCACTCTACTGACATCTGCCTCCTACTTGAAGAAAATGACCTCAATATCCTCCCTCTTAACCAACATGTGGTTCAATGCCAGCTCAGTCACTGCTTTTGACTCGCTTCTCCCTGATGGCTACAAGATCATCTCTAAGCCTCGCCCTAAACGTTCAGGCCGTGGGGTTGTGCTGATCTTCCCTGAGCGGATTCCTTCCCTCTTGTACCTACCCAGCCATACTCCTCCTTCAAAATCCTGCTCTTCAAGCTGGTCATCTCTCCTCCTCCCTGACCATTGCCACCATCTATAGGCCAACCAGGCTCTATCATCCGATTCCTCTCTGAATGGGCTGACCTCTCCTCCTCTCTCCTGACTTCTTCCTGTAAACCCCTTTTACTGGGTGACTTCAACATCCACCTTGACTCCTCCAGCGAGGCATCCACTCTCTTCTGGGACTTCTGCACCTCACTCTCCCTCTCCATTCTCCTCTCCGGTCCTACCCACACGGCTGGGCACACTCTTAATGCCTTTATCCACACAGATCTCTCGCTCTCTGCCCCACTCACCACCCTGCTAACCTGGTCAGACAATTCCCACCTCTCCTCCCACCTGGGTATCTTAGCCCTCTGACCGCACCTCCCCCAGCTCTGCCAACCTCATTCACAGACATCCATCGATGAAACGAGTGTCAGTAGCGGCCTTTGCATCCACTTTCATCCCACCCTTTCCTCCCACTGTAGACTCTACCTCCGACTCTGCTCTCAGTAACCTCCATCTCGCCATCTCTAGCACTCTTGACATTCTTGCCCCAGTCATGAGGATCCGCTTGAAACATGCCACCAAACATGACACTTGGTACGACTTTGATCTAGCAAACCTGAAGCGTAAATGCAGAGCTGCCTAACGGAAGTGGCAGACCACAGGCTCATCCTCTGACAAACTGGCCTGTCGCCTTCTCCAAAGGCAATATCGTCTCACCATTGGCTCCAAGAAGAGAGCCCACATTCAGGCCTGTGTCTCTGGAGCATCCAACAACTCAGCTGAACTCTTTAAAATCTGCAAATAACTAGAAAATCCTTCTGCAGTTTCCACCTTGCCTCTTCCCTCACATGCTCTCTGCACTGCATTGGCCACCCACTTCACTACAAAAACTCAGGACATCCTGGGCACTCTCTCTTCCTCCCCTTCTGCCCCCCATACCTCATCCCTGGCCACCCCTGACCTTCCAAGCTCACCCAGCCTTTCTCTCCCCCATCTCTCCTATCACTTCAGATGAGGTCAGTAGGGTTGTACGCTCAATGAAGCTCTCCTCCAAATAGGTCTCCCCCTGTTCTTCCAGAACTATTAAGGACAACATCGGCTCCCTTGCCCCTGCACTTGATGATTTCTGCAATCACTCTCTTGCCACTGGCTCTTTCCACTCTTTCCTCAAGGACTCTCTTGTGCACCCCCTCCTGAAAAAGCCTTCCGCCGACCCCTCGTATCCAGCTAACTACCGCCCCATCTCTATTACTCCCTTCCTTTGTTGGTTGCCTACACGACCATCAATCTGGATTCCGAACATCCACAGGCACGGAAACTGCTCTTCTGAACACCCGTGAAGAACTGCTCGCATTTCTTGACACTAACTCTCCCACTGTTCTTATTCTACTTGATCTCTCCTCTGCACTTGATATGGTCAACCACTCCATCCTCATAAAACGGCCCCATGATAGCCTTGGTATCTCGGAGCAGGCATTGGAATAGCTGGTCTCCTTCCTCACTGACCGTCCCTCCCAGGTCATCCTGGGCTTTTTCTCCTTTCATACCTCTATCTCCACCTGTGGTGTTCCCCGGACTCTGACCTTTGACCCTGGCTCTTCAACGTCTATCTTGCTCTGCTTGCTCCCCTTATCTCCACCTTCTCCCCTCATTTCCAGTGTTATGCTGATGACAAACTTCCCTCTAATGATCTGATGCTCTCCCTACTTCCTCTACCATTCCCAACTGCTTATCTGCTATCCAGTCCTGGTGTGCCTCCAATGATCTCTGCCTCAATGGCAGTACGACTGAGATTCTTCCTATTGGGTCTCCTACTCCCTCCTTCCTTTGCTCTGGCCACCCTCTATGGACTCCCCCCTCTCCCACACCTGAAGCCAGAAACCTTGGAGTCATCCTCAAACCCAGGGACCATTTCTCTCCAGCCCTAAAATCCCCCATTGGCTCCCGGTTGCTGCAAGGATTAAATTCAAATCCCTTTGCATCATCCATAGGGCTGTCTGGGGCCGAGGACCAATCTATCTACAACTTGCTCTCACTAAATACCTTCCTTCCAGATCTTAATGCTCCTCCGGCTCCAACTCTCTACGTGTCAGGGGCTTTTGTAAGCAGCGACCTGGTGGCAGATCTCTCTTCTCAGTTGGCTCCCTCCTCTGGAACAGCCTCCCCCTTCCTCTCTGTCTTGAGCCTCATCTCCTCAAATTTCAGAAGCTCCTCAAGACTTTCCTCTTCACCTCTTCCTTCTCCCTCTCACTCCCATGCTAACACCCCACAGTCGGTGAGATTGGTGGGCCTAGACCTTATGTGTCCTCTGGGTCCCGGCCTTCAGCCCAATCACCCTCAGCCTTCCGCCCTATACCAGCACCTGCCTTCGGGACCCACTGGCTGTGTTCTCACAGGCCTGCACTTTCTATAGCCAGGTGATCACTTTGTACCAAGCGACATCTGCCAGGCACTTATATTGCACACAAATGACTCCTTGGCACTTCCCTCTTGGAACACCCAGCACTTACCCCCATCCCCTATCCCTTCGCTCTCTCGATGCACTTACACGTTCTGAAAGCTCAGAAGGCCTAGTAGGACCACCCCTCCCCTGTGCATCAGCTCATTCTGAATTGAATTGAATTGTTTATTGTATAGCGCACCTAACCCTCGGGTAACTGGGTGCATTGCTTAAGATACATAACAAGGTTACAGAATAATAACAAGATACAATATAATACAAGTAAAGGGAGGTAGAGGGCAAAACAGTTATGTACAGAGCGATATATCAAAGCAAGCAGTTAGCATGCAGTTTACAGTAAAGTGAGTGAGGATACATTGTTGTCAATATAGTTATTGGTATAATATGGTAGGGACCAACTGGAAGTCCCAGGAGTGTGCAAAGTTTATTGACTCTCCTGAGAGGTGAACCATTTTTTTACATGAGTCCTGAATAGGGAGAATGAAGGTTCTGCTCTAAGAACTGTAGGTAAGGAGTTCCATAATTTGGAGGCTAGGACAGGGAAGCTAGTACCCCCCGATTTTTGTAAGTTACAATTCAGGACTCTGAGGCACTGCAGTTGGGCAGCTCTGGTAAGCCGGTCTGATTGGCCTTTGGAGAATCTGTCTGACAGATATTTAGGTGCTGAATTGGACAGGCACTTGTGACTAAGTGTGAGAGTTTTGAAGGGAGATTCTATTCTTGACCGCAAGCCAGCCAGCATTTTGTCTACTTTCTGAAATGTGGTGTGACCTTGATATGTTATGGCCAGATCTAAGTGCATTGTTTTGAAATACTTGGAATTTACTCAGGTTTCACTTATCGGTACCTAAGTAAAGTGTGTTACAGTAGTCCAACTTAGATCAAATAAGTACTCTAGCGAGAGTGGAGCAACTTGTTGTTGAAAGGAAAGGCCTTCTCCCATTTATGAGCTTGCAAGTGTACGCTGTAGCGCAGGCTGTTGCATTTACTTGCTTGGTCAATGTTAAAGTTGAGTCAAGATAGAATCCTAGTGTCTTGACTTCCATAAAGACAGAGATGTTGATGCCATCGATGCTAAAGAATTTGTATCTAGTGTTGAGTTTGTTGAGTTTGGCTTGGGAGCCTGTGAGAAATAGTTCTGTCTTTTCATTGAGACAGAGACCATCAGTGGCCATCCATGCCTGAAAGATGAGGTCTATTTTGTTTAGAATGTTTAAGTCCAGGTCGTAGTTCACAGTGATGGGAATGATTACTTGGGTGTCATCTGCATAATTATTGTAGGTGACACCCAAGTGGTCCAAATCATCGAACAGAGGCTTAGTAAAAATATTGTATACCGTTGGGGCTACACAGGACCCTGTGGGACTCCACAAGTTACTGATGCTGGATCCGCCTACGTTGTAGGGGAAAAGACTCACATTGATCTACTGTCAAGGAAAGATTGTATCTAGGCCGTAGCTTTCTCAGAAAAGTGGGCTGATGAAATAAGGTGGTTACAAAGAACTTCATGACTGATAACGTCAAAAGCGGTTGATAAGACGAAGGAGCGATATATTATCTTTGTCTTTTTGGTCATCTATTTGAGTTTTTAGATCTAATAATGCAGTTTCGATACCGTGTCTAGGTCTAGGTCTGATCCCAGATTGTCTCAGGGCCAGAATATTTTTAATTTCTAGATAAGCTTGTATTTTTAAATTAGCAGCCCTATCTAGGATTTTCAACAGAAATGGCACAGTGGTGATAGATCTGTAGTTTGTGGGGATGTCAGGATTGTGGTTCTGTTTTTTTAGCAGCAGAAGTACCCAAGCATCCCTTAGATTAGATGGGACTGAGCTTGTTTCAAATTAGATGTTTATAAAGGTGGTAATAGATTGTGCAAATTCTTTTGCTGCAGCTTTAATGATGGTAGCTGGGCAAATGTTGGCCTGGCAGCGAGAGGGTTGAAGGCTCGATATTATGTTTTTGACCTCTTTTGGAGTGAAGTTAAATGGGCTACCAAGTTTTGGAGTAGAAAGATCGAGCATAGGAAGGGGTAGATCAGTGGCAATACTTGATTTTTTCTTTTCAATTTTGGATTGAAGCATCGATATTTTATGTAGCAGTGCTGCTTGAATCTTAGTGCACCAGGCCTTATCTTTAGACCAGGTTTCGGAAGGGGGTATAGGTGACTCAAGCTCTCTAAGGATCGTGAACAGCTCCATAGTGCCAGATTTGGCATTACTAATTCTGTTGTTATATGTATCACTTTTAGTTTGGAGGATGGCAGACTTGTAACAACTGGCAGTTTTATCATATAGGTCTTTTTTGGAAATTGAAGGAAGGTTTATCCAGGCTGTTTCAGATTTTCTTGTGTTATTACGTAGAATTTTAAGAATGGGGGTAAACCAAGAATGAAGGTGTGCTTGAGGCTTAGCTTTATGCAGTTTCAAGGGAGCTAAGCTGTCAATGGCTTGGATAAGTGTTGAATTGTAAAGGTCTACAAATGTTGAGGGGTCCGTGTTGGTAGTTGGGTAGTTGAGGATGGGTTGTATAAGAGGAAGTAGATTCTCTGCTTTGATTTTCTTTTTGTTCCTGGTTAGTGCCTGTGGTGCTACATCAGCAGGCCGGTTTGGAAGAGTACTAGACCGTAGGGTAAATGAGACAAAGTGGTGGTCTGTCCAGGCACATGGTGAGTTCGAGAGGATGTTTGTCTCACAATTGAGGTCAGCAATCCAATCTAGGATTCTACCCTGATTGTGTGTAGGTTTGGTTATGCGATGAGAGAAAACTAGTTCTGTTATAGATGTGGCAATGGTGGTTTAGTATTGCTAGAGAGGAGTTGTGAGATATCTTCCTCAAAGGTCACAATAGGACAGTTCGGCAGAATTATATGCCGTACCCTTTGGGAACACCACACACAATTAAGACTACAAGTGACAGTACAAATTCACCTTTGGTACAAGCCTGTACTACACAGTTAAAGTGGTAGCGATGGCTGAGCAGCCAGACTTATCTCAAGAGTAAGTGAGCAGTATCAGATATTTACACAAAGGACAGCAATTACTATGATTCAGGCAAACACTGGGCTTCATTACGAGTTTGGAGGTAGCCATGGAGCTATTAGCTCCATGGCCGTCTCCAAACCGGGCTCCTTTACCGGGTTCCTGCAATCGGGACTTACCGGCAAGTCCTCCTTGCAGGAACCATTCCCCATTCCCATTTGAACCCCCATAGGGCTCAATGGGAATGGGGATGGAGGTAACAACGGGCACATTATAAGTGTAGCGTTGTTACCTCTCTCTACCCCTCGCGGGACCTGGAAAAGACGTCTGGTTTTACCAGACGTCTGATCCGGGTCCCGCAAAGGGAACCTCGTAATACGCGCTCCCGGAATGAAGGGGGCCAGTCCCGTACCGGCCCCCTTCATTCCGGGAGTGCAAGGGTCGTAATGAGGCCCACTGACTCAAGGTTTTCAAGTAAAAGAATATACATTTATTTCACTCTTCAGTTGTATAACATTGCACTATTATAAGCAGTCTGAAAATCACACTCTTAATACACCACACCACGTCCCTTAAATTCCAGACAAGTTAAGCTCACAAAATGAAGTGGGAGCAAAATGGAACTCTAGCAATTTAAAATGGAGGGAAAAACAAAGTTAATAGAAATTAAATCAAACCAACAGGTAAGTACTCAGGGCAATTGAACAAGAGTAACTACAGTGATAGAATCAGGAAGAAAAGGCTTAGGGCGAAAGTCAATGGGTCAAAAGTCTTTTGCTCAAGATCACACAGTTCAGGGTAGTTTGCGGTAAAGTTCATGGCACAGATTCCGGACGAGGTTGGTTGATAGAAAAGTTAGTTCAAAGAGAAGAGAAGGACAAGCCTTCGGATTGGAGAAAGATTTCAAACACTTTCACCGCGGCTGAACGAAACGAACAACCAGATTTACACAGTACCTTAAAACGGAGAGGAAGCTGTAGCTGAGGCGTTCGTTCCTGGTAGTTCCTGCACGCTCACGGTTCCTGAAGCGACTGTCGGACTGAGAAGAAGTAGGAAGACTGGTGGGTCTTGCACTACCCAGGGAAGAAACTAGCAGCAGAGCAAAGCAACAAATAAAAGGTGCGCTCCTTAAAACCCAAGCAGGGTTTGACATTCCTGGCTATCCAGCCCACTGTAGCTCTGTACAGTGAATTCGACCAGACGAGGGGTCCTGGCTTGCAGTTTGGGCGAACTGGTTGGTCCCACCAGCTCAAGGGAAGAAGTTTCCTGGAGGGTCTTCTCTGTCATCGGATTCTGAAGGGCAGTTCAGTCATTGTAGGGGTCCTCTTCCATCAGCTTCTCGTTGGTTCTTTCGTTCCAGTGGTGACTCTGCCTTTCCAGTCCCAGAGACCTTCTTTTTATGCAGTTTTCCCCATTCATACAGCCTGACTGTCAATGACACAGCAGGGTGGCTGTCCTGGCAAGGACAGTCCCCTTAGCCAATCAAACAGGAGTGTTACTTGGGTTACCAAGGGATCCCATGGCAGGGGTCCGAAGATCCCTCCCTCACATCCTGCCTTCCCTACCCAGACTTTCAGACACCTAAAGGAGGGCTTCTGTGCAGAAGCCTGTGAAAAGATGGTGAACAAAGGAATCATCCCTGGTTTGGCGCACAGGGAAAAACACGAGAAAGACTTGAACAAAGAGAAATGGCGAATAAACCCAGCCAGAGCCAAAATAAAATGTATTTAGTCAAGCGGGTTTATGTTCGAGGCTAATATAATAGCCTAAAACAATACCATGGTTATATAAGATAACCACAGTAGAAAAGTTAGGGTAGTGTTACGCTCACCTGGTCTCCACGTGGACGTCACTCAGCCCTGGTTGTTGGATTCACCCTGGACCCTTCCCAATCCCAGACGGTGCCTTCGATCGAAGTCGGGCCTGAAAGCACAGGAGGACTGGATTCAGGATCAGAAACAGTCTCCTCCCACCTGCCCATGGGTTCGACCCCATGGCCCTCTCCTCACCTAGTTGTGATATCTGGTGTGCTCTCCGTCCTGCCTTCTGTGCAGGGGTGCGTCTTCTGTGGGCTTGAGCGACCAAGTTAACTTCACTGGCGTGAGCCCATTCAAGTGTCTTTTAAGGGAGGTAAGTCTGATTGCAGCAGTCTTTATATGTCCTTGCCTTCCTTTCTTGTGATTAATGTCTTTTCTTTATTCCCCCTTAGGTGCACGGAGGTTCGGTGAAAGTGCAGTTTGGATGGGGCTCCTGCCAGAATGGAGGACGCAAGAGCGTACAACGATTTGGTAGGTAATGCGCGAAGTGCGGCGCTGTTTTGTCTTTTACTTGCTAACCTGTATTCTTTCTTCCTTTTCAGGTCGCGATGGTCTTTTCTGGTGTGCGAAGAGTTCCGGAACGATGCCGGCCTAGAAATGCCCAACCAGGTGAGGTTCTCGTGATGACTGCGGCTAGCGCCGTGAGCAACTTGTTTTAAGGTTGTCTTTCTCTCTCTTTCTCCAGGTTGCTTTGTGCTGGTGTGTTTATGGTGCCCCGAAGATGCTGATGACTGGATGGATGACCGCGAGCAGCAGACGGATGGACAATCGACGGGCAGAGGCAGGATGGAATTTGTAGGTAAGTAGAGACTAATAATGATGTTCTTCGTCTCCTCTGCAGGTCCGTTGTTCAAGGATATCAGGTCATTGGACACGATGAGCGTCACGCTACTGGCTGCAGAATAACTCGAAGCACGTTCTGTAACTTGGGTGTGGTTTATATAGCCCTCTAGTAAAGTAGTCCAGGTAAAGTAGTCCGGGCTATCACACACTAAAACACTGCACCGGACAGTCTGGTTCTAGGAACTAGACTGTGTGGGTGCCGCCATGTTGGCTGCAGGCCTCCAAAGAAAAAGTAGTCCCTTCAAGGAGGTTTCCCATCCTGAACATGGGCCTGGCACCAAAGGTGCCAGGACTGACTCCAGGAGAGTCCATGAAGATAGTGCAAGGCCCCTGAGGCCCCAATTGAGCCACGAGTCCTGGCCCTAGCTGGCATGTGGGCATGCCATTGGGGTTTTGGGTCAAGGGTCATGACAGGTAGTTAACGCTGCCACCAGCCAAGTCTTGATGTAAAGGGAGCGAAATATTGCTCCAAGAGACACAGACAAAAAGGGATAAGAATTAAACCTTTCCAATACTCCATGTAAGATGGGGTGTACTGGGTCTGTGGTTTAAAGTGACTAAAATAAAGTTAATGGCACCTTGACCTTTTCTGGGGGACAGTAGTCAGCCCCAGAAAATGGAGACAGTGGGAAGTCTCAAAGACAACCCTGTATCACTGCACTGAAAGTGCTGTGTAACACACATGAAAAATATGAGGCCATGGAGTAGGTGAGGCTCCAGTGCCCAAGATCACACAAAAAGTGAAAACACACACAGCAAAACACATGTAAGAGTGGGAAAAAGGCTCACACTCTTACTAGGTGAAAATATATAAATAATAAACCCTAGAAATCCAGCAAAGCTGGTGAGGGTCTCATTAGGTAAGGGAAATTAGCCATTTATGAGAATTCTCCCTAACAAGGACCTGCAGGTCTATATAAGAGGTGAACTTTTAAGGTACGTGACTCTGAGAGTGGGAGCTTCAAGGATAATAGTTCCGCTGATGAGAAAGGGCTATGTGG
This sequence comes from Ambystoma mexicanum, assembly GCF_040938575.1. NCBI lineage: Eukaryota > Metazoa > Chordata > Amphibia > Caudata > Ambystomatidae > Ambystoma > Ambystoma mexicanum. The sequence continues at coordinate 1,496,872,576 of NC_090932.1, read as the reverse complement.
CAATGCTCTTAGTCCTGGGTGAGTCTTGGAGATAATTGTGACTCCACCACATTCAGAGGTTTCTCTATCGAGTCTAGTGATGGTGTAGTTATCTGGAATGGCTAGGGATTGTGTAGATCCAGCTGCAGTGTGTGGCCCGGTCTCAGTTATGGCCAGGAAGTCAAGTTGATTGGCGATGATGAGGTCAGCAATGTCTAAGGCGATTGCCATCACTGATCTGGCATTGATGAGTGCTCCTTTGATCGGGATGTTCGAGTTATTGGATCAGGGTCTTTTTCTTGGTGGCAGTGGTGGACGCTGATTTACGTTTGATAGAAACTCTGAGGTAAGAGATTGGTAGGGGGGTCAGCCTAAATCTGGAACTAAGTCTGAGGTTTCAGATTGTTAAAGGACAAGGTGGGTTAGGAATCGGTTGGGTGGCGTAATGATAGATCCATTGGATGGGTGTGAGGGCATTGGAATTGTTTGCTGAAGGCGAGATAGTAGAATAATGTGTAGTCAGCTGTGGTGAGCAGGAAGGTAGGAAGCAGGTAGGTGCTATGGAGTTGTGCTGAGTTAGTGAGATAGACATGGAAATAGTTAAATTGTTCTTCCGAGGTAGGATTGCATAGTCTTGGGAAAGCTGCATAGTGGTCCAGTTCATGATTGTGCCAGGCAAGGCTGATGCAAGAAGGAGTATGGTAGTTAGGCTGTTCAGTGTCACCGTTATTTGGGTAGTTCGGTTGAGTGAGGTAGTAACATTGTAGATAGGCATGACAATGAGGTTTATGTTTCTTAATTGGTAATTGCTAATACGGGTAGGTGGTGGCCCATGCTATGGTGAGGATTGTCCACGTGTATCTTGTGTATGAGGTCGGCAAGCAGATAGTAGACAGTGGGCTAATGGCCTGGCTATTAATCTATTTGGAGGGTCATGTAGGCAATCACATTGGCATTTTACGGTGAGTATCATACAATGAAAGGTGCAATGCTAGCAGGTTAAGGAAATAGCAGAAAATGCAAAATAGCCAGTATTGCTGTATATATTAAACAATAGAAGTGCAGTACTAGCAGTTAATGATCTTTCAACAAATGCAGATGTATGAAATAAAACGGGGGTAATGCAAGGATATGAGGCATGCAAATTACATGTAAAATAGGCAGCATTACAAGCCTGTGGCAGGGAGGCTTGCAGTACACATAGGGAAACAGGTGGCATCAGAGAGAGCAGTTTGGCAATCGCGTGGGTGAAGAATGACGCTAGCGGTCGGGTAAAGGCAGTATGAAGTAGCACAATAATGACCGATGGGCAAACCGTCAGCGACGGCCGTGGCGAAGGTTCACGCCTAAGAACGTGGGAGGGCGAGTAGAGCTGGGTGGTTTACAAAGTGAATGGACAATGAGCGGCTGATATCATTACAAGGCAGCTAATAGTCCGTACAGGCACGTGAGCGATATGGGGATTGGAAGGCAACTAAAAATGACAACAAGTGTGAAGAAGATAAGCATGAATGTGTTAATGAAGTGGGCGCTTACCCAGTTACAGTTTCTGCGTGAGTTGTGTTGAGCATGAAGTTTAAGGGAAAGGGTCACCGTTCACGGTCCTCCTGGGTCCGACAGGCTCAGGACAGGGCCTTATACTGGGGGCCTTTTGCGTGGGGCTGGTTTCCGCCTGCTGGTGGGGACTATTGGCTGAAATAATCTGTGTTGATTCTGGGTGCCTAGCAACCCAATAAACACATTCTATTTGCCTTTGTTCCCATGTTCCCTCCCCTTTGCCCTGTGGACACTTTGAAACACAATTTCTTGACGTATAAGCGCCTTACAAATGCAAAATAAATAAATAAATGGGAGCCCCAAAATACTCTTCTTTGTTAGGGTGAATGCCCTTTGAGATTCCTCGTTCCAGACAAATTTGACAAATCTTTTCAACAACTCTCTTAAAGGAGCACACATAGAGGCGAACCCCTGGATACATTTGGAGTAATACTCGGCCAGCCCCAGGAGCGCTTGCAACTCATCCTTGCTCTAGGGTATGGGGGTCCGCAACACAGCATCCACTAAACTCATTTTAGGCCTAATCCCTCTCTGGTCTATGACATGTTCCAAATAAGACTTCTGTCAACCCAAATTTGCACTTTTCCTTTTTTACAGTTAATCCTGCCCGATGCAAAATGCTCAGCACTTCATGCACATATCTCTCATGAGACTCACTATCTGGTGCAAACACCAGTATATCATCCTGAAAGCATTTGACAAATTCTAATCCTTTAAAGAATTTCTCCATTATACGCTGAAACACAGCGGCAGCTGAGGCAAGCCCAAATGGCCTCCTCTTTAATCGGTATGCCCCAAAATCGTGACAAAAGAGGTTAGTGCCCTCTATCCGGGTGCAAAACAATTTGTTGGTATGCATTGGAAAGATAAATGGTTGAAAAATACTTTGCACCATGTAAAAATGAAACAATTTCTTAAACCTTAGGGGGGGTGTCTGTCAACCAAGATGTTGTTGTTGGGGGACCTGAGGTCTACACACATTCATATGTTGCTGTCCCCCTTCTGTGCAATGGCCACAGGGGACAGCCACTCTGCTGCCTCGATGGACTCGATCACGTCATTCTCACAGAGTTTGTCAAGCTCGCCCTTAACTTTCTCTCTCAACAGTAAGGGTGTAGCATGAACCTTGTGGACTACAGGTTTAGCTCCCCTCTTTAAAATAATTATGTGACAGAATCCCTTCAAGCACCCCACTCGGTCAGAGAACACATTAGGGAACTGTTGGCACACATCCTGTCCTACAAACATCATTGGATCTGGCGTATTGAGGTTAAACATTAGTTGCAGCCCTTTCTGGTGCCTCCAGCTAAGTAGCGACACCCCCTTACCTGCCACATACAATACGCCTCCCTCTGATTGCCCTATCTTTGAAAGCAATCTCAACACACTTTGAACCCACAATTTTAATCAGGGTGCCTCCATAGCCCCTGGGGCATATGTCAGGGGCATCCAAGTCATCCTCTGCAATGCCTAAGGTTTCTAGGGCATCCACGCCCACAATGGTGTATTTGGAGCCAGAATCTCCCATCATTCTCAGTACGTGACCATCAACTTGCACATCACACCATGGGGCATCTACGTCACCCCCACCAATGCTAGCAATTAGTAAATCACCCACTCCCTCCTGAAATAAATTTTCTTCCTCCACATATCTCACATCACTGCCAGCCCTGCATACATTAGTCACGTGCCCTTTCTTTTTACAATTCCTGCACACAGCATTTCTAGCAGGGCAGCAGGGACTGGTTGAGAAATGGTTGCCTTCCCTGCATGCGTAGCATGCAAAGTTCACCCAGGCCCCTTGCAAGTGAGGTCTTTGCGGGGGACCAGACTTGTTCTGAGCCCTTGCTGCAGGGGGTGGGCTGCGCTCTGAAATTCCCCTATGGCCTGCTGCTCACAGAGTTCACCTCGCCTTTGGAGGTGTTCAGAGCTGCTGAGTAGTTCATGGATTGCTCTGCTAGCTTGGCAATGGCAATGGCCTGGCCAAGGGAGTAGTGCATTATCATTAATAGCCATTCCTTCAGCTCCTTGTCCACGGTGCATCTGACACTTTGGTCATGCAGTAGACTGTCAGCGAGGGTACCAAATTCAAAGTTTTTCATCAATCTGTGAAGGAGCGCTACGAATGCTCCTACTTTCTCGCCAGGTTGTTGCATGTGGGAAAAAAACAAGTGTCTCTCCATAACAACGTTGATGCAGGAACCAAATTGAGCCAGTAGTGCCTGCTCAGTGGCCTCCTAGACATTAGCAGCATCCCCTTTCCCATCACCAAAGCGAACTACAGGCAAGGTCTCGACGATCCTGCATCCTTCTACTCCCAGGCCTTTGAGTAGGATAGCCTGTTTCCTTTCCGCATTAAACTACTTCCCTCCAATTTCAATGTGGTAAGTGTCGTATATTTTTTTCCATTGTGTCCAAGGAATGATTGGTGTGGCCCCCAATGTTCCAGAAGGCAATCCAGGTGAGGACAGAGAAAGTAGCTACAGGAGGCCTTTAAAACTTCAGTGGTTATAATTCCAAAGTTAAATACCAGTGTCCGCCATGAGATTGTGCCAGAAGCTCAGGAATCACTGCTCTGCCGGAGCAAAATCCTTCGGAGAACAGCATGATTTTGGCAGCTCGTCGCCAGAGGGACAGACGACCACAGAGGCTGGAAGCAAGGTCCAAGGAAGTTTATTTGAAGGAAAAGTGCTCCCTACAAGAGAGCTGCACCATCTGCTTCTTGGGTCCCTGGGCAACTGCTGGATGCTGTCTCGCACACAACGCGTCACACAGGAGCATTCAAAGGATGCTCCTGGTGACCCGCTGCACGACGGACAGCAACCCAGGAACCCATGAGGAGTATACAACACATGCAGCGAAGCGCCCATAAGAACAACATGCAAGTGCAGACGCAGCTGCACAGAAGTAACCCTCTACAGAAGTCTTATCATCAAGAGAAGATTTTCTGTTATTGGAAACTTTGGCTAACAAAACTCTACTTTGACTTTGAAACCATCAAGAACTGGATTGAGACTGTATTATACACATGGATTTACTTGTTTCTTTTAGTTGAACATTGGAGCTGAGTTTACATTGAATCCTGGGGAAGGGGAGTTCACCCAGGTTACTAAGAGGTTTTCAAGAAACTGTGTATATTATTGTTGTTGTTATTTGAATTGCCATCTATTTTCTTTGTGTATTTGATGTTAAGGTGTGAGGGCCAGACATCCAGTGTTAGAGCTTTTCCCTTTTGTTTTGATAGGCACGGAAATCCTCGTCAGAGTAGAAATAGTGAGGTGTTTAATATATAATTTGATAAAATGGCATATTTTGAACAATCATGCAAAAGTTCTCCGCCTCACATTGCTGACTCCTCACACCACCCAATGCCGCTGACTATTAGTCTAACCCCAGTTAGATTATGGAATTATTTATGTACTTTAGGGAGGAAAATATAGTCGGTACCTTTTGATGTTCCTTTATAAGAAATTATCTTTCATCATTGTGAGTATTTGTTTCTGATGTAATTTTAAAATTAGGCCTGTGGTGTCTGTAACAGCTTTAAGAACATATTCTTGCTTCACTTTCTTATAGCATCATGGAGTAGCCAGGTGATCATTTGCCATCCTAATGTAGTCCATCTTGTCCCTCCTTAAAATATTCACTCCTTGTCATAAATCACCAATGTATCAATTGAAAAGGATACGGTAACCAAAAAAAAGATACAATTGGTAGGGCTCTTCCGGATCCTTTTTCATACGACTTGATTGTAGTTAAGTCAAATTATACGTTCCAAATGATACAACTCTCTGACTGATGAAACAGGCAGAGAGATGGATCACTGGAAAGGGCGTGGGTATTGTATCGGAAGTCAGCCTTGGATAGATAAAGTATCATAAGAAACTGTCCCAAACTCAACTCACTATGATAGCACAGTATTAGCATAATTTCAAAATGCTGACCTTATGGCAAAAACTGAAGTAATCAACGAAAGTCTCTTGAAGAAACCCAAGAGTAGAACCAACGACAAAGGAGGGGAAGATTATTAAGGGAGACTTATCCCGAACGGCACGAGGTTCACGCTAGATACCGGGTTGGTGCACCACAGGATACCGTCCAAAGTACTGTGCACAATCACCTTCCAATAGTTCATGAAATACTTCCTTTCCCACGAAGAACAAAAATAGAAGTTCACCAGTTAACTAACACAGGTCCCAAAAGTTCAAAGAAGTTCAGAAAACCACGTGGAGGATTGCACACGAAAGCGTACACGCAGCCAGGACAGCCGCGCTTGGAGACAGCGTTTCTGCGTGTAGATTTGGCACGTGAACAGGATACACGCAGCCCAGGACAGCCGCGCTTGAACACAGCGTCCGCGTGTGGAGATTTGGCACGCGAACAGGATACACGCAGCCCTGGACAGCTGCGCTTGGAGACAGCGTCTGTGTGTAGAGATTTGGCACGCGAACAGGATACACGTAGCCCAGGACAGCCGCACTTGGAGACAGCGTCCGCGTGGATATTTGGCACGCGAACAGGATACACGCAGCCCAGGACAGCCGCGCTTGGAGACAGCGTCCGCGTGGAGATTTGGCACGTGAACAGGATGCACGCAGCCCAGGACAGCCACGCTTGGAGATAGCGTCCGTGTGGAGATTTGGCACGCGAACAGGATACATGCAGCCCAGGACAGCCGCGCTTGGAGATAGCGTCCGCATGGAGATTTGGCATTCGAACAGGATACACGCAGCCCAGGACAGCCGCGCTTGGAGATAGCGTCCGTGTGGAGATTTGGCACACGAATAGGATACACGCAGCCCAGGACAGCCGCGCTTGGAGATAGAGTCCGCGTGGAGATTTGGTACGCGAACAGGATACACGGCTCCAGAAATTAGCGTGTGGCAGAAAACACGCTACAAAAGACCAAAGAAGTTGCTGAAGGGAATGCGAGGACGCAGGTCCAGAGTTCAGCTACAAAACGCCAACAATTAATTAATCAGAAGCAGCGATCGACGTTTCCACGCTGCTTATGTACGTACTGCCGTGACACACGTGACGGAACTAAGTCACGTGAATTTAACGACGTGAAAAATCCAGATGTCGTTTTCCTGGCAAAGCATCGAACAACCTCCATTTCGAATAGAACGGTCTAGCGGTTCTATGGGCGTAACTCATTCTGTATGGAGAGGTTGTTCCCGGTCCAGAGATATGTCCAGCAGGCATGACACTCCTTGTCTGCTTCTTTTATCACAATGTCATCATAAAAAGGTAGTCTTTTAGATGCCTGATGTTCCTCATGCGAATTACATTCATTAAAAAATATATATGAAAAAATATATATGAAATAACGAAAGGAGTTAAGATGGATGGACTTCAAACCCACAAATTCTAACAGAATTAAAAATGTATGAGAAAAGCCTACGCTAACAAACTACTGAACTCAGCCAAACCCTTCCTGTCCACTGACAGCTGCATCACCATAACCAGAGCAGTCATTGGCTCGAGGCTAGACTATTGTAATGTCCTCTTCGCCGGCACCTCCAAAAAACCTCTAGAAGCTACAAATGATCTAAAATAATGCTCTACGAGCTGCCTTAAACGTCCCTAGAAGAGAACACATATCTGCAGCCAGGATATCAGCTCATTGGCTGCCTGTCAGGGAACGCATACTATTCAAAACACTGGCTATCACCCACAAATGCCTTTCCAACACGGCTCCTCCATATCTCTCCCAAATGATTACAAGAGCCTGCTCCTCAAGACCCACGAGAACCCTGTATGCCCATCAACTTGTGCTACCCAAAATCAGGAGTACCAAAGCGGGTGGCGCGAGTTTCCCTTACATTGCAGCCAAACAGTGCAACTCTCTGCCACCCAATCACCCTGAGAGTTGAACCTTCCTACGGAGCCTTCTGCAAAGCCCTCAAAACATGGTTGTTTGACTAGGCCTGGTTGCAACTCTACATATGCATGTTCCACTGAGTGTACGATACACCTAACAACTTTGCCTACTTGCCACAACCTTATCAAGTGTATGTAACGGATCACTGTAACAGCGCCATGAAGCCCTCCGGTTGTTGTGCGCTTTATAAATGAAAATAAAATTAATAAAAAATACTAGCTTATAGTAGAGCAATTTCTAATACGTAAACAGATACAATTTCATTAGCTCTTGGGAGGTTAATATTCCTGGATATACATTAAATGTGTATAAATATGTACTGACAAAGGAATGGAGTCAGTAGTGCAATCTCAGACTGTAGCAACATTCATTATTCTATTACTAACTACCCAAACATATGCACTCATACTAGCTGTACATAGTATGATAATGAAATAATTATTTTTCCCACTGTATCTGTGATTACGCTAAAGTAGATCAATGCATGGCTAATGATTTGTAAACTAATGTTATGATGCAAATCACACGGGATGTCATCACGCTTTTATGTAATATCATCACTATAAACATAATTCTAAGATTGCTATCTGGCCTAGACATGTGGAACGCCAAAATCATGAAAGATGCCAGATAACTTAAATAATAATTATTTTCAAGGTTAGTAAATACTATGGGACAGCTCACTTGTAACTCTTAGAGATACTAGTAAACCTAAAATCTAATAGAAGGAGCGATCATTATTAATACAAGTAATTCAAAGGAAGTTTTCCTCAAATCGTTTTTTAGGTTCTCGAAACTCATAAGGGGAAAAAATAAAACAATGATGAGGACTTGAACTTTGCCTAAGAATGAGAAATATAAAACAGAGGCTCGGGTAAATCATGATTATACTTTCGGGTACATACATACTGGATACTGAATTAATGGAATTCTGATGGACATAATTATAATCTAATTTGCAGAATGAATCAACAATAATAATGGATATGTGAATATACATGATATATACAAATAGGAATTTCCAACTGGGAAATTTGATAACAAAGCGCATCACGTATACTACCAAGATTTGGTAAGCCACATTATGATTTGGTTTGCAATGACAGCAGTACAGGGAAATTGAATTAACGGATAATTTACTTTGAGACTAGTTTTAGCATAGGGATTTTTGGAAATTGGACTGATTGTCAATGACTCATGCATAGATATGCCTTTGTGATTTTCTGTTATTTCATTGATTATCATTTACGTATGCTTAAGTGGGAATTGTTTCAAACAATAGTCTTGACAAAACCCCTCAGGGATGAAGCACATGTACGTTCACCAATTGGTTTGTGTCAGCATACAAAATCCAAGTACAATAAATTTATATTAACTAAAGCATTTTTGATATATTTGAAAAGGTTTTGTAAACCAAAAACAAATAAAAGAAAATATATATACTAAAAACAAAAAAAACAAAAAAATATTAATGAATTCAACAATTGGCATACAAAATATAAGCACAATACATTCACATTCATGATTTCAACAATTGAGTTTTGGTGTTAGGTTAATTATGACTCAGCGCACAATGCCTAACCGATTTCAAAATAAAATGAATAGCATCAGAATTCTACAGGTTTGGGTCTGAAAAGTAGTTCTATGAATTTAGAATTTAGATAGGAAAACAGTTTTGTGATGTTCTTATGAACTGATGAGCACCCCTCTCATTTCACTTTTGCGAATTATGCCCTACTGGTGCAAAGCCATTTCCCTACTGTGCAACGTCAAGAGAGAGGAGAGGGTGTTTTTGTATTGGGATTATTTTTCCATGGGAATAGTATTTGGATGGCTAAACTCCTTTTCACTTCACAGATTCTTTTTTAAGTATCTATAGCTTTCACATATCACACACGATCAAGCAATTCCTCAATAGGCTATTTTAGCTGATTTTAGCTGACTTCTTTTATAAGATACACAGATGTAGTTATAATTGCAGTGAGATTTTAATGTAATATTATGATCAACTGGGTATGGCTAAATACAAAACAATGTAAGATGTTAGACATGTATATGAATGTATGTTTTCTGGTTCTCAATGTTTATGATTTCCCTTAGGCTTCTGTGATTTTGTAATTTGTTTTTTTAAATATAAAGTGTGAATTGTGATTTGTGTTTTGTAAAAGTTCTATTGGAATGGAATACAAATAAATAAATAAATATATCAATAGGCTATGGCCCAGGTCACCTTTGAACAACAACCCAATGTTGACAATATCTGTGAAAAGAACATGGATTTGTCTTATTTTACCTATCATTTAGCACATGCTACATTGTCAGTGCTGAGAAATGTTCCCTGTTTTACCCAGAGCATAGTGACAGAATGTTTTGTATTTATTTTAATGTAATCTCCCTCAGCTTTAACTACAATGAAAACCGGAAGTAACTTGCACTAGCAAAGTACAGTATTCTTTCTACATGCAGTTTAATCTCACTATATAACGGAAAGCACTGTTGCAGAAGATTTTGTTTTTGGAATGAGTGCCCCCTTTGTACATCAGGGAATGTGCTGGTTTTAGGGGGTGCATCTACAAGCACCACGATGCCACGCTATCTCTCATGTGTGTACTGTAATATGTCTGTGTCGCTTCTCATATTTTTTGTAACTAAGAAACCTGTCTGTAACAAGCACCACAATGCTCTCGGGCTGTTGCGCGCTCTACAAATTCGAATAAATAAATAAATATTACATTTGGAGAGTTTCCATACTCACTTTGAAAAATACTTAAAGGGACAAAGCCAGCAGAGACGTGTTCCCAGTGAAGTCTCAGTGAGCAGGCCTCTCTTGGTCCCGTTATCCTTTATCAGGTAAGCCGGTCTGCCTCAGGTTTTGGTTAGTTCAGACTCCCTCATAGCAATGGTCTGGTCATCTCCACATTTGATTCCATTTAAGAATTCATCCCTTTGGAGCAAGTATTTTCTTTGCATGCAGCTTTTATTTACAGAGTTATAATGTTATTCCCTGTGTGTTGCTGCTTTTACAATTTGTAATATTCCCATGCTTATATCACACTCTTCGATTGGTCAAATCTTCCCTTTGGCTTGCCTCATTGTCAGACACTACTATGGAAAACACCCTCCTAGTCTTCATTGGTTGATTATAATTTCTGCATATGTGAAAGAAAAAGTTGAGGACCCAATCTTCTCTTAAGATTTTTAAATGCAAAATCAATGTTATGCTATATTTTCTCACAGCAACTGGCCACATCAATAAAATGTGGATTTCTGTAATGCCCCTGCCCACACACACGTCTGGATATGCAGCATTAATGTGTTATTTATAATACTATGATTATTAATAGTTGTATTAATTATTAAAAATCATAGACAATTCACTTTGCGGCTTGTTTGCAACTGGTATGGTTGTAATTTTGTAAATACAATCATGTTCTCCATTTTAACATGTTAAGCTGCAAGATATTGTGTACTTTAATTAAATGAAAGGCTTACATGTCCAGGCCTGCCCTCAGCTAATAATTAGTCAGGATTCGCTGACACAAGGCCTCCAGTGTTTAAATATCCATTATGCTAGCAAACTGATTGTTTTTTTGCCATACATACAGTCAAAGTTGTCACATTAAGTGCAATTAAATCTGTTTGAAGCTCAGCACAAGGAGAACAGGGTGGGTTGTCGTATGGGCCGTCCTTATAGTTATTAGTGCGCACACCATGAAACTCAACTTGGAATAATTTTATTAAATGTGTTTTCAAGTATTTATCCTTAGACTAGGCTCTTTTGGATGGCCCTTTGTTGGTGTAAGCCTAATGGATTTTCTAGACAACAGGCCATACAACTTTGCATTCTGAAAGGCCCATGTCACTCTCATGGGAACATAAGCTATCGCCATTGGAATCTGAACGGAGGGCAGAAGTGAAGTTTTAACATTTGGTCAGTTCAACACGAAGACAACAAAACAAGCATTGCCAAAGGCATCACAATTTCTCTATTCATTCTATGTGCATGAAAGACTTATTTACTTCTATTGTATTGACATGTATTTTTATATTTCACTTTTTTGTGCACAACATAACATGACTAAGAATGATATGATATGATATTTTATTTGTATCATGCTCGTACACAAGTGTTTCACAGCATGACTAGGCAAGGGAGGGGAAAAGGGGAGAACACAAAAACAACAACGATCTTACTAGGCCCAGTGACATTGAGAACGCGCAAGGGCATGGGAAAGGGAAAAGGGAAAATGTGCATGAAAGGTGGAGAGTGGAAAGTGCAGAGCAGCTAAATAAATAATAAATAAAAATTAATAGAAATGAAGGCAATAAACTGTGGTAGTGCAGCCAGCAAGTGGCAAGTGCTGTGTTTATGGCAGCAGACTGGATTAGTCTGATAAGTGCAGAAAAAGAAGAAAATGGGGGGGGGGCTGTATGGGTACAGATACAGTCCACCAGTGCAAGGGGTGGCCAGGGGACAGTGCAGGAGGGCGGCAGGGTGAGCAGGTACCTGGGCCCAGGCGAAAGAGGGTGGCCAGGTGCACAGTGCCAAGAGAGAACCCGTCAGCAAGGGAGACAGGGAGAGAAGGCATAAGCAAAGAGGAAGGTCTTGAGGTGCTTCCGGTACCGGAGATGGTTCTCCTCATGTTTTAGAGTGTCAGGTAGGCTGTTCCAGAGGGAGGCCCCAGCCGAAGATAGAGATCTACCCCCAGCTCATTTCTTTGAAAAACGATTGACCGACCCAGAGGGAGGTAGAGGAGCGAAGAGCTCAAGAGGGAAGGTATTTGCAGAGGGATAGCTGAAGGTATTTTGTCCCAGGCCCCAGAAAGTATCGTGGACAATGCAGAGGGTTATGAATTTAATCCTTGCGTCCATTGGGAGCCAATGGAGAGATTTCAGAGCTGGAGAGATACGATTCCAGGGCATGAGGCCAAGGACAAGTCTTGCAGTCCTGTTCTGGATAAGTGGCAGAGGGCAGAGAATAGAGGTAGGTAGATTTAGAAAGAGGCTGTTACAATAGTCCAACCTTGAGAGAACCAGAGCTTGGGAAACAGTGAGCTTCTGAGGGAAGGAGAGGAAAGGCAGAGTACCTCTGAGGAGGTGCAGTAGGAAGTTTGACTTTTTAGAGACCTCAGAGATATGGGTGGAGAAGGAAAGTGTGGAGTCAAAGATGACCCAGAGGTTCTTAACCTCGCAGGTAGGGATAGGAGGGGGGCCAAGGAAGGCCAGCCAGAGAGTGAGGGAAAAGGATGGAGATGGTGTGCCGATGAGGAGGATCTTAGTCTTGCTGGCATTCAGACAAAGATCATTAGCGGCACGCCAATGTAGAATGGCAGTTAGGCAGTCGGAGATGATAGAGGGGGAGGAGGTGGCCAAGGGCAGCCGGAAAATGAGTTGAGTGTCATGAGCATAGCACTGGAAATTTGAGCAGAAAATGGCAATGCAGTGGGCATGAGTTGCCAGGTATTGGTTAAAAAGCCAGGGTGAGAGGTTAGACCCCTGGGGAACCCCACAGGTAGAGAGGAAGATGGATGATGGGAAGGACCCCAGTTGGACCTGGGAGGGTCGATCAGAGAGGAAAGAGGTCAGCCAGGCCAAAGCCTGATCAGTGATACCCAGGTTATCACGGAGACGGTTGAGCAGGATGGTGTGGTTGACCGTGTCGAAGGCAGAAGAGAGATCAAGATGGATGAGGACAGAGGGAATGTTAGAGCCCAGGTTTGACAGCAGATATTCACAGATGTTCAGGAGAGCAGTTTCCGTGCTTCTGGCCGCTCTGAAGCCAGACTGGTGGTCATGGAGATAGCCAACAGAATCTGAATGAAGGTTAAGCTGAGAGATGGCCAGCTTTTCCAGGAGTTTGCCCAGAAAGGGGGTAATGGAAATTGGGTGATAGTTAGCCGGACAGGAAGGATCAGCTGTGGGTTTCTTGAGAAGAGGATGCACAAGGGAGTGCTTCAGAGGGGAGGGGAAGGATCCTGAGGCGGTCCTTGATGGTTTTAGAGGAACAGGGATGAACCTGTTTTGACAAGGCTTTCATAGATCAGACTTGTCTAGCAATCTCGTCAGGGGAGAAAATCGGAAAGGAAGAGAAGGACGGTGGGGGGGGTGGTTAAAGGGGGGTCTGCAACCACAGAATGAGAGGGAATAGGAGGGGCAGGGGAGGAGAGGGTGAACAGGATGCCCTGGGTTTTTGAGATAAACTACGAGGCAAGGGCATTGCAGAGAGCCTGGGAGGAAAGAGGAGGGGTGGAGACTGCCACAGGGTTGGCAAGCTCCTTGCAGATTTTAAAGAGTTCAGCCGAGTTGTTAGATGCCTCAGAGACACATGCTTGAATGTGGGCACTCTTCTTAGTGCGGACAGAGAGTCAGTATTGCCTTTGGAGCAGGCGACAGGCCAGTTTGTCAGAGGATGAGCAAGAAGCCCTCCATTTCCTCTCAGCCGCCCTACACTTCTGTTTAAGTGTAGCTAGGTCGGAGTCATACCAGGAATTGCACTTGGCTTTGGACTTCAAATGGATCCTCATGACAGGGGCAAGAGCATCAAGAGTATCAGAGATAGAAGAGTAGAGGAGGGACAGGGTTGTGTCGGGGTGTGAGTAAGCCAGAGGAGGAGGAGGGGGAAAGAAGGTGGCAGCGAAAGCCTCTGCTGACACATGCTTCATGGGTCGGATGTCTGAGAAAGTAAGTGGCAGTGTTGCGGTGGGGTTGGCTTGGGGGGAAGAGAGTGAGAGATGGGAGGAGAGAAGGCAGTGGTCACTCCAGGAGAGAGGAGTGGGCAGAGGGATAGAGAGGGGGAGGCTAGGGGAGATCATGACATCAAGTGTGCGTCCAGCTGAGTGTGTTGGGCCGGAGGGGAGGATAGAGCGGGAGAGGGAATCCCAGAGGTTGCGGAAGAGCAGAGATGAGGGACAGGGAGAACCGAGGTGGGTGCTGTGGTCACCAAGGAGGAGGAGTTGAGTGGTTGAGGCCAGGAGTGGTTGAGGCCAGGAGGGAGGAGGAGAGGTCAGCCCATTCAGAGAGAAAAGAGGTGATTTGCCCGGGGGGCCGGTAGAGAGTAGCAACAGTAAGAGAGTGGTTAGGAGAGATTGACAGCCTGCGGACAAGGCATTCAAAAGAGGAGTACATCTGAGTGGGAATGATAGTGGCAGGAATTCACTCGGGAAACATCAAGGCTATGCCCCTCCAGGTTGAGTGGATCTGGGTGCGGAGAGGATCTTGTAGCCATCAGGGAGTAGAGTGTCAAAGCTTGTGATAGAGCTGGCCATGAACCATGTCTCCGTAAGACCGAGGACATCAAGGTCCAGTTCTTCAAGGAGGTGGCAGATGTCAGAGGATTGTTTGACAGCAGAGCGAGAGTTGAGAGTGGCAAGATGAAGAAGGTTGCCAGCCTTAAAGACCTTCCGGGGAGGGGTACAAATCAGAAGTACGCCCTGCAGAGTTTACATTATCAGTTTACATTGAATCACATTACAATTTAAACTGTCAATAAAAGAAAAATGTGATATACTGTGGTGCTTCATTTTAAAGAGGTACCAACATTTTTCATTCATTGTATTGCTGGTGAATACATAGACTAGTGTTATTTTCAACATTATTAATGTTATTAATTATTAATGTTTTAATGAATCATGTGTGGCACACTTGAAGAAGCAGGGCAGCTTTTCAGTGCCTCTTGCTTTAGTTGATTGTTTTTTATTCCAATAAGGTGACAGGAAGAGAAGGCATCTGGTCCTACAAATGTGCTTTTGCTTGTTTTATGACAATCCATTCAACGGTTTGTTGTAAATCTGACAAAAAGGGGCCAAAATTATGTCGGTGTCATTTGGGTTCGAACAAACTATACCTGGGCCCAAAGGGCTGATTTCGAGGTCTTGATAAGCCAATTGATACATGCCAGCAATGTTTTAGTACGGGGCAACCAGATTGGCTAGTTGAAAAATACAAATCTTACAACATGCACTCCCATGCACACATCCACAAAGACGCACAGACTAACATTTGTGAAATAATGTGTGTACCAAGGACACACTTCCAAATACAAAAATAATACAATAAAGCAGGCACCTATTGCCTAAAATGCCCCAGTAGCAGTGCTATGGCTGGGAGAAACAAGGAAAAATGGAAAAAAGAAATAAGGCTACACTAATTCAAATGTGCTATAAAGAAAGAAAGAAAACAGGATGTTGATTTCATTAAAATAATAAACATACATTTGAGTAGCACACAAAAATGCTTCCTGTGTCATTAGTCAACACATTTCCATTTGAAAACAAGGAGGTAAACAGTAACAATGTGTTCAGGTGGTTTCCCTTGATCCTTCCGAAAGTAAGCCACCCTTTTGGAAAGCCTCCCAGTGACTACCCTGGCACCCCTGAGCTGTGTTGGGAAGGAACCAGGGTGCTCCCGCACCACAAGCGTTTTAGAATTAGGCAAGACCTCATTTAGGCGCTATAATGGGCTAGGGGGAGGAGGGACACTGGGAAGGCTCTCCCATGCAAATATAATCACATACACAGACATGGACAGGAACTGAAGAAGGCAGTTATTGTTTAAATATAAGACGCAATTAACTATTAGCTGGATAGATTTGTAATGCCATATCCTAGGACGGTATTCTAAAATATGTGTGCGGTAGATGAGTCAAACTGCCCTTCCTTCCCAGAAAGAATGCAGCCTATGAGATTCAAAAAATTGACTACAGGCGCTTCCGCGGCGTTCGTCACGAAGGCTAGCACTGGCAGCACACGAAGTGACTCACCAGCTGTCTACTGTCTGTCACAGGTCCATGCAGGCCAAGAATAGGAATTACATGTTCTGTGCGACAAAATGCAGAATGGGACAGATTATAAGTTTTAAGTGTGGGGGAACCTACAGGCCCCAGATAACATTAGCAGGAGGAGTGAAATATGGATAGAATGAATGAAAATTGTTTATTAAAATACTTAGTTTTTCCTGGGGCTAGGCCTCAAGGTTTGTAAAAGTCTGCAGGGCTGCAGTGTGTTTCCGAATAAGGTAGCAAAATGTAGAGCAGCATGCTCTGACAAAAAACACTGACAATGAAGAAAAGAAGGCTTTGGAGCATCCGTAGTATGGAAGAAGGACGTATTGGGATGAAGCCATGGTCCGTTTCCAGTGATGCCACTACAGCAAGACAAGACTGTATAAACCCTGCTTGGCACCACTTTGGCAGGAAGGAACGGAAGAGGGACAAGAGAAGACCGTTCAGGCAGAAGAGTCCTTTGCTAGCATCCTCATTTTTGTAAGATTAAACTTGTTATTATTACAAGATCAGCTTTTTGCCTTATTTCCCTAGAGAGGTGTATTTATTCTGGTGTGAGCGTAATAAGGGACACCCTTACAGCTGCGACCTGCATGCTGCATCATGGCTAATCAAAGGACTCTGCAAATTAGACCACATCACCCCGACCCTCATCGAACTGCGCTGGCTCTCCTGCTGCAAGCCTGTATCATTTTCAAATCCTGCTGCATCATCTACAAGGCTGTCACCCTGAAGTCCCTAAGCTACGTCACTGAGAAACTCAGCATGGCTGGAGGCCTACGAGGCACCAGAAGTAAGGATATGTGCAGACTTGAACTCTGCCGGGGCAGGAAGGAAAGAACCAGAAGACAGGCATTCTCTGTTTATGCCCAAAGACTCTGGAACCTCCTTCCCATCAATATCAGACTCGCCCCATCACTTCTACAGTTCAAGAAGGAGCTCAAGATCGTCCTATTCAGATATCATTACTTTACTATACTATACCATACTATACTATACTAAAACTATATAATTAATCTTCAGGTAGCCAAGATACAGCCTAATTGAGTATTATTGATTTTCCATTACAGAAATGTTTACCACAGCAAGCCTTTTTACGGATATGTTGACCAATAATTGACCTAGCATTGCAAAGTGGAATGAAATTACCTTAAGAGAATTAATGGCTCAGAGGTTAGAGCACACGTTCACCAATTACAAACTTGCAGGCTCAAATCACCTAATTAGCATGAAAATACTCAAGCTGATGAGTTGAGTATTTTCATGGGAGGAAATAGTTTAAAATTGTATGTTTAGGAGCTCAGGACCCACCTCCTCAAGGAAAGGCTCCACTCCCCACCCTACCTGAGACTGGATAACCGGATGCCACCTTTCCTCCCCTGGTTGCTTCTAGATCCCTTGTTGACAAATTCCCCACCCTCCCCTGTTGTTAGCTCCTCACTCCCTTTTTTTCTGATTCCCTCACCATGTTCTTCTGCCTATGATTGTTAAGTACTCTGTAGCATCCTGAAGCTCGGTCTGTGCTCAATAAATGTCCTAATAACAATAATAATTTAGGTGAAAAGTACCCGAACCAGCAGAGTGCATAAAGGACGACCCTCATAGTACTGTGGCTTCCTCCAAAGAAAGTTTACAAGAAGGGTACAGTGTAAGAGATGAAATGATCGCAAATTTCTTCTCATCTTCTCATGAGAAAGTGTTCACTTTTATTTGTGATTATACATCAAATTAAATTGAGCACACTTGTGTGTTGGTGTATTAATCCAGAAGTGGTAATTGCCAGCGTTGTAACAACATTATTAAGGGCAATACTGTGAAACATCCATACCCAGGTAAAGTTATTCAGTTAAAACACTCTGCCACTTGTAACTCTACCAAAGTCATCTATGGCATTAGATGGCCATGCGGCATCTATTAAGTGGGCAATACAATACGTAAAGCAAAGACGCGCTGGACTGAACATAAATCAAACATTAGAACAAAATCTAAACGATCTCCGGTGTCTCAACATTTCGCTGAATTTCACCACACAGTGGCACAAATGCAAGTAATAACACTGGAACAGTTATACTACCTAGAAAAGGGGGAGATCTTAGTAAAATTCTTCTGCAAAAAGAAATAATGTGGATTGACAAGATGGATAGCCAATCTCCAAGAGGAATGAACACTGAATTTGACTTGCGGTGTTACATATAATTACCTCTACTTTGTTTGGTGAAGGGCAACTCTAATAATTAACCCTACTTGGTTTATTTCAGTTTATAATTATATTGAAATATACTAGCAAATCAATATAATAGATACAGAAGAGCATTTCAATATTAACAATTATCTGAGAAATAAAGCAATTCAGATATAGAAAATCATACAGGGACGAATATATTCTGCAAATTCAGGGAATCATTTAATTTGGTTTATAGGTTAATAGATTTTGCGGATTGGTGTAAACATGAGATTCACATGTGTTGATACAATTTGTGATGTGACATGATAGAAAGTGAGCAGATGATTACTAACCTTTGCAATGTGATGCTCTGTAGCTGTAACTTCTGCAGTGGAAGAGCAGTTTCCATTTACAATC
Source organism: Ambystoma mexicanum (assembly GCF_040938575.1). Taxonomy (NCBI): domain Eukaryota; kingdom Metazoa; phylum Chordata; class Amphibia; order Caudata; family Ambystomatidae; genus Ambystoma; species Ambystoma mexicanum. Next base: position 1,496,853,796 of record NC_090932.1, on the reverse strand, counting down.
ACTCAATTGGACCTTTTCAAGCAAATATCAAAAACATTTGATTTCTATTAGATGTCCAACATCTTGATTAGAAACATTTGACATTGAACTCGAGAAATATCGTGGTTCGAGTTGGATGCCACGTCTACATTACTCGGCACATTGTCTTAACACGTGATGGGATTGCCGTCCCGTACAGATGTCGATCACATAAATATGAATTATATTTAACTGTCTTCACATTGTTTCTCTATTTGAGATCTAACAGCAAGATAATGCAGATCCATCCATTAGTTGCAGACAGTCACGCTATGAATATTCCATTTAAAGATGGCCGCTATGTTTGAATTACTTTACTCGTTTCCGACCAAGAATCATGTGACCAGACTGACGCGTGACAGGTACTCCGATCAGGTGGAGGTTGCTACTTACATATTGGCTGCCGTTGGATGGGAGGCTGCTTGCTAAAGAATGGGGTGGGCAGCAGAAGTGTTTACGAATGTTATATAAGGGGTTGATTTTGAGTGTGATGGATTTTGGATGTCAGGTGGCAGTGGGTTTCACAGCGAGTCAGAAGTTGCGGTTGGATAGGGTGCAGGTGAGGGCATTGAGGGTGTGTTCGGGTGTGATGAGGTCCTCTCCAGTGAATGCGGTGCAGGTGCTTGTGGGGGAGATGCCGTTGGGGTTGAGGAGGGATGTGTTGAATATGAAGTGGTGGGTCAAGTGCAGTGCGAAGAGTGTGGCTCATCCGGTGCGTGAATGTTTGAAGTATAATTGGAGGTTTGACTACTACAGGGACCGGTGGCGGAGGAAGGGGGGCACTTTGGGGTTTCACATGTGGGAGAAGGGGGTGCAGTGGGGTGTGGGCGAGTTGTTGGCTATGACGGGCACGGATTTGATGAGATGGCCGATGTGGATGATGGGGTCTCCAAAGGTGTGTTTGGAGTTGGCGAGTGTGGTGTCGAAGAAGCGGGGTTTGCGGGGTGAGATCAAGGTTTTGGGTCAGGCGTATGTGGCAGGGAAGGAAGGATGTAAGGTGTTCACGGATGGTTCGAAAGATCCTGTGTCTGGGAGAGTGGGTATGGCATATTATCTGGAAAGCACTGGGGAGTATAAAGTGGGGCGACTGACGAATGATGTGTCTATTTGTACGGCTGAGTTGGTGGCGATTGCATTGGCGATTGATAGGGTGTGCGAGTTGGGGTATGTGAAAGTGGTGGTGTTCTCAGATTCATTGAGTGGGTTGCAGGCGATTGTGGCAGGGGATGGTGATAGGAAGGATGTGATTTTGGACATCAGGAGGAAGATTGATCGGTGTGTGCGTGGGGGAATGGATTTGGAGTTGGCGTGGGTCCCCAGTCACTGTGGCATTTTGGGTAATGAGTTGGTGGATCTGGCAGCGGGTGAAGGTATGAGGAGGGGAGCGGTTGATGTGAGGTTGCCTTTGAGTGTGGATGAGGTGAAGGCTGTGGTGGTGAGACGGGTCATGGATGAGTGGCAGGAGAGGTGGATGAGTGGGGTGAAGGGCACGTGGATGTTTGGTGTCCGTGGAAAAGTGTCAGTGAAGGTGGATGCGGGGAGTCTGGAATGGAGGAGGGGGGAGGAGGTGATGCTGAATCGGTTGAGAATAGGACATGTGGGGCTGAATGACTGTCTATATCGAGTGGGGAAGCGTGAGTCGAGGGACTGTGCAGTGTGTGGGGTGCCTGAGACTGTGGGACATTTTCTGCTTAGGTGTGAGAGACATGTTGAGGAGAGAGAATTGATGAGAGTTCGGATGTCTGCGCTGGGTGTGGCTGAGCTGAGTGGGAAGGCTTTGCTGGGAGGTGACGGGGTGAGAGGCAGGAGGAGGAGCAGTGTGTTGTTGGATTTTGTGAGGCAGACGGGGCGGTGGGAGGAGTTATGAGATTTTGAGGGCTATGTGTATGAATGGTGGGGGTAGGTGCACATCATCCTATTGGATGGGGAAGCGCCTGCGTGGGTCCGCCCACGCATTCAGTAATTTAGAAGAAGAAGAAGAGGCTGCTTGCTAGTTGCCTTCTATCCCGCTACGGCCCATTTGCAGGTGAATTGTAGGTAAGCTTATGATAGCTCAGCGTACTTTCACCGTAGGCACAGTATGCATTTGATCTTGCCCTTTACTGGTATATCAGTCTTAATCCGAGGAGAGGAATGAATGACACACACCTCATCTTTTCCCAATATATTTCCCCAACACTGTGAGAACGCTGATTAGCATACCCACTGGAGTGACATACCACTTGAGTTGCCATTCATGTTTTTATCTGGCACAACGTAGGCAGGAACAGTGAGTGTTTGATCCTCTCAACCTCTCTGGTTGTTATATCTTATTTGTCTTTGTGATACAAGTGTTCTTTAACAAACCAGCCGTTGATATTCCTTCCTTCTCCTTCTCCTTAGCCCTCAAATATATTGAACGTATACAGATAAACACAGACAGCGCATTTAGTGGTGTCACTTAGTACGACACATTATCAGGTTGGTACTTTGGAGACCTATTTAATTAATGTACTTATATTTAGCCCTAATACTTTTTGTAATCTCTAATCGAGCCTTACACTTATGACACTGCACATCCTTAATTGCAGGAAAGGAGAGAGTTCTCATCACCTGAAGAAGGAAGTGATTCCAAAACCGCATAGTGTCTAAACAGAACACGCTCATCTACCACAGAACAACCATTAATCTGTTATTGTACAATCTGTAGTATTTATCCTGTATGAACTCTACCCATGTAGACAGTGTAATTATTTCTCCCAAAGAGGAGTATTGTGTAAAAATGTTCTTTGAGTTTTGAGAAGTACCAATTGATTTGCTATGTTGAATTAATGGTTTGTTATGAACCCTAACGTTGTATTAATTAATATTCACTGATGAGAGATAGGGACTATTTGTTTTAATAAATCTCTTTATGTGAATACATTTTGACTAATCGATTTTCTTTCAAAGGGTTTCCATTTACATGTTTGGAAGTCTGCATCATTAGAGGAGGATCCCCCTAGGAGTGCCTTGGTTTCTTCCTTCATTAGCGTTCAGGAACTTTTTTGCCATAAGTCTTGGAAAGTCCCACACCAGTTGGACTCTACACATTCTTACATAACACATGCCCCATTGGGGTTGCAGGTTGTGGAACTGCATTTTAAATGAGAGTAGGGCACTCCTCTGCCTCCCCACACTTTCAAACAGAGCGGGTGCTGTCATTGGAGCACTACGGCTCCTGCAAGTATATAAAGGAACCAGGAAGCGCTCCTTGCTTCCTTGTCTCTGTTTGTGCTGTGCAGGAGCTAGAGGGCTTTCTGAAGGCACTGGTGGAGCAGAACCAAGGCTGGACCAGGCTGCAAGTAAGACCCCTTTTTTTTTTATTAACTATTATTATGTAACGTGTGTGTGAATAAGTGAGTGTATGATGTGTGGGTGCTCATGTGAATGAGTACATGAATGGTGTGTGCAAATGAGCGAGTGAATGTTGTGTGAATGTATGTGAGCATTTGCATTTGTGCTGGGACATGGAGCTGATTTTGGCAGGAGGGCATGGGGGCGGCAGTACAGTAGCAACAGCATTTGTTACTGGGCAATAAATGCCCAGTAAAGAATGTGGTGATAAAGCAAGCATGATGTGTTATTACATGGGTAGAATGACATTTTGGTGCAGCTAGTCTAGCTATTTCTTTAACACAGCAGTTTTTTACTGGGCATCTATAATAAAGCAAGTATGATAATTATTACAAGGCTAGATTGCCATTTTGGTACAGCCAGTCTAGCTATTTCCTTGGCATGGCATTTTTTACTGGGCATGTGCAAAACAACAGAGGTGATGGCTGGAAGGTTTGGAATGAATCCCGACCTCTGGCATCGCTCTGGGCAACACTCCAGACTATTGTTCTTTGCCTGCCAAGCAATTACAAAAGGAGAAAGACCATATGCAAATGAGGCTTGGTCCCACACCCCAAAAGGGGCAGTCCAGCCCAAACTGCTTGGTCACATCCCTTCTGCACGAGACCAGAACCATCCCCAAACATGTTTTGGCCTTGTTGGGCCTCATCAGTGAGGAGTAGCTTCGGTCTCAAGCCCTGGCAGGCACAGTACCCACTTCTGGGCATACCCATCTGACTCGGGGTGACTTACGCAAAACAAGAGAGGTGATGGCTGGAAGGTTTGGAATTAATCCTAACCTCTAGCATTGCTCTGTGCAACCCTCCAGCCCATCGTGCTTCCCCTGCCAAGCCATTACAAAAGGGAAAAGGCCATATGCAAATTAGGCTTGGTCCCACCCCAAAAGGGGCCATCCAGCCCGAACTGCTTGGTCACATCCCTTTTGTACGAGACCACAATCATCCCCAAACATGTTTCAGCCTTGTTGGGCCTCATCAGTGAGGAGTAACTTGGGTCTCTAGGCCCGGCAGTCACGGCACCCACGTCCCACTCGGGGAGACTTATGTAAAACAACAGAGGTGATGGGTATCCATGATAAAGCAGACATGTTGTGTTATCATGTAGCTAGACTGATATTTTGGTACAGCCATGCAATCTTTTTCTTACTTTGCTGTTGCATTTTTTTTACTGGTATGTGTTTTCACGTGGCTAGACTTCCATTTTGGCATGCCAATCTTATTGGGCATCTTTGATAAAGCAAACATAAAATACTTTTTTTACATGGCTAGACTGGCATTTTGGTGCAGCCAGTCTAGCCATTTCTTACTTTAGTATGACATTTTTTACTGGGCTTTTTTGTTATTGTGAGCATGATACGTGTTATTACCTGGCTAGACTGGCCTTTTGGTGCAGCCCATCTAGCAATTTCCTTGGCATGCCATTTTTTACTGGATATCTATGATAAAGCAAGCATGATATGTGTCATTATGTGGCTAGACTGGCATTTGGTGCAGCTAGTCTCGCTATTTCTGATTGTAATATGGCATTTTCTACTGAGCATATATGTTAAAGCAAATATGATGTGTTATTGTGAGACTAGACTGGCATTTTGGTGCAGCCAGTTTGGAAATGTTTTCATATTGTGCCATGGCATATTTTAATGGCAAAGCTAACTGGAGTATGTTCTTAGAAGGGGATACAGAACCAGAGTGGACATATTTTCTTATAGTAACGTTACTGGCATAATGTGCAAAGCAAACATGAGTGTCTTCATATATGTGAATACTGGTATATATTGGTGTAGCCAGCATAGAAATGTATGGGCACATGGAAATGTATGGGCACAATTAGTGTTAGTGTGAAAATGTGTTATACTGGCATATATTGTGGCCAAGTGCATCATGGCAATGTGTTGGGAAATGCTCTTGTGCACTGTTGACTTGCATCTACACAGGCCAATCTATTCACATAATAACACGTATCATGTTTGATTTACCCTTGATGCATAGTAAAATAATAAAAAGGAGGGATAATAAGTAGCACCAATTTTGGAACAGGTACAACTAAAATTAATACCTAAAATATCACCTAAATATCACATGGCAGACTGGTTTACTTTGGTGGTTCCATTCTGGCCAAATATTATTAGTGTGTCATAGCATTTTTCTATCAGGCAGGAAGGATAAAAGCAAATATAAGTGTGATTCCGTTGTACAGACTATGTTGGTATAGTTAATCTGGATATACTATCTGTGGCATGGCAATTATTACTGTCTGGGAGTCTTTACATGAGAATGGCATATGTCCATGCAGCCTGCATGCACATGTATAGGCACAGTCAGCATGAGCATGTTTTATATACTGTTATATGTTGTGGGCAAAGGCATCATGAGAATGTGTTGGAAAATGCTCCTGTGAACTGTTGGTGACTTGCATCTGTTGGGTTATTTCATGCGCTACCATGCAAAGCTGATTGCAGACTTTCGTTGTTTACCCAATTTTTCACAAAGTGCTGTAAAATGCAGCATTTTAACCCATTATTATTATTATTATTTTTAAAACGTCTACAGGGAGAACCTCCGGAACCCCCCTTGTTTGGTTCGGGATCCCTTGCTGGCCTTGGTCGCTCACACATATTGAAAATTTACCAGCCGCCCCTGTTTGAGAAGTATTTGTCTCGTTAGAGCCTGAACATTTTGTTTGTGGGAGTTAGTTTGAAAGACAAATGTCTATTTTGCTGTGCTGTGTTACAGCACTCTGTGCACCTCCATGGGGTAAGGTTCAGACTAGATAAAAATGCTGTAAGTGAAAATAATGTGTGCACGAACCAGCAAATGTCAATCAAAACTGAGTGACACATAAGTTCACACAGTCATTGACAAAAACTATTTTACAATGCAAATTGTCTGCATACACACCCACCATGAACCATATTTTAAGTTGACATTTGACTAACTAGGGCATCTGCAAATAATTATAGATTCACCCTGATCTGCATGCTGCACACTCGCACAGTCCTCACTGGGGTGCTACTGTATTTAGGCAAATGCAGAGGGTGCTGTGAAGTGAATGCATTGGTTAGAGATGAATGCTCTTTTTGCAGAACCTGCAGGAGACTGTCGATAATTTTGAGGCATGTATTGGTTAGAGGTGAAAGCTCTTTTTGCTGAACCTGCAGGAGATGTCTATATTTTTTAGGCATGTATTGGTTAGAGGTGAATGCTCTTTTTGCTAATTGTGCAGGAGACCGTCTATCATATTGAGGGATGTATTGGTTAGAAGTGAATGATCTTTTTGCAGACACTGCAGGATACCGTCTATAATTTTGAGGGATGTATTGGTTAGAAGTGAATGATCTTTTTGCTGAACCTGCAGGACACTGTGTATAATGTTGAGGGATGTGTTGGTTGGAGGTGAATGCTCATTTACCTGAACCTGCAGGACACTGTCTATAATGTTGAGGGATGTGTTGGTTGGAGGTGAATGCTCATTTACCTGAACCTGCAGGACACTGCCTATAATGTTGAGGGTTGTGTTGGTTTGAGTTGAATGCTCATTTACCTGAACCTGCAGGAGACTGTCAATAATGTTGAGGGATGTGTTGGTTGGAGGTGAATGCTCATTTACCCGAACCTGCAGGAGACTGTCTATAATGTTGAGGGTTGCAGTGGTGAGAAGTTATTTCTACACCAATGATTTAATTTTATTTGATACAACTGGCATTGGCTTGCAGCGACTTGTACATAGGTCATATTCATATACTCAAGAACAGCGTCTGTAAATTAATATAATGAAAACGGAAATCATGTGGTTCCCCCCGAAATGCCACGCTTGGATGAGTGACAATGCAAATAGCGTTACTGGGCAATGGGATATGACATGCCCTGCCTGCTGCTGGTCTAGCAGAAAGCAAGGTGGCCGAAAGCATGTATATCACTGATTGGAATCATGTTATTTGGCAAACAAATGAGGGATCATAAGTAGCACCGATTTTGAAATAGGCAAAGGGACAATTAATACCTACAATGATACCCGGCAGTGAAGTATGGTCCTACAATAACATGACCTGGATGAGAAAACAAAATGGAAGCGAAAAAATATAGAAAAATGCTTCGTCTTTGGAAATCTACACCAGATGAGCTGCTGAATTGGTAACTTGGGTTGCCATCAAGGATGCAGCAGCGCTGGGCTTCCTCCCAGAAATCATAAGAACTACAGAAGAGGAGGCACTGATGTTACTACAAGAAGAGTTAAGCCTCAAAACGTGCATCTCTTATGGATTACCGGAGGATGTGCGCGAAAGGTACACTGGATTAGAAGAGATGGCACTTCGGTGCAAAAAAAGCCAATAGGTGGCAAGATCAGGGAAAAAAGCTTTTTTGTGAAAGATTGCCTGGGACTATCTGACAATATTTTGTTCTTTTAGGCTGACTTACTACCGATGATTCTCTACTATATATCCCATTGTTCTCGGTCCATCTTTTCTCCACGCCCTGATGCCTACGGGCTATGGCATGTTTGAAATTAATGAATGAATGAATTAATTAATTAAAATAAATAGAATTAAGCAAAAACGTTCTATGCATAGTCTAGATTGAAAAGGTCGGGCTTCCTTTCTTACATTATTTCCAAGTCGACTTAAAATAAGGGTGTGTTTACAATTCAGGCCTAATCACTTGGAAAGAAACGCGGTATTGGGTGCAAGGAATGGTGCCATGCAAGGGTTTGCAGATGTTGCAGCCGCAATGATAGCTGAAATGTTGAAGCACCTATGAGTCATGGCTCCATATTGGATGCCCTAAAGATCTATATGTTTGAAAGATTAGTAAGAAATGTGTAGGATCCTAGAAAGGAATAACTTCTGGCCACAATTGACGACGACAGGGACTGATAATCCCATGATTTTGTTTGCTATTTTACATTATTGTAATTGAATCACTGCTCGAATACACATTTGAAAGAAATCCTGAATGTGCGGTCATCCCCATATCAGATGACAGCCAGACATTTGAATGAATGAAACCCGACTCAGCTCCCAGTATCAATTAGACACGGTCGGTCTGTGAATCGTCAGTCCTATGGATCAGTCCTGTACAACGATGTAGTCACCCGAAAAGACATGGTGCAGTAGCTCTTCCGAACTGCTGTCCCACCTGAGATCTTGTATGCAGCTGCTGACCTGGGAGCTCAACATTGTGGCTTTCATGGAGCTGCTGGTTCAAGAGAGAGTCATAATCCTCTCTTGTCGCCACTGTGCCTGTAAATGTATATGATAACAGGGAGGGAACCTTGTATATGATGTCTGGAGGGAACCTCTTACGGGTCAAGAGGAAACCTTGTCTCAGCAGAGTTGGTGATCCAGGAGAAGCCTTGAAGAGGAGGCTGGGAACAGGGATCCAAAATCCCAGAAAAGACAAGGTAGCAGCAAATCGTGAAGGAAGGGAAAAGACAGCACAAAATGCAGAAAGGAGGGATAACTATTGTGGCAGCGTTGCGAAGGAACAGCAGGAAACATCTTTACGACAGGCACACCATGCCACGACCACAAGGCGCCATCATGGAATGGGCACATAAGACACAGAACATACTGTGTGTGCCACCATCTTGGGAAAGGCACAATGTCACATCTTCTTGGGCGCTGCAGGGAAAAGCTTCCATTGTCACCATAGCAGCCAGCCATGCCTCCAATTCATGACAACTGCATTGACCATTTCTGATGGCAAAGCTCTACCAGCATAGACTTATTTACAACAAGGCCGAATAGGCCCAGGCCTATGGCAGCAGATTGCCAGAGGAGCTACATTTTATTGCAGTTTATTTTCATCTTACTGGTTGTTGTTTCTCCAAATCTGGCTGATCCACAACACTGTAAGCAATTGTGAGCTGTTAGCAGTCCTTCCTTCCACTCTGACAGCTGAAGTTTTTGAAGGTCAAACTTGGATATATGCTTGAAATTTACAAAACCTTAATTGTTAGGATGACTTTTGTTAACTAAAAGAAAAAGGGAAACTCGTACCAAATGCAGCGTGCTTTAGGTATTTAGTGATGCAGTCCTACAACTAGCACAGCACTATATGTCAGATGTAAAGCTCTATGGTCATTCTTCCCCCCAAAATGCTCTTTAATATGCAAAACAGGCAAACCCTCATTGGTTGTATTGGTGACACTTCACATTATCTTTGCAGTTCTTTCTAATCAATACACTCAAACACTGTGTTAAGCAATAACTTTTATATTCAAATACACAAACTGCATTATTTAAACCATTCCAAAAATTATTTTTTCCGTTCAGAAAAGTAAAGGTTAAAAGTGATGCATCATTTTACAATATTAAACGCATGCTTATGCTTAAGTCAAGCACAGAAATCCCACAGGTGGCACTAAAATGATGTTCAGAAGCAAGCACTAATTTCCCTCCCCAGCCCCACATTTCAGAGGTCTGTGGCCGCCCAAAAGGTGCAAGCATGAAAAAGATCATAGAGAAGTTAAAATGGCAAAGAGTAAATATGAACACGCAACTGCATCAAAAAACCTGTGAAAGGATTGCCCAAAGCCATAGAAGGGTGAGAACAAAAATTGGGTGCCAAAGGTACACACTGTTTCACAGCTGTAAAGGTGTCACATAAGAGAATCCATTCAGTCATCTTTACAGAAGCTGCTCAGTGCTAAGCAGGCAAATGGCATCCCTGCTGGGTTTATCATAATATGATGTGATTTGGCATTTGTAACTAGTGTTTCAAGACTGGACAAGGCAAGGGAGGGGGAACAGAGGGAGGACAGAGACAACGATCTTACTAGGCCAGTGAGATTGAGATCGCGCAAGTACAGGGGTGGTGGAGGGGAAAAGTGCCAGGGGAAATGGGAGGGGGCAGTGCTGTACATGGGATCAAAACAATAACAAGAAGCGTGGCCAGCAGGTGGCAGGTGCAGGGGTATGTGCAGACAGCAGGTGTTTAAAAGTGCAGGTAGGGGGGCTGTAGGGTTACAGATACAGACCCAAGTGCAAGGGTTGCCGGGAGGCAGTGCAGGTGTGCAACTGGGCGGGCAGGGACCTGGGCCCAAACTCAGAGGGAAGCCAGGTGACCAGTGCAGTATCAGACAGGAAATCAGCAGGGGAGAGGAAGAGAGAAGGCAGACACAACGAGGAATGTCTTGAGGTGCTTCCGGAACCAAAGATGGTTCTCCTCAAGTTTCAGAGAGGCAGGGAGGCTGTTCCAGAGGGAGGCCCCAGCCGAAGAAAGAGATCTACCATCAACTTCTTGCTTGGAGATGCGACTGACCCTGAGGGAGTTGGAGGTGGAGGAGCAAAGAGCTCGAGTAGGAAGGTATTTACGAAGAGAGAGTTGGAGGTATTGAGGACCCAGGCCCCAGAAGGCCTTGTGGACAATGCAGAGTGTCTTGAACTTAATCCTTGCAGCCACTGGGAGCCAATGCAGAGATTTCAGTGCTGGAGAGATACGATCCCGGGGATTGAGGCCAAGGACAAGTCTCGCAGTCATGTTCTGGATGAGTTGCAGAGGGTGGAGTGTAGGAGCAGGCAGATTTAGAAAGAGGGTTGCAGTAGTCCCGCCTAGAGAGAACCAGAGTTCTAGAGACAGTGAGCTTCTGGGGGAAGGAGAGGAAAGGAAGAATACCTCTGAGGAGGTGCAGTTGGTAGTTTGACTTCAAAGAGATGTTAGAGATGTGAGGAGAAAAGGGGAGTGTGGAGTCGAACATAACCCCCATGCTCTTAGTCTCATTGGTGGGAGCAGGAAGAGGGCCAAGAGAAGCCGGCCAGAGAGTGACAGGAAAGGAGGGTGCTGGTGTGCCGATGAGGAGAATCTCCGTCTTACAGTCATTAAGGCAGAGATTGTTGGCAGCACACAACTCCTGGAGAGCAGACAGGCAGTCAGAGATGAGAGAAGAAGATGTCTTTGATGACATTCTGCTGCACGGCCAGTACTACCAATAGAACCAACTGCAAAGTATGTCACACAATGCATAACTGTGATGTTTATAAGTAATCTTTACATTGATTATATTTTAAACACAAGGTAGGACTTTTACTGTGAAACAGTGCAGCACATCTATATCTATACCCACTAATCTCGAAATGTTCGTATGTATTGTACAGTCCAACCAATTCTACAGCATTAACAAACATTTTAATTACCTTAATCACAAGCTGGCAAGACCCAAAGCCTAAACCACACCCACAAAGGTAATATTGTGTTGGAACGCCCGATCCATTGCTCAATTCTACTCTTGGAGTGTTGGGAATTTTGAAGAATTACACAAACAGCGATGATGTAAACAGTATGTACCACTTCATTGGTTATAAACGGTGCCTGCATTGTGCAGCTACGAGGAATGCTGTTGCTTCCCACACATGAATGAATGTTCAGGGTCGCCCTTATCCATTACTACACTGTGAGAATGCACAGCCAAAGATTCCAAGGGACTTCTCCAACTGCCTTTACTCTACTGAGGTGCTTATGCCTGGGAAGAGGATACAAACGTCACTTGTGATTTTTCCATGTTTTAATTGTGTTCCAGCCCAAGCGATTGGAGGTACATCGGCTGCAGCAGGTAACAATCCTTATTTCCATTTTGCCCCCCCTGGAAACCTCAGAGCTGTAACTATGAGAAGGGTGTTGAGTTCTTTCTATTCAGCATTGTTGTAAAATGCGCCTGTACCCCTTGCATAGATTTAATATGTAAACTTTACCATTTGACAAGAATGGATGTAGAACTTTAGTATGTTGCATTAATATTACAGACCAGTCTAGGTGCTTCTCATAGAGTGGCAGCAGGCCATTTGTGAGAGCAACCAGATATTGGGATTGAAACCAACTCCTTCCAACCTTCTCTCACTTGTTTCCAGTAGGCAGACATCTTATGCTCTTATCGCTTCCTCTAAAAGATTGTTTTCGGATCTAACCATAAGTAGACAATTAGCCGTAACAATGACCTCTAGTGCGCTCAACTGTAGAGCACACTGCCTTCTCTAAATACTGGACATCAGAGATCTGAAAACACTCTTTCACCTAACAGAACATAGAAGATGACAGGGTAGAATTACTAGCAAGGAAGCAATAACTTTCTCATCCCTGCAACCTTAAAAACGTCCATATAATTTTATCGAGACAAAATGGGGGACAAATGTCGGTGAAGGGGCGTAGCTTGGACAACGTGGGCAGAGTTTGTTGAAAGGGTGGAATCTGGTGAAGTTGCTGAGTCTGGCAGAGGTGGAGTAAAGTATGGGGGGGGAGTGCATGCACTCATTTGGGCCTAAGGCAGCATAAAGCCTAAATACGCCACTGTCTACCAGTGTTTGCAAACACCATCCTTCCTCACCTTGACCAAAGAGAGGCCGTGCATGGCGCTCTTTCTTCAGACCTGCAGGCACAGCCATGTCACAAACTCAAAGAACTTTTGCTTCCCGAGAGCCCTGTTGCTACAACTGCACAGATCCATGAAGAGGAGGGTGACATTGCAGCTTACTAATGACAAATCTGTGTTGAATTTAAGTGGGGGTACCACAGCTCAGGTGCCCTCTGGAATCATTTCTATCAAGGGTCACTGCACTGGTTCTAGCTACGAAGAGGTGGGTGCCCCTAAATTAGTGACACTCAGTAACAGTACAAGTTTGTGGATGGCAGATATTCAGATATTGACACATCGAGGGTAGAGTCGTCCAGTGCACCGTGGGGTGTACTCAACTCCACTGCTACTACTACAGGGACATATTTGGCTCAAAGCAAGCCGCCCAAGTTGGTCCGATGGACAACTGTAACCAGATGGTTAATCTACGACAGGTAGTCCGGGATTCTCAGTGTTACTGACACTGCATTCACAATACACGTTTCCTGTAACATGTAGACAAAGAGCGCATTTGTATAACACACTGGCCCTCATTACGACCCTGGCGGAAAGCGACTGACCGGAGCGCCACAGCGTAAATAGCGTTTCCGCCATTGCACGAAGGAGCAAAGTGCGGCCCATTCCGACCCATCGGGCACGAGCACCACGGCATGGCGGAAGTGCAAAGTCCGCGATGGCGGAAATGACCCCAAAACGGCCCACACCGCCGCCGTACGGCGCCCCAGGTGCAATACCGCCACCCCTCTTAGCGGTCACCGCAGTGTGCGCCTACCGGAAAGTACGGTGGCCGGAAATATACGGAAACGGAAGTTAAAACATGGGCCCGGAACGGGAAACATCCCGGCGTACACCTATAAATACACTAAAACCACACAACCACTAAAATCACTACCCTGAAACACACCCCAACCCGTCAACCACCCTAGCGAAACCAAGAAAAATGGGAAAAGTAGCGAAGAAAGCGTGCGACCGCAAGCGGCAGGTCCACTTCTCCCGTGAGGAACTCACCGTGCTAACAGAGACCCTCCAGGAGAATGCTGCCGTCGTCTTCTCCACGCAAATGACCAGGACGGCACTTGCAAACAAGAAGGCCATATGGGCTCTGGTGGCACAGCGGGTAAGTGCGGTGGGGACCGCACCCCGCACCCCACAGCAATGCCGCAAGCGATGGGACGACCTGCGGATACGCGTCCGCAGCATACTCTCTGCCAACCGCAACATTGCCACAGCCACCGGGGGAGGTCCTGAATCACCCATCAAGTTGACCCCCTGGGAAGAAATCTGTGCCTCCACCATCGGAATGGAGAGCATAGAGGGAGTCGGAGGGATGGAGAAAGGAGTGCAGACATCCGAAGATACAGGTAGGTGGGCCAGGAAAAACTATGCCAAATCCACACAGTCCATCCATGTGAAGTACCATGCGTCCACATAGTGCAACAGAAACACATGTCCAGGAGAACGTCCACACACATCGGCCTGATAGCGCACGTTAAAACCCACAATAAATACATAAATAATTAAAAACCCCTAATACACGCACTACACGTGCAGCAGGCACACCCTAACTGCAGGCTGCCAAACAACTGCACCCTCACTCCACACACAAATCAAAGCACCTCCAAGGGCCCGGCCCAAATCACCCTCAGGTACCACCCCAATGCATGTGACACAATGCAATTCCAATTCCCACAGACCCACCAATAACCCTCGCCCTCCTCTACTCCACCACAGGGTCCGATCCAAACGACGAGCTACATGACACCCCTACCAGCACACCTGCAAAGAGGGCCAAGACCAACGGCCAGAGACCCTCCACCTCAGCTGCACGCATCAAGACACGGCAGCAGCACAAATCAGGTGGCAGCACAGAGGAGGGAACATCAACAGGCACCCCAGCAGCCAGCATGCCCACAACACCACCACCACAGGTCCCCCCAATGGATGCCACAGAAGGCACTGCCTCCGGTGGCAGCAGCACCATAGGTGACACCCCATTGATGGCAGCATGCTCCGACACAGAAAACGGGGATGCCGAAGTCAGATCCATCCATGACCTGTCCCAATCCCCCTGTCTGTCCCATCCCGTACAACATGAGGATACCACGCAGGGGCACCCACAAGACGACGACTGGCCATCCCCCACAAGCCCTGTGGCAATGCAACATGAGGACAACAGCCCCTCCGTGACACCCCCGCAAATGGCCTTGGCCCAGCAGAGGCAACAGTCCCTCGACCAGTTGATCGAACAACAGCAGCAACTGGCCACGCTCCTCAAGGACCATGCTGATGAATGTGGGGGCACTAAGGCAGACATAGAAACATCAACTGAGACACTTAGGGCACAAATCGAGAGTAGCACCGAGAGCCTGAGAGTCCAAATGGAGAGAAGCACCGAGAGCCTCAGGGGGGAACTGCATGCGACGGCCAAGGACGTATGTGCCGAACTTGCCGCAGTGCGCCGTGTGCTCACTGACCTCTCGCAAACCCTTAGGGACATGCATGGACGTGAGCAGGCAGACACATCATCCGTTGCAAGCTCCGTCCAGGGCAGCCCCCAACGTAGATCTGGAAGGAACCTGCGCTCCACAGGCAGGGGTGCCCCTGATACCCGCAGAGGGGGCCTGCAATAGCGACAGCCCACTGACAATGAGCATCTTTGGACACTGGTGTTCGGGGGGGAGGTAGGGGGGTGGAGGGGGTGTGTTGGGCTCACTTGGGTGGCGGGTCGATAGGGTGTTCAACATGACATCACATATGCCATAAAAAGTGCACGATCAACCAATGAGATGTGTGGACATTGATCTTTGTGTACTAGGCCATCATAGGCGTACAGTCCATATTGTGCATGTCCCAGACACACGCAGTGCCACGAGTCCCGTGTCCATGTATCAGCCACCAGGCGTGAGTGCTAGAAGCATACATCAATGAGATGCTGACGAATGTCACGGGCCTCCGGTGCCTCGCAGACTCCATGAGGTGCTGCCACATCCCCACCCTCATCATGACCATCATCAGGTGCTTGCAGTTCTGCGTCAGGGGGCATGGGCACATTTCTACGTACGCACATGTTGTGGAGCATGACACATGCCATCACCATCTTTGCAACCTTCTCATGGCGGTACAGGAGTGCCCCGCCAGACCTGCTGAGGCAGCGGAAACGGCCCTTCAGTAGGCCGAATGCCTGTTCTATGACTACACGGGTACGTGAGTGGGCATGGTTGTAGTCCTCCTCATGCTGGTCCCGTGGGTTCCGGACTGGTGTGAGGAGCCATCTCTTCAGTGGATATCCAGCATCACCTGTATGTGGACGAGAAACGTATGATGTGGAATGCCATTGATACGTACGCACACCCCCCCCCCCTTCCTGCCAGGTCATTGCCAATTCACATACCCCACATCATCATGCATGTAATGAGACTCACCGAGTAGCCAGGATCTGTTCCCTGCGTGTCGCTCCATGTAGCGTGGTATTGTAGAGTTCCTCAAGACCATAGAATCATGGGTTGATCCAGGGAATCGGGCACAACAATGTGTAATGATCCTGTTGGAGTCACACACCATTTGTACATTCAGGGAATGAAATTGTTTTCGGTTGCGGTACTGGGCCTCCATGGCATGTGGGACGACCAATTCCACATGGGTGCAGTCGATGGCACCAATGCAACCCGGTATGCCGCCAAGTGCATGGAATCCCACTTTCGTGTTTGTAATTTCCTGCTCCGAGCGTGGTAGGCAGATGTAGTCGTCTGCGTGCTGCAGGAGGGCATCGAGCACTTGCAATAGTGTCCGTGAGAACAGTGGCTGAGAAATGCCATGCAACTGTCCGACTGTGTGCTGGTAGGTGCCTGTGGCCAGGAAGTGGAGTACAGACACCACCTTCAGTAGGCGTGAGATGGCGGTTGGGCTATCTATCATGCTGACAAGGTCAGCCTGTGTCATGTCCACAATGGCGGCTATGGTGTCCCGGTCCAAACGGTAGAGGGTGTGGATCTGCTCATCAGTGAGGTTGAACGGATGTGCTCGGAGGCGTGGGATTGCGGGCTGCCTGCGTGGTGGTAGTGGCTGTGCTGGTGGGCCTTGCTGGCCCTGCCTTGCCCTCCTCCTCCTCCTGCGTCTCCTCCGTGCGGCCGGTTGTAGTTGGTGTTCGTCTTCCTCTTGGAGTTGGAGCACTTGCAGCGCTATCAGGTCCCCCAGGGCCAACATCGCGAGTCCTGCCGGTAGCATTTCGGTGTGGTTGTGGGAGGAGACTGGCTGTGCAATTCATGTGTTTTCAGGCTGTATGGCCTCCACCTGTGGTGATTCATTCCACCTGTGCAAACTGCTCTCCCCTTTGGCCGAGCACGTCACGCGCACAACGCTGCAATTCGGGGAATGGTATCTTGCTATTGCTATCATGTATTTGTACCCGATGGGCGTGTTGGATTGGTTGTTATGTTCATTCGGCTATGGTCCCATTGTTTCCCATTCCATCTGTGCAGTCGCGAACAGACTTGTGAAGGGTCAGTGGAACGTAGTACTCGAGTAACGGTGGGCCCTCATGCATCACTGTACCGAGTTGCAACGACGGGCGGGGCGTCCCATTCGTGGGTGAAGGCAGTTGCCATTTTCACACACAGCCGCACTCGATGGAATAATTAGGGATTTCAAACGGCCACAGATGCCTTTTCGACGTGATGTTGCAAATGAGGAATTCGAAGGGCGGCGCTTTCGGTTATCAGCTGGCGGCGAGGAGATGCCCACAGGTCTGACTGCAAATATAACGTTCTATTGTTCAATGTCCTTGAGACAGGGCCCATGGCGAGGGGGCAATGATTGATATGAATAGTTTGGGATGCGCATTAGCTACGTGGGCGATGAGGCCGGCCGTTCCAAAATACATGTTACTTCACAACACTGGAAATACGGGCTGGGGCACTGTGGATTTTGCAGGCTGCATAACGCACAGACTCAATGGATGTTTCTAATGTCATGTGAGTAATTATTCAGGCGTTTTGATCCCGGGATGAGGGAATGATGAATGGATGCATGGACAGATGATTTGATACAGAGTTTGCCATGTACAGGGCTTCTTGGAATCTGTCCGCCTCCCCTGCGCTATGTGATGCAGGGCTGCCATAGTGGGACCATCGTCTATCTGGCCTTGTTGAGCCCTCCCTGTCTCGAGGCGCCCTCAGACACTTGTGTCCATGCACGTTGACATTCCCATCTGATGGATTCTGTTTTGACAGACGCATGCACAGGTACACTCGTTAGTGATGGTGTTTGCACCTCGATATAGATGGTTATGATTCGCAAGTGGTTTTGGGGTGGTGATGATCCTTTTGAGTGGGCTAGCATGCATATGGCTGTGGATTTCGTGTGATCATTGAAGTGAGTTGTTCGAATGTAGTTCTGATGGCCATTCTGTTCTTTTTCTTTTCTTCTGGTTGACAGGTATCTCCTCCCCTTTTGCCACTGCCATCTGTATGCCACTCCTGCAGATGGATTTTACTCCCGACACCTGCTGCTTCGTGTTAATCGGTGGAGCAGCATTACGATCTTATGGGACGATCGCCAATGGCCCACATGCCCTTACGCAGTACTGGTGTCTCGGAGCAACATTTCGGCCTTTCAGCTGGACTAGTGCCTCCCCATTGGGACAGCCCTGCGGTTCTGTGCGCTTCCATGTTGCCTTTTCGTACGTGAATGTGGCTCTGTGTACCATGGGGGTACAGGGCGACACACAAGTGGTGGCTGGTCATTTCTTGCGGATGCAGCCCACAATGGTGATTAGTGTTTTGGAGTTCATGGCCTGATGGCTGTATGGGCTTGGTGTCTTTGATGTGCATAAATTGCTATTCTGATTTGGCCCGTGTAGCGTTTTTCTTTGCAAGTGATGTGGCATATGCCTATTTGGGGGGCGATGTATTGTGAGGAGATCTGCATTGGGTTCCAGCTTCGGGGTTTAGTTGCGTGGTACTGTACTGGGCGCGTTTGCCTACTGAGCCCGTGAGGTCAGGGATGGGGGCTGCCTATATGACAGTTTGAATGTTGTCATGCTCAGGGGCGGGGGATTGGGTTTTGTGTAACAGATGCCGGTCAGCCAGGTGGACTGGTGGAATGATGTGATTTTCGGAATGTTGCTGGGCACAGGTGCCTGTGTTTGCGTGCGTTTCTTGGTGGGGGACTGTGGTCATGTCCATTGGGATGGCTTCTGTATTCGTGCCATCTGTGACCTGCAGCTCCCATTGGCCCCTCTTGTGTTGCTTTTGTTCGTTGGCATGCATGGGTGCTTTGTACATTTCAATGGTTGCATTGTGACTTCATTGCACCTACAGGGAGTTGTACTTTGTGGGCAGGGAGCGGTGTACAGGCACTCAGTGGGGCCGTTTACGGTTGATTCGCGATGCCGTACTTCTCGCCATGGCGGAATGGTACATTCCGCCATGCCTGATGGCGTTAGGTACATGTCCGCTAGGGTCGGAATTGGCGTACCGTTGCACCATGGTGGTGTTTGCGGTTTGGCATGGCGCGCGCGCGCGTGCTTGGTGCAGTTAGCGTTGGCGTTCACTACGGTGTCGCTAATGGCTTCGTACTTTGCGGTGACGGGTCATAGTCGCACCGAGCGCTATTCGATGGCGGTATTGCATTTCCGCCATCGTTTTTCGATTTCCGCCAGGGTCGTAATGAGGGCCACTCACTTCTTGTTGTAAAGTACTAGTGTCAGCCCACCTCCCCTCCTATGAGGTGGTCCACGACTGCTCGAGCGACCATTAGATGAGTAAGGGGAAGCTTGAGGGAGATCCCATTTTGCTAAGTTCGTGCATACTCACATGCGCTGAACGCAGGGCCAGGAGAAAACATGTTACTATCAATCACCTCGGACATTGACCATATCAGAAACAAGCACTGGCAAAGCCATTAGCTATGGCTTTTCTGTCCCGCACACTCTCGTGCATACACATGCTGGCATGCACACGCTCGATAAGCGGACTTGAGGGCAGCAAAGGCGGGAGGAAGGATGCGGGAGATGGGGGGCAATTGTACCACATGACCGGCTGGCGCGTGAATGTGGGTGAAAGAGAGGGGGAGGAAAGGGGCTTAACCTAGGTAAGGGGGCAGGTTTGGGCCCTAACAGCCTGGTACTGTTGCGAGGCTGAGCTGGGGTAGAGGCAATCGCATGCCAGGTGGTATATTGATAAATGGAATGCTAAGCGGTAGATCGCGGGGCAGCCCGGTACCACTGACGGGCCAGCAGGGCTGGAGAGGAGGCATGCTCATGTCACGTGTGGCTGAGTGCTCTTGAGAGATATGGGGTGCATCATTTGAGATAGGGGGTCATCATTAAGGACAGGGGTGTCCTGGGGCAGAACCGGTCATTTGCCAGGAGGACTTCACTCGTCCCTTCAGCATTCTGAGGGGTGTAAAATCAATACATCGGAAGTGGGTAGCATTGACTATCGGGATATTTTTCACAGGCACGCTCGGTGAGTGCGCCCAAGCATTTTATTTTTGGGAGGGAGGGAGTAAATGGGGGTGGTATGATGGAATCTGTCAATGGCCACCAGTTGTGCTGGGGCAGGGGCAGTGTCATGCCAGATGTCCCTGCCTCGACTTTCCATGCTAGGAAGGGCTTCTGAAAGGCTGAACGGGTCTATAGAGTGTCGGCTTTATATCAGGTGTACCCGGCTCAGCATGGCATCCTTTTGAGAGTGATAAAAAAGAGTACCACGGAGTTGGGAAATAGTAAATGGGTTATTTGATATTGCCGGCTGCTACCTCTGAGTCTCCGGTTTAGCTATAGAAGGATGAGTCCCATGTTTGGTGGACTCATCCTTTCATCTTGAAAAAGGGGAATAACGGAGTGCGGTTGTGCTGGGTCCCATTAAACAATTTTTATTTATTTTACATTTATAAAGCGCTCACACAGCCCGCAGGTATCGAGGCGCTGTTACAGGAATTGTTTGTTTTTCTGAGTTGCGTAATTGTGTTTTTTTTTGTTACGTATTATTAACGCGCTTAAACATCCTGAGCGCGGACCCGGGGATCGAACCTGTTGTTGCTTCGCGTCATCTTGCTTCCAAGACGCGCAGGCTGCCGCTGAGCTTTCCTCCCGGGACGGTACAATGAGATCTCATGGAATCTGGCACCTATGAAAAACAAAATCAGGCATACGTCAGGTATGCCTGACTCCTACCTTCATCCGTCCGAGGAGGATCGATGAGTACAAATGAAAAGTATAATATTAAAATTGTAGGATTGCATTCAGTCCTTGTACCTTTAAAAGACCAGTGGAGCTGGGGCAGAATCACTTACCTGGCAAGTGTGCCTCGCTCAAACTTGAATTCCCCTGATGCTGTTTCTATTGGCATGACTGAGGTGGAGCATATTCATGGGGGACATCTTAAAACACGCTGATACCCTCTGGAAGGCCAGGTGGGCTGGGGCAGGGTCGGGTACACCAAGGGTGTGCTTGCTTCATCACTTGAGTACTAACTTAACTACAGGTGGGTGCTAAATTCGCTAAGAAATTTCTGTTTGGTTTTTTACTTTTTTTATGTACATCTTTATTACATTTTATACAGATTATAACCAAAACAAAGAGACACAAATCCAAAGTCACACAAAAAAAACCGAAAACTAAGTTCATCACAATTAGAGTACCCAACACATTTCAATGAAAGAAGTACATTTCAGGAGACAGTCAAGCATTATAAACAGATTCTCAAGGAGGAGCACATTTCTGTTTGTGATAGTGACCAAAAGTGCCAATAAAGTCACTCATGTGTTAGTTTATGTTCTGTTTTAATGGCCTAGGGCGGCTTCCTGGCTAAGGGTCAGCTGCAGGTCACATATCCGGGCAACTGCCCCGGGAAATGCAGCCGTTCCTCTTTCTGAGGGATCCTTGGGCGCATTGGACATGGGCCATATGAACGTAGATCAATAACAGCGCCGATGTGTCCTGGTGTTATCCTGCCAGGATCGCCGCCTGTGGCCTGGGGGTTAGGCACAGCACGCCCTTTACCCACTGGGCTGCTCTGAGAGATGAATGAGCCTTTCCCCAGCCGAGGAGCGGGTACATGAGCCTTTCACCAGCCGAGGAACGGGTACATGAGCCTTTCACCAGCCGAGGAACGGGTACATTTTAGAAATACTCTTATGGTTGCCATCGCTGTTATGCTCATATAAACCCCGGCGGAGCAGCACAAACTAAGCAAAGAAAATCAGAGAGTTGCCCCAATTAGTGCAAGCAGGGCTGTGTGACTGCTGACATGCAGGTGCCGTCAAAGAAACCTAGCTCTCTCGCTTTCTTTCTCCCCTCTCTCAGACTCTCCTCTCACACTCTCTTTCTCCCTCTTCCTTATCCTCTCTCCCCCTCCATTGTATCATCCCTCGCACTCTCTCTCCTTTTCTCTCTCTCTTTCCCACTCTCTCCCTCTCTTGCAAACTTCCTCTCCATCGCTGGCACTCTCTCCCCCCTCTCTCGAACTCTCGTTCTCCCTCTTCCTCTACTTTGCCCTCTCTCCCCCTCTATTGCACTCTCCCTCGCACGCTCTCTCGCTCTCCTTTTCTCTCCCTCTCCCTCTCCCTCTCTCGCAAACTTCCCCTCCCTCGCACTCTCTTCCCCCTCTTCCTCTCTCCCCCACTCTCGCACTGTATCTTTCTCTCTTTCCCCTTGCTCTCTCGCTCCCCCTCCTCCTCTATCGCACTCCCTTTCTCCCTCTCTTTCTCTCCCTCTCCCTCGTTCTCTCTCTTCCCCCTCTCTACCTTCTTCTCTCTCGCACTCTCTCTCTCCCTCTCCCCTGCGGTCCCTCTTCGCCAACGCCCGCCTCTCCCCATCGCACCCCTTTTCTCTCCCTAGCACTCTCTCCCCTTTTCTCTCTCTCTTTCCATCCCTCTCTCGCAAACGTCCTCTCCCTCCCTCGCATTCTCTCTCCTTTTCTCTCTCTCTTTCCCACGCTCTCCCTCTGTCGCAAACTTCCTCTCCATCGCTGGCACTCTCTTCCCCCTCACTCGAACTCTCGTTCTCCCTCTTCCTCTAATTTGCCCTCTCTCCCCCTCTATTGCACTCTCCCTCGCACTCTCTCTCGCTCTCGTTTTCTCTCGTTCCCTCCCTCTCTCGCAAACGTCCTCTTCCTCAATCGCACTCTCTTCCCCTCTTTCTCTCTCCCCCACTCTCGCACTCTTCCCCTCTTCCTCTCTCCCCCACTCTCGCACTATCTTTCCCCCTTTCTCTCGTGCTTTTTCGCTCTCCCTCCCTCTCAATCGCACTCTCTTTCTCCCTCTCTCCCTCTCCCTCGTGCTCTCCCCCCTCTCTACCTCCTCCTCTCTCGCACTCTCTCCCTCAAGGGCCTCTCTCCGCCCTCTCTCATTTGCCTGGCTCTGCCACTCTTGCCGGGTGCTCAGATGTAGCCAGCACCTGAGGCGATGCCACGCACTGTTCTGTGAAAGGAAGAGAGACCGGTGGCGCAGCTGCCCACTACTTCCTCTGGTGAGTCTTATTCTATCCAGACAAGAATGTAAAGTGATGATAGCATTCGGATGATACGCGTGTTTAATGTAATAAGCGTGCCTCGGTGTCTGCCTCGTGCTCTCGCTCTCTATTTTGCCCCACTCAGACACTCTCTTCCCCTCACCCTATCTCAGCTTCTCCCTTTCTGTCACCCTCTCTCCTCCTCATCCTCTCAGTGTTTCTCTCCTCTCACATCCCTAGCTATCCAGGGTCCCTCTTTAAAATCCCTCCTTTTCTTTTCCTTATTTTCTGTAAAATATATATTGTGGTTTATTTATTTTACGTATTGATTTGGAAGATGGGGTTTCCACCAGAACGTCCACGTGGGTGACGGCTGCAGCGCGTAAGTACTGCAATGCGCCCCAAACTGGAAAAAAAAAACACACCCCGCACCAGCACGTTGCAAAACAATTAGTTATACGTACTTTATAATGGAAACTAGCAGTACCCGATATATCGTATGCTGCTAGTCTTGCTATCGCTCCAAACTTTTTCTCTCTCTGCCCCTCTTTCTGTCTGTCTCTCTCTCTCCTGCCCCATCTCGCCTCCCTACGCGCTCCTTTTCTCTCGCTGGCCCTCTTTCTCTCACTCTCTCGCTCACTCGCTCTGTGTGTGCGCCTGTCTCTCTTTCTGAGAGCAAGAGTCACGTTGCTGGCTATAGCGTGACCCGAGGAAAAAACACAGAGTGGAGCAGGTTTTTTTTTTTTTTAATGGATAATGGGTGTGTAAGGTCAGAAGCAACAGAGGCACCCCCGAGGTGGGGACCAGCCTGGTGTTTTGTGAGCTACATTGCCCTCTTATGTGTCCTGTAGGAATGTTACAATCACAGTGAGAATGCTTAGTCGATACTGGGGGAGGTGAGAGCGAGGTGGCTAGACTCTGGGGGGAGGCGGGTTGGGGGTGTTAGGATTCTGACAGACCTTGCAAGGGACCAGAGGACCGGGCTGCAAGGTCTACAACTGTGTTTGTTTTAATCTATTTTTGGTAATTATTAGTGTAAGAAAAGAAACTATTTAAAGCATATAATAATTTCACTAACTTTGCAAATTAGCCATTTTTAAAATGACATAATAATCACAACTAGTACTTTATGCATTGCAGTCATAATAAAAACTGTTGCACTTGTCTTACTGAGCAAAGCATATTATCAAATCTAAAATAACGATATCAGGCCCGGCTGCAGCAGGAGGGCCAGGGGGGCCAGGCCCCCCCAGAGCCCGCCTCTGGCCCCCCTAGAAAGGAGACCATGTCAGCACTGGTAACCGAGGGAGTGGGGGTAGATGTCACTCTATTCATTCATCAGTAACCTCAGAGACATCATTCTGAGAGGCTGAAATGCAGGAGGCCCAGCCAGGATTTGTTTTCTTGCCCTAGACAATGATTTATGACCCACAGCCATAAAAGTACAACTGACCAGGGAGATGGAGGCCCAGTCACACCTCTAAGTGAGGTAGCACTTATTCAAGCAGGCTGCCTACAACTATTTTCTCAAACCTAAAATCACAATGTTGGTTTCCGTAATTTAAAGTATGTTTATTTTTTGTGGGAATATAATGTTTTTTCACATCATGCTTAATAAAAGGGTTAACTATATCAAACAATAAATGACAGGTAAGGTTGCTTGAACACAGATTTCTGCAGAAGGTGCGTCAACTGACTGGGGGCCCTTACAAATTCCATTCAAAATATATATTCTGCTGCTTTAACTACTTGAGTATAAGTGAAACAATAGGGTTGGTAGTAACAAAAATGTAATTCTGGAGGGGAGAGTGTAGTAAAATCAAAAAGTGATCAATGCAAGGCTTTGAATTAAACATTTCCATACTGTTGCCCTTTGCAATATTTCATGGCATAATTCTGTAGTATGTCTGTGCGATTAGAGAAGGCGACAAGCCATCAGCAAATGACTTTTGGTGCTGCCACCAAAAGGTGCAGTTCACTCTGAATGGCTAGGCCATGTTCCCTTTCCACTGGAAGACAAGCAACCACATGCATTTTTAGGCCCTGTTGTCTAGCAGTTTGGGAAGGGCTTCTGACATTAGTGAAAGGTTTATGGCTGATATGCAAACAATGGTATGGAAGGATGGCCAGAGCAATGACGGGGGTTCTAATTGATTCAAATACTTTTTACCTATTAGATACAACCAGAACGCATGCTGTGGAACACAGATAGGATGGCAATAAAATGTGAGGAGGAACACACATCCTATGGGTGTGTCTGGTAATTTACCCACCTAACGACTAGCCATGGCTATGTCAATGCCTCACCACCAAAACCTAACCTAACTCTTTGAGCAAGCTCTATCACAAAGTAACACCAAATGTGCTTCTGTATAGGGCCTGCCAGTGTTATATCTAAGCATTCTTTTGAGTGTTTAATTGCTTAATTGCCTCTGTATATGAGCTCCTGATGTAGTACAATTCTCTTGATGTTTTCAGCCAGTTGATTTAATAAGCAATATATTTGTCAATGCCTCTGTGACTTGCACTGAAGTCCTGTCTTAAACAAGCAATCACAGACCCAGCAGTTTTGGCTTGCGTATAGGTATTAGCAGACATTTGCCAGGCAATGCCATCATATGCCCAGTTACTGGCACCATTTTCCAGCTGTCCCCATTTTATGGCCAGGTGGTACCCTTATGGCAGTGCTTGGCAAATGCCTATCCATGCCTAATCACAAGCCCAAGCTGTGGGCTTTGCCAATGTATGCTGGCTTCTGTTTGTCTCCCTAAGTGAATGTGTATATGCCCAGATGTGGGTGCCTTGCTTGCTACGCCTAGGGAATCAAGCTTCACCCCACTGAGCTGGTGCAACAAGGTCCTACCTGAAAATAAGGCTAGGTTGGCAAGTATTGACCAGTTTCAGATCTTCTCATGCTTACTTAATAGTGGGGATCCAACCAAAATACAATGTAGGTTTGTTTGGAAGCCTAGTCTACTCTGACTGAGCATTTCATGATTCAAACTGATGAGTACTAACTTGATAACCTCATTCTGTTTGAGTAACTTTACAGAGTTTGCATGCAAACAAATATGTCATGTGTGTTGTGGGATTTGTTTGGAAAGTATGATGTAAATCATGGGTGCTGGGTGTTTAGGCAGTGCCAGAAATAAAACATAAACACCCGTAAAATAACAAAAAAGAAGAGCGTTTTCTATAATGTTGCGGGTAAAGTATAAAATGGGTACATCTTTTATTACTAAAAAGCAGTATTTAAATATTTTCTAAAGAGTGCAATCAGAGGCGGATTTAACATTTGGACAAGGGGAAAATGCCAATGCTCCGCCCCCTGCTCCCCACTGCTCTACTCTTTGCCCTCAAATACAAACAGCAGGGCTGATCAGGCCCTACCAGTGAGATCATATCTTTTTAATGTGTCTGAGAGACAGATTATTTACAACAAGAAGTGATTAGAGATGAGAAAAGGTACAAAGGCAGTGACCATTGCTGTGGCTCTTTAAAAAAAAACAATTATATAGGTTTTTAAGAACCTATTTTAGTGTGATTAGTAAGTAAGGGGATACAGAACAAGCTCTGTGAAACAATAACCTGGAGCTTGCAGGCTTCCATTCAGGATGGGGGAAATAAAGCTACAGTCATAGGGGATAATTTTCCAGGTCAAGCGGAGTGGAAGAATTGGTGCTAAATGCATGTAGCTCCACTTTTTATGAGCTGCAAGATTTTGTATGATTTGACAGGTGAAGTTGGAGAGCAGATAGGACTTAAAAAAGGTCCCCCTACCAAATCAGATTGGTATTCCACCAGCATATATTTTTACGTTGGCAGAAAACCAATTGATTCCTATGGGATCCGCCTGACTGTTACACCTGCAATAAAAGCAGGCAGAGTCCAAAGGAAACCACTGTGGATGGCTCCCACAATCGTTAATTGTGGAAGTGATTTACACTTTTCCAGACACGTAGGGGTAAATTCAAGAACAAAGGCGATTTTCGCCTGTGTTTTACTCTTTACTCATCCAGCACTTGCTGGAAACAATTAAAATTAATAAATGGCCCCTTTTGCAAAAAAGTGCAAACAGGAGAATTCTGATCGGTGCAATTTAGAATTCAAAACAAAATGCCCCGCCACCCCCTAATCTTTTCATCAACATGTTTCTACAATGATGAATGCATTGTCAGGTTGGTGTATCATGTGACTTGTGCATTTTTAAAGTAATCTGTATAAAATGTAGTATTATTTTAGGTATTCAAAGAAAAACTTCAACACATATTTGTACCAACTTGAGTTTGGAAGATGCGTGGTCAAGTAGCTACATTTCCGGCTAGGCTCAAATTATGGCTTTACCAATTGACCAAAGTGTGTGATCCTGTGCATATTTTTTAATTTCATTATGCCTTATCTGTTAAAATTAGGTTCCACTAGAAGTGATTCAGTTCGCATTATAAGCTACTCTAAAAAGCCTCACTCATGGTTTGATAGATGGGCAGTACAGGGATTAGGACACACACACATCGAACTTTGAAACTATCCGGGCCCCATTTTATTGAACACATTTGTGTCATTCAATAGGAAATCAAAGTAAACACATCAAACAAGGAGTCACCATAGACAATTGCATATTATATAGCCAGTATGTAAACAGTATATACCAAACAATGATGTACAGGGACACGCCCCACCAGGAGCGATACCAGGAGGCCACAAACCCCTAAACCAGCACTGTCTGCCTCCTGATACAGCCCTTACAGCCCTAGCACTCCCTTGCACCCAACTCAATTAAAATGTGCTGCAAAAATGCAACAAAAAATAACATTTTGTGTTTAACATGTAATTTTAGACATGAACCATTGATGGGAGACATTCAGAGTGGGACTACTGTAGGGGTTGAGCTGGAAAGGAGGCGGGGTTGTGGAATGGGTGAGTGAAGGGTGGATTGTATACATGTGTATGTTATTGGAGGATATGTAGTTGTGCTCGAAATATTGTTAAGATCCACAAGACTACCTGTATTTATTGGACATGGTATGTACTGTTCTTGAAATTTAAAGACGGTTGAAAAAAATGTAATTTTGTAGGAAACAAAATCTCCTATTCCTTGCTTCAGTATTCTGGGTGGGGGGTCGCAACGAGATGGAGGGACCACAAGCGTCTCTTCTGGGGCCTGCTGGGAGTAGCCAGAGTGCTCAGGAAGATATTGTTGGGCGGACACCCTCTGAGATGGTACAAAGACTGGGGACCTCACTGTGCAGCCCTCTCAGAGGAAGAGTAGGAGGAGGAGGAGGTGGCATCACCCTCAATTCTCCCAAGCCAGTCCACGAGTGGCATGCTGGGTGCTGGTGTGAATGGGTGGGAGGGGAGGTAAATGAGAACGTGGTTAGGGCAGCTGAAGGAAGGTGACTGGACGGTGAAAGGTGAAGGAGATTCAGATATAACAGAAAGGGGAGAGCAGATTGGAAGGGAAGATCGGTAGATTGATGTTGCAACACTATTTTCCTTGTTTCTCTTTTGCTATGTACAGTTTATCTGAGAAGACATTTTCTGCTGGATCATGGATCTGGGAAATCTGGATCAACGGCAGCACTTTGTTTAGGGTAC
Organism: Ambystoma mexicanum; assembly: GCF_040938575.1. Classification (NCBI taxonomy): domain Eukaryota; kingdom Metazoa; phylum Chordata; class Amphibia; order Caudata; family Ambystomatidae; genus Ambystoma; species Ambystoma mexicanum. The sequence continues at coordinate 1,496,825,013 of NC_090932.1, read as the reverse complement.
TCCTAGACCCACACCCAATGGAATGTGGGCCCCCCTGATCACAACACTGGCCCACCCAGATGAAAACTCCTAGAGCCGGGCCGGAACGATATACTAAATTTAGGGCTGGTAATGCACAATGGCTCGATTATTGGAGACATACCATACAAATCCACCTAGACCAACGGCAAGGCATACTCAATTTTAGATTATATGTTTGCTACCCTCCCAATTTTTGATTGCTGCATAAAGTTGAGGATATGTAAAAACAATCTCAGCGTCCATAGCTATTTATCTTCCATTTTTTCATTTCCATTTTCTCCCAATGATTCAATCCAAACCCCTTCTTGACGATTAATCAAGCGAGCAACCGTCTACAATGGAATGCACAAAGTCAATCTGAAAGCACATTATTATATCAATCATACATCATTGGATTGGCAGTTCGATTCAATTGCCCCATCCAATTTTGAACAGCTTGTGGGGAAAACACTATACTTTTGCAATAAATCAAACTAACATAACTTAAAATTGAACAAAAAACGAATCACTCTTACGACTGCGAAATAGTGCAGCGCAAACGATCTCTTCAAGCTGAGATCAGAGCCGTAGAAAAATGTATTACAACGAAATCAGATGAACTTCACTCAAAAATAAAACACGCTAAATATAGATATATACTGTGGTTGAAAGGGCATAAGGCATCACTTATGCAGCAGAATCTGTGGAATCTGCTCTACATAACAAAGACACACATGCTTTTTGGTCCTTAATCAATAATCGGAATCATACCCAATCCGAACTTAGAACTGTTTCAATTTCAGAGCTTCAGTGGATTGCACACTTTGGAAAATGTCTTGCTGGACCAAAAACCATCAAAAACGCTCCACTAACGATCCAATTCAATCATAATGATGATTGGATTTTATCCTTTGACTGCGATTCAGTGCTCCAAATTATTGAACGCATTCGTTCATCACGTGCTTCTGGCCCCAACAATCTTACCAATATCCTCTTTAAAGGAGACTCGGCAACTTGGGCCACTATCCTAACTATTGTCTTTACCAATATAGTAACAACATATTCATTTCCTCCTTCTTGGACTACTGTCCACATCATTCCAATTTACAAGAGAGGTTCACGCTCTGATCCCGCTAATTATCGTCCAATAGCTATCTTAGATGCAGATGATAAAATCTTTTCAGCTACATTACTTGAACATCTAGAAGCATTGCAATGTGCTGCTGGTCTCATCTCAAAGTGGCAAACAGGATTTAGGAAAAACATAACACAGCATCAAATGGTTTGATCCTAAAAACACTTTTATCCCACGTATCAAATAAAGAAAAAGAGTCCTTATATGTAGCAACGATGGATCTTTCTGGTCTTCTTGATCTAATAACAGCCCTTCACACTAACAAATACATAAAAATCCAGCTAGATCATGCTGGTACTCTATCCCAAAAAATGAAAACTACCAAAGGAGTAAGGCAAGGTTGCGTACTTGCAGCATGCTTATTTAATCTCTACTTATGTGACATAGGAACCTTTTTAAAGGAAGCATCCCCTTCTACCCCGAAAATTGGCAATCTCGAAGTTAATTGGTTAGCCTGCGCAGAGGATCTGCTTATTGTTGACACCACTCCAGTAGGATTACAGCGTTTACTAAAAGTTTTTGTCAAGTTTGCAATAGCTCACGTTCTCTGTGTAAACTCGATCAAGACTAAAGCTATGCCCTGCGTAATCGAACCCAACAAACTCATTAAGACATTCAGCTGGCATGTTGACAATGAGGTCCTAGACCGAGTGACACACTCTAAATACTTAAGATTCCCGATTTATGCACGAGAATCCAAGTCGGTATTAAAAGAATGGCTGATTGCCGGCGGAGCGGATCTAGGCAACCAACTATTGTGCATTGATTCTAAATATGGAAGATATTCCATGATCCCAATCGTAAAAGTTTACGAGCGGAAAATAATTCCCAAACTTTTATATCCATAGAAATGTTGCTTTGTGGGTTCTCGAGTTACTCCCTCAGACTGAGGCCAACCTCTGGAGACGTATATTTCATGTTCCTAATGGCACTCCAGTCATCATTATGGGTTATGATCTTGGCCTTCATTCCTTACAATCCAGGGCCTTATGGACACATTTGTCTCTTTATTATAAAATCATGTCCTCTGGAAATAATTCATGCCTTCATACAGATCTTAAAGCCATTATAATAAATAAACGTGCTAGCCATGTAAGTCATCTAGGCCTCTTCTCAGAAGTATGCCTGTCCACACTATCAGATTTAGGTCTTTCTCTTAGAGATTTATTAGCAAATCCAGATTATGTAAAAGAAATTCTCTATAGACAGGATTGGGCATCTACAATTAATACTATGCATTCTTATGTTCTGCTAAAGCACTTAACATCCGATTATATAGCTGGTAAAATGATTACACCCTTCTTAACTATTTATCCTCATCGTTCAATCAGACAAACTTTTATCCGCTTTCGTTGGAATTTAATTCCAACTAGAGAAACCCTCTCTCGCTACAATCCCATAGCTACACAAATTACAACTTGCCGTTTTTGTGATATTCCTTTCGTAGTGGAAACCTTAGAACACTTATGTTTCTGTGTAGCTCTTTCTAAAAAAGGAGATCTCAATTTTAATAATTGTATCTATCTCATATTGTACTGTAGACATTTTTTCATTTTAATACATTACGTAACAGTAATATATTGGTCAATACAGTGCAGTAATCCATTGATTAGTAACCAAGAAAAAAAACAAAAATGGAGGAGCCTAATGAAGCTCCGGAAACAGTTTGAAACAATTAAAACATGAACAGTAAGCAATTTTGTTTAAGTAAATTATATGGAACATAAATTGTTGGAAACATTGCAACTAAGGATATTGCTAAACTGATATGAAAAAGGGGAGAAGACACACATAGAGACTAACAAAGTACAAACACGATACAGAAGGAAGAGGAGGGAGGTATAGGGATAAGAATGAAGACGCTATGGCACTTCAAGTTGCATAAACTCAACCTATATGGCATCAGACGTGACTTGCAAAAAGGTATAACATAGAACATGGAAGAAATTAACATCCAAGTGGGGTTTCACATTCCATGCGCAGTCACATTAAAGCAATCTAAATAACGAGTAAAAAATGACCATTTAGCGTTCTACTTAGGAATAGAGTTTAAATTATTTGCCAAACATAGTTCCATTCTTTGTATGTGACAGATGTTGTTCCACCAATCCCTAACAGATAGGGAACGAAAGTCTTTCCAATTGGCAGTTATGGCTTTCAGTGCAATAATGATGAGTTAAAAATTACAACAAATAGGTCTGCTATAAAAGAAAAAGATTGTGTTAAGCAATCTATAAAAGTACTAATGTGCAGTGGGATTAGTGCTCATTGACTTTTTCTAAAATTACAGTGTTTGCAACCATGCACAATATATACTCATTCATGCAGCTTCATGATTTGGCTGTCAGTATTAAAAGGCACATTTGTTACTCCATCGGGGGACAAAAAATCAAATTAAGCCAGAATTTTAGAAGAGGGGAAGCCAGGATATGTGCATGCCTAATGCACAGAGGTCCTTAGGGAATAGAACATGACACATAGATTGTCTGCCACTGTGGATTGTGTGCACTACTCAGAAAACCCCAAACACACCCCCTAAACTTTAACTGTGGTCCGTGTTTAGTGCAAGTGTGTGATACACAAAATACAGACTGCTGCCTTTGGCTGTAAACCATGATAATTGCATGTGCTGATTATACATAGTGTGCAGCCTGCGGCTGCATACACTGCCCACCAGTCAAATATACAAATCATGGACCATAGCCTTTGCCTGAAGACCCTGTTTAGTGAATGTTTGTGAGACCAGCAATAAAACCGACAGCTGTGTGTACCACTCAGTGTGTTGATCTGAATTATATGGGTCCTCCAAATTCTGCTATTACACATATGAACTCTGCCGAGGGTTTGTGGGTGCTGGAATGCAGTTGCACTGTGTTTCTGGATCTATGATGATGTGCTAATTTGTAAATAAACCACACAAGATCATGTGTTGAGTGATCAGTAAAATAATACTGCTTATTCTGAGCGCACTGTATAACTGACAGACACACAAAGGAACTGTGTCAAAAAGAGATGTACAGTCACGTTTAATTATGCAACAATATTAAAATGCTTAGAGCAGCATGTCTTCAGAGTGAGTTAAAAACATTACAAAACCATTTTGACATATCACTGCACAGGATCTATATTGGCTATTTATACTTCAGAACGGATGGGCTGTATAAGTATAAAAACGTTTTTCTTTTTCATTTGATACCCTTTTGATTTCAGACATTACATTGTCTTTTGGTAAGAAATTGCGTGCGTTTTACTTTTACAATGCAAAGGGAGGGAAAGCCATGGGGGCCCCGCTGGAGGAGTTACTTCACGAAGTGGGATTGATGCCTACTGGTGAAGACATCTGTAAACCATTTTTGTGGCCTCAATGTGATCATGAAAATGTGATATAGAGATGCATTCAGAATGCCCTGCCTTGCCTTGAAGAGTGTCTGAATCCCCTTACTCATTCAAACAGGGTGCTGAATAAATGGGGCAGTATGATGAGGACTGTAGGTGAGGCTTTTGTCGGTCCTAAAAGGAAGCTAAGGCATGACAACAAAAGGCTAGGGTGGTTTGGGAGCGAGTGCAGATCTGCTATACAATGCTCCCCGTAGCCTTGAAGTGCCCAATTAGGTGCAGAAGGGAAATTACAGACTTTAGGCTATTATATAGAAATACAATTAACAGGGGGAAAGCAGAATGAGCCGCAAAGAGATGGAAGGATCTGGAAATGGCCGCTGTCTCTCGTGACTCCAAACTATATTGGAGAACGTTTGCTGCAGGTTTAAATAACAATCCCAGTAAAGATAAAAAGGGGCAACTGCAGAGATTTCGGCAAATAATTGGTTCAATCATTACTCAAGAATGTATAACTTGGGTGATCATTCACCTATTGCAGCATTAAGGCCGCCCCTAAGTGTGACAAATGGACCATCTCATAATCCTGTGCAAGATGATTATCTTAGTTTTTCTATAAAGGACATGAATAACGCACTTAAAAACGTATCTAACGGAAAAGCTGCTGGTCCAGATTTGGTTCCAATTTAATTCTTTAAATATGAATGGGAAATCTGGGTACCATTACTCACTAGAGTGTGTAATATTATCTCATGGAGTAAAACCATTCCACGCAGCTGGAACCAGGCTATTGCCTTGCCGATCTTTAAGAAGGGGAACACTGCAGATCCAACATGCTATCGTCCAATTTCCTTAATTGATACAACAGCTAAATGGTTTGGCCGGGCACTCCATGGGAAAACCATGGACTTGGTAGAGGAGAATGCTATTTTATAAGATATCAATACGGTTTCATTAAAGGCGTGGAGACGGTTGACCAAATCCTGAATTTGTCTCTTATTTTGGGGAAATATGCCCATGGTTATAGGGCCGCCATTTATGTAGCTTTTATGTACTTAAGCACAGATTTTGACTGTGTAACCCGTGGGAAGCTGTAGACATACCTGAAATCCTTTGGCATGCCGCCTCTTTACTGGATCTCCTGGTAGCTATGCACACAGACCTCTCAGTAAGAGTACATAATAACGCATTAGGGATGTTATCAGACCCCATACATTCAACTTGTGGCATTAGACAGGGATTGCTATTGGCACCGTTGCTTTTTATTTTTTATATCAATTAATTGTCTGCCATTTTAAACGACCTTTCAAGTGATGTACTTAAGCTAGGTGGAAGACGCCTGCCAGTGTTAATGTACGCTGATGATGCCTTTCTTATTGCAAGAACGGGAAGGGCCCTCCTTCAGTTGGTGAAGGGCTTTTGTAGTTACATGTCCGAAAGAGATCTGAAAATAAATGTGGCAAAATCAAAAGTAATGGGTATTGGGACTATAAAAATTAAAACAAGAACCATATTCGCCGAAGGACATGCCATGCAATGGTTTCGCTCTTTTTCGTACTTGGGTGTGATATTTTCGAAAGGCCTTAAGTGGTAGATGCATATTGATTCTCAGGCCAGTGTTTAGGCCTCCCCGACTTATACGTGCAAAAGAATAAAACAGACACACCCCAGACGGGGAATAAGGGACAGAGAGCAGGCTGCAAGGGTTCAAGGCAAGCTTTATCTAATGAATGGCATTCTAAAGATTTCTGAGAGCGCTGTGACACAAGTTTTCATTACATTACATTTTATAAGGTAAATGACGCAACTAACATAGGATACTACGTTGGTCCCGGATTGGTCAGCCCACGCAATGCCTCAGGTGTGGGTGGCATCTCTTCCTCCGGGTTGGTCGCTTGGTCGGCGGGAGGTTTTGACGTCAGTCATCTGTGCTCCGAATGGGTGAAGGTCAGGTCACTGGGAGGCAGGGGGGTCACTATCTAAGCTAACATAATATATTTTCAAAAATGCATGCACTAACTAACAATTGTTCAAAGTCTTTCAGTAGTTTATCATGTCTCTATAAAAGTCACACATAAATCTATACTATCAATAACATTGGATTATACAGGTCTTAGATTAAGGGTCTTGACCACTATAATACACGGGTTGAAGTTAAGGTCTGCACTCATAAGAATCTCTTGTATGTGGCATTTGTTAGTGGTAGGCAACGATATACTGCAGAGGGGTCTAATGTTAGTTGGGGATCTGCTGGGTGGGCATCATGGCGTGATCAGTGGTCTGGCATCTGAAAGGAATATCTTGCAGGGACACAGGGTCATGCTGGCAGTAAGTTTCCACTGGCGAGGTTGTGGGGGCAAGGACACATTTGTGGAGATGGACGAGCTATGTGCTTAGCTCATGCTGGTTCACATGCAGGACAGTGATCTCAGAGGAAGAGTGATGTGTTACATTTATTATGTGTTGCAAGCACCTCCGGCTTCAGCGTGAGAATGGAACCGCAGAGTTTTCCAGTCAGAGTGAGAACGAGGGTGGGGGCTCTGTGCCCTGTGCGCCTGGCGTTCTGCTGCGAGAAAAGGGAAGAGAAGAGTTTTTGTACTATCGCAGTGAGGTCTAGTCACCAAGATGGAGTTGAAAGGGGGTACAAAAATGGATGCCCCGTGTCCTGCTCAATGGCCCCATCTACGCGAAAGTCAACCAAAGTTAACATCGCATAAGGGCAAGGGGCGAACCCACTACTGGAGGCACTTGGTCCGAGTTTTGTACTGAGAAGTAGAGGATGTGAGGGGCCTGATGGCCCCTCGCTCCCACACATTCCCCCCTTTCTTTACATCTAAAGTAACGAATTATGACACTTTATTCTTTTCATTCTCCCTTCGGTAGTACTCAGCTTCAGCGACTGCTTCTTCCCAGGCTGGCGTACCCTTTATTGGCATCCATGCCCTGCATACACTTCTCAAGCTATTCCCCCTTCTTGCATATTCATCCGGAGTGCATGTTAAGTATATCCCACCATCTCCGTCCAAATCTACCCATACCTCGTTATACCATTGCAATTCTGTTGGTTCCTTTATTGTGGTGTGGTATAAATTATCGACCCTGTCCCCATATTGCCTGTATATGGCAGTCATCCTGTACTTTGGAGGGTTATGTTCTCCTGTTTGTATTTGTGCATCTATCATAGTTGCTATCGTTGCCAGTCGGCCCATTGTTACCATCATCATAGTTGAGGTAGGCACGCTTTTTTGCACAACACCGGAGTCCCAGTTGGCACACGCAGAAGAATAGCAACACAAAGACGATAATGGGGATGAGTATTTTCATCATCACATTTACCCATGATGGTATCCAGCTGAACAAGTTGTCAAACCATGTACTTTCTTCTGCTCCGCCTTCTGTTCTCATCTTATCTCCTAGATTGTGGACTGCTGTTATAACATGTGAGAATGTCCCGTTATCTGCCTCTTCGGATGGCACGAATGTGCAACAGGCCCCCCCTGATTTTTCAGCAAACACCACCGTCCATCGCCGTGAGGAGATCTAGAACGTATCTGTTTTGCATTGTCATTAGGCGCAGGGCGCGGAGCTCTATTTCTATAACGTTGAATCCTTCTTCTGTGTCGTTGGCCAGTTGGCTGAGCTCCACGCGCACTATTTGTAACCATTTGGCATTTGCTCGTGCTTGGAGTCTGGTGGTAGGAGCGATGCGAAAAATGTCTCTGCAGATGAGAACAGCTTGTATTTTTGCGGGATCTCAGCAAGGAGTTTTGACGATTCAGGTGAAATATAGTTGGATGATCTTTTGCTTTGTGACAACTTTGTTTTCAACTCGTATTCTGACAACAGGTCATAAGCTGGAAGTTCTGTGTTTTCTTGTTGTGGTGCTGCCGATGGACCAGCCGACTGCCCTGCTGCCGATTTGCCAGCCTAATCCCCTGCTGCCGATCTGCCAGCCGAATCTCCTGCTGCTCCTTGGATATGGCTTTCTGGTATTACCATCAGGGCTGTATGGAGAGTGGCTAAGGCGCAAGTACCTTTCCAGGATGCGGGTAGATGCAGGTAGGCTTGTTTGCCACAAACCCAGTACATGTCCATGAGGGCTGCAGTGCCTTTTTTCATGTCTGGTATTATTACTGTCTTGTTGCATTTTCTTGCTTCCCCCATGTTCACTTTTCCTTCTCCACGGAAGCACAGTTCGTGCAGTATTTCTTTTTGTGTTTTTATAGGCTTTTCCAGCGCTGTAATCCATGTTAGCTTAGCAACATGCTGTGACCAGATAGGGGTGCACACTCCTGTTATCCATTGGAACGCGTCCTCAGCCAGCCCCCGGAGTGCTTCTGCTCTGCATTCAATAGTTTCATCGTGCCATTTATTCTCTGCATACCTCGTCCCTTTTATAACAAGAAATGGCTCTCTGAGGAAATTACTCCTTGACGCCGGCTCGTGCAGGTTCTCTCACTCTCCATTCTTTCTAGGCTGACGGTGTGCGCCTGGAAGGTGCTTTTTATCCTACACAGAACTAAGTGAATTAAACATTGAGCCTCCGTCAAGGGCACTTCCTGGGGTGTCAACATTTTAGGCGTCCCTGATGCATGAGGTATGAGTGAACAGACATAGCAGCTTTCATTTTTTTGCTTGCTTTGCCGTAGCACTCATGTCCGAGTACCATTTGTTAGATTGATCAGGGTGGCGGGGGTCTTCTATTTAATCTAACCCTAGGTCATGATACATGTCATATCTTTTCTCTCCCGCCCCCCTTTTCCTTATCCTCCCCCACCCCTCCTTGTAGCTTTCCACCTTTTGGTAATGTATTGGGAACATTCCAGCCCAAAGGAAGAGGACCCAAGGTTGGAGTCCTCCCGTCCCCTGCACACTCTAAGTCTACGCAACAGGGGTGTAGATATTTTAAGGTAAAATTCAAAATATTTGTTTTTAGACTATCTATAGGAAAATGATTTGTCGAGACTATTAACTTAGAACAGAAGAACAATCGTTTTGGTTTATTAGGTGTTCAAAAGTGGAATGAGCACCTATTTATTAATACATAAAACAATGTGTAGTCAAGGCAGGAAAAACAAAACAACATTATAATGTCAACGTAAAGATGATTGATTGAGATTCCACTTTCTGTGGCTTGACGCGTTTCGAGGAGATTCCTCTTCTTCAGAAGCCTTTGTGGATCTACTGTCTAGTCATTGTGTACATAGAAATGAAGATCAAAAAGAAATCAATCAATCAAACGAGAGTATATGTCTATATAAGCTTCATTGATCAATAAAATAAAGTTTCATCACTACAATCAGATTGAATATATACACATATTTTGCTCTATATTGTTCAAATTCAGTTTAGTGCACCCAGGGTTGCTATATTTTTAGTTGAAAACAACTCCAAAGAATATCAGTCTAGTGCATTCCCTAGCACCTCTAGTGGGAGTCTAGCAGACATGATGACCCAGAGGAGGACAATTTAATTGAGTCTGGTTGACGCGGGCTACTCACCCAACGAAGTTGTTTTGACAAGGAAAAACATTTTCTAGGTAAAGTGTACTAACCTATAGAGGTCTAATGTTGTGGCTGAGAAGCCACCCACAGTGAGCGGTGCGTCAAAAGGTTGCATATTAGAGGAGCCAAGTTCTCGATGTAAGTATTTTCCTGATGCCGGTTGGTGTTCCGACACTCTCGATATGACCTGTATGAAATAGTAATCACGTACAGGTCACCATGTGTGATTCGATGTAGCTATACAAGTGTGAAAACCAAAATACATTGGTCGGGATATGCCAAAATACCTTTCTGCGGCACGATTCAATGATGTGGTAGTCTCTGGGAAACGTGTAACATCTCAGGGGGAGCAGGTGAAAATTGATCGGCGAAGTCCTAAAGCCAGCCGTTGTCTGTGAAAAGACAATGGAGTGTAGGTAAGCCTGCAGAACTTAGTAAAGTATAGATAGCGTGAGTCGAGTGTGCAGAAAGTTGGAAGAACGCGTACCTAATCCATCGCGATGTTCTATTGAATCGGCAATGTTCTGCTCGTTGTTAGCACGATCTCCATGGAAACCAGGGACCGTGTAGAAGAAGTCTGGTATTTAGCGGGCTAGATTCAGTGGAGAGACATCAAAGACGGACTAACCCAATCGTAACAGAATGTGGCGGCCATCTTAAGCAGTCTGGGTAACACTAGTAAATCAATGAAGTAGCATGTAAACAATTCAGAGTGGCATCATCAAATAACTGAAACAGGATGATGATGCCAATAGCATGATTTTGAGAAATCCATGCTTCACCCATAGTGATCAAATATAGAAATCAGAATAATTTTCTCAAATGGTTTTTTACGTGATAGTGCTAAACAATGTGGCATTACTAAGGCATTCAAGTATAGGTGAGTCCCCATAAACATTCATTTCTTTTATTACACTTCGCTGAAACATCTGATAAAAAATCTACCAGGTGTCCTCACATTCTTTGTGATTGGCTGAACCATCTGGTTACGAGTACCAGGTGTCCTCACATTCTAAGTTGTACGTAACATATTCAATGTTTAGCCTTAGGGGATACCAATGTAGATTACATCTTATGACAAGGGTCTCAACTATGGATCCTTGCTTGCAACTGAGCATTTAAGAGTACAAACTGTGTAACATGACGTAGATACTCTACTTAAATGGTGGCGTCCCCATAGTTGGTGCTATTTGTGCAACAGATGGCTATTGTTCAATCGGGAGCCATTATGTTACTGATCATCTCATATATCAGGTGGGTAATTATTGGATCGTTGCTGACAACCCATGTCCCAAGACTTAGTAAATATGTTGGTGTATACTATAGGGTGCAGGGTCTACAGGACAAAAATATCTAGACTGTTAAAAAATGCTCAGATAAAGCAGTTAAGGGATGTTTCCTCATTGAGTCCCCTTGGATATTTAGTGTCTAGAAGGTATATCCAGAATTTTTCTCTTTGTGACAACAATCTTGTATAGTTACCACCTCGCTGTGGTTTGCTAACAACTTCAACGGCCTGAAATCTCAATTGGCTGATGTTATGTTTAGCTTCCATGAAATGTCTGGCTACCGGTGATTTCTGATTTAGGCAACGGATGGTAGACTTGTGCTCTGAAATTCGTTCTCTTAGGGACCTCGTGGTCTGTCCAATATACAATTTACCACACGGGCATTTCAAAGCATATATGACGCCTGCTGTTAAACAGGTGGCGAAGCTTCTGATCTTTATCTTCCTGCCAGTCGATGGATGAGAGATGGTGTTTCCCTTAATTACATTATTGCAATTGGTGCAGTTAAGACATGGGAAAGTACCCATTTTTTTAGTCTGTAGGAATGTTTGTTTCTCCTTGTCAGGTCTTTCAGCTTTCACGAGTCTATCCCTAAGGTTACGACCCCTTTTAAAAGCCATCATTGGTGCTCTTGGAAAAAGTTCTTTCAGATGTTCATCACTCTGTAATAGTGACCAGTGTTTTCTTATTGACTTTCCAATTTGGAAACTTTGACGTGAATATTTAGAAATATACATCAATGGAGTGGAACTAGTTTTAGATTTAGGTGCTAACAGATCTTTCTGTGTTAGATGATTTGATCTAACGTTGGCATCTTGTAAAATATCATGGGGATAACCCCGTTTCTCAAAGCGTTCAATCAATTGAGTACATTCAATGTCGAAGCCCGCTGGGTCTGTTATAATCCTTTTCAGTCTCAGCATCTGACTGTAGGGGAGACTTTTTAGCATCGGTTTGGGATGAAAACTGGTGAAATGTAGGAGATTATTAGCGTCTGTAGGTTTATGATAAATGGTGGTCACTATCTTGCCTTCATAGATCTTCAAGCTTACATCCAAAAAGTGGAGATCTGGTTCCCCCACATCCATTGTGAATTTGATTTTGGAATGTACTGTGTTCATGTAGAGCAGAAAATTGTCCAATTCCCTTCTTGTGCCGCACCAGATTCCAAATATGTCGTCTATGAATCGTTTCCATAATATGATCTTACTCGACCATATTTGGTTCTCTAGGACATGTTCTGTTTCAAATCTATGCATAAAAGAGTTTGCATAGACCGGTGCCATAGCAGAGCCCATGGATGTGCCGGATATTTGATTGTAAAAGGTCTTTTGAAATCTGAAGTAACTATTATGTAGAATGAGTTTCAGTAATTCTATAATGAACTCTGGGTTACCTCGTATTTGTTCCGAGTTGAGGAGTAACCATTCCACAGCGTTAATACCTTCCTCATGGGGTATGGAAGTATATAGGCTGCATACATCCATGCTGAATATGATGCAGTCACTACTGATAGCTGAAATTTCTGCTAAGCAGTTGAGAAAATCAGTAGTATCCTTGAGATAGGTAGGAATTACCTGGATCAGAGGCTGGAGAAGGCGGTCTACATAGATAGCCAGGGGATCGAATATACTCTCCGTCCCTGCAACTATGGGTCTTAGTGGAGGTTTCTGACTGTCCTTATGGATTTTGGGGAGTCCATAAAATACTGGTGTTATAGGATATTTATTGATAAGGAATTGACTGGTTTTAACACTAATCAAATCAACATTCCAGCCCAGGCAGTGTCATTGCTGTTGAACATGGCATGTGTGTTCTCATTAGTAGCAGCATAATCTGTGGCTATTTGTGCATGTGTGCTTGTGTTTGCTAGGTTGCTCGGCCAATAATAGTCGCCATCATACTCATTCAATTCATAATCATTACTCATATTTATGCCAGGATGTGACAAAGAGACAATTGTTGGGCCTGCAGCGGCGTGCTCTGTATGTTGCGTTACATTTGTATCATTAATACCAATATTATAAGTTTCTCCCCACATTGTCTTTACTCCAGTCCATATTAAGTTGGAACCTTCTCGTATCATATTAGCCCCGCTCCCCCCTTTGTGCAAAACATTAACCAGAGATAAGAGAGTATAGTACCAGGCCATGAAAAACAACATCACTGAAAACAAAACTGCAGCACATTTCAAAACACATTCAATGTTGCTAAACCTTTTTGCCCTAATGGCGTCCCTATCACTATCTAACATTATTGCATTCTCCGCGATTGTACTTCATTGGGCCATTTGTTACCTGGAGGGGTGATATAAAGTTGTTAGGTCACCAAAATATGTACATTTATTTGCATATTTACATTTCATATTTACTCATTAATTCCATGTACGATTGCTTTTTAATATACATTTCTCAGGCCTTTGTTTCACTTATGTCCTCTGTCTTAGGCATTTTTATAGTAAGAGAGAGAGAGAGAGAGACAGTGATGAAAAGAGAGTGAAAGGAAAAGGGATACGAACATAGGGCCGAGCAAACCAGAGGGCATACCATCCTTTCATGTTCCTTTTTCATTCAATCACATTGTCATTGTTTCTCAACATCGTTTGTAGTACCAGTTGCACATTCCTGTTCAATCTGAGGGAGTGTACTATCGCGTGCCTTCCTCACATCTGAGAGGTGCACCCAATATTTCAGTCCCTTAACCTTAACTGCAGTGTGTGTACTATATATGACCTCGTAGGGGCCATGAAACCTAGGTGAATTCCATCTTCTCACAAAGCTTCGGACGTACACCTGTGCCCCTGGCATTAGTGGCCCACTTGGGCTGTCTTCAGCTGGTGTTGTGGTGTCAGTTGCCACATTCTCAGTCAAGGATGGTGCTATTTGTCATGCTATGCTTCGGACTGCGCGGGTCAGTTGGGTCAAATATTCCTTAAATTCTTCCCCCAGCACTGTGGCAGCCCTGTGTGCGTCTGATGCTCTCCTAATCGGGGAGAGTGGTGTGTGTATTTGCCGCCCAGTCACAATTTCATGGGGGCTCAGATGGTGGTCCTTGCATGGTTGCGTTCTGAGTTGGAACAGTGCTAGGGGCAGGCAATATACCCAGTTTTTCTTTCGTGTGTTACACAACTTCGTTATATTACTCTTGAGCAGGCCGTTGATCTTTTCTACCACTCCATTGGCCATCGGATGATAAATGGAACACAGTTTGTGCTTTACCCCCAAGAGTGTCGTCACTTCCTTGAAGAGGTCATTCACAAAGTGTGTGCCGTTGTCTGACCGTATCACATCACATATCCCCCACCGGGAAAACACTTCTCGTACTAGAAATTTCTCTGCACACTTCGCGTCTGGGTGGAGACATGGACCCGCCTCCACCCAACTTGAAAAGGGACATATCAACACAATTAGATATCTTGCTCCATTACATCTCTCTCCCATGTCGGCGTAGTCTATGTGGAGTTCTCTGAATGGCCCCACTGGTTGTGGCAAAGTGCCTCGCAGTGTCCTCAACGTCATCCCTGAATTGTATGTTTGACATGTTGTACATTCTATGATAAATTTTGACAACTGTTCCTGTAGGTTAGGGACAAACCAATGTTCCTGGATGACTGCGGTTTTGTGTTGTTTCGCTACATGGGCTGGGAAGTGCAGCTGTTGGAATGCTACTTCTAGTAGTTCTACTGGCATCACTACCTTTCCAGTTGTCTCCTGCCTCCAAATGAGATCTGTAGCTGACTGTTTACACCCTCGCTTGCCCCACAACTCTTGCTCTTCTGGTGGTGCTCTCCTCTGTAGCTCTATTAGCTGTGCTATGGGTGTGTTACTATAAGCTTATTCTAGTGGCTCTACAGTGGTTGCCTTTACAATGCATTCCGTTACTGGTTTTATATTGAAATACGAGGCTTCCTTCGCCACTGCGTCGGCTGCCGCATTTCCCAATGAGATGGCATCTGTGTTATTGGTATGGGCTTGGCATTTCACCACTGCCACTACCGATGGTTCCGATAATGCATCTATCTATTCATTCAATAGTGCAGCGTGCTGTACTGGCGAGCCATTCGCTCGTCTGAACCCCCTCCTACGCCAGCGTGATAGTCCTGAATGAACAGTGGTAGTTGCATATGCTGAATCTGAATATATTGTCACTGTGCATCCTTTGGCTGTGCGTAATGCTTCAATTAATGCAGTTAGTTCTGCCGCTTATGCGGAGTAATGGGACGGGAGGCGCTTTTGGACGATTGTTTCACAGCTGTCGCCTTCCATTCGTACTACGGCCATCCCTGCATGTTTTTCCCCTGTTTCCGGATTTATTGATGCTGACCCATCGATGAAATATGTTTCTCCTTCCTTCAGGGCGTTTTCACTGGCTTTGGGAATATCATCACCCTCCCCCTCATACGTTGCACAGTCATGTTCCTGCATGTCCTCCATTGTGCATGGCTCTGTTATGAACGTTGCTGGGTTTACAGTTTTACACCTTACTACATGTACATTGGGGCTTGAAATTATTATTTCATATGCGGTTGGTCTTTGTGTTGTCAGTGTTGATTTTGACCACTTGAGAATCGCAAATAATGAATGCTCTGCATATAGTGTTACTGAACACCCCATCACAATTGTGGCACTCTTTTCAATGGCGAAGGCCGCAGCTGCGAGGGCCTATTCGCACACAAAGTGACCTTGAATCACTGCGTCTAGTGTTCCACTGTAATAGGACAATGGCTTGTGGCCTAATGATGTTTTTTGTGTCAGCACTGCTGTCATCAATATTCCATTGCAGTGTGAGAACAGAAAAAATTCTGGCTCGCGAGGACTGGGACATCTGCAATAAAGTCTTTTAGTCGGAAGTACTGAGTCATCATGTCATGTGTCCATTTTATTGGGGTTCTATTCTTCTGTGCTTCTTTTAATGCTTGCAGTAATGGACGTGTGTATGCTGCGTAATCAAGGATCCATGCTCGGCAATAGTTACATATGGCAAGGAATTTTTGCATGTCCTTCACTGTTTTTGGTGTGATGATGTTACGTATAGCAGCTGCCCTGTCTGGGAGTATTCGTTTCCCATCTTTTGATATTAACTGTCTGAGGTATACAACTTCGGCAAGGCAGTATTGTAATTTTCCTTTATCCACGTTGTAGCTAACACATTTAATAGTGTTATGGAGTCTTCTCTGCACTTTTCTTCTGTCTTGCTGCAGACGAGTAAATCGTCTACGTATTGTATAATGGTGCTCTCTACATCTATGTTTCCAATATCTTCATGTAGTACTCTGTTAAAAATGCGGGGGCTTTCACAATACCCCTGTGGGAGTCTGCGATGCTCATATCTGTTGTTTCCCAGTGTGAATGCTGTGAGGTACTGGGATCCTGGATCAAGTGGTATAGAGAAGAAAACATTCTTTAGGTCAACCACGGTAAAACATGTAGATTCTTTGGGTATACTGCACAGTATTGATGCCAGGTTAGGCACTAACGGGAATTCCTTTTGGATGATGTCATTGAGTGGGCGGAGATCTTGGATCATCCTCCACGCCCCTCCTATCGCTTTTTTAATCGGGAAGATGGCCGTGTTACACAGAGAGTTTGATGGTACTATGATACCTTGGCTCAGGAGGGCATTTATTGTTTCCCTAATTCCTTCCTCTGCTTCTCTGGATATTGGGTATTGTTTCACTCTTGGCGGTATTGCACCTGGTTTGAGTTTTATCTTTATTGGTGTCACTTCATGTAGTAACCCTACATCATGGGGGCCTGTAGTCCACATTTCTGGTGCCACCTTTGCCATGTCTTCCTCAAATATTGTTGGTGGGGCACTAACACTAGCCATAAGTGGGTTGTGTACCTCTCTGTACTGGATCATAATGTCACACGGTATGCTTATTTCCATTATTATTTCTACATCTTCTTCGTTATCAGTGAATAATTCTTCATCAGTTATGTCTCTTAGCATTATGTTGGGATCTATGCATAACACAGTTCTCCACTCGCACCCATGCGTTTCCAAGCCTATGACCACAATACGTTTACTTGATACCTGAACTGCCTCAATGTCTATGGACATTATTGTGCCTGGCACGAGATCTACACTTGCGATTGGGCGGAATAAAAAGTCTGACGGTGTTCTCCATTCTTTTCTTGTTATTTCAGGCACTACTGGGGCTAACACCTTGATACCATAGATGAACATGTCTATGTCAATGGGTATCCCTCGCACTACAACTTCATTCATCATTGTGCTGATCATCAACATTGCTCGTACTGGGCATACTCCTGGGGTGGAACACACTATTCCCCGCTCTGTAAATGAAATGGTCATGTTCAATTTACTTAGCAAATCTCTTTCCAGCAAGTTGATTGGCACGTCTTCGTGGTACAGTAAGGGTGCGCGCACTGTTGTTCCCCCCACCGTTATATCAAGATCTTTGGTGTAAGGAACTTTTAAAATAGCCCCAGAGAACCCCTGCGTTTCCAAATTCCTGCCTGAGAGTGGAAACCGCCCTTCCTTAAGACATGATTTTTCCACTCCTGAGTCTACCATAAAGATAAACTGCTTATTTCCTATCTCTGCCCCCACTAGGGGTTCCTCTTCCGCACGTAGGGTGGTGGATAGGACTGGACACACAAGTGCTCTCTGTTGGCTGTCCTAATCTGCATACCTCTCTTGTCCTGGCACTGAAAAGACATTGGGCCCCATTACGAGTCTGGCGGTAACCGCGGCGGTAAAACCACCTGGTTCCCGCCGGACTCGTATTACCATTCCGCCTCCGTGATTCCCGGATTTACCGGGGCATTACAACCCCGGTTTTCCAGGAATCACGGAGGCGGAATGGTGTTAATCCCCATTCCCATCGAGTCCTATGGGACTCGATGGGAATGGGGATCATGGAAACACCGGCAGCATCTCGTAATGCTGCCAGTGTTTCCTCGTCCACCTGCAGGCGGGCAGTGTTAAACCCGCCAGGTCAGACCTGGCGGGAACATCACCTCCTGCCTGCAGGAGTCGGGATCAGGCGGTCCGGAAACTACGGTGGCGGCGGGTTTACCGCCACTGTTATTTCCGGACCGCCTGAGTTATAATGAGGCCCATTGTCTCCAACTACTGTTACGCCACAGAATGGTGCAGGTGCACCATTTGCAGCTGTTGCAAAACTGTTATTGCTGGCGTTCCCTACAGTGTTTTGTCTTGCCATGGGCTGTGATGCACTGTGATGTGGTTGTGGGGGCGGCTGTCTTTGTTGTACTTGCGGTTCATTATAACACTGGTCCTGTGGTCTCCCGCCTCCCATTGGTAATCCATAGGGGCTACCTGGGTGTGGGAAACCCCATACCTGTTCATTGTCCATGGGTGGTTGCCCCTGAAAGTACCCTGAAGGCTGCATTCTGCAATCTCTTGAATAATGTCCCCATCTTCCACAATTCCAACATGACCCTTGCTGTCCCCCTCTCATCCCTTGCCCACCGAATCCTCTATTTCCCATACCTCCGAACCCCCCTCTCTGGCCACGGTACCCACCTCTTCCTCTCGCCGGTCTTTCTTGCCACTGCGGTCCTCTCTGTGGCTCCTCTCCGTTCCACGATCCTTGCTCTCCTGCGGCCCACAGTGCTGCTATTCCAACTGGTCTGTTTCCCGCACTTTCATCCCCCTCATTCTCTCTGTCTGCAGTTACGCTGGCGTTTTTATGGCGGCGACCTTCACCAATTTGTTCTGCACCAGTTTCGCTTCGTCTGCCAACCTTTTTTGTGCTATCTCCTTTTCTCTCTCTTTGATCCTCCTACAGTGGTGTACAATTATACTCTGAATTTCAGGCCAACCCTTGGCTTCTATCCCAGCTATTTTATCCAAGGCCTTCTGTACCTCCTTCGGGAGCCCTTTTTTGATAATTAGAACAGGGCAGTGGATTGATTCCACGCCCTGCCAGTTTCGCTTTTCCACAAATCTTGCACTCGCAGTATGAATTGCGTAGGATCCTCGTTCTCCTCCATTGTACATTGCATCACTAAATGTAAACCTGGAATATCTGGAAATGTGCGCCGCAATACGTCCCATACATGTGCTCGAACATTGTTGAAGGGCGATCCATCGTGGCGGTCACAACTCATTGTCACTCCTGGGAATCCTGGCTTTTCCCACACAGCGTCTGCTTGATCACCGACGGCGGACACTAGCAAACTCTTTACATCACCTATCGCTAATGGTACTCCTGCCATGCTTTTCTCGAATGCATGTATCCATTTCCCTGCCCCTCCCGCAAGTGGGGGGAGGAGCTTCAACAGGTTGTTTTTGTCCATTTGGGCCTACGGAATATAATGTGGCCTACTTGCTCCTTTATGTATCAGCGGCATCTGCAACTTGTTTCCTTCCTGTCTTACTTACTGTCCCTTTCTTTACCTTACTCACCAACATGTTCCCTACCCGCTGCCTTAGTCTTCCATGCCATCGTGGGGGTGATTGTGGGTCCATGTCATTGAAATGATGTGGCAGTGGAGATCCTACAGCTGCCAATCCTTCCTCGTATTTGTCTAGATCACTCCACACCTCCTCTACTTCCTCTTCTTGTTCGCCATTCTCCTCTTGTCCTTCTCCGCGCTGGCTTTCTGGGGTGGCTGGGCGTATAATTCTCACTGGTTTATCATTCAGATGGAACAGGAACTCGCCTGATCGCCATTCTTATTCTCGTCCTTGTGATGTGGGTGTTCCTTGATACAATGCCGACTGCGGTGGCTCTGGCATAGTTGGGGCTAACTCTCCTGTTGCACTTAGTGGGGGTGTAAGATCTGCCATAGTCAAGGGTGGTACTTCCCCTCCTCCCGGAAGCATTTGGCCCCTGTCACACAGTGCTTGTAATCATGTTATCTCTATTTGTGCATGCGCTAATTGTCGGTCTAACTCTCCAGTAGCCGTGTTAAATGCACGGGAGGTGCACTCGTTGGGCCATAAAGGCCTCCCCTATCGTATGGTGGTGGCGCCGTGGCTACTGCTCCATTTGAGGGGGTGGGGGCAGTGCACGCTGGTATGTACAGAGGCTCACTGTATCCTACTGCTGGTCTTGTCATTAAGGGGTATATTTTGGTTGTGTCATTCTCATCTGTGGTCGTTGTGCACTCACCCTTCTGCGTTCCACTTACCTCTTCCTGCGCTTTCTGTTTTTCGATTGTTTTTTCTGTTCTTACCTCTGTTGTGGGGGCAATTTCCTCAACCATTCGCCAAAGGTCCAATACTTCCCTTCTGTTCTGCAACTGTTTCCCCTTATACCTCGCCAATAAGTGCGTGGACACTAAATCTAACACCCGTTTGTCCAACGACCCTCCCTCTGGCCAAATTGGTGTCACGCTGTCCCCTTTTATCTCTGTCACCCACTGATCGTGGTATTTTTGTATTCTATCACTATATAGTGGGAGGTGCTGGCAAATATGAGCTAACGGTGTTACTCCCCCATGACGATATTCCTCCCTTCGCTTGTACGTGCGCTTGCACCTGATCCTCCCTTCTAATCACACCCTCCTAACACCTGTCCTCTGGTATAGATCAACAATATGTCATGCGTTTCTCAATTATTGGCGATTATTGTGTATCAATATTCAATGTTACCTTTGTACCTATTGCATTTCTAACTTCAATAGTTCTCTTTTAGCATGTATGACCTCCTTCCAACAAATCACTTGCAATGTTTCGACATATGTGACACAAAAATGGACAAAAAGCAAAAACATATGACACATAACATGCACATGCACTACCTGCACGCTTTTACTTCTCCTTTCCTCCGTTACTGAACACTTTTCCCTTTCCCCATTTTGCCTGCTCTTCTCATTCACTCCCCACCTCTTACACCCTCTTACTCGTTCCCAAGAATTCTTGCTTGCCCGGAAAAAAAATATTCTAAATAACTACTCCGAGTCTACTCAATATACGAGACCCCTACTTTTTTTCTCTTATAGTCACTTATTTATCTGCACTGGACGAGACAATGCTACGTGGCGCCGCCTTCTACCCCGTTCGGGCTAGGATACCTCTTCTCTTCTTCTTCTCACTTTTTCACAAAACCTAATGGCCATATAAAGGACAGATCAGAAAAGCTTCAACATCACGCACACAGTCCCTATTCTCAGCTTTAACCCGCTTTCACCTGTTCCCTTGTTCCCTTACTTTCCCCCTTACCTTTCCTTGGAAACCTTCGCAACCGGCACTCACGTGTTCGGTCAGGTAATCCGAGGGTCATCGTTCTTGGTCTGACCCCAGTCAGGTCCGCACCCCAACCAAGCCGTGGCCCACCTCGGCGAGCAGCTTTTCAGTCGAGTATTCGTCAACCGGGAACCCTTGAACCTTTCTTGTAGTGCGCACAGGCTGGTTGGCCGCAGAGGCGATGGTTTTGCTGGGGGGCGTCCCTGATCTCGCCGCACGGTGTGGGCCTCGAGGCACCTCTCCAAATCACGTCGGGGTCACCAAATGTTTGTGACCTCCCCGACTTATACGTGCAAAAGAATAAAACAGACACACCCCAGACGGGAATAAGGCACAGAGAGCAGGCTGTGAGAGTTCAAGGCAAGGTTTATCTAATGAATGGCATTCAAAAGATTTCTAAGAGCGCTCTGACACAAGTTATCATTACATTACATTTTATAGGGTAAATGACGCAACTAACATAGGATACTACGTTGGTCCCGGATTGGTCAACCCGCGCGATGCCTCAGGTGTGGGTGGCATCTCTTGCTCCGGGTTGGTCAGTTGGTCCGAGGGAGGTTTTGACGTCAGTCATCTGTGCTCCGAATGGGTGAAGGTCAGGTCGCTGGGAGGCAGGGTGGTCACTATCTAAGCTAACATATTATATTCTCAAAAATGCATGCACTAACTAACAATTGTTCAAAGTCTTTCAGTAGTTTATCATGTCTCTATAAAAGTCACACACGCGTTTATTGTAGCATATGTCATTTTAATGTGGTATTTTATATGTTTAGCTATTGTATTGAGTTATATAACATTTGTGCTGTGGGTTTTCAATGTACTTTTATTGGCATTGCCCAAAATAAACTTTTATCTATCTATCTATATTGGTAATCACATCAAGTACAAAATCCGAACAACTTTGGGAAAAGAGTCCAAACACACTTGCAGATATATTGACGCCTGCTAGCAATCGTGTTTGTTGAGGTTTACACATTTCAGGTGGTAGTACACACATCCAATGTTATTCAAAAGGGTAGTAGTCTAAGGCTGTGAGCTGTTCCCTACTCAGATAGTCCAACTCAGTGTATACAGTTGATAAGTCGACAATGGGTAGTCTGTGGGAAACACAGCTGTAAGACTAGGGACGTCATTTGGGCGTTGCCATGGGTCGCACCTGTATACAGAACCACAGCCCAAGTTTGGGCTAGATGACCAAGTTTAGAGTGCTCCACACGGCTGCAATTGGACGAAAGAGTATCAAAATGGCTTAGTGGATATCCCTCAATTAAATATTTCAATGCAGGTAAGGGAGGTTTGGCACAAAACTAGATTTAACTGGTACTTGGCAGGATGTCCCCGAATCATTCAAGTCTATGCTGGAGGGGCGGCGGAGAAATAGGGGGGTGATGCATATTTGGTAGTTTTGCACAAAGCTCTCAGGATTAGGAAAAGAAGTCTTAGCAGCAGTTAAGGAAATAATGGATTTCCCGTAAAAATGGAACCAAACACTTTTCAACTGGGTCTTATACCCGATATGTTAGAGGATCACGGAATTTGAATATGGAAGGTTCTCCATTTGTTAAACTGACTATTTCTCAAATGTGGATCCAAAAACTGTGGGCTATCTCAGCGATGGAACAAGTTACAATTCTCTTCGCTCGGCACACAATCAGATCACGTGTATGTGGAAACCGATTTTGAATTTCTCAAGGTAGACAAGATTTAGATCTTTTCTCCCCAACAGTCCCTAAAGAGTCTTGAACCTGAATGGGTAGAACTTGGGTCTATTTTAGTGAGCTATGGGAACAATCTGCAGGGTATACACCTGTGTATAGGCACGTTATAAATGCCATTTCATATCATATACGTATCCTTATTCCTTTATGAATGTCTGCTCGGATATGGTGATGTATTTCCAGCGTGGAGCGTGGCGGAGTTGAGAAGGCAAAACGTTTTTGGGATATGGGGTTTATTTATTCTGTCCATGTGGTAATAAATTAATAAAGAGATTTATAAAAAAAGAAAAGGATCATGTAGGAGATGTTTAGTTTATGACTTTAGTCTGACCGTTTACTTTGAAGATGTGGCCGAAAAAGCCTGGATGGTCTCAGAAAGGTGTATAATTTGCATTTTACTGTGATGCTGAATGCTATGAAATGCACAGGCCCCCTTGATTAATAAAAGAAAGCCACACTCTTAAGGAAGGACTTGGTAGCAGAAGAAATGTTGAGTAGCCCAACACTAATGCATGTACCTGGGTTTTGGGAGAACAATTCAGCATGACGGCTCTTAAGCAGTTTGACATACAAAATTGAAAACTTGCACAAAAACTCAGTTGCCTCCATTACAAAGTGGTAGCAACATATGGGGGCAGAAGTGGGGTGTCAGAAATACCCTATCATGCATTTCACACTCTCCGACCGATCCCTGATCGGAAAAGACTGAGAAGAAAGCAAGGGTATTTCCTTGAATTGTTGTGCACACCCCATTTGTGAGTGTGGGGGCACACAACTATGTGAAAACAGCCCCCCTCTTTCCCCACACTCTGTCACCCCGATTTCCATGATTGTGTACCAGGGTTAAAAAGGGCATTTGATAATCATCGTATGGGATGCGGTCAGTCAGATTTCATTTTGCAAATACCACACAGGCGCTTATTTTGCTCCATTTCGCAATTCGGCTGCGGGGAGCCATTAGGTGTAGGCTTGCACGTAGATGGCTGCCTGCCACCAAATTCTGGTCATTTGCATGGCAGAGTGCAGATATCCAGGGGAAGGCAGCGTACATGAGAGTGTGCCGCCATTCGCCCTGCAAACTTGCAATCGGCCGGCAGCGTTCAATTGTAATTGTAAATGCTGGATCCCGGCAATTGCACCGGCATGAAAACGCATGCCAGTGCAAATGCTGGGGCAGAAGATCACCTTACCTTTAGAAAATGGGTGAAAGCCTGGCTATTCAATTCATTAAGACAAGCATGAAAACGTGCACCTCCGACAAACCGTACCAGTGCCAAAGGCAAACATGGGACAGTACGGATCCAGGAACCGACAGTAACAACCAGACACTACTAAGTACTAACCACCCCCTGTTCCTCTCCAGCATATAGCCCACGCACTAACGGACTAGCCACACTACACACAAAACACACAAGCCACCCATCCGACACAAAAACAAACAGCCGCGAACAGCAAACAACACAGACACTGTATGGTACCTCCCTGGACTCAACAAGCCCAGTGCACTCAATCAAAGCACTCCCAGGAAGCACTCACGCACAGATGTCAGTTTCTCCTGGTTCTGCAAGCAACAACAGAAGAACCCAACCTCTATCCATACCTCTTTCCTCACCCACCCACCCCACCCACTTTCTTACAGAGCCACGTGAGCGCCTGGAGACCATGCACATGGTAGCGGTGCGTGGTATACATCAACATAACATAAACCGAAACTCTTGTGAATCATCTCCAAACAGTGCAGTGGCAATGCACACAGTGATAGCGTCTGTGTTTGCCTACAAATCTCCAGTGAAATGTTGCCTCGATGGGCGGCATGAGCGGGCATTGACGTTGGCAGATGTTCAAGAACAACGTTCATTTTCTTCTGCAGACTTCATTATACTGAAATAGTTTTCATGGACACAATTAAAAAGCTAGCGTTTGAAATTCAAAACACTTAAAAACAATTTAAAAATGAGAATGCACCAGAGAGCTCGTGAATTGCTACTGTTAGTGCACCCTTGCTCTAACTCTGGTCTTAGTACATCTTCCACTCCTGCCGCCAGCAGGGAAAGGCCGTGAAGAAGGGAGGGCAGGGAGAGCAGGGCCTCCTTTGTGCTTGGCTGCCTGATGGTTTATCCGTAAAGCCTTGGATGGTATGTTGGCGCAGCCGCCAGCAGGGAAAGGCCGCGAAGAAGGGAGGGCAGGGGGAGCAGGGCCTCCTTCGTGCTTGGCTGGGAAAGGCCGCGAAGAAGGGAGGGCAGGGAGAGCAGGGCCTCCTTCGTGCTTGGCTGGGAAAGGCCGCGAAGAAGGGAGGGCAGGGAGAGCAGGGCCTCCTTCGTGCTTGGCTGCCTGGTGGTTTATCCGCAAAGCCTTGGATGGTATGTTGGCGGAGCCGCCAGCAGGGAAAGGCCGTGAAGAAGGGAGGGCAGGGAGAGCAGGGCCTCCTTCGTGCTTGGCTGCCTGATGGTTTATCCGCAAAGCCTTGGATGGTATGTTGGCGCTGCCGCCAGCAGGGAAAGGCCGCGAAGAAGGGAGGGCAGGGAGAGCAGGGCCTCCTTCGTGCTTGGCTGCCTGATGGTTTATCCGCAAAGCCTTGGATGGTATGTTGGCGCAGCCGCCAGCAGGGAAAGGCCGCGAAGAAGGGAGGGCAGGGAGAGCAGGGCCTCCTTCGTGCTTGGCTGCCTCTGGTTTGGCTCTACTGTCTGTCACACATAAACGACCTGTTCCACTGTGCGGGGCGCTGCTTGGATGTGACGAGGGTACCAAGGAATGTTGGAGCACACCATGAAAGGTCTAAGATTTAAACATATATTCATCAGGATTGGGCCCGCTATTTAACTGCGGCTTCCACTTTGGTACACGTCCTCTTCTCTGCCTTTTCTTTGTCTTTCTCTCTCTCACACACACTTTTTTGTCTCGTTTGTCTGTTCTTTCTCTCTTCTCTCCTTCGTTCTCCCTCCCCCTCTCATATTACCTCTCCCTTTTCTTTCTGTATCTCTCTCTCTCCCCCATTTTGACTCTTTCTGTTTCCCTCTCTGTTCTCTATCTCTATTGTCTCTCTGTTCTCACCTCTCTCTCCCTCTCTGTTCTCTCATTCTCGTTCATTCCCTCTCTCTCTCTCTCTCTCTCTCTCCCTTTGTCCCTCTCTTTCTCTCTCTATTCTTTCTCTCTGTTCTCTCAGTCTCGCCCTTTCCCCCCCCCTCTCTCTCTCTCTCCCTTTGTCCCTCTCTTTCTCTCTCTCTGGTCTCTCATTCTCGCTCCCTCCCTCTCTCTCTCTCTCTCTCTCTCTCTTTCTCTCTCTCTCTCCCTTGTCCCTCTCTTTCTCTCTCTATTCTTTCACTCTCTCTCTGTTCTCTCATTCTCGCTCTCTCTCTCCCTCTCTCTCGCTTCATTCAAAAATCAAAGACATCATTTGAAAATGCACACAAGAGCGCCTGGAGGAACCCAGGACCCAATGAAGCTCGCACGGTTCTTAGGAGGCTAAGACCCCCGATATGCCGAGCCGTTCAGAAAGCACCCACATCAGACCCGCCTCTCCTAATCACCCGACTACATTGCAATGCCACACCGGATCTAATGGATAATAGTATGTATTCATGGGCGTAGCACGGGGGTTAGGGGGAATAAATCCTCCAAAAAACTTTAAGTGGGGGTATAATGGCATATGTCCCCCCAAATCTCTCTTTGTGCACAGATAGTGCACTGCCACTGTCTGCTGCTGCTGCACATAATTCCTGGCACAGCCAGGAATGGCTGCCAGTGGCGGGCACAGGGCCGTCACGCACTTGGGGGCGGGCCGGTGCCTCGCAGCGCATTCAACGACAGACCGTCATTCCACACCTATAGAAGCCCAGAGAACGCGGTCTCATGGAGCGCTGGTAATGCTTAGCGAGCTTAGCCGCTATTGGACAGTGGCCCATCTTTTGGCTTGACTGCTTTATATCCCTGATAACTAGGGCGGTAGCAAGTCAAAGACTCTGAGAGCTTCTATATTGTGACTGAGGCGACACATAACACACACAAAAACACACACACATACACACGGGCGCGCTGTGGGAGTTAGACTCGCAGGATGGCGTAGATTTTTACTAATCGATTACGGAACATCATTTTCAGAACACACAGCGTCTCCTATTAAGCAAAAGAACCAAAAGAAAGTACCTGCTGCTGGCCTTCCACACCACGCGCAGAATGAGTGTTGCCGACCTTCCAAAACTCTAACAGGGTGGGATGTAATCTTGTCTACCTTCCAAACAACACTCAGGTTTAAGGCGCATTTTTCCTCTTATCAAGCACACTTGAAATGGGTAAAATATAAACATTCCATCTTCAAATGCATTATAACATGGAAAAATGATATGCTCTGCATGAACCCACAATAACACGGAAGAGTGATATGTACAGCATGAAACCACTACAAACGAGCATTGATAAAGCCAACAGATTTGGCTTTTGTGTAGCCATGGGATAGGCATTTGGCATGCACTGCCTGAATGGTGATATTTAACCATGATGCGACATCGGCTGCAAAATGGTGTGAACACCTGGGCAAATGATAGCAGTGCTAGGCAAACGCTTATGATACCCATTCACAATCCATCCAAACCTGTTGTCTTTGAGAATGCTTGCTTTTATTGAGCACAGACCATGCTTCGGCAAGCAACAAAGCGCTTTACAAGTCTTAGGAGAAAGTACACACTGAGGAAAGCAGAGATTCAACAGACCGGGGAGCGAAGAATGGGGGTGGGGGAGGTTAGGCAGTTTAGCAGCAATGGAAATGCAAGCAAACGGGGGAGGAGAAAGGAGGGAGCAGATCCCCGAATCATCTCAGGATAGGTGGGGAGGTGAGCCAATAACTTTCAGAAGACTGCTTAGAAATAACACTGTGGGGCCCTCTACTGCACACAGTTTGATGTTACTGTTTGATAGAGATTGCTCAAAGATTGCTCATGAGGATGTGTTTTGGTTGGGAAGATGCAGGGAGTGGGTTGGTATGGCGATAGGGATTATTAGCATGGGGTAGTCAATGGGTGAGTCAATAAACAAACAACACCTACAAGATGTGTGCCTCTCCTGGTATCCTATATCTTTCTTATATGTAATCCAGTGTAATAGTTTTGGCTCATAGCTGGCGCTTAGGCACCACCTAATAACCAAAACTAATAAGGGGTGCCCCCTACCACTCTGAAACAGAGGGAAGAATCCACACATTGCATTGAGAACACTGATATTGAAATTAGCCATAGCCTTCCACCTTTGCAGCAAATCTGAAAATGTAAAATGTGCCTACTTCAAACCTCCCAGGCATCTCACTCTTTGATCCACTCTGAGAACAATCAAACATGTACTGGCATAAGAATAAATATATTGACAGCCCAATACCTCTGAAAGACTTATAAGGCTTTTGCAGATTCTGTCAGTGGTTATTCAGAGCCTGGTGTGAGACTGGCAGAGTCTATCCCAACCCTGCTGACCTCTCAGAGGAACAGACCCTTTGAGAAATGCCCTAATATGTCCAGCGGTGGGAAAGCCAGCTTGCCCCCACACTGGGCTCCACAGTGCAGAAAACGTCCCGTGGCCATGTTAATCCCTACGGCAATTCCCACCCAGTTATTGCCTACCCCCCACCCAAAACACCTCCCCATTGGAACTCTTTGCGCTAACTTCAATCAAGCCTTACCATTAAACTTTGCCCTCAAAGTGTCTGCAAGTGATTTCTCAAATGAGTCTTCTGAGAGATAATGACTAATTGAAGTTGTAAACACGCTACTGCTGTAATAAAAATGTCTTGACCAGGTCTGCCTTCAGCCACTCAATTTTAAAGCACCACATGTTGTTCACTGCTAAAAACAAGCAACGGCAAAGCCAACAGTTTTGGCTTGTGCATAAGTATTGGGCATTTGCAGGCACTACTCTTAGATGCTCTGGTACTCAAACCATTTTGCACCTGCTACCCTCAACAGCCAGTTAATACCAATAAAGCAATGCCTTTCCCATGCCTACACAAACGCCCAAACTGTTAGCATTGCCAATGCTTGTTTTGCTTTGCCCTTGATTTACAGGACCATGCTTCAAGGGCAAAGCAAATATACTACTTGGCTAAACTGAACCACATTGAATATAGGCCGGTCTAGTCAGTAATAACATAGTCAGCCTGAACATACTTTCTTTACTGGATGGGATTCCTTATATGGTAATAATGGCATATATTGGTGAAGCCTGAATGGACATACATGGGAACAACCAGCACAAATATATTTTTATATTAGCATACGTTGTGTGCAAAAACGGCATGACATGTATTGGAAAAAGTTCCTGTGCATGGTTGGTGACTTGCAACTATTGGGTTTTTTCATGTGCTTCCGTACAAAACCAATTGCAAACTGTATGGATTTCTACCCAATTTTGCAAAGAAAGTGCCGTAAAATGCATCATTTTAACCCGATGTTTCAAACATTTTCTTGGGAGTGAGACACCCCTCAAACTCCTCTTGTTTGGTTTGGTCTACCTCACTGTGCTTTGTCGATCCCGCATAATTGATGCAAACATTTAAGCCTTTTCAGGTCAGAAATTCACCAGCCCCCACTTTACATCATCTATCTGTCACTGTTTATGATGTGTGTTTTAATGTGCACACAGGGGAAGGATGCTCCTTAATGCTGGTATAACGCACCACACGCCGTCATACCATCCTATATATCTTTATGCATATGATACAAAAGTTAGTCTGGCATAAACCTTTCTTCAGTACAGAAATGTAACTTTGCTGTAGTTGATTTGCAGTTGTAATAATTACCCATATTTGGGTTCCTCCACATAAACTGAAGGGGAGATTTCTTGCGTCTCCTGTTTGCGCTGGTGCCACCGCTGGCCCAGTGCAAATAATGGTAAGGGGGCCTCACCACACCTTGTGACAGCCCTTGCCGGGCAGTTGTTTGCAACTTCACTTGCATGAAAAGACGAAAGTTCTGCTTGTGGCATGCCACGGCCCGAGCCACGCACCTGTGCATATGACTCCAGGCACTGCCGGGCGAGAAACAAACTGCACGTGCCCCTGCGCAGTGCACTGCTGCGCAGCCTCTGGAGTACAGTCACAGTGCTGCTGACTACTGCCGTCGAAGCAAGCACGGAGCATGAGCGAGCAGGCTGACTGAGGCAGCGATAATGCGTTTTGAGTCTCAGGCTGGCAGGGACGGTCACATCCTATTTGTTTTTGCAGCAGCGACCATCGAAATTCAGGTGGTTGCAGTCTCACTTGCTGCTTGCTGGGCTGTCTGGTTTGGGCGGAGGTAGCCCTGCAGCGGGGATTCTGGTGTATACAGAGGTATCCCTGCGGCAGGGGTTCTGGTGTGGGCAGGGGTATGCCTGTAGCAGGGATTGGGGTGTGGGCAGAGGTCAGTGGTTGTTCATTGGATAGGTGGACAAGTGTTTAATTTGGATCCACCTTTACCAATATAGAAACTGCTTTTTATTTCTTCCACATTTGCGTATGTGTCTCCCCGCCTTCTCTGTCCCAGTTTTCTTCTATCCTGCCTCTTGTTCTCACGCCCCTCTTCTTATGTGTGGGGTGATGGGTCAGGTCGGCTGCCTGAAAGGAAAACAGTCGTACCTGTACCGTAACCCACTCTGGCCCCATGCCACATAAGGGACCGGGTCACGGTGACCCAGTCACCCTGCAGCTACCCTGAAACGCAATAGGGGAACTGCAGCACAATGCGGACATTAGGGGAGGTGTGGTATTCGGATGATTACTGAAAAGCTTAGCACTGGCCTCAGGCTTAAGAGGTGCTCTGTGTGTCTTTTCAACACCCGTGAAACTGCCAAGGCAAAGAGGCCAGCCAGTAATCTCACAGCAGCACACTGGTTTGCACCCCTTACATTCTTTAGTGAGCATGTGCACCACCTGTCAAAAGGCTGCCGCCAGCCCCTAACTGATGTGCGTGCAAAAAGGGGACCTAGAAAATGTCCAGGCTTCGAAGACTCTGAACCACCCATGTTTATTGTTCTAACCATTAATGGTCAACAATGGGATCGCCAATGGTGGAAATTTGAGAGAGATTTGGAGGTTACCTACCTTTGTAATCAAGTTACATTGGTGGAAGTTAACTTGTAGCTGGAGGGATATTGAAAACAATACATTTCAGGACTATAAACTCTTTTAAAGTATCTTAAATGGGGAAAGTGAACAGAGGCACGTGTGTTCTGCAACCTGGCAGAACTGCCACCCTTAATCCGAAGTTTACCGCGCTACACAGGACAATGTTTCACTGTAGCATGTAAGCTTTTCCAGGCTATGCCACACTTTCTCGACAGTAGCAAGGAATTGCTCTGTGACAGTGGCACTAAACCATTCCTTGACTGAATGGAAGATTCTAGGAGTGCCCTCGCAATGCTACCTACATCCAGTCCAGACTGAGCCAATCCTTAGAACGCTGGAATTCCTCTGCTTTTGGGGTTCAGTTTGTCACCTCTGCTGAAAGAATATGTGTTTGCTTGAAAGCAATAGTTCATTAATTAAACGCTCCTATTTCCTGTAATGACATGAAGCAGCTTCAGGTGCTCTCATTGTAGCCTCTTTCACAAGCACAGTTTTCACCTAAGCGCCTAGATGTGGTGAAGTCACCTCTGGGGGCTACATAGACAGGTCCTCATGCTGTGTAACATTCACTCTCTGTGGATTACCCTGCATTCCTGTTGAGGCTCTCCCTTTGTATTCCTATATTACCTCTCACAGTTTTGGGTGTTCATGCAGACTGGACTAAACAAGGCAGGACAGATCTGCCCCCCCCCTCCAACTCCCCTAATGTGCTCTAGCTCTCTCTGCCAGATTCTCTGCCACCATTCGAATTTGCTTGCCAATATTAAAGCAGATAGTGGGGTGATCGTGCATTTCAGGCGGTCGGAACTCTGCTACGATATACGAAAGTATTGTATAGTGTATGTTTCTTGACCTTGATTCGAGCTTCAGCTTCGTTCCTGTATGTGGTCATGGCTCTCCTCGGTCGGTGACTGCAATATACTTTATCCCATGTGCAATTCACATGTGCTCTGATTAAAAATATACCGCTGTTGCAAACGTGATTAGTCTTTGGCACTCGAAACACCTGTGTTTCTGCTGTGGTTATTTTCATGTTAAAACTCTCATTTGACTGTCTTTTGTATCGCGTGCATCTGAAATTGCAGAGATGAGCTGGGTGTCTGCCTTCAGCCACCTTGCCAATGTTCACATTACACATTAGACTCAATCATGTTTGTGTGTGCAATATACACAAAGATATAATGGATCTGGTTGACATACAAACAATAGCAACAGAATTTAACTTGTGTACAGAGCGCGCAAAAGAAATGTGTTTTCTTTAACAAATGTGCGTGATCATCGCTCATGACAAATAAATCGCCAGTTCATTTTACTTTGTGGTTTGTGTCTGTAGCAAGGTCCCCAAGGTGTCCCCGGTCCCCCCCCCCAGATTTTATGTGTCTCCTACGCCCCTGTATTTCCTGATGCCAAAAAGCTCCTCCCACATATTGTGTGACTAGTTTCATTTACTAGTCTTACTCCAGCCCTAGAAAATGTGGGTAAAGTAGGACTTATCTAGTATCTTACAGAGGAGCATCATACCTGGGGCCCATATGGCACCACAAAACACACCTGTACAATACACCTAGAACCTCACCAGCACATATACACACAGACACACAGACACACACACACACACACACACACACAGTCAGTGGGTGCTCCCATATCTGCACTCATCACCCCTCACCTTCTCTATGGGAAAGGGGTGACTTAGATGTTCTTGGTTTCCTCTCCTCCGAATATAATTCCCTGGTTCCATGCCCCATGTATAGTTTCTATTAGTGCTCTCCTGAAATTCCTGGTCTTAATCTTGTTCCTTTCCCCTTCCAGTGTCCCCTTCTTCCTCAGGCTCCCTGTTTTTCCCCATCTTGGAGTACTCTTACCTTTTGATAGGCAGGAATCACCTCCCTGGCTGATGTTGGGCTGGGAAGCGCGAGACCCCCCACCCTGCTTTTCCTCCTGCGAGCCCTATATCACATAGCGTGTGGTGGCATCTGTCCAGCATGGTGCACCCTGCCCCATCACTCACCTCAATACATGCAACTTTGATACTGTGATTGCGTCATACGTGTGAAAGGCTAGATAATAACGAAGCACTTCAGTCGCCCATTTGATAGCCAAGCACTCGTATTTAATGGTGGAATCACAAGTCTCTCTTGGGCAATGGTGCACAACATGCGTCCCGTAGGCCAGAGGTGGCCCTTCAGGACATCATTTATGGTTTTCCAAGTTACCTGAGATTAATGATGAAGTGTTGCCTGGCCTGAAGTCAGTTTTTGTCTTTGTATCCTGATACCTGCAGTTTTACTTATATTTAAAACATGATTTTAGTCTTATAATACAAATAAATCAAAGTGGCAATGTCATTACAAGGCAATGTATTACACAGGTTACTGTTACAACATAGAGCAATACATGAAAATGACAACACACCACTCATGATTGATTTTTG
This sequence comes from Ambystoma mexicanum, assembly GCF_040938575.1. Taxonomy (NCBI): domain Eukaryota; kingdom Metazoa; phylum Chordata; class Amphibia; order Caudata; family Ambystomatidae; genus Ambystoma; species Ambystoma mexicanum. The sequence goes on along the minus strand of NC_090932.1, from coordinate 1,496,791,332 downwards.
ATTCTTACTCAAATTCACACACCGACACCCCTACTAACCACTCATCCCCATACGCTGTCCGGCCACTGTATGAGACTAGTGTGGTACATTCAGCCCGCCAGGGAAAGAAATTGTGCACCGCCGCTTTAGGGCGCTCTAGGGAATATCACTGAACTGATGTAAAGCATCGGCCTCTCTTCTCCGTCTCAAACTTGTAAAGGGACTGAACCCACACCTAGTCTGGAAGCTTCAGTCTGTGAAAAAAATGGTTGCTAGAAATAAGGGATAACCAAGAGCAGCATATTTATGTATTTACTTATTTATGTATTGTTGATTTGTAAGGCATTTCCTTGAATACAATCTCTTTGAGGTGTCCATGATATAATATGTTCTGTAGGTCTTAAAAGACATTATTATTATTATTATTATTATTATTATTATTATTATTATTATTATTATTATTATTATTAGGGTGCTTATTGAGCACAGGCCTAACTTTGGAAAGCAATGAAGCACACTACAATAATAGGGGGAAAAACATAGGTTAGGGAGCAGAGAAAAAAGGGAGTGGGGATCTAACAAGGGAGAGAGAGCAATTGTCCGAAATGGATCTTCAAGTAACCAGGGGAAGAAACAGTGGGGATCAGATCACCCAGTCTCAAGTATGGTGGGCAGTGGACGGTGAATGGACCTAGGTGTTAGGGGGGAGCCAGCCCTTGAGGAGGTTGGTCTTGGGCTCCTAAAATTACAATTGAAACCTCTTTCCTCCCATTAAAATACTCAACTTATCAGCTTGAGTATTTTCATGCCAATGAGGTGACTTGAGCCAGCACGTTTGCAATTGGTGAACATATGCTCTAACCTTTAAGCAATTAGTTCTCTTAAGGTAATTTCATTCCACATCAATATGTCAGGTCAATTATTGGTCAACATTTCCATAACAAGGCTTGCCCTGGTAAACATTTCTGGAATGAAAAAGGAATAGTACCTGATTAGGCTGTAGCTTGGTTACCTGCAGATTAATCATATAGGTTCACACATAATTGCCAACGCAGCGCATGATAGCACCCTATTAGGCTCAGATCTTGGATACCTGTGGTTTAATTATATACTTTCATACATAGTAGCCAAGGTAATCTACAGGTAGGGTTGTTAAGACTCACTCGGCTGGGTTTGCAGGGGAGACCTGCTTATCGAATAGTGCTGCAAATGGGTTTCATATGCTTCATGTGGGACTATTTATAAAACTGCCACCCAGCTATGCTCCCACATAAACTATATGGTCTTGTAAGAGATGTCCACAGACCCAGGCGGAGCCCAGTGCGACTGCAGCGCAAGTGAGGGAGCTGCTGATCAACAGCTTCTTCACATGAGCATGCATGCAGCTTGAGAAGAACAGTGACTGCACACGAGACGGTATCTGTGATGAAATGCACTCCCTGCACACTGCCTGAGACACCCATGGAAATACACATGCGGGCATTTCAACACATAGAAAACATGCACAACTCCACACCCACAGCCTCACATATCATGAAAAAGCAATGGCTACATGCATAACTATATCTTCATATAGCGATTATAGTACCGCTCCCCAAGCCCAATAAACCAGGGCATAGTTGTGGCTCCTACAGGCCCTTATCGATGCTGAACCAGGACAGTAAGATATTGACAGCCGTCTTAGCGAACAGATTGCGGAGAGTGATTGGCAAATTAATTCATCCAGATCAAACGGGCTATGTCCCGAGTAGGAACATAACTCACAACCACAGGAGACTCCATCAGGTGGTTGAATGGGGGTGTAGCAGCGAAGGCGAAATGGCGATTGTGTCACTAGACGCAGTTTAAGCTTTCAACTCGGTTAAGTGGCCATGGCTGTTGGCGGCACTAGGGGGATATGGAGTAGGGCCGGGTTATATTAAATGGGCTAAGATGCTATACAGTGAACCGTTGGCCAGAGTTCGAACGGGATCAGTAATATCTGAGACATGGCAACTTAGCAGAGGCACTAGACAGGGGTACCCCTGGTCCCCAATGCTTCACATTCTAGCCCTGGAGCCCCTAGCATTATACTTCAGGCAACAATATGATACGATAGGTATTGAGGTGGGAGGAGAGCGACACTTAATATCCTTGTATGCAGATGATTTGTTATTATATCTAAAATACCCGGAAGAAAATCTCCAATACATTTTGGAAGTGATGGAGAGGTATGCCAGGCTGTCGGGCATAGCGGTGAACCCCCAAAAATCCAGCATATTCCCGCTAGGTGGCTATGTGGGAACCCCTGTAGAAAGGTTGCCGGTGCTACAAATACCATGGGCGGTGAGTTCTTTCCGTTACCTTGGGATAGACGTGTACCACACGGCAGAAGAGGAACATAAGTGTAACACTGAGATAGCCATTGAGAAAATCAGAAAATGTATGAGGTTTTGGGAGAAGTTGCCCCTAGCAATGATGGGACGAGGAGCAATGCTTAAAATGGTGGTCCTACCTAGGCTTTTACATTACTTTAGTAATATTCCATATATGATACCTAAGAAGTTCTTTGTTAAGCTGAACAGTATGTGTAGAGACTTCCTGTGGCATGGCACCTGGAACAGAGTGGCGTTATGGAAGTTGCAGAACTTCTATGAAAAAGGTGGTATTAAACTACCTAATTTTGAGGCTTATTATGTAGCGGGTCAACTGCAATATGTGGCCAAGTGGCTCTCTGATGAAGAGACCCCTGAACATAGGTTGTTTGGGCAGGATTGTACTCCATTTTACTTAAGGGAAATGATCTGGTTGCCCGAGTCAGAAATGAAAGAGCGCCCTGGGATGATGATATCTGGGTGGAAAATGTGGCGTAGAGCTTGCCGGATGATGGGAGACCCTGTCCCATGCTCCCCGCAGATACTGTTGGTTGCACTGGCGGGGGAGGATAAGCAGTTGAGGGTGATTATCAGGGCCTACTGGGAATCAGTGGGGCTGGTTACGTTAGGGGACATTTAGCAAGAAGGGACCATAAGGGATTTTGGAGAACTTGGGGAAGCAGTGGGATTACATACAGGTCAATATGTTACGTATCACAGAATGGTGCAGAAGATTTGTAAAACGTGGCCTGAAACAATTTTGACAGAGGAATCAGATGCTATTATTGGGGCAATATATGACATATCGGAGGGGGGGCATGGGATCTCTAGATTATATGAGATGGTGATGTCTAGGGTCGGGAAGGAATTAGTACATTTAAGATCGGAATGGGAAGCGGAAGCGGGAGCCCCTATAGAGGATGGGATGTGGGAACGTGCCTTGGGATACCACAAGAAAGTGTCAAGAAATGCCAGATTAAAACAAATACAGTTATATATAACACACAGGGCATACATGACCCCACTGAGGATATCTAAGTTTAAAAACGTTTGGCACCAGGCGTGTCCTAAGTGCCATGAGGTGAACGCCGACATGATACACATGTTTTGGGCATGCCCGGTAATTGAATGCTTCTGGGGTGAAGTAGCACAAAAACTAGAGGAGAAAGGGGTCACGCTCGTCATAGATACAGTCTGGGCCTGCTTGCTGGGTGGTTTCCCCAGATCACCGAAATTTAAACATGTCGGTAAATTGAAAGATTTGGCATATGTGCTTGCCAAACGAAGCATAGCCATGGGGTGGAAGAAGTGTCACAAACCACGGGTGGAGGTGTGGTGGAAAGAATTACAGAAATGGGCGGAGGCTGAAACGATGGTATGGCAGGAGACGAGCAGCATGAGTGGGGAGAAGGAAATGGGCTCTCTGATGGCATGGAAATCATTGATAGCGGAAATGTTCGGAGTAGTATCGGATCCAACGGAATCCGAGGGCAGCGAAACTCTGCCACACGAAGCAGATACTGAATGCGAAGAACAAACAGGCTCATAAAGGGGGGTGGGATTGGGAGAGCAGTGACTAAAAACTAAATGTGTTTATTGGAATTGTTATAAATTGCACTGCAAGTTTGGTTTGTATTGTTGTTTGGTTTGAATAAAATTAATAAAAACATTTAAAAAAAAAACTATATCTTCATATCTTCATGCCAATCAACAATCTCTAGAATGCTTTAGTTCCCCCATGGACCTGAAATAATAGCACCACACAATGGGAAATACGTTGTGGGTGGACAAAGCGGTCATCTGCTTGTTGCGAGGATGTAACAGTGCTTGCCAGTATACTTTTATGAGCCCAGGGGGTTGATACACATGACTTCCTGCAGCCCTTCTTCCAGTTTGTCAGTGCAGGGCATGGGGTATGCATTAAATTCAGAGATGTGGTTAACCTTCTGACATCTATGCAGACTCTCCAAGACCCACTGGGTTTAGGTTCCAATCCTTTTGGAGAGGCTTGTTGTCAGGATTAATCAGGTGAGTACAAAGGCAGCGAATATGGCAAGGGAAATGTGCACAAAATCGCACAGTGAATAACCTTGAATCAAACAACGTGCACACAAGAACCACGACTCATATATACTAAAACCCAGGAGTGCAGATAGAGTGAAACAAAAATACCAATATATGAAAAGGGATGTGGGGTAAGCACTTAGAACCTCCTTATGACTGAAAGGAAAGTCGGCAAACTCCTTACCCACTATGCTATTACAGATACTGACAGCGCTAAGCCCACGTAGAGGGCAAGCAAGGACAGGATCTGTGTGCTGACACTCTGGATGATACTGAAAAAGGAACTTAGAAACAGTACTCACGAGAACCGGAAAGACCACTTGAATGTCAGTAAGCCCACAAACCCAGTTGAACAAACAGGGACCCAGAAGGCTATAACAGCAATGGGTGGAGGATAACTAAATACCTAAGGCCTAAGTCAAGGAGCAAGTAGGAATTGTGATTAAAGAAATAGTGAGGAAAACAAAAGGAATTCACACAGGGACTAGTTACAACAGCACCCCACACCTAAATAATCAAATGGGAAATAAATGCAGAAGTGAAATGGAAAACATGGAATGGATCCCAATAGAAAGTAAGGATCAGGAGCAGGGAAAATGATATCACAAAAGGAAACCTTTCCCACCCATCCAAGGAGAAAAGGCAGGAAGCTAAATCTAAAAAAGGAAACACTAATGCATCAAGTTTTTCAGTAGCAAAGGACAGCATCAAAGAAACAGAAAACACAGGCAAATTGGGCTGCATCAAAGGGTAAAGCACAGAGAAAGGCTGCCTGCAGACAGAGGAAGACAGAAAGGGAAATCCAGAAAGCAGAAATCAATTAAGCACATGATTCCGAAATCCAGGGCGGAGGAACAAGAAACAGGAACTAGGAACTAGGCACAAAAGCTAGGAACAAGGGACTAGTCACAACAAGAACACTGCAACGATGACCAGCGCTGGACTGAAGCAAACTGAGGCTTTTAAAGCTGCTTAACGAGCACACCCCTCAGGTGTGCCGCCTGCTGCACCTGCAGCCACAGGTGTTGCCTATCCTCCACCCAACCTTGTCCTGCAAGGGAGGAGGTGAAGCAGTGAGCCAGGCATTCTGGGAAGCATAGTCATTTGATTAAAGTAGCATGCTGGCTGCCAAAAACCTGGAATGGATCCGGAAGGGAAGTAACTTGGAAAATAAGGTTTTAGCGCTCCCAATTCATCACAGCACTGTAGCATTAGGTTCGGAGGAAATGTCCAGTAGGGAATAAACCCCAAAACATGCCCCCAAGTGGCAGGAACGGGAGCGAAGGGAGCGAGTGGTGACAGTATACCCCCTTCCACGGTCGTCTCCAGGCGACCGTCACCTGCACAAAACATCTTCCTTCTATGATAGGAGCGCTTTGTCTTTGGAGGTGGCACTGATGGAAACGGTGGCCTGTGGGCAAAAGCAGATGGACTGGAATGAATAGAAACAAGCTGCAGTCTAGAAGAGTCATAGGCAGGCTTCTGGTGAGGAAGAGACTCATGGTTCGAAGAAAGGCATGAAGGACTTGCAGGACCTGAAGCAGAGTTGGAAGGTCCAGGAAGCTCAGTCACTGTGAGTGGACACTTATAAGTCTTTGAGGAGGGAGGCAGGCTGGTGCAACATGCCTTAGACAATGGTAGAAGCCCTGTTAGCCTTTCTGCCGAGAGTGGACACGCAGGAGGTGAGGAAACTGCAGGTTTCAGGAAATGTTTATGTTCAGAAAAAGAAGGTGGCGGCCGAGGTAGAGGTTCGGATCCTTTTCTGTCATCCATCTGGGAAAAGGCTTGTGGTTGAAAGTGACTAAGGTTTGACTGCATATGTTCCATGCCTTGGAGGCCTGGAAGTCCTATGGGTTGTTCGAGGCTGGCACTCCCAGTGACAGTCGTGTAGCCACCTTGTTGCACGTGGGATACAACCGCAGGGACGTTTGGCATACTGAGAGGAGTGATAGACGCAGTACTTAGTACATCAGGCACACTCGCAGCAGGAGCAATAACAGGCACATCTTGAACTGCAGCAGTCATTCCCTTCCTTTGGCTACTAGCACCCAACTGGTGCTGCTGCAGGGGGGCCGTGCCCATCCCTTCCCTCGGGCTCATGCGTGATCCGGCAACAAAAAAGCTGTCAAGCGGCTGATCCGAACCGGACCCCAGATGCGAACCACCCAGCCCGCTATCCTGGTTGGCTACTTGTTCGGTGACTGGGCCGTGGCGGATGGTATCCGTCTCCCTCTCGTAGTACTCCAGCAAGTCCAATGGCCTCGCATGTAAGGCTCTCCCGAGTCATGATCCAGCTTGATGTTTCTGAAGTGAGAGCTGGCAGAAGTTTCAGACTCAGATGTTGCATCTTCGGGAGGCTCTGATGCTACAGTCAAGCAGTTGGGAGAATTGTCTTGTGAAAAAGGCAGGCAATCTGGTGATCCCCCTGAAGCATACAAAGGGCAGACTGGACCTTCATCGGTAATAAATGGTTGGGATTCAGGAGGAATCTCTGGAGCAGAAGAATATGCAGCAGGATCTGACAGTGTAGACAGGTACACCTCCGATATTGGCCGCGAGGCTGAGCAGGATACAGGTCTCTCATGAACTGAAGCCAAACTAGCAGTAGGCTCTGGGACCGAAGACATGCACTTAGAATGTACTACCGGAGGCTCCATGGCTGAAGGATAATCAGCTGGATGAGTCACTGTAGCTGAAGACAGGCATGCCAGAGGAAATTCTGAGGCTGAAGGCATGCAAGCTGGAGCCATCTCGTTAGCTGAAGACAAACTTGTCAAGGTCTTTGGCACTGACCACGTACATGGTGAAGGCTCTTGAGTGAATGGCAGACATGGCAGTTGTTCATTGATTGAAGACACATGTGTCAAAGATGACTGCAGAGCTGTGGACTGGATAATAGAAGAGTCAATGGTTGTAGGAGGACAGACTGAAGTCCCAGAAGTCGACAGACACCTTTGTGGCTCAGGAATGGAAAACACCTTTAGGGCAGTTGACTCCTTGGCACCAGTAACCAAAGACTGAGCTGTACCCCTGCAGTCCCTCTCCTTAGTGGATGGCACAGAGTATCTTCCTTTGTAGAAGTCAATATCAACCAGAGGAATCACCATAGTAAAGACTCTGTTAATCAGGATTTCGTCAATTGTCCATTCCTCTGTTTTAGCTTCTGAAAGTGACAGATTAACAATCAACAGTTCAGGAATCGTCTGCCAGGTTTTTGGTTCAGTATACTGTGGAATGAGTCCATCAGAATCTGAAATCTGTACTGTCTCTGACTGTTCGTTGTGACCAAAATTGGCAGAAGGAAGAGCGAACACAGAGGTAGCATCGTTTTCCACATCAACTTGAACGTCTACTTCAGTCTCAGCAGCAAGATCAAGGGCAGAACCTAAGCCTACAGTAGTGACTGATTCTGTGTATGTCACCATTGTGGATTGTGTTTGGGAATCAGAAGCATGTATGTGTTCAAGCTCAGAATTATGACAAACTGCTACACAGGAAATTTTAGGTAAAGGAGTGGCTTGTAAATCTTCAGCTAACTGCAATCCCTGACAAACAGCAGAACAATTGTCAGAAACTGTGCCCAGATTAAGCGCTGTGCTAGAAGAAAGACCTTCACTCCCAATAGATCTAACAGATTGACAAATATCATGGTTTACCAAAGTCTCTGCACTCAGGGGCTGAACAGTGTTCACTTTATCAACATCAACGGATAAAGTCTGAGGTGTATTCAGTAAAGAGTGCAAGGTCTTATTCTCCTCTTGTAAAGAAATGAATTCTTGTCTTAACTCCTCAAGCTTAGCTCTTAGCATGCCCTGCATTAACTGTACATCACTATCAGTAGGCACAGGGGGAGGCATAGTGGCATCAGGGCTGGATCCTGCACTAGCAATCTGGATGTGCACCGATTGTACATTGTCATCTACTGCTTGCAGGTTCTGTGATTTATACTTTCTCTTACCAACTTGGTCTGTGTTTCCCTCAAGCAAACTATTGACATTAGACCTCTTGGCATTAGGGACTACAGTATGTACTTGTGCAAATGAGTATGCCTTAGACTGAGGGTAGAAAACAGAAGTTATGCAAGGAACCCCTCCATTCTTTATGTTTGTACCATGAAACTGTTCAATCTGAGGTGAAGCACAACTGGAATCATGGGGTTCAACAACAGAGGTACTCTTGTATAATAAGTCTAACAGTGTGTTGTTTTCTGCTGCTAAGGCTTGTGCTGACATAGAATCTGGATCAGAATAAAAGACAGAACTAGGATCAGGCAATGTAAGATGTGCCATCCTGTGGGAAAAATACTCTGCACGTAAATGCCCATTCGTGACAAGGAGTTCATTTAAGTCAGGACTAGTGATTTGATTGTCACAGGTAAATGTAGGGGAAGCTTTCTGTACAAACTTGTTAGAGGCCTTGCTGCCTTTCTTTCTTAAACTTGCCATATTCAATGGGAATTTTAGGCTGGTCATTCTGTCAGGATTAATCAGGTGAGTACAAAGGCAGCGAATATGGCAAGGGAAATGTGCACAAAATCGCACAGTGAATAACCTTGAATCAAACAACGTGCACACAAGAACCACGACTCATATATACTAAAGCCCAGGAGTGCAGATAGAGTGAAACAAAAATACCAATATATGAAAAGGAATGTAGGGTAAGCACTTAGAACCTCCTTATGACTGAAAGGAAAGTCGGCAAACTCCTTACCCACTATGCTATTACAGATACTGACAACGCTAAGCCCAGGTAGAGGGCAAGCAAGGACAGGATCTGTGTGCTGACACTCTGGATGATACTGAAAAAGGAACTTAGAAACAGTACTCACAAGAACCGGAAAGACCACTTGAATGTCAGTAAGCCCACGAACCCAGTTGATCAAACAGGGACCCAGAAGGCTATAACAGCAATGGGTGGAGGATAACTAAATACCTAAGGCCTAAGTCAAGGAGCAAGTAGGAATTGTGATTAAAGAAATAGTGAGGAAAACAAAAGGCATTCACACAGGGACTAGTTACAACAGCACCCCACACCTAAATAATCAAATGGGAAATAAATGCAGAAGTGAAATGGAAAACATGGAATGGATCCCAATAGAAAGTAAGGATCAGGAGCAGGGAAAATGATATCACAAAAGGAAACCTTTCCCACCCATCCAAGGAGAAAAGGCAGGAAGCTAAATCTAAAAAAGGAAAGACTAATGCATCAAGTTTTTCAGTAGCAAAGGACAGCATCAAAGAAACAGAAAACACAGGCAAATTGGGCTGCATCAAAGGGTAAAGCACAGAGAAAGGCTGCCTGCAGACAGGGGAAGACAGAAAGGGAAATCCAGAAAGCAGAAATCAATTAAGCACATGAATCCGAAATCCAGGGCGGAGGAACAAGAAACAGGAACTAGGAACTAGGCACAAAAGCTAGGAACAAGGGACTAGTCACAACAGGAACACTGCAATGATGACCAGCGCTGGACTGAAGCAAACTGAGGCTTTTAAAGCTGCTTAACGAGCACACCCCTCAGGTGTGCCGCCTGCTGCACCTGCAGCCACAGGTGTTGCCTATCCTCCACCCAACCTTGTCCTGCAAGGGAGGAGGTGAAGCAGTGAGCCATACATTCTGGGAAGCATAGTCATTTGATTAAAGTAGCATGCTGGCTGCCAAAAACCTGGAATGGATCCGGAAGGGAAGTAACTTGGAAAATAAGGTTTTAGCGCTCCCAATTCATCACAGCACTGTAGCATTAGGTTCGGAGGAAATGTCCAGTAGGGAATAAACCCCAAAACATGCCCCCAAGTGGCAGGAACGGGAGCGAAGGGAGCGAGTCGTGACACTTGTTTACTGAAGGATTTCTCCATTAACCGCATTTGTATCATCTTCCAAAATGTGTTATTATTAGTATTATTATTAGTATCTTCTAAAATTCCACATTAAGACCAATCGTCAGGCCTCGGCAAGTCAATACGTTATATGACAGTCTACTTTCCCTTTAGCTGGTGATGGGTGCGATTCACACAGCCTGTTTTGTTCTTCAACTCCCAAAGGAATTTTCAGAAAGCCACATCTTGGTTACAGTCCGACCTTCTGGAATTTTCTGGGGTATCTTCTCTCTGTCGATCGCTTACATTTTCTGGTTCTTCATCTTTGTTGATGGTATAAGCTACACTCTGATCCTCTTTTCTGAACCTTCATTCTTTTAACCTGTCCCTGTGCTAAACCTGGATTTTCTTCTGCCAATTCGGTTGTTGCAACTGATAGTTCAGGTTCCCCAATGTCTAAATAATTCTATAGGTTCCATGTCAATGAGCCAGCAGTGAATTCCCACTCATGGGTAACACCAGGACTTTATCACTTACTGCAAAAGTACATAGTTAAGCCATTTTGTTTCCTTTGCACTCTTTCCAGAATTCCAGAAACTAATCACATCCTCTCTTGTGTATTTTGAACAAACTCGGCCAGAATTTGGCAGAAATCTCCTTGTTCTTCCATTACTTCTCGCAGCATGTCTCTGGGAAATCGTGGAGACGGCCCCTGCAAACCTGATTAAATAGTGAGATGGCAGTGGAAGCATGTGGTGTTTTCCTGACAGCAAAGAGAACCTGGGGTACTAGCAAACCTCAATGTTGCCCAACTTTAGCCATGGCTTTTCTCAATAGGTGTATCAGAGCCTTGTTGAAATGGTTAACTAGTGTATCAGTTTGTGGGTGAAACATATGACGGATTATATTTCTTCGTAATCTTGGATGTGAAGAGGGTGCCCTGATCCTGTAAGATTTCTCAGGGAAATTCCACCCTAGAAAGCTTGGTATCAATCCTTTCAAAATGTTTTGGGTAGTGCAGTCTGGGAAGTGAAGGCTTCAAGATCTCGGAACACATAGTCCGAGATTACTAAAACACATTGAACACCATTTTTGGAGGATGATAGTGGCAATTCGAAAGAATGACACATCTGTAATGGGTAGTGGCTGTAGGAGCCTCTGGAGTGTATCTGTTATTATTTGTCACTGGTGAATTGGCAAATTTCACATGTTTATTAGTAGGTTTTGATATGGCTTAACTGCTGGCTAATCGAATGTGCTCAAGACATATTGGGCCTCATTCTGAGTTTGGTGGTAATTTGGTGGTAAATCTGCAGAATTCCCCTCAGAATCGATTACCGTTACAGCTTCTTGATCCTGTGGGTTTGCCTCAGAATTGCAAGTGGTGGAAGGGTGATGTAATCCCCATTTTTGGAGTCGATAGGACTACATAAATATATTTGGTGGATTTACTGCTGGCAGAATTACCGCGCAGTAAATCCAGAAATTCTTGGAGGTAGGGTGGAGGATTTACTTCCTGCAACACGCTGGAGGTGAATCTGCCACTTTTCCTCCAAACATCGGTGGATTTCGCATGTGGTAATTCCACCGTCTGTGAAGCTGCCAAATATTAGAATTTGGCAATGTGGGAAATACTGCAGTAATTTCGTGACTGCCAGAAAAAGTAGCAGTAATGGAATTCCTGCCGTTTCTTTCCCCACTGCAAAACTTGGAATGAGGCCCATAGTCTTTGTTCTTGGCCATTCTCAAATGGGCCGTGGTAAGATGTGCAAGAGCCAAAACCACCACATTCTTTTGTAAGGGGTTAAGGACTCATGAATGGAACCAGGCTGATCCATCCCTTTTGCAATTAGTCTCCATTTTGTACCGTAATCCCCTCTTCTGCTTGACGATTGCCATGTCTTTTATTATGCTGTCATCATATCTTGTACTTTGCTTAGAGGCATATGTAAGAGCATGATCGTTTTGTTGGGCTGTGGAAACGTCAAGCGATAGGAGGGCCTCTGGAGGGTGTCTCAGGTTGGTAATACCCACATATTTCCTGTAATCTCCCCCATTGAGAAGCCAGAGGATCCAAACCCTCTTAACCACATTTAGTCTTGTCCAAGGTGTCAGATTCTTTCAACTTGGGGTATGTTTGCATATTAATTGGGAAGGTTGTGATATCACTATGACACTTCCTCATCCAATGTTTCCAAAAGTACAGGTATATTCCGGCAAATCCTTATTTCATTTAGAAAATGGATTCTCCTGAGATGAGTTTGGGTTATCGCAGCTTAGTTTTTTTGCTTTACATACTTTCTACTACTTCTGGATTAGCTACTTAGTGGAAGGATGATCATAGGTCTGTTCCTAGCACATCTGGTTCTAGAAGTTGCGGCACTACCTCCAACTGAAGGATTATGTGTATATATTCTAGCTGGAGGGGCTTCTTGTCAGTCGTGTATAGTCTTTTATTGCAATGTAGGCTGCTTGTGATGTTTACTCCTCTCCTATCCAAACAAACATCCAGGTCCAAAAGGTTGGTACCCAAAGTTGATTGCCTGCTTCCTGAGTCAAATAATTAATAAATGGGTCTCAAACCAATCTGTACAGGTAATATAAAATGTCTGTTAGTTGCATATCCCTTGGCATAAACAGTTGCTCCTTTACTGCAGATTGTCACCCCTGAAGAAGGTGGTCCCGATTCCATAATACTCTAATGGGGTCTCTCAGGGATGTAAGTTAAAAGAACGTAGATGAAAAAATCGACGCTGAACACAGCAAGGCTGAAATGCTCGCATTTTTAAACAGCTTTTCTTTTTTAATATATGTCCCCCACTTTTGATGTTATATGAGCGGGGAACACCCCCACAACCCCTGAAGCCAATAATGCCAAACTAGGTGTGTGAGGGACACCCCCGCAGCCCCTGCTTCCCACGTTCGGCATTATTGGATTCAGCATGTTCTACTACCCCGAATGCGGCACAAACATTTGTGCACGTGATTATTTTTTCGCTATCATTTCTTCCGAAATGCTCTCAGGATCAAATTAAGTATGTGGTCGAGCATGTTCCAGCTCCTTGATTCAATGCCAGTGATATAAAAGGCTGTGATACTTCCAGGACTTTTGCTCGTCAGACGTTTCCTCTTGTTAATTCCAGAGTAGTCTCATTTTCATTGGCTCATCCTTGCTCACTTAAGGGAAAGAATCCAGAAAATGATCTGTCCCATCACAGCCAAAACATTGTTACTTTCAAAGTCTTGTGAAACTCAGGATGAATTGGTAACGGGTGTCATGGTTTCTTGGAGGTCTCTTCGGCTTCCTTCGTCACATGATACTGCTTCCTGGTTTTTCAAGCAAACAACTAGAATTCACGTGAGTTCTCGGTTTCTTAAAATGGTGAAGGTTTTGTTGTTTCTTGCAAAAAGTGTGTAAATATGCTTCTGAGAATTGGATGACTTCTGAAAATGTAAGGTTAGTTTGTCATCTTATCCAATTGTGTATTTCCTTGGGAGGGGCTAGGAGAAACAGTTTGAACACAATTTGATCCAATATTGGATCCAAGGTGGTGTGTGGTCAAAACATGGTCATGGTAGGGTATGCTGTTACCATTATCTAAAATTGTCTGTGTCTACTCCCATCCTTTCCAGCACGTCTTTCAACAGTTCACTACACAAACTGGTCCCTGTAGGGTTGGCCTCTCATTAGGATGGTTGAATTATGCCTACCAACAGGAGTGCAACATAGTGGTTCCACCTTTCTTGGCACCAGTAAACATTTTGGGTTACCCTTTGTGACGATCCTCCAGTTGGGGTCACTTCTCCCCAGAGGGGAGCACCTTTCCATGGGGCTATTGCTACATCACTGTGTAACTCCCATGTCCTCAGACGAGGTTTGGGAACCTGGCAAGTGTATCCTCATTGGCGTTGACACTGCCAGTCATTCCGGCATCATGCTGCTTACCTGGGTGGCCACAGTTCGCTTCCCGGTCACATTAGCAGCAGTCTCCCCCCCATTCTTGTTGGTGCCTCAGAGCGCCTCTTCATTGAAACCTAAAGGCTGCAAAGGGGTGGCCACGTACGCCTGGACATCAGGTTGCAGACAAGTCGGGCACACGCTTGCATACATGTGGCACAGGGTTGCTAGGCAACCATTAACAACCTCGTTTTTATAGGCATATAAACCGGAAGAGAAACACAGCCCAGTGCGTCTCAACAACCTTGTTGTCCCGCTCCTGTTTTTCTGCCTATCTTCTCTCTGTGCATCTTCTCTGGGTGTTTCCTTGTCTGTTACTAGTTCCTTGCCTTGTGCCTTGCCTGCACCTTCTTGCCTTTGGCTGCCTCGCTCCCTCTTCATGCCTTGAGCCTGCCTTCAGTCCTCTCCTTGTTCTCTTCCAAGTGCCTCACCTGCTACTTGTGTTACCATCTGGATTCCCGTTTTCTGTGCCTCCCACTGTTTTTGCACCACGTTAATAGCGGGGACTCCATTTTGTGGTGCAAGAAGAATTATCCTGTCTCCTGCCAATTGGGTTACACAGTGGTACTTCTACACTACCTCTCTTCGGTTCCGATTCCGGTTCCAGTTCCGGTATCAAGGAACATCGTGGCAGATCCCATTCATCAAAACCTTCAGATCAGGTATACGCCAGCACTCCCTCCAGCTTTACTGCTAGGGAGGTAAGGCCACAAACCGATAGTCCCCTATGGGTGATAAAATGCAGGAGGACCTCATGGAGAGGATCTTCCCTCCTGGGATCAAGGAAGTAAGGCTGGGACACAGCCCATTTAACACTCAACCCCACAGGGTAATAACAGCTACCAAACCTTCCTACATGTGATTAAATCTGAAATCATGTGCTTTAGTAATGTGTCAAGCAGTCTTGCTACGATAAGTACAAGGATGAAGAAGAATCCATGAACGCTACTGTCAAGCATGAAGAGTGTGCCACCAGCTGTGGTCAATCGAACAGACGCTACGCTGGGGCAGTCCCCGCTATTTAAATCAAACAGCAAAGAAGGACTACGTGTTCTGTAATCAGAAGTAGAACCCAGCGAGCGAGGAAGCCACCAAAAAGTTCACGAGTTTGAAACGAGGCATGGGGCGACTGCAGCAGAGCATTCATACAGAACTGCAGAGATGAATAACAGGATGATTGCAGAGCGTCTTGAGAGTTGGCGAGAAGCTGGCACAGCTGAAGCTGAGAGAGAGGGTGATGGTGGCGTGACATGTCGGAGGTGGACCGTGCGGTCCGAGAACTACGCAGAGACTGACTTCCATAGCCTATTGCAGAGCTGCGTAGGTGATTACATGGGAAGTACAAGGAACTGTGCTGGTGATGCGACCTGTAACAAGTGTACCGAGAAAGAGTGGAAGAAAAACAAGAAAGAATCAACTCAATGTCCCTGACGAAACAGTTGAAGCATTCTAGAGAAGAAGGTGATGGGAACAGTAGCAAGTCCAGGCTGGAACCGGGTAAACTTGATTAAGTAAAGCAGAATTCACAAAGGGAAGTAGATCATTTTAGCAGGAAACTCCATGGGCAGTTCCACAGACTGTGGTGCTGGAGAGTCAAGGAGGACTCAGAGAACATCTTCCTCGTCCCAGTGAGGGATAGACAAAGAAGATAGAAGCAATAGAAATTGTAAGAAGCTCTTTGAAGGAGCTATAGGAGTTAATAAAGAATCTGAAGATAAAATAACTCAACAAAGAGGTACTGAAAACCTGGGGCAAGCTAGGAGAAGGGAGTCATTCTCCTAGCCTCGTGTAACATTGTTGGAACCTTTGTGACATCTGGAACATTCCTAGAACTTTGTGAGGAATGAATATTTCGAGACTTATACCCAGGGGAAGGGAGCCATTCTCGTGGGATTTTGTTAGCTAGGTGTTTTATGTTTTAGTGGTAGGGGTAGAAAAGGAGTTTTGACTAAGACAGTACCTTTTCTTTTGGACAGTATGGACTCTTGACAGTCCAGCGTTGTCGTTTTGTTGAGGTAGGAAAGCCACCTCTAGAGTTAGTGTTAGATAGATTTGGATCTGCTGTAAATTAAAGTCTATAACCAAAACCATGGCACCAATTGGTCAGTCTCCTCAGTCTATGCCACCTCACCTTTCAATGTTGGTAAACTCAAATCTGGATCTTCCCCATTAACATACTTTTGCAACACCAGGAAAGGGAGGTTAGGGGTGTGTAAGCAGATTCTATAATGCCTCTGAGTTTAACTTGCTGAATAGTTAGTTGCAAAGTTGTCTCTCTGCAGTGGCTTGTTCAGCCTCTATATAAATGGCATGCACTAGCAAACTACACCCAAAGGATGTTGTTACATGTCCATGGTATTTCTTATCCTGACTAAATCCATGATGGACACATCTGTGTCTGGGGTTCAATGCGCCAGGTTAGCCTGTTCTATCAGCTGCAGTGGTAGGGTAGCCATTAGAGCCTCTTTAGTCATGTACATTGATGACTGTGACCTAGATTTCCTCGTAGATCTTGAGGAAATAAGACAAATTGGTAGGCATTCGCCTATAATATCTTCCTCACTGCAGTGCTCAAATCTCTGGGGTCGATAGGAAAACTAGGACCGCTAATACCTCTGGAAACCGTCTCTACTTTCTCTGCTATTTCATTCATTCTTTAGGATCTGTGCATTGTCTGGCCCTTTTTGTAAACCTCACCATTTCTGATAAAGCAACTAATGATATCACACACACCAAAGATCTGAAGGAAAGCATTTATTATTTCACAGAACCTTCTGCTTATAGGTCTCTTTGCTTCTCTTAATATCATATTGTCCTATACCCTTCTCAAAAGCCACCCTTTGTCTTTGGGCTCTGTGTTAGTGAGCATTAGAATCACAACTCCCCTTGGACAATATAGTTCTTTGTTCAGTTCACCCCATATTGCACTATTGGTTCTCTTTGAATCTTCAGTGTATCATAATCTCCTAGTGGACTGTCGGAATCCCCAGTCAACACCAGTAGTGCACTTTGCCGTCAATGCAACTCACACTACAGAGCATCTCATGTTCTCCCTCTAATCACCTGGCCCAGTGCCCCACATGCAGTAGTTGTCATTCTTCTTAATGTTTCGATATCTGTTACACTCTGTAATGAGTCGTAGAATCATCGCAAAGCCGACCCGATCAGGTAGCGCACTTTACTAATTCATGGATTTATTTGTTGAATTGTCAGAATTATAGCCCCTTCCAGCAGTGCCCTTTGTCGGTCATTGTACCTCTTTAAAGGGAATAAGCAGTGCACATGCCTGGTCAGTTCACCACTTCACTTCACTTAGCTTACTCACTGGGCTAGTTCAGCACTAAAACTCACACTGACCAGAGCACTTTGTAAAATATATTTTGGTCAATGGATATATATTATGTTAGATAGTAACCCAAATTTAGTACCCTCTAATTATACAGTCCTTAGCACAATTCTGGGTAATAATAAGGCTGTTTTATCAAAACTCAAATGTATTTAAAGAAAGAAATGAAATGTGAAATCAAGGCAAAGGAGGTCTCCAGTTTTATGCAGGGGACATCAACACAATGTTACACAATTATTGGTCTACAAAAACACAAATTGCCTACCTGCATTTATCTCACTATTTCTCACACACACAAGTACTCATTTACATGACAGATTATACATCTATTAAATTCTAATTTACAATAGGCCTGCTGATATCATTTCTCATGCTTATTGGCCAATATTTCAACACTTCCTTTACTTGAAAATATTACCAAATTACACATGAATTTACATTTGCAAATGATGCAAAAACGTTTTCCCCAATGACACATATACATGCCAAAATTAAAGAATCAAAGAACTATTTCCGGTCTCAGCCCACAGCACAGATATGGTGATGTTGGCTGCTAACATGTGTGTCGAGTGGAAAATATGCTTATAATCGGGCTCATCATGAGTTGGGTCCAAACCCTTAAATACGGCAGTGATGCTATTACCATTGCATTTAAGAGCTGGCCCAATCATGAGTCTGGCATAAAATGGGAGATGCACCTCCAGCATTTTGCTGGAGGTAAAAATCTCAATTTCCGGGCTGTTATGGCGCTTTTAGCGCAGTGCTAATTGCGCCAACACTAATAGCGCCACCCAACCCCACTGGGCCCAATGGACTCAATGGGAATAGGGACTTACCACCTCCCCCCTACAACTCAGGGTCCAGCGCAAATTGCACCAGACTGAATTTCAGTAACGCAAATAGCGTTAAGTGGGATCCCGGCTCAATTAGCGCTGCGGTTCCGCCCAACTTGTTATGAGGCCCAATGACTTCTATCAAATATCAGCAGGTTTTGGGTCAAGGAAGTAATATTTTCAATTTAGAATGCATAGACTATTTTGACACACCCAGCCTGAGAAAATGATTTTCAGATTGTATGGAACAAATATAAATAGCCCTCCCTTTCAAATCACATATGCATCTCTAGGGAATGTTAGAATGCGGATTTGCAGGGGATTTATATTCACACAATTTTTATGGAAACAGAAGTGACTCCTCTCAACTTGCTCTCATTTCCCATTCCTTATTACATAGCTGTGAACTTCATGGAATACACATTACCAAACATATCATCATTAGACTCTGCCATGGACTTCATCATGTAGCAGCCCATTATTAACTATTTCTGCGAAAACACTTTGGGTGTATTTTAATGAGACAATGGGCCTCATTACGACCCAGGCGCTAATGGGTTAACGGCGCCGTAAAAGGCTGCGGCGCCGTTAACCTATTAGCGCCTAATTACGAGGTCCCTTTGCGGGACCCGACCTTAACGGCTGGTTTTACCAGCCTTTAAAGTAGGGACCCGCAAAGGGACCTTGGTGCTAAGTTCGGTGCCGCAATTTGCGGCACCGTACTTAGCGCCTTCCCCATTCCCATTGAGCCCTATGGGGCAAAAATGGGAATGGGGAAGGGCCATGGAGGAAGGGGGAATTACCACCCCGCCAACCTTGTAATGGGGTGGTAATTCCCCCTTTCTCCATGGCGGAGTTGGTAATTTACCGGCATGGATATTTATTTATTTATTAGGCATATGGTCTTCCGCCAGGGTCGTAATGAGGCCCAATGATTATTTAAAAGCAGCATTCCGAAGGCACAGAAGTGCAATATATATCATTGTGCACAGAACTCTGAAAGGTATTTTAAGTAATTCAGAAAGGTATTTTAAGTTAGATTGAATTGGCATCTCAATTTAATGTACATGCAGTGAGATTGCACTGTGCATTCCCATTTAAATCAATGTATTTTAATAACACATTCCCAAACCACCCCCTTTCCAGGACTTAGCAAGAAAATAGTGATAGAAAACATATATCATTCCTTTTGGGGAAATCCCATACTCACATTTGGCTATTCATTGGAGGCATAGATCCAGATAAAGCCCTCATATGTTCCCAAGGGAGTCTCAGTCAACATCAGGTTCCCTTGTGGACAAGAATCATCACTTGGAACAGGAACCTTTCCTTCTGCAGCCCTTAAATCGGTCTCTCTCTTTAATCCATCTAATAGGAACAGGTGCAGCTTTTCCCAATGTCAGAATGCTCTCCTTTGTGATCCTACTTGGTTTAAAGTGTCCAGAATTCCCACATATATGTCATTTATGTCATTATGTCACACTATGTGATTGGCCCAGTTCTTCCATTGGCCTATCTTATAGAGAGACATTCCGATTAAATGCACAAACCCAATCTTCATTGGATGATTATAAATTCTGTATTTGTGATCAGAAAATGGTGGGGATCAAATATGCTCCTAAATATTTGTATTTTTTATTTATTTATTTATTAGGCATATGGTGCAATTATTGAACTTTTACCCAAATACCAAATTAAATTAAAATCATATAAAAACATTTCACAAATATTAAATAGACAATTCATTATAATTAATTAGAATATATAGCCAAAATCCATGAGATATTAAATCTTAAAATCTATTAATAGCAGATTCCTTACGACATAAAATCTCTCCTAATTACAGGTTTAAATGGATTACAAAATTCACTAACGCATGTATAAAAGAGCAATACACTGCAAAACCATTAATAAGTCACAGGGACCTACGTCCCCTTCCTGGAAGTGATCAGTGTTAATACCAATATTTAAGAAGGGGGAAAGAAGTGACCCTATGAATTACCGACCGATATTGACCTTTAACTGCTGAGCTTTAATCAGGTCTATGCAAAAAGGACGAGCATACTCATCCATAGCACTTAAGGGGTTAAGGTATGCTAGAACGGCGTATGTGGTGCTGAGAACAGCTAGTGGGTAATATTTGAGTCATGGCTTGCATTTGAACTGTGGTGAAAGGTCCAGTGCTTTTGCACATGACTTAAGTAAATAAAACTATGTAATGGTTTTAGGGAGTGATTGGTTTGAAATAGGAGGACAGGTCATTTTGTTCTTACTGCATTAGACAAACGCACATGTTTATGATGATGAATGATGCTTCAAAGTGCCATATTAAGTGTTTGCACCTGGAAATAAAAATGAACAGATACTTACCAGAAGCTGTTTAACTCTACATAGACTGCAAATTCTATTTTCCTGGCCTTTTAGAACATCTTCTAACACTGTCCCCTGAAAATATCCCAAAGGTGCAAGGGTATCTGGCTCTGAGTTGAAATCCAGGTCAATTTGAAATCAGCACACTATCAGGCAGAATGAAACACCAATGCTATGCAAACCAACCCAACAGAATCACTACCTCTCTACATATTATACTGTTGAGTATTATTTAAGTCCACTATATTTCATAAGCTTTGTACAATAATCTGAGAGTTGTTTGAGAAATAAAACATTACATTTTGGGCAAGGGGGAATGTAGAGTAAGAGGGAATGACAAGGTGAGTGGAGGAATGAAAGCTGAAGGGGGAAGGAATGACAGCACAAGGGGCAATGAATGATAGTGCAAGAAATGAGGAATGACAGCACAAAGGAGTAATGACAGCAGAAGGAAAGAGAAATGACAGTGCAAGGGAGGAGGAATGACAGCACAAGGGGGAGGACTGGCAGCACCAGGGGGAGAAATGACAGCACAAGAGGTAGAAATGACAGTGCAAGTGGGAGGAATGACAGTGCAAGGGTCAAATGAATGATGGCAAAAGAGAGGAAGGAATGGCAGCGCAATTGGGATGGAATGACAGCACACAAGGGGAAGGAATGATCACACAAGGGGGAAGGAATGACAGCGCAGGGGGGAAGCAATGACAGCGCCAGGAGAAGGAATGACAGTACAAGGGGAATAAATGACAGAAAAGCAGAGGAGAGGGGAGAAGGAATGACAGCACAAGGGGAAAGGAATGACAACATAAGTGAGAAGGTGCATCGGGGAGTGCGAGGCGAGTGCTGTCAGCTGTCCCAGAAACTCTGCAGATCGCCTTTCCTCACAGCGTCTTCAATCATACTACTTTACTGCTCTCCTACTTTACTGGACTCATTTGGACTCATTCTTTGTGCAAGCCATGCCCCCAGGCACATGACCTCTACAAAAGTAGGAAGTTGCACGCTTTCGTGCACCCGCATCGGGGAGTGCGAGGACCTTCTGCACTGCGTATCGCCTCCCTGACTTGTTGTTTTCGGAAAACCCACTAAACCGCTGCACTGCATGTTGCTTCGCTGACTATCCTTGTTACATCTTGGAAATCTGACTTAACCACTGCAGTGCATGTTGCCTCGCTGTGTATCCTTGTTACATCTCGGAAATTAGATGAAACCGTTGCACTGCATTTTACCTCCCTGTCTTCCCTTGTGAGACTTCTGAATCCCCACTAAACCGCTGCAGCGCGTGCTGTCTGCTTGTTTTCCCTTGTTAGACTGCTGAATTCTCACCAAACCGCTGCAGCATGTGTTGCCTTGCTGTCCTCTCTTGTTTTCATTGCGCCGCATGCTGCCGCATGGAATACCTTTGTATGTTATCTGCAATACTACACACATGGCGACTTTTTGCCTCACGTCTAAGATGCTGAAAGATGCATCTTTATTGATTGGGAAGCCGCCAAAACCTCAATCTATACCTTGCATCTCTTCGTCCAACCTCCCAGCACTCCTCCTGCAAAATCAGAAACTTGGCTGCACGGACATCAGGCAATTCTGTTGTTTCAACAAAACCTCTTCTGAATCTCATTCAAACACTCAAGATCAAAACTATGTGCCATCTATAACTGATTGCAACCCCCCCACTTGACCGTATAAGTTTGGCACCAGATTTAGAGCCGCTTAATGCGGAAGTGTCAGATACCACCCTACAAGGTTACCAGAACAGGAGTTTTAGGTTTATTCTACCCCTAATACACTTCCACACTCAGAACACATACAGGGTGCAGTAGCCATAATCCACACCCTGGACTCAAGTACCATTCCTCCATTATACTCACAAATTGTACAAAGTAATAAAACGCGAGGATTGCATGATATTCCGCTAACTGCCCAAGAATTACACCGCAATGTGGCTTTCCCCATACTAGCGCCTCATTCTGCACAACCTCGGTTAGCTCTCGCTTCTAGAAATTCCTGTTCCCTGAAATTGCAGAACAAATTCTAAATAAAGATTCTACTAGACTATCAAATTCACCTATCTTGTACACCAGTGAAGAAATTCCTGAGACCCTTAACATATCGGTCTCTAGAAACTCTTCCATTGATTCCTTTGCTGAACCCAAAACAGTCCTTCCTTTGGCTTTCCACACCCGACTTCACTAGCACTGACACTACTCTATCAGCTCTTAATACAAGTTTCTTGTCTCTAACGAAGCTATATAAATCAATGGATTTCAAAATCAATGACCACAATACCACTGTGTATACCCTACCTCTGAAAATTGACTGGATTTCTGGTGAACTAATGCGTCTCTCAAACAGAATGCAGCCTGCTACATCTGAAATGCATGGATCATCGATGTCCCCACATCAGGTTAATTTGGGACACCAAATCACCCAGCCAGAGAGCAGCACTACTCCACTGGCCACCTCCATGGAGTTGACTGTCCCCCTAATTTTCTCTCCTAATCGCTCTGGGGTCCAAACTGATTTGCACAATGCAAACTCAGATAATATCAATGAAGAAGGGACTGAGAAACCCGCCTTTGAATTATTTCACCAGAATAACCATAAAAAGAAAAAAAAGAAAAAAATGCAATCATCCGGTTCCTGCGCAAAACCAGAAAAAGCTGAAGAACCAGCCTACACCAAATAAGAAAAACTCCACAAAAAAAGCTTACTATTGAGAGAACCAACCAATCACCACAGCCCACGGAATGTCCAAAAGTGCCTGCACTCCGGCCGGGGAAGCCACTGAGGGTGTCGCAAGGCAACCAGTCTAATGATCATGCAAATGATGTAAATTCTATGCCTGTAAATTATGTTATAGTAGATGTGAAGACTATTGATGACAAACCTATGAACCTGTCTGTTTATCCAAATTCCACTCCTCCGCAAACAGAAATCATTCATCAGAGTTTACATTATCCACAATCTCAAGTGTCTAAGAGGCACCAAATCATATGTGTGAACCTAGATGTGGACTATCTAAGCTTTAAAACCTTAGACCAAAAACTATCCCAGCTATCTACATCACAGACAATGGGCACAGTGGCACCTGCTCCAGAACCCCACCCAGAACCTACATTTTCTCCTACTCTGACACAACCGAGACAAACCAAATTGCATCAGACAAAGCTCTGTCTGATTCCAACAGAACCTTACTCCTAGACTCAGACAAACTTGTTCTAATAATGCTAGATAGGTTTCGGTCTGATCCTTATCCCAAAAGATCAACCTTACTTACAGTCTTTCAGTCCATCCCAGACCTCGAAGGCATCTGCTCTGAAGATATCAGATCCATTTGTTTTACTGATTGCTCTAACCTGGATACCGTACTACTTGCCAATCCATTGAAAATTTTAACAAATCTACTATGGCGAATGAAAGAGAAACTACAATTGTTTGATTTCTAATCCAAGTCCAGCCCCACTCACTATCCGAGAAAAGTGTTGCAGCAACCTCTTCCAGTGCACCTACAAGTTGCAAATGTACTTGCAGACAAAACTCGGTTGAGAAGCAAGAGGTAATCAAGCCAAAATTACCATCCTGCCTTAATCCTAAATGGGCATGGCTCTCTAAGACTGTTCAGTCTAACTCTCAGCCTGAGAACCGTTAGATCCATCTAGAACAAAATCTACACTCATGCTCTCTGGCAGCGTGGAATACCAGAGGGTTTTTTCATCTCCTCACTTCCAAAGCTAAACCATTAATTGCATACAATGTTATTGTGCGTCAAGAGACTTGGATCATGGGCCAACCAATTTGGCCGAACTTCCAAGTCTCTTACGTCCCTGTAAAAATATCTGCTAAAGGATGCCCCACAGTTGGTATTCTTGTCGCAGTTAACTGCATTACCATATCCAACTACAATCTAGGGCCACTACCTGTCCTGGAATCCAGCTAGTTAAGCTCTCACAAACAAATTGCCATCATCCTCTATATCCATGCACAGCACTTTTAAATCTGTACTGGAACCCCACAGCCGTTAATGAGGATGTCTATTTGCTACACATAGAATCAATGCTAGATCTAATTCTTTTTAACCCCTTAATGCAAACTCTTATAACAGGTGATCTGAATACCAATTGTATAATGACAAATTCAAAGCACTGTCCCACCCAAGTTGATAAGTGGATGACACTTATGACGACACGCAATTTTATCATGCTCAATGGCAATATGATAGGAGATGTCCCTGCAGCCCCGACTTGGCCAAGAGGAGCTTCCTCCTCGACTATAGACTGCATATTCACTTCCGCTAATGCCATCAAGCAGATTCAGTCATTTAAGGTTATATCCAATATAGCAAGTGACCATAACATTTTACAAGTGGAATGGCTTCCATGAAAATCATCATCATGGGAAATCACAGAGATTCCACTTACTCTAAATCAAGGAAATAAATCGACTGATATGGTCTCCTCAAAAATAGAATTACTAAAAACCCAGTTGACCCCCTGCACATAAGATATCTTCCGGACCCTGTCACTATATACTGACTGTCTAAATCTAATAAACCAGTCAGTCACTACTCAAGATCACCCACCCTTTAAACATAAACACAGATTTAATGTAGAAATCCAAACCGGCAAGACCTGAGAAAGTTATCACTCTCCGCAAACCTACAAAAAAGACGCAGCTTAAAAACTGCATATAGAAACAAAATAAAACAAATACATTTTAATAAAAAACAAGATAACGTGGAAAAGATATTACTAGCCATGGCAAGCAAATCTATCTCACAAATCTGGAAGCTATTCAATAATCAAGATAAATGTGCTGCCGACTAACTTTTGCTAAATACCATAAGCAATCAAGAATTGTCCACTCACTTTTCTGATTTACTTAACAGCTCTTCCAAAAAAAAATTATCTTGGCATTGCCCATTCCAGACTGTAGCAAACTAATCTTTGATGAACTTGACATTGTCATACTTATAAAAAAAACTAAGCTCATCAATAGCTCCGGGCTCAGATACATTAAATAATGCGACCCTCAAAGCCCATCCAAGAGAGTGGGCAAATATTCTCATGCTAATTTACACTACTGTTGTTAGAACAGGGTTAACCCCCCGTCATGGAGAGAATCAATAGTCATACCTATATTCAAAAAAGGAAATCGCAACGACCCAACTAATTATAGGCATATTGCGCTCCTGGATAGGCCAGGCAAAATATTTGCACGACTTATTCTTAGAGATTTTACCCTGTGAATGTCTTCTAGCGGTTTTATTGATATACATCAGTCAAGTTTTATTAAAGGAATTTGAACCTTTTAAAAACTTAATAATTTTAACTGTTATTAAGAAACAAGCGATTTTATCAAAACAACCAGTATTTTTAGCTTTTATTGATTTTAAGCAGGCTTTCCATTCAGTGTCACGAGAAATAGTATGGGAAAAACGTTTTAATGCCAAATGTCCTTTACATATTTTATATTTGATTTCACAATTCTATTCTAATACCTCCATAAAAGTCAAACTTACACAGCATGGGCTCCTTACAGACAAAATCTTAACGAATACAGGTCCTAAGCAAGGCTGCATATTAGCTTCAATTTTATTCAATTTCCACATTAATGACATTAATAAGGCCTTTCAAGCAGCATGCTCATTCCCCCCAAAACTTGGCTTAAGTGAAATTTTGTGGCTTCTTTATACCGATGATATTGTGATACTCGATAGGACTCCTATAGGCCTACAAAGAAAATTAATAGCTCTAGACAAATATGCATTAGATAACATCTTACTATAAATACAGAGAAATCGAATGCAATAGTATTTCATCATAATATGTCAGTACATAACTATCAATTCAATTGGGCACTCTCCAGGTCCATCAATATAAATACTTAGGTATGAATCTTAATACACACATCTCAGATCTGTCTCTTATCCGCAGTCAGGAGAGTGGTTGCACCCAGCCTGTCAGTCTAGAAATACAGATACCTCTACTTTGAGACCGCAAACGCATTTTGGTGGCTGTGGGCCAACCGTCTCATGCACGATATGACAGAATATAGGTTTTCGAGTTTGCCAATGAACGGCCATTTTGATGTAACAAGAATCA
Source organism: Ambystoma mexicanum (assembly GCF_040938575.1). Classification (NCBI taxonomy): domain Eukaryota; kingdom Metazoa; phylum Chordata; class Amphibia; order Caudata; family Ambystomatidae; genus Ambystoma; species Ambystoma mexicanum. The sequence continues at coordinate 1,496,764,511 of NC_090932.1, read as the reverse complement.
CCATTTTGTTTTCTAACCATTGCTCATTGCTTTCTGTTCCTATTGCTTCGCAGTATATTTTCCGCTTACACTGCTCGACTGTGAAATATTGTTGTCTGTATGTGAAAAGGACAAGGCCGCAGGGCCGTGAGGATAACAAGAGTTCGCTGAAACACAAACGTAGGCAGCGCCAGGAAGAATGCCCGGCTCCCTCCCGAATGTAGCCTTGAAGCAGAGCTGCAGGGCATTTAATCATTTCACAGCTGCCAGCCAGTCTCATTATATGGTAGAATATGTTAGAATGATACCGCTAAAGGCTTAAATTATGCTTTTCTTACGGCCCCCCTTTGCTGAGCCCGCTAGAGCATGTCGGCTCCCAGGACGCGAATAGCACCTGATAGATAGCAAGGTCCGGAATGCAACTCCCCCCCCGTATGTAGTTCGCTTCCAAGAACAGAAACGCTGTGTTCTATTCAATAACCGAAAGATGCCTTCGCACTCACAAATTGCAAATTGTTACTAGAATAGATGTTTGAAGGTGTCACAGTGGTCGGAGATGTCCATCATCACACCAAGTTCAAAGAAACCCAATAAAGGGGGGCGTTAAACATGTCATAGCTGATTGTTTGATATGCATTTTGTATATATGTAACTGATGTACGTAATTCACTCTCTTGCGTCCCTCGAGGTCTAGAGATACACGTCGCGGGGCGTGAGACCGAGTTGGACAACTGAGACTTTTGCTTTGCAATAAAACCCTAGCTTTGGGAATACAACCTCGTGTCTGGCGTCTCTATCGTGTGTGGTGACTCACCTTGTTTCCATAGACGTCAGGGTCCCCTAAGGGCCCCTTTCAAGCCCACCAATGGCAAGATTTGGTCCATTCATGCACACCAGCAGTGGTCCACTCAGGGACCACTGGGGTCCTCATGCTCACATGCACACCAGACACCCTGGCACCAGTAGTGTGGATTGGGGCCCAACAGACCCAGCCCACTTCCTATGTTTCTAGACAAGTGATCTGCGGTATCCCACGAAAGAAACGGCTTTCGCAGGAAACTGCATGCCCAAAAAAGGAAATCCCGGTCCCGGAAAGACAGGGAGAAGGAGAAGGCAAAGGGACAAAATGGCCAAAGAGACAAACAAAAGACCTTGTGGCATGGCCATGTTGTACGCTATCCACAGTCAGGAGCCAGACACGGTAAACTCAGTAAGGCTCAGTAAAATGTTATAAAAAGAAAATAAAAGGCTACTGCTGCCACCATTCTGTCCCAAAGTACATTGTACTTTGCACAATGATAAAATATCACCAGAAAGTGACATCAAAGTCAAGGCGCGGTGTGTGGCAGCATGTTAGGTGTTGCTGGTGGACAACACTGCGCTCGAGGAGTCGTTCTGCAAGGACCCTGCTACCTATCTTTCATTTCTATTGCTTTCCGAGGAGGGGCCTAACATACATAATCACTGTGCCTGCGTGGAGCACGGCGCTGTGTGTGGCAGTGTGTTTGGTGTTTGGTGAGCGGAGAGCTGAGAAACATTTCCCGCTGCCTGCTGGTAAGATTCTACAGACATTAGCTATGGTGTGGCCTCGAAGTGCTTGCTGGACTGCGTGTATTATATCATAAATAAATGAGTCGAGGCCTCATATCTTTGTGACCTAAGTACTGACCGTGTGTTGGAATCAAGTGTTCCCCGCTGGCTGATATTACCTACGATCCTGCTACTTGGCACTTACGCCACTGGTTAATCTCCTTGCGACGTGTATGCCAACTCGCTAGACTCGAACAGGAGTGGCGACGCTGAGTGTGTGTCTCAAGTCTCTGCTATGATTGCACTTGCAATGACAGGAATCTACTTTTGAACTGTCGGTGGGGGCTAACTGAAGCTTGCTATGTCTGTCTGCGAGCGATGACTGCCGAGCTCTGCTCTTTGAGCCGCTGACGTTGACCTACTGCTACCTGCTATTTGGTACCATGTTCTTTCCTTTGCGTTTGCTGAGCGGTGACTGTGGAGCTTAGCTCTTTGAGCTATGGAGGCACCAAACCTTGACAGCTTCTTGGAAGACTATAACAACTATTTTAGTGTGAATGGTGGCTGAGGACCGATAAGCCTCAGTAACAACCCAGTGTGAGTGGCGTTTATAAGCTGCTCCTTGAATATGTGAAAAGGAGTGATTTGTCTTGTCATCCCCACTCTCCTGTTACTATTACAGTTTGTACATTGTGCTAATAACCATGAAGTTACATAGCAAACTTAGGCGGGTAAGAAAAATGGAAACAACAGTTCTACAAGAAATACTGGGAATGTAAGTACTCAGACTGCTGCACAGTAGGAAAATAAGATAACTGATTTTTTCCAAGGACAAGTGTCAGTGGCAGATATCCATGAGGAACCACCATCCATGGAGGGGCCGTTAGTAGAAGCGGTCTCAATCTCTGCTGAGTTTGACAATAACAACTCACTGCTCAATCTGTGTTAGATTCTTGAGGGCGAGATTGCAAACCTGGAACGCAATAAAACTACGACTGTTGCACAGGCAGAGGCGGAAGTTGGATTGGGGGAAACGGATGATCTTGATGTAGTTGTTGAGAATGCTCCTCTTCCCCCTCCCCCTCCTTTACTTCCATCCTTACCTCTTCCTAACTCTGATAGACTCTCCTGTACCCACCCGGTTAAGTGGCTTAGCGGATAGGTCTATAGAGTCAAGTTTGGGAATTAAAGAACAGTCTGTGTTGTCGGTGGATGGTATCTCCGCAAACTGTAGTTGTAAGCAAAAAGTCAAGGATATTGAGGTTCCATGTAATAATGTTGGCACAAAAATATCGCCATGCAAAAATATTGCCAAAAAATGGACGTTTTTTGTGGCGACATTATTGCATGGAACATGCGGGGGACACCCCAGCAACCCCAAAACTTTTTTTTCTTTTTTTTTTTTTTTTGCCCCAGTCCCCATATTTATGGTCACCCAAATAATATCGCCACGACATTTTCCCGGCGATATTATTTACGGCGACCATATATATGGCAATATTATTACCTGATACCAATATTGAGGCACATGATATTGCTACTAGCTTTGCGCTTAAAACCCTGTTGAAATTGTGCCACAATATTTTATGCATAGCTGAAAAGAATATGACTATTCTCAACCGTATGGTGGTGGGTAAAGACGGCCCTATTGGTATATGTAACCATCTGCCCCCATCCGCTGTCTGACCACCTGATATACAAGGTGGTGCAGTCCTGGTGAATTTGGAATCAATGCTAGTTGAGATTTTGGCAGGTGATGAATCTGATGAAAATGAGAATTGCCAATTAGCTAAAAGAGAAAAGCGCAGAATTAAGAAGGGGAATATGGCTCTTAATGGTAAACCTTTGGCGCATGAGGTGGTTGATGCAACGCCAGTCCCCCTCCTTCCTGTAAAGCCCTCTAAGCATATTCCAACCAAAAGGGCAAGAAAGAGAATAGCTAGGAAAGTAAAAAAAATGTGCACTTAAATCTGGAACCCTCACTTCCTGGCTGGTTGGATCCTCAAACCCTAATGATAAGCAACCGGAGAAGGGAAGCTCGGAATCCAGCATAAGTGACTTGGACTCAGAACAAATGGATTCCACTAATGATATTAGCATATTATCCATTGAAGCTTCAAATTCATAAAACAGTCTGCCTGGACGGCCTATAATGAACGAAAAGCCAGGAGTGGATAAATCCAGTGAAAATAATGTGCAGTTGCCCAAAAAATCTTTTACCGTTTCTGTGGGGTGGAAAAGATTAAAGAAGCCCATAAACAGAAGCCTACTGCTTGAGATTCTTTATTCCCAGCTATCATTGAGACTGGTGAAAAGCAGCAACTTTAAGTTTGTGGAACCTCTTACTATGACCTTGACTAAAGTGCATTGCTACTCTGAGGCAGTGGTCTCTCTTATCAGGAATGTGAAATCTGACCTAAAGAAATATGGATATGAAATTGATGCTGCTCCTGCTTTCAAGAAGCAGACACAATTTCAAGAGCTGCCCAATGTTGAATCAGGGCAAGGTATCAAGTCCAAAAATGTTGGCACTATGGATGCAGTTACCAAATCACATTGGGAATGGCTGTGCTCTTTCTTGCCATCCATGAATAACCAAGGATGAACTAAATTAGTTATATCCTCATGGAACACCCGTGGCTATAGCCATCTTCTTAGTAGTACTGGATCATATCATCCACTGAGGGACTCTGAAATAATCTTTTTACAAGAGACATGGCTTTTATCCGAACCTGTCTTTGATGGCTATACTGCTTCTTTAAGGAAGGCAAGAAAGGACACTTTGGGTCAACCATTTGGAGGCTTGGCAATCTTGGTGTGTAATAGTATACCCTCCTCGGAACTTAGCTATGTGGATAGCTGCCCTAGTACATTAATGGTACAGATCCGAATTGAGGGTGGCCCAAAAATAATTCTGATAAACATATATGATCCTCCACGTGATAGATGTACACTAGACATACAACTCAACATTTTCCAGTGCCTAAGTGATCATTCTGCTGATGATGATGAGATTAATGTCATATTAGGAAGTGATCTGAATGCCAACAACTTGATTGATTGTCATAATATTGAGGAACAAGATAAAGTCAGAGATCCTAATCTTAAATCTGATAGGTGGAGGACGTTTATTGCTGAAGTTGACTTATATATGGCAAATGACGCTAAGAGAGGGACATTTGGACTAGAAGCTACGTGGTCTAATGGATAACAAAATTCTACCATTGACTATATTTTTTTTAATGTCTCACTTTTTGAACATTTGTTTCAATTTATAGTTCAATCAACTCCCTTTAGCGATCATTCTATATTGGTCTGTACGCTGATGATGAAATCCTTTGTGAAGAACTCGACAGACAATGTTGGTGAAGTTGTTGTTTTGGGTAATGGAAATAGTTTAGGATTGGTCTGACCGAAATCTCAAAAAAGCCAGTAGTGGTGTAAATGTCTTCTGTTTAAAGATATGGCCAAGATGACTGCGGATGTGGTTGTTGATTGGATGGCGATGCATGCCATGATGCCTACAGGATGTAAACAGTTCCCCAATCCATGTAAAACTTCTCATGTTGCCCCATATGACAAAATAATCAATGAGGAAAAGAAAAAATTGTGTAAAGCGATCAAAGCTATTGAGCATACCAAGCCCTATCTGGCCTGTTATTCCCTGGACAAGCGAAAAATAAAGAAACTGGCTTTTTAGATATAGAGCCCCTACCAATAATATCTGCTGGCAAGATATGGTTAAAATTCTCCTGAACTCTGGGCTAATTATAGGGCACTATCTGGAAAAGGCAATCAGGATCTAGCCTGCTGTATAGAGAGCAACATTTGGGTCCAACACCTCGAGGAGAAATTTAAAGGTGAATCAACCAGGTTGGTAAAAAAAAACCTATTAAACATTTTCTGCTGAAACGAGATGATGTTATTGACATAATTTAGAAACTAGAAACATCTCGACCCCGTGGACCAGATGGTCTATGTAATATTATCATCAAGCAGAATTCTGATACCTGTGTAGATACACTGCTTATTATATTTCGTAAAATCCTTGATACTGGTGTCCTACCAAAATCCTGAAATACATCTATTACAATACCTATTTTTAAGAGTGGAAACCGAAATCTGCCTGCAAATTACCTACTACTCGCACTCACTGATGTGCCCAGTAAAATATACTGTACATTAGTCCTATGGGAAATAAACCTTTGGATAGCGCATAATAACATCCTTGACAAATCCAAACTGGGTTCCGCCAGGGATATTCTACGGTGGATAATATTTTGCTAATAAATAAGTTAGTGGAGCAGGCTAATAATAAATTTGGATGTCCGCTTTATATTCTCTATGTGGACTTCTCTTCAGCCTTTGATATGGTCACAGGAGGGCTGCTATGGGAGAAACTGGAGGCTATTGGTTTGCTGGCTCACCTACTGTACATATGTAGATTAATGTACGAGAATAATAACACCAGAGTAAGGCTGAACAATATGGGACTAATGTCTTACCCAATATTAATCGAGGGGGGGTTTCGACAAGGCTGTGCATTAGCGCCCATACTTTTCAATCTATATATGGCCAATTTCTGTAACATCTTTATTGGAAAAATGAACGCTTTTCCTAGGATTGGAAATACTAAACTGGGCTGGATCTGTTATGCAGATGACATTGCTATTTTCGATAATACATATGTCGGGATCTGCAACAGTGCCATGCAAGTCTGCGGTAATGCGGATAAGAATGGTCTCAAAATTAATCACTAAAACCCAATTTATGGCTATTGGGAATGGTCGAAGTAATAGGATGTCTATTCCTTGTAATATTGGGCTCATCAAAAGACTTAAAGCCTATACATATCTGGGCTATGAAGTGGTGTCAGAAAGAAGTGGGGTCAATGAGAATGTACATGAAAATAAGCGAGCTAAGGTTCTCTCCACTTTGGGAGCAGTATTGGCATTCTCTAAAAGATCTGCGGGATATAGTCTGTGTGGAGTTTGTACCATCTATAGACAGAAACTAGCATCTGCTTTTCTATACAGCCTTGAGGCTTCCTATTGTGACTGATCTATATGGGCCTACAAAAGTGAGGGGCTGATATGGCGTAAAATAATGGGGCTAAGCAATTATACACCAATTAAGGCAATTAGGCTGGAGATGGGACTTATCTCTCTCTCCACCCTGGTCAACCAGAATAGAGTAAAGTTCTATCTTAAGCTCATGTTGTCTCCTCCAGATTCATTTTTGATGATACTTCGCTCACCGCTGGAGAAAGGTACCAGCATGGTGATGACTAAATTCAAAATCATGAACGAGGATTTTTTTAGGAAGCTCTGCTGGACACCGAGGTGGGAATACGATGAAGGTGCAATGCTACAATCTTTGAAAAACGCGGCTGAGAAGCTAGATTGGGTTAACAGCCACGAAAAAGTTGCAAGCATGAAATCTTTATGCAACTTTTCCAGGATGCACTTTAACTATAAGGAGCCACAAGAATACCTAAAGCTCCTTCCATCCTAGGTAACGCGTCGGCTGTTTATGAATATCAGACTAAACTGCTTTGATGTACTAGAAATCAGAGGGGACTGGACTGAAATCCCTGTTCACGAAAGAACCTGCAGAATCTGCTACAATAAGTTAAAAATTGAGACGGACAGGCATGTATTTACCACCTGTCCTATGATCAAAATCTATTCATGCTCACTATTACTCTAAATTTGTAGAAGACCTTGATAACATAACCTATACGTATTTCTGGTTAAACTGTTTGTCTGGTTATAGCCGTATTAGGATTATTGCCATAACACAAGTATGGAAATGTGCAAACAGGCAACTGCACAAATTTGAAAGTGATGTGAAATTACTGGAGGAACTAAGTAAAAGCTGATGTCCCTAACTTTCATTTTGGGTACATTATACAGGCTATTCGGTTAATTACAGGATCTATATGTTTATATTGCTGCTTATGTTTAGACTGATGCCAAATGTATTTTTTTTTATTATTCTGATTGGATTGCTTTCAGATTAATTGATTTGTGATTGGAATTGCTTAATGATATGTAAATGTATTTATTTTGTTTCGGATGCTCTTCTTTTTATATTCTTTATATCCTTAGTTCAAAAAAGTAATTTTTAGCCTAAAAAGTAATTTTCTATTTTATAAGGATTAAGTATGTGATAATGTTTTCTTTTTGTTTTTAAGAATGTGTTAACATTTTCTTTTAAACTGTATACACAATAAAAAAAAGACTAAGAGAAACTAAGTTTCTCATTACTGACAGCCTGAAGGGCCTATCAGTTGCCCCATAAGAATGAGGGAAAGTCCAGTGGAGTGAAGCTGAAGACTGCACTCCACTGTAAAAAGTCAGGTCAGGATACAAAAACAAATGCAAAATGTTTGGGGGGGGAGGGGGACCATGGACTATGGAGGAAACGTTGCTTCTAGAGAAATCTTTCCTAACAACGACCACATCGCCCACCTTTATGCCTGCTTCTCCGGCTCTTTGTTTCATATCTGCATACTTCTTAATTTTTCCTTTTGCCATTTCATCCCATGCATGCATCTTCCTGGTATTTCTCAGATGGTCTACATAGAATATCTGGTTTGCATGTTAGGTCCAAACATCACTTCTGAAGGGCATTTTCCTGTAGTGCTATGTGGAGTGTTTCTATAGTCTTTCAGCAGCTGATGGAACAATTGTTCAAACAACTTGTTCTTGAGATGGGCTCTCTGTAGTTCCTGTTTCAAGTTCATCATGGATCCCTCCATGGTCCCATTGGCTTGGAGCCACAACAGTGTCACCCATTGGTGTCTGAACCCCATCTATTATGTGAATGTTTTAAGATCTTGGCCTGTAAATGGGGGCCCTTTGCCCAACTTGACCATCCGTGGAATGCTGTACGCAGTGAACATCCTGCTTATGGCAAGGATGACATGATGCGCTACCATGGATCCGACTACTTGGCTGTCCGGGAATCTTGAGTATTCATTGACGGCCACCAGTATGTAAAGGCCATGATCTATGGATCCAAAGAAATCATTTGCCACCTCATCTCACACCCTGTCGGGTAGTGATGTCATCTCTAAGGGTTCCAGATAGGCCGTTGATGTTATAATGCAGCATGTGGAGAACACTTTCACCATCTCTTCTACTTGCGCATCAAGTCTGGGAAACCATCATTTCTACCTCATTTCTACCTCAGTTGGCGTTTTGTTGACACAATGCTTCTGTGTCCTTCGTGAGCTAGTTCAATCACCTGGCTTTGCAATGAAATTGGTATCACCAATGTATTCCCTTTTAACAGAAGGCCTTCGTCTGATATGGGGAGATATTCCTTGACAAATATGGAGTTCCTGATGTCACTCTGGACTTCTGGTGTCTCTCTTTCTCCATCCTTCTTGGCATGTTTCCATTTCCCTGTTCTGCCGCATGTCAAATATGTAGATTCTGCAACTCTCTTGGAGCAGCTTGTTGAACTATCTAGAGAATGTATCTGTCGGTTATCGGTAGTTCTGGAATGTCTGACTGTAGAGAATGCTGGGATGGAAAATCCACTGGGTTCTCTTCTTTTACTGGCCGATGTGTTATGGTGAAGGCTAAGTCTTGTAATATGCGGGGGCATTCACGCCTCAGGGTTTGCATGAATAAAAAGTGCTTGATTATCTGTGATTCTTGTGAACAGCTTTCCGTACAGGAACAGGTGGAAGTGCATTCCCACACGACTGCTAAATTTTCTTTCTCCACCTGAGAGGGCGTCTGCTCCGTTTATGAGAGGCTCCTGCTTATATATGGCACTATGTGCCTGCAGTGAACATCTTTTCCCCTTATTTGGGCCAATATGGCTCCTAGTCCCACTGGACTTGCATTCACCGTCAATTCTGTATCCCTCGTTGTGTCAAGGTATGCCATATCTTCAGCTGTTGAGATTTTCTGACATATGCTATCGAGCACATTCTGACATTGTTGCTTCATGAGGTCCCTCAATGGTTTACTGAGGGTTGCAAGATCTTTTCTGTATTGCGTATAGTAGCTTGCAAGGCTCAGAAATTAAATTAAGTTCCCAGACGTTCGTCGGTTGACGCGTCTCGTTCAATGCTGCCACTTTCTCTGGGTCTGGTGTCATCCATTGTCCTGAAAAGCTGTGTTATGTTATGTTATTCAGTTTTATGGAGCACTCATTGGCCTAAAGGCATCTTGGTGCTAGGAGACGTCCAGAAAGGCAGCCAGCTACAGTCTAAAAAAGTAACGTCTTGAGAAGACGTCTGAATTCCAAGTGGTTCGGGTACATCTTAGCAGAAGGGGAAGAGCATTTCACAGTTTACCAGCACTGGTAAAAAATGCTGGCCCGCCCACTCGAGAAAAACAAATCCTAAGTATCACCACCAGGCAGGCATTGGCAGAGTAAAGGTCTTGACCAGGGCGGTAAGGGACAAATTTGTCCCAAAGATGGTGCGTTCCCTGCTGATAAAAAGCTTGATGAGCTAAGCAGAGAGCTATAAATTCAATGCGCCTGGCCACTGGAAGCTACTGCAATAATCACACGACTGGCAAAGTATGAGTACCATAGGGCGAATTAGTAGCAATTCGAGCTGCTAGGTTTCGCAATACCTGGAGACGGTGGATCAGTCCCACTGGTTGGTCCAAAAACTAAGCATTACAGTAATGCAGTCGGCTGAGCACAAGGGCAGCCACTACTGAAGGACAAAGGTGACTAGGCAGAAATGGAAGAACCCTCTGTAGTATCCTCAGATAAAAATGGCCAACTTTAGAAACTAAAGCTACCTAAGGGGCCTTAGAGAGAGTAGAAGAAAGGGCAGCCCCCAGGTCTTTCACCACTGTCACTGGAAGAGGAAAATTACCCAGTGCCGGGGGCCATAAAAAGGAGTCCAAAGTGTAGGATTAGGGTGAGACCCCACCACCAAGACCTCCGTCGTGTCCCCATACTGTCATAAATCTCCCCCCGTCTCACCTGTGATCGGGATCTCCCTTGTTCGGCCGCAGGACTCTTCCTGTGGGTGGTTCGGGTCTTGAATAGGCTCGCCCGAGCCTCGTCAGGTTGCAGAGCGCGTTCAGAGTTCCGGGAAGTTCGTGGTTCCAGGGTGTCCAGGATTAGCGATAAACAAGCAATGTAGGGGGGAAGTCCAGGAACAGGAAAAAAGGCAAGGAAGGAAGTATGAGGATCAAGGAAGCAAATGTAGAGAGCAAACACACGTCGGGTCACTATCGAAGATAGCGTTGAGACGCGCGGACCCGCAGGGACGTGACCAATTTATAGTACGTGCTACGACGTGAAAGCTAGTGCGTAGCACGGAGCTTGGTACGGCCATGTTGGGAGGAACAAGGAGTACAAGCCCTTCGTGACAATGACCATGAGGTCCAGAAGGGGCAATTTCACCGGGTCATGACAGCATGCCCCCTCCGAAGACTGGTTCCTCCAGGCTTGCCTGGGTGAATAAGATGGAATCTTCTGAGCAAACGAGGGGTATTTAAATTAGAAACTGGTTCCCATGTTCTCTCGCTAGGGGGGTAGCCTTTCCACTCGACCAGATATTGTAATCGACCCCTTCTATACCTGGAATCACATATCCTGGACACCTCATATTCCAACTGGTCGTCCACAACAACAGGTGTGGGTTTGAAGGGTTTTCGAGTAGAACTAACGTAGGGTTTCAACAGGGAAGTATGGAAGACTGGATGTATCTTCTTCCAAGAATCCAGGAGCTTAAGTCGGAAGGAGACAGGATTGATGATCTCCTTTATAGAAAATGGACCATAATAGCGAGGAGCCAATTTGTTTGGTCGTAGATGTCGAGGTAACAGTTTCGAGACTAGCGAGACTTGATCGCCAACTGAATAGGAAGGTGATGGTCTTCTCTTAGAGTCCGCATATCTTTTGGTTCGAGTCTGGGCCTGTTCTAACTGATCCTTGGCCTCTCTTTGTAAGTCGATCAGCGTCTGAATCCAAGAGTCAAGGGTAGGTACCGGAGTAGATTCTGGAAGAACTGATGGTAAAACAGACGGATGATAAACTTGACTGCAATAGAAAGGGCTGATCTTGAGAGCTGAATGATCTGAGTTATTGTAGGAGAATTTGGCTAAAGGTATAAGGAGAGACCAATTGTCACGATGCCCGCTCCCGGGGAGCCGGCTCAGGCCCTGCGTCCCCGAAAGCGGACATCAAGTCCCCGGGAAGGCCCCAGCAACCCCTTATAGGGGCCCTTTGGACAGCGTCCTGGCGCCTATGGCACCAGGCTCATAGAAAACGTCAGTCCTGGCGCCATAGGCGCCAGGCTCATTATTAAAGTATTTGTGTTCACTTACCTGATGCAGACCATGCTGCAGAACCCCGGCCTCCTTGAGGCCTGAAAGGAACTACTTTACCTGTGGGACTCATTTACCACCCGGGCGTGGTCGGGGAAGGATACATACCTGATTGGAGGAAGGACACATTCTAGGAACTTCTTCCAAGGCTATTTAAACCACACCCGATCAGCCACACGTGCTTCGCGTTGTTCTGCATCTAGCAGCTGGACGCTCACCGTGTCTGCTCCTGCATCTTGACTTCTGCCACACCTGCCAGCATCCTGAATCACCTGCAAAGGAAGGGAACAAGAGAACAGAAGAAGGAAAAGGCCTCACCTGCTAAATCTGCATCCCAGAGACATTTCGCCGACAATCCTGAAAAGGAAGACATTTATTTTTAAAAGCACATCGCATCGATCGCTGCAGCGCCGCATTCTACTCACCTTTACAGGGCGCCTTCATGTTCAGCAGCGACCATTCGGATTCGCAGTCGCGCCCCCCCGCCTAGGGAGAAAAAGACAAGAACAAAGGTGAGAGAAAGAAGGGAAAAGGGAAGCTAAAACTCCATGTCAAGACTTACCTGTTGGGTCATTCCCTTTTCATTTCGGGTCCGCGCCGCATCCAGGCATTTTCGGACCCCGGCCCCTAAGGGGAAAAAGACATCAGCGTTAATGAGTGAATGAAAAGACATTACCAAAACACTTATTAAAGACTTACCTGATTTCCACAAGGATTTCACCGCTCACCTCGGGTCGGTGCCTGTTCCCCGGCGTTCTGTTCCCCGGCCCCTATGGGGAAAAAGACACTAGCATTAGAACATTAATGCATGGACACAAGGGGAACCACTTATAGAAAAACTTACCTGGAAGCCAAGCAAGTTTGGTTCTCACCCATCCGAAAATCCAGTGACGTAACTGGATACCAACGCGCCCCTGCATCAGAAGCAGGATGGAGAGCTCGTCCTTCCAGACCCTAAGGTGAGACGCTACGGGGAAGCACAGAAGGGTTTTGAGGAGGGTGAGAGGGGTAAGTGGGAGGCCGATTGCATTACCCCGCAGACAGTTAACCCCCTATTCTCACCTACAGAAGGATACTTCTGCGAGTCAGACAAGCCAGATCTGGGGCCCGGTCCAGTCCGTCTTCCGAACCCTGCGCATCACCTTAGACGAGGTCACAGCAGCGTGAACCAGGCCAGCGCCCCCGTGGGAGTCAGGTGAGCGTTACAGAACGCGAAGCCTTCCTACAAATTCCCACCCAGGCGCTATGGAAACTTCTGAGACTGATCAGTTGGCCCAATTACTGGGGGAATTACGGGCCGAAGTACATGCCGCTCGTCAAGAGACTAATGCCCTCAAGAGGGAATTAATAATATCAAAGGAAAGAACTGATGACCTGGCCAGACAGCTTTTGCAGGGTCAAGCTGGACAAACTCCTCTACCCTGTTCCGGAGAGAACCCCGCTCCTGTGGTTCCCAGTAACCCTGTGCAGATTAATCTACCTGGAAACATGCTGCTGGCCCCACCTGAATGCTTTGCTGGGGACCCCAAACGATTCGCCGTATTCATGAATCAGTGTCGTTTGCACTTCCTATGCAGACCTGGGGCCTTCCCTAATGATCAGACCAAAGTAGCCTTTGTATTGTCATATCTCAGCGGCTGCCCTGCCGATTGGTCAGTTCCACTGGTTACGCAAGATGACCCGATTCTCCGTGATTTTCAAGGATTTCAAGAAAGCATGGAAAGGTTATCTGCTCGACACTCTCAGGGGCAGGCTCTGGATGACGAACTTCTATCCCTGCGACAGGGCAATCAGGACCTTCTATCCTATATTGCAACCTTTAATAGACTAATTGTGGAAACGGGATGGCCAGAGGATAAAAGAGTCACGTTATTTTATCGAGGTCTACGCGGAAAACTTAAAGATGTCTTGGCCCAAGTTGTAAATCCGCCCCAAGAATGCACAGAATATATAGACTTGGTGGTCCAATTGGATCACAGACTTCAAAACAGAAAAACAGATCGGTCCAGGTTTGAGACCCGGGTGTTGGTCAAGACCCACGCTAACCCCAAGGGAGTTGATGCCTCTGAGCCTATGCAAATTGGAGGGGTTAAAGAACCCTTAACTCAAAAGGAACGTGAAAGGAGGCAGCAGTTAAAATTATGTCTTTATTGTGGGAACTCTGGACACTTTCTACGAGATTGCCCGGCAAAACCGTACCGAAAAGCGGTAGGAGCCGCTGATAAAAACCATGAAGACTCTGTTTCGGGAAACGACTCAGCCCGACAAGCATAGGGGTCCGCTTGCCGAGCTTGAAAACTAACTCTCAGACCTCTCATTTCATTGTGCCAATGGTTCTCGTAGATCCAGAAAAGCCTAAGCGGTTGCATGCAATAAAGGCATACATCGATAGTGGGGCTATTGGAAACTATGTGGATCGTGAATTGGCCTCTAGGATTAACCTCCCTCTCCGTCCTAAAACCAGCAAAGATGTCATCACCACAGTCGATGGAACTGAAATTGCCTCTGGACCGGTAACACATTCCACTACTGAGGTGACTCTTATTGGTCCCGACGGCCATCGGGAGGGTGTTGTGTTTGATGTAATCAAGGCTCCACAGTTTCAGGTTATTCTTGGAATTCCTTGGTTAGAGACACATAATCCTCGAATTGATTGGCGAGCTAAGAGAATAACCTTCCCGGATTGTGCACAAACATGCTACCCAGAAAACCTGAAGATTAATCTAGCATCTGTAACTTCTGCCTCCATGCAATTACCTCCGGAATACCAGGACTTTCAGGACGTCTTCCAAAAGGAACAGGCCAACACGTTACCTCCTCACCGATCGTACGATTGCCAAATCGATCTGGTGCCCGGTGCACAACCCCCTTGTAGCAGGATTTATGCCCTTACCGAACCTGAGAACCTGCATTTGAGACAATATTTGGATCAATACCTCGCCAATGGTTTTATTCGCCCGTCAAAGTCCCCGGCATCCTCGGCTTTGTTCTTCATGCCTAAAAAAGAAGGCGACCTTAGAACTTGTATCGATTACCGCGCATTGAACCAGATAACAGTTAAAAACCGTTATCCTCTGCCTCTGATTCCTGAACTCCTTGACCAGGTGAAGGACGCTTGCATATACACCAAGTTAGATCTCCGGGGGCCATATCATCTGGTGCGAGTAAAAGAAGGCGACGAATGGAAAACAGCCTTCCGTACAAAATATGGATTATTCGAATACCAGGTAATGCCTTTCGGGTTTTGCAATGCGCCTGCTGCCTTCCAATTCTTCATGAATGATGTCCTTCGGGAACTCATTTGTGTTGTCGTCTATATCGATGGCATTCTAGTGTACTCCTCTTCGGAATCTGATCACAGAAAACACGTTAGGGCAGTTCTGGAAAAACTGCGCCAACACAAACTATTTGCTAAACTGGAGAAATGTGTTTTCCATACCACAGAAGTTGAGTTTCTCGGTTTCATCCTGACACCCAAAGGAGTCCGAATGGACTCAAGAAAAGTGGATGCCATCCTCAAATGGCCATCACGTAGCTCTGTAAAAGGGGTTCAAAGCATGCTCGGCTTTGCCAATTTCTATCGAAGGTTTATCCCGGAATTTTCACGCATAGTACAACCCATTACTGCACTCTTGAGGAAAAATAAACGTTTTGAATGGTCTGAAGAAGCCGAGCAGGCCTTCCAGGATTTAAAAGCTAGGTTTACCTCTGCACCTATATTGAAACACCCACGTCCAGATCTCCCGTATGTCGTTGAAACTGACTCATCCAACCTAGCCATGGGAGCAGTTCTGTCTCAAAGAGATCCTGAAACCAACCAACTGCATCCCGTAGCATTTTGGTCCAGAAAATTCTCGGCACCAGAGATTAATTACGCAATCACTGACAAAGAACTGTTAGCCATAAAGTCTGCTTTTAAAGCCTGGCGGCATTACCTACTTGGCGCTCGACATACCATCACGGTGATCACTGATCACCGGAATTTACAGTATTTGAAAACCGCCAAGGCTCAGTCATCACGGCAGCTCCGACGGGCTTTGTTTTTCGCTGAATTTGATTTCGTGATTACCTATCGGCCTGGCTGCAAGAACGGCAAAGCAGACGCCTTATCCCGAACAGGAATGGGAGAATCTGATACAAACTCAGAACCAGTACCAATAATTCCCGAACAGAGAATTCTAGGCATGACTTCGTTACAGACGCTTGAAGACATTCAAGTCAGAGTGAAACAACTCCTGGACCCTACAGTCCTACAGGATTGGATACAAAAGGGACCAGACTTTACCATAGATAATGGTTTACCTTATTACCAAGGACGCTTATTCCTGCCGCACAAGGATTTACACAAACTAGTTATTTCAGGTTATCATGATACATTAAAAGAGGGACACCCCGGTATTGCCAAGACAATGGAAAAGGTGAAACGACAATTCTGGTGGCCCTCTTGGCGAAAAGATGTTAAATCTTTTGTGATGTCCTGTGGTGTTTGCGCCCAAAATAAAGGTCAAAAGAAAAGACCAGCCGGTCTCCTTCAACCTCTAGACATACCGTCAGCACCCTGGCACACCCTATCAATGGATTTTATTACGGACTTGCCTCCTTGTTCGGGATACAATACCATTCTGGTAATTGTGGATTTGTTTTCCAAAATGGCCCACTTCATTCCTTTGAAAGGTTTACCTTCAGCTTCTGTCCTAGCCAAAGAATTCCTCGAAAATATTGTTCGGCTACATGGATTCCCATCTATACTAATCTCTGACCGGGGAAGCCAATTAATTTCCCACTTCTGGCGCAAATGTTGTCAAATGGCACAAATCGACGTAAGATTATCGACCAGTCACCACCCTCAGACCGATGGTCAGACCGAGAGGACAAATCAGACCCTTGAGCAGTACTTACGGTGTATGTTACAGCAATCTGAAAGCAACTGGAAAGACATTCTTTGGATAGCCGAATACGCATATAATAATTCGGTGCACTCTGGAACTGGCCATAGTCCTTTTTATACCTTGTTTGGACATCACCCTCGAACCTCAAACTTCGACTCACCTCAGAACCTCGGATTGCCCGCAGTGGAACATCTGCATTCTACCATTACCCGAGCCTTCAAAGAGGCAACCACGCATTTACAACAAGCCAAGAGAAAATACAAGGAGAATGCTGACCTACATCGGAGTGAAGCACCTCCGTATCAGATTGGGGATCAAGTGTGGTTAGCTACCAGACATTTACCGCTCAAAGGGCCTCGAACTTTTAACCCAAAATATCTGGGACCTTATTCTATTACGGCAATAATTAACCCAGTAGCGGTTAAACTTGATTTACCAGCTAATATGCGAATTCACCCTGTTTTTCATGTGTCACTTCTGAAACCAGTGGTCCCCGGAACCCGACTACTCAAACCTTCAGAACCTATTCAAATAGATGGGGAACCCGAATTCGAAGTGAAGAACATTTTAGATTCAAAAATGTTTAGGTCAAAGCTTTTCAACCTAATTGATTGGAAGGGGTACGGACCTCAGGAGAGGTCGTGGGAACCCAGTGACCATGTGCATGCACCTCGATTAGTCAGGAAATTCCACCGACTCTTCCCAAACAAACCAAAACCCCCGGAGGGAACAACCTTGGGAGGGGCCTTGGGGGGGAGTGCTGTCACGATGCCTGCTCCCGGGGAGCCGGCTCAGGCCCTGCGTCCCCGAAAGCGGACATCAAGTCCCCGGGGAAGGCCCCAGCAACCCCTTATAGGGGCCCTTTGGACAGCGTCCTGGCGCCTATGGCGCCAGGCTCATAGAAAACGTCAGTCCTGGCGCCATAGGCGCCAGGCTCATTATGAAAGTGTTTGGGTGCACTTACCTGATGCAGACCATGCTGCAGAACCCCGGCCTCCTTGAGGCCTGAAAGGAACTACTTTACCTGTGGGACTCATTTACCACCCGGGCGTGGTCAGGGAAGGATACATACCTGATTGGAGGAAGGACACATTCTAGGAACTTCTTCCAAGGCTATTTAAACCACACCCGATCAGCCACACGTGCTTCGCGTTGTTCTGCATCTAGCAGCTGGACGCTCACCGTGTCTGCTCCTGCATCTTGACTTCTGCCACACCTGCCAGCATCCTGAATCACCTGCAAAGGAAGGGATCAAGAGAACAGAAGAAGGAAAAGGCCTCACCTGCTAAATCTGCATCCCAGAGACATTTCGCCGACAATCCTGAAAAGGAAGACATTTATTTTTAAAAGCACATTGCATCGATCGCTGCAGCGCCGCATTCTACTCACCTTTACAGGGCGCCTCCATGTTCAGCAGCGACCATCCGGATTCGCAGTCGCACCCCCCCGCCTAGGGAGAAAAAGACAAGAACAAAGGTGAGAGAAAGAAGGGAAAAGGGAAGCTAAAACTCCATGTCAAGACTTACCTGTTGGGTCATTCCCTTTTCATTTCGGGTCCACGCCGCATCCAGGCATTTTCAGACCCCGGCCCCTAAGGGGAAAAAGACATCAGCGTTAATGAGTGAATGAAAAGACATTACCAAAACACTCATTAAAGACTTACCTGATTTCCACAAGGATTTCACCGCTCACCTCGGGTCGGTGCCTGTTCCCCGGCATTCTGTACCCCGGCCCCTATGGGAAAAAAGACACTAGCATTAGAACATTAATGCATGGATACAAGGGGAACCACTTATAGAAAAACTTACCTGGAAGCCAAGCAAGTTTGGTTCTCACCCATCCGAAAATCCAGTGACGTAACTGGATACCAACGCGCCCCTGCATCAGAAGCAGGATGGAGAGCTCGTCCTTCCAGACCCTAAGGTGAGACGCTACGGGGAAGCACAGAAGGGTTTTGAGGAGGGTGAGAGGGGTAAGTGGGAGGCCGATTGCATTACCCCGCAGACAGTTAACCCCCTATTCTCACCTACAGAAGGATACTTCTGCTAGTCAGACAAGCCAGATCTGGGGCCCGGTCCAGTCCGTCTTCCGAACCCTGCGCATCACCTTAGACGAGGTCACAGCAGCGTGAACCAGGCCAGCGCCCCCGTGGGAGTCAGGTGAGGGTTACACCAATCATCTTGAACCTTGGTGGCAAAACAACGAAGATATTGTTCCAGGGTTTGATTTACTCGTTCCGTTGCCCCATTGGTTTGTGGATGATAGCCTGAAGAAAGGGCACATTGGATTCCTAGAACACGACAGAGATGTTTCCAGAATTGTGAAATATATTGAGGTCCCTGATCCAAAATAATCTTGGAAGGGAGGCCATGAAGACGAAAAATATGTTCCAGGAAAATTCCAGCAAGTTCTGAGGAAGATGGTAGTTTATACAATGGTGTAAAATGAGCTAGATAAGTGAACAAGTCAATGGTTACCATGATGGTTGTATATCCCCGGGAAGGTGGTAATTCAACAATGAAGTCAGTGGCAATAACTTCCCAGGGTTTGGTTGGCAACGTAGGTTGTAGAAGCAGACCCGCCGGCCTCTGATTATCGTATTTGTTCTGACTACAAATTGCACAGGTCTTGATGTATTGAACTACACTGGACTTCATCCCTGGCCACCAGAACTGTCTTTGTATAAGAAGGAAGGTGTTGGTTACCCCTCGATGGCCGGAGTGAAGAGTATCATGGCATAGATTCATTACCTTCTGTTGAAGTTCTTTTGTTGGAATGACCACTGAATTATTCTTGAATAAATATCCTTCCTTGATTGTCAAACGCCAGGGATTTTTCTCGGATATGTCCTTCCAGAGTTCAGATGATTGAGTCTGTACTCTGATTTCTTCCAGGAGATTGATCGCTTGAGCTACAAAGATTGTAGGTGGAAACATTTTAGGATAGATCTTATCCTCGAAGGGAACGTAGTCGGGATGCCGAGAAAGGGCATCGGCAATCATGTTTTGCGGTCCAGGAACATGTGAGATTTGAAATTGATATTGAGCAAAGAAGTAGGCCCATCGAGCTTGTCTACTGTTCCTGCACTCCATGGATTGTAGGACCTGAAGATTTCAATGATCAGTACGGACTTGAACTGGATATTTAGCACCCAGGAGTAGATGTCTACATTCAGTGAAGGCATGACGAATGGCCAATAACTCCTTCTCCAGAACTGAGTAGTGAGTCTCACTGGTAGTCAGGGTCCGTGAAAGGTAAGCAATGGGATGTTCCAACTTATCATCGGATTCTTGTTTTAAAACTGCTCTTATGGCGTAATTGGAGGCATCTGTTTCCACTAGAAAAGGACGATTTATGTCAGGTTGGGCCAGGATGGGGGCCTGAGTGAATTCTTTTTTCAAGCGTTGGAATGCCTTGTCTTGTGGTATAGACCAGTTGAATGGAACGGCTTTCTTCAGGAGATTAACAATGGGTTGAACAATCTCGGAAAAGGTGGGAATGAGTTGGCAAGCACCAGGAAGGACTGTATTTGCTTTACAGATGTTGGGGCGGGCCAAGCCAGTATGGCCTTCACCTTTGAAGGATCCATACTAATTCCTTCTGAACTAAGGACAAACCCCAGATAGTGAACTGATGTAGCATGAAACAAACATGTTTCTGGTTTGGCTAAGAGTTAATTTTCACGGAGACGTTGAAGTACTGCCTTTACATGTTCTTCATGTTTCAAGGAATCCTTTGAGAAGATCAATATGTCATCCAGGTAGACGATAACATTGAGAAATAACATGTCGGAGAACAACCTATCCATAAAACGCTGGAAGACTGCGGGAGCATTAGTCAGACCAAAGGGCATGACTAGGTATTCAAAGTGACCAAAGGGTGTTCTAAAGGCTGTTTTCCATTCGTCTCCTTCCCGGATACGGATCAAATGGTAAGCATCTCGGAGATCCAGTTTCGTGAATATCACTGCACCTCTCACAGCTTCAAGGATAACCGAGATAAGGGGTAGTGGGTATCTGTCTTTCAAGGTGTGTTGATTTAGGCCCCGATAGTCCAGGCAAGGTCTGAGCTCTTTGGTATCCTTTTTAGGAACGAAGAACAATGAAGCACCAGCTGGTGATTTTGAAGGTTTTATGGTGCCATTCTCAAGATTAGTGTCTAGGTATTCCCGGAGGGCTCTCTTTTCTGGTTCTGAAAGGATAAACATCCTGCCAAAGGGAATCACTGCTGAGGGTTCAGTATCTATGGCACAGTCTTCGGGTCTATGTGGAGGTAAGGCTTGAATGATGGCAGTAGAGAATACATCAGCATACCCTTGATAGATATCTGGAACTTGTACAATATTGGAAACCATGAGTGGTGTCTCTGGACACCTTGGTGGACTTTTAGGGGCTGTGACTGAGGTATCCAAGTTTAAACAATGGTTCATACAGAACTCCGAGCCCAGGAATAAGGATCCGGCCGTCCAGTTGATATATGGATTGTGCCTTTGTAACCAGGGCATGCCCAAAACCAAGGGGTAATGGGCTGATTTTATAATGTCAAACACAATTCTTTCTTGATGATGATTTATGGAAAGATGGATCTCCCTTGTTTGCAGACTTATGGGTCCTGAGGAAAGAGGTCTTCCGTCAATCGCTTCCACTGGCTGTGAAAAACTTCTTGCTTCATACGGAATGTTATGACTTCTGACACAATCTTGATCAATGAAGACTCCCATTGCTCCGCCATCCACCAAGGCCAGTATGGGGTAGACCTTGTCCTTGGATGGCGATAAAAAGGCCTGTAATATCACCAATTTGTTTTGTCCAGGAAAGTTCAAGGATGGACTTGATGTGGAGCAAACATTGCTCTCCCGAAACCTTGCTCCATTTAGGATCGGGAGCTGGCATTTCCCGAGCGTCGGGGAGGAGCCAGAGGACATTCTTTAACTAGATGTTTATCCGAGGCACAATACATGCATAAGCCTGTGTGTATTCTTCTTAACCTTCCTGCGGGGAAATTGGTCCACGAAAGGCTCCAAGTTGCATGGGTTCAGAATCAGTGCTCGGACTCTTGGCAGATTCTGTCCTTGTAGTATTCTCTAGGGAGTATCTTTGAATTGATACTTTATTCTTTTTCTTTTCGGCCTTTCTTTCTTGGATTCTAAAGTCTATTTGCATAGACAAGTCCAGGAGGGCCTGGAATGAACTAGGACGTGCCACCCTGGCTAGCTCGTCCTTAATCTCTTCATTTAGACCTCTGTGAAACTAAGTAAAACTGGCTTCCAGGGGCCAGACCGCCTCTTTGGCTAGCTGTTTGAATCTAGTAACATAGGTCAACATGTCTTGGGATCCTTGTTGGAAGTCAAGTAGCTTTTCTTGAGCACTGTGAACCAGCTCTGGTCGTTCGAACATGGTCTTGAGTTCCGCGATGAACCCTTCATAATCATCCAGGAGAGCATCCCCTGAATTGAGTAATGGAGTGGCCCATGTAAGGGCATTACCGGAAAGATGCGATATTATGAAGCCCACCTTAGCCCTAGGAGTTGTGAAATAGTAGGGCTTAAAGGTAAAATGTACCAAACAAGAATCCAGGAATCCACGTAAGGTCGTTGTTGAACCATCGTATTTATCAACCACTCCTCCCAATAATACCCTGTCCTTGTTCGCGGAGTCGCGTGACAAGACGAGCTGTCTTAGCGCCGCATTCTCGGCTTTTATATTCTGCATCTCTGTGGAAAGTTCTTGCATTCCGCGCATCAGGTCCTGAATAGCATTCTCCATGGTAGAAACTGTATTGATCGTTCGGCGTCTCAAACTGTCATAAATCTCCCCCGTCTCACCTGTGATCGGGATCTCCCTTGTTCGGCCGCAGGACTCTTCCTGTGGGTGGTTCGGGTCTTGAATAGGCTCGCCCGTACATCGTCATGTTGCAGAGCGTGTTCAGAGTTCCGGGAAGTTCGTGGTTCCAGGGTGTCCAGGATTAGCGATAAACAAGCAATGTAGGGGGGAAGTCCAGGAACAGGAAAAAAGGCAAGGAAGGAAGTATGAGGATCAAGGAAGCAAATGTAGAGAGCAAACACATGTCGGGTCACTATCGAAGATAGCGTTGAGACGAGCGGACCCGCAGGGGCGTGACCAATTTATAGTACGTGCTACGACGTGAAAGCTAGTGCGTAGCACGCAGCTTGGTACGGCCATGTTGGGAGGAACAAGGAGTACAAGCCCTTCGTGACAATGACTATGAGGTCCAGAAGGGGCAATTTCGCCGGGTCATGACACATTCTGTTTCAGCCAATTTGTGTTCATCCACTCGCCAACAGCAGGCAGGCACTGACACAAGCACAATGGCACCTCCAACTGGTTGAGATCAACACAAACCAGAATTTGGGTGTTGTCGGCTTATTAGTAGCACCGGAAGCCAAAGGAGCAGATGAGACAGACAGGAGGCTGAATATAGATGTTAAAAAGCATAGGGGACAAGGCGGAGCACTGAGGAATGCTACGGGATAACGAGTGAGAAGGGGAAGAAAAAGGAGGGAGGGAAAGCAATGGTCCCTATGCGTCGGGAAGGAGGTAAACCATGCCAGGACGGACCCAGAGAGGCCCGCCAAAGCCAGGCGGGACAGCAGGATGGAGTGGTAAACAGTGTCGAAAGCCACTGAAGAGATCTTGCACAATCAGGGCTCCCACTTCCCTGCTGTCTACCACCCTGGCCATACCATCAAACAAGGGTCCCAGAACACCCTCTGTGCCACGCCCTGGACGGAATCCTGACTGGAAGGGGCCCAAGAGCCCAGAAGACTCCAAAAACGAAGAAAGAAGAAGGGAAGCCAAAGCTTCAAGCTGCTTCATGAAAAAAGGTAAGAGAGAGATAGGACGAAGGTTAGAAGGAACTAAAGGATCCAGTGACTGTTTCTTCAGGAGACGAATAGCCAGCCACACCATGTTTACACTTCAGCGGGCTATGTCTAGATTGACAGGATAGATTAACTGCTTGTGATTCCCGACTGACTATACCAGGCATGATGTCTTTAAGCACATTCAGTGGACCTGGGTTGGAAGGGGCTACGGATTTCAGGTGCATCATAGTCTGTCCCACTATTCCATCCAAAAAATTGGGAAATCGGACGAAGTATGGAGAATATCCCCCATTACTGGTGCTGAGTAGCTACACATAGCAGCTTGCAGGACCAATTGGACATTGGCGCGTATATTGTCAATTTTAGCAGGAACATGGATGTAAGATTAGCGGTGCAGGATAAAGACCTGACCACTGTAAAAAGATCTTTAGGCTGATCACTGCCCTTCTCAATTTTATAAGTGAAATGAGCTTGCTTGGCATCATTGATAGCTATGTGGTAGCTTTTAATAAGTTGTCAATAAGCCACTTTTTCCAATGACCCATGTGAATGACATCATTTGCATTCTGCCTGTCTCAACTTGAGACAGGCACATTTAAGATCATCAGAAAACCAGGGTTTCGAGGGGTGCCTACAAAGTCAATAAAAAAAATTAAATAAAAAATAAAATAAATTAAAGTTGAGCACATTTGAGAGAGGCCAAAAAAAAACTCAGTGTGCCTTTTCAAAACTCGCATTTGTCCTTGTGAGAAACCTGAGGGTATTCTCACTCTTAGACCCCTTGGATCCACTGCACAGATGGCCAGGGAAAGGCCATCGCTATTGGATCCTGCACCTGGGGGTGGAGAAGCGAGGAAGGATCACCTGGGTGGAGGGTCCTTGGGGACTGGGAGTGGAGTATGCCCCTTTCCTAGTGACAAGAACCCAACCCTTACCCAACCTTATACTTGGCTATTGCAAGCCAGTCCCCTCATTTCTCCACAATTAACACTTGACACTACTGGGACGAAGAAGTGTCAACTAAGAGCAATGAAGACTATGCTCTTACCACTCTGGTTCTGGAATGACGAAGATGCCTGCTAAGAGCAGTAAAGGTTGGCATGTCCCTTTAATTATAGTCAGGCAAGGCTGTTTGGTCATCCACACCTGCAGCCTGTTAAAGGGCTGCAGGTGGATAAATGGAGCCCAACCAAGTGGCAAACGGGTACGACAGGAAAAGAACCAAGAAGCCGGTGCATGCAGCAGAGAAACCTGCAGCGTGGCATGGAAGTTGGAGCTCCCTGGAGCAGGTGAAGGGAGCCATGCTGGGAGACTGTCCCTTTCCATTCGACTCGAAGTGCTCATTCCCCTGTGGTGGACGACCATCACAGGAGTGTCTGAGGGGCAAAAACTGGAGTCCCGACAATAAAGGGAGAAGGCGGTGGGGTCCACGATGCAGCACAAACTCAAAGCAACCAATGAGTTTCTGATGATTAAGAAACCCAGGGCACATGTGTGAACATTTTATTTTCTGAATACTGTGTATCAGAGGGGTTGCATGCTTCGGAATAGCAAATTTTTGAAAGTCTCCAATCCCTTTCATTGTTAATTACCAAACCAGTGGGGATATTTTGTATCAGAGTGGTCATGTGTGTCAGAATAGCACGTTGTTGAAAGTCTCCGATCCCTTTCAATGTCAATCATCAAACAGTTGGAAATACTTTGTAGCGGAGTGGTCGCGTGTGACGAGGTCTCCAAACATTGAACTATGCAATTAAAGTGAAACAAACAAATATTAAAATGCAGATGAAGTGAAAATGAACCATACGCCAAAGCCTAACTATTGAACACCGAACTGAATTAAAACCTTGCTGTCAAACTGAATTAAAGCCTTTGGAACCCAAAAAGGGGAAACAAACTTTAAATTCAAGATACGCCATTATATGTTGAAGTGTCGAATGAACATTACAAGCCAATCATTATCTGTTGAAGTGCTAAAAGAAATATAACTCTAAAGAAACCACAGTATGCCAAAATCTAATGTGACTTTAAAGAACACACAAAGGATACTGAAGACTGATTTACAGTGACATTTTCAACCTGTATGCAAGCTTAAAATTATCTAAACCAACATTTAAAACAATCTTTATTGAACTGTGGAGACAAGGATACTGTGTCACTTGGAACTTGGGGAAGGGAACCCTGACTCCTAACTTGGGGCAAGGAAACCCTGGGACTTGAAGAAGATTATTGCATCCTAAATCTAACATAGGGAATTGTGAGACCTTTCTTATGAAACTATTTTATACTTGGAGAAGGGGAACTGAAAGGAAGCTGCGAGCTGGAAGAATCTCAGAACTTTGTGTTAAACACTGTTTTCTTTTTTGGTTGCTGACATCCTTACACATTGGGCCTCATTACGACCCGGGCGGTAAGGGATAACCGGTACCGGTAAGGGCACCGGTACCGGTAATCCCTTACCACCCTATTACAAGTTCCTTTTGCGGGTCCTCCCTTAACGGCTGGTAAAACCAGCCGTTAAGGACGGGACCCACAAAGGGACTTTAGAGGTAATAACGGTACCGCAATTTGCGGTACCATTATTACCGCCTTCCCCATTCCCATTGAGCACTATGGGGGCTAAAATGGGAATGGGGAAGGGCCATGGTGAATGGGGAATTACCGCCCCCGCCAACCTTGGAATGGGGCGGTAATTGCTTCATTCACCATGGCGTTATCGGTAAGGTTTTGGAGGCAACCATGGTGCTAACAGCGCCATGGTTACCTCCAGGGTCGTAATGAGGCCCATTGTATAGTTATAGTTTTGAGGGCAAGTATAGGGTTTGGACACAGACAGACTCCCAAGTTCAACTCTTTGACTCAGACTTTACTTAGTTTTATTTAGGTAGAGATATCGCTCCTTAGCACAGGACAAGTAAGGCCTTTTTCCATCCTGACATTTAAGTTAATAAAATTGATTGTTTTGAATCTAGAATCTGTTGTCTGTGTCCTCCTTCATGATACCTTCACAACTTGTTGAGGGTGTGATTCGCCACCTCCAGTGCCATGCACACCCTGTCTACTGTGTTATCATGATATTCTGTGTCAGTGCTGAAAACCAGAATGTCATCACTGTATTTATTTTTTATTTATTTATTGGTCATTTGTATGGCGCCTATACACAAGTGTTTTCAGGTGCCACAAGGCAAGAGGGGGTGGCAGGGACACAGGGATAAACAACAATAATGGTATTACTGGGCCTTGTGACACTCTTACCATGCAAATCTGGGGGCGGGGGGTGAAGTGCTGGAGTGTGGGTTCCAGTGCTGGGCAAGTGCTGCGGATAGCCATGGAGGGCAAGTGCTGGGGAGGTGGGAAAGGGGAGAAGATCAAAGGAGGGGTGGACCAGATTCAGGCTAGTCCTGGACGGGTGCCAGAGGGCAAGTGCTGGTAGGGAAGCTGGGTGGCTGCCATGGCTGCCTCCAAACCCCGGGTCCGTGTTCGGTCTGGGTGAATGGGGACTTACTGGGACATTCCGACCTGTGTGGACCCTGTAAATCCCCATTCACCCACCCATTCCCCATTCCCATTTGAGCCCCCATAGGGCTTAATGGGAATGGGGAAGGCACTAATTACGGGTCTGCTAATAGCAGGCCCGTAATTAGCGCCCTGGTCCCTTAGCGGGACCCGTAAAGAACTTGTGGTCAGACCACAAGTCCTTTGCGGTTCCGGCTAAGGGACCTCGGAATTGAGCGGTAAGGGTTTACCGGCACCGGTCTCCTTACCGGTGCCCGGTATCCCTTACTGCCCAACTCGGAATGAGGGCCTCAGTTACAACACTATGGGCCTCATTACGAGTATGGAGGAAGCCATGGTGCTATTAGCGCCATGGCTGCCTCCATACCGGGCTCCAATACCAGGTTCTGTGAATGAGGAATTACCGGGTCATTCCAACCTTGGAGGACCCGGTAATTCCTCATGCACAGAACCATTCCCCATTCCCATTTGAGCCCCCATAGGGCTCAATGGGAATGGGTATGGAGCTAATAACGGGCCCGTTAATAACAGGACTGTTATTACCTCCTTGGTTCCCTCGCGGAACCCGGAAAGGACGTTTGGTTTTACCAGATGTCTGTTCCGGGTCCCGCTATGGGACCTCGTAATCAGGCATCCCGTAATGAACGGTGCCGGTCCTGTACCGGCACCGTTCATTACGGGACCGCCAGCCTCGTAATGAGGCCTAATCTCTTTGACAAGTAAGTACTTATACACTTTTTATACTTTCAAGACAGAATCCTTATCTCATAAAGTCCTTCCCTAATCTATAGAATGAGTTTTCTCAGAGGAAGAAGAGGGGCCTAGTGGTCTAGGTGACAGCTGTAGGCAAAGTTCCAGAGAATATCTTCTTATACAAGTACGTATTAGCTTCAGAGGTAGTTAGAAGTGTTGAGGGACTTCACAGAAGGCTCCCTATATGCGTTCCAGCATCAGGCCTGGGCAAGTGGTATGGGCACTCAGCCTCACAGGATTTACACCAGACTTAGGGTAAGTATTACCCAAGCCCACACAGTACCTCAGGAGAAAATAAGTGCTTTGGGGTGGATACATTAAGAATGCAGCAGCACAGGACCCATCCCCTGAATTCTTGGTCTGGAGATGAAAGAACTGGACACTGGATGGGAACTTGCAGCAGCAGTCATCAAAGGAGGCTTCCAGCAAAGGTTTCTTCATGGATTCTCGTGGAGGTACTGTGGATTTTGTGCACCTTTTTACAGTTGTCAGATGAAGACTGAATATTGCTTTTGGATTCTCTTCACTCTCTCGTTCCTGCACTATGGTGAGGGGACTTTTGGGATTCAAATCATGTTTCTGGAGACCCAGCAGGAGTCCACCAAAGTTTCCAATGGATTCAGGCTTTGGAAGATCATGCACTGCACAATGGCTTGATGACCCAGGGTATTGGCGGTTTGCAGCCCAGCAAGATCAGAACATGTAATGGAATGGCCCAAAATACAGGTCTTCTCAGCACTAGTGAATCTCACCAGCCTCTGAATAGGAGTCATCGTTTTCAGGATTGGAAGAAAGGATTACATCAGGCTCTGGTTACACAGCAGGCTCTCCGGTCGCTGGAAATAGCTACAGATGTATTTTCTTCATCGTCCTCTTTGCATTCAGCTACAGTGGTCGACTCTCTCCCTGCAGTTTACAGAAAGGTGAAGTCCGGCTGTCCAATCAGGACAGCCAGCCTGCCATTGGGACTTGGATCCTTTCAGGCAAGGTGAAAGAAAAAGGGCTGCAGAGTTTTGGACTCCTTCCTCACTTCCTGGCTTCAAAGACACTCTGGAGCCTAAGCTTGGAATACAAACGGATACCAGCCGAACACTTAACTTCCTCTGAGGTTGT
Organism: Ambystoma mexicanum; assembly: GCF_040938575.1. Lineage (NCBI taxonomy): Eukaryota > Metazoa > Chordata > Amphibia > Caudata > Ambystomatidae > Ambystoma > Ambystoma mexicanum. Next base: position 1,496,735,571 of record NC_090932.1, on the reverse strand, counting down.
TCGCACCTAGAATGCCAGGGGAAGGCCTCAGAAACAACAAGCAACCAAGAAATGGTGGGGGAAAAAAGGAGCCCAACATTCTAGCAGAATGGTGGCTCTTCTGTGCATTACCGAGGCTGATTTAACAGCCTGCGAGTAATAATACTAAAAAGTCACTAAGGTAAAACCACTGCTAACAGTCATTCAAGTAAACTTGCAATTGTAACAAAAATGTTACCAGGTCCGTAAGAAATTGTATCCCCCCCCCAGCACTCCACATAAGGTGGGGTGTGCTGGTTCACTTAAATCAATGAAAAGGGGATGTGAATCCCACTTTACTTATTATTTATTTATTTACTTACTTACTTATTTATTTGTATTTTTAAAGCACTCACACAGCCCGCAGGCATCGAGGCGCTGTTACAGGAATTCTTTGTTTTTTGGTTGCGTAGTTGTTTTGTCTTAGTTGAGCATTTATAACACGCTTAAGGACCCGGGAATCGAACCTGTGTTGCTTCGTGTGGTCTTGCTTCCAAGGCGAGTACGTTGCCGCTGAGCTATCCTCCCAGGACACTTATTAGGAACAGTAGTTCATCCAAGAAATAATAAGAGAATTAAAAGGAAGCCACTGCATTGAAAATGTAGAGTGCTGCCATAGTGCATTACAGTCAGTCCAAAGTTATAAGAAGCTATAACTCCAATCATACACTATGCAGAGGTATAAAAAGGTCACAAATCAAAAGAGTAAAAGACTAGGTGAGAGGGGGAAAAGATTTCTACTCACCTAGGGACAAGGGAAATTAATTACCAAGTCCAAGCAAACGTTCTGGGGTTGACACAGCTTAGGATGAAAATCTTACCTAACAGTGCCCTGTGGTAGCGCGTCTATGATGTCTTGTTGCTGGTCCCACTGCTAGCATGAGCAGACACTTTTTTCTGTGGTCGTCCATGGAGCCCAGCGACCCTACCTTAGTTTCAAAATTCCTTGGCCATCTTGCTGACGTCTGCCAGGTCAAAAACTGCAGGTAATTGTGGAGATAGTGTTTCCTGCAGTATAGGTGGAAAGGGGCTGGGTGGGGTTGCAACCACCGTGACTGAAATGTCTTCATCCAACATGGTGCTGAAATGGGTGTTGTCCCCTAATTCTACTGCCTTTGTCCCTCTTGCTTTTGCAGAGATCTGTGTGCCTTTGTGAGTTCCCCTTGCGCCCTCTCTTCGCCTTTGTTCACCCTGGTCAGGCCGCCTGTGGCTGTGAATATATTGATTTTTTGTTGTCCGCTGTCATCGGCTCTCTATGGGCCTCATTACGACCCAGGCGCTAATGGGTTAACAGCGCCGTAAAAGGCTGCAGCGCCGTTAACCTATTAGCGCCTAATTACGAGGTCCCTTTGCGGAACCCGACCTTAACGGCTGGTGTAGACCAGCCGTTAAAGTAGGGACCCGCAAAGGGACCTTGGTGCTAATTACGGTGCCGCAATTTGCGGCACTGTACTTAGCGCCTTGCCCATTCCCATTGAGCCCTATGGGGCAAAAATGGGAATGGGGAAGGGCCATGGAGGAAGGGGGAATTAACGCCCCGCCAACCTTGTAATGGGGTGGTAATTCCCCCTTTCTCCATGGCGTAGTCGGTAACTTACCGGCATGGACCATGGTGCTAACAGCACCATGGTCTTCCGCCAGGGTCGTAATGACTACGTATTCATCAAGGCACTCCCAGTCTCTGTAAATGTGCGTATGCGTTTTGCACCTCTCTGGGTCCCCCTGGTGGCTCCAGGTCATTTTCTGCTCTTTGCCGACGCCCTGTCAGCGTGTGTGCAGTCGAGCTCCGCCGGGCTCTCAGTGGCGTGCCTCCGCTCTTCTGGCGGTCCAGACCTGGACACAGGCCGTCCGCTTCGCCAGTATTGGCTTGAGCCCCGTAAGCCTTCACATGGCACACAAGCATTCCCCTCACCCACATTGCGCCTTCCGTACAGGGAAAGACGGGGCAACAAGAGCATTGCGGGAACACATCTTTATTCATAGGTTTCTCCTTCCTCCTCCCCACACTCCTTCTGTTACTTCGCTTCAACCCATTTTCTTGGGTCCCCACTCCCCTTGGGCACATCTAGCACGCATCGCTCGACACTACACCGGACATCCTGGTTTTGTGGGGGGGCAGTCCCAGTTTTTTCACACCATGTCACTTTGTCTTGACATGCTCTTGCAAAATAGTCGAATATCTGACAAAGGGTGACTGACTGCAGGTCTAGTTAGGGATGAAGCATGGTGTGAGTTCGGGACACAGGGCATCATTACAAGTTTGCTGGTCTGGAAACAAGGGTGCCAGTAAGCTCACCGGCACCCTATTTTCCGGTCTGGCAAACTACGGGCCTCATTACAAGTCAGGCGGAATGGGTTAACGGGCTCCGCTAATGGTGGCGGGCCCGTTAACACCATTCCGCATGATTACGAGGTCCCCTCGTGGGACCCGGTAAGGACGCCTGGTAAAACCAGGTGTCGTTACCGGGTCCCGCGAGGGGAAGAGGGAGCTGACAACGGGCCGGTCGTAATCGGCCCGTTGTTAGCTCCCTCTCACATTCCCATTGAGCCCTATCGGGGCTCAAATGGGAATGGGGAAGGTCCGGGCCCGGGTTCCCTGAGGGAGGAATTACAAGGCCCCCCGAACTCGGAATGGCCCGGTAATTCCCCATTCAGGGAACCCGGTAAAGGAGCCCTTTTTGGCATCAGCCATGGAGCAAATAAGGCTCTACGAGTTTGCCTGCCGGGGCCGCTGCGCCCGACAGGTCTGACCCTGCTGGGCACAGTGGCCACGGTATGCAGACTCCTCACGGAAGTGCCAGCACCGTTAGCACCGGTGCTGGCACTTCCGAGTCCCCACTCCCATAGAGTCCTATGGGGCTCTATGGGAATGGGGACTAACATTTCACCAGTGCCTGACTTCCCGGGCCGCTGGACTTGTAATCTCCCGGTGGCACCGGGAAGTCAGGCACCGGTAAAATGTTAGAAGTCCAGCGGCAACCCATAATGAGACCCACTGTGTATATAAGCATCAGATAGCTCAGACAATAGAGAGAGCGAAAGATGAAGGAAAGTGTGAAGGGGTAATGTGATGACATACATGGGAATACACTGTGCAGTGGAGGCAGGAGGCACTAGAAGCTGAAACAAGCATTGCACAAAAAATTGATCATTTGGGGAAAAAAGGCTTTTTGATTGTTTTTGGGAGGCAGTTAGTCCACCTCCCAGAAACAACTAAAAAGTCCTTTTTCCGAGCAGATGCATTGCTAGGGGGGGATGAGGGGACTATAGCCACTGATGTTTTGGTTGTAGCCCCGGATAGAAGCTCAGGGGCTACAACCAAAAGGCTAGCGAGCCCCGAGTCACAACAATCCCGACATTAGCATAGCCCCAGATCTTTTCCAGACCTAGCAACACCCCTTCGTCTTGGACAGTTGTTCCAGCCAAATAGGAGGCCTTTCCCGGTGAATATCGCCCCATTCCAAGCTGGTCTGTTTATTTTGAGGGGGGAATTGTTCAATAACAGGCTGAAGAGGAGTGTTGTGCAGTGTGTGGATGATAACGAAGGCTGCGTATTTTCAACTACTTGAGAGAGTGAGGCAATCTGGATGTTCAGCTCCAAAACCAGATAATGAAATTGAATTGAAGGTTTTCAATAGGTTCACAGGGACTGCCAAGAGGAATCTTATGCAAGCAGACCCCTGGCAACGGGTGCCTGGCAACCGGCGTGAGCCTTTCAAAGTTACAGTAGAGTAGACAGCAAGCAGAAACGCTTCCTTGGCAGTGCAGTGCAGCGCGCACAGCACTTCAAGTCACTGCAGGGACACCCGGGAGGATCTTCAAGTGCAAAGACCGCCAGCAACCCTACTGACTGGGAGGGATAGCACATAAGCGGACTCAAAACAACTGGGCTCTTGTCTGTTTCTGTCCATACCTTTCAGACAACAAATTCAATCCAAAAATAACATCCTCCTCCAAATAAAACATGCCCCCATGTAGTGGATACCACGCACCCCCATGCAACCACGCAGAATGGAGTGCTGGACTTGTATTTCAGTTCAGACTCCGGCACCCGTAAGCACTCCGAGATTCTAGGGGGACCAGTGTTAAAGTAGATTTTCATTTGTGTGTGAAATCTCCTTCAACTGAGAGTCCCCCAGCACTTTTTGATGGACCCTGGATCTTTAACCAGTTCTCCTGAGTCAGTGGGAACCTTTTTCCACACTCACTCATTCTTTTACTCTACCTTTGGAGACCTTTTTTGAACCTTTTTCCTCTCATGTTGTCATGCTTTCCTCCAATTTTTAGAACATCTGTAATTTATTATTGCAGTACACAGCACTTTATATGGAGTGCTGCTGGGAGCTCCTTGAGCTGTCCTTTTTCTTTTCCTTGTGATAACAGTCATTACCAAGGACTGGGGGACACTTTTTATCCTACCTGTGTTTTATTTTATGTGGAGTGCTGAGGGGAAACATTGTTTCCCATTTTTACACTTCTCCTGTTAGTTTTTTTGTTAAAGTTAAGTTCGTCTGAGTAGCTAGTGGCAATGGATGTTTTCTACCCACTGTTGGTGTACTTTTTCTCGCATGCTGCTGTCACAGCTGCACTAAGGGACACATGGGTCACTATTGACCTAAAATGGTGGCTGTACCTTTTTCATCGCCCTCTTAATGACTTGTCCTTTCCTGAGCCTTCTTCTACCAACCTTGGTTGGGGAGGTCCTGCTAGGTCTTTTGTCTTTGGTGGGCTTCCTTGCAAAGACCACCAAGGCTCTCTGAGTGCCTGAAAGGACACAAAGTGGGGGAGTGCACAAACACTCCCCTGGTCTTTGTCCTGCAGTGTGTCTGTTTGAATCCATTTCATACTAGGAGGTTGACTATCTTTGTGGACAAGCCGCCTGCCTTTGTCCGAATGAATGAAAGTCTGTTGTGGGTGGATCCACATGGTTTTCTGGTTAAAAGGTGAAGGTCCTGGAGCAGAACTTCAGAGTCAACCACTGGAATCAAGAATCAAAAGAAGGAGAAAAATAAGGACATCTGCAGCCACCTCCAGGTACCACCAGAGCCTGCTAAGTAACAGCTGCTGTCCCGACCTCCTCTTCTGTACAACAGGGAAGACCCAGACCAGATGCCTTCCTCCCTTGGACTGATGGGCCAAACCAGTTCAGAGATGGACTACAATTTGAGCCATCTCATGAAGAGCAGCAACCTTCCAGGACTGCAAACTCCCAATACCCTGGGACCTGAGCCATCTTGCGGTGCATCGTCTCCTGAAGCATGGTTTTGGCTGATACCATGTAGGCCTGCAGGGACTCTCTCTTGCTCCTAGACGTCCCCTCCACCAAGTCAGAGACCGCAAAACAGAGAGAATTTTGCGGCATGTCAACCATTGCTGACCTGAAGCCTGTGTCAAGTCCCAATGAACCAGGACTGTGTAGATCGTCTGCTGGGCTTCCCTAAGAGTGTGACCTGCTGCTCCTGCCAAAAGTTCTTTCTTCAGCCTCCAAGGCAAGATCCCAAACTGCAGCCTGCTGTCACCTCAACTTGGGGACCCCCCAGTGACACTGCTTCTTCTTCACAAAAGGTACTGTCCTGCCCCTAGGTACTAACCTCGGTGATTGCTCTGTTGATCTGTGCTCCACTGAGCTTGTTGAGACACTTTTGGGTGGACAGCCCAATAGTGTTCTCTCATGCCTAAGGACACCAGTCCTTTGGGCTACAATCCTTCAGTGGGTCCACCCAACCCCCCTGAAGCCTTTGTATTCGAACAATTATACCTACCTGCAACATTGATGATGTTGCTGAACTTTATAACTGTTTGTTCTGCTACTCATAGGCCCTGGTCCCCAGTGCCTCATCTGGCTTTGAGACTCTCATCCCCAGATAGGGTTGGACTTCCTAAGCATGAGGCTGCCTAAAAGGTTATTATCAGTATCTGTGTTGCCAGTATATTGAATGTTGAGTACTATGATTTGCGAACTTAAGCTACTCTGATTACTTACCTGTGTTTAATGTAAGGTCTACTATTGAAATTGAGTATTGAATGCAATCATCCAACTGTGTATATAACTATTAATATTGTTTTACTTAACTAAAGTCTAGTATTGTGTTGAGTGTTGCCTTGGTGTAATAAATAACCATAATTTATATAACTAGTGTGTAAATGTATTCTTGACTTAAGGTGTGCTCGGAGGTCTTTGTACTTAACTACATCCCTTCTCCCCCATAGATTAAGCCTGGCTGCTCGGCCGTAGCTACCAAACCTTTTGGATAGTTCAGGCCAAGCCTAAGAATTGGATCCCTGTATCTTCAAGGGGGAGTCTTTTAAAATCCTACCACAGGTAGACTTTTGTAAAACTCCCTAACAACCAAACATCTTGGTTTTGTGGGGGGACAGTCCTGGTTTTTCCACACAATGTCCCCTTGTCATGAATGAAGCATGGTGTGGGGGGAGTGGACACTGTATATATAAGCATCTCCTAGATCAGATAGCTTAGAAAATAGAGCGAGCAAGCGATGAAGGAACGTGTGATGGGGTTATGGGATGACATACATGGGACTAAACTGTGCAGTGGGGACAGGGAGCATAAGAAGCTGAAACAACCATTGGCAAAGCACATAGGTTTTGGCTGGCATGTGTCAGGTGCAGAACGTTTATAGACAAGTGATCAGGACATAAAGCATAAAGTAACATAAAGCATCCATAAACATTTATAATCACAGCAACCATTATTACATCTCTAGAATGTCTAATTACTCAACAGTACATCCTGTTATACTTGAGAGGGGACTGGTATTGGTATCGATTTAAACATCAAACAATAATACGTTCCCAGTATGTGTGACAGACACTGTACCTATTAAAAAGTTGAAATGACTGCGTTTTGGCCTTTAGCCTATTTTGATGGCTGTAGGTAAGACAGCCTTCATCAGGACCAGGAATTGTGGTCTGGGTTCAGACGAACTCTCCTTTGGTGGAATTCTATAAAAAAACAAATGTAAAGTGCTACGTGGGGGTCCTTGTCTGGGATAAACATATAACAAGCTCCAGTGCTAGCTAGAACAGTGTCCCCAGAGGGGGAGACTTACTGTGCCTGAATTATGTAGCATGTGAATTCAATATTTTACCGCGTCTCGAGCTGTGCCCACACCGATCCACCGAGGGTGGATGCGTAGTCAGACTTTAGTTGTCCTGAGTCAAAACCTGTTAGAGAAAAAGCAGACTGTGGATGAATGGCCCTACACACCATGAATGACAACATTCACTTGTTGAGGCATAGAAAATGAGGGGAAGCTGTATGAACATCTTACCCCGCTCGTGGGTGATATCCCATACACATGGTATAGTTCCAATGCCCCATTGCTGAGGGTCCTCTCGTGATCCCTGTTTTTTCTTCTAATCTGTGAACCTGTCGGAGGGGTAATTACAGAGGTGATTCAGCATCATGCTGCAAGAATCATCTGCTCAAAACATGAGTTCTAAACTCACGTGTGTGGGTGGCTATTTTAGTACAACCGTGAGAATAACCCTATTGATTAAAGGTGAGCCGCGCACCACACTGTGGCCCCGGCATCCCCTAGCCGAAGAAGGAGTATGCATGAGCGTCATAGGGAACGCTCCCTTGTGGAGACTATCTACGGTCCTCCTAAGAGATGGATAGCTCTTACCTGGGTGCCTCTACATGGAGAAGTGACCCGAATTTTCCACGCTGTGACTGTGGCTGCTAGACACGAGTCGCTGTGTTTGAAACCTTTGCGTCGGGTGTCAAGGAAACCAGACCCCTCGGTTCAGTGTGGTCTACAAATGCATTTGGAGGGCGGCCATCTTACAGTGGACCGCTTATAGTTAGTACTTAACGGACTGTCACTATGGTGAAGGGGTAGTCCATCAGATAAGGAACCGCATCTAAGTTACTGTGTTAATATATGGATCTTCATTGGACCGAAACTCGATTTTGGGAAAGAAATATTTCAGGAATAAATATTTGAATATAAAACATTTAGGTGAATTGGGAAAAACAGATCATCCAAATCACATTGTAAATGTTCTTTAATCCACTGATTGAATCTCAAATAACTTGTTGGATGAATACAAATCCGCATTGAAGCCGGAACGTGCACTGCAATCTGTGTGCGTGCTCATCTATTAATACATAGTAGGACTCCATTAAATCGACCCAAAAACAGGGTGCGTTACACTTTGACTGTGGGAGCCACTCAACCTGTAGATGTAATCCTATGGTGCCAGGATAGTACTGTTAAATGGAGGCGTATGGCCCCATATGTGTGTCACATAGTGTTATATCTCGGAGGTCAGACTTGATGGTCGTGCAGTTATGAAATACCTCTGTCCCCAAGTATCGCTCGAGCAGGAATAAATAACTGCCCTAGCAATCTTTGAGGCCACAGGTGTAGAGTGTCGTCGTCAGCCTGATACCGGGAACGCCGGAATGACCCCTGAGTGCTGTAAGGCAAATGGTTATGGTCAAGTAAACAACCACAAGAAATTGGCAGAGAAAGCAAAACAAGGTATGATGACACCAGCTTACCCAGAGGATGGTAGAACAGGTAGGGAACCTATACCAACAGCAGGGGAACCAACAGCAGGCTGAGATTAAGGATCGGCACTCCGGACAACACCTGTAGCAAGAGCGTGATTTGTGGTGATTCGTTGAGCAGTCCAAAGGCCAAACAGGAGGTCGAAAGTTCCAGGGTATCAGAAAGTTCGCCAAGTCCAAAAGGTAAATCCAAAGCAGGTCCAAGATAACGTTCCGTGGTCATGAGGAGGTAAGTAACATGAGGTGGTAAGCAAAGCCTAGCAGTTCTCCAATAGAAGCAGCTGTGAAGCGCCGTGTGTACTTTGCCGGCTTCTTTTGAAGTCGCGAGTGGAGTCACGTGACAAGTCACGTGACCGCTCGCGCGCGTCACGTGGAGCGTGACGCGGCCAGTGATTGGTGCTTCCTGGTGCGTGGGTGATGATGCTGCCGGCGAGCGGAATCCTGTGACAAGTCACGCGACTGTTCACGCGCGTCACGTGGAGCGCGATGCGGCCCGTGACTGGTGCGTGAGTGCTGGTGCTGCCGGGCATGGAGAAGGCGCCAGGGTAACCGCCACCGCGAAAAGGGCGGAAAAAGGTAATCCTGCCTCCCGTGGCATCTCGTCTGCTGTGTCTCCCCCGCTGAGGTGGGTGGCGGGCATGGTAGCGGGTGGTATCAGGCAGGTAAGAGGAGTGCAGGGAAGGGTGTAGGAGTGGGGGCATGAGCGAGGGCATGACAGATAGTCCCATTGCATTTGACAGAGATACATTGCACACTCCAATTATTTCAAAAGGAACAGTAGTATAATTCATTCATGCCGAGATAGTGCCTCTACTAGAGCCACATGGCCTCAATTGTGCATGACCACTAGAGATGTACGTGACATAGTCCCGCTGCATTTGATCTACATCGCACATTCTACTTATTTCCAAAAAGAACGGTAGCATAATCAATTCATGCTTTTATATATACATAATGCATGTGATCATTTTAAAAGGAAATGTTCACTTAGTCAATACTTTTGTACTTTCAAAATGCATCTATCTGGTTTATCTCTAAAACACTAATGGCTAAGATACATTGATGTCAATGCATATGCACTGGGCGGGTGTTCTTACACGGATGGCGGTAGGGATTTACCGGTACCGGTAAAATACCGGTACCGGTAAATCCCTACCGCCTTACTAGGAGGTCCCTTTGCGGGTTGGGGGATTTAACGCCTGCTTTTAGCAGGCGTTAAAATCCAACCCGCTAAGGGACCTCGGAGCTAATTACGGCACCGCAAAATTGCGGTGCCGTAATTAGCGCCTTCCCCATTCCCATAGAGCCCTATGGGGCAGAATTGGGAATGGGGAAGGGCAATGGCAGAAAGGGGATTTACCGCCCCTCCAACCTTGGAATGGGGCGGTTAATCCTCTTTCCGCCAAGGCGGTGCCAGTATTTTACCGGCATGAGCCATGGCGCTAATAGCGGCATAGCTCACCGCCTACCGGGTAATGAGGCCCACAGTATGCATGCACTTCTCTCTTCTACATATTGATCTGTCTCTATCTTACCACTACAGCATGTGGCTACAAGTCCCACATGGGATGCTGCCACATAGTTGTCTCTATTTCCATCATAGTCTATAATTCAACAATCCATTCCACTCTATGGCTACATTCAGACCATGACGGACACTGTCCAACCTATAAATCCATCTCTTTTCCAGTTCCCCTAGTCGTTTTTCACTGTCTCCGCCTGTTCTGCTGGAGCTCACAGTTTGGAGGACAAGCGACTTCAGATCACGATCTGTGTATTTGAGTTGTCTGAAGTGGTCAACAAGGGATTTGTCTGCTACTAGATGTCGGATGCACGAGTGATGCACGGAGATCCTTTGTTTATCGGGGCTTCTTGTTTTCCTGACACATATGAGATCACATGGGCATTGGATGACATATACTACCATTTTACTATTGCAATTAGTGTGTGTGTTCAGGTCCCAGTGTACATTGCTGTGGTTGAATGAAGGTTTGGTCTCCGTATACTGGCATGCAACAAATTTCCTACACTTATGGTGTCCTTTTACTGGAGAAGACCCCATGTTCTTTCTAGTGATGGATGTATCCTGGCATCACGATAGGTATGAACTAGATATTCTCTTAGATTCCAATTTTTTTTAAGGCAGAAACTGGCTTTTTTGACAGAGCGCCAAGGATTGCATGGGGTATGGGGGTGAGGGTCCACATGGCAAGTGCGAGGAAGGGGGTGGACTGGGTGGGGCATGGTGGTCCTGGTGCCCTGTAGAACTCAGAGGGAAGCAAGGCAGCCTATCACAGAGGCAAACAAGGGCCTTAGAAAGAGAGGGAAGGAAGAGGAGAAAAGGAGGGTGTTGAGTGGCTTTCGGAACTTAAGGACTTCCGGCTCAAGCCGCAGAGGGGCATGGAGACCATTCCAGGGGGAGGCTCCTATGGAGAAGAGAGATCTACCCTTCACTCTCTGCTTAGAGAAGTGTCTGATCTGCAGAGAGTTGTAGCTAGAAGACCAAAGGGGTCTAGCAGGGAGGTATTTAGGGAGAGAGAGTTGGATGTAATGGGGTCCCTGACCCCAGAAAGCCTTGTGGATGCTGCAGAGGGTCTTGAACTTGATCCTAGAAGCAACCCGGAACCAGTGGAGAGATTGTAGGGCTGAAGATATGTGGTCCCTGGGCTTGAGGCCAAGGATAAGTCTCGCAGTCCTATTCTGGATTAGTTGAAGGGGGTGAAGGAGTATAAAGGAAGATTGAGGAAGAGGCTGTTGCAGTAGTCCAGCCTCGAGAGTACCAGAGCTCTGGTGACATTGAGTTTCTGGGGGATGGTGAGGAAAGGGAGAATGCCTCTGAGGAGGTGCAGTTGATAGTGGGCCTTCTTGGTCCGCGAGGTGAGGAGAGAAGGGGAGGGAGGAGTTAAAGATGATACCAAGGTTTTTTACCTCACAAGAGGGTGAGGTGTGGGGACCCATAGAGGGGGCCAGAGGGTAGGAGGCAAGGAGGGAGCTGGGGTCCCAATGAGAAGGATCTGTCTTACTGGCAGAGGTCATTGGCAGCACACCATGCCTGAATAGCAGTCCGACAGTCAGGGATGAGAGGGAAGGAAGAGGAGGCAGTGTAGGGTAGCTTGAAGTAAAGCTGCGTGTCATCTGCATAACATTGGAAGTGAGGAGAGGAGGAGGAGATCAGGTGGGCTCGAGGGCCAAGGTAGATGTTGAAGAGGATAGAGCCTTCAAGGACGGCGCAGGTGGAGAGTGTGATAGGGGAGAGAAAAGGGCCCAAATGAACTTGGGAAGATTGGACAGAGAGGAATGAGGTCAACCAGTCCAGTGCCAGGCCTGTGATGCCAATGGTGTAACAGAGACTGTTTGTCAGGATTGCATAAATGACCGCGTTGAAGGCAGAGGAAAGATCCAGAAGCATAAGAACGGAATCGAGGTTTGAGAGCAAGTCATCACGGGTGTTCAGGAGAGCAGTTTCCTTGCCTCTGGCTGCTCTGAAGCCAGACTGGTGGTCGTGGAGACAACAAACAGATTCAGTGTGTTGGATCAATTGGGCGATGATCAGCTTCTGCAGGAGTTTGCCCAGGAAGGGGGTAATGTAGACAGAGCACTAGTTAGACGGGCAGAAGGGGTTGGCAAAGGACTTTTTGAGGATAGGATACAAAAGGGAGTGCTTGAGGGGAAGCGGAAAGGAGCCAATGGCAAAGGAGTGATTTTAGAAATCGTCCAAGGCTGGTGCAAGGGAGGCAATGTTGTCCTTGATAGACCTGGAGGAGCAGGGGAGCACGTGTTTGGAGGAGACTTTCATAGGAAGGACCTATCTAACGACCTCATCCGGTGCAATGGGCGAAAAGGTGAAGACTAGGAGGGAGGGAGAGGGGAGGGCCAAAGGAGGTCTGAGAGCTGGGGAGAGATGAGGAAGGGGTGTAAAGGAAAGTGAGGACAAGATGTCTTGAGTTTTGATTAAGAAGTGGAAGATCAGTGTAGTACAGAGGGTCTGGGATGGTAGGGGAGAGGTGGAGACTGCCGTAGGATTGGCAAGTTCCTTGATGATTTAAACAGTTTGCCTGAGCTGTTAGTGGCCCCAGAGATGCAGGCTAGGATATGGGCCCTCCTCTTCGAGCGGATGGAGAATCTGTATTGCCTTTGGAACAGGCGCCAGACCAGTTTGTCAGAGGATGTCCCTGAAGCCTGCCACTTCTGCTCACCAACTCTGCACTTGAGCTTCAGAGAGGCTAGGTCGGAGTCATACCAGGTGTTGTGCTTGGAAGCAGGCTTCATGCAGATCCTCATGACAGGGGCAAGAATGTCCAGGTTGTTGGTGATAGAGAGGTGAAGAAATGCAAGACCAGAGTCAGTGTGGGAGTGAGTGGCAGGAGCGGGAGGGGGAATGAAAATGGCGGCAAAAGCAGCAACGTACACTCACTTCATTGGTCGAATAACGGAGAAGGAGACTGGTAGTGCAGTCAGAGGCTTAGCCAGGGGACCTACGAGATCCAGGTGAGAGGACAGGGAAGCATGGTCAGACCACGAGAGTGGTGTAGTGAGAGGGTTGGGGTGGTGATGTCTGCTGAGATGAGAGCATCCAGGGTGTGTCCGGCTGAGTGGGTCAGACCGGAGGGGAGAATGGAGAGGGAAATAGAATCGCAGAGGCTGTGGAATGGTTTAAGAGAGTCGATGTGAATATAGAAGTCACAGAGGAGGAGAAGCTTGGAGGTGGAGGCCAGTAGAGAAGAGGTAAGATCAGACCACTCTGAAAGGAAGTGGAAGACCAGACCAGGGGTCCTGTAGATGGTGGTGAGGGTTAGCAAGAGGATAGGAGAGACACTAATCTTGCAGACAAGACATTTGAAGGAAGAATAGGACCGAGTGGGTAGGACAGTAGGAGGGACCCATTCAGGGAAATTCAGAGCCGCTCCACCTCCAGGCCAGTTAGGCCCGGGCTTAGAGAGGATTTTGTAGCACTCAGGGAGGAGTGTGTCAAAAGCAGCGACAGAGCTGGCAGTGAACCACATCTCGGTGAGAACAAGGACGTCAAGGTCAAAGTCTTCAAGGAGGTGACAGATGTCAGATGTGTGTTTAACAGCAGAGCAAAAGTTGAGGGTAGCTAAGTGAAGCTGGTTGCCATCTTTGAAGCTCTTCCGAGGAGGGGCATATGGACGTGGTACACCCGTCGATGGTGGCAAAGGGGTGAGGGGAGTGGCAGACAGAGGAGTGGCAGGAGAAAGGAGGAAGTTGATGAGCGAGGGAAGACACCTATCAAGAAGGAGGAGCCCTGGGCCATGACAGTGCCATTCTGGTATACATTAATGAGGCACCTAGAGGATTGGAAGTGTGCCAAAAGTACTTCCCATCTGGTACCACCATTAATGGTGGAATAAGAGAAAGGGGAGAGAACTGAGACCATATGGGGAGTCCATAGGTCCAGAGAGGGTGCGACAGAGAGGATGTCAGTAACAGTCTGCCTGGAAGAAGCGTGGACGTAGGTGTCAGCAATGGACAGGCTAGGGTTTGCGACCAGGAGATCCTTCTTCAATTTTTTCTTTCCAGGCTTCAAAAGAGCGGTATTATAGGTGATAGAATAGCAGTTAGAGTAAATAGGGGAGATGGAGAGCACCATGGAGGAAGAGGGCAGAGAGGCGGAAGGTGGGAGAGAGAAAAGAAGTGTAAAATGCAGGATGAACCCACCAGGCAGCCTAGCAGCAAGACAGGTGCAGATAAATCAGCTGCACAATGTCACACAGGCCACCGAAGGATAAATCACTGCGCTAGCAGCAGAAGAGGCAGGAAAGTGACTAAAGATGGAAGAATACTTCACCGGAGTATGAGGAAAGAGTCCATTCATCAATGAGAGCACAGATGGCAGACGCTCCCAAGGTCACTTAGTCTCCCTCACACTTCACAGGTCCATGGTAGCTGGCTATGCAATAAGGGGTTTGCTCACAAGTCTCTCTGAATAAAAAGTCAGTATCCCAGGCCCTCCGGTGTTCCCCACCTCAGGCACCACATCCAGCCCCCACAGAAACTGTATGCCAAAACTCAGGTGCACACACAGCCAAAATGATGAATGTTATGCCAGGCACCCAGAACTGTAGAAAATAGCACCAAGCCCTAGTTAATTCACATAGAAAGGAAGCCTTGTCTCACCAATCAAGCTGTGGATCCCCCATGGGTGAAGGGCTCAGCACAGGAATCCTGTGGGCGAGGGCCACGTAGCCGTGCATTCACAACAGCAATGCAAAAGAAAACAGAATAGAATATGGCCGCTCATCAACAGAAATTCAACTACAGGCTTCTCCATTACCCGCGATCAAACTAGAGCCGGATCCCCGCCTATGCAAGTTAGGGTATCAGCGGGGTCACCACAATGCCAATCAGAATCAGGGTTCTACCACCCATTAAGACTCCCCCGCAGGGCACGGCATGGCCCACAGAGACCTCATCCCGGTTTATAACTTTCAATGAACATAGACAAAAAAAAAAATCAATGCAAAGAGTTAACTAAAACCTACTTAAATAGTCACAATATGCATATTGTAAACCTCAAAGTCATTTGTTTCTTGGCTCACTGATGGCAACACCACTTGAAAACCACGGCACTCTTTGAATCTCTGTATGTACACCTTCCTGGTAATTTCTAACCGTGTGCTATATGTCTGCTATGGTATGTATATCTTGCTCATGGCAAGTCTGTCTCTTGCATCCATGCATCATCACTTGTACATTCTTTGAGGCAGCCAATCAGTGTCCTGCATCTATGACAGGTCTTGTGTTGTGACATGGTAAGTAAAACATTCGCCTGTTACTGTGTTCCCACAACTGAGATCAGACATGGGCGTTTATTAAAAAAATATTCCAAGGATCAGGGTGTCAGGACGATGGCACAACTCAACTGATAAGGTGACAAGATGGCAGCTATAATCATAAAACAAATAGTCTGTGGGGTTCCCAATCAAGGATCCAAAAGAACAGGGACTCCCCTTCCTTTTCCAAAGTAGTTCGGCAATAAAAGTGCTCAGTGTTCCAAAGTTCAAAACCTCAAAACATCAGGAGGCAGGTGCGAATCAAAAGATTCCAGGCCTTCCAAGGTGCCCAAAAAAAAGTGTCCACAAAGTCTTTGATGCTTGTCTGGATGGGGTTTCTGAGGAATACATTGTTCGATTCTCTTAGCTGCCTCTTGAGCTGCGGGGTTTCCCAAGCTGTGGCCCCATGGCTCCCGGCGAGATAGGTGTTTCCAGGGTTTTATGACAGCTGCCTCCTAGGCCATCTCTTGGACTCTCTTCTGTTAGAGCAGTGGGAGATTTCTGGCAGGCTAGGTGTAAATCCAGTGCTTGCTTGAAGATCTGCTGTGCCCTGGTAGGGTTAGACAGAGAAGCATGTACCTACGCTTCCATTCCACTCCTTTCTCTTTCTGATGTTCTTTTCTCTGGCCCTTGTGAGTCCTGGCTATCCATAGGTTCTTCTCACTGCTCTCTAGGGCAATGGTGCCCTCCTGTCCCTCCACCCGCCTCTACACACTCCCCATGGACCAATTTGGTCACCTGAAGCCCACCTATCTTTGCTACCTAAGGGAGGCATCTCTGCTTCTTTCCTCTGCCTAAGATAGCCGGTCCATACCCCTCTCTAGGGATTTGGTCTCTTCCTCAATCTCCTGATGGTATCTCTGTTCCTCCTCCAACCCTGAACGCTCCCTTATCAGATTGTACCTATCCTCCTTAATATAACCCCCTTCGACCCTTCTCCTTCAAACAAATCTACAACTAGGTATTTCCCCTCTCCTCAAGGTGGCACCATTCCTTTTTCAAATGAACATCTCCCTCTTTACAAAAGATGTTACCTCACTCCTTCCTCTAACAATATATCTCTCTCGCCACTCAAACATATCTCTCTGTTCATTAACACATCCATCCTCAATCTTCCAAGTGTTGCCTTTCTCATACCCAATATCCCACTCTTTCCTCTCCGATATGACATCTCTCACTTCACCAGCGTCTCCTTTCTTACTCCTTCAGGTGTTATCTCTCATTCACCTAATAGCTCTCTCTTTCTCTAACCAGGTGGTATGAATCGCTTTTTCTCCCAAGCTACCTTGCCTTCTGTCTCAAATAAACCAGGCTCTCCTTCCTGTTCCATACTATGGCTACTGCCCTCCACTAACACTAAAGCCTCTCTCTCCCAGCCATTAGGGTCTTCTCTCTACCCCATGCTTCTCTCTCCTTACCACAGACCAGTGTCTCCTCCTTCTAGCCTCCGCTGTCATTCTCTCTTCACACGGGGCCTCCAGGGTGGCAGTCTTCCGGGGCCTGCTGCTCTCCTTCGGACAGCTCTCCCAATGTTTGACGGTGGCTAATTGGCTGCTTTTTAAACTCTGATCTCTTCTCCCCTTTGTTGCTAAATGTGAACGGACAGTTAAAAACCTCTGGTAAGCTTGAGAAACCAGTTGATATATTTACAATTTGCTCATTGTAGGTGAGTTCTAACTGTGTAATTCCTGAGACGTACGCCAGAGCAGGAAACAGGCTATTTATTTTTCTTTGCTCTTGTATAATGCACATCAATCTTACAATGTCTGGATGGAATTATGTATCTGCACTGCTATGGTCCATAATGGAACCAATCCCGGGCTGGCTCACAAAGAGACCAAGTAGCCCATGACTATAAATCTAACTGGAGACAGCGAAGCAGACATGCTACTTATCGCTAACTGGATGCACGGGGAGATTGCTACCTAGAAGAAGGTAGTTTGCCTGTCCACAGTACAGTGGATGTCTTGAAACAAAGACACAAAGTCTAGTGGCACCTTGAGGGTGGACCCCAGGGGTAAGTTCCTTCCCAAAGGATTGCAATAAACAAGAGGGCCGAGACTGTCATCTGCCTGAAAAGGACTCTGGTTGAGGGTAGGGGGAGAAATAACCATTACTGCTGTGCTAAGCATCAGAGAACATTGAGAGATCTGAGACAGTTGAGTTTAGCATCAGAGGTCATGGATAGACCTGTGAGCATTGAATGTGGAGTGATCTGAGAGAGGTCAGAATTTATGAAGAGACTTGCCCTGAGAACGAGATGCAGTGAAGAGACCTATGAAATCTGGGCTGAATAATCAGAGCTTTAAGAGACTGGGGTTGGGAACTAGATATTGTGAAAAGACCTGAAAGGAACGGTGCTGCAACTGGCTTTAAAAGACCCCAAAGAGCATTTCCGTGAGCCCAGAGCTTCGCAAGGAGAACTAGGCAAATTACACTGTGAGCCAGCCCTTTTAGACAGGCCTAGAAGCCGAGAACTGACACCCTAAGGTCAGGGAGAGACCTACATGCAGGGTGTTGAACACCTGAAGGTGAGAAGAAGGCATAGCATTGGTTTTAAGAAGGTGTAAAAGCAACATGAATTATTTTATTTATTAATTGCTTTTGGTTATACAAAACCTTTGCAATAAAAAGAAGAACAATCATAAAAACTGCAAGTAGAGAAATGTGTAAAAAATGTAAATAGAAACAGTACAAAACAATGCAATTTCACTTATTTCATTTTTTTTAAATTCTCAGCAAATGATGTTAAAAGGAGATTACATCATGTTAAAACAAAAAATACAATATGGATACATTAAATTGATTAATACACTACGATAGTGATGCATTTTTGAATAGAGATATCCAGTGAAAGTTCATTACTATTTAAAATTCTGTCCCAAAGCCATTCAGTGTTTCAAAAACAGTCATCATGCACAAAGCGGCTAAAAAGGTGATGGCAGATAGACAGGGCATGCTATAATCAGGTGAAAAAGGGTTTCCACACTCGTTGCACAGTACCTACACACTCTCTCCGAGCCTGAAATGCCCTTCCTTTGCACCAGCAACCTCTCTGGTCTGGAGTAGGTTAAGTTTGAAACGTAGCATATCAAATCTGTGTTTTCTGGATGGATGTTGTGTAAGATAGGAAGGTAGAGTGTTGAAAGCTCTTATCTCATTCATGGCTATATCCCTGTTCCTAATCCAGTCAGATTAAAAAAGAAGCCTTCTGGCATTGATTGAAGGAACCATCAGCACGAGTGGATCTAGGTGGTAACCTCTCATAATTTCCAGGGAATCCTGTACCCAATCTCACAAAACTTTACAAGAACTTGTAAACAAAACTGTGCGCAAATCATGTTTAAAGAATTTTCCGGGGGCTGCATAACAACTTTCAATAATTGCAGTCTCCTCCAATGAGCACGGTCATGGCGGGAAATCAAGACCATCTCATGTCAGAGAACTGTAATAGAAGTTCCCTTAGGGAGTAAAAGCAACCTCTTCAGTAACATTGATTCAAGTTTGATCTATTTGTTTGTTAGAAGACCTGTATCAGCCCTGTAAAGCAAGCGTGGAATTGACTTTTGGTGATAGTATTTCCAAACCAGAAGAGCCGAAAATCTTTCATTCTTTTTGTCAAAGGCTGATAATTCAAAGGAATGGAATCTGATTTTGTTTTTCACACGTTCGACCTGAACGTCTTTTAAAGATTTCGACTCTTAGATGTTTAAAGCAAGGAACCACTTCCAAACGTTTGTGGTTAATAAACCACTTAAGGTGCTGTCTCTTTTTTTGGGTGTAATTTAGCATTAATATTTTTGACTCCGGCACATTCAGTGGTAGATTCAAAGATATATGGTTTGTTTGTTTGTTTGTTTGTTTGTTTTATTTGTAGGGCGCCCTAAACCCTTAGGTAGCTGGGCGCACAACATGACAAAAATACTTATAGCTTGGGTACAGGTATAGACAGGTACAGAGAATACTTGCAGGCACAGTTACAAATGTTAACAGATACAGGTAAGAGGTGAGACACAAAGACAGATAGTTATAGTCATTAGTCTAGTGGTCGTTGAGGCGTAGCTTGTTACGGGTGTTGCGTCTAAAACTGTCGTAAGACTGATCTCTTCTTAGCTCAACTGGCAATGCGTTCCATTGCTGGGCTGCTTTTACAGGGAAACTGTTGCCTCCAGTTTTTTTTAGTCGGAATCTAGGTATATGGAGGCAGTAGGAATTGGCTGTCCTAGTCGGTCGTGCAGACAACTTTCTAGTTATTCTTTCCTTTAGGTATGGGGGGCTGCGTTGTTTAGGCATTTGAAGTTTCATGTAACAGTTTTAAGAAGGATCCTATCGCTGATTTTCAACCAATTATGGTTTTAAGGTAGGAGTTAATAGCTGTCAGTGACCAATTGATCTTTGAAGACCAATAGGGGACAGGTCGAACAGGACTATTTTGTCTGCATAGGCTAGATAACTTATTTTCAGGTTTCCCAATTTTGGCAGGAAATTATTCAGTTGCCCCAAGGCCTTTCTCAACTCATTGATATAGATGTTATAGATGTCCGCAACCTTGACGTAAACCACATAGGGGGTTTTTCCATCTGGAGTAATTGCCATTTTGATCCAGTCGAACGTTCACGTTGGTATATGAGTGTAAGCCAATTAACATACCAATCATGGACACCCCAAGTCGTGTAGTTTTTGCCATAGGATAGAATGGTTATCTCCATCAAACGCCTGATATATATCTAAAAAAGCACAATAGATTACCCTCTTCTCTTGGATTGCCTTAGATTCTAGTAAGTGAATTGCAAAACAGTTGTGAGATGTATTTAGGCCGGGTCTAAAGCCAGATTGATATTTATCAATGCAACCATTGTTTAATGCCCAATGCTGCAATTATCTCAAAAGTAATGCCCCGAAGATTTTACTCGAGGAATCCAGCAATGAGATGGGGCAAGAGTTTGATGGAATCAACCTATCGTCCTTCTTATATATTACCACAATCAGGGCTTTCTTCCAGGAAGGAGGGAACTCATTTATTCTCAGGATATCCTGAAAGAAGACATTAAGGAAAGCAGACCAACGGTTAATATTGGATTTCAAAGTGGCATTTGCCAAAGCAATGGGTCCTGGAGCATTTGAGGCTTTGCTGTTCTTAACCATGATTTTGACACCCAACAGGTCTATCTTCATGTCTTTCCACCAACCGACATCGTAAAATGGGCTTTCTATAGCTAGCCCTGATTTGCAATATCATTCAGAGAAACGGGCCTCCCAACATTCTGCTTTAATTGGCTGGGACTGACGAGATTGCTGACGAAACGGCTCCTTCACCAATCTCCAAAAGGAACCAGCGTCCTTTCGTATGATGGAAACAAGCATAGCTTCAGTATCTCTGATTTATAAATTAAAACAATGGCCATTAATTCTTATAGTTTCTTTTTAGAACCTTGAGCTGCTCACCAGGACCTGTCAGAGATTTCATCACAATTCTCAAAGATCTATTGAGAATACGCCTCTGTTCCGAGACCAGATTATTGTACTTATGTGTGTAAGTAACATTCTTGTTTGGCTGCTGGGGTCCAGCTGGTTTACAGATGTATAAATTGCGGAGCGCTAATTGGACTGCTTTGTCATAAGTAGTGGGGTTTAGTAAGAATCCCTCATCCTGTGCCCCATAAGCAGAACACAATCATTGAAACGTGAGGCTAGAGCTGGCTTCCAAACAAGTGAATGGTTGTGTGGGTTTACAACTACAAGAGTTAGTGATTCAAACTCTCTAGGGTGACAGATGTTCACATCCAAGACCAGATTAAGCATGCTGTGATCACTGGTCTTCATATTGACAACTCTCATACTGGAGCACGTCCAGTAGAGATCTTTCACCAAGAAGATATCATCTAGGGTAGACTTTAGGGGCCATTTTCCCATGTACATTTTGGCGGAATATCTGGCAATAAATTCCCATTAGCCAAAGGTAGATCCCAAGCTTTAAATTTGGATTTGATCTGCAGGCCTCTTTTCTTGGCTTGGGAAGAGGTGTCTGTCCTATTCGACTTAACTTACCATTTATCATCCAAACATTCACTGTTAAAGTCACCCAGGACTACCACCTCTGTGAAGGCCGCTACCAATGCCGCGGATATAAGGTTTGGCAAAGATTTAAAAAATGACACAATATCTCCAGTTTTATGGTTAAAATAAACATTAAATACATAACACAAAGGGGTTTGTTCAGCGGCACCTGCCTGGTGGAAAGAAGAGAGCAGCATCACCAGTTGAATATCTTTTTTAAATGTTTCAACTTTGTGCATTGTGAGGCTCACCCCATTCTTTAGTGTGCAGAGGAGGGCCCCTGATGGCCGACCCCGTGGACCCTGTACTGCCTCAATGGTAAAGACTGTATAACCATCCAAGATAGGGAGGCTTGTCAGCCAAGTCTCCTGAAAGCTAAGAAATGAGTAAGCCGCTAACTCACCAGAGTCTAAGACAAATCTGCCATGGCGTACCATAGGTGCCTGAGTGTCCCACTTTTGCCTTGCTTGTGTGTCCCACTTGCTTTGTAATGGGCCTCATTACAATGTGCTGGTACAGTAACGAAGGTACTGGTAAGCTTGCCGGTACTGGCAAACTACAAGTTCTGCTCGCGGGTACCTTTTTTGCCTGCCAGGTCTGACCTGTCGGGTGGACCGGCACCCACGAGCAGAGCATGTCGGATGCACCGTCACCATTCACGAATGGTGCCGGTGCATCCAGCCTCCCCATTCCCATTGAGCCCTATGGGGCCCTATGGGGCCCATTCCCATTTGAGCCCTATGGGGCCCCTACAGGGCTCAAATGGGAATGGGGAAGAATATTTTCTGGCACCCGGGAATTGGCAATTACCGCGTCCACCGGGTTGTAATACCCTGATAATTGCCCATTCCCGGGCACCAGAAAAATTCACAAGTTTGGCGGCAGCCTGCCGGTTTTACCAGCAAGGCTACTGCCGAAATTGTAATGAGGCCCAATGTGTCTATCGTTCCCATCTCCCTAGCATACTGTTCAGGATGTTTGTTTGCATGTATGAGGTAACGTGTGCTCAGGGTATGGGATGACCTGTGAGTGTGCCGCTTTCCCTATTTTGCCAACCTCTGAAGCCTGAAAGTAGATGCATGCAGGCTTTACATGCAGCCAACTTTGCACCAGACCTGCAGATGAACTTAACTTGTCTGCTGCTAAATCTCAGTTACCAGTTTAATGATATCCACTACAGAATAATTGCTCATTTTACTATAGCCGATATGATAGCTCAGTGGGCTGAGCGCTCACTGCTGCGATGTGTGTTTGATCTGCAGGTTTGAATCCCAGCAAGGCCATCTCAGCCTTTCATCCTTCTTAGGTCGATAAATGAGTACCAACACAGGCTGAGTGATATTGTATGCATATTTGTTCTATAAAAAAAGAGCATAAGCGTAAGTGCTATACAATAACATATTATCATTTGGCCTTGGACGTCAGCTTACATTCACAGTAATTTTGACAATATGGATCTATACACACAGATATTAATGACACATATGATGATCCATTCTTCTATGAAATGTATATCACATTAGTGAAATCATAACCATTTTTTTCTTAGTGTACTTAGGAACAATGCTATTTGATGACACTTCCTGTTTTGTCAAGGGGTGAAAGGTCATGTTTCATCGCTTCCCGGGATGTCACTTCGGGTGGGGTCAAATGATATCACTTCTGGTGATGTCATCAGAGGTCAAGGGTCGTGAGGCGAGGGGAGGCCACTTTTTTGAGGCGAGGTGTGGGCCACTTTTCTGGGGGTGTTCGGGCCTATTTTTTCGTCCCAGTCCGACCCTGCATGCATTCAGTTCTGACGTTTTCCAACTTAACTGATTTAGAAATATATAAAAAGAGTCCGTCCTAACAAATAAGACCTGAATCATACCATGTAATACAAAACACTTGCACCCTCTGTCTTCCTCGGGACTATTTCATTAGCAACTAGAAGAGCGTAATAGGGGCATAACAACGTGGGCACTTTATTTAGTTGGATAGCAGTGGCCTGTACACAGTTGTGCTATCTCGGGAGGATAGCTCTGCGGCAACGGGCTCGTCTTGAAAGCAAGACGACGCAGAGCAACACAGGTTCGATCCCTGGGACCTCTGGGTATTAAGCCAGTTATAAATAACCAATTACAATCCTCGGCTACTGGGTGCTTCATCTGTGTATCTGCGGGAGGCTCCACGCTGTATTAACGTCGCCAACCGCTTGGGGGAGCCCAATGATTATAAAAGTCCAGTATTTATGGGCACACTTCTAATAACTACCGTGCTTATCCTCCATTAGGAACTAGAGAGGCGAAATCAGGAATGTACTATTCTTCATTCCGTCCAGTTACAGTCAACACTTTAGGAACGCTATTTACAAAATAGAATCCTATTGTGCGAAGTATCTGCACAGTAAGATTATACCTTCTGTTTCAAGCGACTGATGGGCCTGGTTAATAGAATGACTTCTGAATAAGACAATAGCTTGATGACATGATACTATGAAAAGATACATTATCTCATCCTATCAGCTCATGTCACCTGAATAATGATGTGAAATAACTAAACGAGACCCTCACACACATGATTGACACGAGTGTACTCTCTTCTAGTTGCTAATTAAATGGTGCTGAGGAAGACAGACTGCATAGCATTCAGGTTTCAATTTGTCAAAACAAGCTGCTAAGAAGCTCTTCAGAACAACATTCAGATGTCCGGATGTAGAAAATGGCTACCTCAGCTAGTTGGCCCATGTCTTTATAAATACTATTGTATTTTGATTATGTGTGCAATAATTTGATGTTATTTTTTGCATGTTATCATTTTTTAATGTGTTTTTCTGTGTTTGAAAAGCATTTGATGTATTTTGGAGGGTGCACGTGTTTTGTATCACATGGTATGATTCAGTTCTTTTTCGTTAGGAAGGACTCTTTCTATATATTTCTAAATCAGTTTATTTGGAAAACGTCAGAATTGAATTCATGCAACATTTATTGTCCCATGTGTATAATTCATACATTAATCACTCCTCAATTATTGTTTCATATTAAAATTATATTTTTCTACAAAGAATAACTGACAATTGTCTGAAAACAGGTGTCATGGCCTAATTCATAAAATAAAAGAGTGGAGATATCCACCAAACTGAATTGTATAATGTAATAGGCATTGATTTTTCCTGGGTGACATCATTTGCTGTTTTGGTATTCTCCCCTTGTGTCACTGGGTTACTGGGACCACACACCTATGGTATTTACTTCACTTAGGTCAAAGACTGCATAATGTAGCTTTCTATAATGTCATGCGGGGGGTGTGGGGGTTCAATGGTGTGTGATGTCGCCTTTATTGCCCCCATGATTTTGGTTAATATGCATTAAGTATAGATATCTATCCCATGCTGTCTTTTTAAGGGACATTGACACACACACACATACATACTGGTGAGGTGATGTCACTGCACTGGTATGATGTTGCACACTGTTGATGCCATCAGCTCTTGGCATAGGTCGCCGCCTAGCACCTTGATCTTTGATCCAGAGCAACACGTGGTGGTCACT
Source organism: Ambystoma mexicanum (assembly GCF_040938575.1). Lineage (NCBI taxonomy): Eukaryota > Metazoa > Chordata > Amphibia > Caudata > Ambystomatidae > Ambystoma > Ambystoma mexicanum. Next base: position 1,496,710,636 of record NC_090932.1, on the reverse strand, counting down.
GCTTTTCCTGTTGCCCCACCCTTAGATTGTGCTGCAGCTAAGCAGTATGCCACAGCTGTTACAAACCATTCTTCCCTCTGGCCCTACCCACTCGGCTGAACACACTCTCGATGCCTTGATCCACATTGATCTTTTGCTTTCCGCCCCAATCACCACCCCACTCTCCTGGTCAGACCACTCCCTCCTCTCCACTCACCCGGCCCATTTCTGCCTTCTGACCGCACCTCCCCTAGCTCTGCCGACCTCGTTCATGGATCCAAATGGATCCAAATGTAGAGGCACAGCCGATGTCTGTTGATCGGGAATGTTCTGTTGCAAAGCCACCTTTAATGAGTTCACCATCAGTATCAGACTCAAATGCCAGCAATAAGGCTTGCAAACTGCCTTGTGATATTTCATGGTCTGATACTATGATTCTGCAAAATGCTCGTTCATTCAATGTGGTACCTTTGTTAAATAAGCCTGAAAGTGCTATTCATAATGTTGATGATGCTATCATTGATTTACATTCCTCAAATTCAGGCTTCTCCGCCAGGGAAGATGTTCACGAACTCACTAGGTCTCCTGCACTATTTCTGAATGGAAGTCCATCAGAATCAGATATTTCAATCTCTTTTATTCCACCAACCCCAAGGAGGCCGGCTCGAGAAAACTCTGCCGTGGCTATGGGGTCTTTCTCAAAGAAATCCCCCATGATAACGCTTGAAGTAATGAACATCATGATAATGTCTTTGGCTAAACTATTTGAAGTTCTTGACGCCAAAGTAAACTCTATTGCCTACAGCCTCAGAAATACTGCCACTTGGCAAAAATCAATTACTGACTCCCTGGCCCAGAGGCAGGCCTTTGATGATAGGGATGCCATTTTGTCAACAAATCAAAATCCAGAGATCATACCTGTGTTCAAAGTGGCAATTGACCACCCGCGACCCCAGCCTGAGTTATGCTCTGTTGACATGGCAACACAATGTCTAATGGCTGCTATTCCTTTTGCTGATGGTATTATTCGTGAGATACCCTCGGAGGCGGTTTGTGACGGCACCATTACCGTCTCCGGTGCTTACTCATGAACCACCTGCAGCTAATATTGCTAATGTACCATCATCAGCAAAAATGGTACTGCCTCACAAAGAGGCGTATACCATCTTTGCCAAAAATTCCAAAAAGGGCTAATGGATGCATCGAACTCCAGGCCCGGACATAATGCGAAGCCAAAAAAATCAAAAAACCAAAAATCCAAAGGAGTTGCCTCTAATGATCAATCGAAACAGTTCTTTCAAACACTTTCAAAGCCAGCGAGGTGCTCTATGTTAGCCTCTAATGCTATAACCAAACAATACTCACTTATAGCACAAGAAAGGAAAAAAACTGCAAAAAACGGGGTTATTATCCTCCAGGTAGACTTAACACATTTTGCTTTGGATGAGTTGGTGCAGGCCGTTGAAGAATTTGAAGCTGGCCCGAGGGTTTGCCTTCTGAGGCTCATTCTGCATTACCATCTAAGGGCGCTCCTCTGAATAGTTCTGAATCACTTGCTCCGTTGCATAACACACAAGAACTTAAGAAAGCCATGGATGATTATATGCACCAATTCCATCCGGCGCCAATTGTGTCTCATCCATTGAGGCAACCTGTTTCTACTATTTTGAAGACTCCTCGGCAGAGCACTCAAACAGGCACCGGCCTAGCTATTTCTCCCTCCACGTGTGAGGAGAATGCTCTAGTCATAGAAGATCTGCCTCTAACAGCAGATGCTCCCTCAACTCCAGTGAATATGCAGGACAACATATTATCTTCTATCAAAGATTGCCCGGTGGCACTAACCTTGGAACAGCAGGTTCTGAAGTCTTCCATGAAATCCCTTATCCATAGCTCTCACTCTGATCCCTTACTTCCGTCTGGTCAGAGGGTGAGCTCTAAGAGTGTTACATTCAAATCCCCAATAGAGGTTGAGAATTCAAACCCCCTTTCTGAGGTATCTCGTGGTAAAAAAAGAGGCCTTAGTGCCACCAGGAATTAAGAACAGAAAGTCTCCTCAACCTTACCCATTATTCATAAGTTGTCATGGTAGCTCCTTTCCAACATTTATTATGAATAGAAAAAGTATTATGGTGCTATTTTCTGACATTCCAACATTAGAAGATATCGCTTCAGGAGACATTGAGCAGGTAGAATTTCCTGATGACAAGGACTCAACTGTATCTTGTCTCTGGATGAGATCACGCGTTGTCCTTAACACCATTTGGTCTGCAAGATCCATTCTCTTTGCTCTTGGTTTTAGTGCTTTTTTGCTCTAGTGAAAGTCCTTTAACCGAGATCTCACAACAGCTTGAAAGAGTTGGCGACGGTGGATCTCGACCCTCAGCTCCATTAGGTGAAAGTGTAGTGTCTATCAAGAAACCCAACACTTGTTGTTGCTGTAAGAATGCGTAACTAGGAGCAGATGAGCAATGCCCTCAGACACATAAAATCGCAATTTTTGAGTTGGAATACTAGAGGGCATAAGCACTTACTGAATAATTCAAATTGCACTCTAACAAATTTTGACCTAGTGTTTTCTACAAGAAACGTGGTTATTGTCAGCTCCTTCTTGGGACAATCACCATGTTCACCTGGTCCCTGTGTTGAAAGGTCAAAAAGGCAGACCAATGTCTGGCCTTGTAACCATTTCTAACATTTCCACCATAACCAGCTTAGTAGATTGTCTGTCTCCGAATTCTTTTATGCAATGCACCATTATCCTGATTCAAACACTCAAATTTGCAGTCATCAATCTCTATTGGAATCCTGTTGCGATTTCAACCTCTACCTTCTTTAAGGACCTCAATTCACTTATGGAAGAGATTGTCGCTACTCCTAATATTGTGCATATCGTTCTTGCTGGAGATCTGAACATTCACTTACTTGCATTATTCAAGGAAAAGTATTCTGAACGGGTAACACTGTGGTCTCATTTTGTAGAAACATGGGATTTGATTATGTTGAACAGAGCATTTAAAAGTGACATCCCTCCTTCCTATACGTGATCAAGCCGATCACATAAAGCAACTATCGACTATGTGTATGTTGATAGAGTGTTATTTGGTCAAATTTCTAAGTTCACTATTTTGCCCTCTTCATCCAGCGATCACTTGATGCTGTCAGCTGAAATTATGGTTCATGCCCAGGCCAAATCACAGTCTCGCCAGCAACAGTTGAGAGCTTTGACCATAAACCCTCAGCACAATAGACTGCATTGGTCCAATCTTGCTTTGGAAGCATTTAGTCATGATCTAGTGAAAGACCATATCTCCTCCTAGAGAAGGGGCATGTTACACCGGAACGATAAAATGCACTTATTTGCATCCCCTGGTATATCTAGTGGTAAGATATCCAATAATGCTTGTCCAACCCATGTCTTCGATCAATCTGTTAGACTCAGGAACTCCCTTTTTCGTAGACAAAAAAGACAGATTCTGCTTCTCTCAGCACACTATAGTGAGTCTTCATTACGCAAGTTGAAGACTGATTATAAGAATTGGATACATGGTCACAAGGCAGAAATGTATCAAAGGGATGGTGAGCGGTGGCTCCACACGATTCAGGGTAAAAACACCTCTCAGATTTGGAAGTTAATTAATCCGGCCACAACGTGCTCTCAACTATCTTCCCAAATTAACGGGGTGCCGGAAAAAAGTTGGGTTGAACATTTTACAAACATTTATGATCTCCCACAAACTAGTTCTGATCGGCTGCCGCCCAGGCCAACTATCCTTCCTTTTTTTCTTAACTTTGATCGAGAAGATGTGCTGTTTTACATAAATAAGGCCAGCTCTTCCAGAGCTCCTGGACTGGATGGCCTTTCAAATTTTGTTTTAAATCAGCATCCTGAATTGTGGGCAAATATCCTATACACCATCTTTGTCTCCATTCCAACATCCTGGTGTCCTGCTGTAGTAGGGCCAATCTATAAAAAAGGCGACCGCACGAATCCGGCAAGTTATCGCCCATAACACTTCTTGACGCACTTGGGAACACTTTTAGCCGTATCATTTTGAGAGATCTTGATATTTGGGCTACTAGTAAAAATCGTCGAGATGCCTTTCAAACGGGCTTTGTTGCAGGCCTTGGCACCGCTATTAATATCATCACGCTTAATGCCATTAAGGCAGCCTATGCGGCAAGACGGCAACCTCTATACTTGGCCTTTGTAGACTTTCGAGTTGTGTTTGACTCTGTGGACCGCCAATTACTTTTCAACAAATTGCTGAGTTTTGGCTGCCCACATTCTCTTATTTCACTCATAAAGCATGGTTAAATGGAACTTGAGTGGGCTATTATCAGAAATAATCCATATCCAACGCGGCCTTAAACAAGGCTGCGTTCTAGCCTCAACTCTGTTTAATTTATTTATTTTTGACTTGGGAGTTGAATTTTTGAAGGTAACAAATGATGTGCCAAAGCTTGTTACCTAGGTCATCACATGGCTTCTCTATGCTGATGACCTGGTTCTTATCTCACAAACGCCAAGTGGATTACAGACTCTACTTAACCAACTAGAAATCTTTGCTACCAAAAATAATCTAACACTCAACTTGGAGAAAACCCAAGTCATGGAATTGGGAAAGAGCAAACTGAAACAAACTAAACACTATGAGTGGTTCCTTCAGAATCAAAAACCGATTTTAGTCAATGACTATAAATATCTGGGTGTTATGTTTAATAATTCTCCTGCAAATAACCCCCACAAATGTAGCATAACTGGCAAACTCTCCACTCTAATATCTCAGGCCAAAGTCCTCCAGGCCAAGTTTGGTACATTTTCTTGTGCTCATGTTCTAACCTTTTATCAACAGAAGGTAATCCCCATCATAACCAATGGGGCTGAGACATGGCTCCCACAAAAGTCATTGTACTGGGATAGAATGGAGGCCCAATTTTGGAAAAAAAGTACTCAAACTCCCTAACACAATGCCAAATGCTCTCTTGTGGTTTGAGTTGGGCAGTTTGTCAATGCACATCCAAGTGTCCTGGAAGAGATGTCTTTTCTGCAAATGTTTACTGGGTCTTGCTGCAAACAATTTAATCTCAATATTGGCAAACTATCTTTTGCTTTCTCCACACTCTTTTCCAGCAAACTGGAGAGCTAGTGTCCTCTCTGATCTGGCTGATGCGAACATCTCGCTAGACCTTTTGCTCAATAATCCATCAAAAGCCAAGCTCAAATTGTATCAACTAGATTGGAATCACACTCAAAAGAAATGCTTATTGCCAAGAGACTTCGACAGATCATCCCTTGGTCATAAAACATGTCGGCAAACAGCTGACTATTTACTGAAGTGCCCGTCACACACACTTAGAAGTCAAATCCTAAGATTTCGAATGAATGTATGGCCAACCAATCAAATCTTATTAAGAAGGGGTCTAATTCATGTTGATGCCTCGTATTGTCGATTTTGTAAAGTTGATGGAATGGAAGAGACTCTAAAACACATATTAATTGTTTGTGTTGCCTTGAGAAAACAAAGGAAAATTGTCCTTCATAAATTAATCCAAACACATCATTTAATGCGGTCAGATGATGAACTATGGTATGAATTATTTGCTACCTCCAAAATCCCATTTAGAATAGCCACTATGCAGTATTGCTTACAGACTGATCATCTAGTGATTTTATTCTGGGTTATTAGTTGTCACACATGTTTAGGTTTTATTTATAATGTGTGTGTGGCTGGACGTTAGAATTGAGTTTAAGTATGCTGTTATAATGATCTTTATTTCCCTTTGCCTTTTATTCTGTGGCTTTCTCATTTTAACCTTATTCTTTTTTTAAGTTGTCTATTGCCTCTTCCTAATGTGATGTGATGCGATTTGTAATCTGAAGTTTTATGAAAAAATTTGTTTTGAAAGGTTAATTTAATTTAACCAACCAAAATAAAATTTAAATACAATACACATTGGTGCTGTTTGTTTCACTGATTTATTTACCACAGGCAATGCAGGTTATGTTCCTCTCCGCCTTGACATTTCTCAGAAGGAAGGCTTCTCTCCTGGCACTCTGAGTTCCTCTTCCTCGTCTCAGTACTTAGGGCATTGTGGGGCTTGAAGTCCCCACCCAATGTTTTGCTTTCTTTTTGTATGAAAGGTCTCAATTTTGCAATAAGCCATCAAAACTGTAGGGTCTCTGGGGAAGTTAGTTAGAGGGTTCTCCCAAATATCCTGACCTGAGTCCCCTTTCATGTGATCCTCCGGCAGAACACCACCCTCAGGGTCAGGAAGCGTCTGCCTTTCCCTGCCCACATGAGAAGGGTCCCATGCCAGGGTTCTTGGCATAATCACCTCTGATTCATCACAAAAGGAACTGAAGATTACAATTGCTCATCAGGATACACACATGGTCATGTGGGTAATTTAATTTGCTTATTGAAGTATGGAACATTTCTATCAAATAATGTGAATGGTGGATGCAAACATAAAACATGCATGTACAAAAAGGCCAATTTGAACTTTTGTAGGGGATGACAAGTTTAAGTGAGATATTATCTAACCCGAACCTGAGCTCTAGGAATTGTCAAATCCGAGATCTGTTCACCTTCAAATGTAGTCCCTTTATGAATAGATCAAATGTATTGGAACTCTTTCACCAAATCTCTGACTTCTGGGCTATCAAGACCAATGATCTAACAAGGGTTGTAGTTCCTAAGTCGATTTATGAATCCAACTGGGCTATTGTCTATAGTATCCCCAATTGACAGTAAATGCATTTTATTATTTTTATTATACGGACTACAACTCATGGAACTTGGTTATGAAGTATCTAGAATAGATGAGAGACTGCCTCCCACAGTTTCTAAATTAAAACTGAATAATGATACCGCTATAATGAACAATGACATGGACCTGGAAAAGGTAGTACTAAAAATCATTAGGAGTCTGAGAGAAATCATCTCAGGCATAGGCAATCTTGCCTCCCTTGGTAATCAAGATGTGTCTTGTGTGACGTTTGAATGACGCAACGCTAGGAACGGGGGTCCTCTAAATTGTATTACATGGAACACTAGGGGTTTCTTTTCCTTTATATCGAATCATGTGGCGATGACCTTCCTATTAGAAGCAGACATTTTTGCATTGCAGGAGACATTTATTTTGGAAGAATTTAAGATGCAGATGGCTACCAAATTATTCAACGCCGGGCAGGGGGTAGTATTGTTGGAAGACCGTCAGGTGGTCTTATCCTGAGGCTCAGATCGGAGCTCCCCATTTCGGAAGTTAAACAGTTCCTGCCCTCTCCATATATATTGGGTGGTATTCTGGAGTGGTCAATTGATGATCAGCCCCAAAATAGTTGTTTAATTAATATCTACAACCCACCCAATAATATAGTTTCTTTACAAATCATGGTTGGTAATGAGGACCCTTGGGACATTTTTATCAACTCCAATGGTCTGCTCCAACTATTCCCTGGCAATTGGGATTTTAGCAGTTATTCATATACCTGGAGCGCCAGGAATTATAGATCGTGGATCAATTATGTCTTTGTCCTTTTGTAATGTGCCAATTAATGGGCAAATTGCAGATAAATCGGCCTACGGAAAGTGATCACGTGGTTAAAAAATTCACCATTGAACTGTTGTTAAAAATGAAAACGAAGATTGTGGGTACAGCAAGGGTTTACTTGACGGGTAATCAGGTTTATTGGTCTGTAAAAAATATGGAAAGGTACGCTGCTTTCTTTGATTCTTTTTGTCCTAAATGGGTAACTAAGGAAAAGGTATCATCTGAACTGTTTATGGGGTTGTCAGAGAATGCTAAAAATGTTATTCAAAATCAGGGAAAGCCCCCTTGAATTAGCACAACATATGGGAAACAATATTACGATTCAGTGATAGCGGAAGAGAAATCAAAATGTACTAGTGCTGTGAGAAAAATAAATAAATTAACTTGTGTGGAAGTTCTTTGGAGAAAGGAAAAAAATCTAAATTAAAGACCAAATATAAGAATTTCGTCAAAAGGCATAAATCATCCTTGGGAAATGCCCAATCGTTTTAAAATGTACAAAGTTACAGAGTTCTCCACTCTGTCAATGGCGGCGAATTCTGGAACTTCTATCAATCTCACATAACCTTTGATTTAAGAGCAGGACCCAAAGTTAACCCTATCTCTGAAAGAAACTGGATTAAACACATAAGGTGTCTGTACTATACAGCTATTATTGCTAACACAACTCGAAAAGCCTATAGAAGAAGTGATGTAAGGGAAACGCTTGATATGGAGATTGAGACAGTGGAAAGGATTATTCGTAAATTGAAACCTTCCAGAGCTCCGGAGCCCTGATGGGATCCCCAATTTAATTAACAAACATAAATCAGAATACTGGGGGCCTATTTTATCCCACCTGTTTGCGAATATCCAAAACACTGGTCCCGTTGAGCCGTAAGGCTTCTATCTTGATCTCAGTGTTTAAAAAAGGTGCTAGTGATAATTACTGAAAATTATCGTCTCCTGGCAATGACAGATACATGCTCGAAAATATTTTCTCAGATACTATTAGGGGAAATTAAATCTTCGATTAATAATTTCAGCCTTCTGCCTAAATTTGAAACAGGCTTTAGACAGGGGATGGGCTCCTTATCCAACCTACGGGCCCTGGAATTTCTGATGCGCCAATGCACAAAGAGAGAAGATGATGCTCTCTATTTATTTTTTATTGACTATATGAGTGCCTGTGACACTGTTGATAGGGAGAGACTGTGGGCAAAGTTCAGTGAGTGGAAGCTGAATCCAACTATCCTATGCTTTATCCAAGAGCTCTATACTGGCACTGAGACTCAAGTGCGATTAAACCAAGGAGGCACTCTCAGCAATAAAATCAAAACCAATTTTGGGTTAAAACAGGGATGTCCCTTGGCCCCTAGCCTTTATAATCTTTATTTAGCAGATATGGGATACCATATGAAGGATATTCATTCCTTTCCACCTAAGATAGGTAACAAATTTATAAGCTGGCTTGCCTATGCTGATGATACCCTACTGATGGATCGCACCCTTGTTGGTCTCCAGTGTAGCATAAACAGCCTATGTGTGTATTCACGGCTGAATAACCCAAGTATTAACTATAGCAAAACTAAAATAATGGTTATAGATAGGAAGAAAAAGGGGAACATACATTTTCATCGGACTATGGATAAGCAAGCTATTGAAGTGGTCGTATATAATAATGGACATGGGTGACTATGAAAAAGAATGTGAAATGCAATTGAATGACAGCACAGTGTATGCCAAATTGGATACTGACCCCACCATGGAAATTACATCGAGTTTAACAGAAATACTGGAAAAGGCTGAAAGCTTGGGATGGATAAATGAACATACAAAGAGATTTCTCTTGAAGAAACATCCGAGAATACCCAATATCTATGTATTACCTAAAATACATAAACATCCGACTAAACCCCGAGGGAGACCCATCATAGCGGGTATGGATAGCATACTGCAAAGTTAGGAATTTACATTGATTTTTTCCTCCAACCATTGATACAGAAGACGAGTACTCACATTAAGGACACCTCACATTTTTTGCAACAACTTGAGAGCACAAGTTATATTAAGAACTCAACCATGTTCACCAATGACGTAAAAAGCCTGTATACATCATTTCCTCACAACCTGGGCATGGAAGCAATTGAATTGATGCTATTGAATGAAGATGAGATGAGAGAGCCCAAAGAATATATTCTCATATTACTCCAATTCATCACAGAAAGTTCATACTTCCAATACAAAAAAGATTTTTATCTACAAGTTTCCGGAACTTCAATGGGAGCAACATTGGCACCTACATCTTCGAATTGCTTCATGCACAAATTTCAAAAGGATTACATTTTAGAACATGGAGTATGGCGAAACTACATAGAACTATGGGTTCACTATATTAATGACATTTCCGGCATATGGAGAGGAACACAGGAACATCTGGAAGGTCTATTTACATACATGAACACCATTGATCCGAGAATACAGTTCACCTTTGAATCTTCAGAGGAACGGATCCACTTTTTAGAAGTAGCTATTGAAATACGTGAAGAGAAATTTGTGACTACATATTCCGCAAAGAGATGGATCGCAACAATCTACTCCACAGATTGAGTTTTCATCAACATAGCCTCATCAAAACACGGCCCTACAGCCAGATGCTACATGTCAAGAGGATCATCAGCGACCCTGGAGATCGTGAGAAAGAGATCAAGATCATGGGAGATACGTTTCCAGCACATGATATGATATATGATATGATATGGCATTTATAACATGCCTATACACAAGTGTTTCAACGCGCGAACAGGAAAAAATTACTGCGGCAACTGAACGCCTCACTAACATACAATCAAATGCTACACCACACAATGGCCGGAAAGAAAGAAAAAAACATCCCTCCTTTGGTATTTGTTTCTCAATATTCCCTACAAAGCTGGTGAATAAAGTCAACTATAACAAAAAGCTGGAGAACTTTAACCAGTGATTCAAGTGTCGAACACCTGGTCATAAACCCACCTATCTTTGTGTACCAACAGAACAGGAATTTGAAAGACCAGCTGGTCAAAATCAAACCAGTAGACCAGCAGACTACAGCCAGAAGAAAGGGAACGTTCCCTTGCTTACATTATAGCAACTGCGGATTTGTAACAAAGGGTGACGTGATTAATCATCCCAGAGCAGGAGAAAAGATTAAGCTTCGCAAGTACACCATATGTGATACATCTAACATCATATGCACAATCAAATGCCCTTGTGGAATGTATTACGTGGGACAATCAAAATGGCAGGCGAAAACCAGATGGAATGAACACAGGTCCTGCATAGGGACAAGAATCCAAACTCTGCAGTTGAAAGCCCCTGGATGGAAAAGACTCATAACATTAGTCAAATTCGATTCCACATAGTTGAAACTATAATTAGACACAATGCACATGAAAATTTGGGATAAAAACTAGAACAGTGAGAGACATACTGGATAGACCGTTTAGATGCTACGACCCCAGGAGGAATTAATGAAGAAATTAACTTCATGTGTTACATCTGAATATAGAACAACCACATTGTATTAATTACAACAACAGAAGTGGATGATGCTGCAATCCAGTGCATTTGTCACATGCTACAATTAATCCTATGAAACATTGAATACATATATCTCCTAATTTCCACAACATCACATAATGCAAATTGACTATGCTGCAATCCAGCACATATGTCACATACTACAATTACTCCTATGAGACATTGAATACATATGTCTCCTAATTTCCACAACATCACATAATGCAAGTTGCCTACTACCTAGATGACGTTTCATTAACATTAGAACCTTTAGCTCCCTTGTGGATCACACATATTTTGTGAATATAACCCCATTTTGCCTTTGCACTACAGACCGGGTTAGGTTATCCTTTGTAAGTAAAATCGCATAGTAACCAATATGACTCTGTCATATGGTACGGCATCAGCTCCCCTGTGTCAGCAGCCCATTTAATAACAGCACTATTCTCTTGCACTGAGGACTGCCTCCACGTGCATGTTTCCGATTTTAATGGCAACCATTAGATGGGCGCTCATACAAACACTATCACATCGCGCCAACCATAACATGGCCGCCATCCCATGTGTCCATCGCCATGGACACACGGGACTCAAGGCGTACTTCCCATCACCGCAGTACACCCACACAAGACGGCTTGTAGCCTAGCAATGGTGCCCATTATGTAAACTCAGCTTTTGAGTTGTTGAGACCCGCAAGGTCCTTACCATCCTGCACACCGCAGCACACATCGCGGCAACAGGTAAGTTCTTCGAATTTAACCCACTAAGTTTGTAAATGATACGCACAGATTGCATTGTCGATCCAGCACAGAATATATATTAATACCCAGCTTCCTACCTTTAGTGTAAAGGAGCACATCCAGATGGTTAATTCCATGACATTCGTATTCCAGGTAACACTTATCATTACCATTCCATTGGGATGAACTTAATCATATAACAATAGGGAGTTATTATTCTCCACATAGATTTTATGAATAAGGAGCAACCAGGTAACCACCTCCCATTACTTTTGGGATACTAAGTTTATGCACGACAGCAACACACATTAATATATATGCGTATCTGCCCTGATTTTCCCGCTTTTTTTTCTTTCCACTCTTGTGTGGAATGAATATAAAAAAACAATATTATGGGTATGTAGTTATTCACACCTGTTAACAATGTTCCTTTGAAACTGACTTAGTCTGACCACCGTTTGCATTTTATGTTTTGCACTGGTGTTTACTGTTGACTATATTAATGTAAGTTTGATTCAAGATACATGTCGCTCAGCCCTGAAGACGGAACCAGTTCCGAAACGCATCGGCTCACACTGCCTAGACAATTATCTGGAGATCCATACTGCTTTTGAAAAGATTAAATATCTGGAAACTATCTTTATCTGAGCGATGCTTAGGGCCTCATTACATGGATGGCAGTATGGATTTAACGTTACCGGTAATGGAATACCGGTAACGTTAAATGCCCATGCGGATTACGACCCGGCTCACCGCCATTAGCGGCACCGCTAAGTACGGTGCCACTAATAGCGGTCAGTGCGCGCGACCCACCATCCCATAAATAACACATGCCGCTAATAGCACACCATCACAAGGCAAGTGCACATGGCAATAGCAGCATGGTAAATCCCCCAAAACCCCTTACCGGCATGGCGCTAATACCGCCATCGCGAACCACCCGTTAAAAGAACTAGGCAGTGTTAACACCTGCCACAGGTGGCCAAAATCAGCACAGGTGGAGGCAATGGAGACTGTGGCTGCTCAAAAGAAGCACACCACACCCCTTCCCACACCAAGATGGTTCCAATACTGGCAGCATTACATGGCCTGGAGGACCTGATTGCAGCGCTGCTGCTACAACAGCAGGCAGCACAGAGGAGAGGCAGGAGGAGGAGGAGGGCTAGACAGGCACAGCAAGCACCACCACGCCACCTAATCATACCACAGAGGCACCCACCAATTCTCCGGATCAGAGCCAGTCCATTTAACCTAACACCTGAGCAGATACACACCCTGTACCGTCTGGACCGGGACACCATCACCAGCATCGTGGACATGATACACAACGACATTGTGAGCCTCATAGACATCAGAACTGCCATCCCCCCTCTACTCAAGGTGGTGACAGTGCTCCACTTCCTGGCCACAGGAACCTACCAGCATACAGTGGGGCAGATGCATGGCATCTCCCAACCAGTATTCTCACGCAAACTGAACCAGGTACTCGATGCCCTCCTGAAGCATGCACCCAAACACATATCCATGCCACGGACTGCCCAGGAGATTGCAAACACCAAAGTTGGCTTCTATTCACTGCCAGGCATCCCAAGTTGCATTGGGGCCATCGACTGTACACATGTGGAATTGGTCGTCCTACATCACAATGAAGTAGTGTACCGAAACAGGAAGCAATTCCACTCCATCAATGTCCAAATGGTCTGTGACGCCAACAAGATAATCATACATTGCTGTGCCCGATTTCCAGGATCTACCTATGATTCCATGGTCTTGCAGAACTCAACTATCCCCGCTACATGGAGCGACAAATGGGACAACGTTCGTGGCTACTTGGTGAGTAGCAGGCCAAGCACATGGCAGTGTGATTGGGGGGGGATAGATAGATACTCCAACTGAGGGTGCATTGGGGGGGTAGATAGATACTCAACTGGGTGTAGCCTGTAGTCCGTCATCCAAATGCACATACAGATGTACGCAAATGTCCATCTGGGAGGGCAGCAGCGTACTTGAGATGAACGAACATGCAAGTATATGCTACACAACACAGCTGACAATCCAATGCTAGTAACATCAAACATCAATCCTCATCCACATTGCACGACACTCCACGCCACAAAATACACAAATGTCATCCATGCTGTCAACATAGTCATGCAGCATTCCTACAGCACAACATCAACAATGCATTGTGCCCTTCGATGCATGCGAAGGGATACCCCCTAGCCATGGCAATGCACCACGAACGCATGGCACCACTGAAGTGATGCCTCTCAGCATGGCAACAACAATGTTGGAAGGACAGTACACCACCAGTGTGGTACCAAATGTGCCTGGCCACAGGGACACCTATGACCTGGCCTCACCCAGAACATGTCAGTTACTTTTGGAGGCTTCAATGGGGCATATCTACTTGCAGGCTTGCGCTCACCTTTGCACAAAGCAGTTACACAGACCATTTCCATTCATGCAGTTGATTGTGTACATGAATCCCAATGATAGGTCAAAGTATGTGATATGAACAGGCCACACTTGTGTTGAAAAGTAACAGGACCCCATTCCTTCCCCCATATAGGTGGTGCCGGCTATCCTCTGAAGAGGTGGCTCCTCACACCTGTACGGAACCCACAGAACAGGCACGAAGAAGAATACAATCGTGCACATACCCGTACCCGCCTCGTGATCGAGCAGACTTTTGGACGTTTGAAGTCACGGTTTAGGTGCATTAGCAGGTCTGGTGGCGCTCTCCTGTATGGCCGTGATAAGGTGGCAAAGATCACCATGGCATGTGTCATGCTGCACAATATGTGTATCAGACGGAATGTGCCACTGCCCCCTGACATTGAAATGGAGGCACCTGATGAGAATGATGATGGGGATGAGGATGGAGGTGAAGGGGATGCAGGTCATGCAAGAGGGGATGGCCAGGAGGGACGTGCTTTGAGACAGCATTTGATCAACCAAATCTTCTGAGTACCATGTACTCGTACTGTCACCTGTATATGGCTGGTGATGCACTGCTGTCTGTTTGCTAGCTCACAATGGACCTTGGCGTCAATAAATTGCACATACACAATGAAGGAGTCCAGGCCTGTGTTTTGCTCAAACAACAGTGTATTAATGAACTGAAGCAGAAAAATGTGCAAGTCCCCAATCATCCCACCACCCTTCCCACCACCCCCCACAACTGTCCCATCACACCCTTCCCCCCACCCCCCACAACTGTCCCATCACACCCTTCCCCCCAACCCCCACAACTGTCCCTCATGAGTCTCCAACAATGTTTGCGTCCAGGCATGCACATAGGGGAATGGGCATTCACACCCTATTGGTCATTGGCAGGACCAGCATTTGGGGGCTGGCTGGAGGTGTGCCTGGTGGCGTGTGCAGAGCGTCTGAGTGGGCTTGTCTGCTGCGAACTGGTGGACGAAGAGGTGGCAGACTGTCCTGGTGCTGGTGGGATTTGGCGGTCCATTGCATCCGCAATGCGTGTGAGCACCTTCCGGACGCGTATGAGCTCCCCACACAGCCTGTCTGTGCACGACTCCATCCCCTTTCTGGAGTGCCTGGATGTCTCCCCGAGCTCCGCCCTGAGACGGGCAGCCTCCTCGACATGCTGACCAACCAGCACAGTGAGAGCCTGTTGCCGCTGGATGATGCTGGCCAGGTCAAGGGCAGTGTCGGGCTGTGGGGGCGTGGCTGCTGCGCATTCTGATGCTGGCCGGTGTACAGATGTAGGCTCCGGGGGGGCTACTGAAGGCCTCCATGGTCTCGTCACCAGTGACGTTGGAGACAGGTGTGTGTTGGGGTGATGGCTCTGGGGTTCGCGCAGGGCTTGGGGTGTGCATGGCCAGGTTGAGATCTGTAGGCTCATCCACATCAGACAATGGGGCAATGGCTGCCGCCTCTCCTGCCGAACTGGCTGCAGCTGAGGGTGGACCCTCTTTGGCTGTGATTGGGGGGGGGGAGTGAACCTCCAGATGCGGGGCAGTAGGGTTTTGCGTGGCACTTTCAGTGGCGGTCAAACGATGTTTTGAATGCTGCAAATGGAGCCTTAAGCCTTTTCCCCTTGATGTCGTTGGGGCGTCCTCGCTGGGCTGTGGCCTTTTTTTCTTCTGCACAGGGGGTGCCTGGGATGCTTCCTCGCTGTCTGTATGTGACCCTGCCGGGGGCAAGAAGGGGGATGTCATTGGTTATGGTTCAATGTACTCAATGCAGGCTACATCATGAATTCAGTTGGGGCCATTTGGACTTCATTGTGAAGGATGCAGGCGATGTGTCATTTCAGTGGCTCATCCATGCAGTGTTGTGAGTGGCACTTCTCTCTGTTAATGTGTGCATGTGTGTGTGTTTGGGTCTGGCACTGACATGGGCAGGGTGGGATGCATGTGTGGATGTTTGGCCATCCATGAGGTGATCCAGGGCGGACATTTGTGGGGACCTGTACATTCACATTGCATACTTGCATCAGTGCACTTACCCCCATCAGAAGTCTCTGCCACGCCATGCTCCATCCTCCCAACTCCCTCAATACATTCGACTCCGATGAGGTTGGCGCATGTCTCCTCCCACTCCTTTAACTTGATTGGCGACCCAGATCCGCCAGCGGTGGCAGTCTTCTGATTCTCTGCCAGGATCATTCTGACCCGGAGACTCAGGTCATTCCATCTTTTCCTGCACTCACGTACAGTGCGCATGCTGCTGCCCACAGCACTCACTTTCATTGCCACTTCGTCCCAGATAGCCTTTTTCTTAAGGAGGGTCTCCCGCCGCATGTCATTTGTGAAGACCACTGCAGCATTGTCCGATAAGGTCTGAGTCAGCATGAGTAACTCCTCAGTAAAGAACTTTTCCTTCCGCTGGCGGTCTGTGGTATTTTTCAGTGCCTTGGGCATGGTAACGGTGTTGCAATGGATCTCAGACAGCAAGGTAACACAAACAGGTCCAGGGGGCAGAGGATGGCAATGGATTGTGTTTTAAAGATGGCCGCCGTGCTCTTTCCCGTTCCTGTGCGATGACGCTTTTTCCGGTTCCGGTATTTAGCGGTGACCGCTATTTGCATGCTGCGTCAAGGCGGAGGTGCTATCTGCACTGTCGAGGAAGACGGTAAGTGACTTTTGGGGGAGTTTAGCGGCAAGGCAGCAGGGGCATTACCGGCATGGCTGTCATGATCTCTGCTTCCAAAAGATCAGGACTTGCCCGACTCCCTTGGAAGCAGACCCATAACCCCGGTTCCGAGTGCCAGCCAGTCCCAATTGGGACCTTTTGGACCCTGTCCTGGCGCCAGTGGCACCAGGCTCATAAAGATGCCCAGTCCCAGGGCTGGAAGCGCCGGGCTCATAATGCTTGGGTGGATTTACCTGCAGCAGACCATGCTGCTTACTTACCTGCCAGTTGAACCCCTGATCCTCTTCTGTTTGGGACTACTTTTCCTGTTGGGTGGGGCAGGAGCCACTCCCTAGGTTCAGAACACTGGAACTCTTCTGGAAAGCAGGAACTCTTTTCTTACCTAGGCGTGGCTGTGGAAGGAGACACCTAAGCACTACAGGAGGCTATTTAAACCACACCCGATGGATGAATCTTGCTTTGTGTTATTCTGCATTCTCTGCAGCAGAACGCTCATCGTGTCTTCTGCTTCTGATCCTGGGCCTAAGGGAACAAAGGCTTACCATCCTGGAATCCAGTCTTCAGCAGCACCTGTAAAGACAAAGAAAGAACAGGTTAGCACTACGGTCTTCAGTGGCAGCGTATCTCTTACCTGGTCCATCGGCTGTCACCAACGGCTCGCGCTGCATTCCGGCATCTGAAAGACAAAGGCTTACCTACTCTTCGCAGGCTCCGGAGGTCTTCGCACTGCATTCCGGCATCTGAAAGACAAAAGCTTACCAGCTCTTCGCACGCTCCGGAGGCCTTCGGCGCTGCATCCCGCATCTGAAAGACAAAAGAAGGTGCGTTTAAAGACATTGGGCAACTTTATTACTCACGTGCCATTACTCCTTCCCACGCCGAATCCAGTGGGTATTCCAGCACCCTTCAGCTTCTCTAAAGCTCCGAACTTGTACCTGCAAGATAAAAGGGACAGTTAGTGCGCATCGTGAAGCAGGCTACAAGCGCTTACTTACGTGCTTCCAGGCGCTTCTATTCCTCACGCGGGTTCGATCCTCAACTCTCATCAGCCCGCCATCCGCCATCGCCGGAACCCTGCAAAACAAGAGATATCATTACAAAAGACTTTTAAGACATTTGAAGTGCCCAGAACTTACCGTTCGTGCAGTTAACGACGGACAGCAGTCCTCTGAGGTCAAGAGGCCTGCACCCTTATCCAGTGAAGAAACTGGTTACGGCACCCTGCCCCGAGGCAGATGGAGAGCTCGGCGTTCACTTACCTAAGACATCTTACTCTTCGAGTCAGACATACAGTGCACAGAGGTCCAGCCCAAAGAGCCAACCGTGTATTACACATCACCTTTGAAGATACGGCATTCACCCAGTCAAGACCGGCGCCTCTGCGGGAATCAGGTGAGCGTTACAGAACACAAAGCCTACCGCAAAACTCCCACCCAGGCGCTATGGAAACCTCGGATACCGACCAGCTAGCCCAGTTACTTGGGGAACTAAGAGCAGAAGTGCATGCAGCCCGTCAGGAAACTAATGCTCTAAGAAGGGAACTGATTATTTCCAAGGAGCGAACAAACGATCTCGCTAGACAATTGCTACAGTCACAAGCCGGACAAACTCTGTTACCCGCATCAGGGGCAAATCTTCCTTCAACATCCTCTACGAACCCAGTGCAGATCAACCTACCTGGGAATGTACCTCTGGCTCCGCCCGAACGATTTTCTGGTGACCCAAAGAGGTTTGCAGTATTTATTAATCAGTGCCGGTTGCACTTCTTATGCCGGCCAGCAGCCTTTCCAACTGATCAAGCTAAGGTAGCTTTCGTGCTTTCGTACCTTAGTGGCAATGCGGCAGACTGGTCGATCCCTCTAGTTAATCAAGATGATCCGGTTCTCCATGATTTTCAAGCTTTTCAGCTCAGTATGGAAAAACTGTTTACAAGACATTCACAGGGGCAGGCCTTGGACAATGAGCTCCTTTCATTGCGACAGGGTAATCAAGACCTTTTGGCTTATATTGCGTCTTTCAACAGACTGATAGTGGAAACTCGATGGCCTGAGGACAAAAGGATTACGCTGTTTTATAGAGGTCTACGTGGAGAGCTCAAAGATGTGTTAGCCCAAGTAGTGAATCCCCCGCAAGACTGTTCGGACTATATTGACTTAGTCGTTCAAATTGACCACAGACTGCAGAACAGGAAGGCCGATCGTTTGATGCTCGAGTATTTTCCAAACCACCAACTCCTACCAAAGGAGTAGACTCCGGGGAACCCATGCAAATAGGGGGCCTGAAAGGACCACTAACACAAAAGGAGCAGGAAAGGAGAAAACAGCTGCAATTATGCCTCTATTGCGGAAACTCGGGGCACTTTCTTCGAGACTGTCCGGTGAAACCAGCCAAGAAGGCAGTAGGAGCTGCAGTTACCAGGGTCACAAACTCTGAGCAGGGAAACGACCTCGCCCGACAAGAATAGAGGTCCTCTTGCCGAGCGTTAAAACCAGTTCAGTGACATCGCATTTCGTGATACGTATGGTCCTCATTAGCCCTGAACATCCGGATCGATTACATGCGATTGAAGCTTACGTCGACAGCGGTGCCATCGGCAATTATGTGGATCATGAAATGGTTTTGAGGATGAATCTGACTCTTTGTCCAAAGGCTGTAAAGGACGTCATTACTACGGTGGATGGTACGGAGATAGCCTCCGGACCAGTAACGCATACCACCCAAGAAGTGACGCTAGTAAGTCAAGATGGACACCACGAGAAGATCGTGTTCGATGTGATCAAGGCCCCTCAGTTCCAGATTATTCTAGGAATTCCTTGGTTAGAGAAGCACAATCCTCAGATCGATTGGCGAGCAAGAACGGTTCAGTTTCCAGAATGTGTCTCTACTTGTCACCCTTGACCTGGTGTTGCACTGGCAGCAATTTCCTCGGAGGCTCCCCAGTTACCTCCTGAATACCTAGAATTCCAAGATTTTTTCCGGAAGGATCAGGCTAACTCTCTACCTCCTCATAGGTCTTATGACTGCCAGATAGACCTGATACCTGGATCTACTCCTCCTTGTAGTAGAATTTATGCCCTCACCGAACCTGAGAATCTTCACCTCCGACAATACCTGGATCAATACCTAGCGAATGGGTTTATTCGTCCTTCCAAGTCCCCTGCTTCCTCAGCTTTGTTCTTCGTTCCAAAAAAAGAAGGGGACCTTAGAACTTGTATAGATTATCGCGCCCTGAACCAGATCACCGTTAAGAATAGATATCCGTTACCTTTGATCCCTGAACTCCTGGACCAAGTCAGAAAAGCATGCATATATACAAAGCTGGATCTTAGAGGAGCCTACCACTTGGTACGAGTAAAAGAGGGCGATGAAGGGAAGACGGCCTTCCGCACCAAGTATGGGCTATTTGAATATCAGGTCATGCCCTTCGGACTTTGCAATGCCCCGGCCGCCTTTCAATATTTTATGAACGATGTCCTCAGAGAGCTCATAGATGTGTGTGTTGTTGTTAACATTGACGACATCCTCGTTTATTCTTCATCGGAAACTGAACATCGGAAACACGTGAAAATGGTCCTCGAGAGATTGCGTCAACACAAACTTTTCGCTAAGTTGGAAAAATGTGTTTTCAACGTGACTGAAGTTGAATTCTTGGGATTCATATTATCACCTAGCGGAGTGCGTATGGATTCAAAGAAGGTCGATGCAATTCTCAAATGGCCATCGCCATCCTCCGTAAAAGGTGTTCAAAGCATGTTAGGCTTCGCTAACTTTTACCGCAGGTTTATCCCCGAATTCTCTCGAATAGTCCAGCCCATCACCGCCTTGTTAAAGAAAAACAAAGTTTTGAATGGTCTACCGAGGCGGAACAAGCTTTCCAGAATTTGAAGACTAGATTTATCTCTGCACCGATCTTAAAACATCCTCGCCCAGAACTCCCCTACATCGTTGAAACTGATGCTTCGAGCCTTGCCATGGGGGCAGTTCTATCACAAAAGGACCCAGTAACCAATCAGTTGCATCCCGTGGCATTTTGGTCCCGCAAATTCTCGCCTCCTGAAATCAATTACACTATTACTGATAAGGAACTTCTAGCTATCAAGTCCGCCTTTAAGGCTTGGCGGCATTATCTTCTGGGGGCCCGACACACCGTTACAGTGATTACAGATCACCAAAACCTGCAATATTTGAAAACCGCAAAAGCTCAATCCTCTAGGCAACTCCGTTGGGCACTATTCTTTGCCGAGTTTGACTTCATAATTACCTATCGACCTGGTACAAAAAACGGTAAAGCTGATGCCCTTTCTCGGATGGGAGTGGAAGAACATTTGATCAATCCTAAACCTGTACCTATCATTCCCGAACAAAGAATTCTAGGTGTAATCGCCACACAATCCATAGAGGAAGTTAAGGATAAAGCCAGGCTACTGGTAACTCCAGCAGACATACAGAATTGGCATCTGCAGGGAAAGGACTTTACGGTGAAGGACAACCTATTATATTTCCAAGAACGGTTATACCTGCCCAGCACAGATTTACAGAAAAAGGTAATCTCTTGTTATCACGATTCTTTAATGGAAGGACATCCCGGTATGACCAAGACCTCGGAAAAGATCAAGCGCTACTTCTGGTGGCCGTCTTGGAAAAAAGATATCAGAGACTTTATAATGTCCTGTGGAGTATGCGCCCAAAACAAGAGTCAAAAGGAAAAACCAGCCGGCCTCTTACGCCCTATTGACATCCCGCCTCGCCCTTGGCATACGCTTTCTATGGACTTCATCACCGATCTACCTCCATGCTCCGGATACAATACGATCCTAGTAATCGTGGACCTATTCTCCAAGATGGCGCATTTCATTCCACTCAAAGGCTTACCAACAGCAGCAACTCTGGCCCGAGAATTTCTCGAAAACATCGTCCGACTGCACGGTTTTCCTTCAGTTCTAATTTCGGATCGAGGTAGTCAATTTATTTCTCATTTTTGGCGAAGTTGCTGTCGGTCGGCTCAAATTGATGTGAGACTTTCGACCAGCCACCACCCTCAAACCGACGGACAAACCGAGAGGACCAATCAAACTCTGGAACAGTATTTGCGCTGCATGCTACAACAAACTGAAAAAACTTGGAAAGATATCCTTTGGATAGCCGAATATGCCTACAATAACTCTGTCCACTCGGGAACTGGGAAGACCCCGTTTTTTCTTTTATACGGTAGTCACCCTCGAACCTCGGAGTTGGATCCACTCCAAGATCTTGGAACACCAGCAGTAGACCACCTGCATTCTACAATCACCCAAGCCTTTAAGGAAGCAGTTTCTCACCTTCAAAGGGCTAAAGAACAATACAAGAAAGGAGCAGACCAACATCGGAAGGAAGCCCCCCAATATCAAGTAGGAGATCAAGTCTGGTTATCCACCAAATATCTACCTCTAAAAGGACCACGCACATTCAACCCAAGATACCTTGGTCCCTATTCCATCACTACCATAGTAAATCCAGTAGGGGTCAAGTTGGACTTGCCCCCTCACATGAAGATACATCCGGTCTTCCACGTCTCTCTATTAAAACTCGTGCAACCTCAAACCCAACTAACTACATCTCCAAAACCTATTCTAGTTGATGGAGAACTCGAGTTTGAAGTCAAAAGCATTCTGGATTCCAAGATCTCCAAATCTAAACTATTTTACCTGATTGACTGGAAAGGCTACGGTCCCCAAGAAAGATCCTGGGAACCTGCAGAATATGTCCACGCGCCTCGTCTAATCAAAAGATTTCATCGAACATTTCCTAACAAGCCCAAACCCCCGGAGAAGCCCGGTTTGGGAGGGGCCTTTAGGGGAGGTGCTGTCATGATCTCTGCTTCCAAAAGATCAGGACTTGCCCGACTCCCTTGGAAGCAGACCCATAACCCCGGTTCCGAGTGCCAGCCAGTCCCAATTGGGACCTTTTGGACCCTGTCCTGGCGCCAGTGGCACCAGGCTCATAAAGATGCCCAGTCCCAGCGCTGGAAGCGCCGGGCTCATAATGCTTGGGTGGACTTACCTGCAGCAGACCATGCTGCTTACTTACCTGCCAGTTGAACACCTGATCCTCTTCTGTTTGGGACTACTTTTCCTGTTGGGTGGGGCAGGAGCCACTCCCTAGGTTCAGAACACTGGAACTCTTCTGGAAAGCAGGAACTCTTTTCTTACCTAGGCGTGGCTGTGGAAGGAGACACCTAAGCACTTCAGGAGGCTATTTAAACCACACCCGATGGATGAATCTTGCTTTGTGTTATTCTGCATTCTCTGCAGCAGAACGCTCATCGTGTCTTCTGCTTCTGATCCTGGGCCTAACGGAACAAAGGCTTACCATCCTGGAATCCAGTCTTCAGCAGCACCTGTAAAGACAAAGAAAGAACAGGTTAGCACTACGGTCTTCAGTGGCAGCGCATCTCTTACCTGGTCCATCGGCTGTCACCAACGGCTCGCGCTGCATTCCGGCATCTGAAAGACAAAGGCTTACCTACTCTTCGCAGGCTCCGGAGGTCTTCGCACTGCATTCCGGCATCTGAAAGACAAAAGCTTACCAGCTCTTTGCACGCTCCGGAGGCCTTCGGCGCTGCATCCCGCATCTGAAAGACAAAAGAAGGTGCGTTTAAAGACATTGGGCAACTTTATTACTCACGTGTCATTACTCCTTCCCACGCCGAATCCAGTGGGTATTCCAGCACCCTTCAGCTTCTCTAAAGCTCCGAACTTGTACCTGCAAGATAAAAGGGACAGTTAGTGCGCATCGTGAAGCAGGCTACAAGCGCTTACTTACGTGCTTCCAGGCGCTTCTATTCCTCACGCGGGTTCGATCCTCAACTCTCATCAGCCCGCCATCCGCCATCGCCGGAACCCTGCAAAACAAGAGATATCATTACAAAAGACTTTTAAGACATTTGAAGTGCCCAGAACTTACCGTTCGTTCAGTTAACGACGGACAGCAGTCCTCTGAGGTCAAGAGGCCTGCACCCTTATCCAGTGAAGAAACTGGTTACGGCACCCTGCCCCGAGGCAGATGGAGAGCTCGGCGTTCACTTACCTAAGACATCTTACTCTTCGAGTCAGACATACAGTGCACAGAGGTCCAGCCCAAAGAGCCAACCGTGTGTTACACATCACCTTTGAAGATACGGCATTCACCCAGTCAAGACCGGCGCCTCTGCGGGAATCAGGTGAGCGTTACAATGGCGCAATGCTCGTGTCCGCATACTCGTAATAGTACGCTATTAGCGCACTCCTGCGAGGGCGGACACGTTAAGGGCGCCATGCCGGTAATTTGCGGATTTTACCGCACAACGTGTAATGAGGCCCTTAGTCATTCTTAAGATTCTCTTGAAGAGTGCACAAACAGCCAATGAGAATGCATTTTCATGAGCATACTATGAACTGGGAAGCTTTCCTTGTTCTTTTCATTGCATTCATTAACCAATAAAACACTTTAAAAAAAAAAAAAAGGAATTATGGGCAGTTGGGCATTCATGTCACGTATTTGCCCATTAGGCACTTGTAAAGTTTCTGCTAACAGCTATATCACTGTATGCACCCCTTTGGTCGTGAGATCATTTGTTTTACTGTTTGGTCGTGAGATCACTTTTTTTACTGATTTTTTACCACATTTTATTTACCACAAACAGGTGAACAGGGAAGTGGGTCAGGTATATAGAAAGGGGGAATGGAGGGAAGGTGAGGGGCTCTGCCGGCATCTCCCCTCACAGTTTGCAGCAAAAAAATATTTTAACCTACAATCCAAAACATTTGGTGTTCTAACATAGAACCTATAATACACTATATGATATTGCCAAATGGGGCGGCCCAGTTGTTTATAGTGCTTGCTGAACAGATTAAGTATCTACTCCAGCCTTTACTCCATTGTCAAGTAGTGCTGATATTGTGGAGTGTTGCAGAGGCACTTTCGGCCCCAGCTTCTCCTCAACTGCCAGGTCATTCGGTCAAAATGTATTGCACACCCACATGGCTCAGGCGGTGTGGGTTTAGTAGGAAGTGGTTATTAATTCTAAATTGTATAGTTAGGTTTTCATGAGTCCCGCCTAATCTGTAGCCTCAAGATTCACATGATTCTGCTCCTTGGGCTGTAAAGACCAACTGACCACCCATGTAATAGTGCAATGACATGTCTATGCATGAGTCCACCAGACCCTCCAACACCAGCACTTCATCCCACTGCAATGACGCCTCCACAGCAAGTAATATTCCATGTCTATCTGCCAGGACAGGCTCATTGGTTAACTTTTTTTTTCCAAACTTTCCTGGCTTAGCCTACGCTGTCATTGTCCCATAACACTATCACCTCACTCGTCTTGGCTCCTAACCAGCGGCCCAGAGTAAATGATGAGCAAAAATGTAGGGTGCTGTGAGCAACAAGTTGCTCCTGAGCTACACGTTGGGGCTCACTGGTGTGGATGGTGATTTGCAGAGGGAGTTGATGATGTTGAATAGCTTCTGGGTACAAATGGTGGTGGATTGGAAGTAATGGGTGGCTTTGACATTGCGTATGGCTTTTTTTTATTTGTCGCGGCAGTGTCTGAAGGCTGCTCTGGTTGAGGGGCATGGATTCTTTTGCTAGGATTTTTCTAGGCATTTGGCTTCCTGTTTGATGGTGAGGAGGGAACTGTTGAACCAGGGTTTCTGATGGATGTGGGGGAGTTTTTGTAATTTGAGTGGTGCATTTTTGTTGAGTATCTGTGTGATGATGGTGTTGTACTGGTGGAGTAGGATGGGGGGATGTGCATGTGGGGAGTGGTGCTTAGGCTATTTCTGTAATATGTTTGGTTTATCTGGCTGGGGTGTGAGGGGAATGTGTGGCAGGTGGGATTTTGTGTGGTAGTGCGAGTGAAGGGGATAGCAAAGTGGTCAGGCAAAAGGGTGCAACGGGTGTGTATGGGAGATATGTGTATCACTAAGTGTGAGTGTTTCTTTATATACAATGGCAATGCCACATCCTTATTTGTGTGGGCTGTCTGTTGGATGAGATAGTGCATGGGAAGCATGTCAGGGATAATAGGGGTGTGGTGGGGTTTGAGCCATGTGTCAGTAAGGAAGAGTATAGCCAGCGACTGTGCTGATGAGTTAATTCCCTTCATGTGTGTGTGTGCAGGTGCAGAGTGGCAGTTGAGAAGAATGTAGGCGTTTGCAATTAGTTGTTTTAGTGGAGTGTTGTGTTGGGGTTTAATTTGAATGGTGTTTGTGTGCTGTATCTAAGGCATTTATGTGGCACATGTGGCATACAGGTGCTAGCAGGGAACACAGAATGAAATAGAGAAGGATATAGCAGCAATGCTGTCTTCCGTTTACTCTTTACGACCTGGGCAAATGGACCCCCAAAGGGCAGTGGTTATGTACCCAAAGTGACCTGGAAGTAGCTTTGTCAGAGGTCATGTGAGCAGTCCCCAGATCGATCCTGGATGCTTCTTGTAGGTCCCCTGACCTCTGCAGGCAGCCTCCGGCAGATGGAAAGAGTGCCTCCCGTGGTGTTGAGATGAGCATTGTTTTTTGCTCTCACCCCAGTTGAAGCCCATTTTAGAATAAAGAGTGTCTCCCTTTGTGGCACACGTTTAGGCAACTCTCTTCCACCTGATTGCTTATTTTTCTATAACTCACTTGTGCCCGTCGCTTTTGGATGTGCCACTCTTCCCATTGCTCCTCTTGCCTCTCTCCCAGCTACCCTCTATGTCCTTCTATAAAGATTGCGATTTACCATATTTGAATCCCTTTTACCACTGGTCCTATCAATGGGCATGTTTCATATAGAGTGGGCCAATAGCTTGTACAGTGCCAGACACAGAACAGCGCTGACTTGACCCTAAAACCTATTTTATATTATTTTTCTCAATTGTACATTCAATGCCACATGGTTGTTTGCTTAAACCTCTGACTGTATATTTATTTCGGCTTTCAGATGTGGACTCAGTCGACTGAAGTGCTTTGATTCAGTGCTAGCCGGCTTTGTACATATTTACATATCTACAGTTGTGTCAATAGGAGAGACAGCCACAATGTTCCGGCAGCTTTTGGACTTTTGTTTTATTCGACATATAAGTGATGACTCCAATCTAACCCTTATTTATATTCTTTCATCCCTGACTACGTTTGACATGATCCCTATGGCTGTTCCAATGATTGTGTATCACTGATGGCCAAATGTGTCCTCAGCTGTCTGCTTTGGACTCGGTCAAAGGAAGTGTTTTGAATGCATGTAATCACCTTGGTCATACTCTCCACCCCCTGGAGACCCTTCCCAATTCCCTGATTCCTTTTGCCATTGCCTCTGGTCATGAGAATTTATTTTCTAGCTATTACTTTATTGTTCTTTCGATTACAGTTTAGATGGTGTGGCGCTGCCCGATGACGGGCACGCACGCGGTGGCGTGACGTTGCACGCCGCCGCGTGCAGCATAAATAAACGGGGCGTTTCCCGGCCGCGGAGAGCGACCGGGAAGCCCGAACAGCAAGGACCTGTGTGAGGTGTCGTCCTTGTTAGTTGGGGGCTACGGGACCGCATGGGGGCATGGACGAACCCTCAACAGTGGCGACGAGTGGGGGAAACGATGCCCGGACCCGGCGGTGAACATTAATAAATTTTTTTTCACCGAAACGAGGTGGATGCAACATTTCGTTTCTTTGCTGCGGGTAGTGCGTTACCCACGGGGCTGGCGGCCATTTTGGAACACAAGCTGTGGGACTTCACGAGGCTCCGGTTTCAGCTCGGAAGCGGCCCCAAGCTTAATTTTTGGAACCCCTGACAGCAGGAAGGCATACCTGCAGGATTACGTGCCTATCTTCAATTTTGGCTTTTTTTTGAGTTTACTACGTCGAGTGGAAGCAAGGAAGAAGGCTTTGGGCCTAGGATCTATATGACCCACACACTTTTTCCTCTTCTAATTTTTGGAACATTTGAAGGCTGAACAGTTCATCCTCATCTCTTTCATCATCAGGCTGATGGACACACTCTGTTTCATCCTCTTCATCATCAAGGTGGTGCATCTTCATCAACAGGTGGGTGGCCACGCTGATTTCACCCTCTTCATCATCACAATGTGCTGCAGTGACTGTGGAGTTTGAGTTGCGGCCCCGGTGTTCCATGCTGGGGTGCCTGTGCGCTCAGACTCATGAGTGACACTGAGGACCAAGGTGGCGCAGCGGCAGTTCAGCGGCCTCCTCCACCCCCACCACGTGCGCCACCTCAGGGGCAGCTTGTGCAGCAACCTCCACTTATTCAGGCGGCTCCTCAAGGTCTTCCACCTTTGGTACAGCCAGCAGCGGGGCCCGTTGCTCCACAGAACCCTCCGGTCATGGCCCAGGTGCGCACCCAGGCGGCTCTGCAGCCCATCCCCGAGTTTGATGTGTCAGGCCCACCATCCAGCCTAGGGCCCAGATGGAGAAGGTGGGTGGACCGTCTGGACATGTACTTTCGAGCGGCCCAGGTGGTGGATGATGACACCAGGCTGGCAACCATGCTGTATTCGGCAGGACCGTCCGTGCAAGAGATCTTTGAATGGCTGCCGCCTGGGGATGGATCATATGGTCAGGCGAAGGCTGCCCTGCAGGCTTACTTCTTGCCTCTTGCCAACGCGGACTATGAGCGTTTTGTGATGCTATCGGCCAAGCAGAAGGACGATGAATCTCTGGACTCATTCTATGGCCGCCTGAGGCGTCTCTCCTTAGCCTGCGCCTGGGGGGATGCAGAGGACATGATTAGGACAATGCTCATCCAGGCGTGCTCATCAGGCAAACTCAGGCGCCAGGTGCTACGAGAACCAGGCATCACGCTGCAGCGCATCCTTGAATTGGGGAGGTGCCATGAGGTGTCAGAGGCAAGAGCAACCAAGATGGAGGCAGGGTCGCGCCCCATCAAGACTGAGGAGGTATGTGCGATGTGGCACGGCGGCAGGGGTGTCAGAAGGCCTGGAGGTGTTCCCCGAGAGAGGGCCGGAAGGGCAGGGGAAATTTGCATAAAGTGTGGATACGACCTGCCCCACCCAGCAGAGTGCCCGGCAGCAGGAAAGACATGTGGGCGGTGTGGCTTGCCAGACCATTTTTCCAGGGTATGCAAGGCGGCAACGCCCGTGCTGGTACCGAGAGGCCCAGGCCGGGCAAGTTTCACCCGCCAGGGTCGGCCGCCCAACGTCGCTCAGGTGGATCAGAGGGAGGAGGACGCCCTGGTGGAGGAAGTGGAGGAGGACGAGGAAGAAAATGTGTTTTTTGTCTCGAGTGTGGGGGTCCTGAAGAGTAAGAACAGGAGACAGCCCAGGTGTGTAATCGAGGTGAATCAATCTCCCGTTCCGGTCCTCATCGACACTGGGGCATCCGTCAATGTAATGGCACAGGGACATTATGATGTTATGGACCAACCCCCCAAGTTGGCTGCACCAAGAGCCCGCATCTTTGCTTTTGGTGGTCGTCACCCTATTCCCCTGGACGGAGCGTTTGTGGCCAAGGTGGAGCATGATGGCTCGCAAATTAAAGCACGGTTCTATGTGACACCTGTGAGCACCAACACGTTGCTGAGCTGTGCTGCAGCGGAGGCCCTTGGCATTGTCACTTTTGCATATTCTGTCTACTTGGAGGACATAAATAACCTGTTAGAGAAATATGCAGCACTGTTCAAGGGAATCGGACAGATGGTGGGGGAACCTGTGAGACTGCACATTGACGACTCGGTGCAGCCCATTGCCCTGAAGCATCAGCGGGTGTCGTTTCACCTTCGAGAACAGGTGGATAAAGAGCTGGATAGCCTGGTGGATCTGGACATAATAGTGAAGGTTGGAGGGCCCCACCCCCTGGGTCTCCCCCATAGTAGTGGCACGAAAACCCAAGCAGCCCGACGCTGTCAGGATCTGCGTTGACATGAGGCTCCCAAACAAGGCCATCAGGAGAGAAAGACACCTCACCCCGACGATAGACGATATCATTGCAGAGGTACAAGGAGCTCGCTTCTTCTCGAAACTGGACCTCAGGGCAAGGTATCACCAGGTTGTCCTCCACCCCGAGTCGAGATATATCACCACCTTCACCACACATTGGGGCTCTACTGTTACAAGAGGCTTCATTTTGGTGTCTCCTCGGCGGCCGAGGTATTCCAGAACATAATCCGGGGTGCCCTAGCGGACTTGGAGGGTGTTCTGAATATTAGAGACGACATCTTGGTGTTCGCGAGAATGGAGGTCGATCATCTACGGCGTATGGCAAAGACA
This sequence comes from Ambystoma mexicanum, assembly GCF_040938575.1. Classification (NCBI taxonomy): domain Eukaryota; kingdom Metazoa; phylum Chordata; class Amphibia; order Caudata; family Ambystomatidae; genus Ambystoma; species Ambystoma mexicanum. The sequence goes on along the minus strand of NC_090932.1, from coordinate 1,496,680,459 downwards.
TTTGAGAGACTGCAGTCCTTGGGCCTCACCCTGCACAAGGAGAAGTGTGAATTCCTCCGACCATCCATAGAGTTCTTTGGTTTTGTGTTCAAGGAGGGGGGAGTGTCTCCTGATCCCAAGAAGGTGCAGGACATAAAGAAGGCGCAGCCTCCGGAGTCTGTGTCTGAGGTACGGAGCTTTCTGGGCATGGTTACATACTGTGGACGGTTTATCAAGAATCTTGCCTCCAGATCGGAACCTCTCAGGGCACTAACGAGAAAGGACACGATCTGGAACTGGGGTCCACTGGAACAGGCCGCGTTTGACGATATGAAGGGCGCTCTGGCAGCCGAGGACACCATTTCCTTCTTCGATCCCATGTTACCATCGGAGATCATTGTTGACGCCAGCCCGTTCGGACTGGGCGCCGTCCTGACCCAGGTAGACCCGGATGGGGGTGTCCGCCCGGTGGCCTACGCCAGCAAGGCCCTGTCAGAGGCGGAACAACGATACTTGCAAATTGAGCGGGAGGAACAACGATACTCGCAAATTGAGCGGGAGGCACTGGCTGTGCTCTGGGGATGCCGGCATTTCCGTCTCTATGTCCTGGGACGCCCGGTGACGGTCGTGACTGACCACAAACCGTTGCTGCCCATCCTGGCGGGGTCATCTTCCAAGCCACCCGCGCGGATTGAAAGATGGATGCTCGCCTTGCTGGAGTATGGTGTCACTCTAATCTATCGGCCTGGGGTGAACAACGCGGCCGATTACCTCTCCAGACACCCGGGGGCAGCCAGCGGAGGAGACCCGGACACGTGCACTGAGGAGGCCGAAGAACATGTCCGGGTGGTAGTGGAGGCGGCGACACCGAATGCCATGCCTCTCCAAGAGCTGGAGGTGGCGGCAGCCGAGGATGAGTACTTTAACATCCTGAAGCAGTCCATGCAGCACGGCTCTTGGAAGTCGGTGCCGGAGGCCCTGGCAGGGTGCACGCAGGAGGCCAGGACTGTGCTGGAACAGCTATGGAAAGTCCGGGAAGAGCTATCATTTTCTACGTCCGGACTCCTGCTCAGGGGTGACCGGATTGTGGTGCCCCAGTCGAAGGTGGGCGACGTGATCGCGCTGGCCCATTGTGGTCACCAGGGTGCCGCCAAGACCAAGGCCCGCCTAAGGCTGAAGGTGTGGTTTCCGGAACTCGAGCGCAAGGTGGATGATTTCGTGGCGGCCTGTGTGTGGTGCCAGACGGCTTCTCCACTACAGCGAGAGCCGGAGATAGAGGTGATGCCTCGCGGGACGCGACCATGGGAGGTCGTCCATGCGGACTTCGGCTCCACCACGATGGGCACCCACTTCTTGGTCATAGTTGACGAGTATTCCAGATATCCAGAGGTGGAGTTTGTGGATTCAGTAGCGTTCGAGCACGTTGTAGTGGCCGTGGAGAAAATATTTGCGGCCCATGGATTCCCTCAGACGCTGTGCTCGGACAATGGCTCACCATTCCAGAGCGAACGCTTTTCGGAGCTGTTGCAGAGCTATGGGGTGGTGCACAGGAAAATCACTCCCCTGTGGCCAAGGGCCAATGGTGAAGCTGAACGGCTCATGAGGACCCTCAACAAGACCTTTAGAATTGCCCAGGGGCAGGGACAGCCATTGCAGAGAGCGTTGTACCAATTTCTGAGGGTCTATCGCACCACGCCCCACGCATCCACTGGAGTGGCCCCGGCGGAGGCCCTGTTCAGGCATTGCCCGCGTGGGCTGCTACCCGAAGTGGGGGAGAAGGAACCGGGTGTGATCGATGATCGGCAGGTCGAGGCGGACCGAAAAGCACGGATCGAGCAGGAGAATGCCTAGAGAGGGCTTCGCCCACAACGACTGGAACCAGGGGACGAGGTCCTCATTCGCAACAGACATCCACATGGAAAGCTCTCTCTGCCCTATGAGCCAGAACCGTTGGATGTTGTCGCGGTAAAAGGGTCCATGATAACTGCATCGGACGGCCGGTCTGCGGTCACTCGAAATGTCAGCTTCTTCAAGAAGCTACGGGATCCAAGAACTGACCCGCCTCCTGAGCTCGATCCCGGTGAGCTCCCAGAGGACATTGATGAAACACCGGGCCCGCCTGAGTCTCCAGCCAGACCAACACCTGTGGACAGATCACCCGTGCCGGACGTGAGCAGGAGGTACCCCCAGAGGGCTGGGCGAGGGAAACCTGCTCGCCTCACCGATTACGTACTTGGACATTTGGCTGAATACTGTAGTGGTAATCACTGTTGAAGTAAGGGGACCCGGGTGGCTGGTAATAAAGGGGTGTTTCCGACAACGTTGAATGTTAAAATGTTATTGTTATGGTGTATCGTGTGCAGTGCATAATTGTAGTGTGTGTTTGTTTGTTCTCCTGGAAAAAGGAGGAGTGTGACGCTGCCCAATGACGGGCACGCACGCGGCGGTGTGACGTTGCACGCCGCCGCATGCAGCATAAATAAACAGGGCGTTTCCCGGCCGCGGAGAGCGACTGGGAAGCCCGAACAGCAAGGACCTGTGTGAGGTGTCGTCCTTGTTAGTTGGGGGCTACGGGACCGCATGGGGGCATGGACGAACCCTCAACAGATGGTCCTGCATCTAATGTAGTTGTGCGCCGGTCCATACTATTTGACACTGCTAAATAAATGCTGCTGAGACATCCATTAATATTAACATGGAGCCCCCAACTGTGCCTAGACCAATTTATGAAATACACACTGTGGTGATTCGATATTATGGAGGGGTATGCGATGGCGTTGCTCCTGACAGGCAAAATAAAATTGAACTGTAAGAAGCATTGCTCAAGTACAAGAATCTCATTTTTATAGCTACCTTGTTTGTCTTTATAAGTGTGCCAATAATTTGAGAGGGAAAAGCTATTACTATAAGGGAAGGACAACCATAGTGTGGGCACACAAAACAAGGAAGACTAAGAACATTTAGATTTGTTTTCATTGAGTTTAAAGTCTAGTGAAATAAATGTTTTAAAAAGAATTGGAGGGTTCCAAAATGGCTGCCGCTTAAGAAAGAAGTGTCGGAGCACCCTCCGTCTTCATACCGAGACCTCCACCCGGAAATCAACCTATACTTGCTCTCCAGCCGCGCTATAGCCACAGTATGGGTTGCCTGCTATTGCCCCAGTGATACAAAAGCCTGTAGCGGATAATAGCTGGATAACTTCGCATTATGGACTGACCACGCCCTGTGCGTAGGTCTCAGCAGACACACCATCGGCTTGAAAACTGTGGGCACCTCGGTGGGGACTGCGGGGCATGCACAGTGCATTTTCCCTCATGACTAAAGAGGTGATTGCGCTTTGTAAATGGAGAGGGATGATTGCAACTAGAAGTTCTCAACATGGCAGCACTGACCCCATTACGTGCATCGCAGACACGGACCGCAGCAGGGGTTTCCCAAGCGAAACACAAGTGCCGCCACAAAAGAGGAGCCTTCATCCCAGGTACCAACCAGCCTTTAAAACATACTGTGAATTGTCAGGAACAAACGACGGAAGGGGAGGGTGGTGGCTCGTAGCTAATACTTAACATGTGGCTTTAAATCATTGTTCGCCACCCGTAATGTCAGCTGGCCCTGTGACTGTTCATCTATTAGCATAACAAAAGGAACCGGGGGGGCGTGGCTAGCCAGCCATGTGAGAGGCTGGAGAGACCTGGAGCTCCTGCAGATTGGTCATGATCCTGATGCTGCCTGCCGGCAGATGATGAGGAATGCACTATAAAAAGAAGGCCCAGCTGTATAACGTGACGGAGCACGAGATGTGCTACTTTATATCTGTTGCAGATCATCCAGAGGACATTTAAAGACACTCCAAGTTTTCCGTGTTGTACGCGACTCAGTCTCCAAAATGGCCGCCTGACAACAAAGGATACTGATACAAAGTATCAATCTCGGCGCTACGCGGCTCACTAAAAGGCATGATTGAACTAAGCTACCAGAAGAAGCCCAGCAGAGCGACCGAGCGGCATACGCATGCAACTCTGGAGCCTGATAATAGGGACGACGTGCAGTTCGTTATATATGCGGACTGAGTCGGCATGCTAGCAAAACAGCTGATCAGGCGGACACAGAGCACGCTCCAACACTCCCCGCAGTGGTTGGGACAGCACGTTGAAATGGAGTAAAGAAGTGCTTTCAGGACGGCGACCGACCCGGATGTTAACAACACACGAAGCAGATCGTTAATAAATACAAAAAGGGGGAAAGGAAAAAAAAAAACAATTTAAACAAAAGAGGAACACTTTGCTGTGCATACAGCAACAAAAGCCCATGCTGGAATGGACCCAAAGCAGACAACACAGAGCGTCTGTGGGAAGTGAGAGAGCCGTGCGGCTAAATCACCATCTGTGCAGACACGCGAGGCCCCAGAACTGGTGCTAAGGTGGAAAGCACGGCCAACGTGAGCAACATTGGTAACGAGGAACCCAGCCGCGGGCGGTGGAACCCTGCGCTACATTGGACTGCGCCGGCTTGACCGAGAGCCCCTGTTGGGAACGCTCGTCGCGCCTGGGGAGCGCACTGCAGGAGAATGGTCACAGACATCTCTGGACAGCCTACGCACTAAAGAGGAAGTGTGCACTGTGTCTCTAGAGTGTGCAGTAAGAAGAAGTGGGGTCTGGCAGATCACACTGGCCCCCTCTCCTCAAAGCAGATGCCGCGGCATGGAAAATAGCACTGCCCAGGATAAGCATAGACCCATTGTGCCCTAATACGCAAAAGAAAGCGCACACTGTTTCCTTGGGACGTGCAGGGAGAAGAGGTGGGGACTGGCAGACCACACTGGCCCCCTCTCTCCACAGCTAACGCAGCGGCACGAAGAAGACGCTGCCCAACAAATGCAGAGACCCACTGCGCCCCAAGACCAACGCACGGGACAGGCAGCACGAGCTCAAGGACACTAATATGCTAACTGGGCAAACGACTTGAAAAAAGACTACCTCAAGCCCACAGAGGATGTACAGCTCACCAGCACTTTGAGAGGGCATAAACAAACAACGGCCTGAAAACAGAATATACCGCTGGCTATGCTTGGCAGTACTGCAAGTGACAAGAGACACGCTTGGGCCCACATAGGAGCAGTCGGTTCCCCTGGGTGAAACCTAGTCACATCAGGCCGACACAGGCACTTGACAAGGACACTGAAGCCTTGGAGGTCGCAGGGAGCGTAGCAGATAACAAGAAGATGGCGGCCAAAACACACAAGTTGAAAGGGAAACAGCCCATCCTGGATGAATACGCCAAAACTCCAACTCAGACAGATAAAGTTAAGGACAAAGAAAGTAGCTCACAAGCTAACACTGCACCCATGAGCAGCGACCAACAGATCTTGAAAGCAATAGCAGATTTGAAGGTCACCTGGGAAACTAAGCTCGAAGCAGCGATGTAAAACCTAAAAACATCGCTCACGCACAAGATCGATGCAGTACAGGTGGACATGACCCTCCTGAGACAAGATGTGAGAGCGATAGCAGAGCACACTGGAGTGCTGGAAAAAGAAGTCCAAGCAAATACTGAGACCGGCAAATCAAATGCCTCCGAACTCCACGCACTGCGCCAGCAAGTAAATAACCTGGAGAGCAGGGCCGAGGAAGCCGAAGGACGGGCCCGAAGGAATAACTTGCACATAATAGGGCTCCGGGAGGGCGAGGAGGGCCACAATCCCACAGAATACATTGAAAACATGATATTGCAAGAAATAAACGGAGGGGCACTGACTCAAGGGTTTGCAGTAGAAAGAGTCCACCGAGCATTGTTGAAGAAACCTGCACCGGGAGCCCCCCCCAAGGCCAATCATCGCCAAGATACTAAATAACTGGGATCAGGAAAGGATTCTGGAACATTTTCGGAAAGGTGGAATGATCCGGAGGGCATCAGCGGATATAACGGCATACCCGGACTATACGCTTCAGGTACAGAGACGCAGAATGAACTTCGGAGTAGTGAAAAGAAGGTTGCGAGAGGCAGGCTATAAGTACATGTTGATGTGAAAGTACTCCACAAAAACAAAACCCTATTTTTCGAAACCCTGGAGGACGCTATGGAATGGCTGGATGCACAGAATGGCCCGCTAGAAACGAACGACCACCAAGAGGGCGGAAAGAGTAAACGAGGTGGCGGTCAACCAGAATGAGGTGCTGTGTAAATAATGACACTGGGACTGGAATATAGACCCGAGCTGGACAGCCAGCATCAAGGCAAGGTTAAAGGCAGGCAAGCATATGTAAGCACTGATGCAGGAGATGCAGTGCACCCACCTCACACCCCATTAGATAGATTAGATAGATTGTGGCAACCCCCTGCTGTGACCTGGCACCGGACTAGCCAAGGCAGGTCTAAATGCGGATAGCCTGAGATCCAGGGATGGAGCTGGGCAACTGTTGGGGAAGGGAAGTTGGGGATGGGTAGGGAGGTAGAAGGGAAGTAAGTTGGAAAAGTTGCAGTGTTGTGGACTAGGGGTAGTTAAGGGAAGAGAACGAGCCAACATGTATAGAGATAGATAGCTGATTCAACGCAAGGAGGGACAAAGGAGAGGTGGCGTGACTAGGCCGAATAATGGGAGACCTTAAGGTAATTTCTTGGAACGTAAGAGGGCTCAACAGTTACTTAAAAAGGAACAAGGTAATGATGTATCTAAAGCAGCAGAAAGTAGACATTGCCCTAATGCAAGAAACTCATCTTACGAAGGAAAAGCTGGGGATAATACAGAAAAAGTGGAAAGGGATGGCTTACGGGGCACGTATTCGGCGTATGTCAGAGGGGTGATTACCTGGGTGGTGCCGCATGTCCCATTTCAGCTATTGCACTCCACAGTGGATGAGGATGGTAGGATGGTGGCATTACGGGGGCTGGTGGAGAACTGAGAGGTATGTATTATCAACACATACGCCCCAAACCAGGATACAGTGTCAAATTTTAAAACCCTATATACCAAATTGAGCCCGTACCTTGGGGAGGCGATGATCTGGGGAGGCGACTTTAACAGTACACTAGACCCCAAGATAGATAGATCAGATAAAAAGCTAGATAAGCCCACACCGGCCGCCAGAACCTTGAGGGGTCTGCTTGTAGATCTCCGGCTAGAAGACACATGGAGAGTACAACACCCGCAAGACAGACAGTACTCACACTACTCTGCCCCTCAGAATGTATACACTAGGATAGATTATATATTTGCCACACAAGACATCTTGGCAGATATAACGTGAACCGAATATAAGGCAAGGGTCCTATCGGACCACTCACTTCTAGTCGTAACATGGCAATATCGACCCCCAAGAGCTAGGATCCCAATGTGGCGGCTCCGAGCAGAAGCACTTAAGGACATAATGTTTAGGGAAGACCTAAGAGAATAGATAATACATTACTTTGAAGAAAATACGGGGAGTGTGGACTCAGCTGGCACGTTATAGGAAGCATTTAAGGTGGTGGTAAGGGGAATAGCTATAGGCAAATCAGGAGGACTACAGGGAGAGATAATCAGAGACCTACAATAGGAAGAAAAAGAGCTAGAGACACTGATGGGTAGAGAGAGTGACACCAAGGAAGATACAGAAGCCATAAGCCAACTGCAACAGAAATGCTTGGGATACTGGGAGAGACTGTGTAACTTAAACTACAAAAAATACGTAGAGAGGCAGCATGCAGGAGGAGATAAACCAGGGAGAATGCTGGCCTGGCTGTATAAGGGCGAGACTCCCAGAGCATCGATCAGAATAATAGCAGGAAGAGAAGGGCAGGTGGTGGACACCCAGGAGGGAGTAAACTTGGAATTTCTGGAATACTATAAACACTTGTACGAGGACAAGGGCAGGCCCGATGTTAGAGAAATGATGAATATGCTGGCAGACATAGGCATGCCGAGAATAAGCAGAAAGGAGAGAGCAGATTTAGAAGCCCCCATTACACTAGAAGAGATGGAAGCGGTAGTAGTTCAGCTGCCCACTAGTAAGACCCCGGGGGCGGATGGACTCCCCAGCGGGTTTTATAAGATGTGCAAAAATGAAGTCCCCCCCCCCGCTAGCTATGTTAAACGAGGCATTTGAAATAGGGAAACTACCAGAATCCCTTAGAGAAGCCATAATAATCCCGCTCCCCAAACCAACCAAGCCTAAAAAAGACTGCGGATCATATAGACCGCTATCGATGCTAAACCAAGATAGCAAAATACTCACTGCGGTGCTAGCCAGTGGAATGAAACGGGTCATAGGCAAATTGATACACCCAGACCAAACTGGATATGTCCCGGGACGGAATATCTCAGATAATCATAGAAGATTACATAGGGTCATAGAACACACAAAGGGAGACCCGAACGAGATAGCAATGGTGTCACTCGATGCCATAAAAGCATTTGACTCGGTCAAGTGGCCTTGGCTAAGTGCGGTTTTGACAAGTCACGGGATAGGACCGGGATATCGCAAATGGGTCAGATTATTGTATAGTGAACCGCTAGCAAGAGTTAAGACAGGAGCAATCATCTCGGAGAGATGGAAAATAAGCAGGGCCACTAGACAAGGATGCCCCTGGTCAACAATGTTATACATACTAGCGCTGGAACCGCTAGCAATATACCTGAGACAGCAATATGGGGAAATAGAGATCGGTGTGAAAGGGACACCGCACTGACATGCTACTATACTTAAGATACCCAGAAGAAAACCTCCAATACATATTAGAAGTGATGGAGCACTTTGCGGCATTATCTGGCATTGCAGTGAACCCTAACAAATCCTGTATATTCCATTTGGGTAGGTATGTTGTGGTCCCCGGCGAAAAACTACCAGTCCTGCCAATACCATGGAAAATAGATTTGTTTAGATATCTAGGACTAGACATATACCATACAGTAGAGGCAGAGCATATACATAATACGGAGGAGGCTGTAAAAAACATTAGCAATAGCATGAGGTTTTGGACCAAGCTCCCCTTGGCAATGATGGAGAGAGGGGCATTACTGAAGATGGTGGTACTACCGAGGCTATTGCATTTCTTTGGGAACATACCATACTTGATACCAAAACAGTTCTTTACTAAACTGCAGAGTATAAGCAGAGAATTTCTGTGGTATGGTACTAGAAGCAGAATCGCCCTTTGGAAATTGCAAAATGCGTATGACAAGGGGGGCATTAAATTACCTAATTTTGAGGTCTATTACCTGGCCAGTCAATTGCAATATGTAGCGAGGTGGCTGTCAGAGGAATCAACCTCAGAAGCGAGACTGCTAAGGGAAGAAAGTGCCCCTTTCTTCCTGAAGGAAATAATATGGCTCCCTATAACTGAAAGGGCGCTCTGATATGATGCTATTGGGGTGGAAAATATGGCGGAAGGCATGCCAGGCTATGGAGAACCTGACCCTGTGCTCCCCGCAGGTGTCGTTAGTGGCGCTAGCGGGAGGAGATGGGCAACTAATAAAGACGATCCGTAGGTACTGGGAACCAGTGGGGATAACAACACTGGGAGACATATGGCAGGAAGGAGAAATAAAAGGTCTCGAAGCCCTGATAGAGGAAATCGGGCTACAGGCAGGACAATATATTGCATATAACTGTATTATACGATGGATCACAGAAAAATGGTCCGAAATAAGTTTGGGGGAGTTACCTTATATAGCCATTGAAACGATATATAACATAGCAGAGGGGGGGCACGAGATTTCTAGATTATATGAGCTTCTGATGTCTAGGGTGGGGAAGGAGTTGGCCCAACTGAGACGAGATTGGGAAGAAGTAGTAGGGGAACCCATGAGCAAATATCACAAAAAAGTGTCCAGAAATGCAAGGCTACAGCAAATACAATTATATGTCACCCACAGGGCGTATATAACGCCACAAAAATTTGCCAAGTTTAAAAACACAGAACAACAAAAATGTCCCAAATGCGGGGAGGAAAATGCTGGGATGAAGCAGCTGTTCTGGGCATGCCCGGAAATTGGGAAGTTCTGGGCAGAAATAGCACAACGGCTAGACGAGAAAGGAGTCAAGCTAAATGTGGAATCGGAGTGGGCATGCATGATAGGAGGGTTCCCTAGACCTCGCCAAATGAAACATGTAAGCAAACTGAAGGATTTATCATATATACTTGCCAAACGCAGAATAGCCATGGGATGGAAGGCATGTACCAGACCAAGGGTAGAAGTCTGGTGGGGAGATCTGCAGAAATGGTCTGAGGCTGAAACGGCAGTATGGCAAGAGGCGGGAGATAAAGGAGGGGAGGAGGAAACAGAATCCCTGATGGCTTAGAAACGCTTGATAGCCACCCTATATGAGCCCATCCGAGACTGGTCTATGGACCAGGACTCAGCGGAAAGGGACTCAAATTGAATCGGAAAAATGGACAGAATGAAGGAGGCTCGAGTTGGTGGGGGGGAATAGGGTAGGCAGTGGTCATTGATCGGCATAAGCAAAATGTTGCAATATTGTGATATGCACTGTAAGTTTTGTTTTGGGTTTGTTTGTTTGTTGGTTGTAGAAAAAAAAAATGATTTAAAAAATAAAATTAAAATAAAGGATCCAGGAGCCGTGCACTGCTCCTATCTTTGCTCCTATTTTGGAATCTGCAGCCTGGATCTATTTGAAGTACGGGCTGTGGAACACAAAGCCCTAGCAGCTGCAAAGGGAATCTATCTGCAGTAAATAGTCGCAATCAACACCACGATTCATAAATATAAATAATCAGAGAACTCTTTCTATCGAGAGATCAATCCCTGCTCTCACCAATTGGCCATTCCCTGTCTACGGCCCCCGAAATAGTAAGGCCTTGAGCTGCATCTTTACATAACTGCACAATTTGAAACTGGTAATAGAGGTGCTGGCACATTCTTAGAATGGGGACACGCCATTGAAGCAATCTAAATTGCCAAAGTGCCCTATAGCAGATCTCGGGCCTATTTGCACAACTTCATCAAACATTAAGGTTTGAGACAAAGATCCCCAGGCCCATTCTAGCAGTGCGCCTGCAACTCAGGCACAAAGGCAAATCTCTTTAAGATTTTGATGCCCGTTGATGTATATCGGGGTGTGGAGAAAAACAAAGTCAAGCTGGGAAAACCCTGCCGCAGCAAAAACTACAAAAACCGCTTGAAAATCTTTGGGTAAGCAGTAAAACTCTCTCTGGGCCCACAGCCACGCTAAAGCACCCCTCTTCACCAACACAGCCCCAGGCATGGCGGCTTCAAGGAAAGATTTCACTGAAAGCTTTCAGGAATTTCAAGATCAGTTTACCCTGAACTTTCAGTCGCAATTTAAAGCATTCACGGTGGATATTAGGAACTCACTGGCCGAGGTTAGCAAAGAAATAACATCATTAGCTGAACACGTCGATCTAAATGAACAAGCCATTCAAACTCTAGACGCTGACTGTAAACAAACGGATGTAGCACTAGAAGACTTGTCCAGAATAATTCATAACTTAGAACTTCAATGTGAGGACCTTGAAAATAGATCACGTCGACGTAACATCAGGATTAGGAAACTTCCAGAAACGATTTTGGACTAAAATATGCCACGGTTCAGATATTTGCTAATCTCTTAGTTGGAGAAGAACCCATTGACATACCGCTAGACAAGATCCACAGGGTCAGACCAAAAAGAATAGAACCTGGCTCCCGCACCCGAGATGTTTTGGCAGCCTGTACTTCATACCATCAAAAGGAACTCATACTCAAGGAGGCGAGGGCCTCAGTGACGATTTCATTGAACGGCATAGCTATTCAACTGTATCAAGATCTCTCAAGGATAACCCTCCAAAAACACTGAGACTTACAGGAAGTTGTGAGAGTTCTCCAAACCCGGGGCATCAGATATAGATGGACCTTTCCTTTCGGGTTATCATTTACCCTAGAAGGCAGGCTGCAAAGAATAATGACCAGGGAGTCAGGATTGACCCTGCTACAAATGTAAGAGGATTCCACAAGTGCGTCATTGGAAAGCGTTCAAACTAACATCGCAACAAAAGGCACAAAATCTAAGGCCGGGGACTAGCAGTTTAGCACACGTACAAAAGAAATTGCACGGACCAGCAAAAAGAGGATTTGCGTTTGCGACTGAGAGGCCCGGTCCCTAAATCATCATCTTAACGGAAACACATGGCTGGACCATATCGTGCATCTCTTCCAGATGGATTAATCATGGACCTTTGGATCTTCGGCAAGCAGCAAGACAGATTGTTACATTCTCCTTTTGGAATCTATCTGTTCTTAGTAGCAGATGGGGGAGCTAGGACTTCCCGCACTTTCTCCTGGGTTTGAAGGTGGATTGCAGCCAGGTGTGTTAGCCCTGGAAAATGTTAGGAACTGTGATTCACACCTGGGAACTCTTTTCAGCGGGGAATTTCTGGGGGTGGGAGATGTTCATACCTGATGGCATTTACATTGAGGGGCTGTCCAGGGTGGAGGGGGAAACCCGCCTGCAGTGCAAAACTATGCTACTTACTAACGTATAATTTCTGCAATGTTTTAATAACTTTTAGCCCTCTATCGTATTACACATAAATCTAAAATTCAAGTGTTTGACATGGAACGTAAGGGGACTTAACACGCCACAAAAAAGTAGGAAGGTGGAGTCTTTCTTGAGGCGGCACCAGCCGGACTAGATGGTGCTCCAAGAAACTCATATTTATAAAACATACAGAAGCAAACTCTGCCTACGCCATTACCCTACAATAATACCGGCATGTGCTGTGAGCAAAACCGCAAGTGTGTTGATTGCAGTTAAAGAGGGATGTGGTTCTCAAATAATTTGCACCAAAACACACAGGGAGGGCAGATATGCTTTTGCGGTCCTTAAGATATCCTCTATTAAACTAACAGTAGCCTCAATATATGTCCCTAACTCAGGACAAGATGGATTTCTGAAACACACAATGCGCTTGCTGGCACAATTCCATGGGCAGGGATTTATAGATTTTTTGGGGACTCTAATTTTACATGGTACCCAGCACGGGACAGAAGCAAGGTGACACATTGGGCCACACCCTTCCCCTCAAGCGGGCTGCAATGCATGTTCACAGATCTATCTGTAGTAGATATTTGGCTCACTCTGAAGGGGCAGGAGAACGGTTACTCCTTTTATTCACATGTACATAAGTCATTCTCCCATATAGACTATGCCTGGTCCTCCACTATTGGGAATAATTACGCAAATCACCACACATCCAATCACCCTTTCGGACCATGCTCCAATTACACTGACATTAGATATTTAAAGTACTAACTCGCAGCTTTGGTCCTGGAAATTCCTGCTTGCTTTACTCCATGATCATGTTGTCAGAGATGAAGTTTCCACACGCATTATTGAATACTTCGACTTAAACCTGAGTGGGGAGACCTCACTCAATACTACCTGGGATGCATTTAAAGCTACTACAAGAGGAATCCTTATAGTTGCAGAAGCTAAAAGACACAAACACCTCATAGCCCTCGAAAAAGAACTGGAGGCGGAACTATCCCATATTATGGAAAAAGTGGAAACCGATACGGGCCCTAAATGCAGAAAGCATTCTGAGGAGCATCCGGTAGGCTGAACCTTCATTTAACAAAGAAAGCAGAAAAAGCCCTCTTATCACTCAAACAGAGGTATTACATTAAAGCTAATAAAATGGATCCCCTCCTGGCATCTAGGCTTTGACAAAAAGGCTGCTTCCAGGATTGTACAACAAATCAAATTGCCCTCAGAGGAGACGACCGCTTAAACCATTGGTCTCCTCAAACAATTCCACACATTCTATTCCAACTTATGCAAATCTGACATGCTGGATTCAAACACTATATTTGGAGTCTATTGAACTCCCCAGACTCACGTCAGCATATACCCACATGTAAGAAAATCCTATCATAATGGACGAGGTGCTATGTGTTATACGGGAGCTGCCATCACATAAGTCACCTGACCCGGACGGTTTTCCCGCCAGGTTTTACAAAACATACAGCAACATTTTAGCTCCCGTCTAAACAACGCTGTTCAATTTTTTTTCACACACGGGTCAAATTTCACCCACTATGGAAGAAGCAAAAATAATTGTGTTACGCAAACCGGGTAAAGACCCAACAAGCTGTGGGTCCTACCGTCCCATCGCACTCATTAACCTAGACGCAATTTTTTTTACCAAGGTGTTGGCTAACCGGATTGTAGATCTCTTACCATCACTAATACACACAGATCAAACTGGCTTCATCAAATCACAACAAACCCATCATAATATACGTAGATTTTGACACATCTTGGAGAAGGTGGAGAAAAAAAGATCCCCACAGTTCTTGCTTCCATAGACGCTGAAAAGGCTTTTGACCGTGTAGAATGGTCATTTCTTTTCCTGATGCTAGAAAAAATGGGATTTCGACCAAATTATATCAAATGGATTAGGGCAAACTATCAACATCCCTCTGCAAGATTGGCAATTCATGGACATTTAACATCTGTAATCTCACTTCAACGCGGTACCAGACAGGGGTGTCCTCTCTCGCCTATGTTATACGCATTACACTTGGAACCTCTTTTGGCCAGAATAAGACAAACAGTGGGAATAGAAGGTGTTATGTTTGGGGGTGTTCAACATAAAATAATGGCTTATGCCAATGACATGCTACTTAATGGCAACAGAATCATCAAACACGATACAGGAGGTCATGTACGCATTCGAGAAATTTGGGGCAGTGGTGGGACTAAAAATAAACATGTACTAAAGTGACGTCCCGCTGCCGCAGCTGTTGCTGCTGCTCCCGTCCCCGCTCTGGCCACCACGGAAATGGAAGAGGGGCTCCATCCAAAGCCCCGCCTTCGTATTCCATGGCGGCCATGTTAGTACAGTATTTTCTCTCTGTGAATGGGACGCCTCGGCATCCCGTGAAAGGAAAGAAAAACCTTTCCATTAAAAAAAGAGCAGTAGCACCCGCATAGCATGCTAAACGGGTGCTAATGGTGATATGCCCCTCAGTGGCTGGGCCCACCCTGTGGGTAACGGCCTACCACCCTCATTAAAGAACCCTTGCAGCGTTTGGGCCCTTAGCATGGGTGTCGGCCATTACCCACAGTATGGGCCCGCCACCTCGGGGCATATCGTCTCATTAGTAGATTCCTGCTGTCTTCACCATGAATACTTGACTGGTTCATAGAACAGTCAAAGGGGAGCTTTATAGGATGCAATTTGTTGTTTTAATGGCGTGTTGTGTTGGGGTTTCATTTGAATATTGTTTGTGTGCTGTATCCAAGCCATTTTTGTGACAAAGGGTAAAGCAGCAACCTTTAGTTCTGTCTTCCCTTTACTCTTTACGCCTGGGCAAATGGACCCCCAAAGGGCAGTGCTTATGATCCCAAAGTGACCTGGAAGTAGCTTTGTCAGAGGTCATGTGAGCAGTTCCGAGATCGATCCTGGATGCTTCTTGTAGGTCCCCTGACCTCTGCAGGCAGCCTCCGGCAGATGGAAAGAGTGCCTCTCGTGGTGTTGAGATGAGCATTGTTTTTTGCTCTCACCCCAGTTGAAGCCCGTTTTAGAATAAAAAGTTTCTCCTTTTGTGGCGCATGTTTAGGCAACTCTCTTCCGCCTGATTGCTTATTTTTCTATATCTCACTTGTGCCCATCGCTTTTGGATGTGCCACTCTTCCCATTGATCCTCTTGCCTCTCTCCCAGCTACCCTCTATGTCCTTCTATAAAGATTGCGATTTACCATATTTGAATCCCTTTTACCACTGGTCCTATCAATGGGCATGTTTCATATAGAGTGGGCCAATAGCTTGTTCAGTGCCAGACACAGAACAGCGCTGACTTGACCCTAACACCTGTTTTATATTCTATTTCTCAATTGTACATTCAATGCTACATGGTTGTTTGCTTGAACCTCTGACTGTATATTAATTTTAGCTATTTATGCTATTTCGGCTTTCAGATGTAGACTCAGTCAACTGAAGTGCTTTGATTCAGTGCTAGCCGGCTTTGTACATATTTACATATCCACAGTTGTGTCAATAGGAGAGACAGTCACAATGTTCCTGCAGCTTTAGGCCTTTTGTTTGATTCAACCGATAAGGAATGGCTCTTTATATTCTTTCATACCTGACTACGTTTGGCATGATCCATTTGGCTATTCCCATGATTGTGTATCACTGATGACCACACATGTCCTCAGCTGTCCAATTTGGACTCTGTCAAAGGAAGTGTTTTGACTGTATGTAATCACCTTGTTCATATTCTACATCCCCTGGAGCCCCATCCCAATTCCCTGATTCCTTTTGCCATTGCCCCTGGTCCTGAGAATACTGTTTAGATGGTCCTGCATCTAATGAAGGTGTGCGCCGGTCCATGCTATTTGAAAACACAAAAGAATGCTGCTGAGACATCCATAAATATTAACATGGAGCCCTCAGCTGTGCACTGCACCCTAGCCCAATGTATGAAATACACAATGTGGTTATTCAATATTATGGAGGTGTGAGGTGGCGGTGCTCCTGGCAGGCAAAATAGAGATTTAACTGTAAGAAGCATTGCTCAAGTACAAGAATCTCATTTTTATGGTTACCTCGTTTGTCTTTATAAGTGTGCAATTAATTTGAGAGGGAAAAGCTATTACTATAAGTGAAGAACATCCATAGGGTGGGCACACAAAACAAGGAAGACTAAGAACATTTAGATTTGTTTTCATTGAGTTTTAAGTCTCAGTGAATCTTTTTTAAAAATTTTAATTAGACTCAGGGTGGAGTTAGCCTGCCTTCAAGATGTAAGTGAATTGTGTGTACTCAGGCAGGAGCATCCTTCCGAGGGCTGTTCTGTCCCACAGGGGAACATGCCATGGCTTAACTACAGGGCGACCTGAGGTCTGGAGATGGTGGTGCTCCTAGTGATGCAGATCAACCACTTGAGCCGCAATGGAATGATAACTATTCCTCATTCGTAGATTCCTGCTGTCTTCACCATGAATACTTGAGTTGTAGGTGAACGGGTCAAATGCAATTGTTTCGAATGCAATAGTTTCTAACCAAAAGGACGGGGGGATAAAAGTCGAATGTGCGATTTTTGTTTTTTTTTCTTTTTTTTTCTTTTTTTTTGAGGGGGTCCCCCCCCAAACACCGGTTTTTAGTGTAATGGTGGAAAAACCTTTACATATTCCTTTATAAGTCCCTTAGTACCGAGGCATTGGTCATTCCTAATATGATTCCATTTGAAAGTTTTAATGTTAATTTCTTGCATAGGAGGTCCATATTGAACACCCTCAATCCAACTAAAATCAATAGATTCAAAATCGTTCTCTGCAACCCGACACATATCATCCCTAAATGGGATCTCCTCCTTTCTCTATCATTTCTTTCATAACATACAATAGGCAGCTAGGATCAGGCATCTGGATTTTTAGATGCAACACAACCCTACTAATCAAGGACACTATTGCGGGGAACATCTGTTCCATTCCCATGGCAGATCCCCACAAAAGTCCCTCTAACCTACTTTGCCAATTTAACGTCAAACCAAATCTAGTTTTGATCACATATAAAATGACTGCTGTCAATTTCAGTTGATATGTGTCAGTTAGGGGTTTCAGTGCATATCCTCTTTGCCTCCCACCAAATCCCCTGAGAGAGGCCAAAAGGCTTTCAGCCCTATTTTCCATTCTTGTCTTCACCCATGTATCCGATGTGCTAGACTCCAGCCAAATTCCCAAATACAAAAATTCAGAAACTTCTTTCAACTTCTCGCAGCCCAGATATCATGTAAAATGACTTCCCTTCCATTTATTAGTCAAACTCATAATCATAATTTCCCCCATATAATATCAACGGATTCATCATAGTGGAAACCTAGGTAGGCAGCATCCGGGATAGATTGGAAGCCAATGCAGGTTACGTCAAACAGAATGATGTCCTCCATGTGGACGAACTCGTGAATGTGCTTTGAACACAACTTGGGAGTTGAAATTTGGTAATCTTTTATGAAGTTAAGTTGCGGTCAGCCAGATATAGGTGAAACAAGTCTGGAGCCGGTACGGAACACTGCTTCAGGCCACGGTTAGTGGAGATTTATTTAAGAAAAGGATCCACTCACGTATAGCCTGATCTTGACAGAAGTCGCTGAATGAAATAATATATTTAATTTCAGAAGACCCTTATCCACAACCCATGGATACGGTTTTGACCAATACGCACGCCCTTTCCATGCTGTAACTTATAATGAACCCTAGCACAGTGCAGCCTTGTGATGTTGGTTTAGCAGTCTGTTGATAGGTCTTGTTTACGATGGGGAAGCAAGAAACTAATTCAGCACACAAATGTTACGGGATACTAGCCAGTGCAACCATGTGAATGTTATAACAGAGGAACAGTATATCGGAGCTTGTGTTCTCCTGACTTGGAGCGGAAATCAAACCGCCCAGCAGTCAGTGTTCGTTGGGAGTCATTCATTACCATGCAGCCTTGTGACATTCTGTAAACAATCAATCTCAAGCTCTTATATTACAGCTGGGAGGAAGTATGGAAGCTCTGAGCACTGGAGAGTTGATGCATTATTTTTTTTTATTTGTTATAGCTGGTAAACCAACTTTTCAAATATTCCGTTCATTTTCATAAAACATAATCAGACATCTATATATGGCTTAAACCTAATTGTACAAAATTGACACAACAAATATGCATACATAGTCTCTCTCAATTTACATGTCACATGTTGGTTACTCTTCACAGTTATCAAGTTTTAGTTTCAGGAAATATTATATTTAAAAATTGTACAATTGCAATCTGTATAGTTATTCTCGGGTTAGAGAATAAAAGATTCCATATTTGTGTATGATCTGCATTGCTCTGAACAGACAATTTTTTCCCAAAACATTTAACTCTCATATCATGTAATGCAGTGCACTCAATTACAAGATGTTGTAACGTTTCCCTTTGGTCCTTAATTTGACAATATCGACAGAAGTTCTGTTCCTTTGATATTACTTTCCTTCTAAACAAGATGTCATTTGTTTCATACTGATTTAGTCTAAATCTTAGATATTTCTGTCGGCATGCATGTGACGGAAATTTCAACAGATACTCAGATATAACACCATATCTTTTAATACCAAATGCATCATAATTGAAATCTTTAAGTCTTGTACAAAGTTCCATGTTACCATTCCAATCAGCTTGATAGATTTTACTTTTTGCGCGATCAGGATTGGTCAGAAGGAGCTCAATCGATACCGAGGCATCGGATGCCGCATTTAGAATGTGATTTCTCCACTTCGTTGATATGCCATTTTTTGCTGTTAATAGATTTTGGGCCAGTACATTCAAGAAGCTGGGCTTCCCTAAACCATCCAGCATTTTGCGTAAAAGGGCACACTGCTTCCATATCAAGTGAGCATACAGAGACACCAATCCCAATTCGAATCGTAATATTGCCAATGGTGTTCCAGACGAAAGTGATCGGACAGCTTTCCAATATCTAGCTTCTAAGTTGTCCCAAAACTTGCGATTTTGCAGCACCAACGCCTCAACTCCATACAAAATAATCGGTTTACCTTGGACTTATAAAAAGACACACAGGGTAATTCATAGAATTTCGCAGAAAAGTGGCGCACGCGGCTGGCGCAGAGTGTCCGCGTGCGAATGTCTGCGCCAGCCGCGTGCGCTAAAATCGATTCCCGCGCACAGCGTAATTCATGGATTTCATGCACCCAAACCAGCCGTGGCGCAGAGTATCGCAGCGAGCCTGCAGCAGCGCCAGTAACGCCCCCAAGAACGCTCTTGCGCAAGGAAAAGCCATCAAAATCGCTAAATCGTCGCAAAGGGCTGCGCTAACCCTGGACCAGTTTACAGGGCTGCCAAACAAGGAACGCAAAGCGGGCAACCTTCATATCAGGAGTACGCGAGAAGTGTCACACGCGATTAGCCAGGGTACGTGTATTACAGGGGTACGCGGGAAGTCTTACATGCGATTAGCCAGGGCACGTGTATTACAGGGGTACGCGGGAATTATCACACGCGATTTGGCAGGGTACGTGTATTACAGGGGTGCGTGGGAATTATCACACGCGATTTGGCTGGGTACGTGTATTACAGGGGTGCGTGGGAATGATCACACGCGATTAGGCTGGGTGGGTCCTCACAGGTGTTCCCTGTACACCCTCCACGGCCCCTGCAGGCAGCCCACAAAACAGGGGACTACCCTGCACACCTGCTCATGTCCCCCTGCACCCCCACCCCCCAGGCACCAGGGGCAGCCTCCACCAGGCCCCCACCCATGTCTCCCACCACCCCCACCCCCCAGCCACCAGGGGCAGCCTCCACCAGGCCCCCACCCATGTCTCCCACCACCCCCACCCCCCAGCCACCAGGGGCAGCCTCCACCAGGCCCCCACCCATGTCTCCCACCACCCCCACCCCCCAGCCACCAGGGGCAGCCTCCACCAGGCCCCCACCCATGTCTCCCACCACCCCCACCCCCCAGCCACCAGGGGCAGCCTCCACCAGGCCCCCATGCATGTCTCCCACCACCCCCACCCCCCAGCAGTGCAGGGGCAGCCTCCACCAGGCCCCCACCGATGTCTCCCACCACCCCCACCCCCCAGCCACCAGGGGCAGCCTCCACCAGGCCCCCACCCATGTCTCCCACCACCCCCACCCCCCAGCCACCAGGGGCACCCTCCACCAGGCCTCCACCCATGTCTCCCACCACCCCCACCCCCCAGCCACCAGGGTCACCCTCCACCAGGCCCCCACCCATGTCTCCCACCACCCCCACCCCCCAGCCACCAGGGGTACCCTCCACCAGGCCCCGACCCATGTCTCCCACCACCCCCACCCCCCAGCCACCAGGGGCACCCTCCACCAGGCCCCCACCCATGTCCAACTCATGTTTCCCACCACCCCCACCCCCCAGGGGCATCCTCCACCAGGCCCCCACCCATGTCTCCCACCACCCCCACCCCCCAGGGGCAGCCTCCACCAGGCCCCCACCCATGTCTCCCACCACCCCCACCCCCCAGCCACCAGGGGCAGCCTCCACCAGGCCCCCACCCATGTCTCCCACCACCCCCACCCCCCAGCCACCAGGGGCACCCTCCACCAGGCCCCCACCCATGTCTCCCACCACCCCCACCCCCCAGCCACCAGGGGCAGCCTCCACCAGGCCCCCACCCATGTCTCCCACCACCCCCACCCCCCAGCCACCAGGGGCAGCCTCCACCAGGCCCCCACCCATGTCTCCCACCACCCCCACCCCCCAGCCACCAGGGGCACCCTCCACCAGGCCCCCACCCATGTCTCCCACCACCCCCACCCCCCAGCCACCAGGGGCAGCCTCCACCAGGCCCCCACCCATGTCTCCCACCACCCCCACCCCCCAGCCACCAGGGGCAGCCTCCATCAGGCCCCCACCCATGTCTCCCACCACCCCCACCCCCAGCCACCAGGGGCAGCCTCCACCAGGCCCCCACCCATGTCTCCCACCACCCCCACCCCCCAGCCACCAGGGGCAGCCTCCACCAGGCCCCCACCCATGTCTCCCACCACCCCCACCCCCCAGCAGTGCAGGGGCAGCCTCCACCAGGCCCCCACCCATGTCCAACTCATGTTTCCCACCACCCCCACCCCCACCCCCCAGGGGCAGCCTCCACCAGGCCCCCACCCGTGTCCAACTCATGTTTCCCACCACCCCCACCCCCCAGGGGCAGCCTCCACCAGGCCCCCACCCATGTCTCCCACCACCCCCACCCCCCAGCCACCAGGGGCAGCCTCCACCAGGCCCCCACCCATGTCTCCCACCACCCCCACCCCCCAGCCACCAGGGGCAGCCTCCACCAGGCCCCCACCCATGTCTCCCACCACCCCCACCCCCCAGCCACCAGGGGCACCCTCCACCAGGCCCCCACCCATTTCTCCCACCACCCCCACCCCCCAGCAGTGCAGGGGCAGCCTCCACCAGGCCCCCACCCATGTCTCCCACCACCCCCACCCCCCAGCAGTGCAGGGGCAGCCTCCACCAGTCCCCCACCCATGTCTCCCACCACCCCCACCCCCCACCCCCCAGGGGCAGCCTCCACCAGGCCCCCACCCATGTCCAACTCATGTTTCCCACCACCCCCACCCCCCAGGGGCAGCCTCCACCAGGCCCCCACCCATGTCTCCCACCACCCCCACCCCCCAGCCACCAGGGGCACCCTCCACCAGGCCCCCACCCATGTCTCCCACCACCCCCACCCCCCAGCCACCAGGGGCAGCCTCCACCAGGCCCCCACCCATGTCTCCCACCACCCCCACCCCCCAGCCACCAGGGGCACCCTCCACCAGGCCCCCACTCATGCCCAACTCATGTCCCCCTGCACCCCCACCCCCCAGCAGTGCAGGGGCAGCCTCCACCAGGCCCCCACCCATGTCTCCCACCACCCCCACCCCCCCAGTCAGCAGGGGCACCCTCCACCAGGCCCCCACCCATGTCTCCCACCACCCCCACCCCCCAGCCACCAGGGGCAGCCTCCACCAGGCCCCCACCCATGTCTCCCACCACCCCCACCCCCCAGCCACCAGGGGCAGCCTCCACCAGGCCCCCACCCATGTCTCCCACCACCCCCACCCCCAGCCACCAGGGGCAGCCTCCACCAGGCCCCCACCCATGTCTCCCACCACCCCCACCCCCCCAGTCACAGGGGCAGCCTCCACCAGGCCCCCACCCATGTCTCCCACCACCCCCACCCCCCAGCCACCAGGGGCACCCTCCACCAGGCCCCCAGCCATGTCTCCCACCACCCCCACCCCCCCAGTCACCAGGGGCAGCCTCCACCAGGCCCCCACCCATGTCTCCCACCACCCCCACCCCCCAGCCACCAGGGGCACCCTCCACCAGGCCCCCACCCATGTCTCCCACCACCCCCACCCCCCCAGTCACCAGGGGCACCCTCCACCAGGCCCCCACCCATGTCTCCCCCACCCCCACTCCCCAGCCACCAGGGGCACCTGCCAGCAGGCCCCCACCCATGTCCAACTCATGTTTCCCACCACCCCCACCCTCCACCCCCCAGGGGCAGCCTCCACCAGGCCCCCCACCAACCTGGATGACTCCGTGCCATCTTCCCCCGTTGGGCCCTGTGGGGTCCCAGCTGCCCCTTCTGCTGCCGAGGAGTCCAACACCGACCTCCGCCTCTTGGACCTCCCCTCGGCAGCTGCGGCCAGGGACGTGGCACCAGACTCCTCACTCCCCGACAAGATCACAACTTGGGAGGGGATCCGGGCCTTGCGTCTCCGGCTGGTGGTGCGACCCCTGCCGCTGTGCTCCACAGCACCTTCTCCGCCCTCTTCATCAGTTGACGCTGCAGACAGGGAGAAAGAAAACACAGGCATCAGGGCACTGTAAAATGGACTCATACACACATGACAGTTATACATGAGTGGCATTGGTAAACCTCACACATTGCATCACAATCCCCAACACACATGTCATTTCAACTTGCACACATGAGCCATACCACAGCCATAATGCAACAGCCAGCACCATCCATTCACATACAACAGCATGAGCAGCCAAAGGTCATCCACACATCACATGCAACATAGGGAGTACACTACACATGCACACACAACACCAAACCTGCATGCATGTGTACACCTCCGCCAACTGTCGCAGTGTCTCCATCGACATCCATGTCACACCTGACAATCATTCCTCCACATCCTGTGCCATGCAAGCCCACACACACAAGCACCATCCATGTGTCACACATGAGACCCCTCGCATGTGTCACCCTCACAGCCGTGTACACCCCCCCCTACTTGGCCACATAAAAATACATGTTCAACCTGCACACTCCTGGCACACCACCACACGCACAGCTTACAATCAGTATGCATGTACACTTACGGCTCGACTCCAGACGGATCTGCTTCTCAAGGACCTGGATGTGGAGCGCTGGGGATATGCGTTCCAGGACCCTCATCTGATCTTCCGACAAGTGGCCCCGCCGCCCCTTAGCATCCGCTGCCATCATCAGGCGCCGGGCCTTGTTGAGGGTCCTGCACTTGAAGTCCTCCCAGCACTTCCTGACACGTTCGTAGTCGCGGACTGCCACCTCCTCCGCGTTGATGGCAGTCACGATGTCCATCCAGATCCGAGTCCGTCCTTCCTTGTCGGCGCGCAACCTTCCGAAGAGGGCATCATACTGCCCCAGGACATGCTCCACCAGGACACCAACTTCCCTGGCACTGAAGCTGGTGCCCCTCTGCCTCCTTGGCCGGGGGTTGCCACTGGTGCCAGATGTTGTAGTGCCCGACATGGCAACCCCAGAGGCAGGAGTGGGTGGGCAACTGGGTCCTGGGGCTGGGCTGTGGGGCAACGGAAAAGCAGTCGGGAGCCTTTGGTTCCAGCAGGGGTGGTCACAGCAACAGCACCCCTGGCTGATGCTCAGGCAGCAAATGGCAGGGCACGTGGGCAGCAGGCAGTCAGGCAGCAGCAGATGGCAGGTGGGAGCGTGCTCAGGGCTCTGGGGGGCAGTAATTTGGCCTCCTGGGCAGGAGCGTGGTCTTTCGTGTGTGAACGCGTGGACAGCTTGATACGGAGTGATTTGGCACGTGAAAATCCAACACGTCTGCATGTAAATCGATGAAAGGCCCTTAGCACATAAACGCGTCACCAGCGTATGCGCGTCTATGAAGTCACGTGCACGCGTAGGAAAATGTTGCGTGACACGTCCGAGTGTCAAAGCGTGTTATTGGTGGAAATAGCCCTACACGCAGAAGTTACAAAGCGTGTAATTGGTGATAATGGACCTACACGCAGAAGTGTCAAAGCGTGTAATTGGTGAAAATGGACCTACACGCAGAAGTGACAGAGCGTGTAATTGGTGAAAATGGACCTACATGCAGAAGTGACAAAGCGTGTAATTGGTGAAAATGGACCTACACGCAGAAGTGACAAAGCGTGTAATTGGTGGGAATGGGTCTAGCACGTACACACCGCGTAAGTGACGCTGTACGTGTGGGCCTGCATATAAGGTACGTGTAGAACACCATTTCCTTGTACGTGCTTTTCGTGGAGAGCGAGTGGGTGAATTCTGTACTTCTTGTCGTTTCACATGCGATTTACTTCACAGCGTTTCAAGTTCGTACTCCCTGTTACCTCTGACAGCTTTTTCTCTTTTTCTGGTTGTTGCATGTGTTTAAATGCCACATGGGGAGCCCTATGCAGATTTTAAACATGAGAGCATGCCAGTCTCTGTTCCTGGACATGGGTGGGGGTGAGGGATGGGTGCTGATGCCAGGTACATATATGGTAGCCATGTCTGTGTGCCTGACCTGCGTGTCTGTGACTTGTGCATGCCATGGATGCATGACACATGTGTGTGACAATGCACAGATTCAGTGAAGCCGCCAAATTACCCTTGTATCCGCTGTGTTTGGGGTGTATGGGGCCAGATGGATGTGACTGAGGTGAAGTGTGTGCATGTGATAGGCATGACCCATGATGCATGTGAGTTACATATCATTGAATGTTTCAAGAGTCCATTGGACATGCATGGAAATGTCCATGGCATGCACCATGCCTGTTACTGTGTGTGTTTTGCCTGGACTGACCCATGTGTTGTGGAGGGACATGATGGAAGTGTACTTTGACAGTGGTGCTCATCTGCTATTGCTTCCTGTCTAGGGGACCATTGTACAGTACCCTGATGCTTGTGTTGTTTGTCTCCCTCTACGCAGCGGCTAGTGAAGAAGAGGGCGGAGACGGCGCTGTGGAGCAAGGCGGCGGGGATGCCCCCACGGCTGCAGCGGAAGGGGTGGGTGAGCCCCCACAGGGGCCTGCTACGGTGGGAGACGGTGAGGAGCCATCCAGGTTGGTGGTTTGCACAGAGG
The DNA here is from genome assembly GCF_040938575.1 of Ambystoma mexicanum. Lineage (NCBI taxonomy): Eukaryota > Metazoa > Chordata > Amphibia > Caudata > Ambystomatidae > Ambystoma > Ambystoma mexicanum. Next base: position 1,496,654,638 of record NC_090932.1, on the reverse strand, counting down.
AGGAGGAGGCCGCCACTGGGGCACACATGGGGCCTGGTGGGGGCATCCCTGCTGGTGCAAGTGGTGCAGTCCAGGGCCAGGGGCAGGAGGCAGCACAGGTCACCGTGGAGGGGCCTGTGCATGTCGCTGTCCCTGACCCTGTGAGTGCACCACCATGCACCAGCAGGGATGCCCCGTCCCAGGCCCGTCCGCAGGTAGAGGGGATGTCCATGTCACCTGACTCCCCTCCACCTGCGGACGAGGGGACCCCTGGCCGTGTGGAGAAGGTCCTGATTGGGGTCGCGATGCGCACGGCTGTGATTCGTGATGCCGTGCGTGCTTCCCGGGAGGAGCACGCACGTCATCACGAAGTGCACCGTGCCGACGTGGCCCAATTGGGATCGGCCATGTTCGGGGGTTTCCTGCATGTGTTGGCCAATCTGGCGGCCCTCTCCTCCTCTGTGCAGGCTATACACCAGTCGTTCTCCTTGCCGTCTTCCGGCCCAGATGCCACCAGGGCCCCCTGTGGACCTGCCCTGACCAATGCAGCCAGCTCGGTGGGGATCCCATCCCTGCCACAGTCGGGAGTCGGAGGTCCAGCAGGGGTGGACAACACAGCAACTGGACCCCAGCAGATGGAAGATGTGACGGCATCATCGGGCAGGGCACGTGCACGACGGCGTCGGTGGTTTCCATCAGCCTGGATGCCGTCGTGCTGGCAGAGGCAGTGGCGTCGGAGGCAGCAGCGGGCTCGACGTGGGAGGCATCATGGCTCGGGGCCATCAAGATCAGAGGGGCAGGCATCGGCCGGAGGGCAGGGGAACCCTGGGACGGTAGTGTCTTCCGTGTGGGAGCAGTTGGTCCAGCGGATAGGTGCGGAGCGGCAGCGGGCGGAAGAGGAGCGGCTCACCATGGTCAGGGTGGAGTTCTCCATGCGTCGGGCGTTGAGGCGGGCTGAGTGCCTCGAGGAAGCTCGCAGGGAGTTTGAGCTGAACATGGGGTTATCCCTGCGAGACCTCGGGGCCAGGACAGAGTCCCGCCTCCAGGACATCGACATGGAGTTCGATGATGCCCTGGCCGGCAACATCACAGAGTGAGCCGCAGGACTTGCCCGCTGCCATTGTATATAGTTATTTAGTTAGTTAGTGTTAGGTTTCCTTTATTTATTGAGATTTGTTTGGACCGCTCGGACAATGGCCACTTTTCTGTATATATTTTTTTCATTAGGTAGTAGTAGGTTTCATTTATGGTGTTGGGCTCATGGACCCTGGAATATTCTTGTGTATAGTTTGCTTTTTGAAGAAACATTTTTTTGATTAATATTTGTGTTCACCATGAGGCAATGGTTTTTCATTATTTTCCTTCCACATGATATTGCTTTGGACAACATTTGTTTTTGGATTCCTTTGTTTTTTTGATTTTTACATTTGTTCTCGGACATGGACCATTTATTTTGTTATCCCCATTGTTGTATGTTTGATTTGTTTACTTCTTTTTCATCTTGAATACATGTTTTTTTTACTTTCACGTGTGGTATTTTCTCATTGGTTTCATACATGTCATGATATGGGTTTTGACATTCACTTGCACCCATTGTGTATGTGTGTGTGACGGACATGTGTTCATTTGCATACTTGCCATTGGGGTTGTATCATGTAATTGCATTTACTATGTGGGTGGATGCAATCCTTGGCTGGGTGTTTGGGCTGGGTATGCTGCCCATTACTGCCATGATTGAGTATCGTCAGGACCTGGGGGCAGGGGGACATGGGTGGGGGCCTGGTGGAGGGTGCCCCTGCACTGCTGGGGGGTGGGGGTGGTGGGAGACATGGGTGGGGGCCTGGTGGAGGGTGCCCCTGCACTGCTGGGGGGTGGGGGTGGTGGGAGACATGGGTGGGGGCCTGGTGGAGGGTGACCCTGCACTGCTGGGGGGTGGGGGTGGTGGGAGACATGGGTGGGGGCCTGGTGGAGGGTGCCCCTGGTGGCTGGGGGGTGGGGGTGGTGGGAGACATGGGTGGGGGCCTGGTGGAGGGTGCCCCTGGTGGCTGGGGGGTGGGAGTGGTGGGAGACATGGGTGGGGGCCTGGTGGAGGCTGCCCCTGCACTGCTGGGGGGTGGGGGTGGTGGGAGACATGGGTGGGGGCCTGGTGGAGGCTGCCTCTGGTGACTGGGGGGGTGGGGGTGGTGGGAGACATGGGTGGGGGCCTGGTGGAGGCTGCCCCTGGTGACTGGGGGGGTGGGGGTGGTGGGAGACATGGGTGGGGGCCTGGTGGAGGCTGCCCCTGGTGGCTGGGGGGTGGGGGTGGTGGGAGACATGGGTGGGGGCCTGGTGGAGGGTGCCCCTGCACTGCTGGGGGTGGGGGTGGTGGGGAAGATGAGTTGGACATGGGTGGGGGCCTGCTGGCAGGTGCCCCACAGTGCTGGGGGGTGGGGGTGGTGGGGAAGATGAGTTGGACATGGGTGGGGGCCTGCTGGCAGGTGCCCCTGGTGGCTGGGGGGTGGGGGTGGTGGGAGACATGGGTGGGGGCCTGGTGGAGGCTGCCCCTGGTGACTGGGGGGGTGGGGGTGGTGGGAGACATGGGTGGGGGCCTGGTGGAGGGTGCCCCTGCACTGCTGGGGGGTGGGGGTGGTGGGAGACATGGGTGGGGGCCTGGTGGGGGCTGCCCCTGCACTGCTGGGGGTGGGGGTGGTGGGAGACATGGGTGGGGGCCTGGTGGAGGCTGCCCCTGGTGACTGGGGGGTGGGGGTGGTGGGAGACATGGGTGGGGGCCTGGTGGAGGGTACCCCTGGTGGCTGGGGGGTAGGGGTGGTGGGAGACATGGGTGGGGGCCTGGTGGAGGCTGCCCCTGGGGGGTGGGGGGTGGGGGTGGTGGGAAACATGAGTTGGACATGGGTGGGGGCCTGCAGGCAGGTGCCCCTGGTGGCTGGGGGGTGGGGGTGGTGGGAGACATGGGTGGGGGCCTGGTGGGGGCCTGGTGGAGGCTGCCCCTGGTGACTGGGGGGGTGGGGGTGGTGGGAGACATGGGTGGGGGCCTGGTGGAGGGTGCCCCTGGTGGCTGGGGGTGGGGGTGGTGGGAGACATGGGTGGGGGCCTGCTGGAGGCTGCCCCTGGGGGGTGGGGGGTGGGGGTGGGGGTGGTGGGAAACATGAGTTGGACATGGGTGGGGGCCTGCTGGCAGGTGCCCCTGGTGGCTGGGGGGTGGGGGTGGTGGGAGACATGGGTGGGGGCCTGGTGGAGGCTGCCCCTGGTGACTGGGGGGGTGGGGGTGGTGGGAGACATGGGTGGGGGCCTGGTGGAGGGTGCCCCTGCACTGCTGGGGGGTGGGGGTGGTGGGAGACATGGGTGGGGGCCTGGTGGGGGCTGCCCCTGCACTGCTGGGAGGTGGGGGTGGTGGGAGACATGGGTGGGGGCCTGGTGGAGGCTGCCCCTGGTGACTGGGGGGGTGGGGGTGGTGGGAGACATGGGTGGGGGCCTGGTGGAGTCTGCCCCTGGTGACTGGGGGGTGGGGGTGGTGGGAGACATGGGTGGGGGCCTGGTGGAGGCTGCCCCTGGTGGCTGGGGGGTGGGGGTGGTGGGAGACATGGGTGGGGGCCTGGTGGAGGCTGCCCCTGGTGGCTGGGGGGTGGGGGTGGTGGGAGACATGGGTGGGGGCCTGGTGGAGGGTGCCCCTGGTGGCTGGGGGGTGGGGGTGGTGGGAGACATGGGTGGGGGCCTGGTGGAGGCTGCCCCTGGTGACTGGGGGGGTGGGGGTGGTGGGAGACATGGGTGGGGGCCTGGTGGAGGCTGCCCCTGGTGGCTGGGGGGTGGGGGTGGTGGGAGACATGGGTGGGGGCCTGGTGGAGGCTGCCCCTGCACTGCTGGGGGGTGGGGGTGGTGGGAGACATGGGTGGGGGCCTGGTGGAGGCTGCCCCTGGTGGCTGGGGGGTGGGGGTGGTGGGAGATATGGGTGGGGGCCTGGTGGAGGCTGCCCCTGGTGGCTGGGGGGTGGGGGTGGTGGGAGACATGGGTGGGGGCCTGGTGGAGGGTGCCCTTGGTGGCTGGGGGGTGGGGGTGGTGGGAGACATGGGTGGGGGCCTGGTGGAGGCTGCCCCTGGGGGGTGGGGGGTGGGGGGGGTGGGAAACATGAGTTGGACATGGGTGGGGGCCTGCTGGCAGGTGCCCCACAGTGCTGGGGGGTGGGGGGTGGGAAACATGAGTTGGACATGGGTGGGGGCCTGCTGGCAGGTGCCCCTGGTGGCTGGGGGGTGGGGGTGGTGGGAGACATGGGTGGGGGCCTGGTGGAGGGTGCCCCTGCACTGCTGGGGGGTGGGGGTGGTGGGAGACATGGGTGGGGGCCTGGTGGAGGCTGCCCCTGCACTGCTGGGGGGTGGGGGTGGTGGGAGACATGGGTGGGGGCCTGGTGGAGGCTGCCCCTGGTGACTGGGGGGGTGGGGGTGGTGGGAGACATGGGTGGGGGCCTGCTGGAGGGTGACCCTGCACTGCTGGGGGGTGGGGGTGGTGGGAGACATGGGTGGGGGCCTGGTGGAGGCTGACCCTGGTGGCTGGGGGTGGTGGGTGACATGAGCAGGTGTGCAGGGTAGTCCCCTGTGGTGTGTGCTGCCAGCAGGGGCCGTGGAGGGCGTACAGGTAATACCTGGGAGCACACAGCCAAATCGCGTGTAGAATTTGCCGCGTACCCCTGTCATACAGGTGCCCAGCCAAATCGCGTGTGGAACTTCCCGCGCACCCCTGAAATCCACGTACCTGGCCAAATCGCATGTGGAACTTCCTGCGCACCCCTGAAATCCACGTACCCGGCCAAATCGCGTGTGGAACTTCCCGCGCACCCCTGAAATCCACGTACCCTGAGTAATCGCGTGTGGAACTTCCCGCGCACCCCTGAAATCCACGTACCCTGACTAATCGCGTGTGGAACTTACCGCGCACCCCTGCAATCCACGTACCCGGCCAAATCGCGTGTGGAACTTCCCGCGCACCCCTGAAATCCACGTACCCTGACTAATCGCGTGTGGAACTTCCCGCGCACCCCTGAAATCCACGTACCCTGACTAATCGCGTGTGGAACTTACCGCGCACCCCTGCAATCCACGTACCCGGCCAAATCGCGTGTGGAACTTCCCGCGCACCCCTGAAATCCACGTACCCGGCCAAATCGCGTGTGGAACTTCCCGCGCACCCCTGAAATCCACGTACCCTGACTAATCGCGTGTGGAACTTCCCGCGCACCCCTGAAATCCACGTACCCTGACTAATCGCGTGTGGAACTTCCCGCGCACCCCTGAAATCCACGTACCCTGAGTAATCGCGTGTGGAACTTCCTGCGCACCCCTGAAATCCACGTATCCTGACTAATCGCATGTGGAACTTACCGCGCACCCCTGAAATCCACGTACCCTGAGTAATCGCGTGTGGAACTTCCTGCGCACCCCTGAAATCCACGTACCCTGACTAATCGCATGTGGAACTTACCGCGCACCCCTGCAATCCACGTACCCGGCCAAATCGCGTGTGGAACTTCCCACGCACCCCTGCAATCCACGTACCCTGACTAATCACGTGTGGAACTTCCCGCGCACCCCTGAAATCCACGTACCCGGCCAAATCGCGTGTGGAACTTCCCGCGCACCCCTGAAATCCACGTACCCGGCCAATTCGCGTGTGAGACTTACCGCGCACCCCGGTATACACGCACATGTTTTTTTTCTGTCAGCGGGTGTCTGTGTTTGTGGGTACCCCTTTGCACGTCATTTGTCCTGGAGGGCCACAGTATTGGGCATTCATCATGGCTGTATATAGGTGCTATTTGTTGGCGCACCTTTTGGCGCACATTGCTTACAGGCGCAGAGACGCTACCGCCTGCTTTCTTGTGGCGGTCGTGTTTGTGCCTGTGCGCTGGTTTGAGCGTGCGCTTTTTTGCCCTATTCTATTCCATGAATACGTGTTGTAGGCGAGCGTGTGGGCGTTCCGCGCACTTTTACCCTGTGCTTCCCCCGTGACGCCCACATTTTGGCAAGTTGTTCCCCATTCCGAGTGTTACGCCCCGTGTTCCGCCTACTTTTGTTGCTTGCGCCGCGCTAGCAGCGAATTTTCGCTGTGGCCTGTGCGATTTTCGCTGTAACCTGGCGCACGCCGTTAGATGGCCTGTGCGCCAACGTGCGCCGCGCACTTTTTTATCGCACATCCGATGGTTTTCTCGCGCACGGCCTTCCATGAATCGAGGTGCGTTGCTTTTCGTGCGATTTTCGCACTTGCACTGTGATTTTCGCTATTCCACTGCGATTTTCGCTATTCCACTGCGATTCGCACGTTTTTGGCCACTTGCGCCGCGCTAATTATTCCATGAATCGGCCTGACAATGTGTTTCAATGAGAACTTCCCAAATTTTCTTAGGAGAATTTTCGATTGGGATATCAAGGCACTCAATTTTCCCCTAATTTCACTAGTCATAGTGCTTAAAGTTTTCTTGTGTTCAATGTACACTCCAAGATACTTGTATTTCACAACTTCGGCAAGTTCACAGTTTTGAAGAGACCATTTTAAATTGTATTTTTTAGAGATATTGTTATTACAAATTAGTATTTGAGATTTAGCTGTATTGATGACTAAGTTATTTGCCACTGCGTAAGAACCTAGTTGGTTTAGCATATTGTATAAGCCAATAGGTGTACGAGACAGCAAAACCAAATCATCTGCGTATAGTAAATAGGCAACCTTTTGGCGACCTATACGAGGCGCATCTACTACACAGTTCATTAAGGCAGGACCTAAATCAAGGATGAAGAAATTAAACAGGAACGATGCGACAGAACAACCCTGTTTCACCCCTCTATGTGTAAGGATGGCTGGAGATAATTTTCCTTCCATATTTAGTTTCACTCGCATAGATGTAGTTGAATGTAGTAACATCACTAGATTTACTAGAGATGTGGGACACTGATGTTGCCTAAGTTTAGCTAGGAGCATGGATCTATCTATAGAATCAAAGGCAGATTTAAAATCAATGAACCCTAAGTATAGAGGGAGTCCACCATCAACTTGTTCAGACTGTATCATTGTCAGGGCCAAGATGTTTGGTATCGTGCCCATGCCCTTCACAAAACCAGACTGGAAAGGGTCCCTTAGCCGATTTTTATCCACCCACTCATTAAGCTCTTTTAATATGATTCTAAAGAATATCTTTGCAGGAGCATCCAATAAGGAGATTGGACGGTAACTCATCGGAAGTTGATGGTCACCTTTTTTGTAAATAGGAACTGTAATTGCTTCAGTCCACGACAAAGAATGGAACTCCACACTTCAGGGTGCTTTTTCATCACAGAGTTTGAGATCACGTCAGGGCCCACAGCGCGTGAATTACTTGAGGTCATAATTCGTTGCCTTATTTCATTCTGATCAAAGCGGAGCCAAAAACTCAACTCTTCTTGAGGGTTTAGCATGGGCTTCATGATTGTAGGTAATGCATACAGTTGTTGGAAGTGTTCCACCCACTGGTGCACCTCAACTGCTGTTGTTTGTAAATCCAATTGGTGGACGTTGTTCGCTTGATTTAGTAAGGCCCACATTTTTGATATATTTTTCTCAGCTAAAGTTGATAACATAATAGCTCCATCTTTTTGGTAGAGTGAGGCTTGATGTCCTTTCAGCCAGTTATTATAGGCCAAACACACTTTTTTAATGAGAACCATTCTGACAGAGAAGGGATGCCTTGATAGACTTCTCACTTCGGCACGCTATGCTCTTTTCCTCATATATATGGCTCTATCGAAAGTTTCTCTTTGCAAATTAGATATCTTTTGTTGACTGAACGTTTGCATGACATTACTATATATTAGGCCTATGTCAGACGTTTGCCAATTATTCAAGTTGTTTGAGTCATATAAAATTTTATTAAAGTGCATCAAGGCATTATTCGTCCATCGTAAACGGTTCTTGCCACCATTTACCACTAAACATCCACCCGTCGATGTCTTTGGCTTATTGTCAATGGCTTCTACCACTACTTGCCAACTGGCACACAACATATTATGATCACTTGCCATGGTTGGAGTCACACAAAAAGATTGCATTGCTGTCCATAGCGCAGAATTTACATAAATTAAGTCAATTGTTGAAGAGGAATTTCCTCTCTTCCAAGTCGGCGCTGGCGGAATATCTGACTTAAACGCTTCATTCAAAACTTGCAAATTTCTAAGAGGAACTACAGATTTCCATTGCAATAGTCCTTCACACTTTTGCACACCATTATTTACCAGACAATTCATATTCAGATCTCCCGCTAGGATGAAGTAAACAATATTTTCATCGGCATACACTATATCAAATAGATTGTTGAGATCCCTAAAAAGACACTCAGATGAGATGGCTACCGGGTTCCAGTATTTGTTCAAAATCGCATACACAACACCATGGATCACCGCCCTAACAAACAACATATGCGCATTTTTTTATTTTTTTTATTGTTTATGGTTTGTTTTACAAACCTTTACAAAATTCTTTTAGAACATAACAAACAAGACAATAATATCTCATGTAATTCACATACATCATAATAAGCACTCTCCTTACATCCAAACCCATACAACATCTCTACATAGATTATAGCTAAGAATCTAAAAACTATTGATTATACATCAACATGGCAGACCACAGCTAGTATCACTAGACTGTTTTTAGGCATCAACATCACATATTAAAAATCCAGGGTTCACTACTTGAATCTTGACAGCGGTATAAAACACTCAAATCATTTCACTTCACTTCATATCCCAATTGGACATAAAACATTTACATAGGGCTACAACTTTAAAAAGCACTACCAAAGCTGGTACAGAAATTGGTACAAACACAATATTCCTCTAGTGAAGCCATCTTACTAAGTAGTTCATGATTCATCACATTCAGTTGGTAGCTTTTCTGACAATTTACTTTCAATAATTGTTAAGAAATGTGTTAAACCAATAATGAGGTTTTGATTCATCCCTACCATGCATCTTTGCCAGAGGGCCTCTCTGCTTAGGGTAGAAACTGTATAAAGATATTTACCAAGTATGTGGGTTCTAATAGATTCAAAATACACACAGTAAACTGTCAGATGTTTCAATGTTTCCAACATGGTATTATCATTGCAGAATCTACATTGACCATTATTAGGTGAATTATTATAGGATTTCCATGACATCAGTCGCTCATTCGTAAGTAACTGGTTCAAGCGAAATCTCAAATACGTCTTCCTGGCCCGATCGCAAGGAAAAATAGCCTGATACATAGGGCGATGTCCCCACTGCCATGTAAATTTTGCGTATTCACCAAAAGTATGATATTCATCAATTTTATCAATCAATAGACACCAATGATATCTGAAGTATTTAAGTTGGCATGAAGGCAAGCACAGTACCAACTCATCCCGAGAGATCATGGCAATAAATAGCATCTCCTCTATCTTATTCTTATATTTTAGAATTGATGGAGGGTATCCTTTCTTTATCATAGATGCTAGATCTTCATAGAGTGAATCTTTAGGGGGCATTAGCATTTTACCGTAGTGCCTGAGAAGTCGCCAGTGCCATTTCACTGATAATGGTAGTAAGCCCATCTCATGACACACAATAACATTTGGGATCGAGTGAGCCAGACCCAAAACAGTTTTCCACATTTTATCTTGGATCACGTCAAGAATTGGTTCCACATCAAGCAAACAAATATCTAGAGCATACAATAATATTGTTTCAATCTTTTGATTATAAAAATTCATTATAGGGATCATAGAGTATTTCCCCAGACGATGATGAATCATTTTCATCTGTATAGTTAACATTGTTGCCTTATCGGCCAGAAATATCTTCCATCCCTCCAAAGAGTACGAGCTAGCAAGTTGGTAGCCTAAATAGCGGATGGCCGTGGATTTAGGAATAGCAATCCCATTCAGGCCCCATTCAAATTTAACATTTTTTTTCCGACCTTCAATAGACGTTATTATGAAGGATTTTTTAAGATTGATCTCTAGATTATGTTTTCTTGCAAAGGAATAAAACAGGGCCAATTTTGTCTGTAACCCAAAGTGGGTCCTATCAAAAAATAACAAGTCATCTGCAAAACTCAACCAATTTAGTGCAGTTTCCCCCAGTTTTACTGGAAAAATGATGGCATCCACCCATTGTTCATCCAAGTCTAATAGATATAAGTTAAAGAGAACTGCAGCAAGGTTACATCCCTGTTTCAGGCCGATCTCAGTCGGAATTATATCAGTGAATGCCCATTGCTAGTCAACCGAATTCGATAAGTGGTTTGTTTATGAAGGGCAGCAATGATAGACACAAGCTGCTCAGGAAATCCAAATTTGGTCAATTTTGTCCATAAAGTGTGTCTAATTACAGAATCAAATGCAGCAGTGAGATCCAGTGACGCCATGTATACTGGACCTGCCTTATAAGATATAGTTTGTTGGTAGACATGAGCAATGAGTGTCGCATTAAGTTGACAACCCATTTGGCGTCGGATGCCAGTCTGATATTTCGAGAGAAGATTGAACTTTATGATGTGCTGATTAATCTGTTGGAGTAGCAGACTTGTAAAGATCTTTGCTGCAGCATCCATCAAAGCTATCGGCCTATAATTGGCCGGATCATTCAATTGGCCCTTTTTGTAGATTGGTATAATATTAGCCATACACCAAGACTTAGGAATGTAGCCCAAACAGTAAATCGCATCAAATTTTATTTTGAGCATTCTTGCCCACAAGTCCGGGTTAGGTTTAATAAGACACGGAGGAATCCCATCCGGACCTGGTGCTCTAGATCCTTTTGATTTCTTAATGATTATAGTTATGTCTTCTATCGTCCATGGGCAGCCACACCGGGTAGGCCTAAAGATTAAAATATCCCTACAGCCGCAGAAAGCCGAAGGTTTAGTAAATTTAGCCTTAATATACGCCATCCAGACAACTGCAGATATTGCCGCTTCTCCGATTGACTCAGAATTGTCAAACAGGGATCGCATGGTAGCCCACACCTGTCTAGTATTGTTCTTTAATAATATAGTAATTAGATGTTGATTATCCTTATTTCTCAGTTCATACCTCATTAGTTTTAGGTGTCTTTTATAGGTCATGTTAATTTGGGCTTTGCTTTCATTAAAAACCTCGTTTGGAACATTGGATTTAGTAAGCTGTCTAAGCAGTGTACATTTCTCTTTCCTTAGAGCGACTACTTTTAAATTATAGTGATGGTGATGCGTACTCCTAGGCTTAGTAGCCTTATATTTCATCAAACAAGCTATATGAAAAGCAACTCTAATGGAATTCTGGATCTCAACAATGACCCCCGAGATACCACAAGAGACCCAAGTCCTGTTGATCAAGATATCATTTTCGATTTTGGCAGTAACTTCATTACACGTGTTAGCAGTCCACTTAATAGTGGCTCCTACGCGATCAAATTCAATTGCAGTAAGTATGGGAATATTATCAAAGCGTGTCACATTTAATCTAAGGTTAGAGTTCAAGGATAGATGATCTCCCTTCCCAGGATTACAAATCGCTATGGGGTCCATTAATTCTAAGAGCCTAGTAGACACAAAAATATAATCAATAAGTTACGCACAGGTACCTCTTGCCCAGGTATAATGGGCGCTCCCAGGTAGGAACGGGACACATTGAATGTCCCATTGGAGAAAGAATTCCAACCACCTTAAGCCATTTACCTGGGATTTTTTTTTTTGCATCATGGATAGCCACTTTCCCATTCTTGTCCATGACTACACAGGTGGAATTGAAGTCACCTCCAATGATTACATTCAGGGTTAGGTTCTGAATCACAGCCTGTTCGAAAATATGGTTCAGTCGATTAGTAATTGTTTCAAAAGAAATTACTACCTCATTCCAATATAAGTCAACAATCAGAATCTCTTGACCCACGATATCTTTGTATACAATTCCCACCACCAGTAAGGCTTCATCAGCCCACACAATAGAGGATTCTAGTTTTAACTGTTTATCAATCAGTATAGCAAGGCCAGCAGGACGGCCTTGATCACCTCTTCTAGCAGGCTGTAGATAAGCATCGAATCCTTCTAGGACCAAGTTACCCATGCACATAGTCTCCTGTATCAAACAAATCCCAGGGCGACTGTCCCTATCTAATGTCTCATTCCATGACCTTAAATTAGCACTACCGCATGAGTTCCACGAGAAAATCCCAATCCCCAAATGTTCATCCTATTTTTTTCCTAATTTAGGATGCGGGGCAGGTGCAGTCAAAGCCCCCATACTCATCATACCCGTTAGGGATGCTGCTAGGTTCATAAATTGTTTCAGCACCTCCTCATTGATCAGTGGTAGGGAACCCACTGCATTAGCTATTTGCGGGGAATCCGGAACAGTCGTAATGAAAATTTCAGCAAGTTCACTGGTATTAAAGAGACAAGGATGTAATCCCAGTAATTCCAGGTCTTCACGCTGAGCCCAAATCAGTTTTGTGATGATGTGTGACTGATAGCCACATATCATCCGCGTGGGATTATTATGAGCCAAACGAACCCAATCTATATCATTGCTTCTAATCGTACATAGTGCTGGGATTTCTTGAAAGGCTTTAAGCAACGCTGAGCGATTTAAGCTCGTTTTGGAAGAGTTTAGTTGTTTGCTTTCCCATCCCATAATAGAAGGCAGCTCAGGGGTTAGAAACATTCCGTCTTTTATTGCCACTTGATCGTTAGAGTAGGATTCAGCGTAGACCTCGTCACTCTGAATCAATGGTTCTAATTTTGACCTATCAAGGTCCCTGTTTATACTGTGCTTTCCTTGAAAAGCACCCAACTCTTCAAGTTCGTCCCCCTCATCAGTTGCTGCCCTAAATACAGGAGCTTTGTTAGCACTATGCGAAATTCCCGCTGTAGTGGGGGGTTGATTCATCACTGGCCGATCCAAGTCTGCCTGTCCTTTACTATTTATCTTAGATTTATTTATAGTAAGTTTATTCGCAACTGTTATTTTCGTGGTTTTATTTACAGCTGCCACCTTGATTTTATTGGAGGCCTTCTTTATATATAAGGCAGGAAAGAACTTTATCAAGTCTGTTTGTTTTTGTTTGGGCAAACAACCCTGCTCTCCCACAGCCGTCTCCCCCAAATCCCTTCCTGTGTTTTTTTTATTCGGCAATTGCTGTGAGTCGCCAGGACTATGTGTTATATCAATGCTCAATACTGCCCTTGACTCTTTATTCAGTTGCGATAAATCAATCCTCTCTTCACCATGCGACAAGTTCTTTGGATCGACCTTCAATGATTCAAGAGTGACTTTAAGAGGCATTTGCTGGTTCTTTGCTTTTAGGATTTTTGCTTGATTTATTTTACGTTTTGTAGCTCTCAGGAGCATTTTTTTCTGTTTCCTTGACAGGACAGGTTCATATGCCTGTTCCTCAATCATCGGCGTTCTCAATTCCTGCTGACCTAACTGAGCCTCATCTTCCAAATCAATCAAATTGGTTAGAGTTGAGGGACTATCTAAAGGTTCCTCTTTTGGTAAGTTAGGTGTTGAAGGAATCGGAACAGCAATCACCTCATCACTAATCATCTGAACATCTAAAAGTTGTTCACTATGATCACCCCTTGTTATACTGGCTATTATTTGTTGTATGGCCTCTGCATTGGCCGATACCAGCTCAGTAAGATGTTTTATTTCTGCTGCTACAGGCAGATAATTTTTGATAGTATCACCAGCCATAACCGCAGCAAAAGTAGTTGTCGCCATGAATCCCAATCGTGGGTCAGCGGGTGTTTGAGAGGCTTTATTATCCGTCGAGGAGCTCACTCTTTGTTTCCCTTTAGAAAGAGCCGCTACCATATCACACGTGAACAATAACCCCTCTATTCTGTTGACCTTTGTAAGAAGGTCAGTTAACAAACTGTGTGAATATCCAAGTTGGACATGCGTCTGATCATGTCCTTTATCTAAAAGATTCAGGATTCTAGACAATACCGGAAACTCAGCTCCGATATCAGAGGACTCAATTAAGTTACTTTCTGCCTCGGCTTCTAGGGCCGACAAGGTAATTTGTGGTTCAACAGGGGAGGGTACCAAAGCTGGAAGAAATTCCGACATCCTAGGAGTCCCTTCAGAGGGAATTTTTATTTCTGAAGGAGAACTGGTCCCTAACTTTTTAAGTTCCTTATTCCCCTCATTGTTACAAATTTGATCGTCAAAAAAGGTATGCACCTGATCCTTCAAGCACGGTTCTAAATCAGCATCAATATGCACATGTACATCCTCCATACAGTACTTATTGGCTTTAATTGGGGTGGAGGGCCCTCTAGAGAACCGCATCCTTCTGTCCAACAATGCTTCAATTGCAGGTGCAATAATTGAAACATAGGAGAATCGAGGTTTAGTGGTGGAAATACCCATCTTTGCTAATAAATCACCTTTCGGATAAACTCCTGAAGTTTCACTCAGAACCCCATTATCGGAGTCATGATTCATTGCTTTGAGGTTAAAGGTCACTAGTCCGATATCAGACTTATTCTCGGGCATGGTTTCCACTAGGATCTCAGGCTGTGTTATTTTACCAGTTAAATCTCCAAGGGTCTCTACACATGCCGATGTTCCCACCTTATTAGAAGAGTTATTCTCCTCACTCTCAGAGTCTACCATTGCCTCATTATCTGCATGTGTAAACATAGTATCAACCATCTCATTGCTCATCTTGCTGTGAATTTTTCGCCCACTACGGAGACCATTCACCATATTAAAGCGAATGGAAGGAGCTGATTACCAAGTGTTCAAATAATCCAAAGAGCGCCTTGGTTTTGCCAATATTGCAGTCAACCTGCCTTACCCCCCCCAGCAGCCAGCGCACCGCACACTGCACAGTGAACAGTAAACAGTACTTCCTCTGTACTTCCCACGGTGCGCGCGCGAGTGCGCTGCCTGCTGGGTAAATATAGGAGGCTTCCAAGCGGTGTGGGCGTCAGAAGGGCGGAGCCCAGCCAAAGCAGTCCTTCCAAAGAAAGGGAGAAGAAAACAGCCAATCAATATACTAGCTTAATCATCCACCCACATACAACGTTAGTGCACTTCTCACGTGCACAATGGTATCACGAGATGAAAATTAGGCTAGACACCCCATGAACACCCCATGAACACTCAGTGCACAGTGTAATCGCGTGCCCGTTATGCATACTGGAGATTGAACAGTCACCTTCTTCCAGTGCCACTAGATCAGGCAATCCAAGGTGTTCGGCAGAAAGACTTCCTCCTGCTGTCGAGCGAGGCAATTCACGAATGTCCGTGCGGCCACAAACAAATGCTTGATGTTAATCCCAGGCAATTTCCACAGAGCATGGCACGCCAGTAAACAGTACCTCCTCTGTACTTCCCACGGTGCGCGCGCGAGTGCGCTGCCTGCTGGGTAAATATAGGAGGCTTCCAAGCGGTGTGGGCGTCAGAAGGGCGGAGCCCAGCCAAAGCAGTCCTTCTTCCAGTGCCACTAGATCAGGCAATCCAAGGTGTTCGGCAGAAAGACTTCCTCCTGCTGTCGAGCGAGGCAATTCACGAATGTCCGTGCGGCCACAAACAAATGCTTGATGTTAATCCCAGGCAATTTCCACAGAGCACGGCACGCCAGTAAACAGTACTTCCTCTGTACTTCCCATGGTGCATTTGGCATTGCCCAAAGTTTTGATGAGGATCCTGGTCCATCTTTCAAGGCCACCACAAGACCGGCTGAAGGTCTACCTGCAGCTTTCCGGGCTGGGTTCAGATGTATCTGGTACCCTAACCAAACTATAGGGCTTATTAACCAGGTCTCTTGGAGTAAAATTACATCAAACTTGCCTAAACCACTCTCATCATTATTCAACAGGTGTTTAAATCCCCGCGAGTTCCAACTGACCAAAGCAAGGGGAATAGAGTTTGAAGGGCTGATTAGCTAGTTCGAATTTGCATCACAATTACAAGCACAAAAAATCCTCTCCTGCGATCGTTGCTTTGTTTCTAGAACATTCAGAGACATAGGTTTAGCTTTTGCCACAGATTCCATACTACTTGCCACGACTGGATCTATTACACTATCCACCTCTAAACTAAGCAGAAAGCCCAGATCGAACAGAGAATTTTTAGTCTGCCATACAAGATTGCGAATCACTTTAGATTGCATCCACACCCGTACTGCATTCAAATTTTGATTAGATGTGAATTCAACCAGAGTCAAATCTACAGATGTAATATCTTCTAATAGTTGAATATAAGAGAAAATTGCCAAAATGGCTCTTCGATTCACATCATATTGAGTGCATGGGGCGGGCATACATTTCAGAATCATGGAACACAAAGCCAGCCGAGGAATAACTTTTTCAGTTACCATGCTCTCCTGTACTTCTAATGGCTTACCAGAGGCAACAGTACTCTTATCTTTCAAATTCAGACCCAATTCACCCAGAGCATCTTTGATGAGCGATAATACTTCTTTAGAGAAATCATTAGATAAGCTCATTTGTGATCGTGAAGCCAATTTAGAAGCAGCCGCAGGAGTGACCACCACCGGAAGATCTCTTCCCGGATTTACAGAAGCAATGTCAGGTGTCACAACTACGGGGTTCACAGAGACAGTCCTCCCAGGTTCAATGTCCCTCGAGGCTTGCTCCCAAGAGCCCACAATTTTGTTGTCACTATTTATAGATCTGCAAGGCAAAGTAGTCTGAACTGGTAATACAAGTGGAGGAATAAACTGCACTTGCATATAGGCATCTACTGCCTTCCTTATTTCAGATCTATGGGACCTAGCCTCCTCCCTACTGTCTGGGGTTGTGTCCACACTTTCACTGAGATTACTTGTTCTAATTACAGGCACTGCAGTTTGATGTTGCAACCTCTGTGGCTTGACCTGCGAAATTTCATTCACCAATGCATCTAAAGGTGAATAAGGTGGAGTTACAACTTTCTTGGGCACATTCGGAGACTTTTTCAACTCGGAATCATTTGACAATAAGAGGTTTTTTTTGCACCGGATACTTTTTCACAAAGATTGGGGCAATCTTCATGTTAGATTTTGGTGCTCCCGCGAGCTCAACCTCATTCGATGATGTGTTAGGGCCCGTATTTGATCTAACTTTCAGAAAAATAGGAGCCAAAGTAACTCCTTTCTTCGGATTTGACAGTATTTGGACCACATCTTGTTTCTCCAAAGGCTTTTCTGTTTGTGATCCTTTTGAGAACATACTGTAATTCGCCTCTTTTCTGTTGGAACAGGGTTTTGTTTTGGCTTTGTGAGTAACTTGTAGAGGTCCTTCTTGAATATCTTTCTTCTTTTCTCCCCCTTCTTTACCTGTGGTCTATTCGGAGATGCCAATTCAATAATTTCTTGGTCCTCCTAGGCCAGTGAAGGATGAGAGGTTCCAATTTTTTTTAGGAATGAGTTAGTCTCTAAATTACTTTGTTTTACTCTCTGTTGGTTCTTTGACTTTTTCTCCAGATTTTTTTTTTTTTAGATCTTTTTTCTTTAAGTCTTTTTATCCGTCTTGCTTCCCTCTTTCGGAGTTTTTTCCCACCTAAGTTTGGACTTATGAAACTGACTTCTTCAATTGCTCCCTCTTGGGGGTCCAACTGATTGTCAATATTTACCATGGGGGATTTCTCCACTGGGACCACATCAAAAAGACCCTCTTCCACATTGGCCAATCTCATGAATTCTTCTAAAGTTGACGCCGAGAGAGATGTATCATCCATTTGTTGAGGGACTCCCTCTTTATGCTCTGGCACCGCCTGTTCTTGTGGGTTCAGATTGTACAATTGCAATTGGGCTAGTAGAGCTTTGTATAGGGATCTATCAGCCTCTTCTGATTTATTTATGTCTGCAATGGACCTCTGAATTGCAGAGATATCCAGCCCTTGTTTGACAGATTCAAGCTGCATCATCTGTAATTTTGGCAACACGCTTGAATTGACAACATTGCAACAACCCGCTATAGAGCCATCCAGTGCAACCACCTCTTTCGTTAATTCCATTAAGGAGCCAGATTGGATTTGTACTTCAGCTTTCAAAAGCTCGAAGACAGAGACCAGCGAATTCAACACATAACTGAGCGCACATAATGTGTTAGCATTCGGCTGGGTCCCCTCAACCATAATTGCCTCCTGCGTTTCACTTGCAATTATAACTGATGATGTTTCAGTTGGCGGATCATCCTGCACCAGACTCGTAGATTCTTGATTGGTTTCTATACCCAATAGATTCAAATTGCTCAAAATAGGGATACTTGTATCCAAAACAAGTGGGGGCTTGCTGGTCTCATTAGGTTGTCTATTATTTCTTAAGGGGCTTGATGACATATCAATGTCTCAATGAGCTGCTCTTTCATGTGCCACTTTGTTTTCCCCAAAGTGCTCCTCGATTTTTTTCTGAATTTTTGTTGTTGTTATTGTGTATTCAAGTCCCTTTTTCCAATTGTTAGCTAGAGACAATTCAGTGTCCAGGACCCGACACATCTCACCGGAGTGGAAACAGAGGGGAGACAAGCGTCCGCATGCACTAGAGCCTGAATCTGAGTCTGCTGCACCCCCACCCCCGTAGGCTGACCCACGCTGATGTCAATCCACAGGGCCTCTAACGCCCATACTTGAATGGCATTTTGCTATTTTGGGCTCCTCCCATTCCGGAGCTCTGGGATCATCATGTAACGAATTGCTCCTTAGTTTCATAAGTCCGTTGGATCATGTGTATGAACCAAAAGGAACACACTGATCCGAAAGGCGGGGGGGACGAGAAAAATAGAGGGAGGAGGAAGACGGGGGGAAAAGATCAAGAGCACTACCCGTACAGCTCAAAGGCTACGAGCCCACAGGCACCGCACAGGTTTTATTTTAGACAGAGCACCCGTTTACAAAGGTATGCTCGTCTTTTAGTGCCAACGCGTGTGTATTCAAAACGCGTGGCAGCCGAGCGGCTCAAAGGCTGAAAGACTGCAGTCGCCGCTCGGAGCTCCACTTACTCCCCGCACACGCCGCCCCCGATAACAACAATTATGACACGGAGCACAAGAACAAAGAGCTCCAGCAGCCGCACAGACGAGGTTACAGTTGTGTTGAGCTGAATGAACTGTGCGTGCTACCAATGTTCCAATGTTCCGCCGAGATAACGGCCACGATGTAGTTCAGTTTGCCGGTATTAAATGTCAAGGCAGTGAGAGGCAAATCAAAGCTCTCCGCCGACTGCACAGACTGCAATGACTGCTTCCACTCACACACCACTCCGCTCCGCTCCGCGGTCCTAGGAGTTTTTAACTGCTTCTCCTCCAGCAAATAGTAGACAGTAAGGTAGGACTCCAAAACAAGGGAGCTGCACAGGAATTGAAGTGAAAAGGTTGGAGACTGCAATGACTACTTCCACTCACACATTATTGTTGAGCAGCCTTGTGATCCTGCTCAAGCAGTCTATTCTCAGGCATAAACCCCATTTTTTTTTCTGATACAAAAGCGCAAAAAAAAAAAATGTAAAAAGACATTCAACTTTTTTTTTTCTCGGTCCTTTTTTTCGAAACTATTTTTTTCGAAACAATGTATTGGACCCTTTGACCGGACACCGAATATTTGCCTGGTTCTAGAACAGTCAAAGGGGCGTTTCATAGGACTGGGCATTGTTTCCCCTTTGGAAACAAACTCTGTATATTTTACACTCCATCTTCCTCTGTAAACCTCAGAAACAGGTGGGTGCCTTTGTCCCACGGGGCAAAAAGCAGAAGTTGGTGAAGTCCATCACTATAGGTCCTCACTGGTTATAATGCTAATACTTTCTTGCCTGAGGGACTAATTAAAGAAACTGTCAGCTACAGTTCGTAGCTTTACAGTATAACCTAACAGGCCGATTCATGGAATCAACGTGCGCCGAAAAAACGGCGCACGCGTGTGAAAACGTGCGATTCGCAGTGAAATAGCGAAAATCGCAGTGCAAGTGCGATTATCGCAGTGCAAGTGCGATTATCGCACAGAAAACATCGCACATCTATTCATGGAAGCCCGTGCACGCGCAAAATGTGGGATGTGCGCTGAAAAAGTGCGCGGCGCACGCTGGCGCACGCTGGCGCACAGGTCATCGAACGCCGTGCGATAAGGCCACAGCGAATTCGCACATAGCGCGGCGCACATAACAAAAGTAGGCGTAACATGGGGCGTTACACGCAGAATGGGGAACAACTCGTGAAAATGTGGGCGTCACGGGGGAAGTACAGGAGGCAAGTGCGCAGAACGCCCACACGCTCGCCTACAACACGTATTCATGGAATCGAATAGGGAAAAACAGCGCACGGCCAAAGACGCGCACAGGCCCATACATGTCCGCCACACGAAAGCAGGCGGTAGCGTCCCTGCGCAGGAAAAAAATGTGCGGCAAAGCTCTACACGCGCGAGAAGTACCACACGCGATCGGGTCTGGGGGAGCGTGTGTGTGTATTCCAGGGGTGCGTGAGAAGTCTCACACGCGATTGGCCTGGGTACGTGTATTTCAGGGGCTCGTGGGTGTTTTCACACGCGATTGTCCTGTGCGCGTGTATTTTAGGGGTGCGCGAGAAGTTTCACACGCGATCGGGCCTGGGGGAGCGTGTGCATGTATTTCAGGGGTGCGCTGTCCTGTGCGTGTGTATTTCAGGGGTGCGCGAGAAGTTCCACACGCGATCGGGCCTGGGGGAGCGTGTGCGTGTATTTCAGGGGTGCGCGAGAAGTCTCACACGCTATTGGCCTGGGTGTGTGTATTTCTGGGACTCGCGGGTGTTTTCACACGCGATTGTCCTGGGCGTGTGTATTTCAGGGGTGCGCGAGAAGTTCCACACGCGATCAGGCCTGCGGGAGCGTGTGCGTGTATGTCAGGGGTGCGCGAGAAGTCTCACACGCGATTGGCCTGGGTGTGTGTATTCCAGGGGTGCGCGAGAAGTTCCACACGCGATTGGCCTGTGTACGCGATTCCATTGGACCAAAGGCCCTGACAGCGCAGGCGCGTCTGTGATGTGACACGCGCGGGCGTGTCCCTGTACCCGGGGGAATGTTACAAGACCAAAAACTGCACGTCCGAGTGTCAGCCCGCGTGATTGGAGGATAGTGCCTCAGTGCGTATACGCGGAAGTGATGTTGGACGTGCGGTGCGGTTTAAAAGGTGCGTGTAGTATGTTGTTTCCTTGTACGTGCTTCCCGTGGAGAGCGAGTGGGTGAAATCTGTACTTCTTGTCGGTTCACACACGATTTACTTCACAGCGTTTCTAGTTCGTACTCCCTGTTACCTCTGTCAGTATTTTTCTGATTTTCTCTTCGACCTGTTTCCTCAAACAGCGTTGACTCCTCCTTTTGTCCTGTCTCCTCAGACAGTGTACAATTCTTCTTTTGGCGGGGGTGTTGCCAACGCGCACACGCGCGTATTTTTCACGCTCTTTTCCCAGGCAGACGGTGAGTCGCGCACGTATTTACCAACTGTGCTAGCCCCGTGTGTAGCGTACCCCTTCAGTGGTCATTGTAGGCTGCGTGTGACACGCATACATTCATTTTTGTATTTCTGGGTGCCACAGCGTAGTGCAGGTTCCTTTTCCCACGCACGTGGTCTACGAGGGGTCGCGTGCACGTCATTTTCTGTTTTAGGGGTGCCTGTGCATTGCGTGACCCGTCATCTTTCCCCAGGGGTTACATACAGCCTTGCTAGAGCACTTGGGTACGAATTCCATCTAGTACCCTACCACTTTGACCCCCAATTGCCCAGGACAATTGTCCACTGCAACTCCCATACGCACAACTCCATCAGTGCCATGGCTGGGATGCGAGCAAGTGGTAAGGGTGGCAAAGGTGGCCGAGCCTCAAGAGGTGGGCTTGGTGGGTGCGGTAGGGGACGTGGCCAGGATTTGCAGACTCCCCCAAGCCCCCCACGTGTGGAGGACCAGTCAGGGACACACATCCCCCCCCCAATGGTTGAGGGAAACGTGGCTGACACCATCCCTGCTCAGCCCTTGTTGGACCGGCCCGTTGTGGCACCTGACCTAGCACAGGGTGACTCCCAGGCTGACTTCCAGGTCGCCAAGTCTAGGCCACGGGTGGCGGCGCAAGCCAGTGTCACCAGGCCACGTGGTACAGGGGCAGCCATGTCATCTGCTGCCCCGAGTAGGCGGGGTGGGGAGGCTGCAGGGGCAGCTGCAGCTCCGTCCACCCCAGCTCTGACTCCCCCAGCAAGGACAGTGTTGGTCCCGGTACATCAGACTGAGGTTCCCCCTGCCATCATCACACTTCAGCTAATGCCTGCAGAAAGTCATGTGGTCAGTGTGCCATCGCACACTACTACTACACAGTCCACCGGTGCTCCTGCCTCTAGTGTCCAGAGCAGTGTAGGGCACTCCGGATCCCCACCACCCACAAAAAGAAAGAGGAAGAGTGCTCGTCCAGTACAGGCTGATGACCCCGACACGGCTACACGGTCTGGCACGCCAAGGAAGCCTAGCTTCAATGATGCCGAACTGGATGCACTTGTGCAGTATGTGTCCGAACATGATGCCGAAATGTTGGTCACTTCAGGGTGTAGGATTACACCTGCTCGACGTCAGGCACACTGGCAGTCCATCGCGGACAGCATAAGTGCCCTTGGGTTTATGAGGCGCACAGCTGTTGAGTGCTACAAGCGCTGGAACGACCTTAAGCGTAGGGCAAATAAAAAGCTGGCCTCAAGTCATGCCGCAACTCTGGTGACTGGAGGTGGGTCTCCACAAGAGGACATAGAACTCACTCTACATGAGCATGTTGCTGGGACCTACGTCACAGAGGAGCAGATCCAAGGTGTGGGAGAACTGCCAGATTACGAGGCATTGTCCGGTGAGTGCACATGCATGTGTGTGTGATCCATGTGTATGTAGTTTGTGGGAGGGGATCTGGTTGAGTGCCAGGTCAGGGTGTGTGTGCCTGAGTGTTTTGTCCCACCCATGTGCTTCGTCCAATGCATTCTGCGCCCCGGGATTTGGGTATTACAGTATCCCTTCTGGCCACAGTAGGCGTTTTGCACTACATTGCGCCAGTTGCCCTTGAAGTGGCATCTTGCTACCACATTGTTCCGTATTTAGCTGTGTTCATTCAGGCTGATTGTAGGAATTCACCTGGTTCTACTGCGCATCACTCTGCCCCATTGTCACATATATGACATGCCCATGGTACATGCCATCTGTGTGATGGCATGTGTTATGTATGTGTATTGGACATGCCACTCACAGGCCAATGTGTGATGGCACTGCTAGCCAGCATGCAGCTGATGTGTTGCTCTCCCATCTTGGTGTCATCAGTGTCTGACATTTTCCTCCCCTTCCAACTCATGGACAGTGCATGCATGGGAGGGTTATAGTCATGTGGGACATGTGTAAATCAAGTACTGGTACTGTAGCTTGTCTGGCCTAATAGCGTGCCATGGTGCTAATGCCTGTTTCCATTTTTTGTCTTTCTTGTTTTTGCAGAGGATGACGCACCTGATGCTGTTGAGGGAGAGGAGATGGTGCAGGCCCAGGAGGGATCTGAAGCACGACCAGGCACCAGTGGGGGACGTGGTTTGGTGGTGGGGGAGATCCCTCTCTTGCTGCAGGCCATACTGTCCCGGGGTGTCCCTGGCTGCACCTCCCCAGAACTCTTTTCAGGTATTGATTCGGATGAGGCCTATGTGGATTCGCAGGTATGTGTTCATGGAAGGGATACTGTTCTGTCCGACCCACCTTCACCAGGGGTAGAGCCCACTATGGGGATGTCAGTGCTGGTAGGTGCGCCTGTGGTGGTTACGGATGCAGGGCCACACTCCGCAACATCTGATCCTGTTCCTGGGCCAGCAGTTCAGAGGGGAAATGCAGTCCTGCAGCCTCAGGCAGTGCCGACACAGCAAGGCGCAGTTCGCCCTGCCCCAGACAGGTGTGGTGCCCGCCAACGCGGTGGCCGTCCGCCACCAGGCAATACCGCATGGGAGCAATCCATTTACGGTATGGCCAACCAACAGGCAGCATCATCCGAAATGATTGCTCAAGCCATGGAGAGGGTGGCCACTTCCATTGTCCCCCCAGAAAGGCAGATGGAGCTACTACAGCAGGCAACAGACTCCATTTGCCAATCAGTCAGGGAGGACATGTTGGCGTCCAACAGGGACAGACAGGCGGCCCTCGACAATCTGAGGGAATCAATTTCTATAGATGCCCAGGGACAGAGGGAAGCCCTGAGGGGAGAGGTCCGGCACCTCAGGCAGACTCTTGTGGACCTTGAGTCTTCCACTGTCACCAGGACGGAACAGCTGCTGGAGCGCGTCACCTGTACGCTCTCAGCAGAGATGCAGGCAACTCGGGCGGAGGTCCGGGCAACACGTCGGGTGTTGCATGGGGATCTCCGCACCATATCCCTACAGAACGAGGCCTTCCAGACCCGCATGCTTGCTGCCATGGAGGACCAAACTAGGGCATTGCGTGGGCTGCCTCCCATGGCACCACCACCTCCTGTGGCAGCAGCAGCAGAGGTTGAGGAGAGCGAATCCAGCAGTGAATCTCCCACTATTTAGTAGCCGTGCAGGCCATGAGCCCATGGAGGTGTTTTTTTCTCGCAACATTCACGCAGGTGGCTGTTGGTGGGCACCCTGTCCTCGGACCTCCTGGGTGGCTTCCCCCACCCCCCCTGGCCCACACATGGCCATTTTTGATTTTTGATTGTTTGTTGCAGTGTGTTGCCTTGTGTGGCTCCCGTGGGCATCCACTGTATTCCGGCTGGGCACATGCAGGCTTGTCCTGAGTTTGGGTTAGATGCTTGGGTCAGTGAGACACACACCCCTCCTGCTTCCCGTTTCCATGGGCTTGCAAAGGGTGTGCCCAAGTGACAGTGAATTACACAGTGACGTTGGACTCCCATGAGCTGTGTGGGCAGTCTGTAGTCAATACTGTGTATACATTCCTAGTGCATATTGTTGTTGTATTGTGCACTGCATGGTGTATTGATGTGTGCTTGTGCATCCATGTCTCCCTCCTAATTTGCAGGTTCATTCCTCATCTCTTCACAAGGCTGTCCACTTTGGAGATGGAGCTCATGTTGTGAGCAGTGGACTTCCAGATGTGCGTGGCAACAACACTGTACAGTTGGAGGTGGTGGATGTGCTGGCATTCTCATGGTGTAAGACTACGTATCCTTTGCTTTAGTACTGTCATGTTTATGCTATGTCGATTGTATTGTGGTAAGTATTTGGTCATGTGTGTTGTTGTTACTACATTTATGTTGGCATATTGTGTGTGGCCAGTTTCCATTAGGGACACTGTACTTTGTGACATGTGTCATGTTTGGGGGATGACTTTGTTTGCTCTCACATGGCATGTCATGCCATGGTGTGTTGGGTGGCGGTGCTGGGTGTTAGGCAGAAACCTGTGCAGTTCCCTCTGGGACCACTGCAAAAGATTTAAGACTACAGGTGTTGGCAGTAAACCCACTTGGTAGCAGTCTGTGCCACACAGATTCACTGTGGTAGCTGTGGCTGAGCAGTCAGACTTCCCTCAAGAAGAGTTAGGCAGTATATAGAGGATACACAATAGGTACAGAGGCACAATAGTACAAGCAAACACTGACCAGAGCTAGGTGTAAAAGTATATACTTACTTATTTTAAAGGCACACTCATAAATTACACTAGCACAGAAAAAGGTAAGAAAGTCAAAACACAGTCACTATTACTTATATGTACATCCCTAGTCATTTGTTGGACAAGTCTAAGTTAACACCACTTATTTCCAACCAGAGGTGAGCGCTTAACGTTAGATGGCACTCCAACAAGTTTTTGAAAAAGGGAGGGAAAAGGCAGAAATAAAGAAAGCAGCAAGGTAAAACACTTTTCACATAAGGTTAGAAAGGCAGTCAATTGTGGAACAAGGAGAATTGGTTCGAGGCCCGCTTTAGAGAGAGCCAGGCGAAAATATGCCCAAGATCACACAATGTCACAAGTCTTTGCAGGTGAGTAGAAAAGGTTTTACTACATTTAGAAAAGTTTAGTTAGCGTGTCCCAGGCTTACCCAGGTTCGAGAGCCGAGGGCTAAATCTACCCCGTACAATCGGTGGCAAGGGAAGCCGGGCGGAACACAGTACCTTTAAAAGTGCAAAGGATCCTCCAGCGGCGGCAGTTGTTCCTGGTAGTGGGTGCAAGTCGCGGCGTCGTCCAAAGGAAGAGGTGATCTCAACGTGGAGGAAAGCTGAAGGTCGTTGCACTACCAGGGATGAGGCCAGCCGTGGAGTTTTCCGGTCACAAAGGATTTTACCCCTCTTTCGCGGTTGAGGTAAAAAGTGGTATCCCGGTTGCCGGGGTGCTTGGCACAGGCAAGGCGGCCACGAGATGCTTCGGGACAGCGAAAAGAAGGCAGCAACTGGTTGTCCCCACCAGTTAAGGGAAGAAGACTCTCCGGTGGGAGATTTCCTCTGTCGTCGGGAAAAAGTAGTGAGACGGTTCCGCAGGGCTCCACCGGTGGTGTCGTCTTGGCAGGTCGGCTCAGCTTCTCCCTCTTCGGCTTCTTAGGTCCTGTGGCGACTTCTGAAGAACCAGTCCCAAAAACCCTGCTTTTATGCAGCAAACCCCCATTCATACAGCCTAGCTGTCACTCAAACATGCTAAGTGGTGAGCGGGGTGGCTCACCACTTGGGCCAATCACACCAGAGTGCGACATGAGTTGGCAAGGCAACTCAGTCCAGGGCGCCTAAACCCCCTCCCACACCCCCTGTGGTACCCAGACAGAATGGCACCACTTTGGAGGGCTTCTGTGCAGCAGCCCGCCAAAAGTGGAACAAAGGCTCGACTCGGGTTCAGGGTTACTGAAGTGAACCTAGACGCCATTTTGGCGGTGAGTTCTGGCAAAACATCCCAACCGGTGAATTTATATTAATTAAATAAACCGGCGGTATCTTTAACATTGCACCAAAAAGTGGTGCATTAAAAACAATGGGAAATCCCATTGGGGAATATTCTGGTGGAATATTTCCGTGGTATCCACTGCCACCAGCCAGAACTCGGCGAGGGGGGACGGGACAGTACCCCCTCGACAACAGACCCAGGGGCAATCTAATTGCCCCTACCAGTACTTCCACAGTAAGATGGTTTGTACTGGTTAAGTTCCTAAGTTAAGACTAGTAAAGTCAATGGTGACTTTACAGACCCAGGGAGACAGTAGTCAGTCCCAGGGTGTGGAGTCTATGTTTGGGGGTCTCTATGACACCCCTGTGTTACTGCACTGAGGGTGCTGGGTAACACACATTCAAAAACCAATGATGGCCTATGGGGAAAAATTACCCCCTAGCCCATAAGCACATAGCAAGTCACAGAAACACTCTCAAGTCATGCCCAAGAGTGAGGGTAAAAGAGTCTCACTCTTGGCAGGAGAAAAAAATAAACCCCAAAAATCCAGCAAAGCTGCTGGGGGACTCACTAGGTTAGGAAATTCAGCCTAAACAGAGAATTCTCCCTAACACTGGGGAGGGGTTGAGTGACATGGCACTGTTGTCATGTTGTGTCTTGCAAGGGGGTAATGATTTTAGCAGCATAGAAGTGTGTCTTTTGAACACAGCATTGGTGGTGTTTGTGTAGGTAGGGAAGCACACAATGGAACACTTCCAGATGTACAATCTCAGGCTGGTATGGTTGTGACAATTGACTGTCCATTGACACATCATAATTGTCAGTAACAATCATCATTGATTGTCAGCTGGTATGTGCCAGGCTGTGTGCACTCCACAGGGGTGTGATTTTATGTGAAGTAATTAGCCACGAGCTGCGTACGGGCTGCCTCACCCCGTGCCCTTTCCCCTCCCATGCGCAGTGGGCATGCATGTGGTTGGGGATGTGGGGGCACCACCATGTCCACGGCCAGGCCCCGGCGTGTTGCAACGTTGTGCAGGACACATGCTGCCACTATGATCCTGCACACTACTGGGGGAGCGTATAACAGCTGCCCGCCAGAACGGTCAAGGGAGCGGAAGCGTGACTTGAGCACTCCGAATGTGCGCTCCACGATGCTCCGGGTTGCAATGTGGGCTGTGTTGTATCTTACCTGGGGTGGCGTGGTGGGGTTCCGAATTGGTGTCATCATGTGGGTGCTGAGAGGGTAGGCACTGTCCCCTGGGGAGGTGGGGATGGGTATCATCAGTGGGGTTGTGAAATTACTCAGTATCTGACATGCATGCATGCGCAGTGGCATTTATACTCACCGAGCAGCCATGTATCGCCATGCCGCCCAGCTTCTATGTCCCGGTTTAGGGTAGACATTCTGTAGATGAAACTGTCGTGTGTGGAGCCTGGATAGTTGGCGTCTACTGAGGTGATGATTCCCTTGGCATCACATACTACCTGGGCGTTGATGGAATGCCAGTGCTTGCGGTTTCTATAGATGTGCTCAGTTGCCCTGGGGGGACGTAGAGCCACATGGGTGCAATCAATGGCACCTAGCACTTTGGGGAATTGTGCCACCCTGTAGAAGTCCTGGGCAACAGCCTGCCTTTCTGCAGGTGTTCTGGGCAGGTATATGTGCCTGCGGACTAATGGGCGTGCAGTGATGATGGCCAAGACCTGGTGTAGGCAGCGTTACTGCGTGGCCTGTGACACACACCCCACTATGGCACTTGTCCGCTGAAATGATCCAGTGGCCAGGAAGTGCAGTACATTGAGGACCTTCTCCAGGGGGCTGAGTGCTTGGGAGCACAGGGTGGTTGATGTGAGGTCATCCTCCCACTCACTGACCAGGTCGAGTATTATGTGAGGTGGAAACCTGTACCTCCCATACACATGGTCATCAGGCATCCCAAAAAGGCTGGTTCTGGGTGTAAAAATTCTGGCCCGGATTATCCTCCTCCTCCTCCTCCTCCTGCGGTATCCCACGGCCACTGCTGCTAGGAACGGTATGTTCATCCTGGCGTCTGAGCTTGTTTGTTGTTTGCATGCACTTTTATGCTGTGCGGGTGGACCCTACTTCCTGCTGGCGTACGTGTTTCCGGATTGGCCACGTTCGTTTCCATGAATACGTGTTGTAGGCGAGCGTGTGAAACTTCCCGCGCAACCCTGAAATACCCGCACGCAGCCCAATCGCGTGTGAAACTTCCCCCGCACCCCTGAAATACACGCGCCCAGGCCAATCGCGTGTGGAACTTCTCGCGCACCCCTGAAATACACGCAGACGCTCCCCCAGGCACGATCGCGTGTGAAACCACCCGCGAGCCCCTGAAATACACGCGCCCAGGCCAATCGCGTGTGGAACTTCTCGCGCACCCCTGAAATACACGCACACGCTCCCCCAGGCCCGATCGCGTGTGAAACCACCCGCGAGCCCCTGAAATACACGCGCCCAGGCCAATCACGTGTGGAACTTCTCACGCACCCCTGAAATACATGCACACGCTCCCCCAGGCCCGATCGCGTGTGAAACCACCCGCGAGCCCCTGAAATACACGCGCCCAGGCCAATCGCGTGTGAAACTTCCCGCGCACCCCTGAAATACACGCACGCAGCCCAATCGCGTGTGGAACTTCCCGCGCACCCCTGAAATACACGCGCCCAGGCCAATCACGTGTGGAACTTCCCGCGCACCCCTGAAATACACGCGCCCAGGGCAATCGCGTGTGGAACTTCCCGCGCACCCCTGAAATACACGCACGCAGCCCAATCGCATGTGAAACTTCTCGCGCACCCCTAAAATACACGCACGCAGCCCAATCGCATGTGGAACTTCTCGCGCACCCCTGAAATACACGCACACGCTCCCCCAGGCCTGATCGCGTGTGAAACCACCCGCGAGCCCCTGAAATACACGCGCCCAGGCCAATCGCGTGTGGAACTTCTCGTGCACCCCTGAAATACACACACGCAGCCCAATCGCGTGTGAAACTTCCCGCGCACCCCTGAAATACACGCGTCCAGGCCAATCGCATGTGGAACTTCTCGCGCACCCCTGAAATACACGCACGCAGCCCAATCGCGTGTGGAACTTCTCGCGCATCCCTGAAATGCACGCACATGCTCCCCCAGGCACGATCGCGTGTGAAACCAGCCGCGAGCCCCTGAAATACACGTGCCCAGGCCAATCGCGTGTGGAACTTCTCGCGCACCCCTGAAATACACGCACATGCTCCCCCAGGCCCGATCGCGTGTGAAACCACCCGCAAGCCCCTGAAATACACGCGCCCACGCCAATCATGTGTGGAACTTCTCGCGCACCCCTGAAATACACGCACATGCTCCCCCAGGCCCGATCGCGTGTGAAACCACCTGCGAGCCCCTGAAATATACGCGCCCAGGGCAATCGCGTGTGGAACTTCCCGCGCACCCCTGAAATACACGCACGCAGCCCAATCGCGTGTGGAACTTCCCGCGCACCCCTGAAATACACGCGCCCAGGCCAATCGCGTGTGGAACTTCCCGCGCACCCCTGAAATACACGCGCCCAGGGCAATCACGTGTGGAACTTCCCGCGCACCCCTGAAATACACGCACCCAGGCCATTCGCGTGTAGAACTTCTCGCGAACCCCTGAAATACACGCACCCAGGCCATTCGCGTGTAGAACTTCTCGCGCACCCCTGAAATACACGCATGCAGCCCAATTGCGTGTGAAATTTCCCGCGCACCCCTGAAATACACGCACGCAGCCCAATCGCGTGTGGAACTTCTCGCGCACCCCTGAAATACATGCGCACGCTCCCCCAGGCCCGATCGCGTGTGAATCCACCCGCGAGCCCCTGAAATACACGCGCCCAGGCCAATCGCGTGTGGAACTTCTCGCGCACCCCTGAAATACACGCACAAGCTCCCACAGGCTCAAGCTTGCTGCATTTAATGAATGGGCCAGGGGTTTCCGATACTGCAAACCCTGGGGCACCTCTTTCCATCTTAGCAACCCATTTGGAGATGGAAGGAGTGCTACTAGAGAACTTCTCATCTTTCCTCTCTGCATTCACAAAGTGAATACACATGGAGTTCTATGCCCCCCCCCCGGTCTGTAGAGTGCCTCAGGGTTATATATAGCTGCCAAGTAATTTATGTTTTACATGGAGCAGCTGGGGATATGATGCCGTCTTCAGGATCTCTGTCAACCAGTATGCCGATGATACACAATTATATTTCAGTGTGATGTCCACCCTTCAAGAATTGCCTCTCCATAACTGATGACAGATGGTGGCTGCAAATCCTAAATGTGATCCATCTAAAATGGCATTTTGTATGTTTCCACTGGGAATATTGACACTAATTATTCTACTGTGCAGTCTTGTCTAGCTGTCTTAGAGAGTGATTGCTTCACTTCCCATATTGTCGAGTGACATCTCTGGGTTTCTTAGTAGATCATATTGCCAAAGATCCAAGTCGCTCATCACAATGTTCTCTTTTTGTCCCAGGAACATTCCTTCTTAATAGTGAGCTTTTTTTTTGCTACCGTTCAATCTAATTTTCTTGTACATTGATGGAGGGAATTTCATGGTTATTTGGACTGTCCAAGAGCACATTCTTGCAACTAAAATCAACTATGCGCTCTTTTGCCCATTTCATCATTGAAAACAAGAAATGCACTCATACATAACCTGTGTTTCGCGAGCCTCAATGGCTGCCCTTTGAGGCATGTATCTATGCGTGTCTGTCTAGTTCTCAAAGCATTTCATTTGAATCAGCCTCTCTAGCTGACTAAAACAGATGCCCTTTAGTGGCTCTGCATTTACTCACACTATGGGCCTCATTACGAGGCTTGCGCTCCCGTAATGAAGGGTGGCGGTACGGGACCGGCACTGTTCATTACGGGATGCCTGATTACGAGGTCCACCAGACGTCTCTTCCGGGTCCCGCGAGGCGACCAAGGAGCTAATAACGGGCCCGTTGTTAGCTCCATCCCCATTCCCATTTGAGCCCTATGGGGCTCAAATGGGAATGGGGATTGGTTCTGTGCATGAGGAATTACCGGGTCCTCCAAGGTTGGCTGCCTCCATACTCGTAATGAGGCCCTATGTCTTTGGTCGATTTAGAGATTGCCGGGTCAGGACAGCACTGACCTTCAATAATTCATTCTCTGTGGTATCCAGTTAAAATGTTGGGAAAAAAAATGTGAATGCAAAAATGTGGAAAAAAATAATGCCAAAAAAATATTGCGAATGTGTTTTTTTATTTATTTATATGTTTTTTTGGGTTAGCTAATAAAAATACACTGTAGAATAAAAAAAGACCGGGGGCTGGGGGGGGCTGCTGGGGGGGTGGGGCAAAATAAAAAAAATAGAACAAATAAAAAACGAAATCATTTTTTTCGGCATTCTTTTCGACATTATTGCATTCGAAAATATGTCATTCAACATATTAACTATAAACCATTCTCTGTTGCAGTTCCTCGCTTTTGGAACTCCTGGCTGCCTCAGTTTGCCTTGCTCTTTTCTCT
Source organism: Ambystoma mexicanum (assembly GCF_040938575.1). Lineage (NCBI taxonomy): Eukaryota > Metazoa > Chordata > Amphibia > Caudata > Ambystomatidae > Ambystoma > Ambystoma mexicanum. The sequence goes on along the minus strand of NC_090932.1, from coordinate 1,496,622,271 downwards.
TCTTCGGTTCTAGAGGGAATTGAAGACTTTGGGCCTCATTACACGGAAGGCGGTGGTCCAGGGTGCTATTAGCACCCTGGACCATGCCGGTAAATTACCGGCACCGCCTTGGCGGAAAGGGGATTTACCGCCCCATTCCAAGGTTGGTGGGGCGGTAAATCCCCCTTCCGCCATTGCCCTTCCCCATTCCCATTTCTGCCCCATAGGGCTCTATGGGAATGGGGAAGGCGCTAATTACGGCACCGCAATTTTGCGGTGCCGTAATTAGCTCCGAGGTCCCTTAGCGGGTTGGTTTTTAACGCCTGCAAAAAGCAGGCGTTAAAACACCAACCCGCTAAGGGACCTCGTAGTAAGGCGGTAATGGTTAAAGGCCACCGTTACCATTAACGGTGGCCGTTAACCATTACCGCCTTCCGTGTAATGAGGCCCTTTGCTTTTGTTATGAAAATGTTAGGTAGTTTTTAGTTTGTCTGGATTCTGTTTTCTTTTCATGCTGTTGATGTATTTGTACTGCATATTGGATTTTATTGTGCAGTTTGCATTATTTCTGTACTGAGCTCTGCGAGTCACTTAGGGCAGGATTTACAGCATACCACAAGTGTCTGCATTGAAAAGGTCAGTTTAGGTTTTGTACTATCCCTAGTCATCTGATGCAGATGTGTCATGCTGACTGGTTCTCTATGTAAACTATCTTAAAGGGAAGCGAGAAGTCAGAAGCAATTTGCCGTGTGTCTCTCTTGTGGTAACAGGAAGCATTTGGTTAACAAAAATCTTGTAAACCTGTTGCTAATCAAAGTCACCCCTTCGTGTTCAGAAGGAAAACTTGTATTGTTTATTCCTCAGTTAGCTTTTCATACTCAGTGAGCTAATCCGGCTGGCATCAGGTTGTTCATTATAGGGAGTGCAGTACTTGCTTTCTGGGGAAGAAGCATGAGGCCATTGCCTTGTTGGTTTTGGGGAATGAGCCTCAGGAATATATGTAGGTCAGACCTGTAAGTGCTTCGGGTTTCCTGGAATATCCAATTCCCAGGTGGATATGGTCCATGCTGTGTATTCAACAGTTTTAGCCCATGGGCCTGAAAGCGCACATATGAGACCATTAACGGTTTGGCTTGGATACCACCTTTTTATTTCATCTCATCTCTTAAATGTATGTTGAGGTTTCTTCAATTTGTAAAGCGTGCACCACAAACTTAATTGCTTTTTGGCAGTTTGGATGTTTTGGTAGTGATTGCGGTTAAATGCTAACTCAGCTGAGTGGAATCTCGAGAGAGCAAGGATCACAATGCTCCTCACGTTGCACCAGCAGAGTGGAGCTTACATGCGTTTCATGATATCCGAGAAAGTAGTGTAGGAATTAGGATTCATGATTAGAGATGCTCAATCCCTATACGCACTTGGCGATTTGGTCAGTCATTTTAGGATCAACATTAAGTGGGACTTCTGTACGAATGTTATGCTTTGGCTGAAGAATGGCCCAAGACTTGTGAGGTGGCCCCTTTCAGAAAGGTGGCAATAACTGATACCTAAGTGGTTGCAACTCACTATCATGAATTATTGGAGATGTGTTTCAGGAGCCTGTTAATCATGCTACGCTTCCTGATGGGAAGTGTGTGTGATATAAATTGAGCCAGGATCTGTTGTTCCATTTGATGTATATACACCTTGCAAAGGAAAGAGAGCTTTGAAGGGGTATTTGATAGTCAGTTTAAGTGATGGGTGTATTGTTCCTTCTAAGTCTTCAGGTGGAGCTTTGTTATTTATTTAGTTTGCTCAGAAATACATTTGAATTGTAATCCTGAAGTGCATTATTTCACTATGTTGGATGACAGCGGGCTCATTACCTGCAAATTAGGCCTAGTAATGATTGGAATGCCACTTTTGGAATAAGATTGCCATTTTGAGTGTTGCTAAACCCTATTTGTGTTATGCAATTATATGTCACTATTTCAGAAATCTATGGGTTCTATTTTTTTCTGACTATGTATGTGGATGATATTGGGGTGGGCGGAGTCTGCAATGATTCCTTATGGAACATCAGCATCAACATAGACGCCCATAGCATTTAACGATAATATTTTCAGCATGTCAAGATAGCTATGGAGCATTTTCACCTGAACCAGTTAGCAGAAAACCCAGAAAAGTGTGATTTTGAGAAGGAAAATGTTGTATACCTTTGCTTCAATTTGTTTTATATTTTCCCCTTGAGGGGTTATCAGTGTATCATAAGAAGGTGTCAGGTGAGCTGGATTGTCTATCTCTGCTGTCTGTCTGTTTGTGCATACCATATTCAGAACTATGTGCAGTGTGCATCTGAAATGACTTGTCTTTTGGAGCAAAAAAGACAGGCACAAAGGTTTCATCAGAAAGAGGGAGAAGAAGAGGCCTTTGCGTCTGGACAATTTTTAGGATCATCTAGATACTTCTTTGTGATATTATTTAGTCTGATGCTTCTGACATACCTATTGGACACTGCCCAGTATGATTTTATCACAATTTATATTCCGGGCTCCAGTATTGTCAAGGCAGATATGTTATTGGGAGCTACATGGATCTTCAATCTCTATCCCTAATACTTCCGCAACAGGTGGCTGGGTTGGCACACACTTTTACCTCAATGGAGAAGAAGGTGCTGAGTGTATGAGCACAGATTTTTGTATTCTGCTACATTAAAATTCAATGAACTAAGACTGATGGATTTTACTTTTGGAGACATGTTCTGTTTGTAGCTTGTAGTGAGTTGCAGGGAGAAGTTTGGAGCGTATGCCAAGATGCTGTTTATGCATAAGGGAGTAAACCCTATCTTAGAATTACTTTTATAATCATTTTGCTATCCGACTTCATCCATAACTGGTTGCAATTATATTGAATTTAATCCTGTCCAGAGTAGGTATTTACTTCAACACCTCTTGGGCATGCTAGTATCCTTAGAGATAGCTTCAAAACTGTGGCACGCAGTTGCTCTGGAATTTATTGTGGAAGTACCTGAGGGGGTAGGTGGTCTTTATGATTACTGTATATCTTCCCAGTATTAAATATTTTACTTCTTAGAAGAAGGCACTCTTAGTGCATGTGTTTCTGGCTTGAGGGTTCAATAGCTGCAGTGTTCTGAGAAATATTTCTCATAGAAGCTCCCTGTATAGCTTTAAGTTCTGAGATCTGTTTCTAAAGCTTTGCGTGTTCGACCAACTCTCCCTCCTCTGGTTATCACCCTCAAAGTAATGGGCAGAAAAACAGGATAAATCAGAATTTGAGAATGACTTTATTTTGTCAATACTACCCAGACTTATTAGATGGCACTTTCTATCTCTGCTAAATTACCTTAGAGCAACTGTGCATTTTCTGTGGCTCAGGCATTCTAACGTTGCAGCTTGTAGGCTATGCATCCTTGAGTTTTCCCCGGATTTGTTTTCTCCACAACACATTTTTCTTGTTTCCCAATCCTTTACATGAAAAATATAACAGACTTGTGCTTAAGGTGCTGAAAACGTGAGCATAGCAGAGATGACTGTAAAGAAAAGTGTTGACAGGTTGAGAAATCCACCGCCAAAATAATCTATAGGTGACAAGTATCAGTTGTCCTTACTGTATCTTCATGCTCACAGTTTTCCATTTAGGTTGGCTCCCTAGGTCCAGTAGGAGCTTTGTTGTTTAGTGCATTGATCCTGTTGGTACCCTTTAGCTTTGACTGTCTTTTAACTGGAGATAACAGCTGGTGTTTTGTGTTTTACATGCAAAACCGGTGGCCAAGACCATTCTATTGTGCTGCTTTGGACATCTGAGTTGTTCAAATGTGCCATTTCATCCATTCATTATTTTTTTCACTGCATGGGTTTGGGCACTTCTGTTAGCTTGGATCTCCAAGATTATCCACTTGGTGATCGGGTGAACCATTTAAAACGTTATCTGGTCAAGATGCCTCCACACCTCAAGGGCTTGCTTGAGCACCTCTCAAGTCCATGACACAATCATGCACTGATTAATTCTAGCATCAGACAAGACACAGCAAGGTACTCAAAAATGCCTTCATGGAAATATTTGGTATCACATACATGTTCTTTTCGCACTGTTCATGATCAGCACTGCTTTTAAACTATTATCAATGATTACACATACACACCTTCATGAACAATCAGACACCCTCACCCTCATCCACCAATTGTTTGTTTCTACTCTACTGCTGCTTCACTGATCCTCTCATATCATTGTCCACTTCCTTTACCCCACATACCACAGTGTGGCTACCCTTGGTGAGCACAATCTGCCACTATCTCAATATGCCTGTGGCCATAAAACCCCTACGGTGGTGATGGACACAATACAAACGCTTATTAAAATAACAAAACAAAACATAACTGGAAAGGTTATTCAGTTAGTGGTAGGTCTCGTAAATACAATGGGCCTCATTCTGAGCATGCTGGTATCCTGGTGGTAGAGCCGCCAGGATACTGGCATTTGGTACTTACCTTACCGGCACTTGGTCTGGCAACATTGCTGCCGGATTACGAGTTCCGGCGGGATGGTGTAAATCCCCTTTCAAGGATTCCCATAGGACTCCATGAGGAGATTTTCCATCATTACTGCCACCGGCATTGCCGATGGCAGTAATGAGGGCTTTTTTGGCCCGTAGGGCGCATGGCTTACGTCCAGCATTTAGCTGGAGACCCAGGTGCCCCACTGGCAAACCAATAGCGGTCTGGTAAAGTGCTGGCATCCATGGATACCGGCACTTTTTTACCAGACCGCCCGACTCAGAAAGAGGCCCAATGTTTCCCCCTTCCACCTTCCCCAGAGATCCTTACACAGAAGACTTGAGTCTTCTTGTGACCCAAACATGCTAAAGACTTGGGAATGAGAGGATAGGGTGTAATCACCAGGAATATTATTCCAACTGTTGACAGAATCCGCCCTGATGATGGACGCTGTGTCCGAAATGCATTGACCATAGATTCTGCCACTCAAGCAATGGTGAAAGAACAACAGCAATAAATTATGCTGTTTAAGAGAGCGAAGAACCCAGGAGATTAGTTTATTTGCTAACATATTAATCTGCAGTAGTGTTTACTACAAAGGTGTCACCAACAATGGTGGGATTCCATCAGTACTTATAAAGGTATTTCAATCCTGCCTCATTTGTTCACTCTCCCCAGCTGATCTGCACTTTTTAGTGTCAGTTTTCAGATAAGCCCAGGGCTCTGAGAGTGGAGAGTATTCTGCCATGCCTGGGTGTCATAACCAGCAGGGAAGCTTGGGGTGAGCATGGCACCTAGGCGAGTTGGCAGCAGCCATCCACGCGGGGGCTTCCGGGTCAATGTGACATTGGGCATGTGTCCTGGAGCATTACGAACATAATGGCAACATGGAGTCACAGTGCTGTATAATTAAGCCTAGGAGCGGATGGCATTTCTGGCTGTGCACGAGGCTGTACTTGTCAGGCATTAGATGAATGCACTGCTGTCGAGTATACCAGCCTATCAGCTGCAAAGATTGCAAGTGGCTCAAAATGCAGCAGTTAGGCTAGCGTATAGGGTAAAAAAATCAGCCCCAACCTCTAATCTAAGAAGAGCTTAACATTGGTTGGCAGTAAAGGAGAGGATTGAGTTTAAAGTTGTCTGTCTGGTATTTAAGTGTGTTATCAAGACTGGGCCGAGATATCTAGCAGATAAAATCAAGAGGCATGTTCCAAATCGACAGCTGCGCTTAACAGATCAGAATCTGCTTAAGGTACCATGCAGTAGGTATGTGAGCAAAGGGGTCCGTAGATTTGAAGTCAATGGCCCAACAGCATGGTATAAATTACCCAGAGAAATGTGTGAGATTAAACCCTCCCGGCATTCCGCAGGGCCCTGAAGACCCACTTGTTTTGCTAGAGATCATGGATCTAAGTTAGTGCAAATCAATCTCAAATGATTAAATGGGTCAAGGCACAGATGAACTGTAATTGATACATCAGCGCCCAATTATGATTGAATTCGTCCGGTGCGCGATACAAATCACAAATCAAATCAAATTAAATTTAAGTACTTGATACCCAGGACATCAAGAAATTCAGTAGTTCCTCGTCTTTTATGTCCAAAAGGGTGCATGCTGCTGCTGCATTCCTTTTTCATCCCAGCTGACCTTTGCACTCTCTTTCCTTCGCTCATTGGGCAGCACTTATCATGCAAGTGGCCGCTCGTCCATCTGAACTCTTCTGCTTCTCCCTGCGATACCTGCTCCCCGGTGGTGGATTTCTGCTCCTGACGGATTCCAGTGTGACCACAGGAGCCATTCATGCTGAGGGAATTAGTCGATTTCCAGTGGGTATCCTGAAGCAGGTTGGGTACAGTCGGATATCTAGGGCAGCAAGTGGAGCCTCCGGACCTTGACACTTTCACCACTTGGGCACTACAGGAAGAGGAATGAATGCTAGACACACCGTTCCATAGGTGCACCCCTCACCCATCGGCATGTTCAGCTGCAGAACAAAAATAAACCAAACAGAGAACACACCCTGATGTTAGGAGGGCCTGTTTTGGGGCAAGAGGTTGGGGGTGGTGTGGCATATACAGGGTGCAAAGAGTCATGCCAGGATGCTCTTTGCACCCTGTATATGCCACACCACCCCCCAACCTCAAATGGACACACCAAACTGACCCACTGTTCTTCAGAGTCTACTCAAAACTGCTATAGGAAAGGTTAGGCCTTTTTTCAACTATTCTACCATTTTTTCCATTTTTACTTGGGGCTGTTCGGTGGCAGAACTATTACATTATAGTACAGCTAGGGAGAAAGGGCATATGAGGAGGGACACAAAGCTTCAAGGTGTTGTTTGGTTATTTGCACACCCTTTTACTGCCCATCGCCATTCTTATCCGTATGGCCATTCCCACCCAGTTCTTGCCCCTCCCCGCCCAAAACACCTCTTCATGGGGACTCTTTCAGCTCGCTTTAATCAAGCCCTACCATCACACTTTGCTCTCAAAGTGCATGCAAGTGTTTATTCAGTGTCTTCTGAACGTTAATGGCTACATTGGAGGTATAAAAACAGTACTGGTGTGATAAAAATGTCTAAACCAGGTCTGCCTTCAGCCACTCGATTTATAAGCACTATGCGTGCCCTTCACTGAAGTCCTGTTAACAACAAGCATTGGCAAAGCTGACAGTCTTGGCTTGTGAATAAGTATTAGGAATTTGTGAGGCACTGCTATTAGATGCCAGGGTACTCGCACCATTTTGCACCTGCTACCATCAATGGGCAGTTTATACCACTATGGCTGTGCCTGGAAAGTGCATTTCCTGAGTCTACACAGAACCCAAATTGTTGGCATTGCCAATGCTTGTTTGATTTGTAACAAACGAGACACACGTGCTGTAAAGAGGATCCCTTCGTGTAGGAGTCACACTACCCCTTCAAGAAATGTGTTAATCCCAACAGTACACGCCAGCAGAGGGGTTGTTAACTAAGTGGTCTGAGGTCCTTGGCTCTGATATGACTGTGGAGAGGTGGAGGTGTCTTTGTAAAAACGTAACTCTGACATCCATTAATCTTGGAGAACAATGCCGCCAAATCAAAATTCTTAATAGAGTGTTTTGGACTCCCCAGAGACTTTATGCGAGAGGGATGATTGACTCAGAGTCCTGTTGGAGGTGTAAGCATGATGTCGGCTCCTTTGAACACTTGATCTGGGACTGTTATGAACTGAGGACATTTTGGAGGAGTGTCACTGAGAAGATTAATGAGGTTATATTGCTGCAAGAGGATTTTGATTATAACACTATCATCTTGGGTGAGGATGATAAAGTGGAAGATCTCACTTATCCACAGAAATGCTGGTTTTTTAGGGCTACAAATTCTGCGAAAAAAATTGTTTTGAGAAAATGGAAATGTGATGAGAGACCGACCTGTTCAGAATGGGTGGAGGACTTGAGGCAAGTGGCCAGAATTGAGAAGGTTATCCTTCGCAGGAACAAAAAGTTGAAATTGTTTGATGATATGTGGGGTGGGTTTTTGGATGACATGTGATAATAAGTTGGCCTGTTTTGCTTTTTAGATTCTGTGAAGGTTGGGGATGGATATGGGGTGTGGATTCTATGCAATGAGTTCTACGATTACAATGCTGATAAGTTTGTTGCTTGTATGTTTTCTATAAAATTCAATAAACTTAATAATAAGAAGAAATGTGTTAATCGACATTGCTTTCTATGTGTGCTCCCTTACAGTACATAATCGGTAAAAACTGCTGTATTAACCTTCACACACAAGCAATGTTGCTATAATTTAACCAGCTGTTCTCTTTCACACATCTCCTCTGCCATTGTAACAGTTTCTATACCTTACTACACGTCCCATGCTCTTTAGCAGGTGCTTGCTGTACACGGATAGATGTGATATTATCGTTGAAGAAAATATCGATTCACCCTCGATCAGGGGTGTTGCTAAGTCTGGAAAAGATCAGGGGCTAAGCTAATGTCAGGACTGGCGGGACTCAGGGCTAGCTAGCATTTTGGCTGTAGCATGTGAGCTTATATCCGGGGCTACAACCAAAAGACCCCAGGCTATAGCCCCCTCAGCCCCCCCTAGTAACGCCTCTGCCCTCGATGTTATTTCCAGCGATAATCTCACTGGATACCGCTGTACAGCTATCCTGCTACTGCCCAGCCCTCCTCCTTTCAACCACTATCCACAAGATTCAGCCCTCAGTGCTCCTTGGAAAAGCCTGGTTTTTCGAAACATTAATGTGTTGTTCAGGATTGGGTCATGAATTCCAAGCCCTGCTGCTTGGAAAGGGGATGGTCAGTCTCCCAAATAGAGTTGACAGAGATTGTCAGGAGCCTTCTGAAGACTAATTGGAGAATGTGTTGGGCAATATCACTGCATTTTATCTCAGTCAGAGTAAGGAAGGCATAAGGGCATATACAATGTTCCAAGTGTTGCATGGCGCTTTGAATGCTAGTCTGGGAAATGGGATGACCCAATGCAAAGGGCTGATGACTGGTATGAAATGGTTGCAACTCTTTTAAGAGCCAGCCTCGCCTATTTTGCTAGCAATTGATTTTCACAATGCATTTTGGTGGGCGCTGCGTATACAATTGGTGCACAGTTTCACCCACAAACATGACTTTAGATGAAAAGGTGAAACAGTGGAATTCTTCCAATAAGTCAAGTTGAAGAATCATGATTGAAAGGGAGTCTGCATACTTGACTAGTGCACACTAGCTTAGCCTAGAGGCACTGTTAACAGTTTGCAGGCGTGGTGATTGCAATGAGCTGGATGGAGTTCCAGGAATAGTTGTGCATGGCCATCGGTGCTCTTAAAGCCAATTGGGTAAAAGGAGTGATATGTCTTCCGATTGTCTGAATCGGCCTTAGTGCCCAACGTCAGTGCAACTATGCAGCTCTAGAGCATGGGCACAGTCTCAATGACTGGCTACGCCCAGTACTGGATAATACTTCTGGCTTATTATTCAAGAGGACTATGCTTGCCCTACAGTCAATAACCCCATATTCCTCTCTGTCTCATGAATTGCCACATTTCCCATTCAAGTGTGGCAGAATGACCAACCAAAATCCACTTCTGGTTCTTTGTTCAGTTGACGCGATTCCACATTCTTCTACTGTCGAGTGTGGCCAAACGAGCAATCTCCCCAAATATGGGGTTCAGGGGTATCCTCTATTCTGCATCCATATACTGAAGAACCGCCCAACTACACCATGTACATAATGTATTGGTGGAAGCCTTTTATCAGTCAATGTAACTGGCCAAACAATACTGAACAGCACAAAAGTCCTTTATCACATGCATCTGTGTCTCATATAGAAACCCCTAAAGGCACCTCACAAAATTCCCCCAAAACAATATTACCAAACTGGACTATTAAGCAACATTTCTCTCTACAGCATGTCATGTTGTATCAGTCTCTCCTTCTCGCTGCCCAACCCCGATCTCCTTGGGTGTCTATCCACGCCACTTCTACAGTCATATGATGCCTATAGCCTGGTTTTGGTGAGGTAACCCAGCAAAGGTTATATATATACATATATAAATGGAGGTATGGTCACTCAATGAACTGCAAATAGCATCACCTGTTCCCCAATGTTCACTCAGACACTGTCTGTAAGTGCTTTCTGTGACATAAACCAAAAGTCCTTCGTTCCATAGAATCCTAATTGGATATTTTGGTTGTCTGCCACAACTGGCCTAGTACAACAACTCAATGCAAGACCCGAATAGGGCAGGAGGAAGATGGTGGCAGGAAGGTAAGATGCGCAGAACATGCTATGTGTGAACTGTCAGCTGTTGTCCTGGCTGGAAAAGCTGAAGCAATCTTTGGCATGTGATATATTGTCACCGATGGATACTCCTTCCTTGCATGTTGTTTTGAAGTCACAATCCTTAACCCAGGAAACGTCACTTAGATTAGTTTCACTTAGAAAGTAAGAGAACTACAAGTTCCCAAACCAAACTGATGCTTGATTCTTCCCTAGGGAATCAGCATGTGTACTTTAGGAATAGTGGTGTACTTGCGTCCTGCTGGTTATTTTCTGAAGTGGGATTTGTGATCAGTAGTAATTTAGCCATTCTCCTGCACAAATAAATATTTTTGTCTCATTTTAGGAACCATGAGCGTAAACAACTCCTGCCGCTTCGTTGGAACCCAGCAGTCGGCAGCTTTGGCTTTGGTGCTCCTGGTTGAGTTTGGAATCGGTTTGCTCGGCAACGGAGTGGCCCTCTGGATCTTCTGCTTCCGCATGACATCATGGAAGGCCAGCACGGTTTATCTCTTCAACTTGTCCCTGGCAGACGTGCTGCTCATCTTCTGCCTCCCCTTTCGCGCTTGTTATTTCATGCAGAGCAGCAACTGGCACTTTGGCAATGCCCCCTGCAGCCTGATGCTCTTCATGGTCTCCCTTAATCGAGCTGGCAGCATCTTCTTCCTGACGCTGGTGGCAGTCGATCGATATTTCAAAGTGGTGCATCCTTACCACAGGATCAACACCACCACAAAGATGGAAGCCGTTGTGTTAGCTGTACTTATGTGGAGCGTGATTGTTGCAATGACCATCTACATTCTAACAGAGACCCATTTGATAAATGGAGAGGTCACCAACACAACACTCTGTGAGAGCTTTGACTTCAACAGGAACCTTAGTTCAACTCTGATCTGGCACAATATTTTCTTTGTGGCCGAGTTTGCCGTGCCCCTGGTCGTCATCCTGTTCTGCACGGGGTCCATCGTGCGGCAGCTAAAAACGAACCAGATGGGCAGACAGGGCAAAACCCAAAGAGCCGTCAAGTCAGTGACCGCCGTGATCTTTGTGTTCATCTTCTGCTTTCTGCCCAGCACTGTGGCCATCATTGCGGTCAGCATCTCCAAGGGCTTAAGCCGATGTGAGTCTTTCCGGGCGGCGTGCGCGCTCTTCTCTTTCTCCCTTTCTCTGACTTACTTTAACAGCGTCCTCAATCCCTTGGTCTTTTACTTCTCAAGTCCCACTTTTCAAAGTGCATTAAATATCCATAGTATTTTCATTGTTATCAACAAATGTAGACACCGCTGAGCAAATGACAAAGGTCAACATGATAGCAGCAGCTGGAAATCTGTGCCAATGAAATAAAAATTGCATTGTGCTATGTGTGTCTGTTGTTAGAAATCAGTAGGTGGCACAACCCACCGGCTTCACAATTTGCTTGTGGAATATCTTTGTACTAACCTATTATTGACTTAAAGTTTTAAAGAAATATTTGTATGTTGTACAACTTCATTTTCGGCAATTTACAATAAGTTTTTTGCACCAACTGCAACATTGAGTAATTTACATGACAACATCCACAAGTCAGCTCTTTGGGTTTAAGAAAAAGGAGAGACGATTTTAACTCTTTCTAATTTCAACCATGGAAGAGTGTTCCATAGAGCTCGTCCAGGAATAGAAAAGACAAGTGTCTCTGAGCTATGATCAGCCTGAAAAGTGCTGCGCCCCGTTTCACCAGCACCAAATGTTTCTTGCTGTCCTTGAAAGCCATACCCTGCTTAACGTGTACATTCTTTGCTAAAAATTAGTTCGGAGTAAATAAATCACTGGCTACATATATCTGCAGAGACATTTCCCAAAAGAAGCTTGGTGATCCACCCCTGCCTATTCACGTTGCAAGGCGGAGGCGCAGTCGTTCTCAAGGAGGGACCCGCACATATGAGACAGCCGATCCATGGAACTTTGCAACACTGTACACTATGTGCCCTTCCACTCGCATGAGTAACTCCATGTTGATTAAACTCTTCATCACCACTGATTATCTGCCAACTTCATGTAGAAATCTCAGTCAACTGAGCATTGCATTACCACTATCTGCCATCTCTCTCCCAAATTTGGACTCACTTTTCACTGGCTGCTGTACTGACGGGAAGTATTCACCACAAATCAACTTGCTGTGTCCTCTCTCTTGCACCTGCATTGCCACTGAACTCCACATTGCCACTGGTAATCTCTCCCCTATGTCATTGTACGCTGTGTCTGTTGATCCAGGCATTGCTGCTGACTACCCGATTTGCATCTGGATGGCCTTGTTGGTGAACGCTGAACCACCCTTTATCCATCCTTCCACCAATACCAGAAATATCTTCAACATTTATCTTGTCCACAAATAGCCGCCACAATTCTCCTACATTCTAGTTCATCATTTATATTATTGGTAAAGTGCCTGAACTCTATGCTTAATGAAAATGACATTGTTTATTTATTTAGTTGTGTATTTGTATTGTATGTAAAAATAAGCATTACCAAATCTTAATGATTTCTTTGCATAGGCATTTGGCAAGCATTTAAAAGCTATCAAAATCATGTGCCCAAGTGTATGATATGGTACTCACAGCTATGAGTAGCAAACATCAAGGCCAAACATCACTGCCAAGTTGTGTCATCAAAAATCCATATGCATTTTCAGAAAATGTCATTCAATTCAGATATACTCTTGTCATTGTCCTGGTATTGTGAAGCTGGAATGGGAATTTGAAAAAGAGCTTCATGGCGGCAGCAGCCCATCTCCAATCTTTGTACTATAGCAGCGCACCCTGCTCCCCCCCTCTGCCTTACGGTCTGCTATAGAAGCACTAGATACAGCCAAGACTAATATGATATGATAGGTTATTTATAACGCCCTTAATACCCAGAGGTTTCTAAGTGCGGACCCAGGGATCAAATCTTTGGTGGTTCACGTCGTCTTGCTTCCAAGGAAAGCACGTTGCCACTGAGCTATCCTCCCGTGAATATATAAAGGATACCCAGGTTAGTAAAACAGTAAGTAAATAGGTGCATCTTCAATCTGCAAGGGCAACAGCCCTTTTGCAGTGGGTGACATGGACCCATGTTGAGTGTTGCTGGGCTTTTACTGCAGAATTGAATGTCAGAAGTACTAAATATGACCCCTTCCAATTCGGGGCCAAGGCTGATTTTCATTGATGCAATTTATTGAAGATACGGTCTCCAGGCTGCAAAGAGTGACCAGATGCAAGTGGTTCCGTCGGCAAGGCTGTGTTTAACTGACTGTGGGTAAGACTGACAGAAGAAATTATCATAAGTCAGGTGTACAATATTACATACAATTTTAACAGGTGGGGATATTGGCAATTGCATATGGCAGCAGTAAAGGCCTCATATGGACTAAGCCCTGTTTTTCTATTTGGGGTACACCTCATACTCAATAATACCATGGGTAATGCCTCAGGCTATTTCCGCCTGGTTTCCTTACACCGTTTAGTAAGCTTGTTTTTCATTACACCATTCCTTCTCTCAACTGCTCCTATCGCTTGAGGGTGGTGGAGACAATGAAAAATATGCTGTACATTTAAGGTGGTTAGAAGGGCTTTTATGACATTATTCACAAAATGAGTGCCTTTGTCACAGTTAATGCTAATAGGTACGCGGTACCAAAGCACAACATCTTTTACCACTGTCATTGCATCTGCCTTCTGGCATGGGAAAACCTCTATCCACCCAGATAACACATCCAAAAGAACAAATAGATCCTGCCAATTGTTGTGATGCAGCAATTGAAAGAAGTCAATTTGGAGGCTCATAAATGGTCCATAAGGAGGAGGATGAGCTCCCGGGCTGGAAGGCACATATTTCCCACATAATTTTGTAGGCATACAATATACTGTTGGCAATATATATTCTTGGGCCATTTTAAAAAAAAATCAGGTGCAACGCATGATACAATCTGACTAAATAAGAGATCAAAGCATTTGGCTCTATCCTGGTCATCTTTCCACAGTGAGTCTTCATGCAATCAGCACACGTTTCTCATCCAATCTTCCTTTTCAATAGAAGGAGCATTTCTTTGCATTTATGACAACTCTTCCAGAGCCGCATGAAGAGGCTAATCAGGACTGGCCTTACAGTAAGTATATAAGCATCTTCTGAATCTGATGAAGCAGTCAATTTGGCTATTTGATCTTCACAATGGATTGGGTCATCTAGGGACTGATGAGCAGCACGCTTAATGATGACTAGCTGATCAGGAAGCATAATGCATCTAGCAATGCTTTTAAATAATGTCCATTCGTAATAGAGGTGCCTGTCGCTGTCATAAATCCTTGCTACTTCCAGAGTTGGCCAAAAAGTATGGACCACCCAAAAGGCATACTATGGGCCTCATTATGAGTATAAATAAAAATAATAATAATTTGGCATTTATATAGCGCTACGAACCCTCAGGTATCTGAGCGCTGCTTATTATTACCCACGGTGTGTGGTGCTTATTTATCGACCTCGGAAGGATGAAAGGCTGAGTTTGGCCCCGCCGGGATTCGAACCTGCGTTAGCAGGCTCTGCACGAATGTCAAAGCGAGCGCTCTACTCGCTGTGCCCTTTGAACGGCCAGTATGCTGGTCCGGTAACAACGGTGCCGGTAAGTTACTTTGCAGCACACGCAGGGATTTTACGAACAGACATATAAACATAATCCTGGTATCGGACACATTAGTTCCCCAGGTAATAGGGATAGAAATAGGGTTGCGATACCTGACAGACCATGTGCCGGTCATTCTCAAGGGGTTGAACCACATACACCTCTGTCGAAGGAACGGAAGTCTAGGAGGCTGAACAAGTTGATATTGCAAGATGTGGCACTGAAAGCACACACTGAAACAGAAATGTGCAATTATTTTCAAGAAAATTATGCAGATTATGCTGACTGGAGAATGATTTGGGATGCTAGCGAGGCTGTAATGAGGAGGGGATTGTCACGATTCCTGCCCCTCATGTCCCCAGCCCTCCAAGATGTCAGGCTGGAGCCAGGCCACGATCACCTACATGGCCCTCAAGGGCCTCTCCATCCCTCCAAAGACCCACTTGGAGTCAGACTTGGCGCTTGTGGCACCAGACTCACTCACTCCCATAGGATAAAATTGGGGATTGGACTTGTAGTGCATTGATGGGGACAAGATGGATGCTCCCACATATTTCGGTTCCCAGAACTGCATGTGCAGTCTAGTCTTTTGCGTGTGGTTCAGCCCAGAGACACCTGGGATACCCAGAGGCTATTTAAGCCACGCCCAGGCTGAGAAACATGCTTTGTGTTTTATGCACCTGCAGCGTGACACTCACCGGGTTCGGATCGGTCTCCAGTAGGCCTGCATCTTTCTTCTGCACTCAGCTCCTGCAAGAACAAGAACACCGTTAGGAACAGCCTTACCGTGCAGCGCTTCTGCCCATCATTCATTGCTGCTTCTGTTCTGCGGGCATCTTCTGTGGTGTCATTCCCATCCCAGCACGCCGCTTCCTAAGGAAAAGGGAAAAGAACAGAAAAAAGGCATTAGTAAGCATTCAGCAAATCTTCGCTTATTTTTAAAGACTGTACGAGCTTCAAACGCTTACCTGAATCCCAGCCGCTCTGGGGGAACTCTGTCTCCGGAACTTCTCATCCATCTGCAAGAGGGAAAAGACACTCCAGGTTAGCGTGGAAACATCTATAGGCGCCGCATACCGCGCTTACTCACCGCATTTCTTCATAACCGGCATCCACGCTGAAAACGTCGCAGCACCTAAAAGACACAGAAAAAGAACTCAGTTCAATACAAATACGAAAGGGTCGCATCGCGCTCTCACTCACCTTCAGCGCTACTCATCTCAGCAGCACATCGCCATCCCCGGACGCCGACCATCATCAAAGGAAGGAAAGGAACGAAGTTATAGAACTGTTCAAAAGACTCATTATACTTACCTGTCGGACTCTTGCCAGTGAAGTAACTAGGCAGCAATGAGCCTGCATCAATCAACGCACCCCTGCGCTGATAGCGGGATGGAGAGAACACTTTCCAAGAAAACAAGGTGAGCTGTGGATCAAAGGGAAGGGTTGGACCCCGGGGAAGAAAGGATTCAAGCACACAGAGACAATAGGGAGTTCAACTCTACCAATCCTGTGTTTCAGGTGCAGTCTCCAGTCGAGTAGACTCCAGGGAAGGGTTTGAGGTCGTAAGAGGTTAGAACAGGCTGAGTGACGTCCCCGTGGATAACATGTGAGCGTTACAGGGAATTATTGCTCAGACAACAGCCTTTTTGAGGGAAAGAGAACTCCAGCATATTGCCCTGGAACAAGAGGGGAAAGAGGCTGAGGGATACATAAATCCCACGGGTTTCTGAAAGCATTACAGGCCTGATGAAGCCCATTTGGCGGCCAGATCGGCGTAGCTCCTCATCCAGACCAAACAACCCATTTGGGGACCGGTAAAGCTAATGGTTTTTTGGTGGCAAAATTGAGGAAGTAGAAGACCAAAAATGTTATAACACGACTTAGAAATCGAGAGGGAGACCTTAAAAATAGGGAGGATGATGAGATGGTGACCTTTCATACACAACTTTTGAAAGGGGAGGACCGAGACCCGAAGAACCAACAAGATTTTATGGGGTGACTGGAATTGTCCCTAATATCGCAGGAAGACAGGCAGCTTCTGGAAGCACCAATCACTAGGTAGGAGGTAGGTTTGCTGATTGGGTCTCTTCCGGGTATTAAGACGTCGGGCCCAGATGGGTTTTGGGGATGCTTATTATAAGACATTCCAAAATATACTGATTCAACCTTTAACAAAACTATTCAATAAGATTAGGGAAACTGGAGTGATCTCAAAGGATATGGGATTCTCTATGACATCTTTAATATTGAAATCCGGGAAAGACCCAACTGATTGTGCCAGCTAACAACCTATCTCGTTACTTAATGGCGATGCCAAACTCTACGCAAAGGTCCTGGCCAGACGACTAATGGGGGTGTTGGCCAAGATTATACACTCAGACCAGGCAGGTTTTATCTGAAGAAGGCATACCCAATAAAATATCAGAAGGGCGGTGGATGTGATGCTCTGGGGACAGAGAACAGGTCAAACATTCTCTATAGCACCTCTCGATGCCACCAGAGCCTTCGATAGCTTGGACTAACTTTGGGGAAGTTCAGATGTGGGCTGGATTTTATCCACATGATAATGGTCATTTTCAGATCCCATCCACTTAACAGATGGTTAATGGAAAGCACTCTGATGAAAGTGAGAAGGGGCACACGACAAGGATGCCCAATCTCACCACAGATTTTTGCAATGGCCATGGAGCCGCTGGCTGAGGCAGTCAGAAGCCACGAGGACATCTGTGAGGTTGTTACCACAGAGGAAACGCATAAGATCACGTAAGCAGACATCACGTTGTTCCTCCGCCCTACATCCGCCTCCATGCCATTAGTGATGTCCCTGCTTCAAGAATTCACAAAGGGCCTCAGCATTCACAAATAAATTACTCAAAATCAAAGGCAACTAACATAACAGAGGACCCTGGGAAGGTGGATGGATAAGGTAGGTGTTTCCCACTGGTCTGGATACCAATAGAAATAAATAGAATATCTAGGAGTCACATTAACTTGGGGCTCTAGGGACCTATATGGAGCGAATATTCCCAAACTATGGAAAAAACTGACGAGCGATCTTACAAAATGGGACCTCAAAGAACTCTCTTGGTTCTCACGGATAGCAGCAGTTAAGATGACCCTGTTAACCAGATTTCTATTCGTAGTTAACTTACTCCCAGTTCAGATTTTGACTCAAATAGTGAAAAGCCTGCAGAGGGAGATGCTCTCCTTTATTTTGTGAGGGGAACTAGGGTGCCCACGAGAGTTCTCTTCAGACCGCCATTGTTGTGGGGCTTGGGCACAATATCTTTTGGCTGAACAAATAGCTCCAATGTTGAACTTAGCATTGCCTAAAGATGGTAAGGATTGGTATAAGCTTCAACAGAGCAACACCCATGGGACACCTTATGTTCCTAGACAATGCGGCCTGTGGGGTGAGAGGCCCATTACTGGAAACCACAAAATGCTCCATCTGGTAGTGGGACCAGGCACTACGCGAGAAGGGACTGAAACCAGGACTGGGGCCATATACTCCAATGGGGCACAATGCTAATTTTGGGCTGGGCAAACTGGACTGGCCAAGCAACACTAACTCTCGCAGACTTTTATCAAAGGGGGATTCCCTTTCCTGTTCGAAGATAGCAAAACAAAATTTCATGTGACAGAACAAAAACGTTTCTGATATGTACAGCACAGACACTGGATCTCACACAGGGCAGTCAAGGAGGCAGGCACATGAACCCCAGTGGGCTTGGAAACCACAATCAGGGAAGGGCTACCACAGAAGGGGTTTGCAAGGCTCTATAGCCTCTTAGATAAAGCATTACTGCAAGACACACTGCCATACATGGCCAAATGGTAACAGGAGTGGGGGAGTATGGTAACTGAGGAAGATTGGAGTCTGATTTGGAGTAGAGTCCCTCAAGCATCAAAATGTACTGCTTTTAAAGAGTCAGCATTTAAAATGTGCTTTCACTGGTACATGACCTTGTAATGATTACACAAAATCAACAATGAGGTTTATCCTCTATGTTGGCAGACATGTCGGCTGGTGGGTGACTGGGGCATTTGTGGTGGTCTTGCCCAAAAGGACAAATCTTCTGGAAGGACATTTCAAGCCATTTTAAAGACATAGTAGGAATAAAACTCCCCCACACCCCTTCAGTAGTGATCCTGGGAGCGGTGGCGGAAGGACTATACAACACCAGTGGGGCACAGCCATCACTTATCACAGAAATCAGAGCACGGGCCGATAGTGCGCATGATTTGAGGAGCAATGGCGATGGAGAAAGTATGTGCATTGGTCAATGGAACGTACCAGAAATGTCTTGGAGTGTGGCTTCCATTTTATGAACATGTCTCAGGTGGAGAGCAGAATTATTTAGACCTCCCTTATTGAGTCATTTATTGATACGATCTAGCATTCAGGAGGGAGACCCAGACGACGGACTGATTGTAAATCCCAAGGAACAGCATTAAGCCACCAATGTTAATTTATGTTGATGAATATTGGGGGAGAGGGAAAGAACTTATACAATTCTGAAAAACGGATGTGATCCCTGAAACTAGTTAGTTACAATGCTTTCCTTTGTAAACATCTAAAATAAGCTAAGCCTTTTGATTGTACTATTTTCGGAGATTGCAAATAAATAAAGCTTATAAAAAAGAATTAAAAAATAATGAACATAATGGGCGGGTGACACCTTTGGGGTTTCCTCTGCCTGTTTTGACAATGCCTTCCCAATCTCTTTTCCTAGCTTTCCACCACTTGCCCGGTATTCCAAATCCCCACTTACTCAGGCACTGTTGTACCATTCACTCTTTGCCTCCACTATTCCGCAGTCCTGAGAGGGAAAGGGTTATCATCCAGAGACACTGCAGCGTGGTCCTGACGGGAATGTAGGGCACTCAGCCTGCACTCATCTGTCTGTGCCTAGTTAATAGGGATTCAGAACTTAGAAATACCCAGTGTTTTAATTACCTCCTCGTTCCCGAGTCAAAACCAGCGACAAAAAAGATTCAAACTCACAGAGGGGGTTTCCCACAGATACCTTCTCTGTCCGAGACCTGAGTGTGCCCAGCATGGATAAACGTGTATCAGAACCAACCTAACTTACTCATACCCAGCACTCCCATTATTCTGCCAGATCTATTCCAGGGCAGGAATAATACATGATGGCCAAAACAGGCAAACACAATATAGTACAACATACCCAACCCAGAATGTCCATCCCATATTAGCATAGCCCTTAAACAAATCTTCCATTTGCCTTGCCATTTCCGGCATCTATATAAAAACCTCTGCTTTCCTGTGCAACCCTGTCCCCCCCCACCCCCCCCCCAGGCATCATCCTCTCGATACCCCCCCCCCTTTGGAGGTTTTTAACAAGGTCTCCTTATCCTGAAGGAAGGAAAATCATACCCTTTCAGTCTGCTCCACGACACCCAAAAAGGGTGATCTTTTGGGAGAGCGGCCTGCATTGGGTGGGATGTTGACACAGAACTGCCTCTTCAGCCATATTCCCATTATGTGACCTTAAATCCCCTATGTTACTGCTCACATCATTTATTGAAGCCAAAGCCACAGTTTGGCT
Source organism: Ambystoma mexicanum (assembly GCF_040938575.1). Lineage (NCBI taxonomy): Eukaryota > Metazoa > Chordata > Amphibia > Caudata > Ambystomatidae > Ambystoma > Ambystoma mexicanum. The sequence goes on along the minus strand of NC_090932.1, from coordinate 1,496,601,810 downwards.
ATCATTTCCAGGAATCCTGCAAACCACTCAGCTGATTCGTGCAGTGTGCTGCAATCACAGGCCTTGCCCCTCTCTGGAATGAGGAATTAAGAGGGAGGGTCTGCGCCAAACCTGCCGTTTGGCTGAATGGCAAAGATGTGCTGGGGGTGAATACGGGTGAGCACCAACGTTCAATTCCCTCAACGCTCTTTGTCTAACCAGTGAAGTGGCTGACATTTCATCACCCCTTTCTTTAAATTTTTATATTTATTCCTTAAGGCACAATTCTTTTTCATAAGCCTCCACTGTGTATGCTTGAGCAACACCGCCCCCTCTCCCCCCACCCTAAGCCTCCCTTCTACATAACAATGTGGATTGGATTGAAACTGGAATATGACAGGGTGTGTTCTGTTCGAGTCTCCGGTGGTGAGGGGACTCGACTGAGGCATGTAGGCCTGCGCGGGCCTGTAACTCGCAGCGCAGGCATATAAAACAGGACCAGCTCGTGAGATGCATAAACCCAGACTGACTCTTGATGCGCAGTTCCGGCGAGTCCTTTATTCTTCCGCCCCGTCCCCAGCACGTGACCTCAGTCTCCCGCGATACACGTGACATCACAGGGTGTACCCCTCCTATGGCTACTGGCAAACCGAAAGGACACTGAGAATATTTGATAAATGGACAATTAGATTCATCAAAGATGGCTAAAGAGCTGACACTACTAAGTCATAATGTCTAAAAGAAAGGACCTGGAAAACTACTATCAGCCCCAAATAAAACGAAGTCAAAAATAATGTCTGCGCCCTTCAAGGAAGCTAACATTTCGATGCAGGAGATCGAGCTTCTGCTACACGATTTAGGTGATCAAGGAGAAACAGACGAATTACAGGTAACTGCTATCAGGCCTGACACGGAGGGGCAGCATCCCCTGACGTCAATCTAGTCTGCTTATAAACATAGGGAAAGGAAATGACGTCAAAGCAGTGGAAATGCAGAACAATTTCACCTGGCGAAGTATGAAATAACTAAACTGCAGGGATAACTGGGATGGAGAAATGTTAGCATTCAAGTGGAAATCCATAGTGACTGTGGGCTGCAGAATAATGACAACTTGGTATTTGTGCTGACGCCTGTAATGGACAAAAATGGTAAAAACGAGTATTTGGGGATCGCTAAAGATGTAAAATGGTCCCAACAAGTTTGCACCCATCAGTGGCACTTGTGAAATATTAGGGGATGCCTGTCCACAGGGGAATCTTTTAATTGGCAAATTGAATGTAACCAATAACTGAGGGACCCCTGGCGAAAGACATTAAATGCATGCAACAACTGTATAAGAGTTACCAACACCTTAAGGTCAATTACGCAGGCATGGATGGAGGCTATGGGCTCTGCTATTGGAGAAATGTAATCAGGAATGTGCAAATTAAGAGAGTTATGCAGAAGGAGGTGTGGGAAATGGTGGATGAGCCAACTGCTCCACCGAAGGGACTCAATGGGAAAATAACATCTACCCAGAACAGACACATTACCAGAGGAGAGCCTAAAGCAGGGGAACACAAAACAGAGATTGTGGCAATTAGGCAGGACAGTGCCTTGGATGGTGTAAGAAAGGCGATAGATAAGCACCTGGCAAGTCCTCCCCCAACACCTATTTATGGGCATGGAAAAAAGCAATGCTTATAGAAGGGAGGAGGGCAATTAGGTGGGCCAAAGACCATACACAGACATCTAGACCAGGTCATTTGGAAGCTGAAAATAAGAGACCAGTACACGAAAATGATGTATTTATGACACGTGTACTGAAATCAGGTGAAAGTAAGGAAGCACTGGTGAATAAAGTTGTACATTGGGTAAGACATGGTAGATGTCAATGATCAGTTGTGAGAAAGGATTGTATTAGCGCCACATGTATCTCTCCCCCAATGACAACAATGATCACATCGAAGTGTGGTTAGTAGATCAGTCTCCAGTAGAGGGATTATTGTACTTAAGATGCAGAACCGTACCACCTAGCAGGTCCTCAATCCAATTCCAGGCCCTACAACCCTCAAAGAACATTCGACAGATAGGAGTCATGTACGCAACCATAGAGGGTCAGACTAGACTAGGAGACAGACAGGCACTCTCAGGGATAATATAATTGAAAGGAATACAAATAGAAGCAATGAAGCAAGACATAAAAGACAGGTTCTTCCCTCCCCCTAAAGCCCAAACATAGTACTCTTCAACTACAAGGTAACATGCATACCTATCAGATAAAGCTCATGGCGTGGAATATAGCGGGCTGGGCACATATCTCCCTGACGAGGAGTGAAGGCTTCAATAAATGGAATGGAAATTATTTGCATTCAAGAAACTTGGGCAGATGAAGATGTCCAATTGGGTGGCTGCAGGGGGTTCTACCAGCTGGTCAAAAAAGGTTTAAAGGGCAGACAAAGTTGTGGCCTATCTATATAAAATAGAAACAAACATTCTCCAGATCTGAAGATAGTGTGCGTATCTCTCAATAAATATGTGAATATCCTCTTAGTCAACATATATAAGAGTAAAGGTGGCTGCAAAGGAATCGAAACTATCAGACAAATTGAAGAACTGATGTGTATTTAGTATGTCCAAGGTCCATGGCAAGGAAGTCATCATTGTAACAGTGGATTTCAGCCTACAATGTGTTATGTTGATTTACACCGCACATCCCTGCCATTTGCATGGTCTCCATGTGCTCATGTGGCTCTATAAGAAAAGTGGATAGGGTTGGTTAATTAGGGAGAGAAGGATAGGATACAGGTTGCGCTCATCTGTTGATGTGTGCAGAACCAGAAGAAACTGGCATCTGTGTGTGTGAGTTTTCTATGTGTGCTTTGTTATGTGCACTGGGCTTGTGTTCGGAAGAGTGGTGTCCAGTGTCTGGGTTGTTTATTGTCTGCAGGTATTGGATTTGGAGTTTGATTAGATAGGGGTGTGTGGTTTGCATGTTTTTATTGGGTTGTTCACTAGCCCTCTTGGGCATGTGTAGTATGTGAGAATTGGGGGGATGTGGAAAAGAGAAGGTTGGGTGGTTAGTTGGTTTCGAGTGAACGCTGGGTGTGGTGTTGAGTAGTTTTTGTCTGCTCTTGATTCTGTATTGTCCAATGTTTGCTTTGGTCCAGACGTATCATTAGTAGAGACTCGCTTCTATGTTTATCTTGGTGAGTTTAATAGCCAGGTTTTATGTTGTTTCCTGAATGTTAGGTGGCCTTCCATTATTCTTATTCCCTTCGGTATGGAGTTTAGTGTGGCTATCAAATAGGAGAAGGCAGTTCCTCCGAAATTCCTTTTCTCGTACTGTCTTGTTTCTATTTGGAGGTTGTTGCTCCATTTTAAGTCCCTTCTTGGCTGGTAATGGGTGATTGTGCTTGTGGGAATTCGCTCCATGTACTGATTTATGAGCAATGCAGAGAGCTTTGTAGTTGATGCATTTCTTTACAGGTAGTCAGTGTAGACCTCTCAGTGCCAGTGTGATGTGGTCTCTTCGATTTAGTCTTAGGAGTAGTCTTGCTGCAGTATTTTGGATGTGTGGTAGTTTTTTGTGAGGCCTTCGGCCATTCCAATGTAGAGACTATTGTTTAGTCTATTCTTGGCAATACTGAGGAGAGGATTGCAAGGGTTCGGAGTGGCAACCTTACCTGATAGCTATCTGTTTCAACAAACATAAAAGGGAAATGCTGACGAGATCTAGGAATAACAATCTAAAAAATTGCAACCTATGGACACGTGGCTAGAAGGCATCATACAGAGCATTAATTTTGTTTACAGTTAGTATTGCCTGCATGGAAAGATAATTCAATGAACGGTTTAATAATTGGTTACAGTTGATTACTAGGAAGGTTGTTAGATGAAAGTTTACATAGTGTTTGGACTCTGAAAAAGCATATATATTAGTGTAGCCCCTGTTTCCCGGCCCTGCTCCATGCAACGGTGTACCCTTCCCTTCACAGGAGCAGTGTCAGTTGCCATGGTTACTATCGTCTTCCACCCACCAGTCCCGCTGGGAAGGGAGGGGCGGTGCACCTGCCAAATAAAATCACTGTGAACTGGAGATGGACTACACTATGAATTCTTAGGTCACTAATGGACACAGACACCAGAGTAAATTTGATAGGGATCCCAACAGGGACCCCTCTATTTATAATAAACACTTATACTTTTAACTACCATTCCCTTTCAAATTCCCTAGAATTCCCCTGGCGTGAGCCCCAACTAATTGGCGATCTGCCATGTCAGCTCACCCATCCTTTATTGGATGGTTTCACAGACGATGACGATGGGATTTGGGGCATTCGAGAGACAAGTGCTATGATATCAAAGACAGTGCACCATCATGCTTATGAGGTGGCGCAATTTATATATATAAGGTTAGCCTCTGTAGGCGACCTGTCTGATAGGTCCCATGTATGTGTATCGGTCCCTCTCCGTCAGTATGTAAGTACCCTGCAGTTGTTGAAAGGATCCCAGTTGGTTTTGTTCCACAATATGTGCTAACCGTATGATGCTGCTCTTCAGCCATTTCCACTGGTTACCTAGATACCAGACTGCCAGCAAATCTGCTTTGCCCCATATAGGTGCTGCCTTAGTTACCAACCCCAGCCCATGGCCTACAAGGCAGTTTTCCTAGCATCCAACACGCTGGCCCCGGGCCTCGAGAGCCTGTTTTCTGCCTGACCACCACAAACTACCTCTAGGTGAGGGACTGAGCCCATCCTGCCCAATTCTTGCTCTATAAGGGGTTCTCCTTCGCCCCCGTGGAACAGCCATTCATTGATCACCAGTAGCTGTGAGGCCCAGTAGTAATGTTGTACATTTGGGACCCACAGTCCCCCATCCCATACTGACCTGGCACCATCATGCTTATGAGGTGGCGCAATGCCTTTTCACAATTGACCCAAGAGCCTGTAATGGGAGGATAGGGACATTCCAGCAAATATCACCTATGGGAATATTATATTTAGATCTGCTGAGGGATCACAATGAAAACAGGGAGTCTCAAAGCTATGATCTTCCTAGTGATCATATTAGAATACCATGGGACTAACATAATAACAAGAATACCGTCTCAAATCTTCTTCAGGTCACTTTGCTCTATGTAGATGCTACCATAGGCAATCCCACCCAAGATCCAATAGAAATAATTATGCTCTATTAAGATATGGGCACCACACTATATCCTCTTATTACTAGCTGACATAAACCGTCAAGAAAAGGGATACAACAGGGCAAAGGATGGTATGACAAAGACTGCAGAGAGCAGAAAAGAAAGCTTTTAGGCCTAAGTAAAGATAATCCAGGGAGGGACAATGAGCAATTAGAAATGCAGGGAATAACTATAAATGCCTAATACTGGCATGAAGACCTAAGATTTAGGAAAATTGCCCTTGTGATTAAAACAAAAATAATAAATTGTTAAACGTAAATTGTTCTGCAGAGTGACTAATTGCTCATTCAAAGAAACAAAGGCTGTTGTAGATGGGGATGTGACTGAAGCGCCATGGTGCAAACATTTTATTACCATCTATCAAGAGCAACAAAATAATGAGGATCACGAATAATAAATGACAAAGAGCCGTTCTCATTGGAGGAAGTTAATAGGGCAATTGATGTACAGCCCCAGACAAGATCACATGGATTTTCTTTTAAAGACAATAGCTTTCATTGGGTACCATATATCTGTATATTAGTAAATGCTGCCAGACCCAGGAGAAAGGTACCTGACTCAGGAAGAATGGCAGATATTATTCCTATCTTCAATAAGGGAGATAAAACCAATGCAAATAGTTATCCCTGATAGATGTGACAGGCAAAATATATGGAAACGTCCTACAACAGAGATCAGAGGAATGTGTGAAAGAGAACAGAATTCGAAGCCCTTTGCAGGTGAGATTTCAAAAAGGTGTTGGCTGCACGAAGCAAGTTTGAAGGCTAATGTTAATCATCCACAAGAATGTGTATGCGAATAAGTGATGACTTTACCGTCTCTTCTTAGATGTGAAGGTAGCCTTTGATAAGATTCCCAAGTGATCAATGGAACAGCTAACCATCCCTCGGGCTAGCAAGTGGGCTTTTAAAATGTATTATCAGCCTGTACTGTAACAGCAGGGAGCATGAGGGGAGGGCTTTGGGGGAATTGCCCCACTCTCATTTGCTTGTATATTCACAACACAGCAAATTAGAAGAAGATGCCCCAATCCTGAACGGAAAGAAAATCAGCATACTTTTGTGTGCGGATGAAGCAGTGCCAATATCCAAAACACTGGTAGGAGTTAGGAAACAACAAACCTTATTGAACAAGGTGCTAGAAGTCAACATGACAAAAACAAAATCAATATTCTGTAGCCTAAAAAAGAAAGTTGTAAGAAAATTGGACACAGTTGAGATAAGAAGGCAAATGGAGGAAGTCAGACAGTTTGTCTACCTCGGATACAAGTTAAACTTAACAGATGACCGAGGCACATAAAGAGAGAAAAGTGACATTTCACTAGCAAGAACCACCAGCCTAGTGGTTGCCAAATGTAGTGCCAATCTGGGGAATAGATCCATAACTGCAGCTATGGAGGTATATGAACATCTTGTTTGTCACTGGCTACTTAAAAACACACTATTCTAGAATCATGTTTACCATCTAAATCTACTGCCCATGCCTTAGAGCCAAGATGCCTCAGTGCTATAATAAATGTTAACATAACATAACATTAGATCCGGCTATGGACTACTCCAACATTACAAATATACAGAAACAAGTTGATGGAGGTTCTTAATGTTAAGCCCCAGAGATCTTTTAAATGGGCAAATTATGTAAAAACAATGGCAGAAGAACTCGGTCAGTTGATCCTTTGGTACAAACCTGAGGCTATCACAAAAGAAGACAAAACCCATGTTAAGGACGCTCTTAAAACAATCCCCAAAGCAGTTGGTCTGAGTATGTAGCAAAGGCCTCTAATAGTGAGAGCTGGCAGATTTACTTGTCAGATAAAGATTTTGAAGCAGTTGTGGGAACTCTTACCAACTCACGACTGGGCTATGGTAACTCCTTGCTGACAGGAATCCCAACCACCCAAATCCGGAGACTGCAAATAGCTCAAAATGCGGCAGTGAGACTTGTTTTTGGGGTGGTAAAATCATCTCTAACTTAAGGCAGTCACTGCATTGGCTGGCCGTAAAGGAACGTATAGACTTCAAAATTCTTTGTATTACCTTTAAATGTGTGAAACAGCTGGCACCTAGTTATCTGAAGGAAAAAATCAAGATGTATATAACATGCCGTCAGTTACGTTCCCGCGATAAGATGCTCTTGCAGGTTCCGCGATCGAGGTATCTAGCTAAAGGAGATCGAAGGTTTGGTATTTATGGCCCAAAGCTTTGGAACAGTCCCCCTATGGAAATCCGAGAACAAAAAACTCTTACCGCCTTTCAGAAGGTCTTGAAGATCTATTTCTTTTGCTAATGGAACAATTGGTGATTATGTTGCTTTTAATTGTGTTGTTTCTGAGCTGATACCACACTACTTAGTCGGTAGACTTGGTCACCGTTTGTTCCATCTGCGCCCAGATACGGTTTGTTTGGTTTGGAGCGTGTTTATTCCTAAATTCAAATTTAAATTTAAAAACAGATGATTTTGAGATTCTGCCAGCCAAGAGGGCGTTACATTTAATATTTAGATTTGAGATTTTGCTGCTGGGAAAGTCTGTGAACAACTGGAACCCTGAAAATGTAGTGTTGATTCTGCCCAGAGAAAAATAAATCTAATAAACATTTCTTGTTCCTATGTCCTGCATATAGCAACATCTGTCAGAGAACCTTGAAGCAAATGCTCCTAGTGTCTGGAACAAGAAGTACTGATGACGCAAAAAGGCTCTGTAAATTGACTAAACAGCTACATATTATTGTAATAGTGGCTCAGTAGCTGGCGTGTGCTTGGAAGTAAGAATGAAAACGATTGTAAAAGTTTGAACTGAGGATTTTCACAACCATTAACCACTATTTGGATGATTATATACTCTGATGAATCCTTTGGCGTCATCACTGACCCAGCCTAAGATCTCCTCCCATGTGGCCAGGGGACGGCAGTCACTACCTGATCCTGACACTAGGGGTGGTATTATGAGGGAAGATCACGTGGAGGGAGATGGCTGCCAGGGAAATGTGGTGACTCCATCAGGAGACACATGGCATTTTTGCCTTCTTTAGGAAGAAGACCCTGTAATTCTTAAATTACTGATGGCTTGCTGTCACTTCAAAAATCCCTCTCATTGCAAGACTAAAAAAAAAACTTCTTGCAAAACAATCCAAGTAGAACACAAACTATACTTCATGTACATATAATGCTCACTTAACATCTCCTGTCTATGTTTTTTTTAATCAAGCAATGATCTAAAACAATACAACTTTAAAAGATCTAAAGTTCATGTGGACTCCAACTCCCACAAAGCCTCAACTACTGAGACGAGGAAGAGGAAGAAGGAGTTCAGCTAGATGAAAGGAAACCCCAGGTCAAATGTACGGACAAGTTATCATAATAGAAATCAGCTGTGGAGGACATTTAAATCTACCCCTCGTTCCCTACGCCCACCCGCAAAAGCATATCCCGTCTCCAACCATGTCACCCACATTTTTGGAAACTTCTGGGGGTACCCTATGTCTCTATGTACCATTTTCTCTAGCTCCCCATGATAGTCCATGCCCTCCAGCCATTGCTTGAAGCTGGTAGTTTCCGTGTTACCCCATTCTTTCACCAGCCTCTTTTTGCCCAGCATCATAGCAGTGTGGAGTAGGAGATGCATTTCTCGTGCTGAAGCCTGAGTCTCCCCACACGTTTAGTAGGTTGTTTTATTTCTCACCTAGTCCCAGAAGGATTTTACTATGGGGCACTTCCAAATCGAGTGATAAAAGGATCCCACAGCACTTTGGGCACCCCAAGGCCTCCATCCAGTCTTCCTCCTTGATGGGACCCAGATTTCCTTCCCAGGCCACCCTCCGTTTCGAAGAGGCTTGGAGGTGAAGTTGTACATTTTGTACAAACAAATGATCCCCTTTTCCTTAGTCTCCCCCTTCCCTCCATAAGGTTAGCCTCTGTAGGCGACCTGTCTGATAGGTCCCATGTATGTGTATCGGTCCCTCTCCGTCAGTACGTAAGTACCCTGCAGTTGTTGAAAGGATGCCAGTTGGTTTTGTTCCACAATATGTGCTAACCGTATGATGCTGCTCTTCAGCCATTTCCACTGGTTACCTAGTTACCAGACTCCCGGCAAATCTGCTTTGCCCCATATAGGTGCTGCCTTAGTTACCAACCCCAGCCCATGGCCTACAAGACAGTTTTCCTAGCATCCAACACTCTGGCCTCGGGCCTCGAGAGCCTGTGTTCTGCCTGACCACCACAAATTACCTGTAGGTGAGGGACTGAGCCCATCCTGCCCAATTCTTGCTCTATAAGGGGTTCTCCTGCGCCCCCGTGTAACAGCCATTCATTGATCACCAGTAGCTGTGAGGCCCAGTAGTAATGTTGTACATTTGGGACCCACAGTCCACCATCCCATACTGACCTGGTTAGTGATGATTTGCTATCCTTGGAGTCTTCCCTCCCCATATGAGCCCCCACTGCACCCCTCAATGCCCTGAAAAATCCCAGCGGGAACCCCCAATGGAGCGCTTTGAAGAATGCATAGGAGCCCTGGCAGCATCATCATCATCTTGAACAAATTTGCTCTCCCTACCAAAGACAGCACACGAGCATCGCCCAGTGTTTTGTGTCGCTTTGCAGCCTGTCTAACACTGGGTCACGATTATTTTGGAAAAACTGAGCACTCTCCACTCCCACCTTAATGCCCAAGTACTTAAAGGAAGCCTGTTCTATCACGAGGGGACATCTCTCTGCCATCGCCGCGTCACCCTCCTTAACTGGCATTATAATCAACTTTTCCCAGTTGATTTTATCCCCGCTTACATCCCTGAATTCTCAAAAGAAATGATTGACCTGAGGCCCTGCATTTTTGAGGTCTTTCAAATAGATAAGGATGTCATCCACGTATAATGAAATATGATCTTCCCCCTCCTGTCTTCTCAAACCCCTGTATCTCGGGGTCTGATCAAACTTGTGTTGCCAGGGGCTCCATGGCCAGCAAGAAAAGCAATGGTGCGAGTGGTCAGCACTGCCTTGTCCCTCCCTGGAGTGGGAAGGTCTCTGAAATCTAGCTGTTGACCTTTACCCTTGCCTCTGGGTCCTAATACAGCAACTTAACCCATCTCACAAATCTGGGCCCAAATCCAAAGGTATCCATTACTGCTCATAAATACTACGACCACACTGAGTCAAATGTTTTCTCAGCATCTATCGCCATGACCGCGTGTGGGCCCCTCATGGAGGAGATCATGTCCAGTGCATTGTAGAGGCGTTGGATATTCATTATGGTTGCGTTGCCCGGTACAAACCCACATTGATCCAGGTGTCTCACTTCACCCATTAGCAGCAAGAATGTATTGGCTAGAGCTTTTGCGAGGATCTTCACTTCTGCGTTGATCGGCAAGATTGGTCGGTGTGCTCCACATTGGTCAGCGGGTCTCCCCCTTCTTGTTCATCACCGCTATCACGGCTTGATGAAGGCATGCCAGCAGTGTGCCCTCTTCCAGACCTCCTGGCCCACTAACTTCCAGAACTGTGCCAGGAACCTGCTCAGCCCAGTGACTTGCCCGCCTGTAGCTGCAATATGAACATAAAAGGCAATTTGTCATTCAGTAGTGCCAAACAATACAACGAACAAATACAAAAAATAAATGGTATTCCAATACAAAAATACAAATCACATGAACACAATTGTATAAAACATAGTACAAAGTGTTTTTTAATATAAAGTTTAGAAGTGTCCAAACTTGTAACTAATATCATAAAAATCAACCCTATAATCTAAAATAAAACTTTGGCTAATAACCTGTACCTCTGTCTGTCCAAGTATCAAAATCACAGATACACCTGATATTTAAATATCAATATTACCACATGTGATAATATTCACACCTATAACCAACATGTTTCTGTCATACATGCAATATGCTTGACGTTCTTCAGGGGTGATGAATAACAATTTTATTTCCTCAACATCTTTTCACCCATACACATGGGAAACTCATATGGCGGACAAGGGTTCTACTACCATGTTCTTGACACGTACTCACAAGTATTGGCCACAGTGTCACAATCTACACTGCATTAATAAATGGAAACCACTACAAAACAAAACCAATAAACACACAATTACACATCAGCACTACTCAGAACCACTAGGTTCCAATCTTTATCATTCACAACAAATGTGTTGATTCTAACCACACCTATTTTCAAAGACCATACCTGTAATCACTTGATATTTAGGATGGTTGATACGAAATAAAGACACGGCACCTTGAATCTGTCTACTCCAAAGTACAGGTCATCTAAGCTTTACAAAGTCATCCATCTCTCTGGGAATTAACTCATTATCTACTGTCCTTTAATTACAGTACCAATGTTGGGAAGCAGGGGCCATCGTCCCAGGCTCCCAGGAGGTTCAGGGTGAGGGTGAGGCAGAGGCCTTGGAATAGGCTGTAGTACTTGGGCAGGCCATAAGGAGAAAGGGGGTGGTGTTAAGAGCTGCACCAAGGGCGAGCTAGTGCATGTGGGGGCATAGTGTGTATTGTGGCAAAACACCATCTTAAAAATAGCAGCCATTTTGAGATCTGGGCCTTACATTGCGCTGCAGCCAGGGCAGTAGATCCAGACCACGAACGTAGAATTGTGTGTGCGCATGCGGGAATGAGCTGGAACATGGGCAGCAGTGAGAAAGGCCAGAGTCGCAGAGATTCATAAGGCTTTCATTGTCTCAAATTACCAGCATTTGCATCCCAGGAGGAATGTGCCTTGCAAGGCCATGAGGGGGCTGAGAGCTCTCTGCCAAAAGTTATCCCACACGAAGGAGGGCACGGGCCTCCAACCCTCCCCAGTCCCAGCTTTAGGATATGGTGATCAGATGCCCCTGCCCCAAGAACCCGTATTCCAAAGTATTAGCCAGTCCCAGACCACCAACCATAACGTTGATAAATCAACAATCGATCAGAAAAGATCTGAAAGCAGGAAAGGCTGTCCCAGTCCTAGTTTTAGGATATAGTGATCAGATGCCCCTATCCCAGGATCCCCACATTCAAAGGTATTAGCCGGTCCCAGACCACCAACCATGAAGTTGATAAATCACCAATCGGTCAGAAAAGATCTGAAAGCAGAAATGGCTTCCCCCTATCCACTACGTCATGTGATTTGTGCTGTGAGGTGTGGGGAGGCGCAAGACGACAAACCTAACAACCAGAGAGGGGAGCTTTGGAAGGGTGCGGCCGTGTCTGAGATCAAGCTGGGGTTGCAAATCATAGTGACCTTGAAAGTATCCTCCTAGCCCAGGTCTACAGTGCCAGGTGCTCGTTATAGCAGAAATAGAGAATGCATTGTTTTTCTGCTCATAATTGCCAATTAACTGCAGTTATCTGCCGAATGACGCACCAGGAGGAACCCACATGGAAAAAGACGGACAGAAGGGTCTGGGACCAATGAACTGGCATCCCTTATAGAGCAGGTAGCCTATGTATAGGGTCGCTGTCATGATGCCTGCCCCCGGGCATCAGGACCAAGGCCCTCAGCTCCGGGAGCAGGCATCCAGACATTTGTTTAAACCTCAGCAGCCCCAGCTAGGGGCTGTCTGGGTTCAGTCCTGGTGCCTTAGGCACCAGGCTCATCATAGAAATCAGTCCTGGCGCCATAGGCGCCAGGCCCATAGACTTTACTTACCTGATGCAGACCATGCTGCAAAAGAGTCCAAGCCTACATGAGGCCTGGATGGGACTATTTTGTTACAGGGACTATTTTTTACTCGGGCGTGGCTCTAGGGAACTTCTTACCTGGAACTACTTTGGAGGCTATTTAAACCACACCCGAACAGCAGCACATGCTTCGCGTTATTCTGCATCCAGCAGCATGACGCTCACCATGCCTGCAGCCAGCATCCAGTCTTCTGCCACGCCCGAGTGCCTGCAGCCAGCATCCAGTCTTCTGCCACGCCCGCCTCAAATCCGGAGCTCCTAGAATAAAGAAGAAGAAAAGGACAATGTTAGAAAACAAACTTATTTCAAATTCCTCACCTAATTCCAGAACCATTTCATCTCCGGACCTGGAAAGTACATCAGGCCTGCACGCGTCGCTTCGCCAGCTCCAGCACGGCGCCATACTCACCAGTTCTCACAGTATCTTTCAATCTGGCACTGTCTCCATCATTTCTTCGCCGTAATCCAACACCTAGGGGACACAAGAAAAAACAAGGTGAGCCAAGGGAATCAACAAATACAACCTCTTACCACCATAGACTTACCACCGGTGGTATTATTCCATAACTCTCCACATTTTCATATGCTGCATCTGTAAAGAGGGAGAAAAACAACACGTTAACGCATGCAATGGTTACCGGACAGCGTTGGGTAACACAGACTCTTACCTGAACGCCAGCAGCAGCTACGAGACCTTTTTCTCACGAACTCAGTTGCAACTTAAGGAAGGAAGGGGACAAGAGTGAACATCGGGCACATTGAACTCTTTGAACTTGATACTTACCAATTCCGCCAGGGACTTCAGAGTCAATACTTACCGGAACTCTCCCAACGCCTTCAAACCAGTGAAGTAACTGGTATCTATGCGCCCCTGCAAGACACGCAGGATGGAGAGCTCATCTTTTATGAACATAAGGTGAGGTTACTAAGGGGATATCGGAGGTGATTAGTGGGGGAGAGCGAGAACAGTTGGGAGGCCATCACTAAAACCCACAGGTGGCTAATCCCTGTCTCCACTTGCAGGAAAATACTTCTTCGGGTCCAGCAGACAAGACTAGGCGGGCCAGTCCAGACAGTCATCTCTGCAATACGCATCACGTTGAAGGAGACCGCAGCTGTCTGGGTCCGATCGACACCCCTGTGGGGTCCAGGTGAGCGTAACAGTCACGTCAACCAGCCCTTCAGAATTGCAACCTATGTAACCTACGTCACTGATGACGCAGTGTGCCTTTTTAAAGTATACAAAAGAAGGTCTGGGAGTTCCGCGACCGGCACAAATACAGCCCATTGACATATTCTTGAGTGGATGGCCCCCGGTAGAGTCTCAACCATGCTGTAGCTCATTGCGCTTTTCACAGAGGAGACATTGCCATATGCATATCAGTCTTTGTCCCACCCAAAGGCAGCCCGGCACCGAACTGCAAATCTCCTCTGAACAAGAGTACCAACAGCAACCCAAGACACGTGTTTCGGCCTAGTCGTGCCTCATCAGTGAGGTGGAGCTGTGCTTCTCTCAGCAAAGTAAACAGGGGGTCATCTCTGGATTACCCAGGTACCTTAGGGTGAGACCCAAGTACCTCATAATATGCAAAAGGAGGTCTGGGAGTCCCTCTGCCTTTTTAAAGTGTTGTTTGCCCTAATTATGGCAGAGCGAGCCATGGCAGCAGAATCCTTTGCTTGCACGTCTTTATTTTTTTGTAGAAATAAAACGTGTTCTTCTTGCAAGAGGTGTGCTGGGCCTTTTCCCTAGTGGGTTGTATTTTTTCTGGTGTGAGGTTTGAGGGGTTTCGCTACATTTTTGGTGACCCTGACGTGATCCCAGCGACCCCTGTGAAGACAGAGGCCTCAAGGCCGCCTCTCTGGAGGGGCCGCGCCCAACTGCAGTGACCAATCCCAAGCGTGCCACCAGCAGTGGTGTACAGGAGCAGTTTATACAGAAATGCTGTCTGGTCTTTGGAGCGGAGAAAGATCCTAGGTAGGCGCAGGTCGTTATTGGGACCCCGTGATGTAGGAGCTCGGGTGAACAAGCAGAAGTAAGTACAGCTCTTGCGGGGGAAAAGAACGAGGGCCGGAACAAATGCGGCTATGGGATGTGAGTGAGTGAGAGGAGAGAGTGAAAGCCCCCGTGGCGGTTTTGTATTTTTTCAGTTTTTTATTATTGTAAGGATATTGAGGAGAGAAACAGGAGTGTGGGATCCTTTCTGAGTTAGGGGAGAAGGTGGCGCCATTTTTTATTGTGATAAGAGGATACAAAAGTAGGATCTCTGTATAACTAGAGAGCTCGGACTCATGCAGCCCAGCGGAACGCGCTGACTTTGCTGTGGCATTTCAGGTAAATGCTAGATGTGCGTTTATCTTCTTGCTTTATGCACCAAAGTGCATCTCGTGCACTGGCCACCATTAGCAGCCACGAGGAGTGCATCTGCCAAAGATGGCCGCTCCTGCTGACGAAGCTGCACCATCCTGCCAGTGAGCCCTGAGACCGCCTCCTGACCCATGGATTGGTCGCCGAGTGCTTCATATGCACCAATCCATCCACCGGCAGGTGGAAGCCGGCCCACTCCTCAAAGGCTCACCATCTAAGGCTCTTGCCTGTCCAGAGCCTGTCCAGAGGTGACAGAGGCCAGGGCCAAAATCCCTGCTTCTCGACCTAGCTCTTCTACATCACCAGGACTATTTGATGCCCACCTTTCGCCTGTGCCTTATCCTCAAGGACAGACCGGACTGCCTGTAAGTACACCCGCTGAGCAGCCCCGAACAGTGTGTTTTTTACCACCTACTGTATAAACATGAACGACTACCATTGCATCCTGTAACCTACTTGAGACCCTCTTGGCCGCTCGCCATTGCACCCATTTGAGACCCTTTTGATCGCCTACCATTGCACCTTGTGACCTATTTGAGACCCTTTTGGACGCTGACCTATTGGAGACCCTTTTGGTCGCCTACCATTGCACCCATTTGAGACCCTTTTGGTCGCCTACCATTGCAACCGTTTGAGACCCTTTTGGTCGCCTACCACTGCACCCTGTGACCTATTTGAGACCCTTTTGGTCGCCTACCATTGCACTCTGTGACCTATTTGAGACCCTTTTAGATGCTGACCTATTTGAGACCCTTTTGGTCGCCTACCACTGCACCTTGTGACCTATTTGAGACACTTTTGGTCGCCTACCATTGCACCCTGTGACCTATTTGAGACCCTTTTGGACGCTGACCTATTGGAGACCCTTTTGGTCGCCTACCATTGCACCCATTTGAGACCCTTTTGGTCGCCTACCATTGCACCCATTTGAGACCCTTTTGGTCGCCTACCATTGTGCCTTGTGACCCACTTGAGACACTTTTGGTCGCCTACCACTGCACCTTGTGACCTATTTGAGACCCTTTTGGTCGCCTACCATTGCACCTTGTGACCTATTTGAGACACTTTGATCGCCTACCATTGCACCTTGTGACCTATTTGAGACCCTTTTGGACGCTGACCTATTGGAGACCCTTTTGGTCACCTACCATTGCACCCATTTGAGACCCTTTTGATCGCCTACCATTGCACCCTGTGACCCATTTGAGACCCTTTTGGTCGCTTGCCATTGCACCCTGTAACCTACTTGAGACCCTCTCGGTCGCTCGCCATTGCACCCATTTGAGACCCTTTTGATCGCCTACCATTGCACCTTGTGACCTATTTGAGACCCTTTTGGACGCTGACCTATTGGAGACCCTTTTGGTCGCCTACCATTGCACCCATTTGAGACCCTTTTGGTTGCCTGCCATTGCCCCCATTTGAGACCCTTTTGGTCGCCTGCCATTGTATCTTGTGACCCATTTGAGACCCTTTTGGTCGCCTACCACTGCACCTTGTGACCTATTTGAGACCCTTTTGGTCGCCTACCATTGCACCCTGTGACCTATTTGAGACCCTTTTGGAAGCTTACCTATTTAATACCCTTTTGGTCGCCTACCACTGCACCTTGTGACCTATTTGAGACACTTTTGGTCGCCTACCATTGCACCCTGTGACCTATTTGAGACCCTTTTGGACGCTGACCTATTGGAGACCCTTTTGGCCGCCTACCATTGCACCCATTTGAGACCCTTTTGGTCGCCTACCATTGCACCCATTTGAGACCCTTTTGGTCGCCTAACATTGCACCCATTTGAGACCCTTTTGGTCGCCTACCATTGCACCCATTTGAGACCCTTTTGGTCGCCTACCATTGTACCTTATGGCCCACTTGAGACCCTTTTGGTCGCCTACCACTGCACCTTGTGACCTATTTGAGACCCTTTTGGTCGTCTACCATTGCACCTTGTGACCTATTTGAGACCCTTTGGTCGCCTACCATTGCATCCATTTGAGACCCTTTGGTCGGTTGCCATTGCAACTATTTGAGACCCTTTTGTCGCTTGCCATTGCACCCATTTGAGACCCTTTTTGTCGCTTGCCATTGCACCCATTTGAGACCCTCTTTGTCGCTTGCCGTTGCACCCTGTGACCCATTTGAGACCCTTCGGTCGCCCGCCTACCATTGCACCCTGTGACCTATTTGAGACCCTTTTGGTCGCTTGCCATTGCACCATACAGACTGTCTTCCGGTAGACCTAGTGCTAACATCGAACTTAGGGAATTATTACTTTGCTTTTGAACTGCCATCCCTTACACTGCTGTGACCCATCACCTAGATGACACTAGACCTTACGCTACCGGACAACAACTACACTGTACTAGCCCCTCCTTGGCCAGTATCACAATGTATCTCCAGGCACTTTACACAGTGTTACTAAGATCAATACTGCACATTCTGAACAGCCAATACCCAACCATGCTACCCAATTTACCAGCACTTGAGCCCGCACATAACCCATACACACTAACTGAAATGACCTCCACACCTTGCCCTGTTCTCATGAGGAACCTTAGATTACGTGCCAGGCTCCCAAGGCTCTATGACCCTCTATCTAAACCAGCCCACAACAAGGTGAATAGGAATCCATCCCTACACCCTCTTCAATTGAACAGTAGACTCCACCGCGAGCCCATCCGTGACCAGAAAAGTATGCACAAATCTGTGTCACCACCCCTAAACCCAGCAGATCTCGGGACCAAGGGTGCACTAATAAATGCCCGCTCCATGATAGCCCATGCATCAGACATTGCCGACCTGCTACACAACGAAGACCTGGATTTCTTAGCGGCCACTGAATCTTGGCTTCACCCCACGGCAGGCCCTGCAATTATGCTAGCGGTACCAGATGACTACACGCTATGAAGACTTGATTGTACCATCTCTAGAGGTGGAGGTCTTGCCATCATAGCCAAAACTAAATTCCCGATTACTATTGAATCCCCCACCAATGTTAGCTCCTGTGAATCTCTAACCGCCAAGTTAACACTATCTAATACTCAATCCATCTCCATTCACCTTATCTACCGGCCACCGGGCCCTTTAGGGTCATTTGAAGAAGACCTCACAGACATCTTATCAAACAATCTTAAAAACTCCTCACAACGCATCTTACTAGGAGACTTTGACCTCAGATTTAGCGACCCTGCAGACGCCAACGCCAGTACAATCAATAACACCCTAGAGGAACTGGGCTTCACCCAGAAGATCACTGAGCCCGCCCATATCAAAGGGAGAACTCTGGACTGGCTAGCTGTGCATAACTGCCCAGTCCTGGTCTCTGCCATACTCCCGCAGCCCTGGACAGACCATTTCTTGATCTCGTTCACCCTAGAGGCAACCCTAGCACAAGCTAACAGCATAGCTCCAGCTGTCCATTCCCGAAATAAAAAAAACATCACCCCTGAAAACGTGATCCCGCTAATCACACCAACCTTGAACGCCATCCAGGATCACATAGATCCATTCACGATGGTGGACATCTATAATAAAATCATGCTCTCATCCCTCGATGCCATAGCCCCTTTGAAACTAAAAAAGAGCAAGTCCCGGAAACACATCAACTCCTGGTTTTCGCCTCATCTTAAAGCCCTCAGACAGGAAAAGCGACGCTGTGAAAAAATCTGGCGAGCTCACCCCTCAGAAAACAACAAAAAAAACTTGAGCAGTCTAGCTTCCCAATATAAAAAGGAAATTATATTGGCCAAACAAACGTCTTATAGTACGCGAATCTCACAAGCTAAATCTAACACGAGAGAGCTTTTCACAATACTTAAAGAGGTTGAATCCCCAATCCAAGTGCCCGACTCGTGTATCAAAGATAAAAACTGGTGCACGGGCATACAAAATGCCCTAGCAAACAAAAGCACCTCCCTTAAGACTAAAACGAGCATTAAAAAAGAATCTCTGCTCTCCTCCACTAAACCGAGGAATGTCACCCATAAAAAGGTTCACCTGACTCAATCATCCCCCCCAGCGCACAACCCCCCCTTTAATTTCCATAAAGTATCTACCAAAGAGGTAGAAAATACTATTCTCACCCTCAAACCTTCAAACTGCCACAGAGACCTATGCCCCGCGCAACTGATTAAGGATGCAGCCTGTGATCTCGCACCATTTATTACCAAACTAATAAATGCGTCTTTCACATCAGGCACCGTACCTAATAATTTAAAACAGTCCTGGGTCCCCCCTCTGCTTAAAAAAACGAATTTGGCCCATCCACTCCAACCAACTACCGCCCCATTACCACAGTACCGTTACTTCTTAAAATCCTCAACAAAATAGCGTACCAACAGATCCAACATTACCTTGAGCACTTCCATCTCCTAGGTGTCCGACAATCGGGCTTCAGGCCACAGCATGGAACCAAAACTGCACTTATAGATCTCAAGGCACAGATAGACGAGCTGAGAGACCAGGGTAAAACAGCACTATTGCTACTCCTTGATCTCTCGGCGGCCTTTGATCTGGTCGACCATGGGATCTTGTGCAACCACCTACAAAAAGCTGCCCACTTCTCTCAAGAAGCAACCAATTGGATCCAATCCTTCCTTAATAACCGCACGATGAGAGTCTTCTCACTGTCAGCAGCAGCCGACCCTACACTTATCACTTGTGGCGTGCCTCAAGGATCTTGCGTCTCCCCTACACTCTATAACATCTTCACGAAGCCCCTTTTTGAGATCTAGACGATCTGGGTATCACCTACACTAATTACGCCGATGATACCCAGATCCTCATCCCGTTG
Organism: Ambystoma mexicanum; assembly: GCF_040938575.1. Lineage (NCBI taxonomy): Eukaryota > Metazoa > Chordata > Amphibia > Caudata > Ambystomatidae > Ambystoma > Ambystoma mexicanum. The sequence goes on along the minus strand of NC_090932.1, from coordinate 1,496,581,806 downwards.
TCGGGGGATTATGACAAGGATTTGGCCTTCGTTTATAGAGTGTACCTCATCATCCAGGCATGGATGGCCTCACACGGTCTATGCCTGAATGATGACAAGATGGAACTCCTTATTCTAGGCTCTACACATTACCTCAACAAGCTGGACCACAAATACTCATCGTTCATAATTGACGATAACAAGATCAAGGTAGCTAAGGAGGTTAAAACACTCAGCTTCCATCTAGATTCCACCCTTACCTTCAACAAACAAGTGAATGCAATGGCCTCCGCCACCTCCTACACTTGCAAACTCATTAGGGCAGCCAAACCCTTTCTCTCCTCCACCAACTGTACCACCTTGGCCAGGGCGCTGTTCCTGTCCAAGCTGGACTACTGCAACGCTCTATATGTAGGTTGTAACAAATATATCTCAAACAAAATCCAAATCCTCCAAAATAATGCCCTTAGAGCGGCCCTCAGTATCCCGAAGAAAGCCCATATCTCTGATTCCAGAAGATCTGTCAATTGGCTATCCACCAAGGACAAGATATTCCTTAAATCGGTGTCTCTGGTTCATAAATGCCTCCACCAAGCAGCCCCTCAATACCTCATCTCCAAATTTACTAGACCCACCCTCTCTCGCCCCTCGAGAACGGCCAATTCCAACCTTCTTCTGGTGCCTAGGTTCAAACGTACAACGTCTGGAGGCAACAGCTTCCCAGTAAAAGCAGCACAATTCTGGAACTCCCTTCCTCTTACCTGCAGGAAGGACCTACCCTACCACCAGTTCAGAGCCAGGACTATCCACTGGCTCAAAACTCTCGACTCATAACGACCTTTCCGATGCCCGGATGCGTAACGTGGCTCCTTACCTCATTGAATGTAAATATGTATATAGTATTGCCCATAGTGTATATGTATATGTATGTATGTGAATATGTTCTACCCCTCCTACTCGGCGTGATACGTCCGGCACTGTAACCGCAGCTGGACCTCACCCTACTGTATGTAACTAAGTTCTGCAACTCTCTTGCTGCCTCTGCGCCTGGCTACCCCTGGTTTAGGTGCGCATTATAAATAAAATAAAATACAAAAAATATATATATATATATTTTGTGGGGGGGAAGGAGACAGAGTAGTGGTTGTTATTTTGGCGTGTTGTTTTAGCTTGTTGTTTTATTGTATTGAAATTATTATTGTGAAGTGGTTGGAGGCTGAGAGAGGGCCTGTGGAAGTGGTGTTGGTGTCAGGTGGGAGAAGTAGGGAAGTGTATGCTGGGATGGGGGGTGGATACGGGTAATGGGGAGGCGGGACTAAGGATTGGTAGTGACATTCGTGACAAAACTGTGCGGGGTGGATAAGCTTCAAAATAATCAATATAGGAGTAATGTCTCCATTGGAGTACATGTGCAGTGTCTTGCCGCTGTACAAGGATAAGATAGAGAAGTTTCACAAGCAGTGGATAGCGGAAATGCAGGGAGGGATGTCCCACCAATGGCCAGAACAGGGAATGAATGACAGGGGGATATTGGAACAAACGTTCACATTTGTGGTTGTCAAGTACAAGGGCAAAAAACTTAAGGGATTTTAGACTGGGTGCAAGCCGCAGTAGACTGATAGTGACACCCCAAATGCAGCCAGAGCCACAGCACCAGAGGAAACACCACAGCCCTCACCCTTAGGTGGGCTGTACCCACCCACTCACCACCCACCCAGCTACAGGATATACAAACCCAACGTAGGCTAGTCCGCCACCGCACTAGCTCCATATCGACCGACACCTAACACTGTCACCCCACTGGATAACAAATCACAGAAGGAGTTAGAGTAGGCGTTAGAAGCAATGCAGGCAGAATTGGCACGATTGAGGGAGAGCAAACTGGGGTGCGGATTGGACATGTGGAGTGCTGGAGACATTTTGTTTAGAGTGGATAGCACCACTATCAAGGATATGCGTATTGAGAAGGAAAATAGTGGTGATTGAGGAGCAGAAAGTGTAGGTTATAGGACAGTGAGGTTGGACAGGGACGCAAACACAGACTTGCGGGAGGGAGAGCGGGACACCAAGGATAAATATGAGGACAAGGTAGGGGAAGTAGAGGAAGTGCCAGAGCTCTCACCAAGGGTAGAAAGCTTGTGGGGGCCACAACTGATGAACAGGTTTGGACGGATAGCAGTAGCAAGGAAAAAGGGAATTGATGGGCGGAAGGCGACGCAACAGTTGGGCAGGCAGCTGCCATTATTGCATAAAGGCCCTGGAAGGGCGCATTATGTGCCTTGGGCCCAAATGGATAAGAAAAATTTGATAAAAGCGCTCCTGCCCCTCACTGGGGGTGGGAAATGGATATATGCATTTGAAAAGCAGACATGCGGGATCCCTTTGGCGGTGGGAGACATGAAAAATGTGCTTGTTACCATTGTGGGAGATCAGGCTAGGAACGTGTGGGTTAAGGCTGTGGCAAGCGGAGACAGGAGACAAGTGGTACCGATCAGTTCTCCTTTTCTATTTTGTCATTAAAAGGGGCTGGCCCAAAGAGGTACAGAAGGCGCTCGAAAAGATAGTGGGTATCGAGGCAAAGGGGTGGGCCGAAATACAGACTATAATTATACACCATTGTAAAAGAATTAAAGAGAGGGAAAATAAAACAGCACAGAGATTGCAGGCTGAGGAAGCAAAACTAGTACAAAAGAAATTAGCTAAGATAGCAGTTGAAAGGGTGGTAATGGCAGTGACACAGACAGACTCCACAGAGCAAGCAGCAGTGCGGACACACGTGAGGATGGTGGCGTTTTGGCCAGGAGGGGGACAAGGACAGTGGGACGGTGGTCAGCAGCCACAGCCCTCCGAGTGGTGCGAAGGAGGTCAGCAGCAGGGAAGATGAGGGTTTCTAGGGGGCAGAGGTGGTTATGGAGGAATTGGGCTGAGGGGGGTCAGGGCCAGTGCAATGGTGGTCGTGTAGGAAGTGGGGTCATTTTACAAGGGAATAGCAGAACATAATGCCTGTAGGATACAATCCATATGCCCCCATAGGACCAGTACGGCAACCAGAACCAGTTCAATTCCCGCCCCCAATGGCCATGTCCATCCCATATGGAATACACCAGGCATACACACAACTACCTCCAAAGCCCCACAAGCACAGCTGTCTGCCCCGCCCCATGCTCAAATGCAAGCAACCCTGCAAAACCAATCATATGGGGCACCTGCAGCAAACACGGTCCCAAATGGAGGTGAGTGTGAGGGGGAAATCCTTTCACATTCCTGGGTACAAACACATATCCTGACTAGGGCAGCCCACAGAAAGCTCTTGCATGCCACTTCCTGTCCAGGACTACCCATCCTGACAAGGAAACCTTGGTGGAAGCTGAGATAGGTAACAAACAATTCATCTTCATGCTCGACAAAGGTGCCACTAAATCGTGCATCAGTGAAGGAAACTCCCCTCTGTCAGGTGAAACGATTGAAACGCAGGGCTTCTCTGGGGCTGTCTCTTCGGTTCCATACACAGAAAAGTTAGCAATCAAAACAGGAGGGAAAGTGGTGGCTGTACCATTATTGTATTCAGAAACCTCCCCCTTAAATTTGCTCTGGCGTGACCTCCTGAGCAAACTGAATATACCAACTCCTTTACAGATAGGGGGAGAGGGTGTGCCACTCCAGGGATGTGAGCAATGAGAGCGATGGTTATAATACACGCAAGAGGTGGGGAGGTGGTGGTTCGCGGCATCTCAGTTGACCCTGATATGTTTGTGTACGGGATCACAGTTTTACCTGATGCCGTGCCCCAAATTGGTAAAGCATGTTGGCAAATATCATCTGATTTCATTTTTAGGCCTGTTGTGACCCCAGAGATAGTAGCAGGGATAATACTTTCATTGGATATACAAAGCTTAGTGGTATCTGCAAAAAAATAATTGTTGTCATCCGAACTGATTCAGATGGGTGCAAGTGGCACAATGTGTTGTGTATCGACCCCAATGTGCCCCTGAGAGAGGTATCAGATGCAGAACAGTTTGAGGATCGGGTTGATGATGGAGAAATAGTGCTGGCTATTTGTATTCCCTGTGAAATTATGGTGCAGTATCGTAAAGTGCAATGTTCTTTGATGTCCCTTGCTGCACCGCCCCCTTTTACACACAAAGACATAGAGCAGGTCCCTGAGCAACTATGGACAACCAGTGCCCATGATGTAGGACTTTTGCAGGGAGTGACACCCGTAACCATAACACTCAAGCAAGGCACAGTGCTGCCCTGAGTAGAGCAATATCCCCTATCAAAAGAGGCGGTGGAAGGGATATGAGACACCATTACTGCACTGCTCAATCAGGGAAATAGTGTGACCGCTGCCTCCCCATGCAACACAGCCATATACCCAAATAAACAGCGACTGGGGAGTGGAGTTGGAGAATGATTTAGGGATTCCGCCCCTTAAATTATATTGTACTGGCAGAATTTCCTATGGTTCCTAACCATGCAACCTTTTTGTGCAGCATCCTGGAACACGCAACACATTTCACAGTGGTGTATTTGAAGAACGCTTTCTTCTACATACCCCTGCACCCAGACTCACAATATCTCACCATGTGAGTCTGGGTGCAGGGGTATGTAGATGAATGTTTATGCATAGCGTAATGCACTTTGAACACACAAGACTGCCACAAGGGTATTGCAAGTACCCCAGCATTTCTAACAGAATTGTTCATGCTGACCTAGGAAACATCCATGTGCCTAGTACCATCATTCAGTATGTGGATGATTTACTAGTGTGCAGTGAACACGAGCAGCATTGCAGAAGTGACTCCATCAGAAAATCATACCAGAACATGCAGCATCTGTGCTCAATGCCCCATGGTGCACCACTGTTAAGGAAATGCAGAAATTCCTTGGGCTCTGCAATTATTGTCGAGCATGGAATTCAGATTATGCAGCATAGACGCCCCTGCTAAAGAGCCTCAAAGAAGCACAAAAGACAGACTAAAAGATAATATCGATGGAGGACATGATGATTACCTTCAATGACTTAAAAGAAGTAATATGGGCTGCTGTCATCAGCCGCCCTTCCTGGAGCCTGTGGAAGAGATGGCGTCTCCAGCGCCATTGATATTCCCGTCACGCTGCCTGTGAACGTACATTAAGCTGTCTATTCTTTGTTTACCTACAGGCTATGCTGGCTACATCTTTGCTGTGCGACTTGACCGCCGCGCATTGCAACACGCTTATTCTTTGAACTTTGGGCCAGATGCTGTATTCTTGCTGAGTGCTCTATGTACTCTCTCCTCTCTGCTTGCTGTGAAGTATCTTTGTTTTTCTGCTACTATTTCTGCTCTTCGTATCCTCTTTTCTTTTCTCCTCCCGGATTCCAGTTTTGGGTCAACCCTGTGTTTGGCAGAATCCTGTGCAGTGCCCTTTGGGACCACTGCACACAATTAAGACTACAAGTGGTAGAACAATTTCACCTTTGGTACAAGCTTGTACTACACAGAAAAAGTGGTAGCAATGGCTGAGTAGCCAGACTTATCTCAAGAGCAAATGAGCAGTAGTAGAGATTACACAAAGGACTACAATTACTGTGACTCAAGCAAACACTGACTCAAGGTTTCTGGTTAAAAAATATAAGTACATTTATTTTTAAACCATCTGTTCACAAAACACTCCTCCATGGACAATTCCTCCATGCACCTAAGTTCTGATGAGTCAGGTGAGGAGGCGGTTGAATCGGACATTACTGGCAACTGCCCCAGTACTGGCAGCCCCAGATTACACACACAAGTTTTGCTTGTTTTCCCATTCAAATGGACAATTGATGAATGCAGCACTTACACAAAAGAGCACAATGGGCCACAAGCCATTGCCTATTACAGCAGTGTGTTAGATTCAGTAATGCAAGGACAGATCCCAATATAACAGGCGCTTGCTGCCGCTGCCTTGACAATTGAAAAAAGTTTCACAATATGAGGTAATCTTGTCCAGCTCAAACATCCACATAGTGAGATGCAAAACAGTAAATCCTGCTACCTTTTTAACTGAAATATATGTACTGACAAACACCTTGCCAGACATGACTGTGTGACATTTGAAGGGGAACAGGATGACACACCGAAAGCAAGAGATAGCCCGCTCGGGCAGGAGTGCGGGGGGTTCTCTTAATTGGCGGGTCAGCAAATATAGACCAGGGGACAGGGTTGAGGCATACTAGTGAGGCAGTGGTCCGCCTAGTAGCCGGGGTGTATGAGACACTGGTGCAAAAAAGACTACCCACGTATTATTCAGCCCAAGCTGCAGAGCCTATAGCGCTAATTGAGGTGCTTCAAGCATCCCAGGGGTGTCGCTTAACAACTTATTCTAATTCGATCCATGTCACCACCAAGGTGCACTCAGGGCTAGCGTGATGGAAAAGAAGAGGGTTTAGGAGAGCAGACGGCTCCCCATTACAGCATGCAGCACTATTGGACAAGTTGATTGAAGCACTGTCCCTGCCCTCATTAACGGCGGTTCTGAAATACACCACGCATACTAATGACACAGTCGAGGTCTCACTCGGCAATGCTGCCTCAGATGCTGCGGCCAAGCAAGTGGCCTATCTCCCGGTGCCACATGTTTCTGAATAGCCGGTGGTAGCACAGGGCCAGGAGCAGCTCCCCTCATCCTATAACTCATTACCTGTTGCTCAACTGATTGAATTACAGGGCTGTAATTGTTGTGTAGAGACAGTTGGGGAGGGTGAGTGAAGAGGGATAGTTGGGGAGAGGGAGTGGGGAGGGATAGTATTGCAAGTTATTGTTTTTCCACATTTGTAAATATTTTCATTGTACACATTACAGTTGGTGTTGCATAGAAATCATGACTGGACATTGCTTTTTCAGTATAAGTGAGAAATGTATTTACTTTATCAAAAACTGGATACTTTTTGGGATTCTCTTTCACTCTTACTCTCTACTTACCATCGCTATTCTGTTGGCTGGCCTGTGCCACGCGAGTGTGTGAAGTGATCAGAAATAGTGGTAAATCAGTTCCTCGCATACAATATGGCCATCCGTGCCATCACAGCTATGTGCAAATGGCAGTTCATCATCACACTCATCCTCCTTCGCTTCTGGTGGGTGCATGTACATGTCAAGGGGCAGTGGGATGTTGCGCCCGATACACATGTTGTGCAACATGGCACAGGCCAGGACTATCTTTCCCAACTTCTCAGGGCTGTACATAAGTGCGCCCCCCGATCTGCTCAAGCATCGGAACCTGCCTTTAACATGCCAAATATCTGCTCAATTGTACGAGTATTGATATGGTCACGGTTGAATTCCGGCTTGTGCTGGTTGTGTGGTTGCCTCACAGGGGTCATCAGCCATGGCATCAGGGGATATCCAGCATCACCTGCATAGGAGAGACAGAAAGGGTACAATGTCATAGTTGTGCCCGTATCATTTTGGTACAGTCTGTATAGTGTTCACTAAACAATGCAAAACGACACATGCTAATTGCTGGTGACGTAGCATATGTCATATTTTGGCATGTTAAAACGCGCATTGTCAGTGTGAATGGATGTCTTAGGGATATACGTCTGCAGTTATCAATGTCAATGTAATGACAAGTGCTAAATGCAATTGTGGCTTGTCCGGGTGTAAGTGTGTGGGTGCCATCACCAGGTGGCAATGTTCACCGGCCTGCAAAATAGTCTTTGTCCTGACACAGCCGGTGTGCCCGACACGGCAGACCCTGCCAGGGGCCGCAGACCTGGTAGGTATGGCTGACACAGGTAAGGACGTTAATCTGCATTGAGATTAGATTGTAAATATTTTTGGGAATCAGTACATGCCTGAAAGTGTACTTGCATTCTGAGGTACATGACGTGCTGCACGGAAGTGGTTGAACAGAATCAATAATTATGCAAAAATGACAAATGTGGACATATTCACGGAGAGAGACCATACGAGGAATTGGATGGATGGGAAAGGCGATGACAGCCTAATGATTGCCAACAAGCCAATACGCCTTGTCAATATGTGTAGTGAGTGTGTTGTGTGCTGTTGCTTTGACATGGCCCATTCACACCCACCATCACCTCTGATCCTTAATGGTGTTGCCGTCTATAACAAATGATGAATAGTCATTGTTCATTCTTTTGATATTTTGTGTATTCCCCAGAATGATGAGTTCCGTTTTGTCATCATTCAGGCATAGACCATGACGGGTCATCCATGCCTGGATGATGAGGTATATCTTATTAACCAGGGCCAAATCCTGTTCATAATCCCCCGAAAGTGGGATGGGAATCTGAGTGCCATCTGCATAGTTAGTGTAGGTGACACCCCGAAGGTCCAGATCATCAAACGGAGGCTTTGTGAAAATGTTATACATGGTAGGAGAGATGCAGGATCCCTGGGGAACGCCACATGTGATAGGTACTGGGTCAGTCGCTGCTGAGGTAGAGATAACCCTCAGTTATGCCACTTAAGAACAACTTGATGTTATGTGTGGAGAAGTGGACCGCAGATTCCAGGTGGGTACAGAGCACATCATGATCTACCAAGTCAAATGCCGCTGAGAGATCCAGTAGGAGGAGTAAGGCTGTTTTTCCAAGATCTCTCAGCTCATTGACCTGGGTTTTGAGATCGATAAGCGCAGCCTCGGTACCGTGCTGAGGTCTAAAGCCTGATTGTCTGGTACCTAATAGTTGATGCAGCTCCAAGTATTTTTGGATCTGTAAGTAAGCCACTCTCTCTAGTATTATTAACAGAAATGGTACCATTGTAATTGGCCTGTAGTTAGTCGGGATGGACGGGTCCAAAGTTTGCTTTTTAAGGAGGGGGAGGACCCATGATTGTTTGAGGCTGTCTGGGATCATGCCTGATGCAAAGGAAGCATTAATGAGTTTAGAAATAAATGGGGATAGGTCTCTGGCCGCATCTTTTATCAGTTGGGCTGGGCATATGTCACCTCGACAGTTAGAAGGTTTGAGCAAGATTATTATATTTTCAATCTCTAAAATAGTTACTTTGGTGAAGTTGAATTTTTGTTCTGGTTTGGTAGAAGTAGGTGGTTTACCTCTTTGATTAGTTGAAGGAGGAATATTTTGTTTCTTTTTCTCAATTTTAGTTTGGAGTGTAGCTATTTTGTCGTTAAGCGCTGTTTGGATGTTGGAGCACCACGTTTTATTTTTGTCGCAGTTTTCCGGAGAAGGGATGGGGTTTTCCAGTTCCTTTAGTATAATGAATAGCGCTTTGGTTCCAGATTTAGCCTGCAGTATTCTGTTGTTAAAGTTCTCTTTTTTAGCTCTCCTAATTTCATTTTTGTAAATCTTAGATGCGTTGACGAGAGCTGCTTTATTAGTCTCAGATGGATTTAGTTGCCAGGCGGATTCACATTTGCGTTTTTCAATCCTTAGGGATTTGAGGTGAGGGGTGAACCAGGTGTTTAAATGTGCTCTGGGCTTTCTTTTTCTCATTTTCAAAGGGGCGATAGTATCCAAGGCTATGGCCATGGTTGAGCTGAATTCATTCACTAGAGCTCAGGGGTTTAGTGATTCAGATAGGGAGTTTAGAGTTGGGAGGATAAGTGGTAGCAGATTGTCCGAGGTTATGTTTTTTGTATTTCTAGTTGATAAAGGGGGAGCCAATATATTTTCCTTAGGTTGGGTAGTGCTTTCATTTATGAGGAAGGTTATTAGCGCATGATCTGTCCAGATTTGTGGGCTGACATCAGTAATAGTTATATTACAGTTGTGGTTGGCTACCCAGTTGAGTGTTCGGCCTTTTTCGTGGGTAGGTTGTGAAATTCTTTGGGTGAATCCTAGTTCTGAGATGACATTGGCGATATTGGTCGCTTGCAAATCTTTATGGTCATTGAAGCCTAAGTTCAGGTCTCCCAGTATGATGGCTTGCAATCAGTTTTTTAGATTATTTGAGAGGATCATAGAGATGTCCTTCTCAAAATTTCCAATGGGACCATGTGGCCTATAGACGAGGTGTATATTGATAGATTGAGAGGATGATGTTGAGTGTTTAGCAGTTAAGGATTCGCAGGATTTGGTGTTTGAAGGCGTTTCTATTTTTATGGTGAGATTATTTTTAGCGATGATGGCTAAGCCGCCTCCTCGAGAATTGGTTCTATCTTCTCTGAGAATGTTGTAATTAGGGGGCAAGACAAGCATCAGCGCGGGTCTTGCTGCTTGGTGAAGCCAGGTTTCTGTTATGGCTAGGAGGTCATAATCACCTATTTGGATGAGATCGGCAATTTCAGTGGCATGTGCTATTAATGACCTAGCATTAATAAGGGCACCCTTCAGAGGGGTGTTTGGTTTAGGTGTCGCAGGGGTGACACGACTTTTATTTTTGGTTGGCCTGTTGCTTGATTTGCAGTGATGGTTAATGGGACTGTTAAAGTGGGAATCTCTTTTGGTGGGGGAGGTGTTTTGTTTGGTGACATTGAGTTGGAAGTCTCTTCTATTGCTAGGTTTGGTGACTAGTCTGGCTGGAAGTTCATAGATTTTAGGTAGTCTTGATCGTAATTTGGCATTTCTGCTTATGGTGTCACACGGGATGTTTGTTAGAAAGTGGTAGGGGATAGTGTCTGGGGTGATGGTTGGTCGGCGCTCACCAGAGTTCGATGTTACAGTGGGCATACATTGGGGTGGGTGGTTTACTGTTATCATTGTGGACCAGAGAGTGGTCAGAGAAAGGAGGGTGGAGATCATTCTATCCTAAGGATGCTTATCGATGTCTGGTGGGGGGCCAAATTGATGTCTAGGTAATCACTAATAGGTTATGGAGCTTATGGTTTCTAGCATTGTAGTAGTAACAGTCATAGTAGGGGAGAGCAGAGTAATTTATCTCAGGTTAGGCCAGGGGCATAGGCTGGTACCAAGGTTTACTAAGTAATGAGAGCAGCTCAGCGACTGGCAGTAGGCTGTTTTCAGTGGGTGCATAAGTCTAGTAGTTGGTTATTGCAGATAGGCATGCTCGCAGTAGCTAACATTAGCATTAGGCAATCTTGCAGGTCTGCGAAGCTAAACAGTGGGCTCTGTCAGATGGGCATACAGTAGGCAAAGTCGGCTAGTACATGGTATGCAGCTTAGGGAAGGCAGAGTAACCTAGTACACAATAGGCAGCTTAGGGCAGGCAGAGTAAGCTAGTACACAATAGGCAGCTTAGGGCAGGCAGAGTAAGCTAGTACACAATAGGCAGCTCGGGGGAAGGCAAAGTAGACCAGTACACAATAGGCAGCTCAGGGCAGGCAAGGTAGGCCAATACACAATATGCAGCTCAGGGCAGACAACGTGGGCTAGTACACAATAGGCAGCTTAGGGCAGACAAAGTGGGATAATACATGGTATGTAGCTTAGGGCAGGCAAAGTAGGCCAGTACACAATATGCAGCTCAGGGCAGGCAACGTAGGCCAGTAGACAATATGCAGCTCAGGGCAGGAAACGTAGGCCAGTACACAATATGCAGCTCATGGCAGGCAAAGTAGGCCAGTACACAATAGGCAGCTCAGGGCAGGCAAAGTAGGCCAGTACACAATATGCCGCTCAGGGCACGCAGGGTAGGCCAGTACGCAATAGGCAGCTCAGGGCAGGCAAAGTCGGCCAGTACACAATATGCAGCTCAGGGCAGGCAAAGTGGGATAATGCACAATGGTAGATGGGCACAGGTTAACAAGTCTGCATTGCACTGCTGTAGTGCATGGTGTCAGGTAGAGAGTGTAGTATGGGCAAAGCAAGGGAATTCATAATACAAAGAATGCTATTATGAGCGTTGAGCTAATAAAGTCAGAATTAGCATCAAAGTCATTTCACTGTAGTGAGTATTGGTGGTTTCTTACCCAGTTACATAACATCATGTGAGGGATGGTGGAGAATGGGCAGGGGTGAGGCCCTGGCCTCTGCAGCCTCTAGACAGGCAATGATCCTTTGTGTGAGGCTCCTTGGTGGGAGGGTCAGCTTCACCTGCGGCTGCTCTTGAGATAAGTCTGGCTGCTCAGCCACTGCTACCACTTTTTCTGTGTAGTACAGGCTTGTACCAAAGGTGAAATTGTACTACTACTTGTAGTCTTAATCTTGTGTAGTGGTCCCTATATTTAACATATATACAACTACTGTAGCCTAATGTGATAAAGGGGAGAAAACAACAACCTGTAACAGAAAGTGGTTAACACAATTTAAGTATTTAGGCAGTCTTCAGGATGGAAACCCTAACTTATTCAGTTTAGCCCTACGAAGTGGGGAGGCTTGTGCTCAATGTACAGCAGTGCATAAAAACACACTGCTGTGCGTAAAGTGAAGACAGTACCTTTTTTCAAGATGCTGGGACAGTTAGGTAAGGGTCCTGAAGGGGGTAGAAGGAGTTCCAATCGCCAGGGAAGGGTCTGCCCTCGCAGACACAGCAGTTTCCGGCTTTCAGAACAGGCACGGGAGCGCAGGCTATCCCAGCTAAAGAGAGGATCCCAAGGAACCCTTGTACCTAAAAAGAAATGGATGACCCAGGGGCCACTGGGCAAGTTATGCAAGTATTCTGCCTTTTCTCTCCGATCCGGCTCTCGGGTGCTGCGGGACGAGACAGTAGACTGTGACGGGAAAGTAGCCACAACTCCACCCACAAAGGGAGGAAGAACAACATTTTGGTGCAGCAGGACTCAGTGCACAGCGGGGAAAGCAGGAAAGCCAACCACAGCAACCATCACAACAATGCAGTGACGCAGGGACCGCAAAGGCTTGCAGCGTGATGCACTCTCCTAGTTCAAGACCAAGAGGAGCTAAGCCTGTGGAAATTGGCGGGAGAGTGCCAGGAACCACAAGCTAGGGATTCCCAAAGTTTCAAGCCTCAACTCAAAATTATGGTGCTCCTATGCGATTTCCTGGGACAGAGCTTGTCAGTACACTGGATGGCCCAGGAACACTTTGAAGAAGGCTATTTCGGTGGGAAATCAGGAGATGCTGAGAGTAGTTGTTGCCACTACTCAAATGGGGTTAAAGCACCCTTGCAGGCCTTCTAGGGTCGAGAATGAAATAGGGGTCAGACGGGACAACAGTGGGCTCAGAGTGCCAAACCTTGAAGATCATCTCCGGTGGGTTTATGGGTCTGCTTCAGCTCAAATGATACTTGGCTCCTTCGGTAGTTCAAGATGAACCACTGTAGATCGACCTGGAATGGATGCAGTGCCCCTTCTCTTATCCAAAGTTTGCTGTGTGATCAAATCTGGACAACCAATAGAAGATCTGCTCCCTTGCATGCACACCAACCGTGGTTCAATCCCGGTCCACGGTGGTCCTCATCTACTCATGTGTACCAGACATCCTGGCACCAGTAGTGTAGATTGGGACCAGACAGTCCCAACCTTCTTCCTGGGCACTAGCACACGTGACATGCAGGAGCCCGCAAACACTGCAGTTTTCATGGGAGGCTGTATGTCCAAATAAGGAAGTCCCGGGTCAGCTCGACCTGTGGGAAGGTAAAGGGACAAAATGGCCAAAGGACAGAACAAAAGACTTTGTGGCACGGCCATATTCGGCACTGACCACAGTCATGAGCCGTCTGCGGGAAATGCGGTATGGCTCGATAAAAAGTAGTAAAAATACCAGAAAAGTAAACTGCTGCCACCAGTTCATCCTAGGCACACTTGTATATTCACCAACAATTCCTTAGATGGGGTCTAGGGCCATAAAACAAAAAGGTAGCCAGTGCATGGTACAGTAACATACTTTGCGCACTGATCAAAAAGTTACCAAAAAATGGAAATAAAGTAAAAAGACTAAGGGAAACATAGTTTCCCAGTACTGACAGCCTGAAGGACGTCCCGTCCACTGCAGGCATTCTTCTTTCCTGTTTTTACTGTTTCGAGCTGGTCAAAGACTATTTCATCCCAATTCCTGGATCTGCGGCTAGAGACATTTCAACAGCCTTGGTAGTGTTCTGCAAATGCAGCCTGACAGAATCGGGAGGCTTTGACAGAACAGATTGCTAGTTGAGCAAAGCACTTAACTGTGGTTCTGCGTGGCAATGTTTCTCTCCTCAGCCCTTGACCCACGAGAAAGCGCCGAGCCAGAATGCATCACCGGCTGTCGTCAGTGTGATGCCTAAGTTGGCGGCAATATGACGTCCTGCAACGGCATTCCAACAGCAGGAGAGGCGAGGCACAATGCCCCGACACCATGCCCCAGGCACCCCAGGGCCCGCTAACCCATGCCGTGCCCTCCCAGCCAGGTGCCAGGTGGCTGTGTGTCGGCGGAGTGCCGGAAAAAGAAAAAAAGAAAACACGAAGTGGCAGCTGTGCGCCACACAACAAAAAAAAAATGGAAAAATAAACTGCATCTCTCTGGCCCCATTTCCACATCACGCGGGAAGCCCCAGGCCCAGCACAAAGGCCCGACACACGAGGGACACGACAGTGAGAGCACAGGATGCTCCACATGTTGCAACACTCACCGGAGAGGCACTGGGGAACCTCAAAACCCTGGATGACGCTCCAGGCCCTGCTATCACATGCTGGACCCCCAGCCCCAGCAGCAAGAGACACTCCACGTGCTATGGCACTGACACCAAAGTCTCTGAGAAGCCCCAAAGGCCCAAGACAGCACCCATAGCAAGCAGTCACCAAGCAAAACTGGGCCCAAGCCCCATCAGCAGGGACCCTCCTCTCATTTAACCATCTGGGACAGCGTCTGCACAAGGCCACAACCACACAGTTGGAGCCCCGACGCAACAGAGCCGCTGGGCCCATACAATAGAAGCACTGGTGCGCAGGCAAGGACGCACACCAGGCACACTACGAGCACCTCACAACAAGGAAGACCCCACGGCCACGCCACCGAGGCAACAGGGCCAGAATCCTGACACCAGCACATGGCTGGACACCATGAAGGGGACCTTCATGCAACCTTTTCAACCATTCAGACCCCAGACAGGGCTCCGCTGGGAGCTCTGGAATCAACAGTTAAAGTTGAGCATCAAGGCATGCAACATCACCAGTGAAGAAAAGAAGAGAACCTTCCTCATGCTCAACCTGGGCACCATGGCCCTTCGGCTGTGCAACACACTCCCAAACTGGGGCACAGAGGACGACTACGAGGCAGCGAAAGACATCCTCACCAAAAAGTTCTGCCCTGACCACGAAAGGTTCAAAATGAGCCAGGCCAGACAATGCCCACAAGAATGCATCAACGACTTCCATAGACGACTGCGAGAGATGGCCATCAGCTGTGACTTTCCGGACGAAGAGTTTGTGGTGAGACAAGAGGTCATACATGGACTATCCTCGCACAAGCTAAGGAGGTCTATCCTGTCAGAGATCAATCTCCCGCAGGACACCATCCTGTCAATGGGGCGACTGCGGGAAAGAACAGAGGAACACATGACAGAAATGGAGCAAATTATCAGCCGCCTGCCACTGGACATAAACGCAAGCTAAAGCATGTCCACAGTCAATGCCCTGCGGCAACACAGGCCCCAAAAGGTGCAAGCAGCAAACAGGCCTAAGAGTTGCCTGTGGTGTGGCGGAGAGCAACACAGTGGGGAACCCTGCCCTGCGTATGGCACGACCTGCTACAAATGTGGGAAAGTAAACCATTACGCGTCAGTGTGCCTGAGCTCCCAGAAGGCAAAGGATCACTTGCCCCGGAGAAAAACCCCAGACTGGAAGAACGACGCAAGGCCGCGCGACACACAAACAACCCAGTCAAGGCAGTATGACTGTCGACAGCCGAGACAACCAGACAAAACCAGAGAGACAAGGAAAGGACGGGCTCGAGCAATCGAAGGGGAAGACACCGACAGCAGTGACGACGAACAATTGAGCAGGGAACAGACCCCAAGGCGACCTAACCGGCATCGCAATCCCGGGCAATAAAATGTCCAAATGATATCAGCGGTCAAACCAACGCACGGCAAGCAGGCCAGAAACAGCAATTCACGCCGCAGTTGCACAGTGGCAGTTGGAGATATCCCCGTGATGATGATGATCGACACGGGGCCACGGTAAACTTCATGCCGACCACCAGGTTTGACAAACTCAATCCCAGACCCCCCCTACGGCAGAGGCATACAGATGCAAAAAGCCCCTCCCCGTTGTGGATTATTTCAAGACTGATCTCACACATCATGGGAAGAGCTGCAAAACCTGCATCTATGTTGTCGACATAGGAATTGAGACCCTGCTCAGCTGCTCAACGGCAGAATGACTGGAGCTCATACAGTTCAACTTTGCAATCCAGTCCAAAGAAATTTATCACCTGCTAGCAATGCACAGAAAACTATTTAAATGCATTGGATGCCTCAACGGAAGGTCAGTAAAGCTCCATATTGACCCCACGATAGAGCCATGAGCAGTACGACACCGGAGAGTCCCCTTGCACATGAGGACAGCAGTCGAAGAGGAACTAAACAAACTCAAAGATCTCCGGATCATTGAAAAGACCACCGGCCTCACCCCCTGGGTATCGCCCATGGTAGCAACAGTGAAGCAAACAGCCCCAGGCAGTGTTCATCTGCATCGACATGCGTCTGCCAAATATGGCGATAGGGAGAGAAATACACAACACCTACGATAGACGAGTTAATTGTGGACCTGACAGGCGCCACAGTCTTTAGCAAGCTGGACTTGCGGTCAGGCTACCATCAAATTCCCCTGGCGAAAGAATCATGCTACATCACATTTTCATCACATCTGGGGCTGAGAAGGGACTGCTGTCTCAATTTCGGCATATCGTCAGCCGCCGAAGTTTTCCAACATCAAATACGCAAGGTGCTCCAAGATCTGCCGGGAGTCACGAATGTCAGCGATGACATCCTGGTCTATGGCAAGACCGAAAAGGAACATAACAGCTGGCTAGCAGCCACCCTACAGTGTCTAGACGATTCAGGACTAACGCTACACGAAGAAAAGTGTGAATTTGGCTACGTTTTTAACGAAAAAGGGGTGTCACCAGATCCAGGAAAGGTAGAGGACATCAAGAATGCGCAAGCCCCGACTATAGCAAGAGAAGTCCGGAGCTTCCTAGGTATGGCAGCATACTGCAGGCGATTTATCCCCGACCTAGCCACCATCGCCACCCCTCTCTGGGAAACTCATGAAAACAAAGACGACCTGGGAGTGGGGAGGAACCCAAGAAAACGCATTCCAGAAGATCAAAGACTCTCTATCCAGTGAAGCCACCATGGCGTTTCTCGACACAACGCGCAGGACAGAGCTATTGGTGGATGCCAGCCCGGTCGGACTCAGAGCCGTCCTCACCCAAACAGACAGGGACGGAACCATTGTTCCGATTGCATTTGCAATGAGTCATCTCACTCTGACCAAATGGAACAACACACATATAGAGAAAGAAGCATTAGCCATCATATGGGGGTCCAAGCACTTCCATGTATACATCCTAGGACATCCGGTGAAGGTGCTGACGGACCAAAACCGTTGGTCCCCATATTTAAAGGATCAGCACCACACCCCCCCAGCCAGGATTGAGCGCTGGATGCTCCAGCTGCAACAATTCGACCTTGAGGTACAATACGGGGCCGGGGCCGACAACCCGGCAAACTTCTTGTGGCGACACCAAGCCGCACAGGGGCTGGGCCTGGCGAGGCCTGTGGAGCGCATTGCGAGGGAGCACGCAATAAAGGACAGACACAGTGGCTCTGGGACCTGGGCGGGGACTCCCCTTTGCGGGCTTTTCGCTCACCTTTATTTACTTATCCACGTGATGCGTGTCACGTGGACATCGCACCAATGGATGGGCAAATAACCAAACAGCACCTACAAGCTGTGTGTGACTCCTCAGATGGCATAGTTTGGGTGCATAGGTCTCGCAAGTCACACTTAATAGCCCAAACTAAAAAACATGACCGTCACCAACTATACAAAGCAAGCATTGGCAAGGGCAACAGTTGTTGCTTTTGTATCGGCATGAGATGAGCATTTTGCAAGAACCACCATAATGGTACTACCGGACCATAATATGGCAAGTGTTAGTACATGTGCATATCACGGCAATGTCTGGAAAAGTGCCTATTTAATGCCTGTACCTGAGCCAATACTGTTGCCTTTGCCAATTACTATTTTTAACAGGACTTCACTGCAAGGAACAGATACAAGACAACATATTGCTTGTAAATGAAGTGGCTAAAGGCACATCTGGTTAAAACAAATGTATTACCCCAGGAGCTGGTTTAGAGCTTCATTTAAGTCATTACCTTTCAGAAGGCTGTTTAGAAATGTATTATGGGGGCGTGGCTTGGCACCAGAGGCAACGGTCACCTAATCCGTCTCTCTCCTGTCCCACATTACAACCAGAACCTAAATTATTAAGAATGTAGAGCTCATTACAGTGTCAGGAAGATAACGTGTATGTACCGACAACGTTTTCTGATGCTTACCTTGGCGAGTGGCATATTGTGAGGTGCTGGTCCGACGACCGAGGCGGATTCACTCTGCCTTCCCAACGTCTGAGGTAAAGACGAAGCTGCGTATGTGCATCCAGGCCGCAGGCCTACGCGCAAACATCTTATTTTCTGAAAATGAGCCACCTCATGTACATAAAATAATAAGTGGCTAACCTCGTTTGGTTCTGAATGTATTCTAGATGGGCTGCGATAATATGCAATATCTTTAGGACATATTTTACTGTGGGCATATTTCTTAACAAAGCCTAATTTCATGCGCTTTGCTAAGATTTCCTGCACAAACAAGGACATATATGCCAACTCTCCACGAATTGTAGTGGTTCAATTTCTTTTATTTTTTTTATTTATTTTTATTGGTTTAGATAAACCTTTAAAGCAAAATGGCATCACATTTAACTGAGACAAAGGAGGTGTCCCAAAAACAAGCTACCTATTGATGTCACACATATAGGCTGGAAATTTAGACTGACATGAGGCAGCTGTGGGTAACAATCTTGTATGAAAACATATGTAACAAGATATACGCAAAGGCCGGTATTACAAAAAATATATATTCAATTTTATTTTTCTGGTGTATGCTAAAAAGCAAGGACAGCAATGGTCCAAATTTGTTTTTAAAAAAAGACAGCATATAACAACATATAACAACAATGAATCAAACACTGTATTCAAAAGCATATGAATATATCTATTAGCGATTGTCAAAATTCAATAAAGACCATTGCTAATTTCAAGTGATGTTAGTAAAACAAGGTGACTTCCAATCATAAGTATTTATCAATAATTTTGCAGAGAAGTCCCTATGAAGAATGTGTCGACAGAAGTGACTGTTTCCAGCCTTAGATATGTAAAACCACAAGGTAATATGTTTGTCGACTGTTGTAACCTGGACACCTGGTAGTCCGACTAAGGCTTTCGTCAGGACACAGAGGACACCTGGTGTTAGATGTCGTGTTTTCAAGGGGGATGCTTTTTATTAACTAGTGTATCTAAACAGAAACACAGAGAAATCAAACTGTTAAAAACCGGCTTTATCACGGATTGTAATTATACTGTTGCCTCATTTTTCCTAATATTTCCAAACCTTTAACAAATTGCCCAATGTGCATCAGAGATATATCACTATTCAATACTTAATATACCACTTCATAATATTTGGATGCAACGTGTTCATCCTTTAGTGTTTTTCTTGTTTAACTTAGCCTGATAATACTTCATTGATAATCAAAACCCTCATATGTGCTCCAAAGTGAAGAGTATAGAGAGGTTAATCGGATCAGTGAGAAAACAGCAGACAGTAGATTCTAAATGTGCCTATTTATTAGTAGCCTCTATCTACAATGATACCTTAATACTTTCTTTAGGCAAACGCTCGAAGAGGTTTAAGCGATGTCTGTTTTCAGTGCGTAGAATGTGCCCATATTGGCAGGTTGATGCATCATAGTCCGACTGGAATGTTTAGGACCGTGTCGAACTGCGTTGGAAACAACATATACAGCGAATTTGACTGAGTTTCATTCAGAAGTTCATTTCGCTGACATTCAGTCAAATGGACCACATTATTAGATTTTTTGGTGGAGATGGTTCTATCTACTTCGACCAATGTCAAAGCCACAAGGTAGTCCTACCACAACACCTTGTAATAGAGTTTCACACACTAGTCTGGAGTTTACCTATATAAAAAAACTCTATCCAAAGCAATATCATCCTTGAATTCCACAGCCTGAATATCACTGGACTCGATAGTACGTAACACAGGAACATGATGGAACAAACTTAAAACATTTTTCCTGTTCATTGTGAGTCCATCCTGAATATTCAGAATTCTTTCAAGACTTAGGCAATATTTTGCCTTTATTTTATTGACATTGTTTTTCTCACCATTAGTGTTGCCATTATTTCCTTGGGCTTTGGAAAGATCTCCTTTCCCTTTACGGGAATTACAATCTACAGGCACATTATTGGTCGCACATTTTTTTGTAGGAAATTGATTGTCCTCTTCCAGTATTTTTTCTATAACAACTGGTTTATAGTTCGCAGCAGATTCATTTTTGGGGTGATGTTACCTTGGTTTAACAACATAGATGTATTTCCTCATATGAGTCAGAAATAGGCGTTTTTGGTTCAATCACCCATTCACAGAGACGCCCAGACGATAATTCATCTTCTTTCCTTGTTTGTTCGATAGGCTCGGTCAAAATCTCAGATGGAGCCAGATCAATCTCCGCATTTTCCTTATCACATCCTAATTTTTTAGCTTCCTGTGGGTCTTCGTATGTTGAGAGATTCATTAGTGTCTCAATGTCAGCTGCTTCAGACTCCATTATAGCGTCATGATCTGGGATGGAGGATATAGATATTTCATTTTGTGTTTCAAGATCTTGTAGGGGCATTTTATTTTGTTTTTCTTTACTGGCATGTCCATCCAATATATTTTTCGAGGTATCGCAGTTGTTAGCTGATACATTTACAGTAACTGATTTCAAATTTCTTAAGAAAGCTCGAGCCTCATTTGTTATTTTCCCTCTTTTTTGATTTGTTTTTTTTTGCAAAGCTCCTTTTAGAGCTTGTTTAGAGCTATTTTTTCCAAATATCTCGAAAAGCATCTAAGGTGCTCCTACATTTTTTTCTTGCAGATCTTTAATCTCGCTTGAGGCATCTTTATCCATCTGTTTTGCTTCATCATTTGTCGCTTTTTTTGTACCAAGATCTTCCTTTATGCAGTCTTTAGTGCATGTTTTGGACTGCTCTTCGATGACATTTCGTACATCATTTATTTCTATTATTTCAATGATATCTCCTACCTGGGGCTTTTCCAAGCTTTCAGTATTTCTATTTTCACTCTATTTGGCTTTTGGGGTACAAACACACTCTTTTGCTGAATCATTCTTGTCCTTTTTAGAACTATCCAGCCTTTTCTCTTGCAAACCATCCACAAAAATCTCGTCCTTTTTAGATTTATCCAGCCTTTTCTCTTGCACACCATCCACTAAACTCTCGTGCTCAGCCCTGGGTGCTGTAAAGGATTCTTCTGACAAAGGGAGGCACCCTTGCCAGACTTTTTCTTTGACTTTTTCTACAAGCACTATTAAGCCTTCTTTATCTTTTTCCAGAAGCGAGAAGTCTTTCTTTTTGCATACCATTTTAATATTTCTGCACTCAAAATTAGGATGCACTGTTGGCAGGTGCTATTTTTCCATAATAGTTTTGCCGCAGTTGTCTAGATTAGGGCTGGTATTTGCACCATCCTTTGAAGCAGGTAAGCAAGGTTTATTAAAGAGCTTCAGTGCTTCTCGAGCAACTTCAGCTATTAGTTTTTTTGTCCTCACGTGAATTGTGATAAGCATCTAAGATTAATTTCAAAAGTCTGGCATTTTGAATCTTTTCTTGTTTCAGGTTAGCCTGACTTCTTTGTTGTTCCACTTACATGTTGGCAACTTTGGTGTTTAGAAAAGCTATTAGTGTAGTTAGGTCTTTAATATTTCCATCCATTTGTTCATATAATTTGAGATACGGAGAAAGCACAATGTTCATAGAAGACAACCATTGTTTGTATGTCCGGTATATTTATTCCAGATGCACCCTTTTCTTGTTGTGAATAGGACGTTTTCTTTTTTCCATACCCACGTCTTACTTTGGGAAAAGGTTTTTCCATTACAGACGAGTCATCAGTATCAGAAGTAGAAGAGGACGATGATGAAGATGAAATATTTCTTTTCTCATTTGCGGAAGTCGAAATTTCGCTTAATCCTTTACTATGCGATTGATTTTTGTTTTCAATCGCTGAAAATCTTATTGGTGAATGAAGCATATATGACTGTTTTGGAGTTCTTGTTTGTGTACAGGCTATGTCGCTTGAAAGTCTGTTTCTGCTTCTTTTTCTTTTGTGTGCAGGGCTGCGAGATATTGTACTTGGGTCAAGATCTACCGAGAAGTTGTTTTTTGTTGCAAAGTTTTCCGTGTATGCATCGTCATGAGGTAACAACTGAGTCATAACACATCCTTTGTTTGATGTGGATATGCTCTTTAGTTTATTGTTAGTCCGGTTGTTAAAATCCAAATGAATTTTTAATAGATCTTTCAAAAGTTTACCTGCCACAGTCCCTTTTTTCATAGTTTAATATATCTTGATTTTTGGTAAGCAGTTGTAGTGGTTTAATCAGTATGACATCTGACAAAAAGTCAAAAGGCTTTGCACTAAAAATAGCTCATCCTCGAGCTAATCCACAACTGCACTAAAAAGGTCTAAAAGGGACTCCCCACCTCCATCCCAAGTATCCAGTGACCCGGGCATGGAAGCAATTCTAATGGCGATAAGGGCTTTGAAACCCTTCATGGAAACCACTAAAAATAAACTACAACAGCTGGATGCTCGTCTGTTTAGGTTTGAGGGCAGGATTGATGAGGTGGAAAGAAGAATTAGTGGAGTGGAGGATGTAGCTACGTGTGTTGGTATATTAGAGAGAATGGTTAAGGACCTTCAAAAACACGAGGAATTGGAAAATAGAGGCCATAGGAACAACCTGTGTTTTTCAGGCCTCCTGAGGGCTGCTAGAGAGATGAGACAATCCTCTTTTTGAAGCGGATGATACCAAAGCTCCTTGATCTCCATTCCTCTGTAGCCCCGACTATACAAAGAGTGCACCGTATTATATTGAAAGATGATGAAAGGCATAAAAAAATCAGTACATGATATTTGATAGGATGAATATACGCAACTGCAGCTGATTATTAGGAAAGTAAAAGAGATGAATCAGCTTGTTTAGAATAGTCATAGAAGTTATATCTTGCAATATGTTTCTAACAAGACAGCTCAACGCAGAAAATAATTTCTATCATACCGCCCAGCGTTGAGACAGTTTGATGCAAGATTCGGTTTGGTTCATCCATGCACTTTTAAGGTTACAATTAAAGGGAAATAATCCATATTTTATGGGCCATCGGACTTAAAATCATTAGATCTATTAAAATGGACGATTTGGATTCATCGGTACCCTCAAATGGTCATCAACCCTCATCACCTAAAATCACACGAGATATATGCACCTTACATATAATACAACTGGTTCCGGTGGAATTATTGTTACTCCATTCTGTAATAGTGGATGTGGAGTGAGTTGGTGATGGCATTTCTCCCTTTTCGTGCCATCCTCACATGTGGTGCTACATATTCCTGCTGACTTTCTGCATTCTTGTCAGTTTGTTTTTACTGTGCTTCTTTTTTTGCTTGATGCCGATCAGGGATCATTGGACAAAGATTGTTTTGTATTGTTAGATTTTATTAATTTAACCTAACACTGGATACTTCATGATGTCATGAAATGCAGGCATGTAATCTTTTGCATTTTGTTTGTCCTCTTTCCCAGATGTGCCCTCTCTGCTATCTAACTAAATTGCTATGGTGGAATGTTGCCATGGTCTTACCATTTGGCTCTCTCTCCTTTTCTCACTGGTACTGCATAATTGAATTAAAAAAAATCACTCTTTTCCCTTCTCTTATTTTTACTTTCCTTCTTTCTTTACTTTTTTATTTCACTCTCTCGCTAGCTTTCTTTCCCTCTTTCCTTCTCTCTCTTCCCTTCACTCCTCGTATAGCATACTCTCATTACTCGACTTCTTTCAGTTCACTTTCCCCCTCTTCCTTTGCTTCTCTTTGTTTACCTCTAGCATTCTTTCTCTCCTTCTTTCTCTCGTATTGCATACCATGTTTCCTTCACTTTTTCCTTTTTGCTTCACTCTCTCCCTTTCTCTTTCTTTCCCTCTAGTTCTCTCTCGTTATCTCTTGTATTTCATACTGTCTTCCCTTCCCTCTCTTTTTTTACTTCACTCTTTCTCTCTCGCTCTGTTTCTCTTTCTTTCCCTCTGTCGTATTGCATAATATTTTTCCTTCACTCTTACTTTGTTCACTTCACTCTTTCCCTCTCTCCCTTCGTTTCTTTCATCTTTCTTTCCCTCTAGCATTGAATACTATCTTTCCACCACTCACTCTTTCTTTTTTTACTTCACACTTTCTCTCCCTTTCTCTTCTTTCCTTCTAGATCTTTCCTTCCTTTCTCTCTTGTATTGGTTACTTTCTTTGCTTCACTGTCTTTCCTCTTTACTTCACTCTTTCTCCCTTTTTCTTTCTTTGCCTCCTGCTCTCTTTCTCTCCTCTCTCTCTTGCATTGCATACTATTGCTCCTTCACTCTCACTTTCCTTTTTACTTCACTTTGCTTTCCCTCTTACTATTTCCCTGGCATTCTCTTCCTTTCCTTCTCGAATTTTTTTGCAGCCACAAGCCCGTGAGAGCAGGTCCTGTGCATTCTGTCCTGGAGAGGTGAGTGTCCCTCTGTCCCTTCATGCCCCTCCTCCCTCTTGTCTCCATCTCGGTCTTTGCTTTCAGACTCATTTTTTCCCCTGCTTTCTCGGTCCAATCCTCTCCTTACTGGCCCCCTCCTCCATCTTGTCTCCTCTCTGTCTTCATTTCCTCTCCCTTCACTCTCTACACTATTTTCCCCTGCTTTCTTGCTCCAATCCTCTGCTCAGTGATCCTGGCCCTCGCACTCCCAGCCCCCTTCCCTCGCCCGTGATTGGGTGCTCAACCTGTTTCACCTTGCCCCTGCAACCAGGATGGTATTTCCAGTAGCAGGCCTGTGTGAGCGGGTCCTGTGCATTCCGTCCTGGCCTTTGGCAAGGTGGGTGTCCCTCCGTCCATCCCTGCCCCCTCCATTTTGTTTCCATCTCTGTCTTTGCTTTCTCTCTTTTCGCTCTCTACACTATTTTCCACTGCTTTCTCGCTCTGCTTCTTCTTCCCCTCGCCTCATGCTCCTTCCTGCTCCGCCCTCCCTGATTGGCCAGTTTTACCTGCTTTCTGCCCTTATGAGGGCAGTGATTGTTAGGGAGAATTCTCATAAATGGTTGATTTCCCTTAACTACTGAGTCCCTCAGCAGCTTTGCTAAATTTCTTTTTTTCACCTGGTAAGAGTGTGAGCCTTTTTTCCCACTCTTACATGTGTTTTGCTATGTGTGTTTCAACTTTTTGTGTGATCTTGGGCACTGGAGCCTCACCTACTCCAGGGCACCATATTTTTCATGTCTGTTACAAAGAACCTTCAGTGCAGTGACACATGGTTGCCTTTTCGACTTCCCACCGACTCTATTTTCTGGGGCTGACTATAGTCCCCCAGAAAAGGGTAAAGTTGCCATTAACTTTACCTTAGTCACTTTAAACCACATATCTTCCATGGAGTATTGGAAAGGGTTAATTCGTATCCCTTTTTGTCTGTGCCTCTTGGGGCATGGTTTCGCTCCCTTTACATTAAGACTTGGCTGGTGGCAGCGGTATCTACCCTAACTTTTCTACCACGATTATCTTACATAAACTTGGTAATGTTTTAGGCTATTATATTAGCCTCAAACATAAACCCGCTTGGCCAAAAACATTTTATTTTGGCTCCGGCCGGGTTTATTCACCATTTCTTTTTGTTAAAGTCTTTGTCGTGTTTTACTCTGCGTGCCAAGCCAGGTTTGGTCCCTTTATTCATCGCTTTTTCGCGGGCTTCCACACAGAAGCCCTCCTTTAGGCGCCTGAGAGTCTGGGTAGGCAGGATGTGAGGGAAGGGTTTTAGGACCCCTGGCATGGGTTCCCTTGGTAACCCAAGTCACACTCTTGTCTGATTGGCTAAGGGGACTGACCTTACCAGGCCAACCACCCTGCTGTGTGATTGACAGCCAGGCTGTATGAATGGGGGAAAACTGTATAAAAAAGCAGGTCTCTGGTACTGGAAGAGCAGAGTCGCCACTGGAACAAAAGAACCAACTAGGAACTGGAAGAAGAGGACCCCTATGACGACTGAACCGCCCGATGAAGCCCTGCTGCCGGTCCGAATCTCGAGAATCCGACGACAGAGAAGATCCTCCAGGAAACTTCTTCGCTTGAGCTGGTGGGACCAACCAGTTCACCCAAACTGCAAGCCAGGACCCCTCCTCTGGTAGAATTCGCTGTACAGAGCTACAGTGGGCCGGATAGCCAGGAAGGATGGAACCTGCTTGGGTTTTGAGGAGCGCACCTTTTATTCGTTGCTTTGCTTTGCTGCTGGTTTCTTCCCTGGGTAGTGCAGGACCCTCCAGTCTTCCTACTTCTGATCAGTCCGACAGTCGCTTCAGGAACCGTGAGCCTGCAGGAACTACCAGGAACTTCTGCCTCAGCTACAGCTCCCTCTCCATTTTAAGGTACTGTACAAATCCAGTTGTGCGCTTCGTTCAGCCGCAGTGAAAGTGTTTGAAATCTTTCTCCAATCCGAGGGCTTGTCCTTCTCTTCTCTTTGAACTAACTTTTCTACCAACCAACCTCATCCGTAATCCGTGCCACAAACTTTACCGCGAACTACCCTGAACTGTATTATCTTGAGCAAAAGACTTTTGAACCATTGACTTTGGCCCTAAGCCTTTTCTATCTGATATTTATCATTGTAGTCTCTCTTGTTCGCTTGCCCTGAGTACTTACCTGTTGGTGTGGATCCATTTCTGTTAACTTTCGTCTTTCCCTCCCTTTTAAATTGCTGGAGTGCCATTTTGCTCCCACTTCATTTTGTGAGCTTAACTTGTCTGGAATTTAAGGGAAGTGGCGTGGTGCATTAAAAGTGTGATTTTTAGACTGCTTATAATAGTGTAATGTTATACAACTGAAGAGTGAAATAAATGTATATTCTTTTACTTGACAACCTTGAGTCAGTGTTTGCCTGAATCATAGTAATTGCTGTCCTTTGTGTAACTATTTGATACTGCTCACTTACTCTTGAGATAAGTCTAGCTGCTCTGCTACTGCTACCACTTTAAATGTGTAGTACAGGCTTGTACCAAAGGTGAAATTGTACTGTCACTTGAAGTCTTAATTGTGTGTGGTGTTCCCAAAGGGTAATGCATATAATTCTGCCCAACAGTGACACATAGTGCGACACCCACCATTCAGATTGGTTAAATTGCAACTCTGCCCTCCCTCGCTTGCAAAGCAGCCAGCCAGCTGGTTCTCCCTTTCTCCGCCTCCCTTCCCTTGCCACTGCTCTCCGATTGGTCAGGGAAAGCCATTTCTGACCTTCACTCAGGGCTGCCCTTGGCTAAGGGCCCCAAGGCAAAGGGCAGCTACTACAGAAGCCGTTCCAGATGGTGTCGGTGTTAGCAGGGGAAGCAGGCAGCCGTCAACCAGCAGCAACAAAGTAGGTGTGGTGGAGCAATCGCTGTGCCCCACTAAACTGGCACAGCTCTCTCCTACCTGATCTCCTACCTTATCTTCCCCACCACCCATTCACTTAAAGCCTGCATGATGTACCACTCTCGTTTTAGCAACTGTTCACCCCATATATATCCACTAAACTGTCAACCATATTGCCTAACCATCTCTAACATCTAGTTGAACTGTACTCTAATTGGGCTAGCCACTTCAGAAAGAACTGCGACCATTATCTTGCATCACATTTAGATAGAATTGTGAATATTAGCTTGCATCATATTTAGATAGAATTGTAAATATTAGCTTGCGTCACATTTAGATAGAATTGTGAATATTAGCTTGCATCATATTTAAATAGAATTGTAAATATTATCTTGCGTCACATTTAGATAGAACAGTGAATATTAGCCTTTTTTCACATTTAGATAGAATTATGAATATTAGCTTGTGTCACATCTAGACAGGATGGGAATATTAGCCAGTGCCACATTTAGATAGAATTGTAAATATTTTTTGATTTTTTTAAAAATTTGATTTCATTGGTTTCACAATTTTTACAAATTCCATTTAAAGCATGAATAAATGATTCCTTCCAGTTATAACATCTATTCAACTCATCTAACGTTTTGCTATCCCAAAGTCGCTAAGTCCAATTGATCCAAAGGAGTTTATAGTCCCAATATCACTGTGGCTGAAGTTCAATGTTTTACACAGTTTTCGCATATCAGCATTCACATAGTTGTTAAGTATCACATTTCTGTGTTCTTCTTCAATCTTAATGTCGATGTTCCTGAAATTGTCACTCCATGGGGGATAATGTTACGAATAAAGGAAACTGCTGCTATCACCTATGATGTCCTTTTCTCCATTGATCAATAAACACCACAGTTCCTCCTCATCGATCGTCTGGAATTCGGTCATCAGAGGTTCTATGAACTTTTTCTGTTCCTTAGTCAACCCAGTCCAAGACACTAATAAGTGCTGGATCATTTCGACTTAATCTTGCACTGCACAAAATCGACAGCTGTTTTCCTAAAATTTTCTGCATATTGCATTTATCTCATTAGTTGGAAGCAAGTTTAAACGCATTTTAACAGATAGCTTCAAAGTTGATTTTGTTTTTTAGTGTTCACAGGCAAGTCCCTAGTGAGTTTATAGGAGGCGGCCTTGTCTAAGTTACGAATCCAATCCAGGTCCATGATTTTTCTCTTTACCCTGGTTGGGTTCATTCTCAGGTCCATTTCGGAACAGCCTATTTCTTCCAGTTTTTCTCTTAGTAGCCCATTGAGATAATTATTCACTCAATCCCTTTGTTAATTCTGTGTTCATGATCTGGAAAATTATTAGGCTTGTCGGTAATGTGATTTTCCAGAATAGTGCTCAGCTATTGCACTCTACCATCACATGCAGTGAGGAAAGACTAAGTTCTCTACGTATTGTAGATATCGTCGTGGAGTTAGGGAATTAAGGGTTTTCTTCCAGAACCTACCTTCCAGTCTTGGCCACAATTTACATGGAAGGTCTGGCATAGCCTCTACCCCATAGGTTAAAGCTGGCACTACCTTTGCTCTGTAGAAAAGTCCTGTGCTTCCTTGGAGAGCACTGGGGATCGAGTGCCCACCCGGTTTCCTGAAGTAGAACATTGTGATGATGATGTCTGAAGATCCTCACCACCTTGCCCTTCAGAGAGGGGAGAAGTGACTTGAGGGCTCAGAATAGTGCTCGTAGCTCCAGGATGTTGATATGGAGATCCTTCTCCTCCAGCAGCCACAGGTCTCTGCCGTGCAGACATCCAGTGTGGGCTCCCCAGCCTTCCAGGGAAGCATCCGCTGTGACCGTCTCCCGGTTTGGACCATTCTATCGCCTGACGGAACTCCTCATCGAGCGGGATCTTGTTCACGAAACATCCAGACATCGGTATCCAGCGAGTGTTCAGAAACTCCTGAAGGTGTTGCATGTGCAACCTGCAGAGCCGGAGGAGGTAGATGCAGGATGACATCATGCCGAGCAATGACTTGATGTCCGCCCCTGGCCGTCTTCATCGACTACAGCCGCTGCACCTTCCCTTGAATCGCTGCTACACTCTCCTCTGAGGGTGATGCCAGGCAGGACAAGGTATTGAGTCGGGGTCCTAGGAACAGCACGTTCTGCAATGGTGTTAAGCAGGACTTTGGATAGTTGATGTAGAATGCCAGATCAGTCAGTAGCTGGACAGTCATCCCTGTGTGTCCGACGGCCAACTCCAGCGAGGGGGCCCGGATGTGCCAGTCGTCGAGGTACCGGTATACATGTATGCCCCATACACGTAGATGGGCCATCACTGGTGCGAGACATTTCGTAAACACTCTTGGGGCTGACTTCAATCCAAAAGGCAAAGCCTTGAACTGAGAGTGCTGAACTTGCACTACAAAACGCAGAAACCTCCAGTTTTTCTTGTGAATGGGGACATGGAAATAGGCATCCTCCATGTCCAGCAACATCAAGCAGTGTCCTTCTTCCAGTTGGGCGAGCACGTGTTGCAACATGACCATCCTGAATTTTTGGGACTTCAAGTATTTTTTGAGACGTTGCAGGTCTAGGAGGGGCCTCCTGCCCTTTGTCTTCTTTCTGACCAGAAAGTATCTGGAATGACTACGGAGCCCCAGAGCTGTTGGTGAACTAGCTCTATCACCCCTTTTCGCAGCATGGCCTGTACCTCTTCCGGGAGCTGAGGGATGTGCTGTTCCTGACGGGTAATCGGAGGGATCCACGGACACCTGCTTTGAAACTGCAGGGTGTGCCCCTGGGCGAGAGCATCCAGCACCCATCTGTCGGTGGTGATCTTTCTCCACTCTGTGATGTACCTCGTCAGCTGGCCCCCCACCAGGGTGCACAAGTTGGGGCCTGACGTTTTGGTCGGTGCAGGTGGTGGGCGACAGTGACGCTGACCACTATGTCAATCTGCATTTTTTTCATGGTTAAGTTAGCATGGGCTAATCCATGCATCCATTTAGTGTAAATCTTGTTCAGTAATATAGTTTGATCTGAGGTATTATGGATCGACAATTGCTGAGAGCCATGTAGAAAGATATATTTAGCTTGTTATTTTGTATAGCGCACATTCTGTGTTTCTAAGCGCTAAAATGTGATCTGTTTTTGTCCATTATGAATCAGGTTTTCTGAGCACCAAAGGAACGGGAATGTTTTCAAGCAGCTGAACACAGTGTAGATGTTTTCATAGTAATTTGTCTCTTGGCAGACTGTCAAATATAGCCTTGACTGCTTTGTTTTTGTTCTACAGAAGTCTTCTGTCTCGAGCGAGAGAGAAAGAATGTTAGTATGATAAACATCATGTTCTAGTACATGATAGACAAAGTGTTTTACGGGGTTAGTTCAAGGTCCAACTTCTTCTGTTGGCGACCTTCATATAACACTGTTGGGCAGTGTCGCGTCGGTGTGGTAAATTGTTGGAGAAACTAGTACCCCTGCCTCCTTGGTTACTCAAAGAAATGGTGGACCACACATTGACTGCGCCACACAAGATCCAATATGGTTTCAAAAATGGTTTATCTTTGTAAGCAATTCAAACGAAACATAAATGTATTCAACTGTTATGCCCATTGATTGTTAACACATGTTTCGGCCTCTCTAGGGCCCTTTTCAAAACAAAACTGATTAGGGCAATTTAAATCATATCTATATTCTGCTCAAAGTTCCAAACATACAGGTGAATCAATAAAACCACATGTGCCTTTTCAAAACAAAACTGATTAGGGCAATTTAAATCATATCTATATTCTGCTCAAAGTTCCAAACATACAGGTGAATCAATAAAACCACATGTGAAATAATATAAACAATAGAGGAGATGAAATATGAAGGGGATTAAGGGAATACATAATGATAAGGTGTTCAGCAATCAAAGGACAAACAAAATACACGGAAAGACAAAAAAGAAAATAGATAAAGCTTGATTAGAATATAAGTTTGCTGTCCTTTTATTCCATAATTACATAATGCACCACATTAGTAAGTAGATTATCATGGAAAATCCACCAGTGATATTGAAATGTTTTCATCAAAAGTCAATCTAATTGTACATCTAAATAACAGTAATCATTATAGATCCACTTGGCTAGAATAGCAGATGGTGAACATGTTGCAGCTGGTACATGTTGATGTAAAAATATTAATGCTAATGTCCAAGTCAACATTTTTCCCAGGCAAAAACAATGTCTCTTAAGTAAACATAAAAAAGGCAGCTAACCATAATGTATTCAAAACAAAGTCACGGGATAATCAATAATGCAGTCGAGTCATTGTTATGTAAATTAAGTATAACAAATACTCCCTAATTTGGAAGCTATTTTTATCACGATTTGTAATCTGATGAATCCACCAATATACGTCCTAAATAAGGTGCTTTACCCATTCATTACAAAAATAACACAATCAAAGCTGTATAATGGCTGACAGCGCTTTGCACCATGCTAACGATGCTAGTCTCATCGCGGGGCCACGGACATAAAATAATGTCTCCTCTACCCCTCTTCCCGCATCTTACCTCCATGAACGGCACAAAGCGTTTCTCACGTCGGCACTGCTAGGAAGACACAGCAGCGCGAGTCAGGCTTGTTATGCCTGGTTTCCCAGGCAACCAGAATTGTCCCTTCTCACTCTCTAGGCCATACACAACGGACGCCATATTGGAATGGAGCCATTAGTGGCTGGGGAGAATTGGTTGGTCTCCTAAATAAGTGTAAAACTAGTTTTATTTAGATAGTTATGGCTAACCAGCTGAATTTAAAGATAATAATTGTCTAATATCTAAATATTTCCTTAAATGAATGTAAATTACATGTTTGTGTGCAAAAATGCTTACTTGAAGTACATCGTAGACCGCGCATAGTTGTAAACTTAAATACCCCATTGATTTCTATAGATACACTGCGTTCTAAGGACCCATTATGAACAAATGGCAGCAGGTGTCTGAGTAGACTGCCCCAATAGAGATCACTCTCCCTGTTATATGGTCCACCAAATAAATGTTCTGTCTATTTAGTATCCAAACGAATGTTGCAGCCTTACATGGGTTGGTTGGCTAGTACCAGCTGTGGAATATTCATGCAAGAAAGTTTGTTAACTGAGTTGTCTGTGTCGCATACAGGGTATACACTCATAGTATTACACTATAGAGGACCACCATGTTTCAAGTTACCATTTCATAACACGATGAAGTCCAGTGGGTTTTGACCAGTCCTCTGTCCAGCATAATTCTACATCCATGATAAATTATCCGTACATTAGCAGATGACAGGTGTACTATATTATGTCCTCAGAATAGTAAAAAACAAACAACAATCAAACAAAAGGGGAGACAAAAAATATACATTCTGACATAGCATATTAGATTCAAGCCATACATTTAACATGTCCATACTCAGATTTATGTCCACCAAGTGAGTTAAATGCATTGTTGCTGTTCATCCTGCATCATAGAAAATGGATCATCTCATTGTCCTGGTTTAGACCAAACCTAATCTATCTAAATTTGCAAATAAGTCTTGCTTCCGTCTGTCTGAGCCTTTTCTCCAGATTTCCCCTTCTTCCTAGTTTCACTTTTTGTAACCCAATAAATTTCAAGTCTTTTTTTATCATCCATCTGGTGTTTTAATTGCCAGTGTTGTGCCAGGGGCAGTGACGCATCCTGGCTCCCAACTGATGAGAAATGTTCCCCAATACGGATTCTGACTTCTCTTACTGTGCACCCAATATATATATCAACCTGCACAGACAGATTATAGCATAAACTGTATATTTAGAGTGACAGTTAATATTATCATCATTTATGCTCAAGGGTGTTCCTCTTGCATCCTCAAAGCTTGTAGTAGTTTCATGTGCAAAACGGAACATAGTACAAGTCCCACATTTTCGAAACCCTAACACTCCAGTATCCAGCCAGGTTCTGGTGGGTTCCATGTTCAAATCTGGCAGTAGTGAAGGACTCAGAGCCATTTTAATGGTTTTGGCTTTACGGAATTGGATCTTAGGTCTTTCACTAATGTAACCTGTGATATGAGGATCTAGTTTAAGGAGATGTCAGTTTTTGTTTAGTGTTCTCCTCAATTTGGCATTATCCTTGCTGAAGGTCGTGATGAAATTGATCTCATTCTGATCCTTCTTGTTTGTCTTTGTTTTGGGCATCAATGTTTGTTCCCATGTCATGTCTGTGGGTGTCATGATGCCCGCTCCCGGGGAGCCGGTTCAAGCCCGGCGTCCCCGAAAGCGCACATCCAGTCCCCAAGGAAGGACCCAGCAACCCCATATAGGGGCCCTTTGGACAGTGTCCTGGCGCCTATGGCGCCAGGCTCATTATGGGAATGCTTGGGTGCACTTACCAGATGCAGACCATGCTGCAGGATCCCGCCTCCTTGCGGCCTGAAAGGAACTACTTTATCTGTGGGACTAATTTACCATCCGGGCGTGGTTGGGGAAGGATACATACCTGATTGGAGGAAGGATACATACCTGGAACTTCTTCCAAGGCTATTTAAACCCCACCCAAACAGCCACACGTGCTTCGCGTTGTTCTGCATCTAGCAGCTGGACGCTCACCGTGTCTGCTCCTGCATCCTGACTTCTGCCACGCCTGCCAGCATCCTGGATCACCTGCAAAGGAAGAGAAGAAGAGAACAGAAGAAGGAAAAGTCCTTACCTGCTAAAATCCGCATCCCGCAGACATCTCGCTGACAATCCTGAAAAGGAAGACTTTAATTTAAAAGCTCATCGCGTCGATCGCTGCAGCGCCGCATTCCACTCACCTTTACAGGGCGCCTCCATGTTCAACAGCGATCATCCGGATTCGCAGTCACGCCCCAGCGCCTAGGGAGAAAAACACCAGAACAAAAGGTGAGAGAGAGAAGGGAATAAGGAAAGCTAAATCTCCATGTTAAGACTTACCTGTTGATTCATTCCCTCTTCATTTCGGGTCCGCGCCGCATCCTGGCATTTCCGGACCCCGGCCCCTAAGGGGAAAAAAGAGACATCAGCGTTAATGAGCGAATGAAAAGACATTACCAAAAAATGTTCATTAAAGACTTACCTGATTTCTACAAGGATTTCACCTCTCATCTCGGGTCGGTGCCTGTTCCCCGGCATTCCGTACCCCGGCCCCTATGGGGAAAAAGACACTAGCATTAGTACATTAATGCATGGACACAAGGGGAACCTCTTATCAAAAAACTTACCTGGAAGCCAAGCAAGTTTGGTTCTCACCAATCCGAAAATCCAGTGAAGTAACTGGATACCAACGCACCCCTGCATCAGAAGCAGGATGGAGAGCTCGTCCTTCCAGACCCTAAGGTGAGACGCTACGAGAAATCACAGAAGGGTTTCAAGGAGGGTGAGAGGGGAAAGTGGGAGGCCGATTGCATTACCCCGCAGACAGTTAATCCCCTATTTTCGCCTACAGAAGGATACTTCTGCGAGCCAGACAAGCCAGATTTGGGGGCCCGGTCCAGTCCGTCTTCTGAACCCTGCGCATCACCTTAGAAGAGGTCACAGCAGCGCGAACCAGGCCAGCGCCTCCGTGGGAGTCAGGTGAGCGTAACAGTGGCCTTATGTCTGGCTTCTTTTATACATGCTTTGGAGTAACCCCTCTGTTAAAAACGTTCCTGTAGTAACTCACATTCTGCTTCAAAATCTGCTTCAAAATCATTAGTGCGATTGCAATTTTGTCTAGATCTGATGAATTCTCCCATCAGGATGTTCCATTTTGTCGCTTTTCGTACATCCCCATGAAGAGGTTTGCTAAAGCCGGAGCATATTTTGTGCCCATAGCAACCCCTCTCCTTTGCTTATAGAATTTGTTATCGAACATAAATATATTATTGTCCAATGTTATTATCAGCATCTCCTTAAGCATCTGTATATAATGGTAAGGTGATGCAGAGTCCTCTTTAAATGCAAAGTCTATGGTCTTTATTGCTGCTGTATGCTCCATATTAGTATATAGTGACCGAGCGTCCCAGGTAGCCAGTAAATATGACGATTTTCATACCACTTTGTTAATAGCTTTGATTGCGTCCGTGGTATCCTTGATGAAAGCCTTCAATTTGGGTACTCGTGGTCGCAAGACATTGTCTATATATTCCAGCGGTATTGGCTGGCTGACTGATTCTCTCAGTCAGCCAGCCAATACCGCTGAGTATTAGGCGTCCTTCAGGGATTTTATCAAATGCCTTATGTACCTTCGGAAGGAAATTGTTGGTAATATAGGAAATTTATTGACCAATGCATTCCTTTCATCATCTGAAAACATTCCTTTTCTATGCCATTCTGTAATTTGTTCCTCTATCTGAAGTATAATTTCATTTTTGGGATTTCTGGACAATTCCTCATAACAGAAAGGTGGTGTTAGATAATTTAGTGCCATCTGTATATAGTCTTGTCTATCCATCACTACAATATTCCGACCTTTATCTGCTTCCTTGATAACAATGCTTTTGTCCTTTTGTAGTTCACGTAATAATATTTGTTCTTGTTTGGTTAGGTTATGTTTGCTTTGACTTGTCCTTATACTTTCATGTAGCTCATATGTAGCTTCTGGAATAAGAACTTAAGAGCAAATCAAGGTTTACACCTCAATTTTCAGCTGAAAACATGATAGAGGTCTTTTACAAAGCTACTGCCAGAGATACCACAGATGCAATCAAAGCTATTAACAAAGTTGTATGGAAATCATCATATTTACTATGCTCCGGCTTTAGCAGACCTCTTCATGGGGATGTACGAAGAGCGACAAGTGTATTTGGATGAAGCCTATGCGACACATGTAGTATTACGGATATGATTCATTGGTGATGTCCTATTGATCTGGGATGGAACAAGTGTGGAATTAAATGACTTTAGACTCAGAATGAATGACTATGATCTTGGAATAGAATTCTTAAGCCACGATAGTCCAACTTCAATTAACTTTTTGGACCCGACTATTTTTGTGGAAGGTACTAAATGGTCTACCCGTACTTTTCGCAAAGAAACAGAGGTCAACTCGACTTTACATGAGCAGAGCTGTCACCACAGACCTGTGAAATGAAACATCCCGACAGGACAATTCATCAGAGCTGGACGAAATTGCAATCGCACAAATGATTTTGAAGCAGAATGTGAGTTACTACAGGAACGTTTTCAACAGAGGGGTTACTCCAAAGCATGTATAAAAGCAGCCAGACATAAGGCCACAGACATGCCATGGGAGCAAACATTGATGCCCAAACCAAAGACAAACAAGAAGGATCAGCATGAGATCAATTTCATCACGACCTTCAGCAAAGATAATGCCAAATTGAGGAGAACACTAAACAAAAACTGGCATCTCCTTAAACTAGATCCTCATCTCACAGGTTACATCAGTGAAAGACCTAAGGTCACATTCCGTAAAGCCAAAACCATTAAAATTGCTCTGAGTCCTTCACTACTGCCAGATTTGAACATGGAACACACCAGAACCTGGCTGGATACTGGAGTGTCAGGTTTTCGAAAATGTGGGACATGTACTATGTGCTGTTATGCACATGAAACTACTACAAGCTTTGAGGATGCAAGAGGAAAACGCATGAACATAAATGATAGTATTAACTGTCGCTCTAAGTATACGGTTTATGCTATAATCTGTCTCTGCAGGTTGATATATATATTGGGAGCACAAAAAGAGAAGTCAGAATACATATTAGGGAACATTTCTCATCAGTTGGGAGCAAGGATGCGTCACTGCCCCTGGCACAACACTGGCATTTAAAACACCAGATGGATGATAAAAAAGACTTGAAATTTATTGGGCTACAAAAAGTGAAACTAGGAAGAAGAGGGTGAAATCTGGAGAAAGGCTCAGACAGACAGAAGCAAGACTTATTTGCAAATTTAGATCGGTTGAGTTTGGTCTAAACCAGGACAATGAGATGATCCATTTTCTATGATGCAGGATGAACAGCAACAATGCATTTAACTCACTTGGTGGACATAAATCTGAGTATGTACATGTTAAATATATGGCTTGAATCTAATATGCTATGTGAGAATGTATATTTGTTGTCTCTCCTTTTGTTTGTTTGTTGTTGTTTGTTTTTTACTATTCTGAGGACATAATATAGTACACATGTCATCTGCTAATGTACGGATAACTTATCATGGATGTAGAATTATGTCGGACAGAGGACTGGCCGCAACCCACAGGACTTCATCGTGTTATGAAATGGTAATGTGAAATATGATCCTCGTCTATAGTGAGATACTGTGCGTGTATACCCTGTATGCGACACAGACAACTCAGTTAAACTTTCTTGTATGAATATTCCACAGCTGGTACTAGCCAACCAACCCACGTAAGGCTGCAACATTCGTTTGGATACTAAATAGACAGAACATTTATTTGGTGGACCATATGTAACAGGGAGAATGATCTCTATTGGGCAGGGCAGTCTACTCACACACATGCTGTCATTTGTTCATAATGGGTCCTTGGAACGCAGTGTATCTTTAGAAATCAATGGGGTATTTGAATTTACAACTATGCGCGGTCCACAATGGACTTCAAGTGAGCATTTTTGCACACAAACATGTAATTTACATTCACTTAAGGCAATATTTAGATATTGGACAATTACTATCTTTAAATTCAGCTGTTAGCCATAACTATCTAAATCAAACTAGTTTTACACTTATTTAGGAGACCGACCAATTCTCCTCATCCACTAATGGCTCCATTCCAATATAGCGGCTGTTGTGTATGGCCTAGAGAGTGAGAAGGGACAATTCTGGTTGCCCGGGAAACAAGGCATAACAAACCTGACTCGCGCATCGTCGTCTTTCTAGCAGTGCCGACGCAAGAAACTCTTTGTGCCGTTCATTAAGGTAAGATGAGGGAAGAGGGGTAGAGGAGACATTATTTTATGTCCGCGGTCCCGCGATGACACTAGCATCATTGAGACGGTGCTGTTTAAGGTAGCATGGTGCAAAGTGCTGTCAGCCATTAGACAGCTTTGATCGTGTTATTTTTGTAATGAATGGGTAGAGCACCTTATTTAGGACGTATATTGGTCGATTCATCAGATTACAAATTGTGATAAAAATAGCCTCCAAATTAGGGAGTATTTGTGATACTTAATTTACATAACAATGACTCGACCGCATTATTATCTGGGGCACATAGTAACCGAACCTGAATGGTTTTTAGACAAATATTTGTTGTCATTTCAGGGATTATCCCGTGACTTTGCTTTGAATACATTATGGTTAGCTGCCTTTTTTATGTTTACTTAAGAGACATTGCTTTTGCCTGGGAAACATTTTGACTTGGACATTAGCATTAAGTATGAGAGATGTCTATATTTATTTTACATCAATATGTACCAGCTGCAACATGTTCACCATCTGCTATTCTAGCCAAGTGGATCTATAATGATTACTGTTATTTAGATGTACAATTAGATTGACTTTTGATGAAAACTTTTCAATATCACTGGTGGATTTTCCATGATAATCTACTTACTAATGTGGTGCATTATGTAATTATGGAATAAAAGGACAGCAAACTTATATTCTAATCAAGCTTTATCTATTGTCTTTTTCTTTTTTCTCTTTCCGTGTATTTTGTTTGTCCTTTGATTGCTGAACACCTTATCATTATGTATTCCCTTAATCCCCTTCATATTTCATCTCCTCTATTGTTTATATTATTTCACATGTGGTTTCATTTATTCACCTGTATGTTTGGAACTTTGAGCAGAATATGGATATGATTTAAATTGCCCTAATCTGTTTTGTTTTGAAAAGGGCCCTAGAGAGGCCAAAACATGTGTTAACAATCAAAGGGCACACCAAGCAATGGGCACAACAGTTGAATAAATGTATGTTTTGTTTGAATTGCTTACAAAGACAAACCATTTTTGAATCCATATTGGATCTTGTGTGGCGCAGTCAACGTGTGGTCCACCATTTCTTTGTGTTCTAGTACATGGCTATGTTGAAATGTGCACATAGGTAGGCGAAAATGCTGGTTGCCATGGACTGCTTTCTGCGCCTGTAATTGTAAAATGTACATTAGCGCCACTATGTATAACAGTGGGTTTCAGTTCAGTCTGAGTGCTGGGAGGGAGCTCTGCTAATGCTCATGGCTAGTGCAACAGCTGAGTATGAGGGGGATGTGGCTTGTGTGAGACAGCGGACTTCCCCTCTATGCAAAATAAACAGTGTTCTGCTTGAAAACATTCTGTGTCTGTTGTGATCTTCTATTTTGTTTCCATAGCATATGGTTTCACAAATGGCAGGCCGTACTGGGGCCCTTCCAAGGATGATCGAGGGCTCGTTTGGACTTCAGTACCAGAGGATCCCTGCTTGCCAAGTAGGACGTAGGTTCCTTGCAGCAGCTGTTACTCCTGATCCACATGTTGGCCAAGACCATCTCCGGCGAGGGTTTGAACCGCTATGCAGCCGTGATGCTGTTTGCATCTTTTTGAATGACTGAAGATCACCAGGCACAGAAATCGAGTCGAGTTTGATGGGAGATAGCGTTGACTCTCTTTGATATTAGGTGAGCTTGCTCCAAGTTTTTGTTTGAAAAATATCTGCATATATTTTGGCAGGCTAGAGTAACTTTTTTTTAAATGCCTTAAGTTAGAATAAATCACACGTGTTGTGACGATTTGTTCGTTGAGAAAAAACCCACAGGATTAGAGAATGAAATAACAACTCCGTACCTTAGTGAACTAAGAGCAATGTGGGGAAGACTGAGGCGTATGTTAGACATTTGGGATGTGGTCACAGAATCAGTACCCCAGTCAGTGCAAAAGAATGAGGAGATAGGGGTGACCCAGGAAAAGAAGTTACCTAGGGTAGACTCAGTTGTGAAAGATACCACGTCACATAAATGCTCCATTGACAGCTCAATGGCTCCAGATACTGCCTTGTCAGGGAAACAAAGTTTATGTAGGGTTTGCATGCACACCAGAAATATGCGTTGTGTTTCAGCCAGTACCCATTACTGTTGGTCCCTTTACAGATAAATGCCACTTGCTGACATCCTATTGTGGAGAGAACCTATTGGAATTTAATTTGTTGAAAGAATTGTACACAATGATTCATTGCAGCTCTGATGGTGTATACTTAACAGTGTCCTAGCAGAGAAATGTTTATTCACAGTGCTTAGCACTGCCTTTTGATTTGGTGAGGAAATGTGTAATTGAGGAAAAATATGACAACAATTGTAACAGCACCATTATGTCAGATTTTAGAAAGGGTGACAATGTTTCACCCTACTGTTTTGCAATTTATTTAGTGGACAATTGACCATGATTTCTGCTCAAGGAGCATGCTTTTCTGTGATTGATGCATTGACCAGTACTAGAATACCACAAGGATACACAGAGTACTAGCATTTACAGCAGAGCGCTTAGAGTACAGGTTGCTAGATTACAGTTGCTACAATATTGCACATTAATACTAGTTGCAGTAGACTGTTGTGAAGTATGCCAGAAGGGCACTATTAGTTTACTAAAGGATCTTGCAAATACAAGACATGTGTTGTGTTTGTATATGTGAAAGATAGATGTCCATGGGGATAGTTTTCCTTTACATTGAGTCACGTTGTCTATGTGCTACCTGAATGTCTTAGAGCAGCAACTACAGCAGTAGCATCAGGCAAAGAAAGTTAAGGCATGGTGCCTCAAACAGTTGATGTTTTAGTTACAGAAATAACATGTCACATCAGCTCGAATTATGACACACCTTTGTCAGTTCCTGAACTAGTACACATTGAGTTGGAATGCTCAGACACTGAGAGCCTAACATTGCGTCTGTGACACAGACTAGAACAGCTTCACCTTGTACAAAAATGAATTGTGAAGGGCAGTGTTTACGCAGTGTAATGAAAGGATTAATGACTTTGCCTTGTTTGAAAACAGTTTGATAACATATGCAATCCCTGATACTGCATGTTTTCTCCTTGGTTTCTTGAGATACATCTGATCCAGACTGGCCTAACAACTGAACATCCGTGCAAGCGATGTTGCCGAGTACAACTGTTCTATGGAATGCTTCAATGCCTCAGAGTGGGAGAACGATAACCACTCTGCTTTGAGAAGTACACAGAATGAAGCTTCTGGCTTGATTCCCAGGCTGACAGAGGCTGCCTCGAGGAAATTCCTGAAAACTGAAAGATGCTTTTCCCTGCTGTGTGTTTCGAAATGGAAATTTGATCACATGTCCGTTATGCAAGCTGTTTGCATGGACGGCAAGAACATAATCTGGACACATTTGAAATGATTACGTTTGCCTTTGCCCAATAACAAAATGGTAAAGGAGGACGGGAACGGAGAAAATCTGCACCTAATACGTACCCCGATGTGCTTTCATTGGGAGAAAAGAAATACCGATACTTGTTTTGAGCAACATGAGGGTCTGTTGAGATCTGCATTTTCTGAATTGTTCAGAGATTACTCTGTGCCAGAGTGCCACGATACTATCTGCACCAAGGAAAGATAGGAAAATACCTTTTGGA
This sequence comes from Ambystoma mexicanum, assembly GCF_040938575.1. Lineage (NCBI taxonomy): Eukaryota > Metazoa > Chordata > Amphibia > Caudata > Ambystomatidae > Ambystoma > Ambystoma mexicanum. The sequence goes on along the minus strand of NC_090932.1, from coordinate 1,496,539,696 downwards.
GTAGGGAGAGCCAGGAAAGTGTTGCTGCAACTGGGATTGTGCGGCACCAACATGAAACCAACAATTTGTTCTATCCATTACGCCCAATGACGCTTGCTTGAATGCAGAGGGGTGGGGGGCAGGGAACAGAAGATTTGAATTGAGGAAAGACATGTGGTCAAGTGCCACCCACGTATGAACTTCTAGAGTTTAAATCAGTGAGGCTTCCTAATGGACACAAACTATGCCCATGTTTGAGTTGCGCAGAAGTGAGGATATGGACTTTTGCCACAGAGATTATCAGGTCCAGGAAGGCCATGGTCAGCCAAACATATGTTATAGTTGGTCTGCTAATGACTGTGGAAAATTATAAGAACTGTCTTTTGTGTACTAGAGAATGCACAACATCTCAGAAAACGGTTGCCCACGTCCATGTCACCTGCTATGCTATATTATGTTTTCTTTTTGAGTACACACTTGATTAAACACGCTTGATAGTGCATTTTGAGCACTAGGTTGATACATAGCAATCTGTATATGTAGGCTTCCCGAGTTGTGGATCTGGAGGGCTGACGGTACAAAGAGGAGAAACTTTTGGCAGACCTGCTCGGCTTTCCCCTGGAGGAGCGAAAAAAAGAGCGATGCTGCTGGAGAGTACCATGGGAACGGGCCCTCTCTGTATCCGCCTTGATGTCCTGGAAGGACTCGGTGACCTTCCCAAACACGTTCTCTCCGTCACAGGGCATGTCCAACACCTTCGCCTGGACCTGTTGCCGGAAATTTGTGGCCTTCATCTAGCCTGGTCGACGAAGGCACACAACGTTCCCCATCTGCTGGAACGCTGTGTCAGCAACGTACAATGCCACTGTATGGCGTGATCAGATGCTACTTCCCCCTCCTGGAAAAGAGTGATTGGCTCCATCCTCTCATCATCGGGGAGGAAATCCATAAAATACCCCAGCTTGTTCCACAGCTCTCCATCGTACCTGGCTAGGATCACCAGTGCGTAGGTCGCCTTGATGGTTGACGCCGCAGTGTAAATCACCTTCCTTCACAAGGCGTCCATCTTCTTTCCCTCGCTGTCCGGAGGGACCAAAGACGACAAGGACTGGTTAGCCGACCGTTTCCTCACGGCCGCCGATACCACCGAATCCGCCGATGGTTGCAACCTCAGGCACTTGGGTGTGCAGTCCGGCATCCGATACTTCTTCTCCAGCCTATCCCATTTAGCTTGAGCCGTGCAAGGGTTCTTCATGAGGGCCAGGCCCTTTTCCAACACCTCGTCCAGAAGGGGCCCCACCATGACTATCTTCCTCTTGGTCATGCACTTCTGGTACAAGAAACCCTCCTTCCTGGTTTCTTCAGGCACAAGCTTGAATAGCTCGGAAGCTCTGTAGATCATGGAGTGAACGACCCCACGTCGTCTAGTGGGGACAACCTAGGTGGCGCATCCAAATGCAGAGACTCGCTGTCCGCTGCAACAATATCCTTGTCGTCGTCCGTAGTCATGGCCGTATCCGTCCCTGTGTCTGTTGGGGGAGAAGGGGCCCGACACGGATGTGTAGGCTGAAATGGGGGCGTCGGGTGAAGCTTCCTCTTCTTTGTTGGAGGCTAAACAAGGGCCTGGGGGCCCACCGGAACCGGGGTCATCCTATTCTGGATCTCTGACTCCAAGGTGTGAAGGGTTGACAGAATGTCAAGAGACACATGTCTCAGTTGAGCTGGCGGGATCGGAACACTAGGCCCCGCGCCGTCTTCCTCTTCCATGTCCTTGTGGACCGTGTGCAAAGACTCCAGGTCCTCGTCGTCCATGGACGAGACATCCATGGCTGGAGCCACGGCCTGGGAGGGCTGTTTCAGGGTCTCCTTGTCCCTCCCCCTTTCCCCTCCAGCTGGTCTTGAGCCGGTTTACTCCTTTCCGGCATGTCAGCAGACTTTGCCAAAGTCACTGCAGCCGTGTCGAGCCTTGGGGGCAGGGATATGTTCTGAGCTGCGGGGGCTACCTTCACAGGGTCAGCTCCCTTAGCAGTCATGATAACAGCCATCATCAACTCTATCGTCGAAGTCTTATCCTGTGCCGATTGGGCCTGCTTGGACTGTTCAGCCTTCTTCTCCTCCGTCCGTGGCTTCTCAGACATCTCTCGCAGTCAGCATTTTAGCCGGGTTTGATGAGTTCTTTCTCGAGGAAGAGCTTGATTGCCGGCTGGCAATGGAGGCGAAGGGTGACATCGATCTTGCCCTGTCCACCTTGGGACCCGCTTCTGTGGCAAACCCAGTGGACTTGCGGTTCTTGGCCTTGTCTTGGGCCCCCACGGATGAGGCGCCCTCAAAGGACTTAGAAGACCGCTCCTTGGACCAGCCGGTCCTGGGTGACGCATGACCCTGCTCGGAGCATGGGGCAGAGACCCTGGAGTTTAGCCACGCCGCCAGTCTACTCTGCCTATGCCTCGTCGTCTTCTTGGAGAAACCAAGGCATATCTTGCACTCCGCCTCCTTATAGTATGGGTGCAGGCAGTAGAGGCATTGCAGGTGCTTGTCACCAACAAACACATTCCGTAGCTCGCACTTGGCGCAGGGCTTGAAGTAGTAACTTCCCTCCTCCTCCTCTGACATGGTCGGAGGGCGTGAAGTAGGCACGATGGTCTTCTGGAATCTTTGCCGATCTTCGCCCTTGAGGGGCACTGAAATTCACCAACAACGGATCCCCGCTGTCGGCAGATGGAGAAGAGAGCACACAGGCTCTTTCGGAACAAAAATTGAACCTTTTTCCATTGAAAACACATCGAAGTAGCTCTCAGAGCAAACGCAAGGACTCCCAACACTGAGGCGTGCGGTAAAAATCTGAAGATGGCTCCCAGAGGAGCGGCTTAGGAAGAGGACTGTCATTGGATGGGGGCATTATGACCCAGAGGACAGTGATTGTTTCAAAGCTGAAATACAGTTTGTAAGTGAAAGTGAAACTGTTTTTTCTTTTACTGTGGATTCCCAGCCTGACGACTGGGAATATTCATGAGCATGTGAATCCATGCCAGACCCCATGCTGGAGAATCTGTGGGAGTCAATAACCAAACAACTATGTATCTCTCCTCAAATGTCATTCTCAATTGAAAAGCATTACAGACCTCATTCAAAGCCCCCAGTTAAAGCTCTTATTTTAATGACAGTGGTTTTGGCTTAAAGGTAGCGCTTTCAGCGCCACCTAATAGCCTAAACTAATGAATGAACATGAGCTTTTATAAACCTGGGGCAACACTTGGGGTAGAAGTCTGTCTTCTTAGGTTTGACTGTGCTATTACAAGAGAAGATGAGTAATATGCATATTAGTCTGACCCAGTCCTCAAAAGGTAGTGTCTTGTCCAAACTCATAGGCCACGTCCTCCACATGCATACGATAACAAGTGACTCCAGGTGCAATTCTGTGCAGGGAACGTAAAAGGACAGTGTTTAAAATGTTAGACCAACGGATTGACGTCTCGGTCAGACAGTCTGAGATTCACAAGAGGTCACCAACTTCCTAGGGAGAGAGTGCATTAATGGAAGGAGGAGTTACTGATGTATCTATCAGCTTAGAAAGTATCTACCCCTCCCATAATACTATGAAAGAGGACAGTCACAGAGCTTGTCTGGAAGTGCACAAGACGGAAGTGTGTGCAGGGTAGGTGGTGGAAGCAAACTGTCATGGTGGCACGCTGCACCTTACACCATTGCCTGAGGTGCCCTGCACTTGCATTCTGTTTCACTGTGAGAACCAGAGGCCTAAGCTGAGGCTATGAGGTAGCAGCTGCACGCTTTTCGGTCATTTTGGGCTCTTTTAGGGCACGAATAACATTCATTGAGATACTGTCAGACCATATACCCTATTTTACCTATATGGGCAATCTTTCATAGCTGGTAAGCATAGCTAGTCTGGGCTGCGTTAGTTGGACACAGCACGTCTGTACTCCAGGGATGGACCTACCTGTAGTCCCTGTTTAAAGTTAAGTGCAAAGTCCCATATGCATGCTAACAATCATATTTAATAATGCATATTATGCAGATGCTAAAAGCTATAATTCCTTGGGATTTCCAGTGCGTTTGAAAGCCAGAATCCTGGATAATAAACGTGAATTGAAGTCTGGATTTAAGGTTAAAGTCACACATGCAAAGGTTGCCCGGGAGGAAGCCTGCAACACGTTCACATAGTGACCTCAACTGATTGGGTGATTGTCAAACTGTCTGAGTGAAGGCAGATCTTTGATTTGGGCTTGGGACCCTTAGCCCCTCAAAGGGCGTGCTCTAGGTCGTAGAAGATACTGAAACGTTAGAAGAGCCTGTCCTTCTGGAAGTGACTAAGCCCTGCTGGAGTCTGCAAGCTTGCAAGACCACCCTACCAGCAAAGCTTTTACCGTAACCTGCAGTAACCTTGACTGATCTGGTCGACATTCTGACGGCAATGATTAAGAGTTGAAAACACAAACACTGAGAAACACGAGCAGCCGAGCCAGAAACCTGCAGATCCCTAGCCCAGCTAGACGCTTGAATCTGAGCACACTTCAGTAATGGCCAGATTCTGAGGAGTGTCTCCTTAAATGGTGTGGGATGAACAGTACCCCTCACCCACCAGCTGGTCTGCAATGCACTGCGCAGCTTTAGTGGCCCTCATCCTGAGTCCACAGCCCAAGACTTCACTTCAACACCACCTCATCCCTATGCTGAAATAGCTGTCTCTAGCACCTGCTGAATGAGAATCCCAAAGTGCCTACCCCTCAATGAAGTAAAGTGCTTGACAGCCACAGTCGGCGACAGCGGGTGAATGCGGATTACATTACACAACCGTCTGACAGCTCTTTTCAAAGCACCTGTTGAGTCACTAGTTTAAGAGTTTTGTTGATTGGACCCAATGAGTTTTCGACTGACTTCTTTTCGAAGTACTTTCCGACGTCGGAATCACTTGGGGGGAAAGAAAACATCGAATTTATTTTTATTTGAGGCTTAGGGGATCTCCCCAACCACCCTTTCTCTATTGTTTGACCCCTACCCTAGCCCCACCCATTATTACCCTCCCCCCCATACATTTCGATTCGTCTTTTTCGAAGTAATTCCGAAAATAAATTGGACACCATGAGTTCAAAGGTGTCTCTCTCGCTCCTGGTGCAGCCCGGCTCCAGTGCAGCAGATTCTCACAGATGAACTTTCATAAACCTAAGCAAAGGGCTCCGGCTCCCCAGAGCTATGGAATAGCTCAGGATCCTGACTGCATCTGATGACAATACTCTCAGCATCAGGACCATCGCCTTCACAGCCAGTCACCTACCTTCTAAGCTACTATACTTTATCACAAAGTAGCCTTGCATTGTGGTTGGGCGGGGAATGGCCCCCATCACCATTTGTGACCCTGTGTTTGACCCTACCCCTAATGGTTAGTGAAGAATAAACGCTTCCAATTAAATACTTGGGACTTTCGACCCTTTCACGTAAATCTGGCATTACAGAAGTATATACAGTCAACACCGAGTGCACCTTCCATGTATTCAAAGTGCTAATTGCCTCGCTATCAATCTCGTCAAGCACACTCTCTTCCTGAGAGTTTGACTGACTGCTTGGCCAACCCTGACCGAGGAGTCTTGTACTGCCCCGATAACCTACTCAAATATGGGTGGGGTAAACTCCCGCCCCCAGACATTCACCAATGCTGGGGTTAGAGGCATTCTATTCTCTACACGACCCCATAAACACAGAAGACAGCCCTTAATGAATGTGGTTGCCCCTAGGAGGGGATTTACAGCACTCAGTCTGAGCGTTATCAAAATAGGTTCTGTGGGGTTGGTTAAGATTGTAGGACTAGGGTGTTGGGCAGAAACCTGTGCAGTTCCCTCTGGGACCACTGCAAAAGATTTAGGACTACAGGTGTTTGGCAGTAAACCCACTTGGTAGCCGTCTGTACCACACAGATTCACTTGGTAGCTGTGGCTGAGCAGTCAGACTTCCCTCAAGAAGAGTTAGGCAGTATACAGAGTATTCACAATAGGTCAAGAGAACACAATGAAACAAGTAAACACTGACCAGGGCTTGGTGTAAAAGATATAATTATTTATTTAAAACCACATCTAGAAAAACACACAGGCACTAATAGTAAGCAATTCAAAAACACGGTCACTAAAAGATATACACTCCCTTAAAAGAATATTAGACAAGTCTTAAGTAAAGCCCCACTTATTTTCAGACAGCGGTGAGCGCTTAACGCAGATGGCACTCTAATAATTCGTTTTAAAAGGGAGAGAAAAACAGAATAAATTGAAACAGATCCCAACACTTTTTCACGAACACAACAAGGGAGGAAGGCAAAGTAACACTAGGAATTCAGAGTCAGTAGGCCGGATCCGCTTAAGAGGATCCAAACAAAATGTGTCCAAGGTCACACGGTTGCAGTGCACGAAAGTCTTGCAACGGTTCAAAAAGGAGTTGGACCAAAGAAAGGGACCAGTTAGAGGGTCAAGGCGGCCAGCCCAGTCCAGAAGGTTAAGGGGTTATTATTACCTTGTAGCAATCTTAAGAAAGGGAGGCCTGGCGGACACGGTACCTTAAAGTGGTGAGAACACTCCAGCAGGGGCAGTTGTTCCTGGCAGCGGATGCAAGTCGGTGCTTCGTCCGGGGGAAGAGAGGATCTCGTCGGGGAGGAAGACAGGAGTCCGTTGCACTGCCAGGGAAGAAACCAGCCACAGAGTTTCTCAGGTACAAGGAGCGGTCCGTTGGTTTGCGGTTCAGTGGTGAGTGGCTATCCGGCTGCCGGGGTGCTTAGCACGGGCAATTCAACCACAAACCGGTCTGGTGTGCGAAGAAAGAAGGTAAACAGGTTGTGCCCACCAGTCAGGGGAAGAAGCCTTTCCAGCCGGGAGATCTTCTCTGTCGTCGGGAAGTGGTGAGTCGGTTCCACAGGGCTCCACCGGTGGTGTCGTCGTGGTAGGTCGGCTCAGCTTCTCCCTCGTTGGATTCTCAGGTCCTGTGGCGACTTCTGAAGTTCCAGTCCCCAAAGCCCTGCTTTTATGCAGCATACCCCTATTCATTCAGCCTACCGGTCAATCAAACATGCTAAGTGGTGAGCCGGCCGGCTCACCACTTGGGCCAATCACACAAGAGTGCGACTTGAGTTACCAAGGTAACTCAGTCCAGGGTGCCTAAACCCCCTCCCACACCCCCTGTGGTACCCAGACAGAGTGGCACCACTTTTGGAGGCTTCTGTGGAGAAGTCCACCAAAAAGTGGAACAAAGGGCTCGACTTGGGTTGGAGTCACAGAAGAGAACACAAACACCATTTTAGAATCGAATCCTGGCAAAAAATACCAACTGGCGAATTAATATTAAATAAATAAACCGGTGGTATGTTCGAGGCTATGAGAATTAAATAATTAAAGTTGGTAGCCTCGAACAATGGGAAAATCCCATAGGGATATATTCGCGGTCGAATATAAAAAGTAGTATCCACTGCCACCAGCCAAAACTCGATCAGGGGGGACGGAAACGTGCCCCCCCGACTAACAGACCCCGGGGCAATCGAATTGCCCCGACCAGTATGTCCACAATATGATGGTTTGTACTGGTTTCTGTTCATAATTTGGGACTAGTAAAGCCAATGGTGATTTTACATGCCCTGGGAGACAGTAGTCAGTCCCAGGGTATGGAGTCTATGGTGGGGTGTCACTATGACACCCCTGTGTTACTGTACGGAGGGTGCTGTGTAACACACATCGTAAAAACACATGAGACCCTATGGAGTAAAGGACCCCATAGTCCATAAAACACATAAGCAGTCAAAGGAACACCATAAATCATGTCCAAGAGTGGGAGAAAAAGAGTCTCACTCTTGGCAGGAGAAAAAAAACAAACTCAAGAAATCCAGCAAAGCTGCTGGGGGACTCACTAGGTTAGGAAATTCAGCCTAAAGAGAGAATTCTCCCTAACATAGGGCAAGGCTCTCAATTCTACAAGTAAGGGTGGGGGTCCTGTTTGAATCTTGTTTGCACCAGGGCCTCTGCTAGATGTATCTTATTGTAAAAAACAATGCGAGAAACCGACCGAGGTTAAGCGTTGCAGTCTACGCTATTCTGCAGGTTCAGATTTCCAAGGATCAAGCAAAACATGCTCTAGGAATGCACCGCTCCAAAGTACCATCTGCGTGCCATCCTTTTGAGAGTCAAGATCATTAGCATTGCAAAGCAGACCGGGAGACTGCACACCTGTCTCCTGTGACATTACAACTACATTTGAATGGTTAATCAAATATGCCAAGGCTTCTAGGAATACAAGTGAATAATGTTCCATAATCTCTACAAGCCATTCAAATGGGTGCTCTGGGAAACAAATCAGGTGTTTTAAATGTGTGTGTGTGTGACCTTAGGGCGCACAAACTGGTCTTGTGTTCTTAAAACACACTAGAAAAATATGAATGCCAGCACCTGTAATCAAGATAATCTCAGTGTATCCAAAACCTTGCATGAGTGACTGGTCATCCAAAACATTGCTAACAGTGGCAAAAGGCTGACAAACCAAAATGCACAGGGAAACTCAAACATCCCTTGCACTCAATTCTAACAAATGAGTCAGCAGCATCTGCCTCTACACCCAGAAAATAGATAAATGAATCATGACCCTGAACATCATATTCTCCTCTCAAGGCCCTATTCCTAATAACAAAGTATTCCAAAGGGAAAATACACGTCAGACGCAGCATAAACAAGCATAGGCAATGCCAACAGTTTGGGCTTCAGTGTAGGCACGGGAAAGGCACTGGCCAGGCACTGCCATATTGGTAATAAATGCCCATGGATGGAAGCAGGTGTAAAATGGTGCGAGTACCTGGGCATCTAATAGCAGTGCCTGGCAAATGCCTAATACTGATACACAAGCCAAAACTGTTGATTTTGCCAATGCTTGTTTTTAACAGGACTTCAGTGAAGGTCCCGCATAGTGTTTGTAATTGGAGTGGCTGAAAGGCAGACCTTGTTAAGACATTTTTATTATACCAGTAGCACTTTTACCGCTCAAACTAAGTCATTAACTCTCAGAAGACTGCTTTGAAAAAACACTGACAGTCATTTCGAAGGCAACGTTTGATAGTAAGGCAATCATACTCCCGTGAACACAGAAGACGTTGCTCATGTGAGCACTGATCTTTGTGTGTTTGCGGGATTTCTAGCTCCCGACAGCGCATTCTGGCAGCGAGGAGCTAGAAATCCTGAATGCATGCAAAATCCTACACACAGAGGACAGTGCTCACATCGGAGAGCATCTCAAGGGCTAAATACCTTTGAGATGCTCTCCGGCGTGAGAACTGTGGGGTTTCATGTCTTATTGCAAGTTTCTTATTTGAACACTTTACAGTTGGTTTAAAAGCAGTGGGGAAGGAATACAACGTAAAGGGAATGCATCGACGGACAAAAATAGAGGTGGCGCTAGCCAGATCATTTATGTGTGAAGCTGAGCACAACCAGTCGGGATTGCGGGACTTTGCGGGGGCAAGCATCTGTATGACCCTTCTCAGCTAACGGAGGCAATCATTGAGCCAGTAAGGGTTCGAGCACTACATGACATGTATCACAACATTGACGATTTTGTAAGACTTTGACACAGATTAAAACAGACTTAAAAAGGACGAGTGAAAAGCCCTAGCTATATTAAAAAAACAAGGAAATGAAACGCAGAAGGGAAGAAAATAATTACTGCTGTCGAAAGTATTGTAAAAGATCATACTCCCATGATTCAATGTATCATTTTATTTGGAAGTTGCATGGTATCTTTCCCATTCAAAGAAGGCCGGTAGTTTCGGCTCGTTTCCAGGCAGCTTCCTTAGAGACACTCATCCAAGACGGCTGCCTCCATGGAAGAGTTCAAAGAGTTCCGAAATGGGCAGAAATGCGTGGGATTAGCCGTAGGTGTCAGCATGGCTAGGGGAATGGGTGGAAGGGATTCAATAGCATAACTAAGTACGGATAAGTACTGTTTGCTGGCTTGCTGGATCTGCTGGACACGCTGAAGGAAATCACCACGAGAATCCCATTGAGCCCGCTGCCGTGCCGTGAAAACGCAAAATAAATCGTCCAGAAGGACGTCTTTGCATGCGGCGCCTGGCTTGCCTGACTTCCTGATCCACAAGGGCACTCCCTGGAGGGAGACTCCGCCCTTGTTAAGCACGTGACGTGCAAGTTACTCCTCCCATCCTCCTCTACAAATACTCTCTCCCTGGCGCACTCGCGCCGCGCACTAAGTACGGATAAGTACTGTTTGCTGGTTTGCTGGATCTGCTGGACACGCTGAAGGAAATCACCACGAGAATCCCTTTGAGCCCGCTGCCGTGCCGTGAAAACACAAAATAAATCGTCCAGGAGGACGTCTTTGCATGCGGCGCCTGGCTTGCCTGACTTCCTGATCCACAAGGTGATTGAGAACCCAGTCCCCCGTGTGTGTGTGTATTTAGTTGGACTCGTGTCTTATGTTGGACTCGTGTCTTATGAGCATATTTGAACTCTATTTGGACTCGTGTTTGGATAAGCCTGTTATTGTCCTCACATACACCAAGCCTTACTAAGAGTGTATCCTTATTCTTTTGTTTAGGGCACTTCCTGGAGGGAGACTCCGCCCTTGTTAAGCACGTGACGTGCAAGTTACTCCTCCCATCCTCCTCTACAAATACTCTCTCCCTGGCGCACTCGCGCCGCACACTAAGTACGGATAAGTACTGTTTGCTGTTCGCTGTTTGTTGTGCCTGGGGCGCGGATTGGGCTGGCAGCATTTGACTCAGCCATACTGCAAACGAGAAGGAGAAAAGAAAGGTGCTTAAAAAATCATATATAAAAAAAAAAAAAAAAGAGGGAAAATTGTGCACTACGTGAAAGGGTAAGAGGCTACTGCCTGTACTATTATTTCCACCCATAGTGTAATCTCTACGCTACGTATCGTACTCGAGTGTGAGTTTAATTGTGTTTTATTTGTGGTAGCATGGAGAAGGGGCCCTACACACTGAAATCTGGTATGCCGCCCATGAATAGTGCACTATTTAAAGAAGGAATTAATCCAAAGATAAAAAATATGGTGGGTATGCCGCACACTCCAACAGTCCCAATCTTAAAGAAAAAAGGAGCTACCTGTGCAGGGGAAAAAAAAGTGGGAAACAAAAACAGGAACCGCTTAATGTCAAGGGTACCTGATATCCGCTCATATTATAATCTGAATACAAGCACAGGGACAGAAATTCCCCAAGAACAACAACAACAAACCAAAAATTGTCATCTGAATCAAGAAAAGCTCACTGTGCTGAACAAGCGCCTTGACATGGAAGTAGCTGCCATTAAAGTAAGCACACCTGTAATATTAAATGTTGGAGTGGGAAATGCAATCTCAAACACTACCATGGAACATGAGAGTAAACGGTGTGAAAATGATAAAGTGTTTGCACCTCAAACACTTGAAAAAATTGTTGAAAGTCCGCCCAAGCCCTGTACGATTGAAGCCCAGCAGAAACTAAGAGAGGCTTATCATAACTTGCAAATCACAGGTCAAGTAGATGAGGAAGCTCTACAGTTTATGGATTGTAGCTCTGCCTCGATGAGTACAGAGGAAGTTGTATTTGTACACTCCAACACAGGAGACTTAATGCAAGTAGACAGTCTGTCGCCCATTCCAATACAACATCAACATAACACAAGCAGGCATAGAATTGAAGAGGATGACATAATATCACAAAATTACAAAGCAATGACATCTTTAGAAATGCTAGAATGCTCTGAGGAAGAAGCGTTTGTGAAATCACTCTCTTTTGCCCCTCCAACCCCTAGGCAAGCTGTAAGGGGAAATAAAAACCTTACTGTTGGGAAAGCACGGCTGGTGATCCATCATGAAAGTCCTGTAGAAGAGGCTGAGGCCCTGATTGAGAAAAATTCGGTCTTATTAGCAATGCACACAGCTTTGCTATCGTTGGCCAAACTATATGAAGCAATGGATCAAAAATTGAACTATCAAACGATATTATTGAATAAGCTGACAGATCAAAGTAACAGCTGTCAGGAAATGGGAGAACGAAGAGAGTGCATTCAACAATACGAAATATTTAGACATTGTGAATCAAAAGAGTCGGGAACCCAGACCACAATCCCCCCAAGTAATATGATCGACAGGCTTAAGACTCCTTTGCACCCAAAACAATTCAATTTTAGTGGGGCGTCAAACACTAGTAATATTGAAGAACCCTCAAAGCATCTGTTACAGAACGTCGCAAAAGGTAGCGATGGCGAGCCGTCCACGACTAAGTTAATCGTGGAAGCAACTAGTGAGACCAGTAATAGTGAAAAAGAACAACAGAAAACAGTTGCAAAACAGAACAAGCAAAACAAAGAGGCTCAACCCTTAACAAATCAAATGAAAAGCACCATGTCTGTAGCAAAAGGTGTTAAAGGGAAAGTAAAGAATAGACAAATTTTGAAGATAACAAGTGCTATAAAAGAAACCAGAGAGTAAAAAATCACTGATGAAAGCAGTGAGCATATGAGAACTATGCCCTTAAGTAGTATAAATAAAATTACACCAAGCCTATTCTACAAACCATTAAATGACTTAGTTGCAGTAGAAACAGCAATGAGAAGAAGCGAAAGCGCCCAACCTCAGGCACTACCCAACAGTGAAAAGATAGATTCAAGGTGGGGGGGGTTAAATGAGGCGCAAACGAGCGAAGAAATAAACAAAACTGTAGAAAACTACATGGCTAACAAGTTGAAGGAAACTACGGAAACTGGATCTAGCAAGATGGAGACAAAATCCATGCCAGGAGGTCGCCTAGTGAGAGGTCCCATAAACAACGCAATGTCTTCAAATAATGAGACAATGGAGAATGCTAGTATGAGAAAAACAGCACAATGGCAAAAGAACAAGAATATGAGCAAAGAAGTCTCATTTAAATCGAGGGCAGTGGCCCAGAAGAACAGTCACTGCTTCATACTGGAATGCAGGGACCATCCATTCCAGCAATTTGACCTGAATCGATCAAGCGTCATAAACATCTGCAGGGAGATATCTCAATTAAGGAACATTTCAACGTCGGACATCGACAGAGTTGAGTTCATGGATGATCAGGATCTGACACGATCCAGAATATCTATACACTCAACCATCCTTGCAGATATATTATGGCAGGCTAGAGATGCTTTCTTTCGAATGGGCTTTAACTTGTATCAAGAAGACTGTCAGTCGAATGAAGAAGTCGGAGGCTCCACAAAGTGGATTCCCCGCATTTATGGTGCCAACTTTGCTGCATCAGATGAGGGAAGAGGTAATCATTCAGATCGCTCATAACAACCCATAGCAAAAGAGAAACTCCAACTGATATGTTGGAACACTCGGGGGTTCAAGCACTTTACGAATTCGGCGAATACTGAACTGGACAAGTTTGACATAGTGGTCTTGCAGGAGACATGGTTGACCGAAGCCCCAATTTGGGATGGTTATGAAATATACTTAGAACCAGCAATATGCCTACCGCGTGGTAGACCAATGGCAGGGCTTTTAGTTGCAGTAAAGAAATCAAAAGGCTTTACAATAGCTATGTATGACTCCACCACCCCTTTTATCCAAACTGTCAAATTGAAGAGTGATTCACACCTACTTATACTCATAAACATCTATTGGGGAAGGTCTCATCTAACTGCGGATTGTTTTTTTGAACTCTGTCAAGAAGTATTTGCCAAAATTGCTAAAGAAAGAAATGTTGATCATGTAATGATCATGGGCGATTTTAACATGCATCTGGTGAATAAGAGGAAAAGAAAAAGAACGGTAGAAGAAAGAAGATGGCTAGTAATAATGGAAGACATGCAGTTATTTATGCTAAATGGGACTGTGGAGGGGGATACGCAGGCTGCTAACACATGGCATAATGGTTCATCTGAAGCCATATTAGATTACATATTCGTGAACAGTGCACTGTTAAATCTAATCCAATCCATGACTGTAAAGTCAAAAAGGGAAAGTGATCACAGCCAACTCTGCTTGGTGTGGGAAACAGAAAAAACCCCCAATAAAAGCACTTGGGACACATATAATGGAAATATAACTACTAACAACAGGAGGAATAAAATCAAGTGGTGCAATACTTCCCTGCGGGATTTTGACAAACATTTGGCCACACGTCCAGGCTTGGATTATGTATCAATAATGCAGAAATATGCATATGTGAAAAACACCTCACAAGGACAAGGGTACAAACATGCTCATGTCTTTGACATTGATGTCAAAACCAAAAAAGCTAACATGAGAAAACAAATACGACTACTAAAAGATCTAACATTAGAAGAGAAACTTCCACAGATAAGGCACATACGGACAGTATATAAAAACTGGTTAAGAAGTAGAAAGGCCCAATGTTACCAGAGAGACAGTGAGGACATGCTTAAAAAAATAGCCACCAAATCTTCAGCGGAAATCTGGAAAAGTCCTGAATAATGTCACCTACAAACATCAGTCATCTGTTCAAATTAACTCCATATCGGCGAAAACCTGGCACGATTACTTCCTGAAAATATACCAGATACCAATGATGATCCAGCAAATACCTCTTAAAGGTACGAATTGGGATCACACGATACAATTCAATCAAAATGACATCTTATTCTATATCTCAAAACTAAGCTCCTCAAGGGCCCCTGGCCCGGATGGGCTCGATAATAAAACCATCAAAGAAGAGATAGAAGTGTGGTCACGTATACTGACGAAAATATTTGCGGAAGTGATGCGCACTGGGTTGATCCCAACATCATGGAAAAAATCTATTCTAATCCCGTTGTTTAAGAAGGGAGACAGACTTGATCCAGGATCCTATAGACCGATAGCCCTCCTGGACTGTCCAGGGAAAATATTTGCTCGTCTTGTCTTGCATGAATTTAACAACTGGCTAGACAGAGAGAACCCGAGGGACCCCTGGCAGACAGGTTTCATTAAAGGTCTAGGAACAGGTATTAACCTATTCACCATAAATGCCATCATTGCAAAGCAAGCAAGTAAAAATCTACCACTGTATATTGCATTCATCGATTTCAAAACTGCGTTTGATTCTATATTGAGGGAGCTGCTAGTGGCGAAGCTAATGAGAAACAATTGCCCATGGAACATCTTGAAGTGGATCATTGAGCTTCATCAGGGTACCTCACTTCAAATAAGATTAAACAGCGATGGTCTGCTGACTGACCCCGTTGACACATCGAGAGGACTTTAGCAAGGGTGTATACTTGCTTCGGCAATTTTTAATTTTTTCATTTCTGACATGGGTAAAGAGTTTCTCAACATCATAAAGGATTCCCCAAAACTAGGCAAACACGAAATTAAATGGCTCCTGTATGCCGATGATCTCCTCCTCCTATCAAAGACACCGATGGGATTACGCAATATGCTCAATGTATTGGAAAACTATGCCAAATGCAATGGTATGATCATAAATATTAAAAAAACAAAAGTGATCCAATTTGGAAATTCACAGCAAAGAAATAAAGATCATAGGTGGGTTTTAGATAATCAGCAGCTCGAATCAGTGGGTGAATATATTTACCTGGGAGTGAACATTAACAATAGCCCTCAGGACACTCCATATGAAACCACTGCAATAATAAAATGGAATAATTTAATCTCCCAAGCAAAAATGATCAGTGGCAAATATTGTAAATTCACCATCGCTCCCTTAATGACATACTATAAGCAAAAGGCTCTGCCAATACAATTGTATGGGTCAGAGACAAGATTATACAAAACACGCAACTATTGGGAGAAGAAAGAAGGAGAATACTGGAAAAATCTTGTGAAACTCTCGAAATCTACACCCATAGTCCTCATAAGGCATGAATTAGGGCTTATATCGATGCAAGCCACCTATAAATGGAGAGTATGCATGCTATACAGGAAATGTGTCCTGGAAGATCATAGGAATAGGCTGGTAAAACATTTAGCAAATTATGTAAAAACATCGAATGACAATTTTGCTAAGCATTGGAAAGCCCAAGCGCAGAGATTTTTGCAAGAAGCAGACGTAGGGAATGAGCTTTTGTTACAAAATCCTGACAAAGCTAAGCAAAAGATCTGGGAAATGGATTGGATAAGCACTAGAGAACAATGTCAAGTATACAAATGCTTTAGACGGAATCCTTTTGCCTTAAAATCCCTTGGCTCCCCTGAAGAGTATCTCTTAAAATCACCAAATGTCTCGCATCGAGCAGGACTTCTGCGCTTGAGGTTAAACCAATGGAAAACCAGGGAAATTACATTTAGCTGGTTTCCTGATGCTGTAGAATGTAGTCTATGTCGCTTCTGTAATAAGCATGAGGAATCACTAGAACACTTGCTCACTGAGTGTACAAAGTTGGATTGCTTAAGAGTTAAATATTTTAAAAACCTGTTTCAACACCGAACACACATGGAGGCTAAAGATCTTTGGAAGTTTATATTTCATGTGCACTCAAAATCAATAGGATATGCAACGGTAAACTTTCTAAATGAATTAAAACTAGAAAATGATGAAGAACCAAAAAACAAAGCTAAAAAATAATAAATAATACAATCAAAACAATAATGATATGCTATGCTGAGAACTGTACAAGCACCTTGCTCTGTATGCTAAATAACTGCCATTTTATTTCATCTTGAACACAGCACTTTCTCCTTTTGTTTCTACACTTTTATATTTTCCTACTGTTTATCTTTTCCTTCTGTTTTATTATGAACTCAAAGAATTTATGCTTAGAATAGTTTAGAAATAATGTATGAGAATTGTGATCAACTAAAGGAATATAATATTTATGTAGTATCATGACACATTGTATATGTTTTAATGAAGTAAATGGATTTTGTATTGAAAGGTTGAATTTTTCAGCCAAATCAAATAATAAAAAAAAAAAACATAACAACTGTGTTTCCCTCATCAAATGTCATCTCCATTTGAAACGTATTACAGACCCTCTTTCAAAGCCCATATTTGAAGCTCTTATTTTAATGACAATAGTTTTGGCTTAAAGGTAGCGCTTTTAGCACCACCTAATAGCCCAAACTAAAAATTGATAATTGCCTAAAAAACATATTTTCTGCACAAGACCCTGTCCCTACTAATGGAGGGTTCCAATGGGAGAAACACATCGCCAGCTGTTAAGAGGGATTTCTAAACTCTGACCTGGTGGGCAGAAGTTTAAGAGGCCACCCTCGGTTTACTGAAAAAGGGAACCTTCTGGAAAAGCCAGACCAATCTAGGTAGCTTTGCAGGCGGTCAAAACTAAGTCTCAGGAGGGGTGAGAGTGATCGAAAGCCTTCAATGGGCACACACAGTAACAAACCACAAATTACTCTTAGACAAGTGTAAATGAAAACTATCTATACATTTATTGTCGGCCGGACCAATAGACACAAGTAAACTTTGGTTATATCAAAACAAGTTACCACACAAATACTCTACTATATAACATATATACAAAACGTTTGCTAATGCGACAAATGAGGAAATCACAGCCACAACCTGGAAAGAGAAGGGTGGGTTAACACACTAGGAGCATTAGACAATTCTTCGGAGTCATTCCTTAACTTTTGTGTGCAGCCCTAAGTAGCGGGGAGCCTTGTGCTCAACAGTACAGTTTTGCGTAAAAAGGCATGATCGCGCAGGTAGAACAAAAAGCGTGTCTCCTTGGGAGAGCTGTAGCAAGTCAGGAAGGGGCTAGAGGCGATGAAGAATTGGTTCCTACTTTTCGAGTAGGATCTGCCCTTGGTGGCAGAGCAGTTTTCAAAAGGTGAGAATAGCTAGGAAGCGCAGGTTAGCCCAGCCAAAAGCAAATACCTTTTAGGGGATATCAGTGCGTAAAACAGATTGGTTGTGCCAAGGGACCACCGGTAAGTGATGCAAGTACTCACCGACCCTCGGCATAGTCCAGACCAAACTTTGCCAGTTTAGTGGAGGTCGCTAGTAGGTTCGAGTCCTGCAGTTTCGCAGCGCTCTGGCTCTCAGCGGCTGTGGGATAGAACGATCATCCGTGATGGAACAGTCGCCTTTTCTCAGCTTCCAAAGGAGATGCAAAGAATATTCCGGTGTAGCAGGATTCAAGTCACAGGAGAGCAGGTCAGCAAGACACCTACAGCGACCTTCACCACCAGGTAGTGATGTAGGAATCACAGATGTGTGCAGCGTTACGCAGTCTCCTAATTCAGCACCTAGAGGAGCTATGCATGGGGAATATGGCGGGAGAGGGCACGGGACCACAAGCAAGCAATGTCTCAAGTCTCGAGTTTCACCTCGAGATGGCAGCGATTCTGCGGGATAACCTGAGGTAGAGCAGTTCAGTTTACTGGATGGCCCAGCAACACTTCTGAGGAGGCTCCTCCGGCGGGAAGCAGGGAGCACCGAGAGTAGTTGTTACCACTACTCGAAAGGGGCGAATGGCCTTGGCGGGCCTTCTCGATCGATGAAGAAAACAGGGGTCCGACAGGACAGCAGAGAGTGAAAGGTGCCAAACCTTTCAAAGCATCTCTGGTGGTTCCGCAAGTTTGTTTCTTCTGTGCAGTATAATTGGCTCCTTCTGTTGTTCAGAGAGAACTCAGGTGATCGATCTGGAATGGATGCAGAGCCCCTTCTCTGATCCAAGTTTAGCTTTGCACCAAAATCGAAGATCTGCTCTCATGCTGGCATCCCAATTGTGAACCAATCGCAGTCCACGGTGGTCCCAGTCATTCAGACACTCCAGACATCCTAGCATCAGTAGTGTGGATTGGGACCAGACAGTACCAACAGCTTCCTGGGTGCACACACACACACATGACAGGCAGAAGCCCACGAAAGAGATCGGTTTTCGCGGGAGGCTACATGCCCAAATAAGGAAAACCCAGGTTACTCGATCTGGATTAAGGCAACAGACAAAATGGCCATGGGAGAGAACAAAAGATTTTGTGGCACAGCCATTTTCGGACCTGGCCACAGTCTTGAACCAAATGCGGTAAACGCGATGTGATTCAGTAATAAGAAGTAAAACATTTATAAAAAGTAACTGCTGCCACTAGTTCATCCCAGGCATACACGCACAATCGCCAACAAATCCGTCAAGGGTGTCTAGGGCCATAAAACAAAATAGACCACAGCGCACGGTACTGTAAGGTACACTGAGCACTGTTAAAAAGTAACTGTTAGGACTGATTTTCTATACTCTGGCCTGGTGGACAGATGTAATAGAAGGCCAACCTATATTGTGACAGGAACAACTTTGGGAAGCTGTAACCAAACCAGTTTAGGTAGCAGTGGCAGGCGGTCTAGGCGAAGTTCTTCAGAGGGGGTGAGCTTGTAAAGGGTCCACAATGAGGTCACACAATGGGAATCACAGATTACACCTATACAGGACGTATAAAAATACTGTTATTTAATGATGGCCAAAACACACTATATGACTACAAGCAGGTAGACTTACACAGAATATTATCAAACTAAATACATATAAACATTGATTTGGTTATAAAGGATAATACAAATCAGGAACTCCTGCAAATGAAAGGTTAGACAAGTATTATGCACAAAACGGTCCACAGAGCCTATCTAAAAGTGTCCAGCCCTAAGTTGCCTGGGGCTTTGTGCCCATTAGTTCAGGATACAGTTCCACAGAACTTAGGATGGAGGAAACAAATGCAAGTAGGGTCTCTGGGGTCCAGTGAAGGGTTCTTAGGGTTAGGGTTCAAGTTAGACTAATGCCCAAAAGTAGCCGCAACAGTCAGATGTCTAGCGCAAGCAAGCAATGGCAAAGCCAAAGGGGTTAAAAATAGGCTTTATTATAAGCCCATTGACTTATAATGGGAGTATAGGGTTAGGTTAGAAACTCTGTAACTTAGCCCCCGTACTCAGCTTCTTCACCAGACTTGGCAGAACAAAGGAAGAGTGTCCGACGTTGCTTTTACAGACAAAAGCCGCAGTCCTTGTTTCCCAGGGGTTGCAGGTTCTAGCTGATCTCCATTTGGTGTCTTTTACTGTTGCAAGGCCAAGTTTCACCAGAAGCCACAGTTAGTAACCAAGCGCGTTAAACTCAGTATAGCTCAAACAAAATTCCCCAAAAAGTGGGGAAAAGTCACTGCTGCCACCAGCCTATCCTTTTAGCACACCTACAGTATGATATGATACGAGAATGTATTTATATTGCTCTCGTACACAGTGTTTCAGAGCGCGACAAGGGAGGGGAACAGGGGAGAACAAAATAACGATCTTCCTAGGCCCAGTGGCATTGAGAACGCGCAAGTGCATGGGAAAGGGAAAAGTGCATGGAAGGGGGAGAAGTGGAAAGTGCGAAGCAGGGGAGAACAGATAGATAATAAATACAAATAAATAGATAAAAATAAATAGATAATAAAGGCATGACCAATGGTAGTGCAGCGAGCAAGTGGCAAGTGTAACCAAATATCCTCTGAGTGTTAGTTTAGGGTAAAAAAAATGCAACCCATTGTCCTGCAGTGTAAGTTACCACAAGTGATACAAAAGTAGTAACATAGTTACACGACTAAGGGAGACAATGTTTCCCAGTACTGACAGCCTGAAGGACATATCAGTTTCCCCATAACATATGAGCAAAGGTCAGTGTAGTGAAGGTTAAGGCTTAACCTTCACTGCAAAAAGTACAAGTCCAATTTTAAAATAAAAGCAAAATGTTTAGTGGTTCCATGAAGATGGAAGGAAAGGTGCAGTACAAAGAAATCTTTCCTAACAGTTACCAAGAAATAGCAACGCAGTTGAAGACTAAGGGAAACAGTTTCCCAGTACTGATAGTCTGAAGGACGTCTCAGTTTCCCCATAATAAGTGAACAATAGCCCAGGGGAGCACAGCTGAAGGCTGGGTTACACTGGAAAAAAAGTCAGGATAGGATAGCCAAACAAAAGCAAAATGGTGGGGGGGGTCCACAAATGGAGGGAAAATTACACAAAATGTAATCTTTCCTAACACTCGCCCATCCCAGACTAAGGACAGGGGACCTAATGCACCCCTGGATTGGCCCCATGTTCAGATCGGTTAATCATTCTGGACAACCCATCAGCATTGCTATGTTGGACACTTGGCTCAATGGTGAAGTCAAACCCTTGCAGGCTTATGGACCACCTGAGCAACTTTGGATTCTCTTCCTTCATGTTTATGAGCCACTTTAAGGGCTTATGGTCAGTTTGCGCAGTGAAGTGGGTCCCATAGAGGTAGGGCCTCAGCTTCCTTAGGGCCCACACGACAGAGAAGAACACGTTACTTTCTTACCTGGTAACGTTCTTTCGATGCGATGGTCCGACGACGTATTCCATATCTATGACAGGTAATCACCACAGCTGTGCTGCTTCGGAAACTTTTTTCGGCGTCTGCGTCCTGCGTCGATGATGTCGATGCGCCGTCGTCGAGGACCTCCTCCGACGTCCGATGTCATCCGATGTGATAAGTAGGACGCACAACACCTGTAGCCTCAGTTGTAGTTTTTTTCCCCCAGAACGTGTGATATTAGTCAACTGCCAGTCAGACACAAAGCCTTGCGGAACGTAAGCTGCAATCGCAAAAGAAATTCTGCAGCGGGGAAGGCAGGGAGAGAGCGATATGGAATACGTCGTCGGACCATCCCATCGAAAGAACGCTACCAGGTAAGAAAGTAACTTGTTCTTCGAGGGGATTGGGTCCTCCGACGTATTCCATATCTATGACAGACTCCCAAAGCAGTACCAGAGCAAGGAGGAGGGAAAGAATTTAGAATCAAAATTTAGAATTGCCAATCAAATAGCAGAGCAAAGGACCGCCTTGCCAAAGGCCAGATCCTGTCCCCGGATGGAATCGATGGAATAGTGATGTACAAATGTATGTACAGAAGCCCAGGTGGCTGCATCACAGATGTTGCAAATAGGAACACCCCTCTGCAGGGCAGTAGATGCAGCCATACCCCTGGTAGAATGGGCCCGCAAGCCAGCCGGCGGGTCCTTACCCGCCAAACGGTAACACTCCGAGATGGCCAAAATAATCCAGCGAGACAAAGTCTGTTTCGTCACAGCCTGTCCCAAACGCTTTCCAGCATAACCAATAAAGAGTTGATCGTCCACTCTGACCCGGGACATGCGTGAAACATAAAAGCTTAAAGCTCTCCTAGGATCAAGCCTATGGAGCCTCTCCTCTTCCTTACCAGGATGCGGAGGAGGATAGAATGCCGGAAGAACAACCTTCTGGGCCTAATGAAATTCCAAAACCACCTTCGGAAGAAAAGAAGGACGAACTCTAAGGACAACCCTGTCCTTGTGAAATACAGTGAAGGGTGGTTTAACTGAAAGTGCCTGTAACTCACTCACTCTGCGAGCGGAAGTAACCACAACCAGAAACACAGTTTTCAGAGTTAACAGCCTCAAGGGGCAAGAATGTAAAGGCTCAAACGGAGCACCCATAAGAAACTTAAGAACAAGGTTCAAATCCCAACCGGGCACCAGGAAAGGTGACGGAGGGAACACATTAGCGAGCCCTTTCAGAAACTGTGAAATTAAAGGGATTTTAAAGTAGGAACACTCTTCAGACGAGCGCTTAAAGATGGACAGCGCCGCCAGGTAACCTTTAATGGTACCCACTTGCAAGCCCCTGTGGGCCAAAGAAAGTAAAAAGGACAGAACCATGGGGATGTCACATGCAAAAGGATCCACATTCTGAACCCTGCACCAGTCGCAGAACTTACGCCAACGGTGCAGAGACTTTGTTGCTGGCCTTCGGGCCGAGAGCAACACCTCCATCACGTCTTCAGGGAGGTCCCAATCCTTATACCTCAACCTTTCAGAAGCCAAGCGTAAAGGTTGAGGGATCTGACCTCTGGATGGAGAGCCTGACCCCCCTCCCGTGAGAGCAGATCGTCTCGGTAGGGAAGACGACGTGGAGGGAAGATGGACAAGTCGAGAAGGTCCGGGTACCACGTCCTCCGAGCCCACGCCGGAGCAATGAGGATTATCCGGGAACCGAACTTCCGTAACCTCCGCAGCACTCGCGGGATGACGGGGACTGGAGGAAACGCGTACAGCAGCGGGAATGACCACTCCACCACGAACGCGTCCCCTAAGGCTCCTTTTGGAGGAAATTCCCGCAAGCAGAACCTCTCGCACTTCCGGTTGACACTGGAGGCGAAGAGATCCACTTGAGGGGTTCCCCAAAGGGCGAAGATCTCCAGGAGAATCTCCTGAGCCAACTCCCACTCGTGAGAGATCGTGCTCTGCCTGCTCCGAGCGTCCGCCGTCACGTTTTCATCTCCGGCCAGATGAACTGCCGAGATCGAAACTTCCTGCTGGATGGCCAGAACTCGAGCTGCATTGCCTCCCTGCACAGAGGAAGTGACCCTGCCCCCCCCTTTTTGTTGAGGTAGTGCATGGCCACTGTGATGTCCGTCAGGATCAGGACATTCTTTCCTCGCACAGTCGGCAGAAAAGCCTTCAGGGCTAGCTTGACGGCCCTCAGCTCCACCAGATTGATATGGAGTCTGGACTCCGACGGAGACCAACGACCGCTGACTGTCAGCCCGTTGGCATGAGCTCCCCATCCCGTGAGGGATGCATCCGTCACGATTGTCACATCCGGCCAGGGAAGCCAAAATGGAGCCCCCTTCGACGGCCCACCACAGAAGGTCCCGGGTGACCGAGGGCGGCACCTGAACCGGGTCCGACATCCTGCCGGAGGCCTGCGACCATTGCATCTTGAGTGCCCACTGCAAAGATCTCATCCGCAGGCGAGCCTCTGGCACCAGAAGAATGCAGGATGCCATAAGGCCGAGCAACCTCAAGAACTCGAACGCTGGGAGCGTCTGGGCATGCTGAAACTTGTGCACCATCTGCTGAATGTGAAGAGCCCTCACCTGGGGAGGAAAACACTGCCCCAGGGAAGTGTTGAGCACTGCTACGATGTACTGGAGCCGCTGTGTTGGCGTCAAATGGGACTTCTTTAAATTGAGGGAGAAGCCCAGCCTGTGAAGGGAGTGGCAGGTGACGGACAGATGATCCAGGACTTACTCGGGAGAGCTCCCCCTGATCAACCAATTGTCCAGGTAGGGGTAGACGTGAATCCCCCCTTGCCTGAGATGCGCTACCACCACCACCATGAGCTTGGTGAAAACCCTCGGGGCGGAGGT
The DNA here is from genome assembly GCF_040938575.1 of Ambystoma mexicanum. Classification (NCBI taxonomy): domain Eukaryota; kingdom Metazoa; phylum Chordata; class Amphibia; order Caudata; family Ambystomatidae; genus Ambystoma; species Ambystoma mexicanum. The sequence continues at coordinate 1,496,515,591 of NC_090932.1, read as the reverse complement.
CAATCCGAACGGCAGGTCCCGAAACTGAAAGTGCGAGTCGCCAACCGCGAACCTCAGGTACTTCTTGTGCTTGGGATGGATCGGCACATGGAAGTAAGCATCCTTGAGGTCGAGAGACACCAACCAGTCGTGAAGCTGAAGGGCCTGGAGGACTAGAGAGAGTAACCATCTTGAACTTGTCCTTCCTGAGGAGTTTGTTCAAACCGCGCAAGTCCATGATGGGTCTCAATCCCCATTCTTTCTTCGAAATCAAAAAATAAGGGGAATACCATCCCTTGTTCCTCTCCGCTACAGGCACCAGTTCTATGGCGCCTTTCTCCAGCAGGGCTTGAATTTCCTGCGCAAGGAGCGGATCCGGACTCTGCAAAGAGAGGTTCCCCGGTGGATTGTCGCGAGGCCTGTGCCGAAAGGGAAGACAGTAGCCGTGGGTTATGATCTCCAGAACCCACACATCTGAAGTAATGGCACGCCACTCTACAAGATGCTGCGCCAGCCTTCCCCCAATCGGCGAACCATGGGACATGGCCTCATGACTGAGTGGTAGCGGCTGCAGCGTTACCTGAAGGCAAAGAGGCAACTGCCCGAGCGGCCTTGGCACCACGGGTACCCTGTCGTCCACCTCTGGTACCCCTGCGTTGGCCTCTTTGACTGCCAGCTCCTCTCGCTTTACTGAAGGACGAATAATAGCGAAAGGAACCACCCCTCCATTGCTGTCCCATAGGACGAAAAGGCGGAGGTTGGCGAACTGCAGCGCCCAACGACTTCGCTGCAGCTTTTGAGGTCTGCAACCTCTCAAGGCTCTCGTCAGCCTTGCTGCCAAAAAGGTGTTCACCGTCAAAGGGCATGTTGAGGAGCCGGGACTGCACATCAGGAGCAAACCCCGACTTCCGCAACCACGCAAACCTGCGTATCACGGTGCTCGCCGCCATGGACCTGCTGACGCATTCAGCCATGTCCAAACCCGACTGAACGGACCCACACATGGCATCCTTACCATCCTGGACCATAGCAAGGAAACCATCCCGTTCGTCCCCTTCGGGAATATGTTCAGCCGCTAACGCAACACAGTTCCACAGAGTGTGTGTGAAACGAGACAAGGCACAAATGGAGTTGGCCGCCTGAAGCGGAAAACACCCTTCTTCGCCCAGCCATCAAAACATTTGTCGTCCCTATCAGGAGGGATGGTAGGGTACGACGCCTGCTTTGCCGGGGCCGTGGCCGGCTGGACCACCCAACTCTCCGGAGTGGGGTGCCTGGTCAAGTAGCAGGGGTCGCTACTGGCTGGATGGTATTTTCACGACAAGGACCTGCCCACTGCCGGGAGACTCTCCGGAGCAGTCCAAGCCGCCACCCTTCTCTGTAGAGCCATATGGAACGGCAGTACCGGGTCAGTTGGGGGACCAACATCAGGGATGTCCGTGAGATCATCCTGCACAAACTCCCCTGGGGGAGCAGACCATCCCAAGTACTCAGAAACCCTAGCCATAAGGCGCCGGTACGAGGAATCGGCATGAGAGCCAGGCTCAGGCCTACAAAACTCCACCTCCGGAGAGGTGTCCAGTCCACTGGCATCATGCAGTGACTGCCTCAAATCGTCAAACTGACTATGGCCGAGACAATTTCATCTGGAACCTGACTAGGAACCAGGCCATCAGAATCCTCATCCACCTCCGAAATATATTCCAGGTGGCGAAAAGAAGGCACCCGAGAGTGCTTGCTCTTAACCAGAGCCTTCCTAGGGGGTTCCCCCGTGCCACGGGGTACCTCCGACACCCCGGCCTCGAAAGGCGTCCAGGGCGTCGAGAGAACAGGCATCGGCGCCGAGAGGATTGGCGTCGACGTCGAGTAAATCGGTGTCGACACAGTCCTTGAAGCCGGAGCGTCGGCGGCTTCGACGACTTCCTCGGAGCCGGAGCCTCGAGAAAGCCTGTCGACGCCTCAGACGTCGATGTCTTCCTCGAAGACATCACAGGTGCACACGGTCTTAAACACGTCGAGGACCGGGACCTGGAACGGGTACATCGAGAACGAGTCCCCTTGTCCGAACGGGACCTCTCCCGTGACTCGTGCCGACCACTCTTGCGAGCGGTGTCTCTCGACCTCTCACAACCGACCCCACTCGGGGGCGCGGACGGCTTAGTACCCTGCGACTCGAGAATCGCCAGCATTTTCTTCCCGAAGGAAGCCCATTCCTCCGGCGTCGCACGGCTGGTGGGGTAAGCGACGTGCCGGGCAGAGTCCTCAGAAGAGGACCTGGAAGACGACCGCTGTCGGCGCTTCCGAGAATGCCTTGAAGAGGCCGAGGAGTGGCGAGACCGACTCCTAGAAGGAGACCCACGAGACTTCCGACGACGCGGAGAGTCTCCTCTCGAATCATCCGTCGAAAGCCCCGCAGACTTCGATTTCCGTGGCTTGGACACCCGACCTACCGACAACTTCTTCTTACGTTCACGTAAAGCTTTGGGCGTGAGCGACTGGCAGTCGATACAGTCATCCGTGTCGTGGGCCTCCCCGAGGCACCAGAGGCAGGCGTCGTGCAAGTCCGTCACCGACATCTTGGACCCACACTCCCCGCACTTCTTGAAGCCCGGACGCGGGTCGAAGACGAAGTAGAAGACATCTTCACAAGAAGGAGATTCTCACAAAAAAATGAACAGGTTCGAAGAACCGAGAATAATAGAACTCCAAAGAGTCGAGGCGATAACCGAGATTCATGAAGCAACACGTTCGTGGAAAAAAACGGAAATGAGGCTACAGGCGTCGTGCGTCCTACTTATCACATCGGATGACGTCAGAGGAGGTCCTCGACGACGGCGCATCGAGGCCGAAAAACATTTCCGAAGCAGCACAGCTGTGGTGATTACCTGTCATAGATATGGAATACGTCGGAGGACCCAATCCCCTCAAAACATTCTTTCTCCACAGTGGAGCACCTGAGCTCTCTGTCCTTAAGCTGGTGACTAATAAATCCAGTAGGGTGTTGCTTGCCTTTCTCATCTATCTGTGATAGTACAGCACCTATCCCAATGTCAGAGGCATCGGTCTGCACAATAAAAGAACAATTGTAGTAAGGGGCCCAGAGGACAGAGACCTGGCACAGGGAGTCCTAAGCCATTGAAGGCCTTATCCCACTCCTCAGACCAAGAGACCTTCTTAGGCCTCTTTGGAGTGGTGAGAGCAGTCAGAGGGGCAGTTATGGTGCCATAGTCTGCATGAAAATTTGATAGTATCCAGTGAGTCCTAAGAAGGCTCTCACTTGGGTTTGTGTAGTGGGGGTAGGCCAGTCATGTACTTTACTGGGTAGAGGCTGAATCCTCCCTCCACCTACTTCATGTCCAAGGTAGAGCACAGATCCTTGACCAATCTGGCACTTGCTGGCCTTTATGGTTAAGCTGGCCTTCTGCATCCAGATAAGCTAAGCAGGTCCATCGCATTTAGAACATGGTTCACAAGCCTCTGAAAAGTGGTAGGGGCATTTTTCAACCCAAAGGCCATTACCCCGAACGGGTAAAGGCCTTCTGGAGTTGAGAATGCCATCTTCTCCTTGGCATGCTCTGCTGGGGCTATTTGCCAATACCCTGCAGTGAGGTCAAATGTGCTGAGGAACTTGGAGGCACCCAAGGTATCCACCAGCTCATCAGTTCTGGGTGGGGGGGTAAGCATCTGTCCTGGTGACAGCATTCAGAGCCCTGTAATTCACACAGAACCTGAGTTCTGAAGTGCCTGGCATGTGGGAGCTGTGCTTTCCTGCCATCGGGAACATAGTGCCTATAGCCTCTGCCTCTAGAGGCAAAGCGGAAGGCAGGCTTAGCCCGCTGCGTAGCTAGATCCAACAATTTAGCAGCAATTTTAGACTCCTTAAATTTCTCCAGTCAGCCGCCTTCTGTGCGAAGAACATCTCCCCCTCAAAAGGCATGTCTAGAGGAGAAGCCGGAAGTTTTCAAATAGGCCTGCCTTCTCTTAACTACTGCCTACCCTATGGAGCGGCCAACACAGTCAGCAATATCCAGGCCTGTTCGCAAGGACTGCTTGGCAGTTTCCATCCCATCCTCCACCAGCAGTATAAATCTGCCCCGCATAGGACCTTCCGGGACGTATTCTGCTGCATGCTCAACAAGCCTTCCACAAACCGTAGGAGAATTTAGCGCAACTGCACGCTATGTTGGTGGCCTCGAGAGTAATGCTGCCTTAGGTAAAAACCTTTTTGGCCAAAGCATACATTCTTTTCCCTTCCCAGTCTATCGGGAGATTTGACGTGGATGCCACGGGCCTGGACGATATAGTGGCAGCCTGAACTACCAGCCCTTCCGTGGAAGGGTGTGTTGAGAGGAAGAAAGGGTCCCCTCTTTCCGGCCTGTACTTCCCCGTGACATTGGTAGTCGCGGGGGGCAAAGTGCATGGATTACACCAGATGGAAGTTAAAGGGTCAGCAATGGCCTGATTGAAGGGCATGTTGTGACTCAATAGCTGGGCCCTCATCCGAGATATCCGTAAGGTCATACCCTTGCTGGGGAGTGGCGGACGACTTGTAGCCCGAGGGTGTCGACCACCTTCTCCACTAATGCCCTTAACTTGACATTAGGGCAGAGGTCTTCAATCTGTGGGGCGCGCCCCCCTTGGGGGGTGCATCCACATTCCTGGGGGGGCGCGTGATGCCTTCCAAAAGGAGTAACGATTTTTTTCTTTTTTTTTCCTTCTGCTGCACTGAACTGAGCATGTGCAATGGGGAGCGATGTGGTGGGGGCGTGGCGCGCGCTTTCCTGCATTTGGATCGCACATCCAGGATGCGTTGTGGTGTCCTGTGTTCCCTGCTGCTGCCGCCGCCCGTGAGAGGTAAGTCACTCCTTTATTTATAATGTGGCTCCCCCGTAGCAATCTGCCACGGGGGAGCCGCGTTATTGATACAGCGCCGGTCCCCCCTGCACCCCTCTCCCTCTGCGACCCCCACATTAGGCGGCATGGAGAGGAGGCGAGCAGGGGACCGAAACTGCTCTGCCGGTGTTGTGTTTACAACGCGGCTCCCCCATGGCTGGGCTCCAGCAATCTGCCATGGGGGAGCTGTGTTATTAATACAGCACCGGTCCCCCCTGCGCCTGGGCCTCAATACCTGAGCACCACACTGTGACTATGCTTAGTTTGGAGTCTTCCTTTAGATTTGATTGCCGTCCCAGCTGTAAAGTAACCAAACTTCAAAAAAATCTACATGGTTTGCAAAATTTTATTCTCTGCATACTATCTTTACAAAACAATGTGTGCTCAGTGCTTCTTCATGATATTCAATAAGGCATACTAATACACCCCTTTGGTACACATTCAATTGCAGGTCTTGTCAACAATCATATTATCAAAGCACGTGTCTAATCTTTGATGTTGATGGTCTAGATTTCCCTGTGGCAAACCCTTTTATTCGTTATTGGTTTCAAATACGCAAGTATGTCTGTATGTTGCCTGGACCGTGTTTGGTTCTCTGGTTCCCTTTACAAAGACCATTGCACTTAATACATAGAACTACTCAGTCAGTCTTGATTGATTGTACTTTCATGTCCTCTATTCTTTTGTGCTGCTCATGGTGCAGGCTGCTCATGGTGGCGGTTTGTCCTGATGTAATGTATACCAAAGTGATGTCTCATTTGAGTTAAACATCATAAGGAATGCCTTGAAGTACTAAGCGCGACACATGTGTTCGTAAAAACAGATTCTTTCGTAAAGACATTGCCTGTGTTACCCTCGCCTCTGCCTGCAAGGCACAGAAACCACATCATTTGCCATGAATGCAAAAATATCGGCATTCAAGAAGAAGCTGGAGCTTTGGAGGAGGAGGGTTGATATTGGCATTGCCGATGCGTTCCCATTATTAGAAGATGCTCTTGAGGAGACAGAGCATGATCTTTCATGTGTTTCTGAAGTAATTGGAAACCATATAAATGCTCTCAGAACCAGTCTCGAAAAGTACTTTCCTAACGACAATTGCAACATGAATGACTGGGTGGTTCAGCCTTTCTTAGCTGACGAAGGAGCCCATCTCCCAATACAACTCCAGGAGGAACTAATGGAGCTCCAAAGTGACCGCCTACTAGAGAGCCAATCAGAAAATTGTCTTTGGGTGCATTTTGGCATCATGTGTCTGCAGAGTTTCCAACTTTATTGAAATGTGCAGTCAATGTACTGTTACCTTTCAGCACCTCATACCTGTGCGAGATTGGGTTCTCTGCACTTGCAGCCCTAAACACAAAATATCGGTCAAAGCTGGAGGTGGAAGAAAGCCTGCGGTTGACTATTGCAAAAATTGAACCCAATATTGACAGGCTGGCTGGTGAAAGGCATGCCCACCCTTCACACTAGTTCTCCAGTATGCCACTGTCCAACTTGCAAGTGACAGCATTGACAGTACGTTGTTGTACTTGAGAAACAAATTGTTACAGCACTTGCATAGCAAATGTTACTACAGGACAGCAATATTGGGTGTTTTCGTTTGTGTGAAATAAATATCCAACACTATTTATAGTCGAGTCCTCTGTATTGTAGCAAAATAATCGGAATGCTTTGTTCACAAATATTTGTCCTCTAATCTGAATCATTGCAAGCAATGATTTTGAAACAACGTGGTGTTTGGCCTTCACTCCTTCGTTAGGGGCACCATTCTACTCCAGTGCGCGATAACCGTTTGCAACCGAGTACAATTTTGCAGTCCATGTGTATAGGGGGGGCCTGGGCCGGAGAAACTTTTCTTTGGTGGGGGGGGGCTCGGGGTCAAAAAGTTTGAAGACCACTGCATTAGGGGGAGTGTAGGGCTGTGTTTGTTGCATCTCAAGTTCTGGCGATGTGTCCAACCCACTGGCATCTTGGAGGCCCTGAGCAAGTGCCACCAAATTATCTCGGTCCTCGAAATAGTCAACACCACCTGATCCCACAAAGATGGGATCGTCCTCTTCATACTCCTAGGCCTGATTGATGCTGAAAATCGACTGCATCGAGTTGAAAAATTGTGTCCTCGATAGTGATTGAAAGGCGCTGACATCAGTGGTTACCGAAGCAGCGGCTTAGCCGCTTGTAGCGTAGCCTTAGAGCTTGATAGAGTGGGTAACGGCGCTGATGCTCCGACAGTCGATGGGTGCCGTAGGAGAGGCTTCTAGAGGTTGATTTTCACGCCTCTTGGGGCACAAAGCCTGAAGGCCAAGTCAGCACTGAAGGCATTAATTTCCTGGCATGGGTGGGGTCGGGGTTGCGAAGCACTGTTTTAGCTGCCAAGGCCTGCTGGTTGTTGTGGGAGCCACGCCGACAGCCACCCGTTGCCTAAACATTGAGCATTTCTTTCTTAAATGAATCCTACTCTTTGCGAGTAGTCAGTCCCTTAGAGGGCTTACCTCATTCCAAGGAAGAATCTGATTCCCACCGATGGTGGCATCGCTTCTTCTTCCGTGAGGAAGATTAATGGCTTCTGGAGTGTGATCTCTTTTTCGTCTTCTTTCTGTGCCGGTCCTCGTTGTGACGAGTGGGCTCCTCAGTCTTGGCCTCAGACAAACGGACGAGAGACCGCGCTGGAGATTTTGACGACGGTCGGCCCAGGGCCAGCTTACCAGCTCTCTCTCACAGGGACTTGGGTTGCATCTTGGCACACGACGTGCAGGCCTCTGTGTCGTGAGTGGAACCCAAACACCATAAAAACATGTCACGTGGGTCTGTCACGGACAATTTGGCCTCGCAATCGGAGCACCGAGGCAGGATATTTAGGAACTTTACCCGCCCCCCCTTCCACAACACAAACACTTTCATACTTACGGACACCCCGTGATGAGGGAAAACAGACTAACACTGAGCCTTATACCTGATGTGTCCTAATACAATGGTCAGACGAGGTCAGGCAATTACTGACCACCACACACATACAAACACACCTGACTTCCATTACACTTCCCCCACAGATAAAAGGCGGAGCACGAGAGCACACTCTTGGCTAGGCAAAGCACACAAGGAAACAGGAATTTCAAGACGGCAGCTGAGTAAGAGGGGAAAGATGGAAGAATCGAAGGAGATGGCAAGGAGGGATAATCCTTTGATTTTTTTCGAAAAGGAACCGTTACTTTCCAAAAGCCTTGAGAATAGAAAGTGTAAGACCAGGAAACCAGGCTGAAAAATCCTACATTGTGTGTCAGATACCAGGGGCACTCCCGGGTCCGTAATCAAGGCGGGGAGAATCACCAGCCATCGTGGTTCCGATCTTGGCTCCAAGAACAAAGCAGCGTCAGTTCAACACAGCTGGTGAATTGGGGAGACCGATACAAGACCTGTCTGTGTTGAAGCCAAGGTTTCAAGCAGCAACATTGTATGGCGAGCGCTGGAACCAACATTGTTAAAACGCGTGTGATAAAATGCCCAAATGAAGTGAACTGCTGATGAGTGATTCAACTTTAAAGTGAACTACAATGCCTTTGACAGAATGGTTCGGTTCTGTGTGGGTGCTCAGTCAAAGGTCTCTGTAAGGTATCCAGCTGAGGAGTGACGGAAGTAGATCAACTTGATCCAAGCCTGGCGGAGGGAGAACATTTGAAAGTGAACAAATAAATGTGAATCGAAGTGGTCCTGCGATGGGTCAAACAAAATCCTTCTTCAATTTCGATGAAATAGAGAAAGTTTGGAAAAGTACATGAATCTGGTCTGAGCCCAGCAGAGGGAGACTAATTGAAGGTTTTGTATTAAAGTGGATCTGAGCCCAGCAGTGGGGGGACCAGGGTGAATTGAAAATCACCCAAGAAGTTGTGCATGAGAATCCTGCGGAGAAGTAACTGTTGAAAATGTGTTTTTCGCATCAGGCCCTCTGAAGAGACTTTGAATGATAGAGACTTTGGCACAGAATGCCCTGATATTGAGATCTGAACTGCATACTCACGCTAGAGAAGCCACAGATTGTGCTAAGATCGAGTGTGCCACCTTGCCCTGTGCTGAAAACATGGGGAAGGGAAGCCAACTGCTTGAATATCCTGACATTTCTTGAACACTTTTTTTTTTACATTACATGGTTTCCCACACTATTTGTATTTAGAAGGATTGGCAATAGGTTTATTAGTATATGCCCTTTTATTTTGACAGACTTGACTAGGACTGCGTTATTATTTGATGGTCGTAGCTTGCTCCCATTTTTAGATTTAGGATTAGATAGGCTTTTTCAAACCAGAATGAAGTTCAATAAACACCCTTGAACTGTGGTCTGTCTTTCTATTTAATACCATGCCTTTCTTACACAGTGCTTTTTTTGTTTGTCCTTGTGGACCGGGGTCCATTCTTGGGTGTGATGGCCGACAATGGGAGACCTGGAACGAGTCTGCTTATTGCCCTTGTCCTTGTGGAGGAAGGTGGATAGTTTTGCTTCCCGTTCACGAAGCATCTACTAGGGTGCATCGACTGAGACAACACATAGTCCCTCATTGAGAAAATAAAGACAGATCCTATTAAGGATCGGAGGTGAACATCCGATGTCTGCAGTCGACATAGTGTTTAAAACCTGATGGATTTGGCATATCGTTGAAGAACAAGAAAAGCTTTGAAGAAGCGGTCTGTGCGGAAAACACACACACATATATCCTATATATTGTATATATACCCTAACGTCATGACTCCAGCGTGGGGGTATTGAGGCACATGGCGGGGTAGCGCTGCTCCCCCTGGCGACAGAAACGTTTCAGAAAAGCAGCTGCGCTGGGAGATAAAGATGAGGAATCTGTGGGAGGAAGGAATCTATTTGAAATACTGTACCTCTCCCTCTCCCAATAAAATACTTGTTTCAGACTTCCACAAAATGTAGTAATGATGCCACTCAACTTCTGCTTTCTACTACTCCTTTTTTCCCCACCATGGCCAGAGGGAACTTGCCCAAACAAAGTCTAGAATTGAAGTACACTTCTGAAACAGCACAAGCTCAGTTTATATTCAAGGAAGATACATTCAATAAACCTTAGAAATGCCCAAATTAAATATCATATGTATGAAATGTATTTTACAATAGTCAAATACTTATCTAAGGGAGCTTTAAAAATAAAATAATATAGTTTAAAACCTTGCTCATAGGCATTCAGAATGATTTACATTTGCAAACAGAGTGCCTAAAAAATAAACAGGGACTTACCACAATTTTTCCATTCAGTGCCTGGCAAGCAAATCCTTTCCAATTAGAACAGCTGAAAACGAAAAACCCTGGAGAGTGGCGCACACAAGAGAACGAGTCCCAGACCACGTCTTCATCCGATGACCAATCTTTTTCACAACGAGTCCATGCAACTCCTCATTAGAGAACGTGTAAATATTTTGAAAGATTCAAAGTAGGTGGCGAAAGGCATCTGCAAGGCTCCGTTCCTTCAAATAGTACGCATTTAACAGAGGAAGTGAATGGTCTGTTAGAGAAATGAACAGCACCTGTTGTGTTTTCAATGAATCACTTCTGTACAGAATTCTGCCCCCTATCCTCATCATGGAGTTCGCCTTGGGTTTGGTAGGAAACGGAATGGGACTCTGGATGTTCTTTCATTTGAAAACTTGGAAGCCAAACTCTGTGTATTTGCTCAACCTGTCTCTGGCCGACTTCTTGGTGCTGTTCTGCCTCCTATTCCGCACCGAGTACTACCTCAGGAAGAAAAACTGGGTCTACGGCGACTTCCCTTGTAGGGTCCTGCTGTTTATGCTGGCATCAAACAGGGCAGCGGGTATCATCTTCCTCACAGTCGTCGCAGTGGACCGCTACTTACGGATTGTCCACCCCTTTCACAAACTCAATCGGGTGTCCGTCAGAGATGCTGTACTAGTTTCCTGTGCTCTGTGGTTGGGTATCGCCGCCATGACTTCATACCTAATGGCCGAACCCCACTTGTTCCAATTCCAAAACTCAACCCAGTGCGAGAGCTTCAATATTTGCCCATCGTCCTTCTCGACGGCCTTCTGGCATGACGCTTACTACATCTCACAGTTCCTGGTGCCAGTGAGCATCATTGGATTCTGCACCGTTTGTATTACCTGGCAACTGATGGGCAGCACGATCGATCGAGATGGGAGGATAAAGAAGGCAGTCCTGTTTGTCCTGATCATCGCCGTCGTATTCACGATCTGCTATTTCCCCAGCAACATGACCAGAATCTCCATCGTGATCCTGAAGCTTCAAGGGAAAGAAGAGTGTGAAGAATTCAGAAGCCTCAGCCTGGCCTTTTACACAACGGTCTGCTTCACATATTTTTACAGCATGCTCAACCCCGTTGTGTACTACTTTTCCAATCCCACCTTTAAAGGCTTGCTCAGGAGTCTTGTGTACAGGTTGGCACGTGTTAAAACGGAAGATTCGGCGTCATCGGCCATACCGAAATAATGGCTGAAAATGTGAATTAAACAAAAACAACCTCAGACGTTTAAGATGTTATGGAAAATATCGGCAGAGTGAAATTCTCCAAAAAATGATCAGCTTTTACAGCAGAGTGTAAATATGTGTCACAAAAGAACAGCTATGTCAAATTATATTTCTGTAGAGAAGCATGGATTAAAGAATTTAGAAAGGGAGCGAATGCGGGCGTTAGAAAATCCAGCCAACCTGGGACACTAAATATGAATATTCTTCACTTTTGAGAACTAGATCTACATGCAAGTTCACGTGTGCTGAGTGCATCAGAGAACACACACGGCCGGTTACACTGTTGCACAAGCACACATTTTCGCAGGCAATCAGGCGTGAGTTTCATGCGTCTTCCCAGATGACCTGGAAAGGAAACGTACATGACTCCAGCGTCGTCAGATGCAGTGTAGTCTGCGTACAGCCTTACTGGGGTGCATGCAGAGCTGTCAACTAAAGAGAATGCCCCGTCAGTGGTACTACAAGCACAGCTCCCCAGACGAACGGCTGGGAACGAACTGCAAAGACTCGAGGATAAGAAGAAACATCGCTGGATTATATAGAGCACACGTCGAGGCCAAGGCTACACGCAAAGCAAACCTTTGCTGCGTGCGGGAGAAGAGACTCTAGACACTGCTACTTCTTTTGGCATGTACACGAAGAAATTATCCCATTTTGAAAGCCGCCTTCAAATGTTTAGCAGAATATGCAATCGAAGTCCAGCGCATCTTCAATCCAACGTACATTCAAGATACTGAGCCCTTACTGGTGACAACAAACCTGCAAATTGGCAAGCCAAAGTGACTCGTCTTTAATTGTAAAAGAAGTTTATCATATGCCAGGGAAGTCAACATGGAATAACAATACAGGCAATGGCGTCGAAGACAAAGATCCATGGCAAAAGGCAGTTTGTACTATGCCGAAATAAGAAAGAAAAATTGTATATGAACTTAGATTGCTATTAGACGCCAATTAGCAGAAGGAAGAGGGCCTGAATCCGTCTTGTTTTCCTAGGCCAGGGAGCCCTCACTTGATTTCAAAGATGATCTCCTGGCTTTCAGAGCCTCCTGCAGGTATTCAGTGCTGCGGGAGGGGTGTGGGGGGACTAAACATCGCTACTGGCCAAAGGAGTATAAAACGCCTACTTATTATATCACATGTGTATATATTGTATAACCTGCACATTCTCAAACCTTCTAAATACATCATAGTCTGTATGTATTTCCCGTAAACGCATTATAATGTGTATATTATCAGCAACTGTATTATAATGTCTTCGCTTCATGTAATGTTCGCATACTCTTACCATGCCGGTAACACTTGCCTGTAACACGTTCACTTCTGTGTAACCATATCAAGCGCCTGGATGCCCCAGGGCCAGGCGGCCCTATATAAATAGTAAACTAAACTAAACCGATGCACGGGGCAATGGACTTTTGGTGAAATGGCTATATGTCTTCTATGAATGCTGGATGAATGGAATACAATATCATAAAACAAAACGTGTAGGTCTTTCTACCTTTGATCATTTGCCCAAGCATGCCTCTTTCTAGCAGCTAACCCCTTTGGCGCATACTTGCACACACGATTAGACACAACTTCGAGAACCGCAGAGCTACAATGAGAGCGCTTTCCTGGTCATCATACACAACACTAAATGCAACCCGTCTAGGGCAGATACATTGGAACCAGGCACCCATGCTCAGCCCTACACTGTCCTGGCAGGTGTAAGAGAACTACGAAGCCATGCGGCAGATGTGTGAGCCATGCATGTCCCAATTACCATAGCATAGAAGAGTAGAAGACGTGAATACCTTCTGGGATCTATATTCGTGTGTTTGATTTTGAGGTCAATATTGCACCATAGCATTCGATTTCCATTACCACCTCATTGCGTTGAGACTGGCAGTGTTTAGACAAAGGGACTGAGGGGGTCAGACAAATATAAGTGTGTACAGTGGTCTTCAAACTGTAGGGACCAACCAAAGAATGTCCAAAGGGACAGATGCGCTTTAAAAACGGGTTAGGACTGGTAATATATATATAAGCAATCATAGCTTGCGGGTGGCCCGGAAGCAATATTTTTACTCAAGTGAGACGATCGGCACAAAAATGTTTGAATACCACTGGCGTACGCAAGGCCAAACCCTATAAACTGACAGGTCAAAAGAGACCACTTTTGCAGGATGCCTTTGCTTACTTGCAAGGAGTGCAGAATAAAAAAAAGTTACTGGCTTGAGTATCTGCAATATCTTTGGAACACCCACACTTCATTAAAGGGTGACTGTAACCCTGTTGCTCTTGTTGGTGTGAAATTCTCAATATCAGATTCACCAGAAATTATTTGCAAATATGACATTCTGCTGAACAAAAGCTCCTGACTCCAATATGTTATTAACATTTACAGCTGGATTTACAACCCTAGAGATCTTTGCTCAGTCTGAAACTAGACCCCACCCAGGTCAGCAACACACAACTCATACTGCTGTTTTTCGGTTCATAGTAGATGAAACAGGTTTCAGGTTTCTATGTATGTAGGATTACAAATGCTAAAAAACTACATTAAAGAAGAAAAAAACCAACACGTAAGCATCTGCGTTCTACTGAATCTCTAAAAGAAAGCATTGTCAAATATCAGAATCGCGCACACACACACACAATTGGGAGTGCGAGTGCGGCATTTACAACTAAAATGCAATTCCCCATGGTCCAAATTATCGATGAACAAGTGGATCAATGAGTGTGCGCATTGGTGCAAAGTGTGCAGTGTTTATACCAAACACATTTCTTAACCAAAATGAAAACATTACTAGACCGAATTCTTTGTAAGTCGCATATTGGCAATAAACGGAGGAGGCATATAACATGATAATGTGCTTTATTAAAATGCTAAACAGGTAAGGCTATTTCTGGAGGCAGTGTAAGGTTGGTCACCAATAAAGTGCAACATGAAACAGTTCGACTGTTTGAAGTGTGCGCCACCCCCCCCCCCCCTGCATAAGCGCCCCTCTTCACCCAAACATACAAACATACAAACATAAGGTTTGCTTGTCAGTCTAGGGCCCGTGGCCGAAGGTGGACACGATGGTTCAATGGAAAGGCCCTGGCAGCCAAAGAATCCGAAAAGATTAGACAACATTCATTGCAGCTAGTCCCGCAATAAGGAGGGATTTAGTCATATGTTTTGAGCGTGGGTTGCCACAATATTAGAAGTGCCTTGAAACTCGGTTCCATGAACAGTAAAGGGGCTCTTGAGGTCAGCCATAATCATGTCTTCCAGCTGTCTCCGGAAAGTATCTTTCCATAGGAAAATGGAGGAACATACTGGGACCATTCCAAAGGACCTTCGTTCTTATCCACAAGAACACAATTCTACTTCTGCTCTTTTAAGAATGCCTGAAAGAAAACAATAACACTTGTATAAAAAACACGACACATAGGGGTGTAACTAACACATCTGCATCGTCAGAGGCAAGCTCGCTCGAATGTTTCACTAGGTTTAACACAACATATTGCTTTGTTTAACAATTACATTGTTAAAGTACATGGCTCCAAGGCAGGTTTAAAATAACCAAATCTTAAGAGGTCACTTTTACTTTTCAGCCACCCCAAGGACAAGTAGATTTTTTTGTTAGAAACACATAGGCCAAAAAGCATTTTGTGAGTAAGAATTTGGATGAAAACACATTATTTTCTATGGTACATTTCATAAATATGAGTTCCGAAAAATATTTAATAATTCTAAAGAATAATACAATGGTCAAAATAACCCCAGTAGAAAAATGAAAGACCATTTAGCATTTTTATATTTAAATAAAAATAGAAAACATGCTGTAAAAATATATATCTTTTTTGGCATTTGTATAATTGAAAAATTGTTCAAGCCATGGCAGGTGTGGTTTATGTAGTGGGGCCCGTATTTAATGGAAAATGTAAAATTAACTTTTGGTTTCAACTTCAACCACTAAATGGAGAACCCAATTTCTATTGTTCTTCTGTTTTTACTTATGAAATTGAAAAATGAAAAAATATGCAGACATTTTTTTTCAGAGTTCCTGAAAATGCTTTGAAACATTCTGAATTTCAAACATATTTTGACAATTTTTTTTAGATTCATCGAGCAACACACAGTTCAAAGAACACCACATTACTTACCTTCTCAGTAATGTTTTTTTATCAACTGCCATTGGAAAAAATGTTGTGGCACAGCGGGGGGGGGGGGGGGGGGAAGGGGGAGAGGGGATGTGTTACGATGCGGACTCACCTCTAGGCCATCAACTCCAGAGCTCCTGAAGGGATGCCAGCAGTCTCATATTTAGAACAGACCGTGCACAGTGTCCTCTCAATTTTCCCTTGCTCAGCAGCAAAGGAAAGAGCAGAATTAGAAAAAAGTACAAGCTCCTTCCATATGGGGCGGGGCAGGAGGACGAAGGAATGTGGGAGGAGAAACCAATAGAAGAAAGAACATTACCAAAGCTAAGTAATGAACAAATTACTTCACTCTCGGTAATGTTGTTTTTGATGGGTGTTTGTCCTACAGGTATCTCCATTATGATATTCTTATCGACAGCCTCAGCTACTTTAAGAGAAGCAGTTGATGCCACTAAGCGTCAGCTCCACTTGGCGTCATTACACACCCAACGTGGGACATGTCGGTGTCATTGTATATGGCACTGATGAACCCCATGATTTCAGTTTGGCTCTTTTCTCCTAGCACTTATCCACTGAGGGACCACAGAATAGATGAGGTGAGTCCTCCGCCAAGAGGGGCAGGTTCATGTGGCAATGAGGAAGCTGTGGAAGGAAAATCCATCAGTAAGGAAATTATGGAGGGGTGAGTAATTTGTTCTAATGGATTCCTTGCTCTCATAGATTCCTCATCAATATTTAGACTCCTGTAGCAATATGTAAATCTGTATGAGGCAGAAGAGCGAAAGGACACCACCGAAACCAAAAACCACTGCGTCCTATCTTGACGGCAAATTCAACTAGTAAGGCTTACCAAACATATACAGCGAGGGCCATGTGGCTGTTTGGCAAATTTCTAAGAAAGGGAACAAACCCTTCTCCTCTCCAGGGCAGAAGTGCCAGCCAGGCCTCTGGTTAAATGAACCCAGAGACCTTCAGACACATTCTTCCGAGCCAGATCGTAGCATTCCTTGATGCATCTCCAGAGCTCTGGTTCTCTCTAGGCTGTACTACTGCAACAGCCTCTTTCTAAATCTACTTGCTTTTACTCTCCGCCCTCTGCAACTCATCCAGAACAGGACTGCAAGAAGTTTCCTTGGCCTCAAGCCTAGGGATTGTATCTCTCCAGGACTGAAATCTCTGCACTGGATCCCAGTGGCTGCAAGGATTAAGTTCACGACCCTCTGCATTGTTCAGAAGGCCTTCTGGGGCCTGGGGCCTCAATACCTTCAACTCTCTCTTCCTAAATATCTTCCTTCTCAATCTCTTTGCTCATCCTCCTCAACTCCCTCCGGGTCAGTCGCTTCTCCAAGCAACAAGTTGGTGGTAGATCTCTTTCTTCGGCTGGGGCCTCCCTCTGAAAAGCCTCCCTGAAACTTGCGGAGAACCATCTCTGGTTCCGAAATCAATTAAAGACCTTCCTCTTGGCTTCTGCTTTCTCTCCGCCTCTCCACTGCTGCACAGCTGACAAACTGCACTGGTCACTTGGCTACCCTCTGATCTCGGGCCCAGGTCCCCTCCAACACCAGCTGCACACCTGCACTGCCTCCTGGGCAACCCCTGCACTTGGGGGCTGTTTCTGTACCCCAACAGTCCCCACCAGCTCTTGACACTTGATGTCTGCACTTATCCCTGCACTTGCCACAAGCTGGCTGCACGTTTTACCTATTTTTTTTAATGTATTCTTTATTTTTTACTGTTGATCCTATGTATTGCACTGCCCCCTCCCCTTGCCCCGAACATTCCCTTTCCCCCTTCCCTGCACTTGTCACCTGGCCTAGTAAGATCGTTGTCTTTGTCTTCCCTCTGTTCCCCCTCCCTTGCCTCATCACGCCTTGAAACATTTGTGTATAGGCGCATTATAAATGCCATATCATATCATATCATGTTCCACCATGACAGGGTCTGTTTAGTCACGTACAAGCAACATCATAAACCACAAAAAGCTGGTCACCTTCCCTATTGCTCCTCCTCTGAGAGACCTATTAGCTGAGGGCCGCACCTGGTCTGTCTGATTCTACCGCCCCTCCGTCTTGGAAGGTTGACGCAGATGTCAAAACACAG
This sequence comes from Ambystoma mexicanum, assembly GCF_040938575.1. Lineage (NCBI taxonomy): Eukaryota > Metazoa > Chordata > Amphibia > Caudata > Ambystomatidae > Ambystoma > Ambystoma mexicanum. The sequence goes on along the minus strand of NC_090932.1, from coordinate 1,496,497,974 downwards.
GAAGATAGATCTTGTGAGAGAAGAACAAGTTACTTACCAACTGTAACGTTCCTTCATTGGATGTTCTTCCCACGTATTCCTCATATTAGATATATTTGTATTTTCAGCTTTGCTGGTTGAGAATGTTTTTTTCCACCAGGGGGCGCTGTGCTCGAGGTTGTGGTGACGATGTCCCTCGAGGGCTGCCGTCGAGCGTTGACATCAACGGCAGTATAAAGGGCAAGAGCCGTGCCGTTGGCTTCAGTTCTGTTTTTTTCGATATATTCAGCTGAGTAGTTAACCAGGTGTTCTTTAGACCTCAAGCTCTCAAGGAATTCAGAGTGCAATTGACATAAACTGTACGGAGGGGTAGGCTGGGAGGGTCGATGAGGAATACGTGGGAGGAACATCCAATCGAAAGAACGTTACAGTTGGTAAATTACTTGTTCTTTGAATGGATTGTGTCCTCCAACGTATTCCTCATCTTAGATAGACTCCCAAAGCAGTATGTAAAAATGGAGGTAGGAGTACTAGTCAATTTTAATCATGGATAGTGTGAAGGATGGCTTTGGCAAAAAGGCCTCTTTGTGATGATGTTGAATCTAGAGACTAGTGCTTCACAAAGGTATGTATATAGGACCTGGTGGCCGCTGCACACATGTCTTGCACCGGGACACCCCTCTGAAGGGCCACTGAAGTTGCCATGCCCCTGGTTGAATGAGCCCTTAGCCCATCTGGAGGATCTTTTCCGTCTAATCTATAGCATTCAGTAATTGCTAGAACTATCCATCTGGACAATGTCTGTTTTGTTACTGCCAGCCCTAATTTGTGTCCAGTATATCCGACAAAAAGTTGATCACTTTGCCTAAATTTAGCCAATCTGGTGATTTAGAAATTGATAGCCCTTTTAGGGTCCAGTCTGTGAAGTCTTTCTTCCTCCTTACTTGCATGAGGAGGAGGCTAGAAGGAAGATAGTGATTTTTTTTGCGACAGGTGAAAGTCAGATTATTTTTGGCAAAAAGAGGGGTTGACTTTAAGAGTAAACTTGTCCTTATGAAAAATGGTGTGAGGAGGCTTACAAGAGAGCGCTGGCAACTCACCCTGCAGGCTGATGTAATTGCCACAAGAAGTATTTTCTTTGAAGTAAAGTGAGGAGCCTTAGCGGACAAGAGTGTAAGGGCTCAATTGGAATATATGTGAGGAATTTTAAAACTAAATTTAAAACCCAGACGGGTACCCGAAAAGGGGTTGGAGGGTACACATTTGTGAGCTCTTTCAGGAACGGAATAACCAAGGGCATTTTGAAGTAAGACACTTCTTCTGTGGAGTGCTTAAAAATAGATGGCGCTGCCAAGTATCCCTTTATCGTGACAACTTGGAGCCCCAAATTGGCCACGTGTAAAAGGAAAGAAAGCACCACAGGAGTATTACATAGGAATGGATCCACATTCTTGTCCTTGCACCAGTTACTTGTTCCTACGACACCGGTACAAGGACTTTGTTGCTGGCCTTTTGGCCGAAAGAAAAATCTCCATTACTTCGTCCGGAGGTCCCAACCCTTATATCTCTGCCTCTCAGAAACCATGCTTGATGAGTGTCTTGACCTCTGGATGGAGAACCCGACCTTCCTCTTGCGAGAGGAGATCCTCTCTTTGTGGAAGACGTATTGGAGGGCAGATGGACATGTCCAGAAGGTTCAGGTACCACGTTCTCCTGGCTCAATCTGGGGCAATTAGGATCATGTTCTCCTGAACTTTCTCAACCTCCCGATTACGTGAGGAATCACAGGGACTGGAGGAAATGCGTACAGGAGTGAAAGTTTCCAGTGCACCACAAACGCATCCCCTAGAGTTCCTCTTGGAGGAAATTCCCTTGAGCAGTACTGATCGCACTTCTGGTTGACACTGGTCGCGAACAGATCCACTTGAGGGGTTCCCCAAAGGGTGAAGATCTCTTGAAGGACTTCCTGAGCTATCTCCCACTCAAGGGAGATTATGCTCTGCCTGCTCAGAGCATCCACCGTTGTGTCCTTCTCCCCGGCTAGGTGAACTGCCGACAGAGAGATTCCTTCTTGTCCCGGAAGGATAGCTCAGTGGCAACATGCTCGCCTTGGAAGCAAGACAACACGAAGCAACACAGGTTCGATCCCCGGGTCCGCGCTTAGAAACCTCTGGGTATTAAGCGTGTTATAAATAACCCATCATATCATATCATATTGCCCAGAACTAGAGCTGCATTACCTTTCTGCACAGAGGTAGTGACCCTACACCCCCTCTTCTGTTGAGGTAGTACATGGCCACTGTGTTGTCAGTCATAATCAGGACATTGTTTCCCTGTACAGAGGGCAGAAAGGCCTTCAGCACTAGTCTGAATGCCCTCCGCTCCAAATGATTGATGTGTAATTTGGACTCCGATGGAGACCAATGACTGCTGATTGACAGATCATTAGTGTGGGCTCACCACCCCGTGAGTGAGGCATCCGTCACTACTGTCATCTCCGGCCATGGTTGCCAAAAAGGTTCTCCCCTGAGAATAATGTCCTTACAAGTCCACCATAGCAGATCTTGAGCCACTCTGGTCGGAACCTGCAAAAGATCTGACATATTCCCCGAAAATTGGGACCACTGAGTCATGAGGGCCCAATGAAGGGATCTCATTCTCAATCTGGCCTCCGGCACCAGAAAAATGCAGGATGCCATGAGGCCAAGCAACCTCAGAAAGTATCCAGGTCTGCTCCGATGAATTTGAGTCTTTGGAATGGTATCATATTTGACTTCTTGTAATTGAGGGAAAAGCCCAGTCTGTGCAAGAAGTGGCAGGTCATAGTCAGATGTTCCAGGGCCCGTTCGGGTGAACTCGGGCTGATTAACAAGTCGTCCAGGTAAGGGTAGACGTGAATCCCCCCCTCTCCTGAAACTCATTGTCACTATAGCCATCAGCTTGGTGAAAACCCTTGGGCGGAGGTCAGCCCAAATGGCAGAACTCGAAACTGATAGTGAGAACCACCAATCGCGCACCTCAGGTACTTTCTGTGCTTGAGATAGATCAGCACATGAAAGTAAGCATCCTGAAGGTCCAATGATACCAACCAGTCTTGGAGTTGGAGAGCCTGAAGGATCTGAGAAAGAGTTACCATCTTGAGCTTGTCCTTCCTGAGGAACTTGTTCAAGTGTCTTAAGTCCAAAATGGGTCTAAATCCTCTGTCCTTCTTTGGAATGAGAAAGTAAGGGGAGTACCAACCCTTGTTCCTCTCTGCTACAGGTACATGTTCTATTGCACCTTTCTCTAGGAGGGTTAAAATCTCCTGCAAAAGGAGCGGGTCTGTAATTTTGACAGAGTTGGCTCCCGGTAGATGATCCTGAGGCCTTTGTTGAAAAGGAAGGCAGTGACCCTGGGCTACTGTCTCCAGTAAACAAACATCTGAAGCAATGCCCCGCCATTCATTCAGATGCTGAGAGATTGTGCCTCCCACCAGGGTTTTGTGGGGGTAGACCTCAGAGTGGTTTTGCAGCGGCCAAGGGGACAGTTGCCGCTGCTGGGGCTGATCTAGCAGTTTTTCCACTTCCGCCACGAGGAAATTGTCTTTGCTGTCCTTTTTGACTGGCCTGTCCCTTCCCTCTCCCAAATGAGGAGTAGAATCGAAAAGGACTCCTCCTCCAGGAAAATGAGCCTGACAAGGAGTATTATTGATGTTGTCTTATAGAGGCGCTAAGTGACTTAGCCGCCGCTTTTGAGGTCTGCAGTTTTTCTAGACTTTCGTCCGCTTGCTGCCAAACAACCTCAAGCCGTCATTTGGCATATTGAGCAGCCTGGCATGCACATCTGGTGCAAAGGCCGACTTTCTCAGCCACGCAAAACCTGCGTAGCACTGTGCTAGACGCCATGGACCTGCTGATGCTGTCAGCAGTGTCCAGTCCTGATTGGAGGCATTTCCCCATAGCCTCTTTTTCATCTCTCACAATTGCGAGAAAACCTTCCCGCTCCTTGCCCTCAGCAATGTGTTCAGCCGCTGCCGTCATACAATCCCACAGGGTGTATGTGAATCTTGCAAGGGTGCAAGTCACATTTGTCGATTTTAAGGCCATGCTGCCTGAAGAAAAAAAATATCTGGACCAGGCATCCATTTTCTTATCGTCCCTATCTTTGGGAATTGAAGGATGTGGCTGCCTGGATTACTAAGCTCTCAGGCGACGGATGTTTTGAAAAATATTCCGGATTAGACGAGGAAGGCCTGCATTTCCCTACACATTTTTTATTCACAGCTGGTCCCGAATCTGGGGTTTCCCATGTGGTCATAACCCTTTTTTGCAGTGCTGTGTGAAAGGGAAGGACAGGGGGACCTTTTGGGGTCCTTCACTGAGTATGTACATCATGTCATCCTGCTTGTAACAAGGGGAATTTCTGTTCCACCCCATAAATTTTATCACCCTATTCATAAGGGTTCTATATCCCGAGTCTGCATGATCAGCAGGGTGAGGTCTGTCAAAATCCACTTCAGGAGAAGTATCCAGCCCACTGGCTGTTTGCAGGCATTCATATAGATCAGCCATCTTAGAATGAGGATCTATTAATTCCTCAGGGACATCTCTTGTTCCAAATTTTACCCCAGCAGGGGAAACGTCCTCTTCAGCGGATGGCTCCTCATAAATGGAAGCCATAGATTTGAAAAAATCTTGCCTAAGCTCAGGATGGAACATTTTATTCGATGAAGTAATGGGTATAGATGTCAGCTTCGACAAGGGGGTCGATTTGGGAGCCGTAATTGTTGGCCTCGACAAAGGTGTCGATGTCATCGTCGCAGGCTTCGACACTGTTGAAGGAGTCTTCGACATAAGCGTTGTTGAATAAGTTGTCGATGCTACCTTCGATGCTGGTATCGAGTAAGCCTTCGATAGTGGCGTAGAGGAGACCTTCGACACCAACTTCGATGGCGGATGAACACTAGATGCCATTTTGTCAGGTGTAACCCCCGATTTATGCACCGGTAGGCTTATTTTGCTTTTTTATAAGGTGATGGAGAAAATTCTTCCGACGACACCCTCGACGACTTTTTCCCAGAATTAGCACGTTTGGTCTCTGACTTCCCTCTGTCACTTCTAGAGTAAGCTAGGGCATTGGCTTCATATGACTTTTTCGAGGGGGTCTGGGCCGCATTCTCAAAAAAGTTAATCATCGAGGCTCTGAAAGCCTCCCATTTCCTCGATCGACTCCTCGATCTTGTTTTCCACGACTTGCGTCAAGACTTACCACTCTGCTCCCCCGAGTCTGTCTTTCTTCTGGAAGAAGACTTGGAGGATTCCTCCCCCACCGCCAGTTTAGCTCTCCGTTCTTTAAGAGCTTTGTTGGTCATTGCCTTAAAGGAATGGCATTTGTCGACCCGATGGTCCGGACCCAAACACCAGAGGCAATTTCAATGGGGGTCGGTGATTGACATCTTCTTCCCGCATTTCGGACACTTTTTAAAGCCAGTTTTTGCCGTGGAAGGATTCGATGAGGAAGACATAGTTTGAAGAACTGAAGTGCTGTTTTCGTGACACGAAGCGAAAGCTACCGGAAAAACGGAACGGAAGCCAAGAGGCGTGGCTCGAGCCCTTTATACTGAGGATGACGTCAACTCTCGACGGCAGCCCTCGAGGGACATCGTCACCACGACCTCGAGCACAGCGCCACCTGGTGGAATTCTTTTTCCGAAACAGCAAAGCTGAAGATACGAATATTTCTAAGATGAGAAATACGTGGGAGGACACAATCCATTCGAAACGGAAGTCTGAAACAACCTTTGGAAGCAACGACAGTCCCGCTCTCAAAATCACGTTCTTGAAAAACCAAGTAGAGAGGTTTAACAGACAACAGTTGGAGCTCTCTCACCAGTCTTGCAGAAGTGATGGCGACCAGGAGAAATCACTGTAAGGTGGGGCAACTATAATGAATTTGATTGCTGGGGCCCAAACAGAGCTCCCATGAGGAAAATTGTTCTATAGTGCTTGGGACGGATGTAGAAACCTGGTGATGTAAGAGAGAAAGATTGGTATGACAGAGAGAATGTTATGGCGTGAGTGAGGAAATGTTTGTAGTAAAGGTTCTAGACTCAGGAGTTGGAGAGCCCCTGCCGGGGTGATGGGAGCCAGTAGTTCCTACTGTGACATCTTAATGTAACTTACTGAAGCTGATTAAAGAAACTGTGCTGGAACCTACCTGAAGTGTTGAGGATCCTGCTTTATTTCACTGGCCACAAGCTGGTCTCTGTGTGAGGCCTGAGACGGACCTACTTGTAAGGAGAAGAGGTTTAAGGTGACAAGTCTGCTGCAGAGGGTGCCGAAAGGGGAGGAGGAACCACTGCTCCCATAAGTAAGTCCCATCACCCAGAGTGAAGGAGGGGACAGCTTTGGCGAAGTTAAGAGGGAGTTGTTGCCAAAATAGAAGAGCCAGGAGAAAGCAAAGTAAGGGGATACTGTGTATCCATTAGAAGTGCCAGGGTGTGGAAGCAGTGTGCAACATCCAAAGAGACCCAGGGTGAAGTGTGGCCAGAGGTAGGGGTGCCAGGTGTAAGGAGATCACCCCAGGGAGGCCCAGGGATGAAGGAGACCTACCCAATGCATGGTGGAATGTCAGGGTGATGAAATGGCTTTGAAATGTAGGGCAAAACAAGCAGAAGTGCCCTGAGAAGCGAAGAGAGGGGGGCGCTGTACCCACTGTAAGACCTTGTGCCATGAGGATTTTCCTTTAAGATAGTGCCCGACGACGTGAGAAAAGAAGATACAGGGAGAACACTGTGAAAAGGAAGGACAAAGGAAATGTAATTCCATGTACAGTGGGTGTGTTGAGTGCTTCTGATTGTTAAGTGTGTCGAGAGGTACTTTGTACGTGTGGTGTGCTTGTTGTGGTAACGGAGGGAGGTGTTGCGATTGGCTTTCCTTCTTGTGTTTTTCCTGCTCGATTGAGATGTATGTATGGAGTGATGTCATGCGTGGAATGTTGCTTGTAGACTGGAATGCTTATGTGTGAACAGTGTTCCTCCCAGGGCAGTTGAGATGTGTGAGCCTGGTTGGTGGGAGCCGGTGGGTTCCTATGATAGTATTTCCTAAACCCCTGATGAACCTGACAACATCTGATGTAACTGAAGTACCTGAATAAAGCAACTGAAGATTAACCAACAACTACAACTTGACAGCGTATCCTTTTTATGTATAATACCTGAAACCTTGTCATAACATTTTTGCGACGAGGACTGGTCTTGGAGAGGACCTTGGATGGACCCTGAAATGGACAGGTACACTTTGTTTGTTGTCTAGGGAAAGGAGAGAGGAGATACTGCTGCGGGGGGTGCAGAGTAGGAGGAAGTTGAAAGAGACTAAGAGAGACCAAGGAGAGGGAACCCACTGCCCCCCATGAAGAGTCCCACCCCCCAGGGAGGTTTACAGGAGGCTGGCCTAGTAGGCGTCCAGGAGGCAGCAAAGTGATTGCTCTACCAGACACCCAGGGCGGATCAAGATAGGCTGTCCCGGTGGATACCCAGGGGGGCAGCAAAAAGAGGCACCCATGGAGAATTCAAAGAGGCTGCCCTGGTAGGCACCCAAGAGGCAACAAGATTGTGTCCTGTCAACCCAGGGAAGTCTTGGAGCTGCCCTGGTAGACATCCAGTGACAGGCAAAGGTAGTTACTGAAGAGTAGGAGCCAGGTGCCAACTGCCCATGGTGCCAGAGGCAGTTTGCAGTAGCGCTTCTGCTTTAATGTGGCGAGTGCTGAGAAAGTCTCAGCGAGGAGGAGTTCTGCCCACAGTGTCAGCAGCACGGTCTGCCTGATGTTTGGAGCCTCGGGTCTCACCAGTGCCACAGTGTTCGTTGCGGGATGTTTTGACTAATGATATTTTACTGTTTATCAGATAATTTTTGACATCATACTGGTTACCAGCTAATGAGGAGAACTGTAATTTTGATGTCCGAAACAAAGTGCCCCTTGCAGTCTGCTGTGGTCTAATGGTGTTATGACACGCGAGCCGCAGAGCAGCTGAGGTGACGGTTGGGCCGCAGAGATCTGAGCGGCTTTGTCTCTGCCTCTACAATGATGTCGTCAGCTGTGTGGCTGTCAGTGCTGGCGATTCTGCTGGAACATTTAGGAGTGTTTTAACGATTACCAGTGTAGAATGTTCTCAAGTAGGCTCTGGTGCGGGTGATTACGGCAAGAGCGATGATTCAAAGCGACTGCAGCGCATGTTTGAATGGTTAAGGACTCAGGCGTAGAGTCTGTGGTACATTGTGTATGAAGCCATGTGTTTTGAGGTTGGTGTAGTGACCAGTTGCGGCTGGTCAGCTCTCTCTCTGGTGTAGAGTGTGTGGTGCATGGTGTTTGTATCCACGTGATTTGTGTGTAGTGTCAAGTTGAGGCTAGTCTCGAGACTCTGTTGTAAAGTTTGTGGGTATGCAGCCACAGGAGTTTGTTGTGGTTAGTGACCAGCAGTGGCTGGTTGAGAATGGCTTAGTGCTGTGTCCAGTGGTGTGGTTGGGCATTTGGATGTAGGCCTTCTTGATAGTGGTGTGGTCTGTGTGGACATCAGGATGTGTCTGTTCTGTTTTGCTAGTACCCCACCTGGCATCTATTATTGTTGTTTTAATCTTATGGTTGCTTCTGCAATCAGCCTGGTTTAGTTTTCTGGATGGTTCTGGGAGCGTGGTCAACCCCAACATCTGTGGCATTGCCCAGCCGGTCTGGTTTGCTTAGTTTTGAGGGGTTGGGTGTCTGGCCAACACTTTGAGGCCGCATGCTAGTGGTTTGGTTGCTGGTTTGAGTGTTGGAATGGGTCAGGTGAGTGTGAGTGCGTTTGGTAGTGGAGTAGGCGCCTGATCATTTTGTTGCCTTGGTTTTATGAGCTGTTTTAGTGGGTTAGAGATGTCACTTGTAGGTGTTGTAGCGAGCCTAGTGCCAGCCCGTATAGGTGGCCGCTGAGTGGTCTGGGCCTTGCCATGTTTCACAGCTTGGCAAAGTAAACTTTTCTCAAGACTTTGATGAACCTGGACAGGTTGCCATACAGTTTCTGGCGAATAGTATGGAGGGTTTTATCTTGAGGGATATAATTGGAGCCCTGCTTAAGGCTATAGAGTGGGGGCCAGAGAAATTGGTGCCTCACTGCCCTGTGTCAGAGTAGCCCTTCTAAATGCTTCAGTGAGGATGGCCTAGTGTCTCCTCACCTAACCCCACACCAGCAAGGTAAGCTGGAGAGTTTGCAGAGGCAACCTCCCCCCTTGATGTCACCCTTTATAACAGGATGGTGTGAACCAGACTGTATAGTGGGAATAAGTGAACCCACCACGTTTGGGTATTGTGGTGGTTCAGAATCAAGAGAAAGTTCTGAGAGTTTGTGTGAGATCCACCCTGTGTTGGAACAAAGAGTGTCTGGGCATTCTAGCCATCAAGAATTCAGTTCTGAGGAACTGGAGAGATATACAGGTAAAGCGAGTTTTGGATTCTGTATGGACACTAAAGCTCTGTGTTCTGTCCCCAAGACAGAAGTACACTCTACACTAAGAGCTAACACTTTAGTGGAGCAGCTCTGTATTGAAAAGTACAACTGCGGTTATGATCTCTCTGCAGGGTATGGCAACATATCCCTGTCAGTCTGCGCTGAGGAGGAGACAGCAGTTTCAGCCTTTTCAGAGCTTTACTTCAGTGTATGGAGTCCTGGATTGGTGTCATGATTCCTGCCCCTCATGTCTAAGATGTCAGGCTGGAGCCAGGCCACAATCACCTACATGGCCCTCAAGGGCCTCTCCATCCCTCCAAAGACCCACTTGGAGTCAGACTTGGTGCTTGTGGCACCAGACTCACTCACTCCCATAGGATAAAATTGGGGATTGGACTTGTAGTGCATTGATGGGGACAAGATGGATGCCCCCAAATATATTGGTTCCAAGAACTGCATGTGCAGTCTAGTCTTTTGGGTGTGGTTCAGCCCAGAGACACCTGGGATACCCAGAGACTATTTAAGCCACGCCCAGGCTGAGAAACATGCTTTGTGTTTTCTGCACCTGCAGCGTAACACTCACCGTGTTCGGATCGGTCTCCAGTAGGCCTGCATCTTTCTTATGTGTTCAGCTCCTGCAAGAACAAGAACACTGTTAGGAACAGCCTTACCTTGCAGCGCTTCTGCCCATCATTCATCGCTTCTTCTGTTCTGCTGGCATCTTCGGCGGTGTCATTCCCATCCCGGCATGCCGCATGCCTAAGGAAAAGGGAAAAGAACAGCAAAAAGGCATTAGTAAGCATTCAGCAAATCTTCGCTTATTTTTAAAGACTGTACGAGCTTCAAACGCTTACCTGAATCCCAGCCGCTCTGGGGGAACTCTGTCTCCGGAACTCCTCATCCATCTGCAAGAGGGAAAAGACACTGCAGATTAGTGTGGAAACACCTAGAGGCGCCACATACCGCGCTTACCGCATTTCTTCTTCATAACCAGCATCCACGCTGAAAACGTAGCGGCACCTAAAAGACACAGAAAAAGAACTCAGTTCAATACAAATACGAAAGGGTTGCATCGCGCTCTCACTCTCCTTCAGTGCTACTCATCTCAGCAGCACGTCGCCATCCCCGGATGAAGGCCATCATCTAAGGAAGGAAAGGAACAAAGTTAAAGAACTGTTCAAAAGACTCATTATACTTACCTGTCGGACGCTTGCCAGTGAATTAACTAGGCAGCAACGAGCCTGCATCAATCAACGCATCCCTGCAATGGAAGCAGGACGGAGAGCACACTTTCCAAGAAAACAAGGTGAGCTGTGGACCAAAGGGAAGAGTTGGACCCCGGGGAAGAAGGGATTCAAGCACGCAGAGGCAATAGGGAGTTAAACTCTACCAATCCTGTGTTTCATGCCCTGTCTCCAGTCGAGAAAACTCCAGGGAAGGGTTCAAGGTCGTAAGAGATCATAACAGGCTGAGTGACATCCCTGTGGATATCAGGAGAGCGTTACATTGGTGGCTGCAACTGTCAACGGAGCTTAACCCCTGTTCGGAATGGGAACATGGATCTCAGCAACATATGTCTGGATGACATGGCAGATTCAACCCCCACTTGGAAGGAACTGGCCTGACTCAAGAGACTGGGTGTCAGGGCCTTCATCAGGTCAACTTATTCAGGAAGACAGCCAAGTGTCAAACTAAACAGGAGCCCTTTGCCTTCCTCATGCATGAAGTTGGTGCATGTGGGGACAAGATGCAACCTCTTGTCAGTGAAGTACTTCATGTACAGAACTGGGCAACCCCACTACCCAAGTCCAAGTGAGGACTTTCCTGGGCCTCACTGGGAGATACAGGAGCAAAGTGGCAGCCTATAGAAATATAGCTGTCCCTCTGACTGCCCTCACTACTCATAGGGGACATACAGAGTTTGTTTGGACTCCTGGGTGTGAGAACACCTTCACTGGCCTGAATGAATCCCTAGGTCAGCCCCCTGGTTTAAGGGCACCTGGTTGGCAGAGACCTTTGTGCAGACAGATGCCTATGATACTGGGATAGTTGGAAGACTTTCACAGCTTAATGACAAAGGTGAGGAACACCCTATATGTCTAGTCAGCTACCAGTTTAGGAGTGGAGAACTCGGTTGGCCCCAGGTGGAGAAGAGTTATTTTTCCATTGTGTGGTGCTTTAAAAAGTGGAGGTCCCACCTCCTTGGGACTCACTTCACTGTGTTTGCTCCCTCTCAAACCTTGAAAGGGTTGATAGATGTTAAGTGAGATAATCCAAAGTGGCTCAGGTGGTTCATGAGTCTGCAGACCTTGAACTTCACTATTGGGCATAGGCCAGATCCCAAATGTAGCAATTTTGATGGGCTGTCCAACAGGGATAACCGACTGGAACAGAGGACCCATCTAGGGGTGGATTAGTTCCCTCTGGCCCTTAGTCTGGGGTTGGGGAGTCGTGTGTTAGGAAAGATTCTCTTTACTGCACCTTTCCTTCCATCCTTATGGAACCCCTAAAGTTTTTGAATCTAACCTGTACTTTTTGCAGTGCAGTGAAGCCTTAAGCTTCACTGCACTGGCCTTTGCTCATATGTTATGAGGAAACTGATATGTCCTTCAGGTTATCAGTACTGGTAAACAGCGTTTCCCTTAGTCGAGTTACTATGTTACTACTTTTGGTTACTTTTGTATCACTTGTGGTAAGTTTTTATCATTGCACAATGCAGCTTACACTGCGGGCTACTGGAGGGATGTGTGTGTTTTCAGGCAGGATGTGGGCTGGGTCAGTCTGACTCCAATCCACATACTGGTTTCTGTGTGTCTGAGTGGTATGCATGAATGTTCCCGCCAGTGGTCCTGATTGGACCACTGCTGGGGTGTGTGTGTGTGTGTGTGTGTGTGTGTGTGTGTGTGTGTGTGTGTGTGTGTGTGTGTGGGCTAGTCCTTCTATCGGCTAGTGGGAGTTGCAGTCCTAACACTCATCCCTCACCAGCCGGGATCTGTTCTGCTGCCTCTGCAATATGTCTCTGCAGCCCGTGGGAGTACTTTACAAAATCACAGGATGCATTCACTGCCTTCAGGGCCATACTTACCGAGGTGTACATTTTCTTAGCTGGTGCATCTATTTTTTTAGATTCCCGATCGTCAGCAAATTAGAGGTAGACGTGGCTGGTTTGGAGCTCACCATGGTGGCTTGCAACACTAGGCCTGCTGGCGTTGGATGGGAAGAAAGAAATGGTAGGTCACCCGTCGCCAGTTTATTTCTTTTTGGTAAGCTCTGATTCCACAGTCGGAGTGGAGCAAGGTTTCAAGCACAGAGTAGCATTGGGATCTACAATAGCAGCATTACATGGTAATCCCCTCTCCATTTGTGGGCCTGTCAAGTATGTCCGTGAGGTCATAGGATGAGAGGGGCTTTGCAGGAACACCCAGACCCAAGGTCTCAACCACACACTCAACGGTTCATTGGTATTGAGCATTTGGGTGCCCATATGGAGCGGCCTGCTGCATATCAAGGTCAGGAGATGTGTCCAACCGACTTGCATCATGGAGCCCTTCAAGCAAGGGCAAACAAATCTGCCTGGTTGGCAAACATCTCTGCTAGCTCCTTTGCCCATAGGCCCAAAACCGAAAGGCACCTGGTCCACCTCGTCATTGAAAATAGACTGCATTGTGTCGAAAAGCATCGAGCGAGAATTGGGAACAAAAGAACGATCGACTGTCAGCACTGACATCGATGTTGTATTGGAGTTGTGCCTGCGTCGGTGGCGTTGCTTCTTATGGGAAGTTGACGACGATGAATGGCTACAGCAATATAACTGTTTGTTTTTTTGTGACGCCCGTCCTCTTTTTTGGGCGGGGGACCCTCGGTTTCTTGGCCCGAGGACTTGGCGGTTGAACGAGCTGGAGACTTCGATGGGGGTCAGCCAAGTGCTAGTTTCACTGATAGCTCACTCAACGACTTGGGGTTCATTTGTTGACAAGATCCAACATCTTCAACGTCATGATCTTTCCCGAGGCACCACACGCAGATGCCATGTGGGTCAGGGATTGACATCTTGGAGTTGTAGACTTGGCCATGCTTGAACCCAGATGCCTTAGGAGCGGCCATATCGACAAAATTCGATTGAATATACTAATTATCGCAGATATTACATTCCTCTCACCAGAGTTGTTCCGAAAATCAGCATGCTGATCGCACAGAAAAAAGTAAAGTAGATATGGGGGCATGGTGACATAGTAAATATAGTGTCACACCTGGAGAAGAAGAGTGGCAGGGTCAAGTCAAGAGGGATCGACGGTCGAGTCTTACTACTCCCCCAGTCTAAAAACAGTCCGGGCAGTGGCGCTGGAATGGATATCTATCTTATGAGAAATCTGTGGGAGACTGCAATCCATTGAATGGAACAAGTTACTTACCTGTAACTCCTGTATGGGTCTGGCAAGGATTCACATGCTCATGAATATTCCCAGTCAGGCTGAGAATCCGCAGTAAAAAGAAGAGCAGTTTTGCTTTAGCCTTAAAACTGCATTGCTCCTCTAAACCAATCACTGTCCTTTGGGCATACGGCTCCATCCAATGACAGTTTTCTCCCTGAGCTTCACGCCTGCTGGCCATATTCAGATTTGATATAGCACGTAAAGTGACAGTATGGACCAAGAAGAGGGTATATGCAAAAAATTGACTGAAAGATCGAGGATGGCAAGAAGCTATTCAGTGATTATTTCCAAAAATATATTGATTTCTAATTCTGACACTTATTTAGTGGTGCTGAACCAACATAGGTTTACAAAGATTGTGCATATATCAAAATACAACTCAAACTATATTCAATTCCCCTCCATCAAGCATACTCACTCATTCATTCATACACATTTATTACTTCTCCACATTGTGTTTAGGTCTCATAATATATAGGACCATTTGACAACTTATTTACGAATAATTTTGTACACCCCTTTCTTGTATCAGTGCGTCTATCTGTTCTGCAACAGATGTTTGTAGTCGACACGCGTTTCAGTTGGCATCTGTGGGATTCAAACTATGGCCCTTGGGTTTCCCAACCTTCTTCAGGACAGAAGTTGAGCACTCATTATGCTTCACTTCTGTGTCAATGGAATGGGAGACATCTTCAACTGGGGTCTCGGAGGTGGTTCAAAATTATGGAACCCATCCTAAATGCTTGTGTGACCCAATTGCAACTTGACCGACCTCATCTTCTTCTGTGAAGTCTGATTACGAACTATACCACCTTGTGTTGTGTAGTGATCAATTGCCGGGTGCCGTGGTTGGTATGCCTTCAGCAGCCACAGAGCATCCAACAGGGTAATCCTCTAAAGGAGAAATAAAGACATGGGGGGATGGAATCTTTCTCTCATGCTTGCTCTTACTTGTTTGTGTCTCGCTGCTCCGCGTCTGTTCATAGACTGAGCGAAGAGCCAGAGAGGGGAAGGAGGGAGGGTTTGCATGTGAATTCATGATGGACCCATGCTGGAGAACAGGAGTTACAGGTAAGTAACTGGTTCCTTCTCCAGCATTGGGTCTGGCATGGATTCACAAGCTCATGAATACGATTAAACAGCAGTACATATACACATCCACGGGAGGTAGCAAGGCTCAAAAGAAGCAATACACTTGTCCCTGGAACAGACTCCTCTCAAGCAAACAGGTTGCCTAGCACCGCTCAGCCGACCCAGGATTCCTCCCTGGAATCCCTGCCGAGGCAGTAGAACCTCTTGAAGGTGTGCATGAACCTCCAAGTAGCCGCCCTGTAGATGTCGAGCAGGGGCACACCAGAGTGAAAAGCCGTAGTTGCATCAATGGCTCTGGCGGAATGGGCTTGTTAGGGAGAATTCTCTCTTTAGGCTGAGAATTTCCTAACCTAGTGAGTCCCCCAGCAGCTTTGCTGGATTTCTGGAGTTTGTTTTTTTCTCCTGCCAAGAGTGAGACTCTTTTTCTCCCACTCTTGGACATGATTTATGGTGTTCCTTTGACTGTTAATGTGTTTTATGGGCTATGGGGTCCTTTACTCCATAGGGTCTCATGTGTGTTACACAGCACCCTCCGTGCAGTGACACAGGGGTGTCATAGTGACACCCCACCATAGACTCCATACCCTGGGACTGACTACTGTCTCCCAGGGTATGTAAAGTCACCATTGGCTTTACTAGTCCCAAATTATGAACAGAAACCAGTACAAACCATCATTTTGTGGACGTACTGGTCAGGGCAATTCGATTGCCCCGGGGTCTGTTAGTTGAGGGGGCACGTTTCCGTCCCCCCCTGATTGAATTTTGGCTGGTGGCAGTGGATGCTACTTTTTATATTCGACCGCGAATATATCCCTATGGGATTTTCCCATTGTTTGAGGCTACCAACTTTAATTATTTAATTCTCATAGCCTCGAACATACCGCCGGTTTATTTATTTAATATTAATTCGCCGGTTGGTATTTTTTGCCAGGACTCGATTCTAAAATGGTGTGTGTGTTCTCTTCTGTGACTCCAACCCAAGTCGAGCCCTTTGTTCCACCTTTTGGCGGGCTTCTCCACAGAAGCCTCCAAAAGTGGTGCCACTCTGTCTGGGTACCACAGAGGGGGTTTAGGCACCCTGGACTGAATTACTTTGGTAACTCAAGTCGCACTCTTGTGTGATTGGCCCACGTGGTGAGCCGGCCAGCTCACCACTTAGCATGTTTGAGTGACAGCTTGTCTGAGTGAATGGGGGTGTGCTGCATAAAAGCAGGGCTTTGGGGACTGGAACTTCAGAAATCGCCACAGGACCTGAGAATCCGACGAGGGAGAAGCTGAGCCGACTTACCACGACGACACCACCGGTGGAGCCCTGCAGAACCGACTCACCACTTCCCGACGACAGAGATGATCTGCCGGCTGGAGAGGCTTCTTCCCCTGACTGGTGGGCACAACCAGTTTACCTTCTTCTCTTTGCATCCCAGGCCGTCTTGTGGTCGAATTGCCCGTGCCAAGCACCCCGGCAACCGGATAGCCACTTAACCCTGGACCGCGAATAAAAGGACCGCTCCTTTTACTTGAGAACTCCGCGGCTGGTTTCTTCCCTGGCAGTGGAACGGACTCCTGTCTTCCTCCCCGACGAGGTCCTCTCTTCCCCCGGACGAAGCACCGACTTGCATCCGCTGCCAGGAACAACTGCCCCCGCTGGAGTATTCTCACCACTTTAAGGTACCGTGTCCGCCAGGCCTCCCTTTCTAAAGATTGCTACAAGGTAATAATAACCTCTTAACCTTCTGGACTGGGCTGGCCGCCTTGACCTCCTAAAAGGTCCCTTTCTTTTGGTCCAACTCTTTTTGAACCTTTGCAAGACTCTTGTGCACTTCATCCGTGTGACCTTGGACACATTTCGTTCTGATCCTCTTAAAGTGGATCCGGCCTTCTGAACTCTAACTTCACGGTTTTACTTGCCTTTCTCTCTTGTTTTGATCTTATGAAAGTGTTGGGATCTGTTTCATATTATACTCTGCTTTTCTCTCCCTTTTTAAACAAATTATTAGAGTGCCATCTGCGTTAAGCGCTCACCGTTGTCTGAAAATAAGTGGGGCTTTACTTAAGACTTGTCTAAAAATTCTTCTAAGGGAGTGTATATCTTTTAGTGATCGTGTTTTTGAATTGCTTACTATTAGTGCCTGTGTGTTTTTCTAGAGGTGGTTTTAAATAAATAATTATATCTTTTTTACACCAAGCTCTGGTCAGTGTTTACTTGTTCTACTGTGTTCTTTTGACCTATTGTGAATACTCTATATACTGCCTAACTCTTCTTGAGGGAAATCTGACTGCTCAGCCACAGCTACCAAGTGAATCTGTGTGGTACAGACTGCTACCAAGTGGGTTTACTGCCAAACACCTGTAGTCTTAAATCTTTTGCAGTGGTCCCAGAGGGAACTGCACAGGTTTCTGCTTAACAGGGATCTCGCCCGGCCTGGCAGCGGCCTGCTCGCCAGTCGATGATAGTGCATGATGCAGTCAGAGAGCCACCTGGAGATGGAAGCCTTAGACAAGGCCTTTCAATGATTCACAGGTCCAAAATTGACGAACAGTTGTTAAGTCTTTTGAAATCCTCGAGAATGCCACATAAACCAGCAAGGCACGAGCAACGTCCAGTGAATGCAACGCCCTCTGAACAGGCGACAAAGAATTCGTGAAGAAGACTGGTAGAACCAACAGCTTGTTGAGATGGAATTCAGAAGGAACCTTTGGCATGAAGGTGGGATGGCTCCAGAGCACCACCCTCATAGCATGGAAAGACAAATCTGGTTGCGTGCAGGAGAGTGCCTGAACCTCACCAAACGCCTGGCCGAGGTGATGGCCACTAGGAAGCAGTCTTCTATGAGAGGAACTTCAGAGGGCCCAGTTGCAACGGTTCGAAAGGTGACCCCATCAGCTTAGTTAGCACAACGATGAGCTCCCAAGTCAGAGCAGGAGCCTTCACTGGCAGAAAAGTCCTGAAGAGGCCCTTGAGGAACTCCTTGATGAGCCTGTGTGACCACAGCAAGGACTTGCCCGGTGTCCATGTATACCTGGATA
This sequence comes from Ambystoma mexicanum, assembly GCF_040938575.1. Taxonomy (NCBI): domain Eukaryota; kingdom Metazoa; phylum Chordata; class Amphibia; order Caudata; family Ambystomatidae; genus Ambystoma; species Ambystoma mexicanum. Next base: position 1,496,479,986 of record NC_090932.1, on the reverse strand, counting down.
TGACCGCCAGGTGCACATTGAAGGAGGCATGAGCCAGATCAGCCTTGGCCAGCGAAAGCAGGTATGGAAGGAGCTGTTTTCTGCTTAGGCATAATCTCCAGAGTCCTGCATCACATTGTGAATTGCTTTAATTTGTGGCCGTAGCAAGACAGCGTAGATAAAAGTCTTGGCCTTAGCCAGGATTTTCTTGCATTCCAGTGGCAGAGCGACACTGGGTCCTGATGCAGTATTGATCTGCGCTCTCTGTCAAGGAGGTTGGAAAGTGGAGGCAGCTGGATGAACGGTGCCACTGACAAAAGGAGCAGGTCCGGGTACAAGATCTGCCGGGGCCACGTTGGAGCTATAAGGACCACCCTGCAATGACAAATTGGAGTAGGTTGATCACACGTAGCAGGAGCAGGATCGGATGGAAGGCATACAGGAAGAGCCCCTCCCATGGGAACGAGAATGCACCCCCCATGCTCCCCAGTAGAGGGAACATGCTGGCGAACTTCAGGCATTTGGAGTTGGCAGCCGTTTGCGAAGAGGTCGATCTGGGGTTGACCCCACTTGCTGAAATAGACAGGAAACTTGCGCCTGCTGAAGCTCCTATTCGTGGCAAGAACACAGCTCCCTGCTGAGCGAGTCTTCAATGGTGTTCTTGATGCCTGCCAAGTGAAAGGGGATAATGAACATGTCCTGAAGAATCACCCAGTGCCAAAGGGTTTGGGCCTCCTGGGAAAGCACATGAAAGTGCGTGCCTCCTTACTTCCGAATGTAGAACATGGTGGTGGTATTTTCCTTGAAAGTACGCACCCCCTCCCCCTGAACTGAGGTAGGAATGACTTGCAGGCCCAGAAAACTGCCGGCAGTTCCAGGATGTTGATGTGGAGGTCCTTCTCCTCCGGAACCCAGTGTCCCCCCTGGCATGGGACTGTCCATTGTCGGCCCCTCCACCCTTCTAGGGAGATGTCTGTGGTGACTGTGGCCTTGAATGGAGGTATCTGGAAAGGAGCCCCTTTTGTGAGATGTGGTCGTACTCCCACCATTTTGGAGCTTGTCAAAACTTTCGTTTGAGAATGACCTTGTCTGTCCAAGTGCTCTGCAGCCACCGTGCATCCAGGAACTCTTGAAGAGGCCTTATCTGGAGCCTGCAGAACGGGACAAGGTGAACGCAGGAGGACATCATGCCTAACAATGACTTCATGGTTCGCACTGTTGTGTTCTGCGCCGATGACAGGCACTGCGCCTTCCCCAGGATGGCCGTCACCCTCTACTCCGAGGGGGTCACCAAGCATGCAATCACATTGAGGTGGGCACCAAGGAACAGAGCCTTCTGCAATGGCTCCACGCAGGACTATGGATAGTTGATGGAGAATTTGAGATTGGGCAGAAGGCGAATGGTCTCTGTGGTGTGCTGGATTGCCAGCATGCAAGAGCAGGCACGGATCAGCCAGTCGTCTAGATAAGGGTAGACGTGGTGTCACTAGTGCCAAACACTTTGTGAAGACTCTGGGTGCCGACTTCAGGCCGCAGGCCAGGGACTTGAACTGATAGTGCTGCCAAGAACCATAGGAACTTGCAATGTTTTACATGAATGGGGATGTGAAAGTAGACGTTGTGGTGCAAGGTCGCCAGTAAATCCCACCCCTCCAGCTGTCCAAGCACGTTCTGGGACGTGACCATCCTGAATTTTTGTGATTTCAAGTACTTCTTGAGGCGTCACCCTTGTAACTTCTTCCATAACAGAAAGTATCTGGAGTACACGCCACAGCCCCGGAGGCGCTGGGGGATGGGCTCTATCACCCCCTTTCTTAACATGGCCTGAACCCCTGCAGCAGCTGTGCCATGTGTAGTTCTTGACGAGCGACAGGAGGAATTCAAGGACACGTGTTGGAACTCCAAGGTGTGTCCCTGATGTATGTCCAGCACCCATTTGTCCCTGGTGATGGTCTTTCACTCGTTGACAAAATGTGCTTGTCGGCTTCCCACTGGGGTGTGCAAGTGGGGGCACGGATCTACGGCCAGTTCAGCCTGCTTGGGTGTCTGCGTCCTAGCCTGTGGATGACACTGTCCTCTGCTGCACTATGCCAGAGAGCAGCCTCTGTAGGCCCCCTGAGTCTTGGAGCGGGAGGGCTGCCGATAGGGGGTGTTTATACCCCTTGGTGGACCTGTCGGACTTCCCTCAAGGATCGAAAGGATGACCTTCGCTGTTGCAATGTTCCCAGTGAGCGTGCTGTCTGCATGTCCATATTTTTTAAAATAAATCTTTTTTATTGTATTTCCATATTGATGCATACCAAACAAACATACACTATTGCTTGACTAAGTGCAAAGTATCAAAAGTCTTGACAGTACGGACACAGTCGTTTTCCAATACTGCATAGATCTGAGTGCAGTAAAAGAGCTAGGGATACACCTTTGCAGCTCTCCCCAGTCCAATTTCCCCACACTTTTCTGGAACTTGAACGGGCACCCCCGTGCATTATATATTCTCCACTCTAGGGCCATACACATGTCAACCTTAGCAGACCACTGACTTAGCCGAGGGCAGCCCGGAGCACCCCACATCGAGGCAATAATCCTTTTAGTCTGTCAGTCCCAGAGTTACAGACAGAAACACTTTCTCAGTTGGTAAATTCTGCCTCCCCGCAAATGCCCAGCAGCACAATTTTCGGTTCTCTCGGCACATCAGACCCAATGACCACATATAATCTCTCAAGACATTTCCCCTAAAAGACCTGGATTAGATCACAATCCCACAACACGTATGAGACGAAGACTAGCTGACATCCCAATTTCTCTGGGAAACATTAGCGCTTCCACCCATTCCTCGGTATCTAATGGAGCAATATATCTATCCCACCTGTCCATGAAGCAAGTTAATTCCCTAGTCCCAAATGCAGTGAGTACTTAGTACAGAGTGGAGGTAACCTTGGCATCCATGCGTCAGGAAGGATATTAGCTTCCAGGGAGGAACACTGTGGGACCTAATTTAGTGATGAGAACTGAGAGCCCATGGCATGCGTTAGTTGCATATATCTAAAACACTCAGTACTCAGGAGTTTGTGCACTTCTCACAGAGTCTCAAAAGGGACCCCCCCCTGCACCACATGATATTCCACAGTTGTTCTAGATCCGGAAGTATACCATTTTGATTATCTCAAGCCTGCGCGCATTGTTCCAGAGGGGCTGCACCAGGGTGGATTTACCCCCTCACCCAATATATGTATGTGCTTTAGTCCAAACCTGCCGAGTGTGCTTGGTCATATGTGGGAGGGCAATCTGCGCCCTTTTGTCCCATAAAGCATTTGTATAGGAGGTTTCCCCTTCATCCAGCCTCTTTCTAGTATAATATGGGGTAGTCTGGGATATCTGTGCAACCAATCATTTACCACGCTCAGTTGTGTAGCCCAATACCATTGTATGTCAAGTAGGCCAATCCTATCCTCCCACAATGAACATTGTAGAGTTTTCAAGCAAATCTGTGGATGCTTCCCCGCCCATCTGCACCCCACACTGAAATTCCCAAAAAGCCCCTTCTATCTTGCCAAAATCCTACTTAGGAACCCGAAGACGGGCCTTCTGTAGTACATAATGAAATTTGTCAAGGATAACATCTTGGAGAGCCGCTTTACCCAGCAAATTCAGTGAGAGAGATTGCCAAGGCCTTCATTGGCTCCCAAGTGCAGCAACGAATACAGTTGAAGATTCTGTGTCTTGTTTTTAAGTGTATTCATGGCGCTGCCCTAGGCCATTTGACCTCAAAGATTGTAATTCGCCGTCCCACTCGTACACTCCGAACTTAGCAATTCCATCTTCCAGGAAGCAATTTAAAAAGTATCTGTTCAGGTAACTTTCCTGGGTCATCTGGTACAGGTAATCTATATTCCATCTGATTAATATGTTATCTGAGCACAGGTGCAGTCCGCTGCCAGGCTCCTTCTCAAGATATGTGCGATATAAATACAAAAATCAAATTAAACCACATCAAGCCTAAACGTATCAGTGGCTAAAGATTTAACCCGAGGAACTCAGAGAGACGAGGGCCCATCTAGATCCCCAGATACTTGAAACCGCCCACAGAGACGAGATAGGGCCAACCCGGTGGAATTGCCTAGTCTTCTCCCTGTATAGGGACGAGAACCCACTTTCGACAATAAATTTCTAAGCCGCTAAACACCTGATATTCGTGCAGCGTTCGGGTCACTGAAGGGCAGGAGATCAATGGGTTACCATGTAGATCAAGAGGTTGTCAGCATATATAACGAAACACGATCCTCTCCTCCCCATGGCCATTAGAATCCCCACCACCCAGGGTCCGTTCTCAGTTTGATTGCCAGCGGTTTTATGACCAGTTAAACAGTAGGGGAGAGAGGGGACAACCCTACCTTGCCCCTCATCCCAAGGGGAAGGTCCTGGAGGAAACTACTTGACTCTGTCATCAGCCATTGGTGAGTTGTAGAACAAGCTTACCGAGCTCAAGATTCTCCCCAAACCCCACAATTTCCATAATGCCCCACAAGGATCCCTAGTGACGGAGTCAACACCCTTCTCAAAGTACACAGAGAGAAGTTCAAACGGATCCAGTATCATCGAGGCTTCACTTATGGTGAGAAACGTTCTGTGCAGATTCACATGTGTAGACCTAGTAGGCATAAGCCTGCATTGGTCAGGGTGAATTAAGGAGTCAATTCCCCTAATACATCTTGGCCTCCCCAATTATGAGTGAGATTCGCCTAAAAGAGGCACAATTCTCTGGTGGTTTACTTAATTTGGGCAATACTACTATGCTTGTTTTCATAAGGTCCCGAGAGAGGCATCCGTCCCATCTACATGGTACATATAAGCAGTGGAGTGGCCCCGTGACTAGATCTCCCCTGAGTATCTTCCAGACCTCTAATGGAAAACCATTTGGGCCCGGGGCTTTCCCTGACTGAAGCTGAGAAAGTGCTGTCGCAATTTCTTCCTCCGATATGTCAGCTTCCAGAACCAATGTTTGCCGTTTCGTGAGAATGTGGTAGAGCGACCTAATCACTCTCAACCCCCTCAGGTATAGGTTATTCCCTCCGGGGAATATATAATGAGTCACATAAGGCAGCAAATTCGCTAGCTATGTCAGCACCTTCCGTTAGAACATGCCATCATGCTCAACCGTCTCCGTGATAACCTGGATATCACTGGTCAGGCTCTGGCGTGGCTGACCCCTTTCCTCTCCAATCGACCCTCCCAGGTCCAACTGGGGTCCTTCCTCTCTGACATCTTGTTCTCTACCTGTGGTGTCCCCCACGGATCTAACCTCTCTCCCTGGCTGTTCAACCAGTATCTGGCACTCCTTGCCCACCGCATCGCCGCTCTCTGCCCTAACTTTCAGAGCTATGCGGATACCCAGCTCATTTTCAGGCTACCCTCGGCCTCCTCTTCTACTTCCCTCATCTCAGACTGTCTTTCTGCTATCCAAGAATGGTGCGCCGCCAATGACCTTTGCCTTAATGCTATTAAGAGTGAGATTCTACTCATTGGCGCATCCACTCCCTCCTTCCCTGCAGCTCTCTGGCCGGCCTCTCTTGGCCCTCTTCCTGCTCCTACCTGCAAGGCAAAAAACCTCAGGGTCATCTTCGACTCCACTCTCTCCTTCTCTCCTCACATATCTGACGTCTCTAAGAAGTCACACTACCAGCTGCACCTCCTCAGAGGTATCCTTCCTTTCCTCTCCTTCCCTCAAAAGCTCACTGTCTCCAGAGCCCTGGTTCTCTCGAAGCTGGACTACTGTAAAAGCCTCTATCTAAATCTGCCTGCCTCAACTCTCCGCCCTCTGCAACTCATCCAGAACAGGACTGCGAGACATGTCCTTGGCCTCAAGCCCAGGGACTGTATCTCTCCAGGACTGAAATCGCTACACTGGCTCCCAGTGGCTGCGAGGATTAAGTTCAAAACCCTCTGCATTGTCCACAAGGCCCTCTGGGGCCTGGGGCCAAAATACCTTCAACTCTCTCTTCCTAAATATCTTCCTTCTCGAGCTCTTCGCTCATCCGCCTCAAACTCCCCCAGGGTCAGCTGCTTCTCCAAGCAACAAGTTAGGGGTAGATCTCTGTCCGCAGCAGGGGCCTCCCTCTGGAACAGCCTTCCTGACTCCCTGATACTTGAGGAGAACCATCTCCGGTTCCGGAAGCACCTCAAAACCTTCCTCTTTGCTTCTGCTTTCTCTCCCCCTCTCCCCTGTTAATTTACTGAAACGGCACTGAATCCGCAACTGGGCCACTCACCGATCTTGGTCCTTGGCCCAGCCACTCTCCCCTGCACTGCCTCCCTGGCACCCCCTGCACTGCGGGACTGTCTCTGTATCCCTACAGCCCCCCTTCCCAGCACTTGTCTGCACTTACCTTGCACTTGCCACCAGCTGGCACTTATTATTTTATCTTGTATTCTACTAACCCTGTACTCCACTTCCCCTCTCCCTTTCCCACTTGCTCTTTTCCCTTCCCCTCTACCCATGCACTTGCGCGATCTGAATGACACCTGGCCTAGTAGGATCGTGGTCTGTCTCCCCTTGTTCCCCCCTCCCTGCCTCGTCGCGCCTTGAAACACTTGTGTATAGGCGCGTTTCAAATGCCATATCATATCATATCATTCCCACCGTTGTCATGCAATGCCCTTCTAGAGCCAGTACCCATAGCTCTCCTTTCCAACCACGCTAAACTTTTTCCTGATTTACCCCAGATTCATGAGACTGAGTGAGCTTAACCCAGTGCGCTTCCATAGCGCGGTCTATGGATACATTGCGTAGCTGTTCCTGGGCCTTCAGAGCACCATCTGTGCCACTGGGGACCCTGGGACCAGGAAGTCTTGTTCTGCTGCCGATTCCGCCTCCCCTACTACCAAAGCATGCTGCTTTCATTTTGCCGCCACCAGTGAAATCGATTCCCCCCCTGAGAACTGCTTTATAACCTTCCCATAAGGTAACTGCACTATCCACTGACCCTTCATTAGTAGTTAAGTATTCCGATGTAGTGTAAGATAGTGCCTCAGTGAATTCAGGGAAATCCAGGAAATACGTAGTCAATCGCCACCTTGTTGTGGGTTTGGCACCCCCTCTTAAGTTCTATGAGAAGCGGACCATGACCCGATATCCCACTGGCCAAAAACCTCACCAGAGAAGCTTAGGACTATCACATTGTGGGATGAAAAAATGCTCCAATCTCAACATGGACGCATGAGCCCCAGAGAGAAAAGAAAACCCCTTTTCCAAAGTGTGCAACAGTCTCCAAGCGTTTAACAAACCCAAAGCCGTGGCAAACATGCACAGTTTAGTGGGGACATCATGGTTCCTACTAGCCATGCAGGACCTATCCAACCCCAGATCCATGACATCATTGAAAACCCCTCCCTCGCTCCAAGACCCATGAATCAGCTTGACCGTGTACAATTAGTTTCTGAAGATCATTGAGCAAATCTAATGTGAGAGGGGGGTGCATACACTGCTACAAAGCCCCATACAACTCCCCACAGTTCCCCCCTGAGCAAAACATAATGGTTCTGTTATTTCATCGACACCAGTTTTTACAATGGGTGTTTTGCTAAAGAATGTTTGCTGAAAAAACTTTTAGAAAATGTGTGTACATTATTTTTGTGGGGTTAGGGCGTTCCCTCCGAACCCCCTGGTCATTTACCTATTTTGTTTTATTCCTGACCCCCCCCAACCGTTTATATGCCTTTCCCCAACCCTTTAAAAATCTCAAAAAGGTTTTTTCAGCAAAAATGCTGCGGCAAAACACCTGTCGCAAAAACGGTGTCGATGAAAGGACGCTCTACCAACAAAACATCCCCGTTAATCCAGCCGTATCTCTGTAAGTTTAAAGGGGATCCTTTTATGTACAAGAATCAAACTGCCCCTTGCTCCCCTAGACAATCATGCATGAAAGGCCGATTTGTAGTTAGTTCTAGTGAAGAGTTTGCATTCAGAACCCCCCAGATGGGTTTCTGTAAGCAGGGGAAAATTTGGTGAGTACCTTTAAAGAGACTGCAGCACCAACCTGCTTTTGATACTGGAACACAGCCTTTCAAATTCCGCATCAAAAAGGAAAGCGCTCCATCAAGTACCATCTTCCCCAATAACCCATATTAAAGGTCGCACCTTGGGAGAACCCCGTCCTCCATAGAACCTCCCGGAGGTAAAGAAACTCTTATCCAACACCCACGACCCGGAACCAGGCCAAGCATTATAGTTAAACCAACCAAATAAAACTACCCCAACTCACCCCTCCCCGCACTTCACCCTCAACTGAAGCACCTGTCACCCTAACCCCGTGTGAAACTTACAGGAGCAACCTGAATCAAACATGTGAGGGGGTCAGCTGAAACTATCAAGGCAGAAAAAGTGCCTCTTTTTGTGCTCATTAGCACATAGGTCACATAAATTGGAATTACACAAATTAGAAGAGATTGATAGCACCCGAGTAAGCTAAAACCAAGCACCCAGATTGGGCCTCTTCGTCATCCGTTGTCTGCTGTCCCGCAATCTTCACCATTGTTCTCAAACACCACCGGCCCCTGCGGGTTCAGTGGGGCAGAGGGTGTCTTGTCCCCGGACCCATTGTTGGGAAGGGGACGACCCCATCCCACCCCCCTAAGCGCTATAGAGTAAGTCAAGCAGCATTCAAAGCACCATGAAGGGCGACAGTGGGAGGACCCCATCCCAATATAATCAACTCAAATAGTGTAACCCAGGGCACAAGCAAGACTGCCATTTTGTGTAGATGTTAGTGCATTTTGCGTAGATATTAGCAACAATAGTTAGGAGACAATGCCTGCATGGCAAATTTGGCATTTTATGCACTAGTCTCCAGTTGCGAGATAAGGTATATTTGCAGCCATGCCCGAGCTCCCATGAGGAAGACCCACAGCCCCAATCACCATAAAGCTCATTCATTGTTCCAACAGTGTTGCATAGATTTTTTTCTATCTGCAAGGAATGTGCCCTACAAGGCTGCGATCATAGATCGGCACCTGGTGTGCATGTTATCTCACACTGGCCAAAGCATGACCCGGCCCATCTCCAGGCGACCACGAGAAATAGAGCATATAACTGACTAAACCTCAAGATCCCTGAATTCTATGGCACCAGGTGCCCTTTGACCACCAACCCCAAGGCCTGAAATCTTCAAAGAGGACAGACATCGCACGTCTTCGAGTTGCTAGAATATGATTTGCATTGTGAAGTGCTGGGAGGGATAAATTATAGTTCAAAACGAGGGTGGAGGCCCTGGAGCCGGATGGCGTGGAAGGGAGTGAGTGAAATGTGTGTGTGAAGGTTAAGAGTGCCCCAGACCCTCCTTTGTGCCAGTCTAAACACCTGCCAGGTGCACAGTACAATGATAAAGTAGCATTATGTTAGGTGTATAGTTAATTTGTTCTTTGACCTTCGTAAGTGAGAAAAAGATTCTCTCTGCAGCACCCACGTGATGGAAGACTAATGGACTGGGCTGGAACCAATGACATGGCATCCCTTATGGGGCAGGCGGATCATGTATAGGCACAAACCAACCAGCCCTGAAGGCTTTTACTGTAGGTATTACATCACAATGACAAGGTGTCCCCTCTTAAGCCTCTGCTTGTACCCTCTTTCAACAGAACTTTCTTGGCAGCAGAGTTCTTTGCTGTTGCTCTCACCTGTGTATGAGATTAAAACTTGTTATCTTTACAATATTGACTTGGGCCTATCTTCCCTAGCGGGTTGTATTCTCTCTGGTGTGAGCGTTCAGTGACTTGCCTTCACCATGATACACCTTCAATTGTGAAAGGAGAAAAAGAGCATCTAATACCATGAGAAACCAGCTTTTTCTTTATATAGTCAAAGGATTGCTGTGCACGCTGCACCTCTCTGGTGTAATCCAGGAAAAATCCAATCCTAGAGCCATTATACCTTATCAGGCCCGTGGCCCTCGCCATTTTCAGCAGTGCATCCCGATCTCTATAGTTCAATAGTCTGGCTATCACTGTGCTTGGAGGGGCACCAGGTGCGGGTCTGCCCGCAGGAATTCGGTAGGCTTACTCTATGGAGAAGAGGTTGAAGAGCTTCTTTGGTGCCACAAGGTCTACCAGCCATCGTTCTAGAAAAAAGTTCCATGCAGGGCCCTTCCTCCTTCTCCGGCAATCCTAAATCGAGAGGTTATTCCTTCTTGACCTCACTTCACTTTTTTTTCACGGTTTATGGGAGACAGAGTCTATTTGCTTCTCCATTCGTCGAATCTGAAATGTGTTGCTCTGCCTCCCTCACTCTCGAGGACCGCTTGCGGAGGTCCTGGCGCAGGAAGGATACCTCGATGACAGTCCGTCTATCTTCACCTCCACTGACATTCGAGAGTCAGCAATAGCCCCGTGATATCTGCCAGTGAGATGGGAAGTTCCTGACCAGTGGCCCCCGCATAGTATTCAGTGTGGAAGGCTGGGAGGGTGGAGGACTCGTCACCGTAAATTGGTCAATTCTGCGCTGTTGAGACGGTTTCCTGAGCTTGTCCTTCACCATGTTGCCTTGTAGGATGGTCAGATTGAGGCGCACGCTGTGAAGTCACCAAACAGGAGAATAGCTGCAGCTTCTATTGTTGTTACGACCATGGTGTATCCGCCAATGGAGCCCAGACAGGCCTCGCTCTTAATGCTATGTGGGTAGGTTCAGGGATACCAGGGAAATTTGTGCCGGCACCCACAGACACCACCCTGCTCCAAAGGGTCGCATTATAGAGGAAAGTCTGAAGCAGCAGACTCTTTCCACAGCAATATGTTGGAAATGGCCTCCCAGAGTGGAGGAGAGTGCGCAGTGTCTCTCTAAGGGCTCAGCTAATTGCTCTTTTCCCCACAGCAGAGAATGGTGAAACGCAAGTCTGTAAGGCCTGTGGTGCCCACAATGTAGGGAGAGCATGTCTGGTGGGAAATGGAGAGGTACACAAAAGATTAGCACAAGCGTGGAGGAGGACCTCCACCAGTCTGTCCCTGCACGCGACCAACAAGCTTCCGCAGCGAGCAGCTGCTCTGTATGCCGCGCACTGAGCCGGCCACCACAAGGGGTGTCAGTGGTTCACTCCCATGCTGCTGCTTACCTCGATCGGCGAGCACCAGGGCTCCAGCCTCTGCCTGCATCCGCTCTGGGATGGCGGCGAGCCAGAACAGCTACTGCCCTTCGCCGCTGCTCTCCAGGATCCTGTGCCCCCACGCGGTCTAAGGAAACACCAAAGGCTCTAGAGCAAGACGACTCTCACTCAAGATCTCCTGCAAGGATCTTTGCCATTCAAGGGCTTCTGGCTTCATTCTGCTTCGAAACTGCAGTATAGGTGAGCCAGTGCACACTGCTATCTCGCACTGTGCAATATGTATACAAATAATGTAATTCCAACCATTCTGGTCGCTCACGGAGTGCTGAACGCTCTCGTCATCATCCTCTGGCTGCTCAGCAGCGTGCCCATCCATGTCCATCTTAAACGTCTGAAGAGAGGTCTTGCCAAAAAGGCTTTCTCCATCAAAAGGCAGGTCTACCACTTTGGACTAGACATTCACTCTGAAGTTGGTGGCTTTCAGCTACTCCGGTCTTCGAATGGGACACGTTTCATTCATCGGGTCAGGCAAAGTCCAGCACTTTACCCTAGGTGCATACATCTGACACCAATTAGCTCTCCTCACCCGAATAAAAGGCAACACAGAAAGACACACTCTGAGCAATGCGAAACATGAGAACAAACAGAACTTCCGGGACAAAGGCACACCTGCTGAAGCAGATTGACGGACCGAGGGACGAGCGCAGCAGGCCGAAAACCGCCAAGGATTCCCTATCGAACAGACCCCGAAAGACACATGGAGAAGGCCAGATCCCACAAGTGAAGATTGCTTTGTGTTCCAAGGATGCCAGCGACCCTCCCGGGTGAACAACAGAGTTGAGGAGGCGAGGCTAAGCCTGTGGGACTAACCTTGACTCGAGAATTGGAAAACCGCAAACCAAGAACGAAGCGCACACAGCCGGTGAGTTGGCAAGCGACCTGAGAGACTGGTGTGTGTCAAAGTGAATGAAGTAGAAATATCATATTACAAGTGTAGGCTGCACGCGTGTGGATGAGACGCAAAGAAAGGCAGACCCGTGAATGAACGTTTAAAGTAAAAAAACAGCTGCAAGATCAGCGATACTAAGTAACAGAGTGGTCCGGTGAAAAGAAGTAGCCCATTTGAAGGTCACAGTGAAAGGTGCATTGTTTGAAACTAGAGGGCGAACATACAGCAAGAGTGAAATTAAATAGTGAACATTTAGTCAAAGTGGTCCTGCGGTGGTCTGTAACAAAAACTCATGCATATATGAAAGACTTCGACATCCGGAAGTGGTCTGAGCCCGACTGAGGGAGACCCGAAGTGTATTAAGCTTGAGGAAGGGAGCCCCCCCTTGCAACTTTGTGTGAACTGTATAGTGGAGGGTCTGAGCCCGGGAGGGGGGGGGCCCATGAGAACTGTGGTGAAAGGTCTGAGTCCGGCAGAGGAGGACCTTTGTGAACGTTTTGGATAAAACAGTATTTCTAAAGTCAAAGAAAGGAATTGTAAACGTGGAAGGCCAGGCAGGCCTTGATCTACGGTTCTGAACTGTGTACTGTGTTCGAAGCCAAGCCAAAGTGTGTCATCCTGCCTAAAAGGATCTCCTTACCCCTTGAGGCCCAACGTGTGGAGGAGAGCTGGTTCAGCCACATTATCATTTGAACACTGACATTCCCTTTTGCATAAATGTTCTCCTTTTTACACTTTTTGTACAAGAGATCGGGCAGGTATTAGGTTTCTGTAAGCATAGGCCATTTTCATTAGACAGAGTCCACTAGGACTGTTCCATTTATCGTTTGATAGTCAAGACTATTCCCATCTTAGTTATAGGGCAGAAGAGGAGTTTCTCCCACCCCAACATTTTCAATAAAGGTTTTACAAAATGGATCCACTGTGTCAGTGTAAATACTTGTGATACTATGCCTTCCTTACAGATCCCATATATTTAAATTGACTCACTTTTTGAATATGCTTCCCTTGAAGGGACCATTTAAAGTCCAAGTGCTTACAGGAGCTTGTAAATTAGATTATTTTGGTTTTCTCTGTGTTTAGCACAAGTTCATTATCTGACACTTATGCATAAAAAGTGTCTAGGGCATGCTGGAGGCTCATGGGAGTTTGGTCAAATATCAAGACATCATCTCAAAATGCTATTCAATGTTTATGCTGGTCCCCTAACTTCAAAAGGAATGTTCTGACATTTGCAAATGGCGAACTTAAATCAGGAATATATATATTTAATATATTTATTGGGTATTTATAATGCACCTATACACAATGTGTTTCAAGGTGCAACAAGACAAGACGATGGGGAAAAGGGAGGACAAAACAAAAACGATCCTACTAGGCCTTGTGACATTCAGAATATTCAAGTGCAGTAAGAGAAGAGCAGGGAAAAAGGAGGGTAGGGGGCACATGGAGGGGGGCCAGAGTGTGGGAGGGAAATAGGGAGTAGAGGTCCCAATGAGAAGGATCTCTGTCTTACTGCCAATAAGGCAGAGATTGATAGAGCACCATGCATGAATAGCAGGCAGGCAGCCAGGAATTAAAGAGGAAGAGGAGGAGGCGGACGAGGGAAGCTTAAAGGAGAGCTGCACGTCATCTGCATAACACTGGAAGTCAAGAGAGAAGGTGGAGATGAAGTGGACTAGAGGAACCAGGTAGATGTTGAACAGCCAAGGCGAGAGGATAGAGCCCTGAGGGGCCCCGTATGTGGAGAGTGAGATGATGGAGGAAAAAAAAGAGGTTAAAGAGACAGGAGGCAAGCATGCATCCCTGTCACACACCTTGTAAAGACGTAATCTCGTTCATCAGGTGTCCCTGTCCATCCAATCTAACCTTGATGGCCGAATTAGAAAGACGTCGTACAATCATGCCCAGGAGTCTTGATGGAAGTCCCAGGCTGCCAATTTGTTCCATAATCTAATCCGAAGTCAAAATAACGTCGTCACTGGTCACCAGGGGGCGCACAGATGATTGTTCTCTCCGTGTAAGCTCTCCCCTCATGGTCTGCAAAGTGGATTGAGCCACCACTCCTGGACTCCCCCCACACCCCGTAGCCACAAACCGGGCCACCTCTGCATGAAGGTCTCACCCCCGCCAAGCAGGAGAAAACCTGACAAAAATCAAAGTCGGATTGCCTAAAAATCAACACTGGCAAATGATGGCCTGTGGAACCGCGGCCAGATGAAAATGAAACTGGGAAAAACACACGTGAGACTCCAGGTCAGCCAGGCCACGGAATAAGGGCCCAACACGCTACAGGTTGTGCCCGAGCGAGTCCCTCTGCACTCGCCCCCAGAGAAGCAAGGGAGGAAAGGTGACACCTCCGAACGGAGGAGAAGAAACACTGAGCGTACTGGGACACCTACTCGACGGATCCGCTACAGCCTACGCACATCACAACGTTGCAAAGAACGACCACTGCGAGACTGGCATGGACCCTATCAGCACGCCACCCTGAAGCGCCTGCCTAATCTGACTACACCCGTCCGCCAGCCTAACGTGGTGAGAGACCCCCCACCCAAAAACACACTAGGGCCATGCTACATAGCCCGAACTCCCGCAGGACAACCAAACAGACTCTGTAAGGTGTCGGAGCCCCACAAAAGCAGGGAAACGCCGGAGGGCCATCACCGCCAAAGCACAGACCCGAGGAGGAGCAGAGGGAAAACAGCCAGTGACGGTCTCCCAGACTCACAAGTAAGTGCCACGCCTCACACCGCCTCACTCCTACGGCGATTGAATAGGCCTCAACTGTTAGGGAGAATTCACTTTTAAGGCTAATTTTAAGGCTAACCTAGTGAGTCCCCCAGCAGCTTTGCTGGATTTTTGGGGTTTGTTTTTTTCTCCAGCCAAGAGTGAGACTCTTTTCCTCCCACTCTTAGGCATGATTTGAGGTATGTCTGACTTATTTTGTGCTTGTGGACTATGGGGTCTTTTACTCCATAGGGTATCATCTGTTTTAGTGTATGTGTTACACAGCACCCTCAGTGCAGTAACACAGGGGTGTCATAGTGACCCCCAAACATAGACTCCATACCCTGGGACTGACTACTGTCTCCCAGGGCATGTAAAGTCACCATTGGCTTTATTAGTCCAAAATTGTGAACAGAACCAGTACAAACCATCATATTGTGGAAGTACTGGAAGGAGTTAATTAGATTGCCCCTGGATCTGATTCCAAGGGGGCACTGTCCAGTCCCCCCCTTGTCGAGTTTCTGGCTGGTGGCAGTGGTTACCACGTGAAATATTCCACCGGAATATTTCCTATGGGATTTTCCCATTGATTTTAAACGCACCACTTATTTGGTGCCATGTTAAAGATACCGCCGGTTTATTTATTTAATATAAAATCACTGGTTGGGTCTTTTCGCCAGAACTCTTTTCCAAAATGGCGTTTGTGTCCGTCTCTGTAACTCCAACCAAGGTCGGCCCTTTGTTCCACTTTTTGGCGGGCTTCTCCACAGAAGCCCTCCAACTGGTGCCACTCTGTCTGGGTTCCACAGGATGTGTGGGTGGGGGAATTGGCACCCTGGACTGCGTTGCCTTAGCAACCCAAGTCGCACTCTGTTCTGATTGGCCCAGTGGTGAGCCGCCCGGCTCACCACTTAGCATGTATGAGTGACAGCTAGGCTGTTGAATGGGGGTTTTTCTGCATAAAAGCAGGGCTTTTGGGACTGGAACTTCAGAAGTCGCTACAGGACCTAAGAAATCCGAAGAGGGGAGAAGCTGAGCCATCTGCAACGACATCACC
Source organism: Ambystoma mexicanum (assembly GCF_040938575.1). Taxonomy (NCBI): domain Eukaryota; kingdom Metazoa; phylum Chordata; class Amphibia; order Caudata; family Ambystomatidae; genus Ambystoma; species Ambystoma mexicanum. The sequence goes on along the minus strand of NC_090932.1, from coordinate 1,496,464,184 downwards.
AGTGTAGCCCTGCTGCAAAGACCTCACCACTTTCCCGACGACAAGAGAAGATCTTCTGCTGTAAGAGTCTTCTCCCTTTGAGCTGGTGGGGACAACCAGTTCGCCATTCGCCTTCCAGGACGTCCCTTGGTTGAATCGCCAGTGCCAAGCACCCCGGTGGCCGGATAGCCAAGCTTCACCACTGTGACCGCGAATAAAAGGAACGCACCTTTTAACCAAACAAACTCTGCGGCTGGTCTCTTCCCTGGGCAGTGCAACGACTCCAAGTTTCCTCCTTGACGAGATCTTCTCTTCCCCTGGTCGAAACCACAAACTGCACCCGCTGCCAGGAACTGCCACCTCTGGAGCGTCCTCACTTTTAAAGGTACTCTGTTTCACCTGGCCTCCCTTTCCACGGTTTGCTAAAGGTGACCCTTAAATCCTTGGCTTTCCAACTGGGTTAGACCTTCTAACTTTATCTTTTGCATCAAACCAACCTCCTTTGAACATTCCTGCAAAGACTTTAGTGCATTTTAAACTGTGTGATCTTGGACACATTCCGCCTGGCTCCATTTAAAGTGGCCTGGCCTATGAACTTTGGCTCTACAGTAGACTCTGCCTTCACTAACTTTCTGTGGTCTTAGAAAAGTGTTGGGAACTGTTTTATTTTCATGACCTGCCTTTTTCTCTCCCTTTAGCTTAATTATTGGAGTGCCATCTAAGTTACGCACTCACATCTGTTTTTACAAATAGTGGTGTTTTGACCTAGACTTGTCTAATAATTATTAAGGGAGGTGTGTATACTTTTCTGATTGTGTTTGAACTTGCTTTGATCTATAGTGCTTAGTGTATTTCCTAAAGTGTGTTTTAAATAAATAATTATATACTTTTGATACCAAGCTCTGGTCAGTGTTTGCTTGCTCTACTGTGTTTTAGCCCTATTGTGTATCCTCTGTATACAGCCCTACTCATCTTGAGAGAAGTCTGACTGCTCAGCCACAGCTACCAGGTAAATCTGGGTGGTGCAGACTGCTACCAATTGGGTTTACTGCTTACTCCTGTAGTCTTAATCTTCTGAGAGTGTTCCCCAAGGGAACTGCACAGTATTCTGCCTAACACCAACCCAGGTGGAACACAGACCCCCCCGCATTCCCCACGAGGCGCCCCAGCCCCTCTGGACTGACAAAGGGAAGAGCCCGTCTAGCATACCTCCAACTCTGAACCCAACACAAAGCACCTCATACCACACACCCCTGGACACAGAAAGTGTGGAAATCAGAGTCCCAACCAGTGCAGACCATGCAAGCACACAGACTCCCGGGACTCAGCCCACCTATCACGCCGGCAGACTGACCGGCCTCCACCACAAGCACTTTCTCATATGCCAGACCCATAGGGGAAGAAGGAGTCCACAGAGGACAAAGCACAGCCACTGTGGTGCATTGAGTAGCCCGCACACACCCCTTATCGAAAATGTGCGCAAAGCATTAACCCCGACCCCTGCATATCAGCCGGAGAAAACAAACCGGTCTCCACCCGAGACGGACGTGTGGCGCAGATGACGCGGAACTCCCACCGTCGCAGGACAAGATAATCACCCCTCTCTAACCACACGGCGCAATCTTCATACAATACCACAACCCATTGACCCTGGTACACGCAAACCAAGCTCGGAGAAGGTGGTAACCTCATAACATGGTACTGGAATCACTCTAAAGACATCCTGAGTCCCGTCTAGCAGAATCAAAACCCCAAAGCCAGAAGTCCCTATGGACCCCAAAGTGCTAAATCAATCCAGCACAAACCACAAATAACGAAAAGCAGGGAAACCCCTCCGGAGAACAACAAAACGCACATAGAACTTTGTGCACATGAACATACGAGAAGAACGTGCACCCTTCAAATTCTCACCAAAGCAAACACTGAGTGCCCTCACTCACACCTGTCATGATCTCTGCTTCCAAAAGGTCAGGGTTTTCCCAACTCCCTTGGAAGCAGATCCATAACCCAGGTTCCGAGTGCCAACCAGTCCCAATTGGGACCCAGTCCTGGCGCCAGTGGCACCAGGCTCATAAATATGCCCAGTCCCAGCGCTGGAAGCGCCGGGCTCATAATGCTTGGGTGGACTTACCTTCAGCAGACCATGCTGCTTACTTGCCTGCCAGTTGAGCCTCTAATCCTCTTCTGTTTGGAACTACTTTTCCTGTTGGGTGGGGCTGGAGCCACTCCCTAGATTCAGAACACTGGAACTCTTCTGGAAGGCAGGAACTCTTTTCTTACCAGGAACTCTTTTCTTACTTAGGCGTGGCTGTGGAAGGAGACGCCTAAGCACTACAGGAGGCTATTTAAACCACACCCGGTGGATGAATCTTGCTTTGCGTTATTCTGCAACCTCTGCAGCAGAACGCTCATCGTGTCTTCTGCATCCGGTCCTGGGCCTAAGGAAAAAGGCTTACCATCCTGAATCCAGTCTTCAGCAACACCTATAAAGACAAGAAAGAACAGGTTAGCATTCCGGCATCTGAAAGGCAAAGGCTTACCATCCTGAATCCAGTCTTCAGCAACACCTATAAAGACAAGAAAGAACAGGTTAGCATTCCGGCATCTGAAAGGCAAAATCTTACCAACTCTTCGCACGCTCCGGAGGCCTTCGGCGCTGCATCCCACATCTGAAAGACAAAACAAGGTGCGTTTAAAGACATTGGGGAACTTTAATACTCACGTGCCATTACTCCTTTCCACATCTAATCCAGTGGGTATTCCGGCACCCTGCAGCCGCTCCGAACTCGTACCTGCAAAATAAAAAGACAGTTAGAGCGCATCGTGAAGCAGGCAACAAGCGCTTACTTACGTGCTTCCAGGCGCTTCTATTCATCACACGGGCTCCATCTTCAACTCACTTCAGCCTGTCATCCGCCATCGCCGGAACCCTGCAAAACAAGAGACATCATTACTAAAGACTTTAAAGACATTTGAATGACTCGAAACTTACCGTTCGTGCAGTAAACGATCGACAGCAGTCCTCTGAAGTCAAGAGGCCTGCGCTACCTACCCAGTGAAGAAACTGGTTACAGCACCCTGCCCCGAGGCAGATGGAGAGCTCGGCATTCACTTACCTAAGACATCTTACTCTACACGTCAGGCATACAGTGCACAGAGGTCCAGCCCAAAGAGCCAACCGGGTGCTACACATCACCTTTGAAGATACGGTAGTCGCCCAGTCAAGACCGGCGCCTCTGCGAGAATCAGGTGAGCGTTACAGAACGCAAAGCCTACTGCAAAACTCTCGCCCAGGCGCTATGGAAACCTCGGATACTGACCCCCTAGCCCGGTTACTTGGGGAATTAAGGGCAGAAGTGCATGCAGCTCGTCAGGAAACGAATGCTCTAAGAAGGGAACTAATTATTTCCAAGGAGAGAACAGACAATCTTGCTAGACAAGTGCTACAGTCACAAGCCGGACAGACCCCGTTACCCGCATCAGGGGCAAATCTTTCTTCAACATCCTCTATGAATCCAGTGCAGATCAACCTACCTGGGAATGTACCTCTGGCTCCGCCCGAACGATTTTCTGGTGACCCAAAGAGGTTTGCAGTATTTATCAATCAGTGCCGGTTGCACTTCTTATGCCGGCCAGCAGCCTTTCCAACTGATCAAGCAAAAGTAGCTTTTGTACTTTCGTACCTTAGTGGCAATGCGGCAGACTGGTCGATCCCTCTAGTTAATCAAGATGATCCGGTTCTCCATGATTTTCAAGCCTTTCAGCTTAGTATGGAAAAACTGTTCGCAAGACATTCACAGGGGCAGGCCTTGGACAATGAGCTTCTTTCGTTGCGACAGGGTAATCAAGACCTTTTGGCTTATATTGCATCTTTCAATAGACTAATAGTGGAAACTCAATGGCCTGAGGACAAAAGGATTACGCTGTTTTATAGAGGTCTACGTGGAGAGCTCAAAGACGTTTTAGCCCAAGTAGTGAATCCCCCACAAGACTGTTCGGATTATATAGACTTGGTCGTTCAAATAGATCACAGGCTGCAGAACAGGAAGGCCGATCGTTCCAAGTTTGATGCTCGAGTATTTTCCAAACCGCCAACTCCTTCCAAAGGAGTAGACTCCGGGAAACCCATGCAAATAGGGGGTCTGAAAGGTCCTCTAACACAAAGGGAGCGGGAAAGGAGGAAACAGTTGCAATTATGCCTATATTGCGGAAACTCAGGGCACTTTCTTCGAGACTGTCCGGTGAAACCTGCCAAGAAGGCAGTAGGAGCTGCAGTTACCAAAGTTACAAACTCTGAGCAGGGAAACGACCTCGCCCGACAAGAATAGAGGTCCTCTTGCCGAGCGTTAAAACCAGTTCCGTGACCTCGCATTTCGTGATACCTATGGTCCTCATTAGCCCTGATAATCCGGATCGATTACATGCAATTGAAGCTTACGTCGACAGCGGTGCCATCGGCAATTATGTGGATCATGAAATGGTTTTGAGGATGAATCTAACTCTTTGTCCCAAGGCTGTAAAGGACGTCATTACTACGGTGGATGGTACGGAGATAGCCTCCGGGCCAGTAACGCATACCACTCAAGAGGTGACGCTAGTAAGTCAAGATGGACACCATGAGAAGATCGTGTTCGATGTGATCAAGGCCCCTCAGTTTCAGATTATTCTAGGAATACCTTGGTTAGAGAAACACAATCCTCTGATCGATTGGCGAGCAAGAACGGTCCAGTTTCCAGAATGTGTCTCTACTTGTCACCCTCCACCTGGTGTTGCACTGGCCGCAATTTCTTCAGAGACTCCCCAGTTACCTCCCGAATACCTAGAATACCAAGATGTTTTCCGGAAGGATCAGGCTAACTCTCTACCTCCTCATAGGTCTTATGACTGCCAGATAGACCTGATACCTGGATCTACTCCTCCTTGTAGTAGAATTTATGCCCTCACCGAGCCTGAGAACCTTCACCTTCGACAATACCTGGATCAATACCTGGCAAATGGGTTTATTCGTCCTTCCAAGTCCCCTGCTTCTTCAGCTTTGTTCTTCGTTCCAAAAAAGGAAGGAGACCTTAGAACTTGTATTGATTATCGCTCCCTGAACCAGATCACCGTTAAGAATAGATATCCGTTACCTTTGATCCCTGAACTCCTGGACCAAGTCAGAAAAGCATGCATATATACAAAGCTGGATCTTAGAGGAGCTTACCACTTGGTACGAGTAAAAGAGGGCGATGAATGGAAGACGGCCTTCCGCACCAAGTATGGGCTATTTGAATATCAGGTCATGCCCTTCGGACTTTGCAATGCCCCGGCCGCCTTTCAATATTTTATGAACGATGTCCTCAGAGAGCTCATAGATGTATGTGTTGTTGTTTACATCGACGACATCCTCGTTTATTCTTCATCGGAATCTGAACATCGGAAACACGTGAAAATGGTCCTCGAAAGATTGCGTCAACACAAACTTTTCGCTAAGTTGGAAAAATGTGTTTTCAACGTGACTGAAGTTGAATTCTTGGGATTCATATTATCACCTGGCGGAGTGCGTATGGATTCAAAGAAGGTCGATGCAGTTCTCAAATGGCCATCACCATCCTCCGTAAAAGGTGTGCAAAGCATGTTAGGCTTCGCTAACTTTTACCGCAGGTTTATCCCCGAATTCTCTCGAATAGTCCAGCCCATCACTGCCTTGTTAAAGAAAAACAAACGTTTTGAATGGTCTACCGAGGCGGAACAAGCTTTCCAGGATTTGAAGACTAAATTTATCTCTGCACCAATCTTAAAACACCCTCGCCCCGAACTCCCCTACATCGTGGAAACTGATGCTTCAAGCCTTGCCATGGGGGCAGTTCTATCACAAAAGGACCCGGTAACCAATCAGTTGCATCCCGTGGCATTTTGGTCCCGCAAATTCTCGCCTCCTGAAATCAATTACACGATTACTGACAAGGAACTTCTGGCTATCAAGTCTGCCTTTAAGGCTTGACGGCATTATCTGCTGGGGGCCCGACACACCGTTACTGTGATTACGGATCACCGAAACCTGCAATATTTGAAGACTGCAAAAGCCCAATCCTCTAGACAACTCCGTTGGGCATTATTCTTTGCCGAGTTTGACTTCATAATTATGTATCGACCTGGTACAAAGAACGGTAAAGCCGATGCCCTTTCTCGGATGGGAGTGGAAGAACACTTGGTCAACCCTAAACCTGTACCAATCATTCCCGAACAAAGAATTCTGGGTGTAATCGCCACAGAATCCATAGAGGAAGTTAAGGATAAAGCCAGGCAACTTGTAACTCCAGCAGACATACAGAATTGGCATCTGCAGGGAAAGGACTTTGCAGTAAAGGACAACTTATTGTATTTCCAAGAACGATTATACCTACCCAGCACAGATTTACAGAAAAAAGTAATCTCTTGTTATCACGACTCTTTAATGGAAGGTCATCCCGGTATAGCCAAGACCTCAGAAAAGATCAAGCGCTACTTCTGGTGGCCGTCTTGGAAAAAAGATATCAGAGACTTTATAATGTCCTGTGGAGTATGCGCCCAAAACAAGAGTCAAAAGGAAAGACCAGCAGGCCTCTTACGCCCTATTGACATCCCACCTCGCCCTTGGCATACGCTTTCTATGGACTTCATCACCGATCTACCTCCATGCTCCGGATACAATACGATTCTAGTAATCGTGGACTTATTCTCCAAGATGGCGCATTTCATTCCGCTCAAAGGCTTGCCAACAGCAGCAACTCTGGCCCGAGAATTTCTCGAAAACATCGTCCGACTGCACGGTTTTCCTTCGGTTCTAATTTCGGATCGAGGTAGTCAATTTATTTCTCATTTTTGGCGAAGTTGCTGTCGGTCGGCTCAAATTGATGTGAGACTATCGACCAGTCACCACCCTCAGACCGACGGACAAACCGAGAGGACCAATCAAACTCTGGAACAGTATTTACGCTGCATGCTGCAACAAACTGAAAAAACTTGGAAAGATATCCTTTGGATAGCCGAGTATGCCTACAATAACTCTGTCCATTCGGGAACTGGGAAAACCCCGTTTTTTCTTTTGTACGGCAGTCACCCTCGAACCTCGGAGTTGGATCCCCTCCAAGATCTTGAAACACCAGCAGTAGACTACCTGCATTCTACAATCACCCAAGCCTTTAAGGAAGCTGTTTTTCACCTTCAAAGGGCTAAAGAACAATACAAGAAAGGAGCAGATCAACATCGGAAGGAAGCCCCTCACTATCAAGTAGGGGATCAAGTCTGGTTATCCACCAAATATCTATCTCTAAAAGGGCCACGCACATTCAACCCAAGATACCTTGGTCCCCATTCCATCACTACCATAGTAAACCCAGTAGCGGTCAAGTTGGACTTGCCCCCGCACATGAAGATACATCCGGTCTTCCACGTCTCTCTATTAAAACCCGTGCAATCTCAAACCCGACTAACCAAATCTCCAAAACCTATCCTAGTGGATGGAGAACTCGAGTTTGAAGTCAAAAGCATTCTGGACTCCAAGATCTCCAAATCTAAACTATTCTACCTAATTGACTGGAAAGGCTACGGCCCCCAAGAGAGATCCTGGGAACCTGCTGAATATGTCCACGCTCCTCGCCTAATCAAAAGATTTCACCGAACATTTCCTGACAAGCCAAAACCCCCGGAGAAGCCCGGTTTGGGAGGGGCCTTGAGGGGGGGTACTGTCATGATCTCTGCTTCCAAAAGGTCAGGGTTTTCCCAACTCCCTTGGAAGCAGATCCATAACCCAGGTTCCGAGTGCCAACCAGTCCCAATTGGGACCTTTTGGACCCAGTCCTGGCGCCAGTGGCACCAGGCTCATAAATATGCCCAGTCCCAGCGCTGGAAGCGCCGGGCTCATAATGCTTGGGTGGACTTACCTTCAGCAGACCATGCTGCTTACTTGCCTGCCAGTTGAGCCTCTAATCCTCTTCTGTTTGGAACTACTTTTCCTGTTGGGTGGGGCTGGAGCCACTCCCTAGATTCAGAACACTGGAACTCTTCTGGAAGGCAGGAACTCTTTTCTTACCAGGAACTCTTTTCTTACTTAGGCGTGGCTGTGGAAGGAGACACCTAAGCACTACAGGAGGCTATTTAAACCACACCCGGTGGATGAATCTTGCTTTGCGTTATTCTGCAACCTCTGCAGCAGAACGCTCATCGTGTCTTCTGCATCCGGTCCTGGGCCTAAGGAAAAAGGCTTACCATCCTGAATCCAGTCTTCGGCAACACCTATAAAGACAAGAAAGAACAGGTTAGCATTCCGGCATCTGAAAGGCAAAGGCTTACCATCCTGAATCCAGTCTTCAGCAACACCTATAAAGACAAGAAAGAACAGGTTAGCATTCCGGCATCTGAAAGGCAAAATCTTACCAACTCTTCGCACGCTCCGGAGGCCTTCGGCGCTGCATCCCACATCTGAAAGACAAAACAAGGTGCGTTTAAAGACATTGGGGAACTTTAATACTCACGTGCCATTACTCCTTTCCACATCTAATCCAGTGGGTATTCCGGCACCCTGCAGCCGCTCCGAACTCGTACCTGCAAAATAAAAAGACAGTTAGAGCGCATCGTGAAGCAGGCAACAAGCGCTTACTTACGTGCTTCCAGGCGCTTCTATTCATCACACGGGCTCCATCTTCAACTCACTTCAGCCTGTCATCCGCCATCGCCGGAACCCTGCAAAACAAGAGACATCATTACTAAAGACTTTAAAGACATTTGAATGACTCGAAACTTACCGTTCGTGCAGTAAACGATCGACAGCAGTCCTCTGAAGTCAAGAGGCCTGCGCTACCTATCCAGTGAAGAAACTGGTTACAGCACCCTGCCCCGAGGCAGATGGAGAGCTCGGCATTCACTTACCTAAGACATCTTACTCTACACGTCAGGCATACAGTGCACAGAGGTCCAGCCCAAAGAGCCAACCGGGTGCTACACATCACCTTTGAAGATACGGTAGTCGCCCAGTCAAGACCGGCGCCTCTGCAAGAATCAGGTGAGCGTTACACACCACGAGTATGGCAACCTCAGGACCAGAGGCAGCAGCCACTAAAGCTGACTTGGCTGACTTGGCTGACTTGGCTGACTTACTAAACGAACTGAAGAGCATGAGAGCAGACATCACTGGAAAGATAGAAAACATAACCCACAGAATAGACACAATGGAGGAGAGGCTGGAAGAAGTAGAACATAATCACACCTCCCTATCTGCACTTGAAACTCAAATGACGTCAGAATCGCAGAAATAGAAATGAGAGAAGAAGAATTTCGCATGAAGGTTGATGATCTCGAAAACAGAGAGCGACGCAACAACATACGTGTCTTTGGAGTTCCTGAAAAGGAAGGGGAAACAGACCTAGACCTAAAAAAGACACTGCACACAGTGATAAAATTACTTTTCGGAGATGACTCACTAGACGAGCCGAAACTCGACCGCATCCACCGTGCAGGCAGAACAGCAGGTGGCCCAAGATCGATACTCGCCAGATTCCACAACTATGCAGACAAAGCCAGAGTCCTCGACAAGGTCAGAAGAGGTACCCACATCCCCCTGGAAGGAGCAAATATAAGCATCTACCAGGACCTCTCTTCTCTTACCCTGGCGATGAGAAGGAAATGTCTCCCGCTTACCAAATTCCTAAATGACAAAGCAGTGAGATATCGATGGGGATACCCCTTCCCACTAGCATTTGATTGGGAAGGCTCCCCGATATATCTGAAAACCGAAAAGGACATCGCAGGGTGCATAGCAGACATAGTCGGAGGACAGGAGGGAGGATCAGCCCCACCCGACGGAAGAAATAGAGAGGCTGGGTGGAAGATCAAAGGACCAAGATGAAAAAAGACCCCTGGCGCACGGAACACACCCTCTGACACGGAACAATGAAAGTCTGAGAACACAGCACAGACATACAAGGTCAAGCGCCGACCTGCTTCAAGCAAAGTGCTCCAGTTCTGAGGTCAGACATGAGCGAACAAAAGCCCAAAGCTGACACACCTAGAAGAAAGTAAGAATTTTTGTTACAAACAATATGCACCTAATACATACAGGGGGTGGGGGGGAACGAGGGGAACACACTATCGGCAGAAGTGTACACCACTCCCAGAACAATGAGGCAACAGGGGGGAACCAGAGAGGGCTCATCACAAAGAGAAATGTTAAGCTCATGGACCAAACAGGGTTAGTTCTTCACTGGTGGTCCAAAACTGATAAGGTCAAGATAGCTCAGAAGTATCGGATGCCACAAATGGTCAAAGGGAGGTAGGGGGAAAGCTATACCATTCATGACAGGCAAACATAACGAACCAAACAACTTTAGGGCGTTGACATTGAAAGATAACACATGGGACCCAGAGAGCAGACACATCGAGAGCAGCCATGGCACAGACAACTGACGCCGTAATCTACAGGCTCGGATCCATCAAAACCGGCACTCTGAACATCAAGGGACTCAATTCCCCCAATAAAAGGTCACCAGAGAATTTAAAAGGGCCAATCTCAACATACTCTTCGTACAAGAGGCTAGATACATACAAGGGGAAGAACGTAGAGTTCTATACACCAGATTCGGTCTTGAATATTGGGGCTCTGGCCCATTACGAAAAGCTGGTGTAGGCATCTTGGTCAGAAAGGGACTCAAATTCGAAGTTCGGAAAACTTGGTCCGATATGGGAGGTAGAGCAATCTTACTAGTGGGCAGGCTACACAATATGACCATAACACTTGCCTCCATTTACGCACCCAACACTGGACAATCCCGTTTCCTACAACACAGGGTCCCCAAAGTTATACCCGAGCTAGAAGGAGAATCCTTGGAGGTGACTAACATGTGGGCAGACCCCACACTTGACAGACAAGCCGGCAACCCACGAGCGAATGAACCGCCCGATGCCGGCCGCACCAAAGTGATCAAAATGATGAACATATACAGGCTACAAGACGCATGGCATCTCACACATCCTCATCAAACAGGTTATACATTCTACTCGACCCCACACGCCACATACACAAGGATTGATTACATATACCTCACCCCCGGCTTAACAGATGTGATGTCCGCATCAACGATTGCCCCAATCAGATGGTCGGACCACGATATGGTCATGGTCACCCTTAGCCTTATAGTGCTTCCTCACAAGAATTCGAAATGGTGTTGCAATGACACACTTTGGAAAGACCCACTCAGAGCCGACAAACAAGTAGAGGGCCTGCACGTTCACGAAAGGGAATACAAACTGGCCTTATAGGCCGACGACATCCTACTCCATGTCCAAAACCCCATGAGTTCAGTACCCCGCGCTATACAACTCATCGAGAAATATGGCGCACTATCACGCTTCAAAATCAACCAAACCAAATTAGAATGGATCGGAGTAGCCACAAATATATATACGATGGAAAAAATCACAGCCGCCCTTCACGAAAGAGCTGCCCAACACGAACAACTCTGCAGCCCTGTATGTCCCCAACCCGGGAAGAAATCTCTCCAACAATTGAGGAACATAAAGCCAGCAAAACTTGATAACAGACCAGAGCTCACCAAACAGACAATCCGGATAAGATCCTGTCGCGAGTGCACCAATAAACATTTAAATACTTAAACTGCGTCCCACTACGATGTGCAAATACATCTATGTCAACAAACTCCAAATTGTATCATACCTGTCTTGAAGGGAGGGGGGAGGGGAAAGAGGGTTGTTAAGCTAATTGCAATGGTACTGTCTTTGATTACTCAGACATGCTCGTTTTTGTTTGCAAGTTTATTCACTGTAACCTGATAATGATACCAGGAAAGCAGAACATGTTCTTTTTCATATGTTTTTGAAAATCCAATAAAAACTTAAATAAACAAAAATAATAATAAAGTCGACGGCAGAAGAAAGATCTACAGTTGCCACACATAAGTTAGTGGTGTTCTTCTGCCAAACATGCTAACATATACCCGTTCAACTGTGTCCCTACTGCATTCCGAAACCCAGTTTGGAATTTCTCAATTCTTCCTGTGGAATTGGCCCAAGCTTCTAGTTCACACAAATTCAATGTTGAAAACAACTTGCTACATGAATCCAAAAGCGCAATTGAGTGATGATTAGTGGTAGAGAGCCGGCTACCTTTTTTTAAAAATCAGTACTATGAGCTTGAAATATTTTTGCTTCAAACTATACATTTCTATCAGCAACAATGACAAACTAAGTTTAAACGAAGGGAAAGTTAAGATGATCAGAAAACGGTACTCTTTACCTGTAGAATGACCATTGAGGAGGTATCTCGAGGTACCGGTTTCCCGCAGTGTTTCAAGTAATCCTTAATAAGAGCGGCTGCATCATCCAAACTATGAAATTAAAACAAACATTTTAAGACTCTGAAAATTATTTTAGGTTCTCTCTTGGTTTAACTAACTTCTCTGCACGCTTATGTACAATGCAAGAAAGATAAAATGTCAAAATTCAATACAAAGCTTACAACACACCTTTCATCTGTGATCTAAAAATGACAAACAAGCAATTACTGACCTCTCGGTAATGTTCTGTCTGGTTGGTGTTCCTCCCACGGATTCCTCATCAATGATACCCTATCTACAGGGCACCTGCTCTTTGGAAACCTCAACACAGCCAGGTGGGGCAGCAAGGCTCTGGGTCGGCTCCATACGACAACTCTACGCAACAGACATGGCATCAGTGCAGTATATATTAAGCCACTGCATGATCTCCGTTACACCCTTTTCCGCTACCACTCGGATGCTAAGGGACCGCGGAACCGATGGTGTACTAGCTAGGCGCTAAGAGGGGTAGGGAGGATGATGAGGAATCAATGGGAGAAACATTCATCAGAAAGAACATTACAGAGAGGTAAGTAATTTGTTCTCCTAATGGATTCCTTCCTCTCACAGACTCCTCGTCAAGGATAGACTCCCAAAGCAGTACGAAAATCTGTTGATGGGAGGAGAGCAATAACACCACCTAAACTCTAGAGGAACGCCCTACCTAAGCGGGCTTCCTGGTCTGAAAAAGAACCCAAGCAGTAATGCTTAGCAAATGTATGCATAAACTCCCACATTGCAGGGCAGAGGTTGCAGCCACTCTTCTAGTAGAATGGAATCCGAGACCCTGAGGCAGAGAAATTACTTACTGTAATGTTCTTTCTATGGATTCTTCTCCCACAGACTCCTCAACCGATAGATAACCTCATCCAGCTCTGCTGCTCAGATGAGACCCGAAGAAAGGCAGACCCGCATATATACCACGTGTCCCATGTCAATACAAATCATGCCTCAGTTCCCCCCGTTTTTCCCTGAGCTTGACCGCTGCAGTGTAAAACAGTGAGAGAAAAAGGCTAAACAGTCCATAAGAGGTTAACAACAACAAACTTCCCCATAGGAAGAAAATCCTTGTGGATAGGGTTCCACATTATGCAGAATCCGATTATTTTTATTTTTGAGAAAACATGCAGCATGTCAGACAGAAAACGGTCACTCTAGGACCATCACCAGATGTCTACTCACCAGAGTAGACGCACACCAAATGCCAACACTTTGAGTGGGGATGGATGGGAGGGGAGATGAGGAATATTGGAACAGTCGAAGAAGAGCTATAGATGGGACCCCCTGTATCTTTACTATACATTGAGTGTATGAGAGGTGTTATGCACTCAGACAGCCATACAGAATGTACCTTCGCACTGAAAGTGTGGAAGGATGTTGCATGGAAGAATGTTATATGGAAGGATGTCGCCTGCCAAGATGTCAGACTGCATCAATACATATTATAGATGGATGTTAAATGAAATCTGACAAGAACAAAGTGATGTTGTGAAGACGATATATGAACCAAACTGGCTTTACAAAGGGAGTAGGAAGAGAGGTGAATCTTATTCTTCTAAATCTCCTGAAATTAGAAGCTTTGAAGAGGAAGACCAAGCTCTTTCTAGCCTTTATAGATATGCAACAAGCATTCGACAGCATTAATCGTGAGATGCTATGGGATAAACTAACAAAGTGGGCGTGCCCGCCAGTCTTACTTCCCCCCGTGATGGCATTACATGCCAATACAAGCGTTCGAGTGAGAACAAATGAGAGCGGCAGCCTAACAAAGGAAATTTGCGACGAACAAGGGGGTGAAAAAAGGGTGCCCTTTAGCAGCTTTGCTGTTAAATTGTTTATTGCAGACATTCCAGCGGTTCTGACAGCAGTAAATTGTTTTCCACCTAAAATAAATGGTCAGCACATAAGCTGGGACATTTACGCAGACGACCTAGTGTTAGTAGATTCTACACTAATCAGACTCCAAATGCTCCCAACAACCCTGCAAACTTACACGGAACAGAATGATCTTGCTATAAATGTAAGCAAAACGAAAATAATGACGTTTGGCCCAAACGTAGGAACAAGAGACAAAAATGTCAGATGGACATTAGCAGATGATATAATTGAGACAACGGCAGAAATCCGATATATACGTGTCCTCTTCAACAAATCTGTCAGAGAATGGGGATGGTCACAAGATTTGACTCAGCGAATGACTACCCTTTCCCTTCAAAGTGCAAAATGACATTCAGAATACGGGACATTTACAATCGTTCCAGCTCTAATGTTCTATTTGCAAAAAGTAATTCCATTACCGGCGTTCGGGGCTGAAGCAGGCTGGAACTTGAATCATAGAATTTGGCCATATTTGAAGGGTCTCTATTGGCGATGAGTACTAAGATTTCCAACGAACATTTCTATGACTGCAATCAGACACAAACTTGCTCTGGAACCATTGTATGGCACTGTCCAGTGGAGATCGGTGCAAGTGCTAAGGAAAATGTTCATAACAAATCCAGAACCAGCATATGGCATCCTTGCTCCATCGTCCGCGAATCCTCATTCTGGTCTATTGACGATCTGGGCAAAGGAAATTGGGAAAATCTTAAAGCATGCCGACATAAAGATGCAAACAGTACTGTTGAATCCACAATTGGTGAAGCCAAAACTGCAAACCTGGAATTTGTTACAGAATAGCGAACGTCGCACAAATCTAAGGTCATCATTGGACCTAGGAATAACGACAACTGCCAAAATACTTTAAAAAATTTCCTTCACGATACCATTGTGACATGTTTTTGAGGTTTAGACTAAATGCATATGAAACTTAAGAGATGCTGTGGATAAAACAAGATAAAGACACAAAAGACAATCAATGAAGACTATGGAGCACATGGAAACAACAAAACATTTGATCCTGGAATGTCTAAAATTAAATGTAGAAAGGTCCTATCTGAAAAAATGTGCCCCTTTAAATGACAATATGGAAGAACGGTGGTTCCACATTCTTAGTGGAACCAATGTACAGTTAACTTGTGCAGTTGTTGATTACCTGGACAGAATTTTGAGTTGAGTGGCCTCGACCCTAATGGAGACGGAAACCTAAAAGCTGGTACATCAGAAACAGGGGGTCGTGTACATTTGGATAACTTTGTACATTTGGATATTTTGTTGAATTTTCTTCCCTTTTTAGGATGATGTAATATTGAAATTGAAAGATGAGGAAGGGACGAAATGTGTGAATATGTAATAAAAGTTTGTACAAACTACAAGTTACAATAAAACATTTTTTTTAAAAAAGAGAAATGTTGTTCAGGTTGGTGATGAACATTTTAGTGTTGCAGTCCAAACAGTGACAGAATCCGCAAAACCTTGCGCTGGCATAATGGAGCAGCACAAATTTGAAGTGTTCCCGAGAGAACAGCGTGCTGAAAAACAGGAACTGAGGTGATGGGTCACAGTGTACTCCATATACACTGGGGCACTGCCAAGTCCAGGGTCGAGGACCTGGTTATCAGAGGTGAAGGTCATGTAGCTACGCTACACACACTGTTGAAATTTTCAAAGAACAGCTGGCACAGAGGATATTTATTAATCACAGAGAACTAAGGGAAAATTCAATCCATTACAAATTAAAACTAGAGAGGTTTGACTGAAATGAGATGTACATTTGAGGGGGGAAGAGAGAAGAAAAGTTAGAATGAAAGGGAGATTAGAGAGTCCTGCTTGATGGGATGGGCTGCAAATAAGATGGCGTAGAATGCATGGAAATTCTAGGAGTTTTATGTGGATGGATGGACATTAGGGAGGGAAGGAAGATAGGAAATTAGAAGGCAGAATATTCTGATGATGCAATGGAATTGACATTATAAGGAGGAGGGGCAATACAATTATAGAGATGAACAAGAAATAGCTAACATGGGGTGGAGTTGTAATAGTGTTTAAGTGTCGAGGGAAGTCAGGGAAGGAAGGAAACTTTGATAAGGGCATTTCTATTTTTAACTTTGATGTTTATTAGCATTTTCGAAAAGTTACACAATCACAATATGTCAGCAAAGAGAACAACCACAACCTTCCCCACTACCCCCACCTCCACCCCATTACCCACTCCCCTCAAATAAGATAACCGTGACTATTCCAGGTGACACGACAAGGTGAAAACAATATCAGGCAAAGGTGTCACTCAAGGCCCAGGCAAGAGTTCTGCACATTGTCCCCTAGGTTGAACACTGTTCTCACCTGGCGTTGGGCCCAGGAGCTGACGATCCCTCTTACACCAGGGACCATGTCAAAGGCTTATGCTTCCACAACCCCATTTCAGCATAAATATTTCCCACTCAAGGGAGAATGTCTCCACGCAGTCATTGACCATCGCTGCCAGCTTTACATATGTAAAGCTGTCCCATAATTTCATCATCAGTTGTTTGACATGGTGGCTTTGTCCTTCAAGTTTGCGGGTCAAGGATACTCTACCTGCTGAACTCACCATTGTCAATGGTGAGGCGCCAAACCAGATCTGCAGGGGGTCCAAGTCCTGGGCAATTCCAACCGTGTCTTTGATCCAACTAAGTACTTTGGCCCAATATACTCTCACCTTTAGACATTCCCACCACATATGGTACCACAACCCCACTTGACCACATCCCCTGCGACAGAGCGGGGAAGATCTCAAAAACATCTTTGACAATCTCAAGGGGGGCAGGTGCCAGCGGTGAAGTAGCTTAAAGTTATGTTCTATTGCTGAAGTGTATATGTACTCTGAGAACATCAGTTTGTATATCACTTTCCAGGCAGTGTCAGGGATTTCGCCTTCTGTTGTTTCTACCCAGAATTACTTAAATCTCTGCCCATCATCTAGTTCTGTAGTCACCAGAACCTTGTATAGCCTGGACAATATACCCTTCCTCCCCGGGGCTTCGCGAAGAGTTTCCTCAAAGGGTGTGACGGGATGCAATATCCCTGAGAGCCATTTCAGATCGGACATGAGGTCCTTAAGACGCAAGTATTCAAACACGTTCAGGGAACTTTCCCCCAGGATTTCACTCAGGGATTCCTATTCAATGAAGGTTCCACCCGGGAAGAGTTGGCCGGCCCTCTTCAACCACATTTGCGTGGAGCGAAAGCCCCTGCATCCTAAATCAAAGGGCTACCCCATACTGAGCTCAACAGGGATGGCCAGGAGGAAGGGTTACATTTGTCTTGTTTTTTTTCACATTTTCTCACTTTCACCCAGAGGCTCACTGTCTCCAGAGCCCTGGTTCTCTGCAGGCTGAATACTGCAAAAGCCTCTTCCTCCACCTCCCTTCTTCTGCCCTGCGCCCTCTGCAACTCATCCAGAACAGAACTGCAAGACTTATCCTTGGTCTCATGTTCACGTACCACATCTCTCTGGTGCTGAAATCCCTCCTCTGGTTCCCTGTGGCTGCAAGGATCAAATTCAAGACCCTTTGTATTGTTCACAAGGCTTTCTGGGCCCTGGGACCTACCTACCTGCAACGCTGCCTACCTAAATACTGTGCCTCACGCGCCCTCCGCTCCTTTACCTTCAACCTTCTGCGAGTAAGCCGGTTCTCCAAACAGAGATTTGGAGGGAGATAATTATCCTCAGCAGGTGCCCCCCCTCTGGAATAGCCTCCCTGCCGCCCTCTGTCTTGAGCCGGATCTCCATAAATTCCGGAAACTCCTCAAGACTTGCCTCTTCTCCTCTTCCTTATCTCTCCCTCTACCCTGCTAACCGAGGTCTCTGTTTTCCCCGTCTCCCTCCTCCTTTTCTTACAACACGCCGACTGGCCGTCGGGTGTACCTGGGAGGCTCACTGGACCCCGGAACCCCTGCCAGTCCTCTTTCGCACTTGCTTCAGGGCCCTACACCTCACCCACACTCCATGCACTTGAGAAATTTACCCTAGAGAGTGTCTCTCTCTCTGCACTTAACCCAGTCTCAACCGACCGGGGGCACTTGATCCTCCCCGCCCCCTGTGAACCTCTGTGCACTTGCCGATCCGTACGCACCATGCCTGAAGATCATACGTCTGTTCTCCCGTGTTTTCACCAGTCAATTGCATTGTTCAAACTGCAGAATCGCTGCCAGGCCTATTTGCTATATCCCAAACTGTTAAATGTATTTTTTACTCACTTACTCTGCCTGAGCAGACTTATCGTCTCAGAATTTCAAGGGCTCTGAGCAACTGCTTATTTCTTCCTGTTGTTCCCACCCTCCTTAAGCACTTTTAAACACTTGCCTGTGTATAGGAGCTATATAAATAAACAATACCATACCAGGAGCCACAGCAATGCAAGGCTTGGATGGGTACTGGCTTGGCCAGGGATCACCTTTTTTCTGAGATCACAATAGGTCCCTCACTTTTTTGGGGTGAGTGAGTACATCCTCTAGGTAGGTCCAATAAGTGCCTTGGTCATCTTTCAGATGCTCCAGAAGGACTCGCAGCTGAGCTGCTTTGTAATACCGCCAGAAGTCTGGGAAGCCAAACCAGCCATGGTCCCTAGGAGAGTTAAGGTTGTGCATCTAATTCTTGGTCTTTTGCTCTGCCCTACAAACATATTATCTATGGATTTTAATTCATGGAAGAAGGACTGTGGCAGCGGTACGGTGGGCACAGTAAACAGGTACAGCAGGTGGGGGAGGACGTTTATTTTCACCGTCACCATGCCTCCAAACCATGACAGCGTGAAGGGGGCCCATCGTGCCAGGTCTAATCTTATTTTTTCAATTGAGGAGTTGGGGGGGGACTTCGCCTCCACCAACCATGTGAGGTCGTTGGGCAATTTAACTCTCAGATATGGTGTGGCAGAGTTTTCGACTCTCGTACCACAGAAGGTCTTCCTAACTCTGGTGACAGGGTCATCTTCTATGGGCATAACATTGGATTTAAGGATATTTATTTTCAGTCCCGAGAACCCACCAAAACTATTTATCTGGTTAAGGAGTTCGGGGAGGGATTCTTCCACATTGGTTAGGTAGCAGAGGATATCGTCGTCCCACACCGGATTCCCATGATCCCCACGTTCTCCCCAATCGCAATGGCCAGGGGCTCCATAGATGGGGCATGGAACAAGGGGGAGATGGGGCAGCCCTGCCTCGTTCCTCTGGAGAGGTGGAGGAGATTGTGCTGTTAACTGCCACGCTTGCTGTGGGGTCATAATACATGGCCGCAATCCATTGCCTAAAGTTTCCACCAAACGCCATTTTTTGCAGGACTTTTCCCATATAGCTCCATTAGACACAGTCGAAGGCTTTCTCTGAATCTATGGAGACCAAGTGGGCCCTTGTTTCCTGGTGTTGCGTCTCATACACCAGGTCTATCGTCTTCCGCACGTTGTCAGCACCTTAACGGACCAGGATGACTCCCACCTGGTCTCCGTGCACAAGTGTGGCCATAAGGTGACTAAGTCTATTGGCCAGTACCTTTTTTCAAGATTTTGACATCTGTGTTAAGTAGGGAGATAGGGCGATAAGAGTGGCACTGGGATGGATCATTCCCTTCCTTGGGGATGACTACGATAAGGGCCAAGAGCATGGACCTTGGGCAGGAGCCTGATACCCTTGCATTGTTAAATAGTTCGGCCATAAAGGTGGCTAACATAGAACG
Source organism: Ambystoma mexicanum (assembly GCF_040938575.1). NCBI lineage: Eukaryota > Metazoa > Chordata > Amphibia > Caudata > Ambystomatidae > Ambystoma > Ambystoma mexicanum. The sequence continues at coordinate 1,496,444,267 of NC_090932.1, read as the reverse complement.
AAATCGTTCATAAAAATTACTGTGAAGCCATCCACCCCCGGAGTCGTACCCCCTACATAATAGCAATGTTGTCGATGATCTCTGGCTCCGATATAGGCGTTTCCACGGTCGCCACTTTGTTTGGAGGGAGTCTGGGTATTGGCAGGGCATCTAGGAACAGGTCTACATGAGTTCTGTCCCCTTTGTACTCAGACTTGTAAAGGTTCTCATAGTAAACTCTAAACTCTTCTGTAATATGGGCATCCTCTAGGAGCCGCACTCCCCACTACCGGGTGAATTGCTGCCACCCTTCTGTCGTTTCTCTGCTCCCATAGTGGCCATGCCAAGATTTTGTCTGCCCTTTCCATGTATTTCTGCTTGAGGAAGGCCAACTTCCGTTCCTTTTTTTCCAACCAGCAGAGCCTTTAATTTAGCTTTGTGTTCCTGGAGCTTTCTCAAGTCCCCAGGGAATATCTTGGATTTCAAGTTCCCTCCCGGCTGCAGGCCTTCAATGTTCCCCTTCAGTACCATCTCCTCTGCTACCTTTTCTCTTTTCCTCCTGGCCCCCATTCCTATCAAAACTCCTCTCAATGTGGCTTTAAAGGCCTCCCAAACTCCCTGGACCTCCACCTCACAATTATTATAGTCATCGCAGTATTCCCTAAACACCTCCAGTGCCACCATAGCTTGCTCGTTGTCTCTCAGCAACAGGTTGTTGCAAGACCAGCTAGATTCCGGTTTCTGTGTAGGGAATTCCGCTATTCTAAGCTTCACCAGGTCGTGATCTGACCATGGGAAGGATTCTGTTGTGGATTCTTGCACCACACTCTGGCGGGAGGCATCTGCGAGGATATAGTCGATCCTTGAGAAAGAGTTGTGCACCTTTCAGTAGTAGGTGAAGGGGGGGCTCCCTGTCTCGTACCCGGATATAGGAGTCCACCACTTCCTGGTCTGAGTTGACTTGCTGGAAGCGGGTGGGATGCTGCGTGTTGGGCTGCCTTTTTCTTATTGAGGTCGGGGTCTAGGACCATGTTAAAATCACCCCCCATTATCAGGGCACCTTCAACAAAACCCTAGAACTTGCTCATGATGAACTTGCTCATAGTTAATGCACGCCCTCTCACCTCCCCTTTCACCATCACAAAGTGGCCATCAGGGTCCTTCAGGAATGCTTTCGGAACAAAGTTAAGTTTGCTAGCGACTACCACTACTGCCCCTTTTTTGTGGATATACAGGACGCGTGAAACACCTCCCCTATGGATTTCGCCTTCAAGGATGGTTCTCGGCCCATCTGCCAATGGGTCTCTTGAAGAAACATCAGATCTAACTTCAAGTGATTGAATTCATCTTTTATGGGGGGAGTTCAGACCTCGTGTTGAGAGAACCCACTGCCACATTACCTATAGTTCTATCCATTTGGGCCGGTTGGCTTTTCCATGAAACACCATTCACTAACTCTGCAAAGCCTGACATTGCATCCCGTAGGCCTCACACCGGCCAGCATTACAAATCCTAACTCCTGTCGACTGGCCTGGAATGTATTGTCAACCCAGAAAACCCACTTAAACAAAACTAACCCCCTAACTCCCCCCTCCCTGTACCCCCTCCTCTGGCACCTGGACTCTGTGTGACATCAACAACGTTGCTGTGCCAGACCCCCGTCTGCTTCACCACCCTCGGGCTACTTATCACCTCTGAGCCCCCAAAAAAGCCAGTTTCTTTGAAAGCCCCACTCATCGTTCTCCCCCCGAAACAGAGAGCAGTCTCAAGAACACATCAAGTGAATCCAAAAATCAGGAAATGGTTCTCGGATGAATTGAGTCACAGGCCTCTCAACCTTCCCCAATCGATTGGGCTGCTCCTCCAAGTTTAACTTCAGTGTGGCGAGTGAGCCACCGGGATGCCTCAGGGCACAGCGCTGCATACTTTGTAGCTCCCCTCTCGAATCGGCCGGTAGAAGAGGGTCACCCCTCACGACTGCAGGGGGGGACTTGCTTTCTTGAATTTGCGGTGGACTCTGACCCAGCTCCTGTCTACAAATCCTCTGGCAGTTGATGCACCTCCCTGGGCTTCCGAGGTGGGTGTTGGGGCGGATTCGCTGGGGAGCTCCTGCGTTACTCTTCCTATGTCCTATACCGACAAAAGCTGGTATTTGTAGCCATCAAGTTCGAAGAAGCGAGAGAAAGGAAAGCCCCACCTATAGCAGACTCCCTTTGAGCTCAGCCATTTTGTGTTCGGTGCGCAGTCTCCCCTTCTGGATAGGGTGAAGGCTAAGAGATCCTGGAATACAGTGATTTGCGAGGCCTCCCATTCCACTGCGCCCTTCTTTCTAGCCATATTCAAAATGTTAGCTTTTTCCGTGTAAGTGTGAAACCTGGACAGGACTGTTCTTGGACCACGGGAGCCCCCACCCGCTCTGTGGGCCCCATCAATCATAGGTTTGCTGTAGTTTCCCTCGTTAAAGAGTTTCCTAACAACATTGCTGATGGCTTTCACAATTACACTCTGCGTTTCACTTTCTCGCTCTGGAAAAAAGCCAAAAAACTCTAGGTTGTTTCTGCACTCGCGGTTTTCAAAGATGTCCATCTTCAATGCGCACTTCTCCTCCCTCCTTTCCAGCTCAGAGAGTCACCTGTCAATCTGTGACTCTAGTATGTCAACCAAGGATTGGTTAGCTTCAAGTCCCTGGATACAGTCCTCCATGCGGTCACTTTCTTGTCGAGCCCATCGAGTCTTTTTGTGATATCTGCTCTAAAGCCCCTTATTACCTCTAGAAGCGCTGACATGCCTCTGCTCACTGAGTTGGTCTCCTCGAGGAACTTGTAGAGCACTGCTGGGCATGGTGTACTGCGCGCTCTGGGGTGGCTGATCGTAGGGACATTTCTTGATTGCAGCTGCCCAGTTCATGTGTAGTCCTGTGGTACTGGGCCGTCTGCGTTGAGGCACCATGGCTAAGGGCCCCTCCAGCTCCGGTGAATGGGGGGCTTCCCCCGTGGGGGCTCTGGATCAGTATTGGGATGCGAGTTCAGGGTCTTTCAGCTCCCGGGGGGACTCCGTGGGTTTAACTGGTCTGATTGTGTAGGCCTTGGTGCCCCTCCTCCCCCCAGTTCCTCCACTAACCAGTTATAGGCTTGTGCATCCTAAAGCCTCTAGAGACCAATTGCTCACTTCCTCAGAGGCGGGTGGGGGGTGATCAGCGGGGTTCAATTGTCCAACAGAGAGCACGCAAAGCAGGGCATCCTCTTGCAGTGCCAGCCCTTGCTTCCGCCTAGGATCCCTACTGTGCACAGGAAGGGGGGGTGGGGTCAGCAGCACCTCACGTTAGGGCTTTTCAGGGGTGGGTGGTTCTAGTCCCACTTTCGTCCCGTTGGTGAGGAGTGACGCAGAGGGCAAACTACATCTCTGCGCCCCTTAGTGGCCAATCGATAAGTGCATTTTTAAGAGTTTGAGGATCTCAGAGATATCAAAGTTCCATTGATTATTCACGTAGAGACTTACCAACTATTGTTTACAAAATAATCCACTAATCCCTTTATCCGATTGGTATCGATCACATGCCGCTTCAGAAGACTAAAGTGCTTTGTCTTCACACATTTTCCAAACAGTTTCTTGTTGATTATATGCTCCAGAGTCAAATTTTGGATCTGCAAAAGAAGAGGTATTATGACTATATGCTTCTGGAAGGAGCATTGAATTCATGCATCAATTGTTTTCTGTACAAAAATTTGAGGCTCGAGTCCGCACAAGATCAAAGAAAGAACATGTTCATTAACTGTATATATGGATCTCTATAATCAGTTTCTAGAACAGATTCACATGCTTTAAAGGTTCAGTTGGATGGCAGAAAATATTTTTGTAAAAGCGACTGAACATAGTAAAGTACAAATGCCGGAGAACGTTCCAAAACCCACAGATTAACAATACCTTTTATCATACAAGGAAACATAGTATTCATACATTAGCCACTTAAGGGATTGTTCAGGTCCATAACCCAGACTTCTTCAGATACCAGTTAATTCTGAATCATGCTATTTTGTTGGCCTGAAAGTGGTTAGGTTTGTAATTAACAAATTACATCTCTTATGTAATGTTCTTTCTGATGGATACAATTATTCCTCCTACAAATTCCTTATCTATGAAATATTGATCAGATGCAGTCTGGACCATAACATCTTTCTGCAAGTCACCAAGTACCCAGAAAGATGTCATCCTTACATATACTTGCAGACACCAATGCCATCTTCCAACAAACAAAAAAAAACAATAATCGTACTGGCAGGCCGCAACAATGGGTTGAAACTCTAATCACAGCACTTGTGAAATTTTGCCACCAACAACGATAGAAAGACGGGGTGGCTGGGTCACTTGCAGAAATCATCAACCCAAGAACCTCCTCTGAGAGATCCAATCTTGGTACCTCAGCTTCTTAATAGTCAGGTATGAAGGTGCACAGCACATGCCCTGGCATGGGGAGCACCCTCCCATGAGCCTACATCAGAAGACATTCCATCCAAGGGAACCTCATGGTGATCAAAGCAGTACGTCGAGCATAACTTGGTACAGGTCCTTAATGCACAATCCAGAGTGATTAAGATCACTGTTGTTCGGGTATAATACAACTTCTTCAGCAAAGAATGAATCAAAAACAATAGGAGGGAACACATGCACCAGGTTGAACTCCCAAACAAAGGCTAGTGCATTCTCCTTACGCTCTCAAACAAACCCAACTGGGAGTCCCATGTTTGCTTGGAAGAGAACTTATATGGCCTGGATGTTTGCCATTCTCTCTGTGGGAGGCAAAGTCGAGCCTCCCGACATAGCTGGGACATTCCCTATAATCTGCAGGCATCTGGAGGAGGTAAGAAGAACAACATACCTACAAAATAAATACTCTGCAAAGAAGTGTGGGCAGAGAGGACTATGCGGTCTGAAGGGGCTGACCTGTGCTGCTTGGCCACTTCACAGCCCACCATGGGGATGGACGTTAGTTTGGCCCACAGTTCCACCACAGTCCCCTCCACTGACTGGTTAAAAGACTGGGTCAGCCACCTTCACAATTAGGCACTGAAAATCCACCTGTGGTTTGCCAGATGAGGCAGCAGGCATTATGTCGACCTCTGGCAGGGTATCCAAGCAACTTACCTACTGCAACGTGGCTACCAGGTCCACTAAGTCAGCCTGTTCCCCATGAAACTCTTAAAGGAAGTCTCTCTTCTCCCTGGGGTGGAATGGTTCCAGTCTGACAGGGATGGCATCACCCTCATCATCGTAAATGTCCACCAAATGTGAGATATATGCCCCCATTGGGAGCGGAAGGAATTATTTGGCGACTCTGGCGCCGTAGGACTGGGACCATACGCGGGGGGACTGATGTCCGAAGGTGAACAGTGCTCCCCTTCCTTGTGACCTTGCTGTATTGTCCAGCGGATTCCCTGCTGGCACATCCGAGCATGGTGGGATCGGTTGGCTCATAATGTTGTTTCTGATGGATGTTCATCTCGCGTAGATATTACTCTTCCTTTAGCAGATATCGGAAAATGTTATTGACCGCAAGACGCACAGTGAGAGATTGGCAAGGTCCTACGGCTGGCTCCTTCCTCGAGGACGGATGGGACGTCGGCATAGGTATAAGCAGCTCGCACTGTACCTCAGTTCCATTGTTTTTGCCCCATGCTCAGCCATGTTGGGGAATTGGTTAAAATGAAATCATATTTTTGATAGAGAGCTCCTTATCAGAGGATGTAAGGGCAATTAAGAACATGTGGGAGGAACATCGGTCAAAATGAAATGGAGAAATGACTTATCAGTAGTGTTTTTTCTATGGATTCTTCTCCCAGAGTTCCTCATCTTGATCAATATCTATCCAGCATCAGCTGCTCGCAAAATTACGACAGGGGGAGTAGCGCAGCTCAACATCGTGGTGCCCGGCTGCACCACTCCTCAATTCCGGACACAACGTCAATATTCATACTAAAGGGATGCCCCATTACCTCACTTCCCCACATTTTTCACCCCTAGGTCCAACCTGCGAGAGGAAAACATGCGCTAAACGGAAGAGAAGGGGATTAAGCAGGGTGTCTTGGCCCCCACCCTCTTCTGAATCATTTTCAATGATGTAGATGGATTTTTGTTAATTGAAAATATATATGCCCTATGAGAAACCTGAGGGCATCCTCACATATACTCCCCTTGGGTCCTCTTCTCAGATGGCCATGGAAAGGTTATCGCTTTTGCATCCGGACCCTGGGGGTGGAGAAAAAAGGGCGAATCACCTGAGCGGAGGGTCAGTGGGGATTGGAAGTGTCCTCGGGTGAAACGTGGTATCCCTCATTTCCATTTCAGGAGGAACCCTTAATCCCAGATGCATTTATGGGATATTGCTACCCTTTTCACACTGACCAGGAAAACCCCAGAAACTATTGTCAGTATACAAGCCCCAGGAAAAGGGTGAAGAGGAGGAGTGTTCAGAGGCGAGACATGTTATCCTGAAGAGGTGGTTCAGAGGTGACACAATGTATCCCCCATTTCCCTTATGAAGTCCAATCTAACCCTCCCTCTGCCTTTGTGGGCTATTGCAACACATCGCCCCACTTTTTCCCTCATTCAACCTACTATAGTACTGGGAGGAGGAAGAGACGACTAGGAGTAGTGAACACGAGTAAGCCATTTCACCACTCTAGTTCTGTGATGAGGAAGAGGCCTGCAGAGTTTTGAAAAGGTCAGGCATGTCCCAACTGCTTCACTAATTGCAACCCCAGTTGCAATTCCAGAACAATTCCAATTTGGGACTCACACCTGCAACCTGTCAAGTCGCTGAAGGTGTACAGGAAGGGAAGAGACCAGCAGCAAAGGGACCAGCAGGGAATCTTATGTGCGAGGAGGCTGCCAAGGTTGGTCCTGTGAGAGAGCCAGGATGCTGGCTGGCGTCCCCCCCCCCCCAGGAACCGTGGAGTCCAGGGCCAAGCGGGCCACGACAAAGACACAGGTGTGTGAGCCTCGATGGTCGGAGATGTAAGGAACTCATGGTGGCAACAGTAAGGACAGACACAAGAGTTAGGGAGAATTCTCTGTAAAGGCTAATTTACCAAACCTAGTGAGTCCCCCAGCAGCTTTGCTGGATTTTTGGGGTTTATTTTTTTCTCCTGCTAAGAGTGAGACTCTTTTACTCCCACTCTTAGACATGATTTGAGGTGTTCCTTTGTCTTTCCATGTGTTTTATGGGCTATGGGGTCTTTTACTCCATAGGGTCTCGTGTTTTTGAGGTGGGTTACACAGCAACCTCTGTGCCATAACCCAGGGGTGTCGTAGCGACCCCCCAACATAGACTCCATACCCTGGGACTGACTACTGTCTCCCAGGGCATGTAAAGTCACCATTGGCTTTACTAGTCCCAACTTATGAACAGAAACCAGTACAAACCATCATATTGTGGACGTACTGGTCTGGGCAATTCGATTGCCCCGGGGTCTGTTGTTCGAGGGGGCACGTCTCTGTCCCCCCTGATCGAGTTTTGGCTGGTGGCAATGGATACTACTTTTTATATTCGACCGCAAATATATCTCTATGGGATTTTCCCATTGTTCGAGGCTAACAACTTTAATTATTTAATTCCTATAGCCTCGAACATACCGCCGGTTTATTTATTTAATATTAATTCACCGGTTGGTATTTTTTGCAAGAACTCGATTCTAAAATGGCGTTTGTGTTCTCTTCTGTGACTCCAACCCAAGTCGAGCCCTTGGTTCCACTTTTTGGCGGGCTTCTCCACAGAAGCCTCCAAAAGTGGTGCCATTCTGTCTGGGTACCACAGGGGGTGTGGGAGGGGGTTTAGGCACCCTGGACTGAGTTGCCTTGGTAACTCAAGTCGCACTCTTGTGTGATTGGCCTAAGTGGTGAGCCGGCCGGCTCACCACTTAGCATGTTTGATTGACAGCTAGGCTGAATGAATGGGGGTTTGCTGCATAAAAGCAGGGCTTTGGGGACTGGAACTTCAGAAGTCGCCACAGGACCTAAGAATCCGAGGAGGGAGAAGCTGAGCCGACCTGCAATGACGACACCACCGGTGGAGCCCTGCTGAACCGTCTCACCACTTTTCCAGACGACAGAGGAGATCTCCAGTCCGGAGAGTCTTCTTCCTTTGACTGGTGGGGATAACCAGTTTTGCCTTCTTTTCACCTTCCTGGAGCATCTCGTGGCCGCCTTGCCCGTGCCAAGCACCCCGGCAACCGGAATACCATGGTTTACCACTACCGCAAAGAGAAGGGTAGTACCTTGTAACCGAAGAACTCAGCGGCCGGTTTCTTCCCTGGCAGTGCAACGACCTTCATCTTTCCTCCACGGCGAGACCTCCTCTTCCTCTGGATGAAAAACCGACTTGCACCCGCTGCCAGGAACAACTGCCCCCGCTGGAGCTTCCTTCCCACTTAAGGTACTGTGTCCCGCCTGGCTTCCCTTGCGACAGATCTTTCGGGGTGACAGTAAAGCCTTGACTTTCTAACCTGGGCTGGCCTGGGACAACCTAGCTAACTTTTCCTGACTTTAATTTAATTCTTTGTGTGCAAACTATCTACAAGACTCTTTGGGCATAACCCCACTGTGTGAACCTGGACCAGTTCTGCTTGCTCTCTCCAAGAGTTGGCCTTGCAATTGACTTCCTTGCTCTCCAGTAGAACTCTGCCTATCCTGCCTTACTGTGGTTCTTTTAAAAGTATTGAAATGTGTGTGCTTCCATAACTCTGCCTTTTTCCCTCCCTTTTTAATAACTTATTAGAGTGCCATCTTATGTTAAGCGCTCACCTCTGTCTGAAAATAAGTGGCGTTTCTCATTAAGACTTGTCTAATAAGTAATTAGGGTTGTATGTATATAATAGTGACTGTGTGCTGAATTTACTTACCTCTTTGTGCTAGTGTAATCTACAAGTATGTCTTTAAATAAATAATTATATACTTTTACACCAAAGCTCTGGTCAGTGTTTGCTTGTGCTACTGTATCTCTTTACCTATTGTGTATACTCTATATACTGCCTTACTCTTCTTGAGGGAAGTCTGACTGCTCAGCCACAGCTACCAAGTGAATCTGTGTGGTAAAGACTGCTACCAAGTGGGTTTACTGCCAAACACCTGTAGTCTTTTGCAGTGGTCCCTAAGGGAACTGCACAGGTTTCTGCCTAACGACAAGTGATCATGGTTCAAGGGTGTTTATTAAACTGTATAACGGGTGAGATAAACACCTAATCCAAACCTAAATCTAACATGGGAGCAAGCTACGACCATCAAATAATATTAATATACTACTTGTGGTGTCTTAGTCAAATAAAAAGGGCCTATACTAAAAAAAAAAACTATTGCCAATGCTTACAGCTAGATTATAAAATAGTACGGGATAATGTTCACAAGAAAAGAAAGAAGTGTTCACCAAATAATTCAGGATGGTATGGCTGGGCCCCCCCCCCCTTCCCCACGTTTTTGGCAGGGGACAAGGTGGGACTCTTGAGCACAGCACACTCCTGGGCCTCGCCAGCACGATGTTATAGTTTGTTTCCAAAATATCACGGCCTTCTGTGGCCAAGTCTCTTTCACACAAAGTCTCTTGCCTCAGAGGATCTGATGTGTGTCAACCAACAAAAACAAAAATGTGTTAATAAATCTTCATGGGGCGTTTACTCTTTGCCTTAGGATCCACCTCTGCCAGGCTTCGATCCTTTCTGCAACGTGGGCCTCCCTCTGTCGGGTGCACTACGGACTTTCATTCAAATTATCAACAGCTTGTAATATTCAAGAGTCTTAATGTCTTTGTTAAACAACCATTCACTGTGGACAACCCTCAGCCGGGTTCACTCTTGTCGACACAATTTCACGGGCGTATTACTGCTCACTCCAATTCGCAGGCGTCCCTCAGCCGGGTTCACATTTGCCAAATACACAGTTCACTTTGCTTTATCATAATGCAGGATTCACTCTCGTTAGCTTTTCGCTTGGCATCCCTCCGTCGGGTTCACATTGCCCTTCTAACACAGTTCATGATTTTCTAATATAGTTCACAATTTGCTCATCTCATCATAAAGCGGTGTTCCCTTCCCCTAGCTTTCTCTTGGCATCCCTCCGTCGGGTTCACACTTGCCACAGTTAAGAAGAGAGTTCCTTTAGATCCCTTAGGTTCTTCCCTTTTCCTAAGTCTGGATCTCATCCCCCAATTAGGCTTTCCTTTAAGCCCTCAGCAAGGCTTGCCTTAAAGCCCTTAAAACAATTCACTTTGTTTTCTTCGATATGTGTCAAAGACTTTTGAGTGCACAGGGGGTGTTAGGGAGAATTCTCATTCTATGGCTAATTTCCCTTACCTAGTGAGTCCCCCAGCAGCTTTGCAGGATTTCTGGAGTTTATTTTTTCTACTGGGTAAGAGTGTGAGCTTTCCCCCCGCTCTTACCTGTGTTTTGCCATGTGTATTTCATCTGTCTTTGTGATTGTGGACTCTGGAGTACACAACTTCAGTAGCCCCACTCCTTTGTGTGTTACACAGCACTTTCAGTGCAGTGACACAGGGTTGTCTTTTAGACATCCCACTGACTCCATTTCTGGGGTTGACTACTGTCCCCCAGAAAAGGGTACAGTTGCCATTAACTTTACTTAGTCATTTAACCACAGATCCAGTACACCCCATCTTGCATGGAGTATTGGAAAGGGTTAATTCGTAGCCCCTTTTATCTGTACCTCTTGGAGCATTGTTTTGCTCCCTTAACATTAAGACTTGGCTGGTGGCAGTGGTACCTACCCTAATTTTCCTACTGCGATTATATTACATAACGTGGTCGTGTTTTAGGCTATTTTAGTAGCCTCGACCTTTAAACCCACTAGCCCAAATACTTTTTATTTCCGCTCCAGTTGGGTTTAATCGCCATTTCTTTTTGTTAACATCCTTCTTGGGTCTTTCTTTCGCAGCAAACCAAGTTTGCCTCCTTTGTTCGCCGACCTTTGGCAGGCTTCTGGCCAGAAGCCCTCCTTTGGCGTCTGGGTGTCTAGGGAGGCTGAATGTGAGGGAGGGGCATAGTCGCCCCCTGCACAGGGTCTCCTTGGAGACCCAAGTCGCACTTTGTGTTGATTGGCTGAGGTGGTTGTCCGGGCTGGACAACCCCCCTGCTGAGTGATTGACAGCCAGGCTGTGTGAATGGGGGAATTTGGCATAAAGGTCAGGACTCTTGGGCTAGAAGGCAGAGTCCCCTCTGGAACTACAAGGAACCGAAGAGAAGCGGAGAAGAAGATGGCTGCTGCAACCCCGAGTCCCGGTGCAGCCCTGCTGCAGTCCTGAGCTATCTACCCCTTCAACAACTAAGAGAAGATCCAGTCCGGAGTCTTCTTCCCTTGAGCCTGGTGGGATCAACCAGCTTGTCTTTTCTTCAGTCAGAGAATCCTCTCCTGGGTCGAAATCACTGTTGTGCTGTAGTGGTCCGGATATCCCTCTCCTGATTTAAAGGAGAACACCTTTTATTCATTGTTGTCTTTTTCGCTACTGCTGGCCTCATCCCTGGGTAGTGCAGATCGCTCCAGACGTCGTCCTTGTCCCCACGACTGAAGCCGCAGGAACAGTGAGTCTACAGGAACTACCAGGAACAACTGCCGTGGCACCAGCTTTTCTCCAACGGAATAAGGTACTGTGCAGACTTGTTCATTCTCTCCGTCTGACCAGCCGGAATCGGGGTGAACCCTTTTCCTCCACAAAGATGTGTTCTTTCTTCCCTCTTTCTTATAACTTTTCCTTCCATTTGACATTCTTTACAAACTCTTGGCATCTCGAATCTCGAACTGTTCAACGTGTGATCCTCAGCAACTGAGCATCTGCTCCATTGACACTGGCGCAGGCCTATTGACTTTAATCTGTATCTTTGAATAAGTCCTCGAGTCTCCTTGCCTTGAAAAAGTATTGCCTATGATTTTTATTGACTTTTCCCTTGTTTGAAATTCTAAAGTACAAAGTGTGGTTTAACTTTGTGAGGATTTCTATTCGCGGGTACGCGTTAGTATCGCAACACCGGCCTGTCAAATCCTAATGTACATACCTTGAATTTGCTGCAACAAGTGTAATTGGTTGTGTGTAGTATATTTTACGTGTGGTTTTGAATTTATAGAAGTGAAGTCTTTTGTGAACAGATGGTATAAAATAAATGTACTTCTATTTCTTACCTGAAACCTTGAGTCAGTGTTTGCTTGAGTCACAGTAATTGTGGTCCTTTGTGTAATCTCTACTACTGCTGATCATTTACTCTTGAGATAAGTCTGGCTGCTCCGCTACTTCTACCACTTTAACAGTGTAGTACAGGCTTGTACCAAAGGTGAACTTGTATTACCACTTGTAGTCTTAATTGTGTGCACAGGATTCTGCCTAACAGGGGGGTTTGCTTGACCCTTGTATGACAACCTTGACACCTCACACTAGCCTCCCCTAAGGCCTATTGGTTTCCGTAGTTTCAACAAAACAAGAACGCTACAGTCAGAGTCCTTTGAATTAGCGTCCACACAACGCCGGACCACTCTGCATCTGGACCTTCACTGGGGTTTCTTGAAAAGTTCAAATATACAAATTCTTTGTTCAACAATGTTGCCGCCTGCAACCTTGGGCCCAGCACAGTTTGTTTTATTATCAATCCTCTCTGACTCACCGGCTGTGCTGAACTGTTGGAGTTTCTTGTCTCGGGAGTCAAGAACGGTACCACGGCGGCAATCGCTTCTCCCCGCTTTGGCTATCAGCGCGGAAGGGCCCCATGTTGCCTTGACACCTGTCACACCACACGCCAGCTGAACTTCCCGGTCTTATGAATTCCCTTTCGGAGGCTTTGCGGGTCTGAGGTGAGAAGGGCAAAGGCAATTCCCTCCTCGTTGTCCTTTCAGGTCACGCCGCCTTTCTCCTCCATTTGAACCGCCGGTTACGAATAGCTGTCTCCTCATGCATTCAGTCTGGATCGTTGTGTGCTCTCATGCTCTGCCTTTTATCGCTGCGTGAAACAGAAAGGGCAGTCAGGTGTGTGTAATTATGGTCAACTGCCTGACTCCGACTGACCCTTGTATTGGGACATGCCAGGTAAACGGCTCTTGTGTTAGTCCATTGTTTGTCACTACGGTGGCGGAACCCGAGTATATGACCACACAACCGCTACTGCCTGGGGACTTTATATAACTCTGCAATTTTGTGCGCAGATAGAATAATCCTTGGTTCCAAGGGCCTTACGAGGTGGTGTTTTGTACTCCCCTCGCAGTGAAAATCAAGGAATTACGCTACTGGGTCCACCTCACTGACTTTTGTAGGGCACCTTCAGAGAACACACTCGTGCATCAGTTATCTTGAAACGAGGACTATCAGTACTTGTACCCCGTTCAAAACGAGGGGAGATACCTTGGAGCCGGATGGCACGGCAGGGAGTGAATGAAATGTGTGTGTGAAGGTTACAGTGCCCCAGAACAATCAACCATCCTGACATTTCAGTTAATAAACATTTTTGTTAAAACTTGGAATCTGTTGTCTGAGTTTTGCTTCATGATGCCTTCACAGCCCTCATATTAGTGAGTGATGATGTCAGCATCATGATATATTGAGATGATGCTGTATTGATCTCCCGCAACCCGAGTGGTTTAACAAAACTTGTTGAACAGTTTGTGACCTTCTGTGACAGGGGGTCCACAGAAAACTTGGCGGCCTAAGCATTGAAGAAAATACTTCTTTGAAAAGGCTTCTCATGCTCTCGAAGAGTACTCCGAACACATTGATCTATTTGGAATGAGAGTTTAGAAGCATTAGCGATATTGTTAAGATTAAACAGCTATTGTTCTGGGCTAAAATTTTGACGAAGGACAAGTAGTTTGTTACTGCACTCTGGGACTTAATGAATTGTGAAAGTGCTTCCTCACTGCCCTGACTTACCTACATTAGATCTTCATTATACTCCTTGAAATCAGGTGACATTGTGTAAAGCATGGAATGTGCATGGAAATATCTAATATCTCATTAAAAGAGCGTACTGAGAGAGCGTACTGAGATTCCAAGATGGCCACCGCCGTGTGAGGACGTGAAGCCCTGTGCTCCCTCCCGGGCCTAGAACTTATATGTTGAGCCTATCCGTGAGGAGACGCAACATGGTCCCTTCACAGCAGCGGGGCAAGGCCAGTAGACCGGAGTAACCTGGAAGCCCTCCCACAGGAGTTGGTGTCATTGAATCCCGGCGTCAGTGAACGATGCATAGCACTCATTACCTTTCAGGTGGTGTGCAAGTACACAGCTGGTGAGTGCCTTAGACAGCCAATGGCCCTGTGGGGCATATGGTGGCGGACTGTCACGGCAGCTGGGCGACTATCTGGCTGCACCATCACAGAAGACGACTGAAGCAGGCAACCCTACCCACCGCCCCACAGCCGGCTCCCGAGCACGCGCTCTGAGGAAAACAGAAGGAGGAGGGAGACACGTCCAAGGGGCCCAGTAAGTCCACCGGGAAAGGCGATAACAGGACCCGGCATTTGAGTGGGGAGCTATCCCGGGCTCTGAGGAAGAGCCGCAGCAGGGAGGAGCAGTGGTCCTGGTAAGTCCCAAGGAGAGGGTGAGAAGAAGCTCAGGGTGCTGTCCACCACGAGCAGAAGAGCAAGTGAGGCAGAATATGGACCAGGGCCAAGAGCAGTGAAAAGAAGACATCCATGGGATGGAGCTGGAGGAGGCCCAAAGCTGGCCACCTCTCACACCATAAAGTAAGTGGAGGCAAGAAAGAACCCATAGAAGCTGCACCGTGCCTGGAAAGCTTCGAGGAGAGTAGGTGAAAAGTACCAGGAGGGTTTATTGGGTGCACCTGGGGCTGCCACCCCCCCCCCCCCCCACCCTTCACGTTACAATAACACAAGGGGGTGCTATCAATAGAGGAGACATTGTGGTGGGTGCGTAGAGGACGCAGGTAAGAGTGCGGAACCCTGAGTGGGGGACTGGATCTCATTGCATTTGAAGGCAGAGGTAGAACAATCAAGAATTTTGTGGCGACAGACTCACAAGGTGCAGGAGGATATCTGGCCCTGTTCAATTGGAAAACAGAAGGTGACCGTGGGCGGGAGGAGGCAGGTGACTGCTACCGAGACAGGCGGTAGCACCGGGCCTGGTGGGAGTAATGAAAAGAAGGGGGCGGGGTGACTCCCAGATGTCAGGACCAAAGGAGAAGAGTACGCAGGCCTGACAAAAGCCACACCCTACGCCCCAAGAAGGGCAACTGGAGCATCACTGGAAGCAGTGGTGAGAGGAGGCAACAACCACTCACGAAAGGTGAAGGCAGGGAGCGACGATAAGAACCAAGAAAAAAACAGCGTGGCCCGCCATAAAGACGACTTAAAGGAATGCCTTAGAGATCTGGAGGGAAGGAAGATGGCTACTTTCCAGGATCATTTTGCATCGCTGAAAGAAGAGCTACGTAGGTGAGAAGTGAGGAGCCTGGGAGACAGGGTAGACACCACTGGACAGGGCCTAAAAGGTGTGTCAGAGGAGGTGAAGCTGCACAGCAAGCTGCGGGATCAGGTGGCCCATAACTTGAAGCTACAGGTGGAGGATCTGAAGAACCGCTTGCACCGGTATAACATCCTGGTAAAAGGGGTCAATGAGACGGTTCAAGATGCAAAGTTGAAGGGAACAATTCAATAGTGCTTTGGCAACCTTTTGCTAGATTCGCCATTGATGGGTGTGGGGATTGACCCGATACACAGTGAGGCAAGCTTACCGCAATACTCTTTCTATGGATTCTTTTCCCGCGGATTCCTCATCATGATAGATATCCATCTCCAGCTCTGCTGGTTGAAAACCTTTTGACAGGGGCGTAGTGGACCTTGACTCTCCGTTAATCATCGATTCGTCTTGTCTGGCTCTCGATAGTCTGTTCCGGACTTGATGTCAGGCGTTGTATATATGCCAGGTAACTACGTCCCATGAATCCGTTCCTGTACATTTTTCCCCTTGCGATTGAACACCACTAAAACATTAACAAGGGTACACCCCAACAGAGTGACCCCACAAAAATGTGTGAAGAAAAAACGTTTGTTTTTAAAACAGAAATGGTCGTGCCAGAGCCATCACCAGATGCCTTCTTGTTTGGACAGAAGCTACAAGCCACAGAACTTTCTTAGCAGGGATGGATGGGAGGGCCGATAAAGAATCTGCGGGAGAAGAATCCATAGAAATGATTTGAAACATGGCTGAAGTAACAAGCTGTTCTTTCTGACATCCAGTTTGGCTTCCGCCCGGGAGTAGGTACTATAGAGCAGAGCCTGAATTTGTATCTTCTGGTGGCCAACTCAGTCTTTTGTAGGAGAGAGGTGGTATATTTAGCGTTTATGGACCTGAGCACGGCGTTTGACAAGGTTGACAGGTCAAAGCTTTGGGCAGTGCTCAGGTCTATGGGCTGTCCTGGGGACATATTGAAGGCTTTGATGGAAATTCACAGCGATAATGAGGCATGTGTGCGTAGTGGTCCGGGGGTAATTCCACATCGTGTTTTAGGATTGGCTGTGGAGTGAGGCAGGGCTGTGTTCTAGCCCCAATCTGTTTTGCCTCCATATTAATGGCCTCTCTCAGGATTTGTTGACTATATTGGCAGATTTTTTGGTATTGGGGGGGGGGTTGGCCATTTCCTGTGCTAGCATATTCGGATGACACCGTACTGCTAGCCAGGACCCCAAGAGCTTTACAGACCTTGATTAATGCGTATGCAGCATTTATGAGCAATTTAGGGTTATAAATGAACTCTAAAAAAAATCGGCTGTAATGGTCTGTGTGGGCAGAAAACGGCCAGCTGCAATGCTACCCATGATTTGTGCTGGAGAAGTTATCCACAGGGTGAAGGTCTTTGATTACCTGGGGATTAGATTCTCGGAAGCCCTTTACGGGGAAGGTGCATCTAACTAAACAGTTGGCTAAAATGAGCCAACAAATAGGGGGCATTTTTCGTTTCATGTCCCGTTGTGAGGGTCAACCGCTTGATGTGGTATCTAAGATATTTGTTGCACAATCAAAGGCAGTTAACACTATACGGAGCCCCATTGTGGGGTTTCCAGAATGCTAATGAGTTACAAGGCAAGGAGAATATATTTTTGAGGAGATTATTGGGACCCCCTAACTCTTCAGCATGCACTGCTATTCAAAGAGAACTGGGCCTGGAATTCTGGGAGGATCAGTGGGCATTGGCCCCTATACTCTTTTGGGTCCGGTTATGGGCGAATGTACATGCCTATCTTTGTCACTTCATCATTAGTTCTGTTTTGGAGAGGACGGGGTGGCAAAACATTCCTTGGCTGGATTATATAGCTAAAGCCTTAGGAGAGGCCAACCTAAGTGTTCTTTTGCCTCCAGCTGCTCTTCTATCCAAACCAGAGGTGCATGGGTACAAACTTGTTCTGGGTGAAGCGTTTGCTAAGCAGAGAACACTTTTGGAGTATGAACATAATCCTGCCAAAGTGTATGTAACGATTAGCCAGCCATTTGTGATTCAACCCCATTTAATCTTGGGTGCCCATAAAAAAGATTGTTGGTTAATCACTCGGGAAATGTTCGACTGTCTCCTCTTGCGAGGGAACACCATGAACTGGAAAGGTTATCCGGATTCCGCTTCTTGCCCGGTGTGTGGGTATAGCATTGAAAATTTGCCACATCTGTTAATATTTTGCCCGGGGTACACCGGGATCCGGAGAGCGACATTATTTACAGTTCTTAGGGAGTCTAAGATTCGCCGTTACAGAGAGGCTATTTCATTTCTTTTAAGTGCAGATTCTGTTTTGGATGCATGGGCATTACTCACCTTTCTGAAAAGAGTGATGTATTTTAGAAAGGGGATACTAAGGATTAAGGGTGAGGACGGCCGTTGATTCCTCTGTCGAGCGGTATTGAATAGGGCATATTGTTCTTAGATATGTTTTAAAATTGCATCAGTATTGGCAGTATATATTGTATTTTCTATGTTTGTTTTACTTTGTGACTGTTTTAAAAAATGTACAATGTGGTTTTTGTGGATGCTCTTAAAGGATAGTTTTTATCATTGCATGTATTATGTTGGTTTTATGTGTTTTATGGATTTATGGAATCAGAAATAAACTTTTTGACTGACTGACTGACTGGCATTTAACCCTCCCAGGACATTCAGTGTTGGCAAAATGATGTGGGGGAAAGCAGTGGGTATCTAAATGCTGCTTACCCGCATTCCTCTGATGTCTGGGGGTGCCCGGTAACCAAAGATCAGACTGGATGGTGCCCAGGCCCCTTCCTGCGGCGTGGAGCCTTCTGGCCTGTCGCGATGAAGCAGCATGAGCCTGCAGCACCAGGGGTCGACCTGCCCTAGTTGACCACCTTGCTTCCTAACGGACTGATTACTGGGGTTAGGGTGACTAGTATTGCTGTGGTGTGGCCGCCTTCATGAAGCGGTGTGGGAAGTGCTGGTGGAGAAACTGGGGGACCCAGGAGTGAGCTCCCGGCGTGGCGGAGTGAGGCAGAGCATTATCCCTGCCGGTGCCTCAGGGCTCCCGACGATGCCTGTAGCTGCTCTGCTCCTCCAGCATGCATAACGGTGACAGCCGGGAGTTGTGGATGCCTCCCCTGCTGGTGTCCGTGAGCCACATATGCGGCGGGCTGTTTAGCCTCATAAAGTGAGGTGGACCTAGGCAGTGAACTACTGCCTTCCTTCAGCCTTGGGTGTTTTGTCCTTGTAGCGGCTTTGGCTAATGTGAGTCACGCGCTGACTTCATGAGCTGCACGGTGCTCCCTGCACTATACTGCCTCGCAAGCCCAAAGGCTCTCTGACAAGCTGGCATGAATGTTTGCTGCGGCCTGCCATTTGGTTCCCAGCCCTTTACCACTACTTTCAGGCAGATGAGGCGGCGCTCCCTGTTGCCTCCCCAGACACGTAGGCTGGCCCCATTGAGAGTACTTCTACTGCGCTACTGATAAGGTGACCCCTGTTGCGTCCCCTGATACATGGGATGACTCCATTGAGAGTGCTTTCACTGTGCGCTATGTGCCTGTGCTGTAATCCATGCCAGACCACCGCTGGGCAACATCCTTTGCATTACACTGTCACTTTGAACAGCGGATCTGGTGTTGTGCCTACACTCATCCTGATTCCATCAGCCTGGTGGTGGTGAGGGGCTGGCCGTGCCATACTGGTGCTTTGTGTTGAGATCTGAGACAGCCTGGTGGTGTGCTTGCTCAGCTGAGGACGGCCCTCTGCTCTGGGATACAATCCACCTCCTGGTTGAACTACACGCCTCGCTGAGGGTGGCTTGTGTGCACCGGTCCCCAAGCATTTCGGGCTTTATGCTCACGATGGCTACAAGACCTAAATTAGGGCAGCAGGGAGATATCCCGGCGATGCTGCAACCCGCTGACGAGATGAAGTGCAGCGAAGTGGTGACTGTCCAGATCCATGGGACTGACCCGCTTTCAGCCATACTCATACAGATGTCTACCAAGTCGGAGCTTCAAGAACTGTTGGCAGAGATTCAAAAGGAGATCGGAAAAAGCATGAAGAAACGCTCCCACAAGATCCTGGTGCCCACAAGATCCTGGCGCTAGATAAAAGGGTCTCGGAAGCTGAGCAACGGGTCTCTGAGGCGGAGGATACGCTCTGCAAGCAGTTTTATGAGGTCAGTGAGTGCTCTAACAGGCTAGAGGCTTGGTGTGACGCTCTGGAAGATAAGCAGGAAGATGCTGAGAATCGCTCCCGTACAAATAGTATTCAGATGCAGGGTATGTATCTGGCTGTTCGAGACAACCAACCGGACTTTGTGGCAACCTCTTCCATCTTGGAGCTGCCTGAGGACTCGACGATTGAACTGGACAGTTCCCACTGCGTCAGGGCCCATGCAACCTCAACTCAGGACAGAAACCCGGATGTGCTCACTTGTGTGCACTTCCTTAAAGTTAAGGAACCCATACCAGCAGTGGCCCGACTCCCATCTCCTTTCGTAATATGTCGATTTTCCTGTACCAGGATGTGGCCACTATGACCCTGGCTAAAAGGAGAGCACTCAGGCCATTGACTGAATGGCTACGCGCCGGCGAGGTGTCCTACAGATGGGGTTTTCCTACTTGGTTAGGTTAGTATATTTATAACGCGCCAAAGCCCGAGGGCATCCAGGCGCCAAAGACAGAACGCAAAGAGAGCACTAAGGTAATAGCAGCAATTGTATTTATTATTAAGAAATAAGGCAGTTTTCCGCTGTTTTCTGAAAGTCAAATGATTGTCCGTTTTGCGTAGCTGTTCTGGCAGGGCATTCCATGCCCGTGCTGCCTGCACATGAAAAGCACAGCCATATCCTCGAGCTCGCTATATGCGATCTACTTCCAGCAGACAGGCCTTAGATGATCCAAGATTTCTTTTGGGTTGGTACTGGCAACCAGTGAAGCTTCTTTCGTGCCGCTGATGTAGGTTCGGAACACTTCATGTGGTATATGATGCGGACACCAGCATTTTGAATCCTTTGCAGTTTTTGAATGTCTGTCTTATTGGCGCCTCCCAGCAAAGCATTGCAGTAGTCTACGCGGGGGAGAATCACCGCTCTGACCAGTTTAACACGGTTTTGCTATGGAAAATAGTGGAGCGACTTGCAGTAGCACCTTAAGATGGAAGCTGGTGCTTTTACTTATAGCTACCACATGGGTGTCACTGTCCAAACTGTCTTCGAGATAAGTACCTAGCGTCTTTACCTTGTGCACTACCATAATCTGGCTGCCATCGATTTCAAAGCTTGCATACAAGTGACCCAGTCTATCTCTGGTCTGCCGGGGGCCGAACAACATAAATTCGGTCTTTGTCGCATTCAGGCAGAGCCAGTTTTTTGACATCCAGCTCTTAATGGTCTGGTACACTGAGTCCAGCATCTGTTGGTCCTTTTCATGATCCCCACTGATCTCCAATGTTAACGGAAAATCATCAGCATAGTTGCAGAAGAATAGTTCCAGAGACTCCAGGTCGAGGCATAATGAGAGAATATAAATATTGAAAAACAAAGATTACCCACATTTTTAGGTTCTAAACCCACAACACTTTTTTTGGACTGTGGGATAAGGCTGGTTCGAAACAAAGAATTTACAAACCTGCAGAGGAATGGGGCAAAGATGTCATTATGCCCTAATATGTTTTTAGAAGGGAATAATTCTCCTGGTAATTAGTGGGATGCATGGTTTTAAGAACGTTGTATATCTCTACCATGGCGAACTCCTTAAACCTGAAACCAGTGTGAGTTTCCGGCTGAGATTGGCTTTCTTGTTCCAGGTGTGAGGGGCCCGTTTTACCCATAGTCTTATTACAATTCAATGTAGTAGCTAAATGGGGGGAAGCCTTCTTGGTAGATTACTCCATGATCTTTTTTTGGGCATTTTTTAATTTATCAGCGAAAGCTTTCTGCACTCTGTTACAATCTTCATTAGTTGGTTTGATAGCAGGACTAGTAGCTGCAGGTTCTTCCCAGGACCTGAATAACCGAAAGAGCTCCTTCGTTTGATCCCCTGCATGGTTAATTTGGTCGTTATAGAAGCTACCTTTACCTTCTAAAAATCTTTGCCTTATATTCTTTGTCTTTATGGTTCCAGGCTGTCAAATTTTCCAAAGAATTTTCTCTCAACCAAACATGCTCTGCCTCCCTTTTGTTATGGGTGTCTAGGTGGAGTGAATGGCCTGAATGCCTGTGAGCCTGATTGGCTGGCTGCCTGTATGATGAATGCCCTTCTGCTTGATTGGTTGATTGAGCCTGGCTCAGCCTGAGTGAATGGGAACCAATGTGTATAACAGGGGCCCTCTCACACACAAATTTGTTCAGAAGCTGAAGCAAGAAGACTCTGATCCTTGAAGCACAGTTGGAGAAGTCTGCTGCTGCATTTTCTTTGTGTAATCCAAAAGCTGCCCTGTTCTTCCAAGGACTGATCCAGAGAGGACCTGTAAAGGAGACCTCTCCCTGAGCTACGAGGGACCATCGTGCAACCTGCTCGTCTTCATCGAAGTAACCTGGAAGCCAGTCCTGTGGGCCTCTCGTCCGGAGAAGGGGTCTTCGTAGTCCTGAAGAGGAGAGCCCAGACATCTCGAGTCTGAGAAGTCCATTTGTGCCACCCAGGGTCCAGAGGTGCGTTTCGTGACCACTGGAAGCCGTTGCAGTCTACCGCCCAGAAGAAGTGTTACTCCGGCATACTGCTGCTGGACACCCAGAGCCGCAAAAGTTCCAAACTGACTAAGAACATTTCATAGGACATCCTTGCCATCATCACTGACCATTTTTTCCTGCCTGAAAGAGTCCAGAGTCGGTGAGTGCAGAGAAAGGTCCGCCTGTGGGTTTCCTACCACCAGCAGCTAACAAAGACGTTCCGAGGGGTGAGGCTTGGTAAGGGTCCGAAGTACACTCCAAGGTTCGAGTCCAGGTCACCAGAAGCTGTCCAGAGGTCTGTGTCACAGCTGCAGCACCGAAAGTCAGAAAACCATGATTAAAAGAAAACATGACAACAAAAGTGACCTATGCACCATCACTGCCAGAAGTCATCGAAAGGTCCCAGGGATCTTACTCTCATCTGCCAAGCCTTTAAAAATCTGACAGCAAGTTTCATCTTCACAGGACTTCTACAGTCGGAAAAATCGTCGACCAAAGAAGAGCACAGCGAAGAGTAAAACTGCTGCACTTCAGAAAAACATTGGTACAACTGTTCTTCTTGGACTCAGCATCCCAGTGGTTCCTTCTTCCAACGGGGGTCCCATCCTTGAAGGAAATCGTCGAGTGAAACCGAAAAACTCTGCCACTTCGCCTGCCAAGACACCAAAGGTACTGTGACGAGGAAGGGCATCTTCTAGCCTGAGGAATCATCCACGTGTCCCAGATACGTCTTGGGTCCTGTTCTCCTGTGGCCTCTCAGGTACTTTGGGGCGGTAGAACCTTTTAAAAGAAAGAAGGTTATTGAACATTTTTGGACTCGGCTATAAACAACAAGATTAGTTACTCCCTAACTTTTCCATTACAGATTGGCCAGGTGGGGGGATCCTCGCACATAATTGCGAAACTAGTCTAAAGAAAACATTCTGCCACTGTTCATAACTAACCTGCCCTTTTCTCTATTCTATGCTGTCACACCTCTTGCTGAATTTAAGTATTGTGTGGTATCACAGAGTGTGTATATTTGACATTCTTTGAAAAAGTATTTCCAAGTACAAAGTGTTATTATTTAAGTGTTTATATATTACTGAACCTTATTTTATATAAAGAAGCTGTGTTATCACCTAACAGTGTGTGGACATTCCTTTGTGGGGGCTTTGGGGAAACACTGTCCATAAGAACCAGCTTGCATCACCTCCTGAAAGCTTAAGCCTGGCTGCCCGTCCATTGCTATCAACTTGAGGGCTTTGGCTGGGGAGTTCTGTGCCTTTACTCTACCATATAGGAGGGCAGAAGTGCAGATACCCCCTTGTCTTTACACCCAATGAAAATGAAATCCACCCTAGGCAGATTACGGATATGTCCCACTTTGGTCTTCCTGCAGGAGACTCACCTACTTGTGCAGGATGAGCAACAAATGAAAAGCAGTGTGTATCCGAGATAATTCTGTGCTTTGGGAATTTTAGAGAGAGAAAAACCAAGGGGTGACCATATCCCATTTTCCCAGGGAGGTTTATCTGTGTTAAGGGCCTAATCTGGAAATGTAAGTTCACATTGATTTCACTATTTGCCCCTAACGCTGGGAATGATGAATTTTTTTTAGTCCTTTCTTCTGCAGGTGCTTCCATTTGCAGGGCTGGTTTTGTTAGTGGGGGATTTCAACCTGGTCCCCAACCCTTTGATTGACAAGACTTTGCCACCCACAAAGCTATATTTCAAACATGTTACTCACTTTGGGTCACTCCTCCAGGAATTGGGGCTGGTTGATGCCTGGCGGCTTAGCCATGGGGAGGAAAAAGATGGGGAAATTACTTATAGTAATGTTCTTCCTATGGATTTTTCTCCCGCAGATTCCTCATCCGATAGATATTCCATCTAGCTTTGCTGCTTCGGAAACATTTGACAGGGGGCATGAAGTGGACCTGGACTCGGCTGTGTCTCCGTCTTGCTCGGCACCCGATTATCGGCTCCAGGCGTGAAATCAGGCGTTTTATATATATATATATATATATATATATATATATATACACACTCCGTTGCAACGCCCCACACCTCAGTTTCTCTATTTTTTCCAAGCCCATCACGCTGCATAGGAAAACAGAGAGATAACAATGGGCTAATAAATCCACAAAAACAAATTAATAACAATAAACCCCTGAAGGAGGAAGACTTTGTAATAGACACCAACAAAGTAGAGTCAGAAAAGATAATTTTTAGTTTTTTTGAAACATGTGATAGGAAGGACAGAAAAACGGACACTAAGGACCATCACCAAGTCATTGCTAAAGAAGAGATGTGCACAAACCACTGACTTCCTGAGCGGGGATAGATGGGAGCTGAGATGAGGAATCTGCAGGAGAAAAATCCATAGAAAGAACATTACGGTAAGTAATTTTCCCTTCAATGGATTGCTTTTCTCCCGCAGATTCCTCATCTGATAGACTCCCAAAGCAGTAGATGCAGGAGGCGGGCAAAAAGTTAGACTAAGAGATTTTGTAGCACTGCGCTGTCAAAATGCGCATCAGCTGTGCGGGCCACATCTACACTACAGTGCTTAGCAAAGTTATCAAGGGATGACCATGTTGCTACGCGACAAATATCCCTAAAAGGGACTCCCCTTTGTAATGCTGAGGATGCTGAGACTCCCCTAGTCGAATGCGCCCTGATGCCTGCCGGTACTTCCCTTCCGGTGTACTTTTAACATGCCGCTATACAGAAGATGATCCAGCAGGACAAAGTTTGTTTAGATATAGCGAGGCTCTTGCGGGCTAAAGAAAAGGCCACAAGGACTTGGTCAGCTCTTCTGAAATCAGATGTCCTCGCAATGTAGTAACTGGGCACCCTTTTGGGATCTAGGTGATGAAAATGCTCCTCCTCCTTTGAAGGGTGCAGGGGGGTGAGAGAAAAGAAAACGTGAGGTCAATGGCTTGCGAAAGGTGCGACTCAGAGACAACTTTGGGAAGGAAGCCTGAAAAAAAACGCAGGAAGGGAGTTTTGCAATATAAAGCCTGAGGTTTGCTCACCCGCTTCACGGATGCAATAGCCACCAGAAACGCAGTTTTCAGGGAGAGGAGTCTTCAAGAACAATACCAGATTAAGATCCCAATTAAGGTCCCAATCTGGGACAACAAATGAAGTTGGCAGGAACTTATTTACAAAGCCCTTCAGGAATAAGGCCCTTCAGGAATTGTGCCATCACGAGGATCGAAAATATGAACCTTGATCCGGATATCTCCTAAACACAGACAAGGCTGCCAAATATCCTTTCACTGTGGGGACCCGAAGGCCTGCTGAGGCCAGTGACAAAAGGAATTCCAACACTGTAGTGGTGGGGCAAGAGATAGGGTCAATCTTACATTCCCTGCACCACACCTCCAATCTTCTCCACCTGAACGTGTACAAGGATCTTGTAGATGGTCTGCGTGCAGCCAGAAACACCTGTAGCACCTCTTCAGAGAGGTCTCAGTCTTCATACCCCATCCTCTCAAGAGCTATGGAGGGATTCCAGTGTCGGGTGGATTATCCAACCTTCTGACTGGGTCAGGAGATCCAGGCCGGGGGTGCCAAGGCAACCGGTGAGGCGGACAGATGGACAGATCCAAGAGATCGGAGTAGCACATTCTTCTCGCCCAGTCTGGGGAGGATCTGGATCATGGCCACTCAAAACCTCTTCAACCTCCTGAGAACCCATGGAATTACTGTAACCGGAGGAAGGCGTAGTGGAGGGGGAAGGTCCATTCCACCAGAAACACATCAAGCAGTGCACAGTTTGCTGGGAATTCCCTCAAGCAAAACTGTCTGCACTTCCTGTTGGACTCTGTGGCAAACAGATACTCTGGCAGCATACCCCAGAGGGAGAAGACCTCTTGTAGGACTTCCTGGCACACTTCCCACTCATTTTAGACCGTGCTCTGCCTGCTGAGAGCATCTGCCAAACTGTTGTCTGTACCCGCCAGATGAACTGGCGAGACTGAGAACTGGTTCTCTAAAAGCCAGAAACACACTGCATTGCATTGCCTCTTTGCAGAGGGGATGGGAGTGCATGCCACCTTGCTTGTTCATGTAGTGCATGGCTACTGTGTTGTTCGTTAGAATTAGGATATGCTTCCCCCTGAGAGACGGGGTGAAAGCCTTCAGTGCTAACCTGATGGCCCGCAACTCCAGCCTGTTGATGTGCCACCTGGCTTCTGTCGCTGACCAAAGGCCGCTCACCTGCAAGTCCTTGCAGTGAATACCCCAATCCTTCGGAGATGCATCAGTGACCACTCCGGCCAGAGGTCCAGAAGGGTTCCCCTGCCATACGTTTGCTGTGGTTGGCCCTCCATCTGCGGTCGCAGACCACTTGGTTGGACACTTTGATAGGATCTGTGAGCACTCCCAGTTACTGAGACCACTGGTCCCTTAGGAGCCACCGGAGATGCCAAACATGCAGCCTCGCCTCTGGCACCAGAAATATACAGGAGGCCATGATTGAGACCTAAGAGGCAGAGGAAGGAAGCTGCTGGTAAGGTGGCATGGTTCCGGAACAAATGTACCATCTGTGCTATGTTGCTGGCTCTCTCCTCGGGAGGGAAAGCCTTCCCTACCAAGGTGTCTAGGACTGCTCTGATGAACTGGAGCCTTTAGACTGGCATCATATGAGACTTTTTCAAGTTTAGGGAGAAGCCCAGCCTGAGCAATAGTAGACAGGTGTCCTCTAAATGAGACAAGACTTGCCCTGCTGACTTTCCTCAGATCAGCCATTCATCCAGGTATGGGAATACGTGGACCCTGGATCTCTTGAGGTGAGCCGCGACTACCGTCTTGAGCTTGGTGAAGACCCTTGGGGCGCAGGTCAACCCAAAGGGAAGCACTTTGAACTGATAGGGCTTGTCCCTTATGAGGACCTGAGCAACTTCCTGTGCTTTGATGTATCAGCATGTGGAAAAAAGCATCTTGTAGGTCTACTGATACCAGCCAGTCCTGAAGTTTGAGCGTGGAGAATTTCTTTCAACGTCACCATCCTGAATTTGTCTTTCAACAGGAACTTTTTAAGGCCCAGAGGTCCAGAATGGGACAGAGACCTCTTCCCTTCTTGGGTACCAAGAAATACCGGGAATACCAACCTGATCCTCTCTCTTTGCGAGGTACCTCTTCCACGGCACCGTTCAACAGGGCTTGCAGTTCTTCCTGGGGCTGCTGTCATGGTTGGATTGGAGGCGGCGGGAGTCTGTCCGGTGATTTTTTTAAGAATGGCAGACAATAACCCCACCAAACGAGCTGCAAGGCCCAGGCATCAGAAGTAATTTCATGCCACGGGAGCTAGTGCTCAGTGAACCGTCCACCAACTGGTACATTGTGGAAGGGAAAATCAAAACGGCCTAGGAGGGTGGGTTGCCCTCGCCACTGGTGCTGCTTGTTGGGCCTTAGAAGCCCCCAAGCCTCTTCTGGAGTGTGAGAAACATTTCTGCCCCTGCCTGACCGGTGGGAGCTGCATTCTTCTGCCATAAGGAGCATACTGCCTGTAGCCCCTTGCCCTCAAGTCGAAGCTGAAGGCAGGTTTGGCCGGCTATGCTGCCAGGCCTAAAGATTTAGCAGCGATTTTGGATTCCTTACATTTCTCCAAGGAATCGTCGGCTTTTTGGCCGAACAGAAAATCACCCTCGAAGGGCATGTCCAGCAATTTAACCTGGACATTAGGCGAAAAGCCAAAAGATTTCAAGTAGGCCTTCCTCGTCGTTACTGCTAATGCCATACAACGTCACACACTCTGCGATGTCCAGGACTGTTTGCACCAATTGCCTGGCCCCCTCTTTCCCATCCTCCAACAGCTGTAGGAAGTCCTTGCGCATTTCCCCATCTGGGATGTACAGCGCAGCATTCTTTACTGCTGTCCAAAGCCCAAATGAATACTTGGCAAAGCTGTTTGCCACATGGGTAGCTTTAAGGGCCATTGTTAGGGAGAATTCTCATTCAATGGCTAATTTCCCTTACCTAGTGAGTCGCTCAGCAGCTTTGCTGGATTCCTGGAGTTAATTGTTTCCTCTTGGTAAGAGTGTGAGCTTTTCCCCCACTCTTACCCATGTTTTGCCATGTGTATTTCATCTGTTCTGTGATTGTGGGATCTGGAGTACACCTCTTCAGAAACCCCCTTCTTTTGTGTGTTACACAGCACCTTCAGTGCAGTGACATAGGGTTGTCTTTTAGACTTCCCACTGACTCACTCCATTTCTGGGGCTGACTACTGTCCCCCAGAAAAGGATAAAGTTGCCATTAACTTTACTTAGTCATTTAACCACAGATCCAGTACACCCCATCTTACATGGAGTACTGGAAAGGGTTATGCCTTAGCCCTTTGTATATGTACCACCTAGAGCATTGTTTCGCTCTTAACATTTAGACATGGCTGGTGGCAGTGGTATCTACCCTAACTTGTCTACTGCGATTATACTATATAAATGTGGCATTGTTTTAGGCTATTCTATTAGCCTCGAACACAAACCCGCTTGCCCAAATACTTTTGCTTTTGGCTCCGGTCGGGTTTATTCGCCATTTCTTTTTGTTAAAGTCCTTCTTGTGTTTTACTTTGCGCGGCAAACCATGTTTGCCTTCTTTGTTCACTGTCTTATGGCGGGCTTCTGCCAAGAAGCCCTCCTCTAGGCACCTGGGTGTCTAGGTGGGCTGAATGTGAGGGAGGGATGTAGTCACCCCATGCACAGGGTATCCTAGCAAACCAAAGTCACACTTTGCCATGATTGGCTGAGGTGGTTGTCCAGACTGGACAACCCCCCTGCTGTGTGATTGACAGCCAGGCTGTGTGAATGGGGGATTTTCGCATACAAGGCAGGACTCTTGGGCTAGGAGTCAGAGTCGCCACTGGAACTACAAGGAACCGAAGAGAAGCGGAGAAGAAGTTGGCTGCTGCAACTATCCCTTCCCGGTAAAGCCCTGCTGCAGTCCTAAGCTATCTACCCTTCGACGACCAGAGAAGATCCAGTCTGGAGTCTTCTTCCCTTGAGCCTGGTGGGGATAACCAGCTCCTCATCTACAGCCAGATGATCCTCTTCGTGGTCGAAATCGCTGGACCCTGCTGTAGTGGTCCGGATAGCCATCTGAAGAGCCTCTCCTGTTATTAATAAGTGCACCTTTTATTCACCGTCGCTGCTGCCGGCTTCAGCCTTGTGTGGTGCAGACCCCCCCAGACGTCGTCCTTTTTGCTGAAGCTCCAGGAACCGTGGGTCTGCAGGAAACTACCAGGAAAAAACTGCCGTGGCACCAGCTTCTTCATTGAATAAGGTACTGTGTTCTGCTTGAGGAAAATCAGGTGAATCCCTTTTTCTCCTCCTACAAGGCTTGCCCTTATCTTCCCTCCCTCTTATAACTTTTGCTTCCTCCATTGACAATATCTAAGTACTCCTGGCTACGTTGAATTGTGAACTGTCCGACTGTGTGATCCTCGACAACAGGAACCTGGTTCCACTTGACACTGGCTCTGGCCTACTGATTCTTGAATTTCTGTCCATGAGTGTTCTTTGATTCTGTCTGCCTTGACAAAAGTATTGCCTATGATTTTTGCCCCCAACTCTCTCTGGGTATCTCAGGTGCTAAGTGTGTTTTTGCCCCGGTAACATTTCTTGCCGCAGATACGCGCTTCCTTAGTAAGACCGAACTGTCATTACTGTCAAAAAGTGATTGCATATGTATTCCCAGTAATGTCTTTTGTTTGACAACACCGGTCTGTTAAAACATAGGGTACTTACCTTGAAGTTATACCGTACAAAGTGAATTGGTTGGTTGTAGTATATTTTACATGTGGTTTTGAATTAATAGAAGTGTTGTGTTTATAACAAATGGTTTAAAAATAAATGTACTTATATTTTTTACCTGAAACCTTGAGTCAGTGTTTGCTTGAGTCACAGTAATTGTGGTCCCTTTGTGTAATCTCTGCTACTGCTCATATACTCTTGAGATAAGCCTGGCTGCTCCGCTACTGCTACCACTTTAACATAGTAGTACAGGTTTGTACCAAAGGTAAAACTTGTATTACCACTTGTAGTCTTAATTGTGTGTAGTGGTCCTTAAGGGCATACAGCCATACTGCCCGAAAGTAGAGGCCCTTTTGGCCAAGGCATCAACTTTTTTCGCTTCCCTGTCGGGAGGTAAAATTCAAGTTGGAAAACTGGTCTGAAAGAGACTGTAGCAGCTACATAATAAGCCCCTGTGGGGAAGGGTGAGAGGAGAGGAATGAAGGGTCTCCTCTAGCCAGCCTATACTTCCCAGTAATGGTGGAGCTAAATGGGGGGATAGAACACAGATGCTGCGACAGAGCGGTTAGAGGTTCAGCAATGGCAGGGTTTGGAGGCATATTGTGCTCCGTTGTTAAGACTCCCCTCCAAAATATCAGTGAGGTCGTACACCTGCACTAGCTCTGCGGAAGATTGCAATCCCATGGTGTCAATGACCCTTTCCACCAAAGCCCTGAATTTGGATTTATTATGAGTATAGGGCTGGGTTTGTTGAACATCCAGGTCTGGTGAGGTATCTAAACCACTGGCATCATGAAGGCCTTGAGCTAGCTGTAACAGCTGATTGTGGTTCTCAAAATAGTTGACACCTCCCGTGCCCATGTATATGGGGCTGATATTTTGGTCTTCCGCATCATCTGCGCTGAAGATGCTCGACAGGGTGTCAAAAACTTTCGGACTAGAATGTGGGGTAAAAGACTTATTGACAACGGTCAGGGCCAATGGTTTGTCTTCAGGCACCGATAGAGCAGCCGTCGATCGATGACGAGATGCTGTAGCATCGACATCTGTGGGTGTACAGGGCTGATCCGGCTTCGATGGGCAGTGGACCCACTTCGATGTCGAAGGGTTTAACGACGGCGATGGCGTCGACACCGGAGCGCGAGAGGTCTCAGGACTGCCGAGTGCCGCGCTTGGCTACAAAGCCTGCTGCATGGGGGTGTTAACTGCACCAACTGCATCATGCTGTTTAAACATGTCGAGCATAGGGGTCTTAAAATCCTCCCACCCTTGACCCCGCTGACTACTTACCTTTTTTGGTCGATGATTCAGAGTCCTGATGGTGGCAGTGACGCCTCTTCTTCTTTCAGGATGAGGAAGAATGGCTCCTCAAGTGGGACTGTTTTTTCTTCTGCCGATGTTCTCTCCCAGGGGTGTGCCCCTCGGTTTCGGCCTCTGAGTTCCGAACCGTCGACCAGGCCTGAGATTTAGAGGGCGGTCTACCAAGCGCGAGTGTAGCCGAACGATCGCGAAAGGATTTTGGCTGCATCTTGGCACAGAATGGGCACCTTTCCGTTCCATGACCTGTGCCAAAGCACCAGAGACACAACTCATGTGGGTCAGTGAGGGACATCTTGGCTTGAAGCTCGAAATCCGAGCGACAGACATCTTGCGCCAAGGAATTCGAAAAAAAAAGTTTTCTTATGAAAGTCGAAGACTTGCTCGTGTTCCTAAGCAGCATGATAGCACAAAGGAAAAAAGGAACTTAGGTGTGGGGCGTATTGACAGAGTATATATATGACGCCGGGTGTCCGGAGCAGACAATCCGAATACCGAGCAAGACGGATCAACGGCTGAATCGAGGTCCCCTACGCTCGCTGTCTAGCTATCGTCGGCAGACCTGAGAGGACCGACGTCCCTGGAATCTGTATGACCCGGTCCTTAGAGACATGGTGGTTTCATGTGAGATTGGGGAAGTTATTTCAAACTATTTCCAAGAAAACAACTCTGGCCCACCACTTGAGACGATCCGGGATGCCACGAAGGCAGTTGTCCGGCGTGAGTTAATGAGCAAATCAGCAGCATATAACTAAGGTGATGCAGTTAGTCCAGCTACACTTGGAGGAGGAGTTGCGGCAGGCAGAACAGATTCACAAGAGGGCAGGGACATGTGGGACTTTACAGGCTCTGCAGATATCACGTAAGAAACTTGAGAAGCACCTTGCGGGTAGGATGTCCCAGACAATGCTGAAAACTAAGCAACATTATTATGTAAATGGGAATCAGGCTAATCGCTTCGTAGTGGCTAATTTGTGGAATATTCAAAGCCGGAATAAGGCATTGGCCCTATATAACGGTCAAGGGGCGGTGCAGAGAGGTGAC
The DNA here is from genome assembly GCF_040938575.1 of Ambystoma mexicanum. NCBI lineage: Eukaryota > Metazoa > Chordata > Amphibia > Caudata > Ambystomatidae > Ambystoma > Ambystoma mexicanum. The sequence goes on along the minus strand of NC_090932.1, from coordinate 1,496,412,057 downwards.
AGGGATATCATGAGAATATTTGAGGCCCATTTTGGCGCAGTGTTCAGGGGAGTACAGGCCCTTTTGGCAATGTCCACGTCATAGATCGCACCCGGTAGGTGGCAAAATCGACAGCGTAAGAGATGTCTACCAGGGACACAGCAAACATTCTTACCAAACCATCTAGTTGCCTGTCATGTGCCTCCAACATCTCCGCTTGAGGTTAATTGCTATTGGCGACCATACTATTAAACTTTCTAATACTGGCGGCCGTCCAAGGGAGGCGATTACCATGTAAGTTAACCTCAGGGTTATCTATTAATTTGGCCTTAGACTAAACAACACAAGATAGCTCTATGTGAAGCATTGTGTGGTCACTCAATTTAGTAGGGCACACCTCCAAGGACAGATTGCACTTCTGCATAGTATCAAAATTGACAAACAACTGAGAACTCTTCAGAAAGTTCTTTGTGCATGCCTTGTAGAACTTCAAGGCACGAGTAAGGGCCAGCGAATGCAAGGCCCTCTCCGCTGACGACGATTCAGGAAGAAGACGGGCAACACCAAAGTTTTGTTGAGATGGAACTCCGACGGCACTTTTGGTATAAAGGTAGGGTGTGTCTGCAGTACCAGCCTTGTAACATGGAAGGACAAGTACGGCTGCTTGCAAGACAGGGCATGGATCTCCCCGACCCGACTGGTTGAGGTGATCCCCACGGGGAAAGCCGTCTTCCACGAAAGGAACTTCAGCGGGGCCTGATGCATCGGTTCAAAGGGGCCCCCCCCCATGAGCTTAGCAAAGGCCACATTGGGTGGAACCTTCACTGGTGGAAAAGTCCAGAAGAGGCTCTTAAGGAACTCCTTGACGAGCCTGTGCGACTACAGGGAAGACCTACACAGCATCCTAGTGTAATGTGATTTGGTAGCCAGGTGCACTTTGATAGAGGCGTGAGCCATTCCGGCCTTGGCCAAGGAAAGCAGCTATGGCAAGAGCTGCAGGGCTGTGACACGTAGAGGAGTAATCTTCTGAGCCTGGTACCACAAAGAGAAGCGCTACCATTTCTGGACGTACCACGTCAACATTGAAGCTCTGACCTTGGCCAGGATATTCTTACATTCCAATGGCAGAGAATAATGGCCAAACTAGGGCTGCAGGAGCCAGGCCCTGAGGTCCAGGGACGCCGGGTCATGGTGTAGAATTGCCCCGTCTTGTCTGGCGAGAAGATCTCGAAGTAGAGGCAGTCTGGTGGATGCAGCCGGCAACAGATGTAGCAGGTGTGGATACCAGATCTGTTGCGGCCACGACGCAGAAATGAGTATCATCCTGCAGCGACACTGAGTGTATTGATCACTCATAGCAGGAGTGGGAAAGGAGGAAAGGCGTATAGGAAGATGTTAGGAAGGAAAGGTGCAGTAAAGAGAAATATTTACTAACATCTTCCTATACCCCTTTCCTCCTTTCCCACTCCTACTACAAGTGTTCAACACACTCATCCAGCTTCGCTACTTCGAAAAATAAAATTCGACAGGGGGTGTAATGGACCTCAACCCGGGCGTCGATCCGCCTTGCCCGGTACTTTATCGTCAGCTCCGGACATGACGTCAGGCGTCATATATAAACTCTGTCACTATGCCACATATCTCAGTTTCCCCCTTTTTTCCCCGAGCCGACCATGCTGCATAGGAAATAGAGATAACAACAGGCTATTAAGCCCACAAAAAGTTAAATAATAGCAAACCTCCAAAGGAACGAAGAACTTTGTGCAAGACACCATAATTCGTGGTATCAAAAAGTGGCAAGAAAGACAGAAAATGGTCACCAAGTACCATCATCATCAAAAGAGAAGATGCACACTAACCATCGACTCTCTGAGCAGGGATGGACGGGAGGGGAGATGGGGAATCTGCGGGAGAAGACTCCATATAAAGAACATTACGGTAAGTAATTTCTCCTTCAATGGACTGCTTTTCTCCCGCAGATTCCTCATCTGAAAGACTCCCAAAACAGTAGGTGAAGGAGGCGTGCATAAAGTTAGAGTAACAGATTTCGTAGCACCGCCCTGCCAAAAAACGCATCAGCTATGCAAGCAACATCTAAACTATAGTGTTTAGTAAAAGTATGGAGAGAGGACCATGCTGCTGCACGACAAATATCCCTAACAGGTTTAAGGAAGGCATGGTATCAAACAGTAAAACAGACACAAGTGACCACACAAGGGTGTTTATTGAACTTCAATCGGGTTTGAAAAATTCCTATCTAATCCTAAATCTAAAGATGGGAGCAAGCTATGACCATCAAATAATAATAATGCAGTGCTAGTCGAGTTTGTCAAAATAATAGGGTCTATACTAATAAACCGATTGCCAATCCTTACTTCTAAATACAAATAGTGTGGGAAACAATGTTAAGCAAAAGAAAAGTGTTCAAGAAATGATATGTCAGGATATTGAAGGCAAGTCCCTGAACACTCACACCAGAGAGAATATAACCCGCTAGGGAAGAAAGCCCCAAGTCGACCTTGTAAGGATAAAACATTTTAATCTCATACACAGATGAGTGCAACAGCAAAGGACTCTGCTTCTAAGAATGTGCTGCCGGAAAGTAGTACAAGCAGAATGTTATAAAGGAAAACATAGGCCTAGATGACGCAATACATACAGTAAAAACCTGCACGGCTAATTGGTGTGCGCCTATACATGATCCGGCTGTTCCAAAGGAGATGCCAGGTCATTGGTTCCAGCCCAGTCTGTCTGTCTTCCATCACGTGGGTGCTGCAGTGATCATCTTCTCAAGTCGAAGGTCAAAGAACAAATGAACTATACTATCACAGTGCTACTTTGTCATTATACTGTGCTCCTGACAGACGTTCGGGCTGGTTCAAACGAGGTTCTGGGGCACTCTGACCTTCACACACACGTGTCACTCACTCACTCACTCCCTTCCGCGCCATCCGGCTCCAAGGTCTCCATCCTCGCTTTGAACTATAATTTATCCCTCCCAGCACATCGCAATACAAATCACATAGTTGTATTTCAAAGACATACAATGTCCATGCTCTTTGAACATCCAGGACTTGTTACTTTTAGGGTTGGTGGTAAGAGAGCACTTGGTGCCATGGAATTCTGGGGTCTCTGGGGTCAGTCAGTTATATGGGCTACAACTCGTGGTCACCTGGGGATGGTCTGGGTCATGCTTTGACCAATGTAAGATAACATGCACACCAGGCGCTGGTCTCTGATCACGGCCTTGTAGGGCACATTCCTCTTGGGTAAAAAACACATCTTTGCAACACTGTTAGAAAAATGAATAGGCGTTGTGGCAGTTGGGCGTGGGGACTATTCTCATGAGAGCCCGGCATGGCTGGAGATTTGCCTCATCTCGAAATTTGGGCATGCACTGCCGCATTTGCCACACAGGCCTTGCCTCTTAACTACAATGACTAACATCTAGGCAAAAATAGCAATGTTGCTCGTGCCCTGCACTACACTATGTGGGGTGATTATATTTTATTATATTGAGGTGAGGTCCTTTATATTGGGGGGTGGTATTTTCACCGTCTCTCCTCCCCCCTGATCCATCAGAGGGTTTCAAATGCATCTCGCCTCACTCAAAAGCACTTAGGGGGTAGGACAGGGCTGTCCCCTTCCCAACATTCCCCCCTTTCGTTAATTCTAGAGTAACAAACTCTAATACTTCTGCACTCCCACTCCCTCCTCTCTGCTTCCACATTAGCTGAGTTCCCTTTATTGGTACCCAGGCCCTATACACTGACTGCAAACTCTCCCCCCGACGTGGGTACTCTTCAGGTGAGCAAGTAATATAGATGCATTCCCAAATAACACCCCCCCCCCCCCCGACGCCGCCGGGTCCACCCAAAACTCTAATTTTCTAGATCAGGGGGTGGGATAATGATAGTATGGTATAAACGGTCAACTTCGTCTCCATACCAGAGTGGGAACAAATCATACTTTGGACCACTCTGTGGGATATCAGTCTGTGATTCGCTATCTTTTGTCTTGCAAGGTGCTTTAGGAACCCCAAATTGATACTATCATTGTTGTGCTATGGGGTGCCACACTAGCCTAACATCAAAGGCCTAATTGGCAGGTACAGAAGATGACCAAGACGAACACAATAATGGGCATCAACACCTTCAAGAATGCTCCGAGCCAAGACGGGCCCAATTGAAGGTCAAAGTAAACCAATCACTGTCCTGTATTCCTCCCTCCTCCTTCATGCGAACACCCAGGCCATGTACAGCTGTAATGATGTGGGATAACGATGCATTCTCTGCATCCTCTGGAGGCACACATGTGCAGCAGGAATCTCCAAATTATTTGCAAACCCCACTTCCATTACTGTTAACATGTCCAAAACATATTGGTTTTGCATCGTCATAAGTCTTAATTCACGCAACACAACCTTCATCGCATTGAACCCATTCTCTGTATCGTTCGCGAGCTGGACCAGCTTCCATCACACAATCCATTTGGCATTTGCTCCGGCCGGCACTTCCGGCAAAAGTAAAGATGCGAAAAAGGATTCTGCTGAGCTGAAGAGCCTGTATTCCTTCTGGTATTTCAGCAAGCAATGCGGAACAGTCTTTGAATATGTAATTTGATATTTTTGTCCTCTTCAGTTGTTGGAACTGTCCTTTTCCTGGCAGGATGTGGAGCTCTTGTGTGGGCAACAGGCCCTTATCTTCATTTTCGAATGTGGGGCGACTAGTTGGCCCCTTGGCAGGCAGTGCTACCCCCCTTCAGGTGTTCTTCTGGGATTAGTAGTAGCGCTGAGTGCAATGTGGCCAGCGAACAACAGCCCCTCCATGGTGGTGGGAGATGCATGTAAGCTTGTTGGCCACATACCCAGTAGTAATCCATCATTGCTGCTGTTCCCTCCTTCATGTCTGCGATCAGGAGAGTCTTATTGCAAAGTTTAATCGAGCCAACAAAGACTGTACCCTTGCTGCGGAAACAGAGTCTATATTCTTCTTCCTTGTGCACTCGCACCGGCTTTTCCATTGTTGCAATCCACGTCAGCTTTCCGATAGGCTCTCTCCAGATTTGTGCAGAGACATTGTCCACCCATGCTATCCTTTCCTTGCTGTAAGTTACCAGTCCTTCTGCCAAACAAGGCAGTGTGGTATCCTGCCAGTTGTTATTGGCATGTTTACGCCCTTTCACCATCAGATCGGGTAGCTCCACACACTTGATGTTTTTTGAATCACTGCTGCACTGTACAAGATCTGGGCCCACCATTTGCAGTTGCACGCTGTGCACCTGGAACATTCCTTTTATTTTTTTTTATTGCATTTGGTTTAATTAAACCTTTACAAATTCATGAATCAACACCTACCTCAGTAATGCAATACAATCACTAATAAGAGAAAACATCAATATCTAGTAAAATAAAAATATACTACTATAAAAAAATACCACAGCTTGAAAAACAGACAGACCTTAATTACATTCACATCACAAATCTCATAAGAGTCCGGTGGTGTAATGTCAGTTGACAAATATTTCATACTCATATAGGACTCAATTACATTTGCATCTCATATATCATATTCAAGAATACTACAGCTTAAAAAAGCAAACATACCTCAATTACATTCACATCATGAATTTCATAAAAGTCCAGTGGTGTAATCTCAGTCACCAGATATTTCATATTCATTTAGAACTCAATTACATTCACATCTCATATTTCATAAAAGTCAGATGATAAAATACCCAAAGACCAAGAATCTGACTAAAAATGTTCAGGTGGATCATGAAAGAGTATTATTTTTTTTACAAATGCAGACTTTTAATGAAGCCCGAGAGGGCCCCCGCCTCATGTATATTGTGCGTATCAAGGCAGCGTTTCCATACCAAATCTTCATCATAAGTAATAGAGTTTACATCGCAGGGCTTCAGATACTTTGCCCTTAGGCCCTGCAGGGGTACGCACTCAAGGACCAAATGTCTAAAGGTCTCCGAAGTCCCCATACAAAACCTACAGCTGGCTGCCTCCGCCAAAATCTTTCCCTTGTGGGTAACATATTCCAACGTACTCTAAGAAGAATACCGCTATAGAAATGATTAGGAAATTGGAGTAGAATCATTGTTAGGGAACCTCTACGTCTATGCTCATGAATCAGATGCCTCAGAGAAGGGTAAGAAGGAAAAGCATCAGTGGTCTGGGTCCAGTCGAAATCAAATAGCGCTCGCTTAGCATTCAAAGGATTCGAGATCAAGGTCTCCAAAGATACCCCAATGTCCTTGAGGACTTGATCTGATCTTACCTCAAGGGAACTTAATACCCCTGAATGAATCAAGTTTCTTCCCATTAAATAGTACAGGAATCTTAATTTTCGAATATAAAGCCAAGAAGGCCCATTGTACCCGCGCCCAGAGGGAGACTATCCACAATTCAAAGCAAATAGCTGGCACCAAATTTGGGATTCCTAAAATCCTCCCCAGATTCTGCCCTCAATTCTATTGAGGGTTTTATGCACTTTATCCCCACTGAGTTCCAGACCATAGATCAGTTTTGGAACTATTTTACCTTCAAAAAACATCACTGAAGGTTTAAGGGAAAATCTTCCAAACTTTCGATCTATCTTAACGATCTGTGATTCAAGGAGTTTTGCCTTGTGAACCAGGGCCTCATTAATAATTTTTAAGCCATTGTAGGCAGAGCAATTTAAAACCCAGATATCTGATAGAGTCTGAGAGCTTATGGAGCATACCTCAAGGAAAACAAAAGGCCCAGTAGTCTTTGTCCTCGCTTTTCTAAAAGATAGGATCTTTGATTTTTTGGGGTTGATAACCAACCCATTATCTTTGGCATAGTCTCAAAGTTGTTTATGGACCTTTCTAGCCCGACCTTGGTAAGATCAAAGATCAGAAGATCGTCCGCATAGGCAAGCCAAATGATTTTTCCTTTCCTACCGTAGGGGCGACCATCCCTTCCTTCCCAAGTGAAAGAGCAACATCGGAGAAATATTGATTAAAGAGGCAGGGTGCCAGAACACAACCTTGTCTGACCCCCCTATAGGTTTGAATTCTCCTTGAAATATCTTGTTTTTGACAGAGGCGGACCTGAATCCCACAGTCTTCAGAAATTCCACTTATCATCAATCTCAATAGCCCCAGCAGCATTCCCCAATTTGCCAGTTTAGCCCATAGTTTACCCCGGTCGACAATGTCGAATGAGGCAGTAAGGTCAATCGAGGCCATGTAAGTGCATCCCCTAGTCGACAACCAAGCCCCTTCTTGAATGCATTTTAAAGCGAAGACTTTGATATTATTAGAATGGCCCCTCCTAAATCCAGTCTGGAATTGGTCCAGCGGATGGGCAGTATTAACTCACTCCTCCAAAATTGAGAGCAGGAATGCTGCAAAGATCTTACAATTGGCGTCAATAAGCGAATGGGACGGTAGTTAGTAGGGTCCGTCCAGCTCCCACACTTAAAGATCGGGACCACATGGGCCGTATTCCACGAGATGGGTGTTGTACCTGTAGTTTTTATATCCCTAAATTCCAGGTAAAGAAGATTCAGCCATATATTCTGTTCATCTTTGAAGGTGTTGTTCGTGAGGCCATTAGGCCCAGGAGCACGAGATTGCTTACATCTGATGATCAAATGATGGATAGTTTGAATATCTAATTGGGGGTCCCAAACCTCAGCTCCTGCCAGATCAACGCCTGTCACGCTAGCGGTCTGTGGCAGACCAAACCTATCATCTCAAAACTGCACCCATTCCTGCTCTGATATTGAATTAAGCTCAGAAATGGCACAGTTAGGATCTTGCCCATTCACTAAGTACCAAAAAGCACCAACCTCAGCATTGATCAATATCCCCAGCATCTTTTCTGCATCGCGTTTTAGCAGACCATGTTTCTGAAATTTACAGAATTTCTTATAGGACTGCTTAGTCTTCCTAATCAACTCTGTGAAGATGGCCTGATCAAAGTTGGTGCGTTGGATAGATCTAACCTCTTTCCTCACAGATTATTTTGCTTCAGCCGCCACTGCATTACAGCAGTGAAGATGTCTAGTTGGTCTCGTCCCTACATCCAGACTGGAGACAAGTGAGCCAACGAATATCTGGAATTCATTCAAGTTAAAGTTATTAAGTTTCCACTCAAAGGTAGATAAATTGAGTGCTTCTTTTACTTTTGAATTCAGGAGCCCAATGTTGATATCCATCCACCTCTCAGCATTACCAGCTGCATTAATAGTGACTCGCGGCTGTAGAAATAATGGTCTGGAGCATAGCCTCCAATTAAACGAGGCTGTTAAGATGGAAGATTGCTCCAGTCATTTCTCAATACATCAAATGGCAGGCACAGATTCATTAAGAACGGGTCAACATAGATGTAATCAAGTAGGGAAGAACTGCCACCTCTATGCCATGTGTACCAATCACGATCAAGGTTACTGTTACCCTTCCTACCCACCAATGGTTGTAATCCCCGTCCCCCTAGACCAATATGCCATTTGTGGCCAAACAGTCGCTTCCCAGAGTGTCCAACAGATACCCCATCGAGATTCCATGGGGAAAACGGTGTATCACATTCTGCATTCAGATCTCCCACCACAATAACTTTCCCATTCACAAATCTCCCAGACCATTCATCGATGGCATGACATACCCTTTCCACGAAGGCATCCACTTGAGCAACGCCCTTGTGCCAATAGATGTAAATAACCAAGAGGTTAGTCATGCCATCAGCAGAGCGGAGGTCCACTCCCATGGTGCCAAATGGCAAATTATCAATTTTTGACCCACAAAGAGCTAGGGAGTTTTCAATAGCAATCATAAGTCCCCCTAAAGGCCTACCTCCGCCACTATTTCTGCCAAATTGCTCAAAGACATAGTAACCATCCGGAATAACTGTAGAGGTAAGCCAAGTCTCTTGTAGGCATATACAATTTGCCAATCTCAAGTTGTTCATACAAGGCAGGTTGGAAAAAAGATGGAAGTTTCCACGAGTGTTCCATGATTTTAGGCTTAGCAACACCTCCTCCCTAGCTGTCCCCACACCAACACCCTTTTCATGGGACCGATGATTGCCACAGCGAGGAGATTATGGTAGCCCAATCCATATCCTTTGCAGCACCTTGAACAATTTTCTAGTCAATTTTTATAGAATAAAGCGATTTTGGCCCAGCGATGTGCTCTTTACCGCTGGACAAAGAACCCCCCTTTTCCTCCTCCAACAGATGAATCCCAAAGCCCAGATTAAGGAGCGCTTCCCTTTGTGTGAGAATCAGCTCCTTTACTAGAGGGGAACCCAAATTAATAACACTCATGCCCACCGATTCCCACTCAGGAAAAGAGATTCTCCCAATGTCTGCCGAGGTCACCAGAACCAGGGAGGGAATCACAGAGAAAATAGTATATTGGGTCGATTAAGGCAAATCCGACAATCTGGGTCCAGGTTACTATTGATTTTGATTAGATGGGCCCCATTGTTGTCGCCTCTAGCTAGCCTCCCCAAATCCAGTGGCTTCTAGTATTACCAGAATTTCCGGTTCCATGGCTACTGAATGAGGAGCCTCACACTCCACCACTATTAAATGTCGGTGCCTTAGGCCCATCTCTTGGAGCATATCCAGTGGGATAATGTAATCGCTGGAGCACATCCTTGAACCCCGCAGATACACAAGGATCATTAGATGCAGGAGGTATCTCCAACAATTCCTCCAACAGCCTTGACTTACCATCTCCTCTGCCAGCCCCAGCTTTACCCAAGCCAGCGCCGAAGTTTGAGATTGGCAAGGATTTCTCACTAATAACCCCCTCCCCCAACTTCCATTCCCTTGGGTAAAACATGCTGGCTCAAGGAGACTCCTTGTCTTTCCCAAATAGGGATCGAGGGAGAGCAATTTAACCCCTCTTAATCCCCAAGGGATAGACATTTGCCTGCCCCATGCTTTTGTGACAGTGACGCCGAAGTAGATGCCCCCTCACATGGGCCCCAGATGGATTCAATTCAGTTTAAAATTGCCCCAGATGGATGCACTCCCTCAGTTCCCCCACCGCTGGGGTCTCAAGAGCAGGGGCTGCACGGGTACTTCCCCAGGGACCACATGGACTCCCTAATCTCCAAAACATTACCCATATCCCTCTGGAAAGCACCCTCCAAAGATGATTCTTTATTCTCCCAATTGCAGGCAGCCTTGGGCAGGGAGACAGTCTACTTGGGCTTTCTCAGGATCCGTTTCCCCAATCTGACCCAATAAGTTGAAGTCAGTTTGAACCACAGAGTCCACCCCCCTAGTTTTAAACATAAGTTCAGGAGGGGGAGTGCCATGTTCAATCACCGGGGATAAACCAGAGCGAAAGAGAGTTCTTTGTGCCACTCTCATAGAAAGAATATGATTATTTCTAGCCCCTGGTTTACGTCTCGTCTGTTTAGCTTTAGGGGCATTAGCCACTTTAGAAACAGGAAAAGTGCCCCCTGGAACACTTACTAACTCCACATCCCTTCCAAATTCCCCAGTCCTACCGTCCACAATCTCATTAATGAGATCAATCACTGGGGGTTCAGTGCACCCAGAACAAACCAAGGGGGGGCATGTTGGAATATTGCTCCCACTGGGCCCCAAATCCGAAAATGGTTCTGGACGGGGCTCAATTCAAGAAGTATTGTCAGAGATTTCAATAATGTCCGCAATATCCTCCCCACAAGAGTCGGTGGTGCAGGTGGTCCCCCCTGTTAGGGAGAATTCTCTGTTTAGGCTGAATTTCCTAACCAAGTGAGTCCCCCAGCAGCTTTGCTGGATTTTTGGGGTTTATTTTTTTCTCCTGCCAAGAGTGACACTCTTTTACCCTCACTCTTGGGCATGATCCGAGTGTGTTTCTTTGAATCTAGATGTGTTTAATGGGCTATGGGGTATTTTACTCCATAGGGCTTCATGTGTTTTTGTGATATGTGTTACACAGCACCCTCAGTGCAGTGACACAGGGGTGTCATAGTGACCCCCCAGTATAGACTCCATACCCTGGGACTGACTACTGTCTCCCAGGGCATGTAAAGTCACCATTGAGTTTACTAGTCTTAAATTCTGAACAGAACCAGTACAAACCATCATATTGTGGACGTACTGGCTGGGGCAATTCGATTGCCCAGGGTCTGTTAGTCGAGAGGGCACGTCTCCGTCCCCCCTGATCGAGTTTTGGCTTATGGCAGTGGATACTACTTTTTATATTCAACCGCGAATATTTTCCTATGGGATTTCCCATTGTTTTAGGCTACTATCTTTATTTAATTATTTACGGTAGCTTCGAACATACCGCTGGTTTATTTAATTAATATTAATTCTCCGGTTGGTATTTTTTTGCCGAAACTTGATTCTAAAATGGCGTTTGTGTTCTCTTCTGTGACTCCAACCCAAGTCGAGCCCTTTGTTCCACTTTTTGGCGGGCTTCTCCACAGAAGCCCTCCAAAGTGGTGCCACTCTGTCTGGGGTACTTAGGAGGGGTGGAGGGTAATTTGGGCACCCTGGACTGAGTTGCCTAGGCAACTCAAATCGCACTCCATCCTGATTGGCCCAAGTGGTGAGCCGGCCGGCTCACCACTCAGCATGTTTGAGTGACAGCTAGGCTGAGTGAATGGGGGTTTGCTGCATAAAAGCAGGGCTTTGGGGACTGGAACTTCAGAAGTCGCCACAGGACCTAAGAATCCGACGAGGGAGAAGCTGAGCCGACCTGCCACGACACCACCACCGGTGGAGCCCTGCTGGACTGTCTCACCACTTTTCCCAAAGACAGAGGAGATCTCCCGCCGGAGAGTCTTCTTCCTTTGACTGGTGGGGATAACCAGTTTCACCGTCTTTTCGCCTTCCCGACGTACCTCGTGGCCGCCTTGCCTGTGCCAAGCACCCCGGCAACCGGGATACCACGTTTTACCACGACCGCGAAACAAAGGTACCACCTTTAACCGGAAGACTCCGCGGCTGGTTTCTTCCCTGGTAGTGTAACAACCTTCATCTTTCCTCCAAGTCGAGATCTTCTCTTCCCCTGGACGACGACGCAACTTGCACCCACTACCAGGAACAACTGCCACCGCTGGAGGATCCTTCCCACTTAAGGTACCGTGTCCCGCCTGGCTTCCCTTGCTACCGACTGTACGGGGTTGATTTAGCCCCCGGCTTTCGAACCTGGGTTAGCCTGGGACATCCTGGCTAAACTTTCCTAAGCCTCTCTAAACTCTTTTTGAACCCTCTGCAAGACTTTCTAAGCCTAGCGTAACTGTGTGATCTTGGGAGCATTTGTGCTCTGCTCTCTCTAAGAGGGGGCCCAGCCTTTGGACTTTGGCTCACCAGTGACTTTTGCTCTTCTGCCTTGCTATCAGTGTTCCTGAATCTTAGAGTGGTCTACCTTTCCATATTCTGTCTTTTTCCCTCCTTTTCTCACAAACTTATCAGAGTGCAATCTAGTTAAGCGCTCACCTCTGTATGAAAATAAGTGGTGTTTTACTGTGATTTATCCGATAAGGGAAAAGGGGTGTATATATTACAATAGTAACTGTGTTTAGAACATTTTACAATAAGAGTGCTGGAGTGTTTCAAACTGTGTGTTTTTAAATAAATAATTATATACTTTGATACCAAAGCTCTGGTCAGTGTTTGCTTGTATTATTGTATCTGGGTACCTATTGTGTATACTTTGCATAATGACTAACTCTTCTTGCGGGAAGTCTGACTGCTCAGCCACAGCTACCAGGTAAATCTGGGTGGTGCAGACTGCTACCAAGTGGGTTTACTGCCAACACCTGTAGTCTTAAATCTTTTGCTTTGGTCCCTAAGGGAACTGCACAGGTTTCTGCCTAACACCCCCAAAACAAACTCCACCTTCCTTAACCCTCCTCCATGTTGACCAAATCGGATATCGGCTCCAATCTCCAAGAAACAATCATAACTTCTGCCAACACAGCATTTGTAGATTTGAACTCTGCCCAGATGTTATCATAGAAGGATACAAATGAGCTCAGAGCCATGTTTGATGCAGATACTGTAGGGTGGGTCAATCGAATGCGCTCATCAATTTCTCTCAGCATATTACGCATGACAGATGAGTCCCCCTGACCCCCAGTATCCCCCAATAGTGGTGAAGGCAAATGACACGCCTGATTATGTCCAGGAGAAGTATGGTTGAACAGTTCTACTAGGGCAGTAGGTGAATCCATAATAGAAGCAGCACATGTTTGCTGAGTTACACTTTCAGTAAGTTTATACTGAATTACCTGCAGTTATTCCTCTGCTCGATGGCGATTTCAATGATGCGAATATCCGTAAGATCCTTAATACCATTAAAGTTAGGTTGAGAGGTCCTGACTGAATGGTCTAACATTGCTTGACCTTTCATGGCTGGAAAGCTTTTAAAGTTTTGTACTGGTGGTAGCAGGTTTGATAAAGTAGTGATCCATGATGCGTTGACCAGAGATTGGTCTAGACCCCGGGATAGATTTTGGGGTCTTATGCAGAGCAGCAGGGATATACAAAGATGTAGTAGCCCGCATATAATTATCAACATTATGAACATCCGGTTGCATAGACAGATTCCGCCGACGGAGGACAAGCTTGGAATGAGCATCTTTAGGTGATAGCAATTGTAGATGTGGCCCAATAGCACCACCAGGATGGGCCCCCCTCACCCAGTGGGAGCCTCACTGCACAGTCAATGGGTTCCATGACCTGTGGAGAACTAGTCGGAGGAATCACTTCTTTCAGTTGTTCTCCATTGGCACAATTGCACAGATCAGGATCCCATGGGTGAGACAACATATGCCTCAGTTGCCCCTACTGGCCCATTATCAGGCCCCGACTCTAATATCATTGAATCGAGTCTGGCCCCACTACGTAACCCGGATCGCATGTTAGCTAATATGGCTAACTCTGTTGAACCCCTTAGAGTAAAACAGATCAATGTGCAGAGAATCATACGAGTCAAAAATGGGGACCACATAATTGCTAGATCCTAGTAAAGTCCTGGGTCAAAGGAAGAAGCCTAACAGCAACGCCCGCAGTCCCCAGACACGCGATAATCAAGTAGTAGTCCAAGCCCGACAAGCGTTGGGCAGTTTACTCAGGGCAACAGACCTGCTGCGTTAGTTGATGTTTTACTTTCCAGTTGAAGGCCCCCTTTAAATTGTTTAAGAGCTCTTCAGATTTGCCGTAGCAGCATAGAAATGGGCTCTAAGTTTCAGAAGACTTAGACAATCACCGGGATACTGGAGTAACTGAGAAGGCGTAAGTAAATAAGTAAACCAATACCTCTGCTGTCATTAATGATGAGCCGAGGGAAGGGCAGGTACAGAGCCCAAACGTGCACAGACTGCACCGACTGCATTTCACTCAACCTCACTACGTTCTCAACAGCGCAGAAAGAATTGCACAGCAGATGTAAAAAAAAGCAGTGGCCATTCCTTTTATTCTGCATACCGCAAGATGAAGTAGGTATTGTGCCTCTATAATTGAGACTGCTTACGGCAGTAGCACCTTGGCAGCCCCCGACGTGTGCGAAACTGAGCGACCATACAACAACAGCGATACTTGCCACACAATTCATGTCAGAATACTATTAGTTGGTAAACTCCGGATGACGGATACCCTCAAACACATCAAAACCCAGTGCTTGATACGTATCATACTTTCTTCGCACTTATCTTTCATTATTCTATTTATTCTATACACACTCTCAGGGGAGCCAGCTTTAACAGTGCTATCGAAAATAACAGCATATTGTTTCAAATTGCTAGACAATCTCCTACTTGCTGAAAACAACCTTTTCACTAATTCCGCCATTGTCGTGGTGTGTCGTGTTATTATCATCACTAACACTTGTATCATCAGTTTTGATACTCCTATATTCATTTCCAATATTAACATTTATATGTACTGTCCCATTTGGAAAATATACAATCCCATTCCCCCCCTTTATAGGACCTCCCCTATAACAGCCTCCCCGCAATACAGTCCCAATAGTACCATCAATGTCACAGAGATCTGCGATAATGGTCAACCCACAATAATAAACATGGGTCCATATTTTCTCATTCAAGCATCTACACCTTGGGTCCCTACTTAACAGCTTATTTACATTAGTCACGTCCATCTTCTTCTCTCCTGAAATGAAAGCCCAGATACACAAAACGACGAAAGGGAGAAACGGACAAGACATAAGGGAGAAACGGACAAGACATACTTTTTACACAGAGAAAGAGAGAGAAAGAAAAAGAGAAAAGAAAAAAGAGCGAGAGAAAGAGAGAGGGAAAAGAAGAAAGAGCTCCTGAAAAACGAAAGATATGAAGCTAGCAGCTGAGCTTTGGCCGCCAATGGAGTGTGCCACTGGACACGTATCGTGCCTGGACAGGCCGGTGAGGTAGATGGGGTGTAAGTATTGCTAACCCTCCTTCTAAGATAATTGATGTGCCAAAGTACTATCTGGAAGTGCCCTGCGGACGACAGAGAGGTGGACCCAATAGCGCAAAGCCCTTTACTTTCACTGCGAGGGGAGTGCAAAACACCACCCCGTAGTGCCTGTGGAACAGAGGGATGTTCCACCTGCGCATGAAATTCCAAATGTATACAGAATCACCAGGCAGCAGCGGTTGTGTGGTCATACGCTCAGAATATGTCACCGTTGTGGTTGCTACGTCTCTGTCGTCTCAATCCTGGGAGGTGCCATCGGTCAGGAGACACATTTAATTGCCCTAGTTAGTGTGGTCAAATAATCTTTGAACTCATCGCCTCATACTGCTGCTGCCCTATGTGCGACTGAAACTCTTCTTACAGAGGATATGGGGGTATACATATGCCAACCAGAAACCACTTTGAGAGGTGACAAACTGTCTTTACTGTACTGTGTGTGTAAACTGAAGAGGGCCAGGGCTAAACAGTGCACCCAGTTCTTCTTCAATGTGGTACACAGTTTGGAAAGTTTACTTTGGAGGAGCCCATTGATCGTCTCCAGAACGCTGTTGGACTGTGGATGGTAAATTGAACACATCCGGTGCTTAATGCCAAGTAGTGCTGTGGCGTGCTGAAACAGTGCCTTGAAAAAATGTGTGCCATTGTCTGAACTTAAAACCTCGCACACACCCCACCGAGGGAAAATCTACCAAGGATCTAGCAGCACATTCGGCCTCCGGATGTGCGCATAGCCCTGCCCAAACCCACCTTGAGAAAGGGCAAACCACTACTATGAGATACCTAGAGCCATAGCAACGCTCAACCATTGCAGTGTAATCTATGTGTAGTTCACGGAACAACCCAGTAGGGTGGGGCAAGGTGCCCCCATAACCTGTACTGAAACTCTAACATGTGGTGCAAGGTACGACTATTTCTGTAATGCTTTCATGGATGTTTGGCATAAACCAGTCTTCCTGTATATCTGCTGCAATGTGCTGCTTTGAACTGTGGAATGGGTAGTGTAACTGTTCAAATGCCACTGCTAGCAGCTCCGGGGGCATTACTGTCTTCCCAGAGCTCTATTGTCTCCATAACAGATCTGTTGGGGATTGCTTGAAACCCTTTTGTAGCCATAATACTTTCTCCCTCCCTGGTGCCCTTCCTTGTAACTCAATCTGGGGGATGGGCAATGCTGCATAAAGTATCGGATGTTTGCTTACTGGTGGGGTGGACACAATGTATTCAGCTGACATTTAATTTGGCAGATACACCTCCATTTTGGCTGCTGCATCAATAGCTGCATTCCCCATTGATACTTCGTCTTTCCCGTGAGTGTGGCCGGCGCAGTTGACGACCTCCACAACTGAGGGCTGGGATGATACTTCTATCAGTATTTCTAGCAGTGCTACATGCTGCACTGGGGATCCACCCACCCTCTGAAACCTCCTCTTCCAGCTGGATAGACCGGCGTGTACCGTTGTTTTAGACGTACACTCAATCTCAATCTATCGAAACATGGCACCCTTGGAACGCTCTCAAAGCTTCAATAAGCGCTATGGGTTCCACTGCCTGTGCAGAATAATGCATAGGCAACCTTTCATGACCACCGTCTTGTACTTCCCCCATCCTAAAGTCGTACCACCGCTGCCCCTGTATGTCTTTGCCCACTCTCTTGGTTAATTGTGGATGACCCGTCAAAGAAAAGTATCTCACCCTCTGACAATGCGCAGTCCCGTGCTTTGGAGATGCCGTCCTCCTCCCCCTCGTATGTGGCACAGTTGTGCACCGTTAAATCCTCTGTACTATGCATGTCTGTTAGGAAGGTGGCAGGGTCCACCATTTTGCACCTAATCGCATGAACATGGGGTTTAGAAGGAGAAAGGACTTTACGTTATTTTTTTTTCTATGTAGTCTTCTCCCGCAGATGCCTCATCTGATATTCCCAGCAGCTCTGCTGCATCGGAACATTTTCGACAGGGGGCGTAGTGGATCTTCGAACCGGCCGTCGATCCGTCTTGCTCGGTGTCTGGTCGTCGGTTACAGACGTGACGTCAGGCATCATATAAATACCACGTCACTACGCCCCAACCTCAGTTTCCCCCTTTTTTCCACCCCGAGCTCCATACGTTGCATAGGAAAACAGAGAGAACAAACAGGCTATTGAGCCCTTAAAAATTAAATGACTATAGACCGAAGGAGGAGCAATAGCAACAAACAGTACAAGTAGTGTCCAAATTTTTGTTTTTAAACCTGTTGCAGGAAGACAGAAACAGCAACAGAGGACCATCACCAAGTCAACGTGAAAGAGAAGATGCGCACCAACCACTGACTTTCTGAGCGGGGCTAGATGGGAGGGGAGATGAGGAATCTGCGGGAGAAGAATCCATAGAAAGAACATTGCTGTCAGTCCTTGCTCCTTCAATGGACTGCCTTTCTCCTGCAGATTCCTCTTCTGACATACTCCCAAAGCAGTAGATGAAGGAGACGGGCAGAAAGTTAAAGACATTTTGCAGAACTGCCCAGCCAAAACGCGTATCACCTGCACAAGCCTCTGCAATGCTCTTGATGCTCCTTGTCGAATGGGCGTTGATGCCTGCTGGTGATTCCTTTCCAGCGGACTGGTAGCAATCCGCTATACAGAAAATTATCCAGCGGGACAAAGTCTGCATAGTTATGGGCAGGCCATTACGGGCTAAGGAAAAGGCCACAAAGGGCTGGTCCACACTCATGCAATCAGCTGTCCTCGCAATATAATAACAACGCCCTTTTCAGATCTAGGCTATGTAAGCGTTCCTCCTGCTTAGAAGGGTGCGGAGGAGGGTAGAAGACCGGAAGGGCGATGGACTAAGATAGGTGAAATTCTGAGACAACCTTGGGAGGAAGCCAGGGCTTACCCAGAGTTAAATTTTCTCCCGGAAAAAAGCAGGAAGGGTGGCTTACAGAATAAGGCTTGCCGTTCACTGAACTGCCTAGCGGATGTAATAGCCACAGAAAAGGCTGTTTTCAAAGAGAGAAGCTGTAAGGGACAAGAGTGCATAGCTCAAAGGGAGCTGCCATCAGAAATGTCAGAGGAGCGTGTAATGAAGGGAGAAGGTCAAATCCACCAGGAACGCACCCCCCAGTGCACCGTTTGCTGGGAATTCCCAAGCAAAACTGTTTGCATTTTCTGTTGGACTCCATTGCGAACAGATACACTGTTGGGGTACCCCAGAGAGCAAAGACCTTCTCTAGGACTTTCTGGCACACTTTTCACTCATGCAAGACCATGCTCCACCTGCTCAGTGCATCCACCAAGTTGTTCTCTGTGCCTGCCAGATGAACTGCAGAGACTGAGATCCGGTTCTCCAGCAACCAGAACCAAAGCATCATCACCTCCGTGCAGAGGTGGCGGGAATGCAGATCACCTTGTTTGTTGAGATTTTGCATCACCGCTGTGTTGTCCGTCAGAACGAGGACATGTTTCCCCTGAAGAAATGGGGTGAAAGGCTTTCAAGGCAAGCCTGATAGCTCGCAACCCCAGCCAGTTGAAGTGCCACTTGGCTTTAGTTGCAGACCAAAGGCTGCTCACCTGCAAATCCTCGCAGTGAGCACCCCAACCCTTCAGAGACGCATCCGTGACCACTCGGGTCTTAGGCCAAGGAGTCCAGAAGGGTTCCCCTACCAGGATGCTGTTGTGGTCGGCGATCGGGACAAGCCGTTGACCACTGAAGCAGACACCCTGAGGAGATCTGAGTGAGTGCCGAGGTACTTCGATCACTGACCCCTCTCAGAAGCCATTGCAGGGATCTCATACGTAATTTGGTCTCTGGCCTTTGGAAATATGCAGAAGGCGATGAGACACAGGAGGCAGAGGAAGTAAGCTGCTGGTAGAGTGGCATGGTTCCGGAAAAAGTCGACCATCTGTGTCAAGCTGACTATGCTCTCCTCAGGAGGGAAGGCATTCCCTACCCGCTCCGATGAACTGAAGCCTCTGGACTGGCACTATTTGGGACTTCTGCACATTTAGGGAGAAGCCCAGCTTGTGTAGCAGACTTCCCTCGGATATGGAAATACGTGGACCCTGGATGTCCTGAGGTGAGCCCAACTACCGCCATGAGCTTGGTGAAGATCCTTGGGGCGGAGGTTAAACCAAAGTGAAACACTTTGAACTGATAGTCCATATCCCCTATAGTAAACCTTAGGAACTTCCTGTGCTTTCGATGGATTGGCACATGGAAATAAGCATCCTGTAGGTCGATTGACAACAGCCAGTCCTGTATTTCGAGCGCATGAAGAATCTCTCTCAAAGTCACCACCCTGAATTTGTCTTTCCTCAAGAACTTGTACAAGGCCCTGCGGTCCAAAATGGGACGGAAACCTCCTCCCTTCTTGGGTACCAGGAAATATCGGTAATACCAACCCAAGCCTCTCTGCTCAGGAGTTACCTCTTCCACTGCACCCTTCAACACAGGGCTCTCAGTTCTTCCTGGAGGCTCCTGCCCCGGTTGGATTTGGGGGAGGAGGGTCTGTCCAGAGGTTTTCTTACGAATGGCAGACAATGACCCAACTGAATGAGCTAAAGAGCCCAGACATCGGAAGTAATTCCCTGCCACTGTAGCAAATGATCCAACAACCATCATCCAAACGGTGCGCTGTGAGAGAGTCAAATCAAAGCGGCTTTGGATGCTGGGTCGCCCATGCTGCTGTCTGTTGACCTCTAGAAGCCCCTCTACCCCTTCCAGGTCCAGGGCAAGAGAAACACTTCTGCCCTTGCCTGGCCAGCGGGAGCTGAACTCTCCTGCCATACGGAGCATATTGCCTGTAGCCTGTGCCCTAGAGGCGAAGCTTAAGGCATGTTTGTCCGGCTGCGCAGCTAGGCCTAAGGATTTAGTAGCGATTTTGGATTCCTTACATTTTTCTAAGGAATTATCAGCTTTCTGGCACAAAGAAGATCGCCCTCGAAGGGCATGTACAGAGGTTTAACTTGGGCATCACAGGAGAAACCAGATGTTTTTTTATATAGGCCTGCCTTCCCAGCATTACTGTTGAGGCCATTGATCGGCCCACACAGTCAGCGATGTCCAGACCCGTTAGCAGCGACTGTCTGGCAACCTCTTTCCTATCCTCCCCTCCACTAGCTGTAGGAAGCCCTCGCACATCTCTCCTTCTGGGACATACTACGCAGCATTTTCAACTGCAATCCATAGACCAAAGGAGTGCTTACCACATTGTAGCCTCAAGGGCCATAATGCCTGAATGTGATACGGTTCAGAAGGCTTTTGCAGATACAATTTTGGCCACCCATGTTCAAATCTAGGAAAACTTGGCCAACGCTACGCTAGGTCTACTTATCTGGTTGAGAATACAAACGAAATTAACCAAGAAAGTAGGGACGCTTTTTCATTTCAGATCACCGAATATTTTCTTGTTGAAGCTTTAAGCAAAATGAAACTTACGGCCTGTGAGGGTGAGATTCTTCCCTCTAAAATAATCCTGGAACATGAGAGTATCTTCCTCCTGTTCTTGGTTCGCTTTATTAACGCAACCTTCAGGGATAGCTGTATCCCAGATTCTTTAAAAAATGTGGTAGTGACTCCTTTAATGGAGAAACTAGGACTGGACCACAAGGTCCACACTAATTATAGACCCGTTACAGATGTGTTGTTTCTTATGAAGGTGGTTGATGAATTTGCTACTCTCCAACTGAAAGAGTACTTGGAAATATTGCAAGTTTTACACTTCAGACAGTTGGATTTCAGGCCACGGCACGGAAAGGACTCTGTTGGACCTCCAGAGCAAAATACTCAAAACTATGGATAACAGCAAGGTCGGGCTGCTGATGTTGTTAGATCTGTCAGCAGGCTTTAACCTTGTTGATCATGGTAAGCTCATAGATCGTTTGAAAAATCTTGCTGGCTGCTCAACGAGGCAGCCCTCTGGATTGAATCCTATTTGCAAACTAGGATATCTAAAATGGTCCAGGGAAAAGCTTGATCCAAACCAGAGAGGCTACAGTATGGTGTGCCACAGGGAGCCTGCCTCTCACCCACCCTTTTTAACGTATTTTGTCATCCGCTATGTGATCTCCTTGACACACTAGGAGTTTGTTTTTATAACTGTGCCAACGATACCCAGTTGATTATAAACTGCAGTGGTAACTACGAAAAAGATTTGTGTCAAATTTCAAGGATCTACAGTATTATTCAAAGCTGGATGACCAACAATAGTATGCGTCTTAATGCGGCTAAAACAGAGCTTCTTATTTTTGGCTCCGCTCAGGCACGCTCGAAACTTGATACATTTTCGAGCTTTGATATCCAGAACCATCAAGTTAGTACTGTTTCGAAGGTTAAGACCCTGGGTGTTGTACTTGAGGCCTCTCTTAACTCAGATGCTCATATCCAGTACACCACGGATAAGGCTCAATATTACTTGAAATTACTTAGGTTAGTTAAACCCTTTGTTTCAGAATTAAACTTAGTTTGTGCATTGATTATGCCAAGTATTGACTATTGTAGTGCTCTACTGGCTGGTGCAGGAAAGGGCTGTATTCATAAACTCCAAATTCTACAAAATGATGCTGTGCGCATTATAAAAAATATTTCTAGGAGAGAACGCATCACAGAGCATCGTAAAAACCTGCACTGGCAATGCACCGAGATACCTTAAAGACTCTATAAGTGTTGCTTGTCCCAAGAGAGTCACAAGATCCAGCGACACCGCTCATTTTGTCATCCCAAAGAGCAAACGACTGAAGGGTCTGGGATGGTCTTTGCCAGGCTCAGGCGGCATGTCTATGGAATAATCTCCCTAATAACCTTTTTGTAGATAGGAATCACATATCTTTTAGGAAACGTCTGAAAACAGTCCTCTTTGAATAATCAATTCCCAATGTTTTTTGGTTGAACCTTTCCTCTGTCTTTTGCGCCCTGATGCCTGTGGGCTGCCAGCGCATTACAAATCTGTAAATAAATAAAAATAAATGCTTTCTTTGCTTCTGTCGGGAGGCAGAGTGAAAGTGGAAGATGCAAGTCTACATGAGACAGTGGCAGCTTGCATAACAAGCCCCTTCCGGGAAGGGTGAGAGGAGAAGAATGAAGGGTCTCCTCTAGCCGGCCTATATTTCCCAGAAATAGTGGAGTTGATGGGAGGAATAAAATAAGGGTGCTGCCACATAATTGTTAATGGATCTGCACTGGCAGGGATTAGAGGCATATTGCGCTCTGTGGTGAGGCCTTCATCTAAGATATCTGTAGGTCATAACCTTGTATCGGCGCCAATGATGAATGCAATCCTAGGGTCTCGATTACCCTATCTACTAAATCCCTGAATTTAGATATATTATGGACATAGGACTGGGATTGCTGAAATTTGAGGTTGGAAGAGGCGTCCAGACAGCTGGTGTCAAGGAGGCCTTGAGCCAGCTGCAAAAGTTGTTTTTGATCTTCGAAATAATCAACCCCTTCTGTACCCAAGTAAATGGGGTCATCATCCCCCTGATCATAGGTGTCATTACCCCTGAAGATAGCTGCCATGGTATCAAAGAATTCGGACTGCAATTGTGGTGTAAAGGATTTCTCGACAACTATTGAGGGGTTGTCTCTCGGTGCCAATATGGTAGACGTAGTGTCAATCGGGATCGAGATGCCATAGCGTCGACATCCTTCGATGCACGGTGTTGATCCGGCTTCCACTGAACCTATTTCGTGTCGAAAGATTTATCGGCACCAACATTGTCAGTACCAGGACACTAGAGGGGTCGGGCATGCCCCCCACCCCATGCGGGGGTGGGGTGGTAGGCCGCGCCAACTGCAGCATGCTTTTCAAACATGCCAAGCATGGAGGACTTGAAATCCTCCCACTCTTTGCAGGTGGTGGGCCCCACAGACGGCTTACCTTCATCTGTCAACGAATCATAGTCCAGACGGTGGCAGTGACGCCTTTTCTCCTTTCGGGACGAGAAAGAATGGCTCTTTGAGTGGGATTGTTTCTTCTATGTTCTTTATTGGGGGTGTGCCCCTCAGTTTCGGCCTCTGAAGACCAAACCATCGACCGCATCAGTGATATAGAGGGCGGTCGACCAAGAGCCAAGTTTAGCTGCTCGATCACACAGGGATTTGGGCTGCATTTTGGTGCATGACGGACACCGGTCAATCCCTTGACGAGGCACCAGAGACACAACTCGTGTGGGTCAGTGATCGACATCTTGGTGCCACAGTCGGTACATTGCTTGAAACCAGATAACCGAGCGAGCAACATCTTGCATCGAGGAATGTAAAAGCAAAAAGGTTTTCTGACGAAAATGTCGAGTGAGTCTAAGACTCACCTGTGTTCCCAAGCAGCATGTTAGCATGCTGAAAAAAGGGTGTGGGGCATAGTGACAAGGTATTTATACCACACCCGATGTCAGGTCCGGAGCTGACGACCAGATGCCGTGCAAGACAGATCAATGCTCGACGGCCGAGTCGAGGTCCACTACGCCCCCTGTCAAAAACTTTCTGAAGTGGCAGAGTTGGAGGGAATATCTATCAGATGAGGAATCTGTGGGAGAAAAGCAATCCATTGAAAGTCATTCTCCTGCAGCAGCAGTGTTAGAGAACTCCCCAAGGAGGTTTTGAAACAGATGGATGTTCCAAGTTGACAGTAGCCATGGCTGTTTATGCTCCCTTACCACCCCTCCCCTCTACCTAGTCTGTTAAACAACCTTGGCTGACCTCTTCTACTTTGTCTGAAGGACACAAAATAGAGGAAGGGGCATCCTCTCCAAGCCAACACCATGGTTTGAGTGGGCTGTTGCCTTATTGCTACTGCCAGAGACTTAGCTGCTGTAGACGCTTAGAATTTCTCTAAGCCCAAGTAACGTCACCCATCAAAAAGGCATATCAAGCAGCTTTGCTTGGAAACCGGGACACAACCTAATTTCCTCCACCAAGAAAACCTCCAGGCTACCCAACTTGTGCCCGTTGATCTGGCCACACAATCTACGGCATCCGGCACCACTTTGAGGCATGGCATGTCGTTTCCGTTACATCAGCAACCAGACTAGTAACTCAATCTTTAATTTCTCATATGTGGAAATGAGATCCAACCATGGATAATACTGCCCAGAAAATGTGAAATTACTTTGCAAGGGCACAGGATGCGCTCATGGCCTTAAGAGCCATGCTACCTGAGGCAACAACTATGTTGGCTATGGTTTCAAATTTTTTCCAGTCTCTATCCAGAGGAAGATTTGTGATGGTTGCTCCAGTCATGCTGGATGGACAAAACTTTAAGAAGTACGTGTTTTGATACACAATCTAGAATAAAAGGGACTGATTTACATTTCTTTACCAGCTCTTTATTGACTGTTCTCAAAGAGCACAGCTTCTGACAGAGATCTAGAAGAGGGTCCCTTAAGGCACATGGAATGAAAGCACCGACTCTTTCAGGGAACCCTTGTCTATTAGTTCATATTTATGAACTGGTCTTGAAGGTGGGCCCCAAGGCCACAGTGGCTTTTAGCATTGTGCATCAGCATACAGCTTTTGTGTGGGCATAAGGGTTTGCGTAGCTCGGGTGAAGTTCAGGGAAGGTGTTCAGTCCGCTTGCATCCTTCAAGACATTGTAGAAGTCGATTTTAGCCTCCTTTGAAATGGAATTGTGCAACATTCGTCATGGAACATATAATGAAAAGATGTAGAGAAGAACTACATTCTTGACTCAAACGTATTTTGACTCCCACCCCGGCTCCATCTTTGGCTTTCGAGGGCTCACTGCCAGTCTTGGAGACACAGTGGTCCAGGTATGCTATTGTAGTGCCGATACCAAAGAACACTCAGAGCAGCATTTTTAAACACCTCCAGCATCTGGAGCCTCAACTGTTCACATTGTTCTACCATAGGCAAAGTGAATGTGTCTGGCAAGGAATCAGACGAGGAGTCCCTGTTGCATTTTCTCCTTTTCTTGGAGTAGACAATGAGGAATGATGAATCTTAGTGCTCTAGTGGGAGTGCTTCCTATGTTTTTTTTTTTTCTTTTTAGGTCTCTCTGTGGACTCTTCCTGTCAGCCTCCGAGTTCCTTCCCTTTGACAATATTCGCTTGGAGTGGCACTTCGGGATTTTGAAGATGAGCACCAATTTCGATGATTGTTCTTTAAGAGGCTTCAGGGTAATTGGTTGGCATAAACCGCATTCCATAATGTCATAACCGACACCTAAACACTACAAACATATCCAAGTGAGGGTTCTTTAACACAATTTTTGCTTCACATTCTGCACAGAAGTTTAATCCAGAGGGCGTAAGAGTGGGCATTTTTCAGTTACTACGAAGAGTTTTCTGACAGAAAGGAACTGCAGTCACGCGGCACAGTGCGAGTTACAAATTAAAGTAGACCCGTTCAGTGTCAAGAAGTAGACGCATGATAAAATCATGATGCTGATGTTGCTTGGTGCATCCTGCTCGTGAAAAGTGTACTGCAACTCATCTGAAGCAGTAGAAATACATCCAAATGAGGAATCTGTGAGAGGAACTATCCATTCGAAAAAAACATTTTTGAAAACTCAAAGCTATTAATTTTCAAAATGGGCCTTTTTTACGAAACAGATTATTTTAGCCTCAGCCTGTAACATTTAAATACATTGCTTGTTCCTTCTAGTACTTTCATAATGCATCATTTTGAAGTCGACCAATTTTCGGTTAAAAAGCGCCCAACCGAGACTGCTTCCACTGTATGGGAGCCTTGCGAGATATACAAGTTCACTTTCAGGGTGCAGGAAAGGGGCACAAAGAAGGAAAAACATACGGGCTGAGGGAACAAACATTTTGATTATGGTGTAGAGGCCCCTTAAATTCTGCTTGCTCTTTTCCAATTGAAAAGTGACAAGCAAAATCTGTAGGGGTTTGCCAGTAACAGCACCACAATTCTTTCATGGCGGCTGCCATTATCGATCACAACGGTGTGAGCATGCACCATAATCACTGCAAATTCAACGCATGGTACACTATCAAACACGGAAACCTAGGATACAACCATGTTGCCATGCCAGGGTATCGATCATTAACTGAACAACAATTTCCATCTGAAAAAGCCCAGATCGCAGGAACAGTAGCACTCTTTTCGAAAAGTCAATCCATCAATATGAAAATGATACCCATAATGATTATTCACGGTTGTAGGTGAAAGGGTCGACTGCAACTGATTCGAATACAATACTTTTGAGTCAAAAGGACCGTAAAAAAAAACAAAGTCGAATGTTTATTTTTTTTGGGGGTTCCCCCCCCCCAAACTCCTGTTTTTGATGTAAAAACCACTTTTTTTTCCTATACGGAAACTAAAAAATAAAAATGCATTTTAAAAAAGACATTTGAACTTTTTTTCTTTCTGTCTTTTTGTTTCAAATCTATTGTAATTCGAAAGAATGTATTCGACCCTTTCACTGGACACCATCATTCACAGCATAATGTGGGGTTGGGCATGGGTTTCCACTCCTAACAGCACATCATGCAATTAATTCTTAGTGATCACCAATGCGTGTGCATGGCAGTGATCTGTAACTGCATCCGCCATGAAACAAACATGCAGCTCACCATCACTGCAGATACCTATGGACCTTTAAAATGCTAAAGAATCTGCAGAGATGTGAGCATAAAATGGTGCAGGCTAAAACACTGGCAGATTACCTGCCCATCAGGGAAACGTTCAATGCGCTATTGCCACCCTGTCCAATTATGTGTGGGGCATCAGATCTAAAAAAAGGCCCGGATACAGAAAATCATGCAGAGAATTTCTCCCTTTGTGTTTTTCCACATCCATGGCATTTTCAGATAATTAAAATGAGACTGATGTACGGTTAGGAGGATGATTGTGGAAGGCTTCAGCTTTTGTTCTGACAAGGCGCTTTTCCTGGTTGAAAACATGGCTCATAAAT
Organism: Ambystoma mexicanum; assembly: GCF_040938575.1. Lineage (NCBI taxonomy): Eukaryota > Metazoa > Chordata > Amphibia > Caudata > Ambystomatidae > Ambystoma > Ambystoma mexicanum. The sequence goes on along the minus strand of NC_090932.1, from coordinate 1,496,384,776 downwards.
GAGTTTAGAGTGACTATTTAGAAATAGTCTGACATCTCCAATCATCATTCTTCTCACCTTCCCTCACTGCTCACTTACCCCCTTTCCCATATGTGGCTAAAAATAGTTGCATTGGATGGTGAATACCATTATAATCCTTCACAGATTTCACGGCAATGAAAATAAGTCTGCAAAGTCTGTTTCCCAGCTATCGGTGTGGGACAGTAAGAGCTCTGGAAAGTGGAAGTTCACAGCAACATTTCTGTACATTATCAAAAGTACATTACAACCATAAATTGCACTTCTACTAATTGCAGATGTCATGTCCAGCAATCAATGTACTATCACAAATAAGTGAATATTAGCTATAATTACCTCAGATGCAAATCCTGCTACTTCCCCAGTGTTTAGATGATCAGCCACCTGCTGCAAAACAGTCTCGGTATTACAGGACAAAAGGAAGCCCTGGGAGGAAAGAAAAAAACAATAGAAGATGGGTGGTAAGACAAACATAGTGGTATGGATATTCTCATAAATGGGCATTATGGTAGGCAGGTCTTCTAAAGAAGGAAAAATTACTTTCCATATAATGTTATTTCTAATGGATTGCATCCACCCACAGATTGCTCATTTTAATGTACTACAAAAGCAGTACTAGAGAGTTGGAGGACACAGAACACAATTTCACAACAGAAAACTGAATTACTGCTCTCCAGAAAAAAAAGACTGTCTTAATCAGCCAACCAATCACCTGCTGGAATGCACTCTGAGCCCTAAAGGCATCTCTGTGGCCTGCCTTTTCATAACATTCAGAAGGAAAAATTACTTACCGGCAACGCTCTTTCTATGGATTCTTTTCCCACAGATTTCTCATCTTGATACATAGCTCACCAGCAACAGCTGATCTGAGAAAACCCTAATGAGGGGCACAGTACTGCTCAACCGTGACCTCCCGGCCCTCGCATGCCTCGACTCAAGCCCTCGATGCCAGACAGGACATTGTCAGTCAATTAGAGAGCACACTACTCCTCTTACCTCCAGTTCCCCACCTTTTTCCTCCATGCTCAGCATTACCGGGAATAAGTTCCATGTCCCAGATACAAACTCAAACATAAAAAAACTCAACCTGCTCTCCTTTACTCTTTTCCCTCTTTTTGTTTTAACCAAAGGCCAGAGGTTAAGAAAATATGTGGCCCATTCTGTGCCCATATTCACTCGCCCACAAGACGCTTTCAGAAGTGGGGAAGAAAGTGAGGGTAATGAGAAATCTGTGGGAGAAGAATCAGTAGAAGGAAAAATTACTTACCGTAATGTTCTTTCTATGAATTCTTCTCTTGCCCATTCCTCGTCCGATAGATATCCTCTCCAGCTCTGCTGCTTTGGAAAAAGTCTTCGACAGGGGGCGTAGTGGGCCTGGACACAGCCGTCGATCCGTATTGCTCGGTGCTTGTTAGGGAGAATTCTCATTCTATGGCCAATTTCCCTCACCTAGTGAGTCCATAGTGAGTCCCCCAGCAGCTTTGCTGGATTTCTGGAGTTTACTTTTTCCACTTGGTAAGAGTGTGAGCCTTTTTCCCACTCTTACATGTGTTTTGCCATGTGTACTTTTACTTGTTGTGTGATCTTGAGCTCTGGAGCACACCCCTCCATGGGCCCAACTTCTTGTGTGTGTTACATAGCACCTTCAGTGCAGTAACACAGGGTTGTCTCCAAGACTTCCCAATGACTCCTTTTCTGGGGCTGACTACTGTCCCCCAGAAACAGGTAAAGTTGCCATTAACTTTACATAGTTACTTTAAACTACATATCCAGTACACCCCATTTTATATGGAGTACTGGAAAGAGTTAATGCCAATCCCTTTTTGTCTGTGCCTCTCTGAGCTTTGTTTTGCTCTTTTAACATTTAGACTTGGCTGGTGGCAGTGGCATCTACCCTAACTTTTCTACCGCGATTATACTATATAAAAGTGGTAAGGTTTTAGGTATAGTAGCCTCGAACATAAACCCGCTTGACCAAATACATTTTAGTTTGGCTCTGGTCAGTTTTATTCGCCATTTCTTTTTGTTAAAGTCCTTCTTGTGTTTTACTCTGTGCGGCAAACCAGGTTTGCATTCTTTGTTCACCGTCTTTTGGCAGGCTTCTGCCCAGAAGCCCTCCTCTGGGCGCCTGGGTGTCTAGGTGGGCTGAATGTGAGGGAGGGGTGTAGTCACCCCCTGCACAGGGTATCCTAGGAAACCCAAGTTGCACTTTGCCATGATTGGCTGAGGTGGTTGTCCGGGCCGGACAACCCCCCCCTGCTGCGTGATTGACCACCAGGCTGTGTGAATGGGGGATTTTCACATAAAACGCAGGACTCTAGAAGTCAGAGTCACCACTGGAACTACAAGGAACTGAAGAGAAGCGGAGAAGAAGACGGCTGCTGTAACTACCCCGTCCCGGTGAAGACCTGCTGCAGTCCTGAGCTATCTCCCCTTCAACGACCAGAGAAGATCCAGCCGGAGCCTTCTTCCCTTGAGCTTGGTGGGGTCAACCAGCTCATCTTCCACGGCTGAGGATCCTCTTTGTGGTCGAAATCGCTGCACACTGCTGTAGTGGTCCAGATAGCCATCTGAAGAGACTCTCCTGTTTTAAAGGAGCGCACCTTTTATTCGCCATCGCTGCTGCTGGCCTCATCCCTGAGTAGTGTAGACCCCTCCAGACGTCCTCCTTCTCGTCTCCACGACCGAAGCTCCAGGAACCGTGGGTCTACAGGAAACTACCACGAACAACTACTGTGGCGCACCAGCTTCTTCATTGAATAAGGTACTGTGTCCAGTTTCGAGGAACTAGGGTGAATCCCTTTTCTCCTCATCCAAGGCTTGCCCTTGTCTTCCCTCCTTCTTATAACTTTTGCTTCCTCTGTTGACAATATCCAAGTACTCCTGGCAACGTTGAATCTTAAACTATCCGACTGTGTGATCCTCGACAACAGGAACCCAGTTCCACTTGACACTGGCTCCAGCCTATTGACTTTTATTCCTGTCAGCAAGTATTCTCTGATTCTGTCCGCTTTGACAAAAGTATTGCGTATGATTTTTGCCCTCAACTCTCTTTGGTTAACTCAGGTGTCAAGTGTGTTTTGGCCCGGGTAACGTTTCTTGCTGCGGATATGCGTATCTTTCGTAATACCGAACTGTCATTACTGCAAAAAAAATGATCGCATATGTATTCCCGGTAACGTCTTTTGTTTCACAACACTGGTCCGTTAAAACATAGGGTACTTACCTTGAGTTGTTCAGTGCCAAGAGAATTGGTTGTGTGTAGTGTATTTTTCATGTGATTTTAATTTAATAGAAGTGAAGTGTTTTACCAACAGATGGTTTAGAAATAAATGTACTTTTACTTTTCAACCAAAAACCTTGAGTCACAGTAGTTGTGGTCCTTTGTGTAATCTCTGCTAATTCTCATTTGCTCTTGAGATAAGTCTGGCTGCTGTGCTACTGCTACCACTTTAACAGTGTAGTACAGGCTTGTACCAAATGTGAACTTGTATTACCACTTGTAGGCTTAATTGTGTGTAGTGGTCCCTAAGGGCACTGCACAGGATTCTGCCTAACAGTGCTCGATCGTCAGGTGTCGTATATAAGACACGTCACAACGCCCCATACCTCAGTTCCCCACCCCTTTTGTTCCCCAAACTCAACCGCTGCAGAGGTGTGCAACATGAATAAACCTCCCCAAAGGGAAGAGCAACATGTGGGTGAACCATAATTCGCAGGATCAGAAAGAACAACATTATATATATTTTTTTATTAGTGGAGAGAAGAAATATGTGGCATGAAGACAGAAAAAGGTCATCCTGGGACCATCACCAGGTGTCAACCCACCAAAGACGGTGTGCACCAACCGTCCAGCTTTATATGTAGGATGGGTGGGGAGATGAGGAATCTGCAGAAGAATCCATAGAAAGAACATCACAGTAATTTCTCCTTCTATTGATTGCCTTTCTCCAGCAGATTCCTCATCAGATAAGACTCCCCAAGCAGTGAGGGAAATGGAGGCGGGCAGAAAGCTTTAACAGATTTTCGAGCACTGCCCAGTCAAAACATGGATCAGTCCCCCGGGCCATGTCTAGACCATAGTGTCTAGTGAATGTGTGCAGTGAGGACCATGTTGCTGCACAACAAATATCCCTAACCGGGACTCCCCTCTGCAAGGCAGTCGAAGCGGAGACCCCTCTAGTCGAGTGTGCCATGATGCCAAGAGGCAGCTCCCTGCCTTCAGATTGGTAGCACTCCGCTATGCACAAAAAGATAAACCGGGATAGTATTTGCTTCCTTACTGCCAGACCGTTATAGGCTAGCGAATAGGCCACGAAAAGCTGATCAGACATAAAAACTCAGGGCCCTTTTTGGATCCAGTCGATGGAAACGCTCCTCCTCTGTCAAAAGATGAGGCAGCGGGTAATAGACAAGTAGGTCTATGGCCTGAGACAGATGGAACTCATACCACCTTCGGCAGGAATCCAGGCCTCACTTTCAGTGAGACCTTCTTCCGAAAGAACAGCAAAAAGGGTGGTGTGCAGCAAAGGGCCTATAATTCACTAACCCACCTGGAGGATGTTATAGCAACCAAGCAAGCCGTCTTCAAAGAAAGCAGCCACAATGAACAAGTATGCATGGGCTCAAAGGGAGCTGCCATCAAAAAGGAAAAGGAGTTGGCAGAAACGTATTCACAAGGCCCTTCAGGAATTGAGCCATAAATGGGGTTGTAAAATATTAACCCTGATCCAGGGACCTCTTGAATACAGACAAGGCCGCCAAATATCCTTTGACTGTGGTAAACTGAAGGCCTGCTGAGTCCAGAGACAGAAGGAACTCTATGGCTGTAGTGGTGGGTCAAGAGATGGTGCCAATTTCGTGTTCCCTGCACCACACCTCGAATCTTCTCCACCTGTATGCACACAAAGATCTTGTAGATGGTCTGCATGCAGCTCGCAACACAACTCAAGCCTCCTCTGAGAGGTCCCAGTCATCATATCCAATCGTCTCAAGAGCCACGCATTTAGGTTGAGGGACTCCACGTGTAGCATCGACCTTCCCACTGGATAGGAGATCCGGGCAACGAGGCAACTGAAGAGGCATTCTCCACCCACGTCTCTAGGACTGCTCCGATGAACTGGAGCCTCTGGGCCTGTGACAAATTAGACTTCAAGTTCAAGGAGAGGCCCAGCCTGTGGAGTAGTGAGCAGGTGTCCTCTAGGTGAGACAAAACCCACTCCGCTGACTTCCCTCGGATCAGCCAGTCGTCCAGGTACAGGAACACGTGGACTCCGGATCTCCTGAGGTGAGTAGCGACTACTGCCATGAGCTTGGAGAAGACCCTTGGAGCAGAGGTCAACTCAATGGGAAGCACCTTGAACTGATACTGTTTGTCCCCTATGAGGAACCTCAGGACCTTCCTCTGCTTTCGATGTATCTGCACATGGAAATAAGCGTCCTGAAGAGCTATAGACACCAGCCAGTCCTCTAATTCGACAGCGTGGAGAATTTCTCTCAACATCACCATCTTGAATTTGTCCTTCTTCAGGAACTTGTTCAAGGTCATAAGGTCCAAAATGGGATGGAGATCTCCACCCTTCTTGGGTACCAGGAAATACCGGGAATACCAGCCTGACCCCCCTCTGCTCAGGCGGTACCTCTTCCACGGCACCCTTAAACAACAGGGCTCTCAGTTCTTTCTGGAGCTCCTGTCCCAGTTTGCTTAGTGGTGGTGTGGGTCTGTCTGGAGGTTTTAAGAAGGGCAGACAATAGCCCCGCCGCACAAGCTCCAGGGCTCAGGCGTCTCAGGTAATCTCCCGCCATTGGGGCCAATGCTCTGACAACCATCCACCAATCAGTGTGTTGTGGGAGCAGAAAATCAAAGCGGCTTTGAGGGCAGAGCTGCCCCCGCTGCTCATGCCTCTGAAAGACCGCTGCCCCTTCCGGAGCACGTGAAACGCTTCTGCCCCTGCCTGGCTTGCGGGAGCTGCACCATCCTGCCATAAGGCACTTAACGCCTGTAGCCCGTAGACGAGAAGCTGAAGGCAGGCCTACCCCATTGACCGGGCCATGCAGTCTGCCACGTTCAAAACCGTTTGCATCAACTGCCTGGTGTGAAGGCATTGTGAATGAGACACAGACAACTCACTGAAAGTTTGGGCTACAAACCTTTATTAAAATAAAGAATGCTGGAAAAAGGCCTATCTTGTCCTATGCTAAGGTGGGAGTTCCATACCTAAATAAAACTAGGGATATTCTGTGTGAGGAAGTCCAAAGCAAATGTCTGTGTGTCCAAAACCCTTACTTGCCCTCAAAACCATTTGTATACACTGTGTAGGGAGGTCAGCCTCAAAATGATAAGTGTTCAAATAAAAGTTCTGAGCTTCGTCCAGCTCTTCTTGTTAAAAGGTTTCCCTTCCCCAAGGTTCAAATAGTTCACAGTACAAAAGGGTGTTCCCTTCCCCAAGCTTTCAACAGTTTAACTACAACACAATTACTGAGGACTCTTCCCAGCCCTTCTGTCTCGGTTATCTTTCACCAATCTCATAGAATTCAACTCCCTATTTTCAAATCACACAAGGGTTCCTTTCAGAATAATTCACAAGCTTCTTTGTGGTGCTTTAAGTGGCTTTTGCATAAAGAGGTATAATCGGTCTAGGCAAGGTTGTTGGACCACAGGATCCACTCATTACAGGTCGCCCAAACACCACCTTATTTGAACCTTCATCCTAGGCAAGTTACCACTCATCTCTACAGTGGTGTATGGACTTTTGCTCATTCCACATCCTTATAATGCTTTACCATTGTTTGATTTGCCACCATTCTCTTGTTGCACTTTCACATACTCTCATGGCTCTTGCCAATGCTTGCACAGTTCCTTTATGGCTCTTGCTAATGCTTATTCTCTTAATCTGCACAGTTCACAATTATATCCCTGTGGCTCTTGCCAAAGCTTGTTCTCTTATCTGTACAGTTCCTTTAACTCGTGTGATTCCACAAAAGAACTTTCATTCAGAACAGTATTCAACCGTGCTTGTTCGTTTATTAATTTGTAGGGCGCACCAAACCCTTAGGTATCTGGGCGCAACAGAATACAAAGGATACTTAAAGCTTAGTTACACAGTAGAGAAAGATAAGGTACATACATGCATTGTATAATCAGGTGGTCAAATGAGGGTTAATACATACATAAATCGGGATAAAATACAGTAAGGAGCCAGGTACAGGGGTACAATCAACAGCAAAAGGTGGTACAGAGGCTAGAGCAAATAGGTTAGTCGTAATTGTTGTTGGATCGTAGCCAGTTAAGGGTTTTATGTCTTAAGCTACAGTAGGACTGGTCTGTTCTGAGTTCAAGTGGGAGTGCATTCCAATGCTGGGCAGCTTTTACCGGAAAGCTGTTTCCACCTGTTTTTTTTAACCTGAATCTAGGTATTTGTAGGCAGTGGGAGTTAGCCGATCTGGAGGGGTGGGTCAATGTTCGTCTGACTATTCTTTCCATACGGTAAGGTGGGGCTGCGTTATTAAGGCACTTGAAAGTTAGCAAGACTGTTTTGGGAAGGATCCTATCACTGATTTTTAGCCAGTGGTGATCTCTTCTCGTATTTGATACGTGTTCTCTGGTAGGTAAGTTCAGGGCCGCTTCAAGGACATTGTTTTGCAGTGTCTGGATTTTGTTAGCAATGCTTTCATTCAAATCGGTATTCAAAGTATTTGCTTTCAGGTAAATCAGTATTTAATACACGTGTTTTCATTAAAATGCTGGCTTTCCTTTAAAGCGGTATTCAAGATGCATTTTTTCATCAAAATGCATTATTTCGTTTAAAGCAGCATTCAAGACACTTGTTATCATCAAAATGCTTGTTTTCATTTAAATCAGAGCTTTCATTCATTAATTTCCTTATAGGTCTTACATGCTTGCTGTTAGGACTGATTTTCTGTACTCTGGCCTGGTGGACAGATGTATAGATGGCCAAACTATATTGTGACAGGAACAACTCTGGGAAGCTGTAGCCATACCAGTTTAGGTAGAAGTGACAGCCGGTTTAGGCTAAGTTCTTCAGAAGGGGTCAGCTTGTAAAGGGTCCACAATGAGGTCACACAATGGGCATCACAAATTACACTTAGACAGTATAAAAATACAGTTTTTTTATTATGGCCCAAACACACTATAGGAAAATGACTACAAACAGGTAGGTGTATCAGACAACACTATTAAACTAAATACATATATACATTCACTTGGTTCAAATGCATAATAAAAATCAGATACTCCTGCAAAGGAACGGTTAGACAAGTATTATGCACAAAAAGGTCCACATAGGTGATCCCTAGTTACAATTGTCCAGCCCCAAGTTGCCTGGGGCCTTGTAACCTATTGTTCAGGATATGGTTGCACAGAATTTAGGATGCAGGAAAAAATGTAGGTAGGGTCTCTAGGGTCCAGTGAAGGGATATTATGGTTAGGGTTCAAGATAGACGAATGCCCAAAACTAGCCCCAACAGTCAGAAGTCTTTCATAGACAAGAAACGGCAACGCCAAAAGTGTTAGAAATAGGTTTATTAAATAACGGGAGTATAGGGGCAGGTTAAAATCTCTGTAACTTAACCCCCTTACTGTGAATCTTTCCCAGACTTGGTAGAAAAACGGAAGGAGTCCTATGTTGCTTTTCCCACCAGAATCTGCGGTCCTCGATTTCCAGGGGTTGCAGGTTCGAGCTTCACTTCGGTTGGTGTCTTTGGCTGGTGCAAGGACTTTCGGTCGAAGAATGCAGAAAACCTCGATGCAGCACCCCTCTCAGGACTACACTTGAGTCAGGTAAGCAGGTTTTGGACGGTGCATACGGCGCACTGCGATGCAAACGGACTCAGTAGCCACGGCCAGACAGTCCCTTCTATCTCGGGTCCCCTTTGTGCTAGGACCCCGAAATCTCACAGGAGGTAGTTTTGCGGTGGCAGCTGAAGGTCCACCAGGTTCAAGGCCGAAACTCGGTACGGTGACGTTGCTAGCACGGTAGCCCAAAAACGAAGCTGGTCAGCCACAGGACAGTTCGAGGGCATTCCAAAGGCGGTCTTTGGCAGGGCACCGAGCAGTCGCCAGGAATGGTTGGTCCCTCCACTCCAAGAGTCGTAGCACCTTCGCAGGACTAGTACAGATCACAAGCAAGACAGGGCTCCTCCAGGACAGCAGCAGAAGTTGGTTGCCAGGCCTCCTTCTGTCGGGTCACAGGTCTCTTCGTGGGTCTCGCAGCTGGACAGGATACTTGGCTCTTTCAGGTTTCTCGAGGATCTCAGAAGAATGGGTGCATGCGTCCTCTTCTTATCCTAAAAGCCAGGTAAGAGTTGAAACTCCCACTAGCCAATAGCAGGACTAGCCCACACACACACACCCCCCATCAGTGGTCCAATCAGGAACATTGGTGGGAACATTCATGTATACCACTCAGACACACTGGCATTGTGGATTGGAGTCAGACTGACTCTGTCCACATCCTGTCAGCAAACACAGTCCTCTAGTAGCCCGCCAAAAGCGGCTGCTTTCCCCGGCACAGGAAGAAGGCTAAAGAACAAGATGGCAAAAGAACAGGCAAAAAATCTTGTGGCACGGCCATGTTTAATAAGTAGCGACAGTAATGATATGATAGGTTATTTATAACACGCTTAATACCCAGAGGTTTCTAAGCACGGACCCGGGTATTGAACCTGTGTACCTCCGTGTCGCCTTGCTTCCAAGGCGAGCACGATGCCCCTGGGCTATCCTCCCGAGACAAAGTTACTAGCCAAACACGGTAAACCTAAAACGAAATTCCCTAAAAAGTGGGGAAGTGTCACTGCTGCCACCAGCCCATTTTTAATCACACCTAGAGTAACCAAAAATCCTGTGAGTGTTAGTCTAGGGCAAAACAAAAATGCACCCCATTGCACTGCAGTGTAAGCTGCATTTTGCAATGATAAAACGTTGCCACAAGTGATACGAAAGTAACCAAAAGTAGTAATAGCCTGAAGGATATATCAGTTTCCCTATAACAAATGAGCAAAAGCCAGTGCAGTGAAGCTTAAGACTTTACTGTACTGCAAAAAGTACAGATCAGATTCAAAAGTAAAAAAGTAAAATGTTTAGGGGTTCCATAAAGATGGAAGGAAAGGTGCAGTAAAGAGAAATCCTTCCTAACACTCGCCTGCTGTCCTGGAGTCCCCTTCTCTAGGCTGACTCACTGGTCGGTGCTTCCGGCATTCCGTGAGGCTTCCTGCAGTCACAAACTTCATCTCTCTCTCTCCCTTTCTCTCTCTCTTTCTCTCTCTCGTGCAGCTTCTTGCATAGTCTCCGCAACGGCCCTTTGTGGCTTTGCTCCACCAACTATGCCAATCTCGCAGCGCAGGCCTCACTTGGCATCTTCTCTGGTTCCTCGAGCACTCTGCCACGCCGTCTTCCCGGAGAGGTCTGTTCTCACACAGCAGTCCGGTGACCTGCTTCCACAGCTGACCCCATGTTCTTCAATCTTCCTGCTTTTAAACCTCCTGCCAGGCAGATTGGTGGGAAAAAGACTAGACCGCTCATTTCTGGTTTGGGGGTTTTGTGTTACTCTTGGTTGCCTCCTCCTGGTCCGAGTACCTAACTAGTGTTTTTATGTGTATGTATCAATAAAGAGAGACTGTGTGTCTCTAGTTGGTCTCATATATAACTGGTGTGTTTTAGGGAATTACAAGAAAAGTAGGGAATGGATTGACAACAGCCTATAAAGGCTTGGGGGACATTGGACTGATGCTGAAAAGGAAATGGGGATACCAAGTCTCACCTAAGTATGACTTATCCCACTCCCCAAGTCTCCTCACAGTTGATTCTCCCTTGCATATCCACCCCAAGGGTCAGGATCTGATAGCCTTTCCCTGGCCACCTGGGAGGAAGATATATTAAGGAAAGAAGTGAGGGCACCTCCTTCCCATCATCCACCAGCTGTGTAAAACCATCTTGCAGCTAACCTTCAGGGATGTATTGGACTGTCTGTTCCACAGCCTTCCAGAGACCAAAGGAATACTTGGCAAACAAGCAGGACGCATTACTCGCCTTCAAGGCCAAGGAGCCAGATGCAATGTTTTTTCACAACAGTATCCAGTCTCTTGCCCTCCGCCAGGACGTAGATTCGAGGTGGATGAAGCTGCCCTGGTGGAAACTGTGGCCGCCTGTACAACTAGTCCTTCCAAGGAAGAATGAGAGGACAAAAAGGACGGATCCCCTCTTGCCAGCCTGTATTTGCTGGTCACAGTGGAGCTGACCTGAGGAATAGAGCAGGGCCGTTGCCACAAGGAAGCAACTGGGTCGGCTATAGCCCGATTCATTGGCATGTGCCTTTTCATAGTGTGACCCTCATCCAAAATGTCCGTTAACTCATAACCCTGGACTGGAACTGCAGAAGCATTCAGCCCCAGAGTGTTGAAAACCCTGCCCACTAATGACCTAAATTTGGCATGAGCATGAGTGTAAGTCTGAGCCTGTTGCATTCAACATCTGGGGATGTATCAAGACCACTAGCATCATGCAGCCCCTGTGCCAAGACCAGGAGGTCCGCCTGGTCGTCAAAATATTCAAAACATCCAGCCCCTGAATAAATGGGGTTCCACATCTCCCTGATCGTCCCCGTCAGTGCCGAAAATGTGTGCCTTGGAGCTGAATCAGTCTGCAAAAGTGGGGCGAAGGATTGATCGCTGATGGTCGGTGTCAAGGACTTATCCTTCAATGTTGAAGGAGCGGCTGTTGGACAAGGCTTGGGCGCATCGAGAATGCTCGAGCCCTGAGGCTCACAGGAAGGTCCCGGCTACGAGGACATAACCGCCTTCTTTGGCACCGAGCCCGAAAGCTCTCCTGAAGCAGACGGCGTTGGGATCAGTGCTTGCTTGGGGTTGGGATCACCGAGCACCACTGAAGCCACCGGGGCCTGCTGTTTTGGAGGCACACTGCACCCACAGTCGCCTTTTTAAACATCACCAGCATCTGCGATTTGAATTCCTCCCCTTCCTGGCGAGTTGTCGACCCTGCCAACGACAAGGAGTCAGAGTCACGTCGGTGCCGACTCTTCTTTTTATGAGACGATGACAAAGAAGAGTGGCTCAGTGAGTATGACTGCTTCTTCGTCTTGCACCAATGTCTTTACTCTTTTCTAGGGGGTAGGACCCTTTGTTTCGGCCTCAGATGACGGAATGCGCGCCCGCGCCGGTTATTTTGACAGCAGTATGCCCACCGCAAGCTTGGTGGCCCACTCTCGAAGGGACTTAGGATTAATTTTACTGCACGCCACGCACCCCTCAGAGTCGTGACCCGTGCCGAGGCACCACACACACACACACACACACACACACACACACACTTACACACACTTATTGGAGTTGCAGTCAGTGCAGCGCTTGAACCCTAAAATTCGAGGCGCGGACATCTCGTTGTGAGCAGAAAATATAATTTGACGAGAAATTTGTCGAACAGAGTTGAGGACTTGATGAGTAAGCACTATGTTCCTCAAGAGCAGTGTGTTGAGCGCACGGAAAAAAGGACCTGGAGGTACAGGGCGCAGTGATGCAGTATATATGATGTCCGACATCACGTCTGGAGCAGACAATAGAGCACAGAGAAAGATGGATCGGCTGCCGAGTCGAGGTCCACTAGAGTCCCTGTCGAAGCTTTCTGAGCATGAGAGCTGGATGAGGATATCTAGCTGATAAGGAAACTGCAGGGGAAAGGAAATCCATTGAAGTAAGCTTGCTGAAGATCTATGGACACCAACCAGTCCTGTAACTCGAGAGGGTGCAGTATCTCCCTCAACGATAGCATCTTGAATTTGTCTTTTCTCAGGGATTTGTTCAAAGCCCTGAGGTCCAAAATGGAAAGGAGGCCTCCCCCCTTCTTGGGTACCAGGATATATCAGGAATACCAGCTCCACGCTATCTGCCCGGGCAGTACCTCTTCCACAGCACCGTTAAACAGCAGGGCTCACTGTACTTCCTGGAGCTCTGGTTGTGAGGGCTTGTATAGAGGCCTTTGAAAAAATAGGGAGATAATAGCCCCACTGCACGAGCTGTAGCGCCCATGCGTCGGGTAATCTCCCATCATTGGGCCCAATGCTCGGTCAACCGTCCTCCAACCGGTGAGTCATGGGAGGAGAAATCAAAGCGGCTTTGAGGGCAGAGCCGCCCCAGTCGCAGCTGCCACTCTCTGCTGGCTTCTAGAGGTCCCCCTGCCCCTTCCAGAGCACGGGAAACACCTCTGCCCCTGCCTGGCTTGCGGGAGCTGAGCCTTCCTACCATAGGGGACATTGCCCCTATGGCCTCGTCTCCTCGAAGACAAACTAAAGGAAGATTTGGCGCGCTGCTGCACAGCTAGGCCAAGCGACTTCGCAGCAAGCTTGGACTCTTTGAACTTCTACAAAGAGTTGTTGGCCTTTACGCCGAAAAGATTCTCCCCATCAAAAGCAATGTTGAGAAGCTTATTCTGGACATTGGGAAGAAATGTCGAAAAGGTGGCTTGCAGCATAAAGCCTGCAATTCACTCACCCGCCTAGCCAATGTAATAGCCACCAGAAAGGCCATTTTCAAAGATAAAAGCCTCAAAGAACAAGAGTGCATCGCCTCAAAAGGAGCCACCATGAGATAAGTTAACACAGATCCAGATCCCAATCTGGGACAACAAAGGGAGTTGGCAGCAATGCATTTACAAGGCTCTTCAGAAATTGTGATAACACCAGGATCGTGAAATACAAACCTTGATCCGGGGATCTTTTAAACACAGACAATGCAGCCAAATATCCTTTGACTGTGGGTAACTGAAGGCCTGCTGAGGCCAGTTACAGAAGGAACTCCATCACTGTAGTGGTGGGGCAAGAGATGGGGGCAATCCCGGGTTCCCTGCACCACACCTCAAATTTTCACCACTGGCATGCATACAATGATCTTGTAGATGGCCTGTGTGCCGCAAGCAACACCCACATAAACTTCTCAGAGAGGTCCCAGTCACCATACCTCATCCTCTCAAGAGCCATGCATGTAGTTGAGGGACTCTGGGTTCGGGTGGCGTACCCGACATTCCAACTGGGTTAGGCAGTCTGGCCGCTGAGGCAACTGGAGAGGTGGGCAGATGGCTAGATCCAGAAAATCCGAGTACCAGGTCCTCCTCCCACAGTACGATCAAGATTATGGGTGCTCGGAACTCCTTGAGCCTCCTGAGAACCCAAGGAATAACGTTAATCGGAGAGAAGCTGTAGTGGAGCATGAAGGTCCAATCCACCAGAAACAGGCTCTCTAGTGCACCGTTCGCTGGGAATTCCCTTGAGCAAAACTGCTTGCACTTCCTTTTGGACTCTGTGGCAAATAGTTCCACTGATGGGGTACCCCAGTGAGAAAAGACCTCCTCTAGGACTTCCTGATACTTCCCACTCGTGCAAGACCATGCTCTGCCTGCTCAGATGATCTGCAAAACTGTTTGTTGTCCCTGCCAGGTGAACTGCAGAGTGAGAGATTAGTTTCTCTAACAGCCAGAACCACAGCTGCATAGCTTCCTTGCAGATGGGGAGAGAGTGCACGCCACCTTGCTTGTTGAGGTAGTGCATCGCTACTGTGTTGTCCGTCATAATCAGGACAGACTTCCCCTCCAGAGATTGAGGGGATGCCCTCAGGGCTATCCTGATGGCTCGCAATTCCAGCCTGTTGTGCAATCTGGCTTCCATCGCTGACCAAAGGCCTTTCACCTGCAAGTCCTTGCAGTGAGAACCCCAACCCTTCACAGACACATCCGTGACTCCTTGGGCCATGGATGCCAGAACGGTTCCCCACCATGAGATTCCTGGAATCCGCCCACCATATGAAGTCGTTGACTACACAGGTGCGGATACCTTGAAGGAATCCGAGAGAGCTCCGAGGTGCGTGACCGCAGCCTGGCCTTTGCACTAAAAAATACAGGAGCAAAAACAAAGAGGTTATGGCTGGAAGGTTTAGACTGAATCTTAACCACTGGCATTGCTCGGGCAACCCTCCAGACCATCGTTCTTCGCCTGCCAAGCCATTACAGAAGGGGAAAGACCATATGCAAATCAGGCTTGGCCCCACCCCAAAAGGGGAAGTCAAGCCCAAACTGCTAGGTCACATCCCTTCTGCACAAGACCACAAGCATCCCCAAACATGTTTCACCATTGTTGGGGCTCATCAGTGAGGAGTAGCTTTGGTCTCTAGGCCCAGCAAATGGAAATAAGCATCCTGTAGATCTATTGACACCAGTCAGTCCTGTAGTTCTAGAGCTTGGAGAATTTCCCTCAACTTAACCATTCTGAATTTGTCTTTCCCCAGGAACATGTTTAAGGCCCTGAGGTCCAAAATGGGACGGAGACCTACTCCCTTCTTGGGTACCAGAAAATGCCGGGAATACAAACCCAATCCTCTTTGCTCGGGAGGTGCTAGGGAGTATTCTCTGTTAAGGCTAATTTCCCCTAATTTCCCAAACCTAGTGAGTCCCCCAGCAGTTTTGCTGGATTTTTGGGGTTTATTTTTTTCTCCTGCTAAGAGTGAGACTCTTTTCATCCCACTCTTAGGCATGATTTGAGGATGTCTTTTGACTATGTAATGCGTTTTATGGGCTATGGGGTCTTTTACTCCATAGGGCTTCATGTGTTTTTGGTATGTGTGTTTCACAGCACCATCAGTGCAGTAACACAGGGGTGTCATAGTGACCCCCAAACAGACTCCATACCCTGGGACTGACTACTGTCTCCCAGGGCCTGTAAAGTCAGCATTGGCTTTACTAGTCTCAAATTGTGAACAGAACCAGTACAAACCAGTATATTGTGGAAGTACTGGTAGGGGTAATTCGATTGCACCTGGGTCTGTTTTCCAAGGGGGCACTGTCCAGTCCCCCCTTGTCGAGTTTCTGGCTGGTGGCAGTGGATACCACGCAAAATATTCCACCGGAATATTTCCTATGGGATTTTCCCATTCATTTTAAACGCACCACTTTTTGGTGCAATGTTAAAGATACCGCCGGGTTATTTATTTAATATTTATTCCCCGGTTGGGTCTGTTTGCCAGGACTCGGTTTTAAAATGGCGTTTGTGATCGTCTCTGAAACTCTAACCCAAGTCGAGCCCTTTGTTCCACTTTTTGGCGGGCTTCTCCACAGAAGCCCTCCAAATGGTGCCACTCTGTCTGGGGTCAACAGGATGTATGGGAGGGGGATTAGGCACCCTGGACTGAGTTGCCTTGGCAACTCAAGTCGCACTCTTGTGTGATTGGCCCAGTGGTGAGCCGCCCGGCTCACCACTTAGCATGTTTGAGTGACAACTAGGCTGTTGAATGGGGGTTTTTCTGCATAAAAGCAGAACTTCAGAAGTCGCCACAGGAACTAAAGAATCCGAAGAGGGGAGAAGCTGAGCCATCTACAAACGATGACACCACTGGTGGAGTCCTGCTGTACGAACTCACCTCTTCCCCGACGACAGAGGAGATCTTCTTCCAGGAGAGTCTTCTTCCCCTTGAGCTGGTGGGACCAACCAGTTCGCCTTTTTCGCCTTCCTGGATCGTCTTGTGGTCGAATTGCCCGTGCCAAGTACCGCGATGGCCGGATAGCCATGCTTCACCACTACCGCGAATAAAAGGGTTGTACCTTTTAACCGGGAAACTCTGCGGCTGGTTTCTTCCCTGGCAGTGCAACGACCTCCAGCTTTCCTCCACGTCGAGAACATCTCTTCCCCTGGACGAAGCCCCCACTTGCACCCGCTGCCAGGAACAACTGCACCCGCTGGAGCTTTCTCACCATTTCAGGTACTGTGTCTCGCCTGGTCTCCCTTGCAACAGATTGTCCAAGGTGTCCTGTAAATCCTCGACTCTCTATCCTGGGGTGACCTCGGACCTGCTAACATTACCTTTCTGACTTGATCCAACCTCTTAACTTTTCTGCAAAGACTTTGAGTGCATTTACACTGTGTGATCTTGGGCACATTCCGCCTTGCTCTCTCCAAGAGTGGGCCTGGCCTATGAACCTTTTGCTCTACAGTAGACCCTGCCTTTCTTGACTTGCTGTGGTTTCTTAAAAGTGTTGGTACTGTGTGTTTTTCCTATTCTGCCTTTTCTCTCCCTTTTCAAACAAATTATTGGGGTGCCATCTACGGTTACACGCTCACCTCTGTTTTGCTAAATAAGTGGTGTCTTAACCTAGACTTGTCGAATAATTAAATAGAGAGGTGTATATACTTATAGTGACTGTGTTTGAACTTGGTTGACATTAGTGCCAGTGTATTTTTACAAGTGTGTTTTTAAATAAATAATTATATACTTTTATACCAAAGCTCTGGTCAGTGTTTGCTTGTGCTACTGTATTTTTAGCCCTATTGTGTATACTCTATATACTGCCTAACTCTTCTTGAGAGAATTCCGACTGCTCAGCCACAGTTACCAGGTAAATCTGGGTGGTGCAGACTGCTACCAATTGGGTTTACTGCTTACTCCTGTGGTCAAACTTTTTGCAGTGGTCCCTAAGGGAACTGCACAGGTTTCTGCCTAACACTGGTGTACAGCGGTGGGATTTGTATGGAGTATACATTTTAATGTGCTTTTAGAAACCTTAGTGCAACTAACCACAAAGCTTAGCACTAAAAAGTTATTTTCTAACCTGTCAACTATGGAAAGTTATTGTCAAGAGTCCCTTGCTACAAAAACTGCTGATTGTTTAAGAGTTCTCTGTAAGCATAAGAATCTCCTGACTAAAGGCAAGAAAATTGAGCTAATAGAAAGATTGTTAGCAAAACAAAGTCTGGGTGATGGTTCAGAGGAATCCACTCCCCCAGAAAATGTAAATAACAGTGATGACTGATATTGATCAAAGTATTGATAATCTTGAGGCAGAGTCAGAAGAGAAGGGTGAGGCTGTTGTAGTTGTCGCCCCTGGGCCTCTGTCTGCTCCACCAGCTGTACCTACTGGACCTTTGCCAGGTCCCACACTTAGTCCTCAATGTATGGAACTAGAGAAAATGAAACTTGAATTGGAGTTTAAAAGACGTAATACTCAAACAGAGCAACGGCACCAAAAACTAAGGCTCAGAGAAATGGAGCTCAAGCATGAGCTAGAGTTGAAGAAATTGTCTGTTGAAAATGCATCTCTCTCCGGATCCTCTAGGAGTACCAGTCCCAAAAGACCCCAGATGCCTAAAGAGATTGTGGGTATGAATGAGTCTACGATGGATGTGTTGGATTGGTTGGCTATGTTTGAGTATAATCATGGGCTCCAGGACATCTCAGGGAATGAGTTACTTCCCTGGTTGTTCTCTAGGCTCCCCCCTGTTGCATCTGATGTGGTAATGGAATTGGGGGAGGTGGATAAGAAGGATTATGAATGTGTGAAGCTAGCTTTGATAGCTAGATTTGGGAAGACCCCTTCCCAGTACCTTAAGAGGTTTAGGACCCTCAAAAAGCATGATGTACCTCTTGGGCTACCTGGGTGAGTGAAAGTTTGAAGAACTTGGGTCAGGGTGAACACTTATGAGGGAATAAAGAATCTTGTGATGTTGGAGTCAATTTATGATGCCTGCTCGCCTGAGCTCAGACAGCACTTGGCTGATTCAAAGGAATTAGATTCCAGAAAACTAGCTAAGGCTACTGACTTGTGGGTTGCCAACAGGGCTACTCACAAGGACTCTGGGGCAACTCAGAAAAAGGATGAGGGGAAACAGACACAAAGGACTCCAAAGAGAATTCCAATAATTACAATCCCAAAGAGGGCCCCAAACAAAATAATAAGGGTAAGCCGAATCAGACTAGTGTACCTTCTGGTGCCAAACCAGAAGGAGGTCAGAACAAGCCACCATTCCAAAAAGCATTTGGTAAATGCTATGTTTGTGGCTCAACTGACCATGTGAAAGGGGATCCCAGATGTAAGGGTAAACCTTTAGGGGTCCACACTGTCTCCTTAGCCTTCGCTTCAGAGGAGGAAGTACAGATGGCCAGTGGAAACTTTCTACTACTGGCTGATGATCCCATCGGAGTCTCAGCCAGTGTTTCTTCAGTGTCTCTGGGGTTGTGGGAACAACAGAATTTAGATGTGTATAATTCTATCCCAGATAATACTAAAGAGTATTATAAGGACAGTGTCCAGGTGAATGGTCAGGAGACTCCTGCCATTAGGGACACTGGGGCCAGCATAACTGTGGTGGATGAATCTCATTTTTCAAGGCAGAGAATGTTGCTAAGGCACCCAAACGCCTCACCAAGTTAGCTGGAGGGCCTGTGCAGATGCTTCCCCAGTTACCAGTTCTCATCCAGTGCAATGATATGACTGTGAAGATACCTGTCAGTGTACAATGTGAGGTACCAGGAAGGGTTCTGTTGGGAAATGACCTGAAAACCCTTGGAGTAGTGTCACACACCCCCAGACCTCCTAGTAAAAGGTTACAGGAGCTAACCAGACCTGCAAGAGAGAAGACCATGAGAGGTTCTTCTCTGGAGATGATGATGAAGAAAGATATCACTCCTTCTCCACTGGAGCAACTTACTGCAGTCTTTAAATCAACAGAAGCAAAGGGGCAACCCAAGACTTCTAAGCAGAAGCCAACAGCAAGCACTCCAGTGCTTCCAACAAGGACCTCCCCTAGGTTGTCCAAAGTTACACCTGTAACTCCCCCTCTAGCTGAGGCTGAGAGGGAGGTACAACCCTGTATGGTTGAACTAGACTCTGAAGAACAGCTAGTAGAAGGCCAAGAACTTATTGGATATCTGGATCCTGTTGACCACCCTGAGCTGCAGTCTTTACTGGCAGAAGGTGGACCCAACAGGGCAGACTTCAGTAAGGGACAAAGAGAATGTCCAACTCTGGAAGGTCTTCGCCATCAAGCAGCTTCTCAGGCTGATGGGCAAGAGGCTGGGAAGTATAGGTTACACTGGGAAGATGGGCTCTTCAACAGTGAACCGACTGAGTCTGCACCTGGAGACTACAAGCGGCTTGTAGTATCTCAAGAAAACCGACAACAGTTCTTGCAACTAGCCCGTGAGATTCCTTTGGCTGGTCACTTGAGTTTCAAGAAGACCAAGGAAAGGCTCTCACTCTACTTTTATTGGCCAAAGATGGGGGCTGAGGTAGATAAGTTTTGCAAGAGCTGCCACACCTGCCAAACTTCTGGTAAGGTTCGTTCCAAGAATGTGGCACCTTTATTGCTTCTCCCAGTAGTGGGAGTCCCATTTGAGAGGGTAGGGATTGACATTGTTGGTCTCCTTGATCCTCCAACCTCCTCAGGCAACATGTTTATCCTTGTTGTAGTAGACCATGTTACTAGATACCCTGAGGCAATTCCTATGAGGACTGTTACAGCTCAGGCTGTGGCTAAGGCCATCCTTGGTATTTTTACCAGGGTTGGGTTTCCTAAGGAAGGAATCTCTGACAGGGGGTCACATTTGATGTCCCACTACATGAAAGCCATGTGGAAAACCTGTGGAGTTACTTACAAGTTCTCAACCGCATACCACCCTCACACAAATGGATTGGTAGAAAGGTTCAACAGAACCATGAAGAGCATGATAGGTGCTTTAGAAGAACCCCTTAAAAGAAAGGTCGACCTTCTACTGCCATGCCTTCGCTTTGCTTATAGAGAAGTCCCTCAGGAGGGAGTAGGTTATTCTCCCTTTGAACTTCTTTATGGCCATCCAGTCAGAGGTCCATTGGCCCTGATTAAGGAGGGGTTGGAGAGTGCTCCTTCGCCCAAGCCAGTGACTGACTATGTGATAGGTCTGCAGAGGAGAATGTCACACATGATGGCACAAGCTAGTGATAACCTGAAAGCTGGACAAGCTTTGGTCAAGCATTGGCATGATCAATTACCTGAGGAAGGGGGTTTTCAACTGTCTACATACCACCGAAATGCCTCTTTCGCCACGCCCTGACTGGAGGTACGAATGTACCTTTGACCAGTAGACGCGGCCCCACACGCTCATTAGCGGAAGGCGTAGTACCTTACTTCAGCTTGTGACATAACCTATGTGGTTTTTGTCATACTTATAGCAATTGTGTACATTATCTTCAGTCAGTTGCACAAATTGTTCTGTGCTTTGTTGCCTAAATCTTTTTTGTTTCTCTGCCTAAATACGGCACTTCTTATTTCACTTTTTTGTGAACAAAAAGACTACTTTTGATGTGTTGATTGGTAATAATTAAATATCCTTCAAGTTAGTAAGGGCCAGTTAGTCATAGCTAACCTTTTTTCTTTTTTGACTCCATATTAACAATTGTTGGTGAATAATCATACTGCCCTTTGTGAAATGTTTGGATGGATAAAAACCATCAATAGAACAAATGCTCTTTGCTTAATCTATTATATTTGTTGTACCATTTTTTGTTGCTTTCTCTGTGCTTCCTTCCTCCCTCCCCTTCTTTATTATCTTGTCCCTTTTTTTTACATAATTGAAAGTACTTTGTTTTCTCTGCTGATTGGTCCATATTTGTTCACTTATCTGTGTAAATATTGTCCATGTATGTAAGCCAGCAAATGGCTATTTCTGTTGTATGACTTGAAATAATAAAAATTCCTATATTTTGTTACATACCTTTTGAACGTTTATTGAGGTTTATCTGTATGGTGAGATAAAAACACATATGTGTAATTGAATGATTTGTTCTGTTTTTGCTATTAGTTGAATATGCACGGATAGCTTCTCAAACCATATTAAAACTCCAGCTTTTGCGGGAACTTCCTTTTGTTATAGTATGATCAAAAAGCTAACATGGTTGAGTTCACTCAAGACCAGCTAGTTCTAGTTATGATCCCAACAAGGCAGAGGGCCTTGCAAGATAAATGGATGGGACCCTTCAAGGTTGTGGGTAAACTTGGAGAGGTGAACTATCTGGTGGACTTGGGCAATCCCAAGGAGGCTCCCAGAGTCTTCCACACCAACAGACTAAAGGCGTATGTCTCCAGGCCTGAAGTAGGAGCCTTGCTTCTAGCTTCAACAGAAGAGGAAGAAGAGAGTGAAGCTCTCCCTGATCTCCTCAGAGGCTTACCCTTGGAGGAAAAGATTGAAGGAGTAAATCTCTCTTCAAATCTGACACCTGAGCAACAAGAGGAGTGCAAATCTATGTTAAATCAGTTTGCTTCCCTGTTCTCACTTTCACCAGGCTTGACCCCTGGGGGCCCGCATGATATACTCAGTGGGCTAGGTTGCCCCAGGCCAGCCCAGGTTAGAAAGTGGAGGCTTTACTGTCACCCCGAACGATCTGTCGAAAGGGAAGCCAGGTGGGACACAGTACCTTAAGTGGGAAGGACGCTCCAGCGGGGGCAGGTGTTCCTGGCAGCGGGTGCAAGTCGGTATTTCGTCCAGAGGAAGAGGAGGTCTCGACGTGGCAGAAAGATGAAGGTCGTTGCACTGCCAGGGAAGAAACCAGCCGCAGAGTTCTTCGGTTAAAAGGTACTACCCTTCTATTCCCGGTAGTGGTAAACCGTGGTATTCCGGATGCCGGGGTACTTGGCACGGGCAAGGCGGCCACGAGATGCTCCAGGAAGGTGAAAAGAAGGCAAAACTGGTTATCCCCACCAGTCAAAGGAAGAAGACTCTCCGGACTGGAGATGATCTCTGTCGTCGGGAAAAGTGGCGAGACGGTTCAGAAGGGCTCCACCGGTGGTTTTGTCGTTGCAGGTCGGCTCAGCTTCTCCCTCCTCGGATTCTTGGGTCCTGTGACGACTTCTGAAGTTCCAGTCCCCAAAGCCCTGCTTTTATGCAGCAAACCCCCATTCGTTCAGCCTAGCTGCAAATCAAACATGCTAAGTGGAGAGCCGGCCGGCTCACTTGGGCCAATCACACAAGAGTGCGACTTGAGTTGCCAAGGCTTTGACTTTACATGCCCTGGGAGACAGTAGTCAGTCCTAGGGTATGGAGTCTATGTTTGGGGGTCGCTACGACACCCCTGGGTTACGGCACGGAGGGTGCTGTGTAACCCACATCAACAAAACACATGAAACCCTATGGAGTAAAAGACCTCATAGGCCATAAAAC
Organism: Ambystoma mexicanum; assembly: GCF_040938575.1. NCBI lineage: Eukaryota > Metazoa > Chordata > Amphibia > Caudata > Ambystomatidae > Ambystoma > Ambystoma mexicanum. The sequence goes on along the minus strand of NC_090932.1, from coordinate 1,496,361,778 downwards.
ACATGGAAAGACAAAGGGAAACCTCAAATCATGTCTAAGAGTGGGAGTTAAAAGAGTCTCACTCTTAGCAGGAGAAAAAAATAAACCCCAAAAATCCAGCAAAGCTGCTGGGGGACTCACTAGGTTTGGGAATTTAGCCTTTACAGAGAATTCTCCCTAACAAGCAGAGGGTACAGAATGCCAGAAAATGTAAGATCCCACATCAAAGGGGAGGTCAGCAAGATGCTTGACCTCGGGGTAATAGTGCCCTCTACTAGTCCATGGCCTAGCCCAGTTGTGTTAGTACCAAAGGCAGGATCTAAAGAATTGAGATTCTGTGTGGATTATAGAGCTCTTAATGCAGTCACCAAGACTGATGCCCACCCTTTGCCTAGAACAGATGAGTTGGTGGATAGACTTGGTGCAGCCAAGTTCCTCAGCACAATTAATCTAACGTCAGGCTATTGGCAAATGGCCCTGACAGACCATGCCAAGGAGAAAACTGCATTTTCTACCCCAGTTGGCTTATACCAATTTAAGGTTATGCCTTTTGGACTGAAGAATGCACCTGCTACATTCCAAAGGATGGTGAATCAGGTTCTAGCTGGGATGGAGGACTTCTGCATGGCATACTTGGATGACATTGCAGTGTTCAGCAACTCCTGGGAAGAGCATGTCAACCACCTAGGACATGTTTTGCAGGCTCTTGGGAAGGCCAACCTGACCATAAAGGCAAGCAAATGCCAGATTGGACAGATTAAGGTGGTCTACCTTGGGCATGAGGTAGGAGGTGGAGAAATAAGGCCTTTGCTCAGTAAGATTGAAGCTGTGCAAAATTGGACAACACCTACTACTCAAACCCAGGTGAGAGCCTTCTTAGGCCTCACTGGGTATTACAGGAATTTCATTGAGAACTATGGGACCATAGCTTCTCCACTGAATGTGATCTCCTCTCCAAAACTCCCTAAGGTGGTCAGATGGAATGAGGAGTGCAACCAGGCCTTTGAAAACTTGAAGAAAGCTCTTTGCCAAGCACCAGTACTGAGAGCTCCTGACTACCACCAAACTTTCATTGTACAGACAGATGCTTCAAATGTAGGTATAGGTGCAGTCCTTAGCCAACTGGATGGGAAAGGTAGGGAGCACCCCATTTGCTTCATCAGTAGAAAGCTGAAGGATCCTGAGACAAGGTGGGCAACAATTTAAAGAGAATGTTTTGCCATTGTGTGGGCTCTGAAGAAGTTTAGGCCATACTTGTATGGTTCTACTTTTGTCATTCAGACTGACCACCAACCATTGAGATGGTTGATGCAAATGAAGGGGGAAAACCCAAATCTATTGAGATGGTCAATCTGCCTTCAAGGGTTTGATTTCACCATTGAGCACAGGTCATGGTGTCACCACCAAAATGCTGATGGTCTCTCTAGGATGTATGTCATCGACTAGAGGTACGAGATTCATTCAGGAGTGGATTAAATCCTCCTGTCCCTTAGTCTGGGGGGGGGACGAGTGTTAGGGAGAATTCTCTGTTAAGGCTAATTTCCCAAACCTAGCGAGTCCCCCAGCAGCTTTGCTGGATTTTTGGGGTATATTTTATTCTCCTGCTAAGAGTGAGACTCTTTTTCTCCCACTCTTAGGCATGATTTGAGGATGTCCTTTGACTATGTAATGTGTTTTATCGGCTATGGGGTCTTTTACTCCATAGGGCTTCACATGTTTTTGGTATGTGTGTTACACAGCACCCTCAGTGCAGTAACACAGGGGTGTCATAGTGACCCCCAAACAGACTCCATACCCTGGGACTGACTACTGTCTCCCAGGGCATGTAAAGTCACTATTGCTTCACTAGTCTCAAATTGTGAACAGAACCAGTACAAACCATCATATTGTGGAAGTACTGGTAGGGGTAATTCGATTGCACCTGGGTCTGTTTTCCAAGGGGCACTGTCCAGTCCCCCCTTGTCGAGTTTCTGGCTGGTGGCAGTGGATACCATGCGAAATATTCCACCAGAATATTTCCTATGGGATTTTCCCATTCATTTTAAACGCACTACTTTTTGGTGCAATGTTAAAGATACCGCTGGGTTATTTATTTAATATTTATTCCCCAGTTGGGTCTTTTTGCCAGGACTCGGTTTTAAAATGGCGTTTGTGTTCGCCTCTGAAACTCTAACCCAAGTCGATCCCTTTGTTCAACTTTCTGGCGGGCTTCTCCACAGAAGCCCTCCAAATGGTGCCACTCTGGGGTCAACAGGATGTGTGGGAGGGGGATTAGGCACCATGGACGGAGTTGCCTTGGCAACTCAAGTCGCACTCCTGTGTGATTGGCCCAGTGGTGAGCCGCCCGGCTCACCACTTAGCATGTTTGAGTGACAGCTAGGCTGTTGAATTAGGGGTTTTCTGCATAAAAGCAGGGCTTTGGGGACTGGAACTTCAGAAGACGCCACAGGACCTAAAGAATCCAAAGAGGGGAGAAGCTGAGCCATCTACAAACGACGACACCGCCGGTGGAGCCCTGTTGTACGAACTCACCACTTCCCCGACGACAGAGGAGATCTTCTTCCAGGAGAGTCTGCTTCCCCTTGAGCATGTGGGACCAACCAGTTCGCCTTTTTCGCCTTCCTGGATCGTCTCATGGTCGAATCGCCCGTGCCAAGCACCCCGGCGGCCGGATAGCCATGCTTCACCACTACCGCAAATAAAAGGTTTGTACCTTTTAACCGGGAAACTCTGCGGCTGGTTTCTTCCCTGGCAGTGCAACGACCTCTAGCTTTCCTCCACGTCGAGATCATCTCTTCCCCTGGATGAAGCCCCGACTTGCACCCGCTGCCAGGAACAACTGCCCCTGCTGGAGCTTTCTCACCACTTCAGGTACTGTGTCCCGCCTGGTCTCCCTTGCAACAGATTGTCCAAGGTGTCCCGTAAATCCTTGACTCTCTATCCTGGGATGACCTCGGACCAGCTAACATTACCTTTCTGACTTGATCCAACCTCTTTTAACTTTTCTGCAAAGACTTTGAGTACATTTCAACTGTGTGATCTTGGGCACATTCCCCCTTGCTCTCTCCAAGAGTGGGCCTGGCCTATGAACTTTTTGCTCTACAGTAGACCCTGCCTTTCTTGACTTGCTGTGGTTTCTTAAAAGTGTTGGTACTGTGTGTTTTTCCTATTCTGCCTTTACTCTCCCTTTTTAAACAAATTATTGGAGTGCCATCTACGGTTACACGCTCACCTCTGTTTTGCTAAATAAGTGGTGTCTTAACCTAGACTTGTCGAATAATTAACTAGGGAGGTGTATATACTTATAGTGACTGTGTTTGAACTTGGTTGACATATTAGTGCCAGTGTATTTTTACAAGTGTGTTTTTAAATAAATAATTATATACTTTTATACCAAAGCTCTGGTCAGTGTTTGCTTGTGCTACTGTATTTTCAGCCCTATTGTGTATACTCTATATACTGCCTAACTCTTCTTGAGAGAAGTCTGACTGCTCAGCCACAGCTACCAAGTAAATCTGAATGGTGCAGACTGCTACCAATTGGGTTTACTGCTTACTCCTGTGGTCTTAAACTTTTTGCAGTGATCCCTAAGGGAACTGCACAGGTTTCTGCCTAACAGGAGGTACCTCTTGAATGGCACCCTTTGACAATAGGGCTTGCAGTTCTTCCAGGAGCTACTGTCCCAGTTTGATCTGAGGTGCTGGGGGTTTGGCCGGTGCAGAAGGGCAGCCAATAACCGCACCAAATAAGCTGCAAATCCCAGCCATCGGAAGTAATTTCTTGCCACTGAGGCCAGTTCTCCGGCAAACGCCTACTAACCAGTAAGTTGTGGGAGGGGACATCAAAGTGGCTTAGGAGGCTGGGTTGCCCCGCTGCGGATGCTGCTTGCTGGCCTTTAGAAGCCCCTCTGCCGCTTCTGAGGGGGCGAAATGCTTCTGCCCTTGCCTGGTCAGTGGGAGCTACACTTTCCTGCCAGAAGGAACATAACCCCTGCAGCCTCTGCCCCAGGACGCCAAGCTGAAGGCAGGTTTTGTCAGCCTTTTGGCCGAATATGAACTCACCTTTGAAGGCCATGTCCAACAATTTTGCCCGGACATTAGGCAAAAAGACAGAAGTATTTAGATAGGACTGTCTCCTCAGTGTTACTGCTGATGCCATAGATCAGTCCACATGGTCAGCGATGTCCAGGCCCGTACGCAGCGACTGCCTGGCCACCTCTTTCCCATGCTCCACCAGCTGTAGGAAGCCCTTGCGCATTTCACCCTCAGAGATGCACTGCGCAGCATTTTCCACTGCTATCCACAAACCAAATTAATATTTAGCGAAGCCACATGCCACATAGGTGGCTTTAAGGGCCACACTCTCCGCAGTAAACATCTTTTGGAAAGGGCGTCAAGCTTCTTCGCTTCCCCGTTGGGTGACAGAGTGCAAGTGGAAGAAGCGGGTCTGGAGGAGACTGTAGCAGCCTGCATGACCAGCACTTCCAGGGAAGGGTGTGAGGAGAGGAATGAAGTCTAGGTCTGGTGAAGAAGCCAGAACACTAGCTTAATGGACGCCCTCAGCAAGTTGCAACAACTGATCATGGTCCTCGGAAAATTCGACACCAGTGTTGTCCACATAGGCTGGGTCGACGTCCCCTTGATCTCCCGTGTCATCGGCGCAGAAAACACTCAACATGGTGCCAAATAATTTGGACATTCATTCAGGGGTGTGAGATTTGTTGGCACAGAAGATTTGTCTCTCAGCATTGATAAGGTTGCTGTCAACCAGACCCGAAATGTCGAAGCCTCGACACCTGTAGCAGCATGGGAGGGACCCGGCATCCACATCAAAGAAACTTCCTCCGAGGTTGAAGGTTTAATCAACGCTGTTGGTGTCGGCACAGGGGCGTGAGTGGTCAGCGGTACCGAGCGCAGTCGACACCTTCAAAGTCTGCTGTCAGGGGGGTTAACCATGTCTTCTGCAGCATGCTTCTTAAACATTTCCAACATGGAGATTTTTAATTCCTCCCACTCTTGGTGGGTAGAAGGACCCGCCTTCGGCTTACCTTGTTCGTCCGATGAATCGGAGCTCCGACGATGGCGATGACGCCTCTTCTTTTTTTCGGGACAAAGAAGAATGGGTCCTCAAGTGGGACCACTCTTTCGGGGGTATGCCCCCGTTTCGGCCTACGAGGACCGAACCATCGACCTTGCCAGAGATTTTGATGGCGGTCGACAGAGCGCTATTTTACTTGGGTGGGTCGGTGATGGACATCTTAGTGCCAGGGTCAGTACACCATTTGAAGCCAGAAACTCGTGTGACATCTCGCGTTGAATAAAGTGAAAAAAGAAAGAGGTTTTCTGACGAAAACATCAAATGAGTTGACAGCTCTCGGTTTTATTTATTTGTATGGCGCTCCAAAACCCAAAGGTATCTGGACACAAGACAGTTACAAGTATACTTTAAGCTTGGAGTTAGAGTTTCACATATATACAGGACATAATGATACAGTTAAAATATAAATAAGATTTACAAAATAGATATACAGGGAAATACAACAATATTGTGTCCTTGGAATATACACAGAATGTGAGAGGTAGTAGATGGGCATACACTCGGCAAGCCACCATAGTCTAGGGTTACAGCGCCAAGATAAGGTCACAGGTCCTTCGCTTTGAGTCAATTTACTGTGTTACGGCTAAAGTTGTGGAAGGATTGGTCCACTGTCAGGAAATGAGGGAGTGCATTACATGTCTGAGCCGCCATCACCGGGAAGCTACTTCCTCCAGGTTTTTTTAGTTTGAATCTGGGAGTGACCAGAAAAAAAGAGTTGAATGTTCTAGTAGGGCGTGAAGTGGATTTTGTACCATTCTCTGTGCGAGGTAAAGTGGGGCGGCATTATTGAGGCATTTGTGTGTTAATGAAGCTGTTTTAAGCAGAATTTTGTCGTTAATTGAAAGCCATTTGTTCCGTCTCCTCAAATCCAAAATTTGCCCTCTCCATGGGAATGCCCAGAGCAGATCTAAGGGTATTGTTTTTGGAGGATTTGGATTTTGCTAGCAATGTACTTACTTGCACCCAGGTATGAATGTTAGGGAGAATTCTCTGTTAAGGCTAATTTCCCAAACCTATTGAGTCCCCCAGCAGCTTTGCTGGATTTTTGGGGTTTATTTTTTTTTCTCCTGCTAAGAGTGAGACTCTTTTTCTCCCACTCTTAGACATGATTTGAGATATCCTTTGACTTTGGAATGTGTTTTATGGGCTATGGGGTATTTTACTCCATAGGGCTTCATGTGTTTTTGGTATGTGTGTTACACAGCACCCTCCGTGCCGTAACACTGGGGTGTCATAGTGACTCCCAAACATAGACTCCGTACCCTGGGACTGACTACTGTCTCCCAGGGCATGTAAACTCACCATTGGCTTTACTGGTCCTAAATTGTGAACAGAACCAATACAAACCATCATATTGTGGGCGTACTGGTAAGGGCAATTCGATTGCCCCTGGGTCTGTTGTTCGAGGGGGCACTGTCCAGTCCCCCCTGAGCGAGTTTTGGCTGGTGGCAGTGGATACTACTTTTTATATTCAACCGCGAATATATTCCTAAGGGGTTTTCCCATTGTTCGAGGCTAATACTTTTTAACATAGCCTCAAACATACTGCCGGTTTATTTATTTAATATTAATTCACCAGTTGGTATTTTTTGCCAGCATGGCGTTTGTGTTCGCTTCTGTGACTCCAAAGCCCTTTGTTCCACTTTTTGGCTGGATTCTCCACAGAAGACTCCAAAAGTGATGCCACTCTGTCTGGGTCCCACAGGGGATGTGGGAGGGGGTTTAGGCACCCTGGACTGAGTTGCCTCGGCAACTCAAGTCGCACTCTTGTGTGATTGGCCCAGTGGTGAGCCGCCCAGCTCACCACTTAGCATGTTTGAGTGACAGCTAGGACTGATGAATGGGGGTTTTCTGCATAAAAGCAGGGCTTTGGGGACTGGGACTTCAGACGTCGCCACAGGACCAAAGAGTCCGAAGAGGGAGAAGCTGAGCCGACCTGCAACGACGACACCACCGGTGGAGCCCTGCTGAACCGACTCACCACTTCTTCCAACGACAGAGGAGATCTTCATCCCGAAGAGTCTTCTTCCTTTGACTGGTGGGGATAACCAGTTTGCCCGCCTTTTCGCCTTCCCGGATCATCTCGTGGCCGCCTTGCCTGTGCCAAGCACCCCGGCAACCGGGATACCACGTTTTTCCACTACCACGAATAAAAGGGTGGTACCTTTTTACCGGAGAACTTCGCGGCTGATTTCTTCCCTGGCAGTGCAACGACCTTCAGCTTTCCTCCACGTCGAGATCATCTCTTCCTCTGGACGACGCCGCGACTTGCATCCACTGCCAGGAACAACTACCCCCGCTGGAGGATTCTCTCCACTTTCAAGGTACTGTGTCCGCCTGGCCTCCCTCACAACGGTCTGTGTGGGGTGTCTCGTAAATCCTCAACTTACCACTTGGGTCGGCCCTAGGCAGGCTAACTGAACTTTTCTGAGCTGAACTGATTCCTTTTTAAACTCTCTGCAAGAGTTTCCAAGCCTTTTAAACTGTGTGATCTTGGGCGCATTGGTGTTCTACTCTCTCCAAGAGGGAGCCTGGCCTCTGAACTTTTTGCTCACAAGTAGACTTTGACTTTCCTGCCTTGCTGAGTGCTTCTAAAGTATTGTGTTGTGTGCTGTTCGTAATTTCTGCCTTTTCCCTCCCTTTTTCTTAAACTTACTGGAGTGCCATCTTTAGTTAAGCGCTCACCTCCGTCTGGAAAAAAGTGGTGTTAACTAAGACTTGTCTAATAAGGAATAAGGGATGTACATATATTAATAGTGACTGTGTGTTTGGACTTGCTTATAATAATAGTGCTAGAGTGTTTCTAAGTGTGTCTTTAAATAAATAATTATATACTTGATACCAAAGCTCTGGTCAGTGTTTGCTTGTGCTACTGAATTTTGGTACCTATCTTGTATACTCTATATACTGTCTAACTCTTCTTGAGAGAAGTCTGGCTGCTCAGCCACAGTTACCAGGTAAATCTGGGTGGTAAAGACTGCTACCAATGGGGTTTACTGCCAACATCTGTAGTCTTAAGCCTTTTGCAGTGGTCCCTAAGGGAACTGCACAGGGTTCTGCCTAACAATGAGGCATTGCAGTAGTCCAACTTTGAGAGGATGAGGGCGTTGGCTAGTATGCAACTTTCTTTGGATAAGAAAGGCTTGCAGGCACTTATTAACTTACAAATTTAAGCAGTAGCGGAGGCCATAGCATTCACTTTTTTATTTAGGGTTACAGCTGAATCTAGGTAAATGCCTAGCGTTTTTACTTCTTTTACAACTTTAATATTGTTCTCATTGATGTTGGATGAGGAATACTTTGTGCTAAGTTTGTTCAGGTTGGCAACTGTACCAAGTATCAAAAGCTATGTTTTGTCATCATTCAAACAGAGGCCATGGGCAGCCACCCCTGCCTGAATGATTAAATAAATTGTATTCACTAAAGCCATGTCTTGTCATAGTCCCCCGAGAAAGGTACGAGGATCTGGGTGTCATCTGCATAATTATTATAGATGACACCCAGATGGTCCAAGACGTCGAACAAAGGCTTTGGGAATTTATTGTACATTGGTGGGGAGACGCAGGATCCTTGCCGTATGCCGCAGGTTATTGGGATAGGGTCAGCAGCCACTGAAGGAGAGAAGACTCTCATGGTTCTATTATTCAGAAAGGATTGGATCCAAGCTTTGGCGTCCTGAGAAAAGTAGGCTGCTGAGGCAAGGTCTTTGTAAAGTATTTTGTGGTCCACCAAGTCAAAGGCAGCCGATAGATCCAGGCGAAGAAGTAAGGCTGTTTTCCCTTTGTCCTTCAGATCATCGATCTGGATCTTTAGATCAATCAATGCCGTTTCGGTATCATGTTGTGGCCTAAAGCCCGACTGGCGGACGCCTGGAACGCCTCTCTGTTCCAAAGCAGCGTGTTAGCATGTAGAAAAAAGGAACAGAGTTATGGGGCGTAGTGAAAGAGTTTATATACAACCTTGGATGTCAAGTCAATCGATCGAGTGCCGAGCTAGACGGATCGACGGCTGAGTAGAGGTCTACTACGCCGCTGTCAAAAGTTTTCAGAAGCAGCACAGCTGGAAGGAATATCTATCAGATGAGGAATCTATGGGAGAAAAGCAATCCATTGAAATTAGGTATCTCCCCTTGCCGGCCTATACTTTTTTGTAAGGTCGGAGTTGACAGAAGGTATGGTGCAAGGACGCTGCCATAAGGTGGCAATTGGATCAGCAATATACGTGTTGAAGGGCATAGCCCTTTCGGTGCAAGACCCTCATCAAGGTTATCCACAAGGTCATATCCTAGGACTTGCTGAGCCCCAGGGTATCCACCACCCTATCAACTAGAGCCCTGAATGTTTCCTTGGTATGGGCATAGGGCTAAGCTTGTTGCATTTCGACGTACAGAGAGGTGTCCTGTCTGCTGGTGTTGTGCAGTCCCTTAGCCAAAGCCATCAGGTCCGCCTGATTGACAAAATAGTCAGTACCACCGGCTCTCGAGTAAATGGGGTCGACGTCACCTTGATCATCGTCATTGGTGCCGAAGATATCCGCCATAGAGCTGAAAAAGGTAGAACTAGGCTTCGGCATGAAAGACAGGTTGATGGTTTCATAGTCGGCGTCAATGGTTTGGCGGTTTTGACCAACAAGGTTTTGGGTGCCGATGGCGCTTTGTGGAGAATCATCTATTGTGGCGCACAGAAAGGTACTGGCATCGAGGGCCATACAGTGTTGCTTTGTGCCGAGCACGAAGGCTCCGCCGACAGTATTGAAAGTGTTTTCGCTCTGGGACCAGAATCACTGGGTGCCGCTGGAGCTACTGGAGCCTGCTGTATCGGGGGCTTGCCCGCAGACACAGCCAGCTTTGAACATTTACAACATTTGGGACTTGAAGTCCTCCCATTTTGTTCCCGACTCCAGCATGCCAATGATTTATAGCATTTGGAAGAAGGGTTTGAGTCGTGCCAGTGTCGTCTCTTCTTCTTGTGAAAGGAAGATGACAAGTCGCTCCGGGGGTGGGACAGTTTCTTGGCCTTGCGCTGATGCCCATCTTAATTTTCTGGGGTAGGCTCTTCATTTCGCCCTCCAATGAAAGTATGGTCGAACCCACCAGTGATTTAGAGGGCGGTCGGCTTACTGCAAGCTTTGCTGACCACTCCCACAAAGACTTCAGGGTCATCTTACTGCAAGACAAGCAACTCTCGACGTCGTGACCCATGCAGAGGAACCACACGCATATATCATGTGAGTCGGTCCCCAACATTTTCAAGCCGCAGTCTGCAGTACTTGAAACACGAGATCCGGGGCGCGGACATGGTCGCTCATGGTGAGTGTTTTCGACAGAAAAAGTTGAGCGAAAAATCAGATGCTCATTAACAGCATGCCGAGCACGTGGAAAAAAGGAAAGGAGGCTAAGTGATGCAGTATATGCACTTAGTCAAGGTGAATAGATGGCAGAGTCGAGGTCCACTACGCCTCCTGTCAACATATTTTCTGAGCAGCTGGAAGGGGATATCTATCTGATGAGGAATCTGCAGGAGAAAGGCAAGCCATAGAAACAATTTGTAGAGCAGAAGAAACTCTCTCTGTCAGCGAAATATTTATTTGAAAAAGACTAGAAAAGACTGTATAGTAAGACAGCTCAGGAGAGCAGTGGAGGATTCCCCAGTACTAGACTGCAGTGAAAAACCTGAAGATGGCTCCATGTGGTGGAGGCATCAGTCCTACCACCTCATCGGTTAGGGACGCCTGGGATGGAGCTTCAGCCCTACCACCTCATTGGTTAGGGACGAATGGGACCAAAATGAGGTGGAGGGATTACACACAGTGCTCCCGATAGGATTTTGGGGTGAGAGTATTTTATTCCCAATATTTTAAATTAGAGAGTAAATCCAATTTCAAGAGAGTAAAAATGAGTTTCCTCCTTCACAAGAGAGTAAAATGTGTCCGCCAACTATCCAATGTGTGTGTAAAATATAAACTTTGCTCAAAAACATGAATGACAAAAGGAACAAGTTACTTACCTGTAACTGTTGTTCTCCAGCATGGGTCTGGCATGGATTCACATGCTCATGAATATTCCCCGTCGTCAGGCTGGGAATCCTCGGTAAAGAAAAAACCAGTATCAGTTTCGTTTCTGATCTGTCTTTCGTAGTAATAACCAATCACTGGTCTCTGCGTCATACTGACCACAGCCAATGACTGCCCTCTACCTAAGCACCGCCTCTGGCAGCCATCTTCAGATATGGAAGCACGTGAAGTGGCAGTATGACCAAGTGAAGAGCCGCAGAGGGGTAGGCGGGAGGGTTCGCATGTGAATCCATGCCAGACCCATGCTGGAGAACAACAGTTACAGGTAAGTAACTTGTTCCTTCTCCAGCATGGGGTCTGGCATGGATTCACATGCTCATGAATAAAGAATACATAGCAGTACACACATGCACAACCACGGGAGGTGGCAAAGGCTCAACATTAAGCATCACATCAACTCAACATTAAGCATCTTACCTCCTCACCAGGCTCACCTCAGGCGAACAGGTTGCGCAGCACTGCTTGGCCGACCCTGGAATCCCGGTCGACGCAGTAGAATTTCGTGAAGGTGTGCGTCGACCTCCACGTAGCAGCCCTGCATATGTCCAGCAGGGGCACACCAGATAGGAACGCCGTGGTAGCTGCGATCGCTCTGGTGGAATGGGCTCTCGGACGGCCAGGCAGCGGTCGGTTTGCTAACCGGTGACAGCACATGATACAGCCGGAGAGCCATCTGGAGATGGAAGCCTTCGAGAGAGCCTTCCCCTGATTGACAGGTCCAAAGTTCACAAAGAGTTGTGACGTCTTCCGAAAACCCTTCGTGCGGTCCACGTAGAACTTCAGCGCTCTAGCTACATCCAGCGAGTGCAAAGTCCTCTCAGCCGGCGATGAAGGCGACGGGAAGAACACAGGTAACACCAAGGGTTCGTTGAGATGGAAGTCCGACGGTACCTTGGGCATGAAGGAGGGGTGCGTCCTGAGCACTACCCTCGTGTCGTGGAAAGTCAAGTACGGGGCCTTGCAGGAAAGGGCCTGGATCTCTTCCACTCGTCGTGCGGAGGTGATGGCCACAAGAAAAGCTGTTTTCCACGATAGAAACTTCAACGGGGCCGAGTGCAGAGGCTCGAACGGAGGTCCCATGAGCTTGGTCAGCACCACGTTGAGCTCCCACGCCGGGGCCGGAGCCTTCACCGGCGGGAACGATCTGAACAGTCCCTTCATGAACTCTTTCACCAGACGATGAGACCACAAGGACGTCCGCCCCGTGGTTCTGGTGTATCGGGAGATCGCAGCAAGATGAATCTTGATGGACGCGTGTGCCAGACCAGCTTTGGCCAGCGTCAGCAGGTACGGCAGTACTTGGGGAGCCGTAATCCGTAGAGGGTTAATCTTCTGTGCGTGGCACCAGACAGAGAACCTCTTCCATTTGTGTCCGTAGCATTTAAGAGTCGAGGACGCCCTGGCCTTTGCAAGAACCTCTCTGCAATCGGCCGGTATGTCGTATCCTCCAAACTCTAGCGCTGCAGGAGCCAGGCCTGCAAGTTCAGCGACTTCGGGTCGTGGTGGAGGATGGCGCCTCCTTCCCTGGAGAGTAGATCCGCGTCCGCCGGCAGCTTGATCGGCGGGGACGCTGACAAGTCCAGAAGGTCCGGGAACCATATCTGCCTCGGCCACGCAGGTGCGACGAGGATCATCCTGCACCATGACCTCTTGAGCTGGTTGACGAGCCGGATTAGCAGAGGCAAGGGAGGGAACGCGTAGAGGAACAGGCCCTCCCAGGGGAACGAGAAAGCATCGCCCATGCTCCTCGTCTGGGGAAACCTGCTGGCGAACCGCCGGCACTTGGTGTTCGTCGCCGTCGCGAACAGGTCGATCTGGGGTGTGCCCCACCGTCGGAAGAGGCGATCCACCAGATCCTGCCGTAGTTCCCACTCGTGGCACGAGCGCAGCTCCCTGCTGAGTGAGTCGGCGATGGTGTTTTTTATCCCTGCCAGATGAAACGGCACCAGAAAAATCCCTTGGGCGACGGCCCAATGCCACAGGTCCTGCGCCTCCTTGGACAGCGCTGGGGACCTGGTTCCGCCCTGTTTCCTGATGTAAAACATGGTGGTGGTGTTGTCGGTGAAGATCCTCACCACCTTGCCCTTGAGGGACGGAAGGAAGGACCTGAGGGCCCAAAACACTGCACGGAGCTCCAGGACGTTGATATGCAGGGACTTCTCCGTCGGGAGCCAGAGTCCCCTTGCGTGCAGATTTTCGGTGTGCGCTCCCCACCCTTCCAGGGAGGCATCCGTGGTCACAGTCTCCTGGTGGGCTGGGGTCTGGAAGTCCATGCCTGCCGTCAGATGCGCGCGGGTGCCCCACCACCGTATCGCTCGCCGGAAACTCTCGTCGAGCTTGATCCTTTCCTCGAAGCTGCCCGTCGTCTGGATCCAGCGCGCATCCAGGAATTCTTGCAACGGGCGCATCCGGAGCCTGCACATGGGAATGAGGTAGATGCAGGAAGACATCATCCCGAGGAGGGACTTGATGGACCTCACCTTGGCCGCGTCGGCCACCAACATCCGTTGCACCTTGCCCAAGATGGTCCTGGTCCTCTCCTCCGACGGGGAGGCCAGAAGGGACACTGTGTCGAGCCTCGCTCCCAGAAACAGTGCGACTTGCGCGGGCACCAGGTGGGATTTGGCATAGTTCACGGAGAATCCCAGGTCCGTGAGGAGTTGGACGGTCCTTGCCGTGTGGACCACGGCGAGCTCCCTCGTCTTGGCGCGGATGAGCCAGTCGTCCAGGTAGGGGTAGACGTGAATCCCCCGGTGCGAGGCACTTGGTGAATACCCTGGGTGCCGACCGTAGTCCGAAGGGAAGGGCTTTGAACTGGTAATGACGCCCTTGGACCACGAATCTGAGGAATTTTCGGTGCCCCTTTAGGATGGGAATGTGGAAGTAGGCATCCTCCAAATCCAACGACGATAGGAAGTCTCCTTCCTCAAGCTGACCCAGGACGTGCTGGAGGGTGACCATCCGGAACTTCTGCGCCTTGATGAACTTGTTCAGACGTCGCAGGTCTAGGATGGGGCGCCATCCTCCCGTCTTCTTCTTCACGAGGAAGTATCGCGAGTAGACTCCGGAGCCCCGAAGCCTCTTTGGGACGAGTTCGATGGCGCCCTTTCTGAGCATCGCCTTTACCTCCAGGAGAAGTTGAGGGACGTGAAGTTCTTTCCTGGCCACGGGGGGGACGCGCGGGCACCTTCTTTGAAACTCGAGCGCGTGGCCCCGGGCCAGGGCGTCCAGCACCCAACGGTCGGTGGAGATGGACTCCCACACGCTGACGAAGCCCGCCAGCCGGCCTCCCACCGGGGTGCTTCGGTGGGGGCCCGACCCCACGGCCGGTTCAATCCTGCTTGGACGCGGCCTTGCCGCCTTGACCTCCTTGGCGACGACGGCGGGGTCCGCTAGACTTGCCTCGTCCTCTGTAGGCCTCTTGCGACGACGAGCGGGCCGCTTGACGGTAGGAAGCGAAACTGCCGCCGGAACCTTTGGAGGCGCCCTTGCCTCCTCCGCTCCGAAAGGGCGTTCGTCGTTGCTGCAGGACTCCAAGGGCCCTGGCCGTCTCAGTATCCGCCTTGATGGCCTGAAGGGAATCGTCCACTGTCTTCCCAAACAGGTTGTTCCCGTCGAAGGGCATGTCCAGGACTCTGGTCTGGACGTCCTGCCGAAAGTCCGTAGCTTTGAGCCATCCACGACGTCGAAGGCAAACGCCGTTGCCCAGCTGGCGGAACCCAGTGTCGGCGATGTCCGTCGCCACGGTGATGGCGTGGTCCGACGCCACCTCACCTTCCTGCAGGATCTCAAGGGCCTCCGCCCTCTTGTCGTCCGGCAGAAAATCCAGCAGGGGAGCTATCTTGTACCAGAGCTCCCTGTCGTAGCGGGCCACGATAGCCAAGGCGTTGGCCGCTTTAATCGTCGTCGCTGCCGACGAGATGACTCTACGTCCCATAGCATCCAATTTCTTTCCCTCGCCGTCCGGCGGGGAAGTCGATGTGGAGGCCGCACCCCCCCCCGCTTTCTTCCTGGCTGCCGCGGAGACGACGGAGTCCGGGGTAGGCTGCGCCCGGATGCATAGGGGGGCCGTGTCCGGGACCCGGTACTTTTTCTCGTACCGGTCTCTTCTAGCTGGCGTCGTGGAAGGGTTCTTGAGTAGGGAAAGGCCCTCATCCCAAATGTCGTCCAACAGAGGCACTGCGAGGACCGTCTTCCTCTTGGCCTCGCGCCGCTGATAAAGGAAGCCTTCCTTTTTCTTCTCCTCAGGGCAGAGTTGGAAAAGCTCGGAAGCCCTGGAGATCATGGAGTGGAAAGATCCGATCTCGTCGGGCGGAGAAGCCCTGGTGGGAGGCGACGACGGAAAATCCTCGTCGTATGCCTTGTCGTCCGTACCCGTCGCTGCCGTGTCAGTCCCCGTATCATCCCCTCGGGTGGCGGGGAGGAGGGCTGGACGGGGCGCGACGGTTGAAAAGGAGGTGGTGGATGGATCCTTCTTTTCTTGGTAGGGGGAACACCAGAAGGTCCCGGTTCTGGATCCCCCGACGGGAGAGGTTCCTCCGTCGGTAACGGTAGCCTCGTCCTTATCTCGGAGCATAAGGACTGTATGGCCAACAAAATGGCCGCCGAGTTGTCTTGCGGCGCTGGCAGAGGGGAATCCGACGGGCGAGCAGGGGCCCCGTCGGTATCCTCGACGATGTCGTCGTCGTCACCTGCGTCGGGGTCCATTCCGACGGGCTGGCCTTCTTCCACGCCTAGGCCGTGGCTTAAGACCTCGATCAGCTCCTCTTCTGAGGTTGAGGCCGAATCTACGACGACGCCCTGCCCCCCCTTCTTCTTCCCCACGGAGGGTTTCACGGGGATCCTATCGATGGGCACAAAGGAAGACTCCCTCCAAGGAGGCAGGGAGATTCTGGGCCCTGAGGTCGCCACCACTGGTGTAGCCACCACAGGCTGAGCCAGGGCCGCCGTGACCGTTTCGATAGAGGGCTTGGTCGGATGGATCAAGGCCTTCACCACCTTAGGTGCGCTCACCGCCTTATCCTTGAGGGAGGGGGCACTGCCACGCTCCTCCTCTGTCTTAGAGCTCGACCGGGGCCTCTCCAGGAGCTTCGCCGGGTGCTCGGCCTTCCTCTTACCCGACCCAGAGCGTTGGCTCGTGGTTGATGGTGCCGGGGAGGGTGCGCCCTGCCTGGCGCCCGTAGAGCCCGACCGTTCGGCGCTCCCGGTGCCAGCGGACTCGCGGTGCTTGGCCTTATGTTGGGCCCCCGTCGCCGGGGCGCCCTCAAAGGTCTTAGAAGACCGCTCGGATTTCTTCTTCTTCTCGCCAGACGGGCTCTTACCCTCCAGCCAGTTGGCGAGACGTTGATGGCGGTCCTTCATGGTCCGTTCCGACATGTTGCCGCAAAACGCACAGTCCTTCTCCACGTGCGTCTTGTCCTCATGAAAGCAGTAAAGGCAGAAAGAGTGTTCGTCCTCCTTGAAGACGTTCTGCAGCTGGAATCCAGGGTAGACCCTGAACAGCTTTCCGGGCGTCGAGCTTCCCTTCTCCTGGGCCATCTCCGAGACCGGGCCTGAGAAGCTTCTGGAGTCCTCCGAAGCGTAGCTCGACGAAATCTTCACCCTTGAGGGGCACAGATGAATCCGACACGGGTCCCCGTTGATCGGATGTAGGATCGGTGGAGCTTGAGGCTCTTTGACCGAAAGAATCGAAGTTTTTTTGTGAAAAAGCGCGAAAAAAAGCACTAACGCTCGAGAGCAATAGCACGAGGATCCCAACACATGAACGTGCGGTAAAAATCTGAAGATGGCTGCCAGAGGCGGTGCTTAGGTAGAGGGCAGTCATTGGCTGTGGTCAGTATGACGCAGAGACCAGTGATTGGTTATTACTACGAAAGACAGATCAGAAACGAAACTGATACTGGTTTTTTCTTTACCGAGGATTCCCAGCCTGACGACGGGGAATATTCATGAGCATGTGAATCCATGCCAGACCCCATGCTGGAGAACAGCTGCATTTCAAAGTAGTTCTAAATAATGTATTGCACCTGTGGAACACATTTTCCCCACACAAGAACCTTGTAGATGCACACTGCCCAGCTTCATCTTCATGATACTTGGGCACAAACTCTGTTAAGAGCTACTACAGATGCCAGCTAGTAACAATGGGTGATTCATAAATCAAGTCCCTCACTGTTCCAGCATCACATCTCTCCGACCCTTTGCTACTATGTTTCCCCTGTGTTTCACTTTGTGATGCTCTGCCTCTCACCCTTAAGTGTTGCGATGCCACGTTTTGCGGTCTGTTTCTCTGTCACTCTGCATCTATCTCTGCATTCTATAGTTGCTGTTTCCCTCCTATATCTTGCTGTATCAGTTCATATAACTCCTCTTCCTCTCTCATTTATTTTGAAATGTCTTTATTGCCATTTCTTAAGATTACAACAGTAGCATGTCTAGGTAGGTATGCTACAGCATCGAGTATTGCAGGTGGTAAATAACAGAACAATAACATTGAACCAACATTGTCTCTGTGTGATTGATGATGCGGTTCGGTATGAATGGGATCAGTTCGGGGGCAAGGCATGCAGGATAAGGGTAAGGAGGTGGAGAAATTCGGGTTCGGGGAATAACCTGCCTCAGATGCATCTGTAGATGGTGAGTTCCAGTAATAGTGGAGCTGGTTGTTCATGGGGGGCTTGTCATCAGCGGGATGAAACATAACTCCATGTCAGTGCTTTCCAAGCTTCTAGCGCCATACTTGCATCATCAGGAGATCTAAAGACACTATCCTCCCAAACTTTGGTTTCAGCTCCTATCCAGCGCTCTAACTCTCCATACCATGTGTTGTATTGTGGG
Organism: Ambystoma mexicanum; assembly: GCF_040938575.1. NCBI lineage: Eukaryota > Metazoa > Chordata > Amphibia > Caudata > Ambystomatidae > Ambystoma > Ambystoma mexicanum. Next base: position 1,496,343,793 of record NC_090932.1, on the reverse strand, counting down.
CCATAGGTCGTTTCCATGCCATTGTGATGGTCCTTTTAGTTAGTACAGAGGCAATGTCCATGAGCTTTACAGTGTGCTTAATTTTAGCTAGTCTGGGGTAAGTTCCTAAGAGGCATTCACTGGGGGACCATTCGTATCGGGACATGCCTGCCCTCCTGCACGTCTGTTCCACCTCGGCCCAGAGACGCTGCACCATGGTGCATTACCAGAACATATGTAAAAGATCGGCTTTACACCAGGGGCAGTTAGGGTGAGCTTGTTTGTTGAACTTCGCCATTCTATTTGGAGTTAGGTATGTGCGGTATAATATATTCAGTTGAATTTATCGAAACCTGGACTTCCTGGACACCACTTTAGGGAACGCAATTGCCCTGTCCCACTCCTTGTCAGTCATCTCCAGCCCCAGATCTTTCTCCCATTTGGATTTTAATTCGGAGCTGCAGGGTTAGGATTGTCCCTTAGGTGGCCGTATATTTGGGACACCTGTTTCCAGCCCTCCCCGAGGTTATATTGTAATGCCACAAAGGGGTCTGCTTCTGGTTCCTCAGGCCATACATCCCACTTGGCCCGCGCAACCCTGCGGATCCTCTGGCACCATAGAAATTGACCGCTAGGTACGTCATCTTAGGACTGTAGTGAGGTGAATTCATGAAAAGTGCCACCCGTATGTAAATCTCGCCATGTGTAAACTCCCTTTCTTTCCCAGAGTCTGATGGTCGCCAGGCCGACGCTGGTTCTGCATAGATCCGAGATGAGTCCGGGGGAGTAGGAACAAGTTACTTACCTGTAACTGTTGTTCTCCAGCATGGGTCTGGCATGGATTCACATGCTCATGAATATTCCCCGTCGTCAGGCTGGGAATCCTCGGTAAAGAAAAAAACCAGTATCAGTTTCGTTTCTGATCTGTCTTTCGTAGCAATAACCAATCACTGGTCTCTGCGTCATACTGACCACAGCCAATGACTGCCCTCTACCTAAGCACCGCCTCTGGCAGCCATCTTCAGATTTGGAAGCACGTGAAGTGGCAGTATGACCAAGTGAAGAGCCGCAGAGGGGTAGGCGGGAGGGTTCGCATGTGAATCCATGCCAGACCCATGCTGGAGAACAACAGTTACAGGTAAGTAACTTGTTCCTTCTCCAGCATGGGGTCTGGCATGGATTCACATGCTCATGAATAAAGAATACATAGCAGTACACACATGCACAACCACGGGAGGTGGCAAAGGCTCAACATCAAGCATTACATCAAACCCAACATTAAGCACCTTACCTCCTCACCAGGCTCACCTCAGGCGAACAGGTTGCGCAGCACTGCTTGGCCGACCCTGGACTCCTCCCTGGAATCCCGATCGACGCAGTAGAAATTCGTGAAGGTGTGCGTCGACCTCCACGTAGCAGCCCTGCATATGTCCAGCAGGGGCACACCAGAAAGGAACGCCGTGGTGGCTGCGATCGCTCTGGTGGAATGGGCTCTCGGACGGCCAGGCAGCGGTCGGTTTGCCAACCGATGACAGTACATGATACAGCCGGAGAGCCATCTGGAAATGGAAGCCTTTGAGAGAGCCTTCCCCTGATTGACAGGTCCAAAATTCACAAAGAGTTGTGACTTCTTCCGAAAACACTTTGTGCGGTCCACGTAGAACTTCAGCGCTCTAGCCACATCCAGCGAGTGCAAAGTCCTCTCAGCCGGCGACGAAGGCGACGGGAAGAACACAGGCAACACCAAGGGTTCGTTGAGATGGAAGTCCGACGGTACCTTGGGCATGAAGGAGGGGTGCGTCCTGAGCACTAGCCTTGTGTCGTGAAAAGTCAAGTACGGGGCCTTGCAGGAAAGGGCCTGGATCTCTCCCACCCGTCGTGCGGAGGTGATGGCCACAAGAAACGCTGTTTTCCACGACAGAAACTTCAACGGGGCCGAGTGCAGAGGCTCGAACGGAGGTCCCATGAGCTTGGTCAGCACCACGTTGAGCTCCCACGCCGGGGCCGGAGCCTTCACCGGCGGGAACGATCTGAACAGTCCCTTCATGAACTCTTTCACCAGACGATGAGACCACAAGGACGTCCGGCCCGTGGTTCTGGTGTATCGGGAGATCGCAGCAAGATGAATCTTGATGGACGCGTGTGCCAGTCCAGCTTTGGCCAGCGTCAGCAGGTACGGCAGTACCCGGGGAGCCGTAATCCGTAGAGGGTTAATCTTCTGTGCGTGGCACCAGACAGAGAACCTCTTCCATTTGTGTCCGTAGCATTTAAGAGTCGAGGACGCCCTGGCCTTTGCAAGAACCTCTCTGCAGTCGGCCGGTATGTCGTATCCTCCAAACTCTAGCGCTGCAGGAGCCAGGCCTGCAAGTTCAGCGATTTCGGGTCGTGGTGGAGGATGGCGCCTCCTTCCCTGGAGAGTAGATCCGCGTCCACCGGCAGCTTGATTGGCGGGGACGCTGATAAGTCCAGAAGGTCCGGGAACCATATCTGCCTCGGCCACGCAGGTGCGACGAGGATCATCCTGCACCGTGACCTCTTGAGCTGGTTGACGAGCCGGATTAGCAGTGGCAAAGGAGGGAACGCGTAGAGGAACAGGCCCTCCCAGGGGAACGAGAAAGCATCGCCCATGCTCCTCGCCTGGGGAAACCTGCTGGCGAACCTCCGGCACTTGGAGTTCGTCGCCGTCGCGAACAGGTCGATCTGGGGTGTGCCCCACCGTCGGAAGAGGCGATCCACTAGATCCTGCCGTAGTTCCCACTCGGGGCACGAGCGCAGCTCCCTGCTGAGTGAGTCGGCGATGGTGTTTTTTTATCCCTGCCAGATGAAACGGCACCAGAAACATCCTTTGGGCGACGGCCCAATGCCACAGGTCCTGCGCCTCCTTGGACAGTGCTGGGGACCTGGTTCCGCCCCGTTTCCTGATGTAAAACATGGTGGTGGTATTGTCGGTGAAGATCGTCACCACCTTGCCCTTGAGGGACGGAAGGAAGGACCCGAGGGCCCAGAACACTGCACGGAGCTCCAGGACGTTGATATGGAGGGACTTCTCCGTCGGGAGCCAAAGGCCTCTCGCATGCAGATTTTCGGTGTGCGCTCCCCACCCTTCCAGGGAGGTATCCGTGGTCACTGTCTCCTGGTGGTCTGGGGTCTGGAAGTCCATGCCCGCCGTCAGATGCGCGCGGGTGCCCCACCACCGGACCGCTCGGCGGAAACTCTCGTCGAGTGTGATCCTCTCCTCGAAGCCGCCCGTCGTTTGGATCCAGCGCGCGTCCAGGAACTCCTGCAACGGGCGCATCCGGAGCCTGCACATGGGAATGAGGTAGATGCAATTAGACATCATTCCGAGGAGGGACTTGATGGACCTCACCTTGGCTGCGTCGGAAACCAACATCCGCTGTACCTTGCCCAGGATGGACCTGGTCCTTTCCTCCGACGGGGAGGCCAGAAGGGACACTGTGTCGAGCTTCGCTCCCAGAAACAGTGCGTTTTGCGCGGGTACCAGGTGGGACTTGGCGTAGTTCACGGAGAATCCCAGGTCCGTGAGAAGTTGGACGGTCCTTGCCGTGTGCTCCACGGCGAGCTCCCTCGTCTTGGCTCGGATGAGCCAGTCGTCCAGGTAGGAGTAGACGTGGATCCCCTCGCGGCGCAGCTGCGCCGCCACCGGTGCAAGGCACTTGGTAAATACCCTGGGTGCCGACCGTAGTCCGAAGGGGAGGGCTTTGAACTGGTAGTGACGCCCTTGGACCACAAACCTGAGGAATTTTCGGTGCCCCTTTAGGATGGGAATATGGAAGTAGGCATCCTCCAAATCCAACGACGACAGGAAGTCTCCTTCCTCCCGCTGACCCAGGACGTGCTGGAGGGTGACCATCCGGAACTTCTGCGCCTTGATGAATTTGTTCAGACGTCGCAGGTCTAGGATGGGGCGCCATCCTCCCGTCTTCTTCTTCACGAGGAAGTATCTCGAGTAAACTCCGGAGCCCCGAAGCCTCTTTGGGACGAGTTCGATGACGCCCTTCCTGAGCATCGCCTTTACCTCCAGGAGAAGCTGAGGGACGTGAAGCTCTTTCCTGGCCACGGGGGGGACGCGCGGGCACCTTCTTTGAAACTCGAGCGCGTGGCCCCGGGCTAAGGCGTCCAGCACCCAACGGTCGGTGGAGATGGACTCCCACACGCTGACGAAGCTCGCCAGCCGGCCTCCCACTGGGGTGCTTCGGTGGGGGCCCGACCCCACGGCCGGTTCAATCCTGTTTCGACGAGGCTTTGCCGCCTTGACCTCCTTGGCGACGACGGCGGGGTCCGCCGGACTTGCCTCGTCCTCTGTAGGCCTCCTGAGACGACGAGCGGGCCGCTTGACGGTAGGTGGAGAAACCGCCGCCGGAACCTTTGGAGGCACCCTTGCCTCCGCTGCTCCGAAAGGGCGTCCGTCGTTGCTGCAGAACCCCAAGGGCCCGGGCCGTCTCAGTGTCCGCTTTAATGGCCTGGAGGGAATCGTCCACTGTTTTCCCAAACAGGTTGTTCCCATCGAACGGCATGTCCAGGACTCTGGTCTGTACGTCTTGACGGAAGTCCGTGGCCTTGAGCCATCCACGCCGCCTAAGGCACACGCCGTTGCCCAACTGGCGAAACCCAGTGTCGGCGATGTCTGTCGCAATAGTGATGGCGTGGTCCGACGCCACCTCGTCTTCCTGTAGGATCTCCAGGGCATCCGCCCTCTTGTCGTCCGGTAGGAAGGCCAGCAGGGGAGCCAGTTTGTACCATAGCTCCCTGTCGTAGCGGGCCACGATAGCCAAGGCGTTGGCCGCTTTAATCGTCGTCGCTGCCGACGAGATGACCCTGCGTCCCATAGCGTCCAATTTCTTTCCCTCGCCGTCCGGTGGGGAAGTCGATGTGGAGGCCGCACCCCCCCCCGCTTTCTTCCTGGCCGCCGCGGAGACGACGGAGTCCGGGGTAGGCTGCGCCCGGAGGCACAGGGGGGCCGCGTCCGGGACCCGGTACTTCTTCTCGTACCGGTCTCTTCTAGCTGGCGTCGTGGAAGGGTTCTTGAGGAGGGCGAGGCCCTCATCCCAAATGTCGTCCAGTAGAGGCACCGCGAGGACCGTCTTCCTCTTGGCCTCGCGCCGTTGATAAAGGAATCCTTCCTTTTTCTTCTCCTCAGGGCAGAGTTGGAAAAGCTCGGATGCCCTGGCGATCATGGAGTGGAACGATCCAATCTCGTCGGGCGGAGAAGCCCTGGTGGGAGGTGACGACGGTAGATCCTCGTCGTATACCTCGTCGTCCGTACCCGTCGCTGCCGTGTCGGTCTCTGTATCATCCCCTCGGGTGGACGGGGAGGAGGGCTGGACGGGGCGCGACGGCTGAAAAGGAGGTGGAGGGTGAAACCTTCTTTTCTTGGGCAGGGGAGCGCCAGAAGGTCCCGGTTCAGGATCCCCCGATTGGGAGAGGTTCCTCCGTCGGCAACGGTAGTCTCGTCCTTATCTCTGAACATAAGGACTGTATAGCCAACAAAATGGCCGCCGAGTTGTCTTGCGGCGCTGGCAGAGGGGAATCCGACGGGCGATCAGGGGCCCCGTCGGTACCCTCGACGATGTCGTCACCTGCGTCGGGATCCATCCCGACGGGCCGGTCTTCTTCCACGCCAAGGCCGTGGCTTAAGACCTCGATCAGCTCTTCCTCTGAGGTTGAGGCCGAATCTACGACGCCCTGCCCCCCCTTTATCTTCCCCGCCGGGGGTTTCAGGGAGACTCTGAGCCCCGAGGTCGCCACCACTGGTGTAGCCTCCACAGGCTGAGCCAGGGCCGCCGCGACAGTATCGATAGAGGGCTTGGCCGGATGGATTAAGGCCTTCACCACCTTAGGTGCGCTCACCGCCTTATCCTTGAGGGGGGGGGACACTGCCTCGCTCCCCCTCCGATGGGGCCTTCGAGCTCGACCGGGGCCTCTCCAGAGCTTTGTCGGGTGCTCGCCCTTCCTCTTACCCGACCCAGAGCGTTGGCTCGTGGCTGAATTTGCCGGGGAGGGTGCGCCCTGCCTGGCGCCCGTAGAGCCCGACCGTTCGGCGCTCCCAGTGCCAGCGGACTCGCGGTGCTTGGCCTTGTGTTGGACCCCCGTCGCCGGGGCGTCTTCAAAGGTCTTAGAAGACCGCTCGGATTTCTTCCTCTTCTTCTCGCCTGACGGGCTCTTCCCTTCCAGCCAGTTGGCGAGACGTTGATGGCGGTCCTTCATGGTCCGCTCCGACATGTTGCCGCAAAACGCACAGTCCTTCTCCACGTGCGTCTTGTCCTCACGTAAGCAGTAGAAACAAAAGGAGTGTTCGTCCTCCTTAAAGACGTTCTGCAGCTGGCATCCAGGGCAGATCCTGAACAGCTTTCCGGGCGTCGAACTTCCCTTCTCCTGGGCCATGTCCGGGCCTGAGAAACTTCTGGAATCCTCCAAAAACGTAGCTCGACGAAATCTTCACCCTTGAGGGGCGCAGACGAATCCGACACGGGTCCCCGTTGATCCGATGGAGAGTCGGTGGAGCTTGAGGCTCTTTTGACCGAAAAAAATGAAGTTTTTGAGAAAAGACGTGAAAAAATAGCACTAACGCTCGAGAGCAATAGCACGAGGATCCCAACACATGAACGTGCGGTAAAAATCTGAAGATGGCTGCCAGAGGCGGTGCTTAGGTAGAGGGCAGTCATTGGCTGTGGTCAGTATGACGCAGAGACCAGTGATTGGTTATTGCTACGAAAGACAGATCAGAAACGAAACTGATACTGTTTTTTTTCTTTACCGAGGATTCCCAGCCTGACGACGGTGAATATTCATGAGCATGTGAATCCATGCCAGACCCCATGCTGGAGAATGAATGTTCTAGGTGCAAGAGTGTCTTCGCCCGATGCCATATTTTCCTCCCCACGGTAGCTATTAAAGGTGCTCCACTCAAGATGTGTTGGGCCCCCAGATGAGTTCCTTCAGTCGCACGGGGGTGATTAAGTGCCTTAGCAAAGTAGTCTCGGACGTGACTTCGTCCGCCAACCATTTAGCCACAAAGATGAGTTGGGCAGCCAAGTAGTATTTCGCTAGATCTGGAAGTTGGATTCCGCCTTGTCTATATGAGAGGGTTAGTGTGGATAGCGCCATCTTGTGTCTGCCCTTCCCCCATAAAAAAATCCTGAAATAGTGTCTCAAGCAGGCAGAAAAATGGGGCATTGATGTAGCAATGTATGTTCTGAAACCCATAGAGAAACCTGGGAAGGACAATCATTTTGATAATGGATGCTCTACCCATCATAGACAGGGGAAGCTTAGACCAAAAGCCTATTGATTTGCGTAGGGCTGGTAGCGCAGCCATGTTGTTATACTCATGCATTAGTTCCGGAGTGTGCCTTAGGTTGACCCCAAGGTATCAGAATGTGGTTAGTTGCCATTGTACACCCACTGAAGGTAGGTCTTCAATGTTTTTGTCTCTCAAGTCCACTAGTGGGAAGAGGCAGGACTTTTGTTTGCTGAATTGTATTCCAGAAACTTTGGCGCAGTTATCTAGGACCTCTAACATGGTTGGTACGTTCAGGTGTGGGTCCCTGAAGTATAGGAGGAGATTGTCCGTCCGCATATAGGGAGATTATATGGTTTACCCCACCCAATTGTATGCCTGCATTGAAAAACTGTTTCCTAAAGTAAATGGCAATGTGTTCTAATGCCAGTATGGAAAGCATGACAACGGGCACCCTTGTCTAGTGCCCCTGCATATGTCCCACGCCGCAGAAACAAACCTCCTGGGTTTCACTTGTGCCCTTGGCTTAGTGTAAAGTACTTTCACCCATCTGATACATTTCTCCCCAAAGCCAAAACTCTTAAGGACCGCCACTAGCCATTCCCAATAGATCGAATCAAATGCCTTTATGGTGTCTAAGGATAACAGTGCATAAGAACCCCCATTTAGGTTGGTTTGGGCTATAATTTGTTGGAGTCTGCGAAGATTTGCAGTGGTATTGCGGCCTGCTACGAAGCTGTTTTGATCTGTGTGTACTATCCCGCCTATCAGTCTGGAGAGCCTCTTTGCTAGGATCGTGGTCAGTATTTTTACATCATAATTGAGCATGGCGAGTGGGCTGTAGGAGTCACAATCGTCTGTGGGTTTATTGGGTTTAAGCATCGGGACCACAAGAGTCTCACGCCTAACTCCTCTACCTCTCTCATGTCATTACTCTGGCTATATCTGTTTTTTTCATTTTCTCGGTTGTGGTTGCTACATCTTTCTTGCACTACTATGTTACTGGCCTGTTCTTCCCTAGTCTTGCTTTTCTATTTCCATCGCTCCTCACCTGCTGTTGAACTGTGTTTCATCTTACTGTCTCTAAATGTCTCTTTTTCTCTGCTTTTATCCCTTACTACTATTGTGTTTTTGTCCTATTATTAACTCTGCTTCCCTTCAAACTTTCTCAGTTTCCCTATCATGTAGCTCATTGCTCTCTCTTCCTGTTGCTCGGATTCCTGTTTTGGATAAATAGCACCAATAAATATCCCAAAAGCTGAAGATCCCTTTTCTATTTAAAAATCTAGTGCAGCTTTACCATTGCGTGCTCCTTTTTGGAGGTGTGCAAACCTTCTTTTGACCATTAGGTTGGGAATTATAGAGTTAGAGGTTTGTCTGACCAGATGCAGCACTTCTTGAATGCAGATGCTTTACCAACACTACACTGTATGCCATTACAAGTATCAGAGCCAATATGAGCTGCGTATTTTGAGCAATTACAAGTATAGCAGTCCAGATGAGAGGTGTCTGTTCTGAGCAATTACAAGTATAGTGGTCCTCATGGGATGTGCATGTTCTACTTCTGAGCCCTTACAGGTATAGCAGCCCCAATGAGGTGCGTATTCTGAGCCATTACAAGTATATAGCAGCCCAGATGAGCCATTACAAGTATAGTGGAGTATGCAGTGATTATATTGAATCCAAAACAACTCATGAAAAAAACAATTAATTCCAAAATAACTAATTTTGAAAAAAACTAAACATTTGGTTGAGAGGGAATATTGGTTTTGGAGGTGGGGGAAAAGTATTTTTATTTTAAAAATGGGGTGTTTAGGGAAGGAACCCAACAAAAAATGAATTCGTTATTTTTTCATTAGTTATTTTGTATTCGTTATTTTTTCATTAGTTATTATTTCATTAGTTATAATTACATGTAACCGTATAGTGGTTTGCATGGGATGTGCGTGTTCTACTTCTGAGCCATTACAGATTTAGCAGCCCTGATGAGGTGTGTGTTCTGAGCCATTACACATATAGCAGTCCTAACCGGATGGGCTTCTTCAGAGCCACTATAGTACAACAGCCCAAATGAGATGCGTCTGTTCTGAGCCATCACAGGTATAGCAGCTCCGATGAGGTGTGTGTTCTGAGTCATTACAAGCATAGCAGCCCTGAAGAGCTGTGTGTTCTGAGCAATCATAGGTATAGCAGCCCTGATGAGTTGTGTTCTCTGATCCATTGTAAGTAGAGCATCCTGGATGAAATGTGTGTGTTCTGAATCACTGAACATTACATACTGAACATTTCATAGTCCTTTTGATTAAGCCGAAAGGTAAGTCAACTCTGTTACATTTGAATGTTAACTGCTTCTTAAATGCATTTCTCTGATGCAGACTCATTAAGTCACCTATCAACAGGATTTGAACTAACAAGTTATAAAATCTCTGCAGCAGGGTTATTGACCCACTGAGCTGCCTTTTCCCAGCAGGCTGTATACACTGAAAGACACATAGGGGTAGGGCACAGGCAGTTCCATTTGAGGCCTGCCTGACATAAATGGCTTGTCAAAAGCTCGAAGCCTGTTTGTACTATCCTACGTTAGTCAGGAGATTCATAATGAGGCTTTGAAATAAGCTCGATTTTTGGCAGTGGGACTCAGTAATCGGACATGTGAGAAGCAGAATATTTGAAAAGTGCAAGACCGAGAAGGAGGGTTTGAAGTATATGACGGCAATGCCATCTTCTCACACTGTCAGAGGTTGGTGGGAAGAGCTCAGACACTGTTCTTGCTCAGTACTTTAGCTCTCTACAGAAAATGTCATCATATGTTTGTGCTTCCTTAAAAAGCAGCTCTGTTAAGAAATGCAGGTACTATCTCAAAACATAGCAGCCCTGCTAAGAAATGTGGGCATGATGCAAACAGCCAAGCCGTGAATATTTGGCATTGCGCCATGACATGCATATAGCCGCTCTGTTGATAAATTAGGCTACTTTGCCCGAATATATAGCAGTCCTATTAAGAGGTACCAGTACAATCTGTGCCACTGAAAACATATACAGCACTGCTTCTACTTGCTTGCGGTGGGTCGTCAGAAAGGGAGTTAAAGTTCAGAGCACATGCCTAGCTATTTGTTGCTTTCTAAGAAAATAAACTATGTACAGTGCCCTTTCATGCATGCGAACACATGCAATCTTAAGACTTAAAGACAATTATCATTTTACACAATGCTACCTGTGTCCTCAAGCAAAGTCAAAACCATATTCATGATTCAAGATGCTCTAATAACAATGTAACCTACAAAATGCAGGCAGTTGAACAAAGTGGACAAAACACAAATTCCCTTTTACATTACTCACAAAGTAGTATCTTGATAGAATCATTCACTGAGAAGAGTGTTAAACAAATTAAACAGACTAGGACTTCGTTCAAGGAACTGTTTGGATTGCTAAAGTAAAGAGTGGATTTGCACCTGCTCCTTGCCGGGCTGTCACCAGTGAGCTCCATTATTTCCGGGGGTGCTGCCATAAATAGCCTGTGCAAGCGGTACGCAAGGAAGAATTAAAAGGGCCATATTGACAAGATCTCTGTGCATAAAAAGTCCATATACGCACCTTATCAGGAGTGCCTTTCAGGCATCATTGGCAATATACTTTGCTTTTTACTATAGACATTTTTTTTTAATTACATAGGTTTCCAGTCTGATGACAGAATATTCAAGAATGTGAATCTATGAAACATCCAATGCTGGAGAATATATTGTTATAAGATGAGGAATATGTGAGAGGGTACTATCAATAAATGCAGAGTTCTGAATGTGCAGAAAAGAGAAATAGAGGTCATCAGGTGGAGCCAGCTACATAAGATAGTCATTAATTCACATCACCAGTGAATGAAATACATTTACTAAGTTTGTTGCTGGACAATACATCAAAGACAAGGGATCTTTGGGTGGGAGGAAGGAATCCATTTGACTGATAATAGAACTAGAGATTAACTGACCCAAAAAGAAATCTAAGCTGGTGTATAACGCTACAAATACAGAAGGAGGAAAGAGGATATCTTGGTCAATTGTGTACGATTAAGAGACTTATCAAATGTGGCTCTCATAGCATCATCAGTGGCATGGGCCATGATCGGGTATTGTGGTAGGAATAGAACAAGGATGAGATCACACCATAATGGTGCCATAGGCAGCTTTGAACAAGGAAGAACAGGATGAGGAAGGAGGAGTCAAATGGCTTTGGTGGATAAAACGGCCAAGGACTATCGGCTTGCAAGGGTATTGGGAAGCCACAGATGGAGAAAGGTTGAGGGAAGCATTCAATTGAGGCAGAAGAACGAATTACTTACCCTGGTAATGCTATTTCTACTGGATGTTCATGCCATGGATTCCTCATCATTTTCCTGCTTTGTAGCTCTCAGAAGGAGACATTACTTACTGTATTGTTCTTTCTATGGATTCTTCTCATGCAGATACCTCATCAGATAGCTATCCATTCCAGCGTCGGCTGCTCAGAAAGCATTTCGATGGGGGCGTAGTGCACCTCGACTCAGCAGTCGATGCGCCTTGACTCGATAGTCATCAGCTCCGGACGGGACGTTGAGCGTCGTACATATACTGCATCACTACACCCCATACGTCAGTTCCAAACCCCCCTCATCCCCGCTCCCCCGAGCTCAGCCACTGCACTGGAAAAATAGCAATAAAAATGGTCAAACAGTCGAAAGAGAATAGAATGAAAATCTCAACTGGGATTTCTTGTTTTTGTGGGAAATCGAGACTGCAGAAGACATGTGGCACTGAACTAATAAAGGGGACAGCAGTCCCGAAACCATTTTTCACACCTTTCCTCTCAAGAGAAAGAGAACCACTGACTGCAGATGCTTTCATAGCAGGGATGGATGGAAAGGGTGATAAGAAATCTGCAGGAGAAGAATCCATAGAAAGAACATTACAGCAAGTCATTTCTCCTTCAATGGATTGCCTTTCTCCCGCAGATTCCTCATTAGATAGATTCTCAAAGCTGTACTCGTGTTGGACGCAGGATGGAAGCATTCACAAAAGAAGATTCTGCAAAACCACCCTTCCAAATCGAGCATCGGCTGAACGGCCGACCACGCCAGGGATTTGGAGGGAAGTTGGCCTACCGCGAGCTTCGCCGCCCATTCCTTGAGGGACTTCAGGTTCATTTTGCCACACGAAGTACAGTTCTCGGTGCTGTGACTTTTGCCGAGGCACCAAACGCAGATGATGTGTAGACGGTCACAGACATTTTTGAGCTGCAGTCCATGAAGCATTTGAATCCTGAGACTTGGGCGCGGAAATGGTTGAGCTTGTGTCAAGCCAAAAAAACAAGACAAAAAGTCGTTGAGTGAAATCAAAGTTATCGATGCAGTGTTCCTCTAAAGCAGCGGGCTGAGGTACGAGGGCTTAGTGATGCAGTATATGTACGACGACTGATGTCAGATCCGGACTTGACAACCAAGCATCAAGTCCAGGTGGATCGACAGGCAAATCGAGGTGCACTCCGCCCCCTGTGGAAAAGTTTTCCGAGCAGCTGATGATGGAATGGATGTCTATCTGATGAGGAATCTGTGGGAGAAAGGCAATAAATTGAAACTTTCTCATCAGGGGGCGTTGTGCCCACTGGTGTAGATGGCCATCTTGGAGTCGTCTCTGTGAGAAAACAGGATGTTGAGGCGGGCACAAATAGCACGTATGGCGCCCCTTTACTTCAGTTGTCGTTTTCCCCCATTGCACAGCCATGTTGCGAATTAGAGACAATGACAGCTTGATGTTAGGCAGAAACCTGTGCAGTTCCCTTAGGGACCACTGCAAAAAGTTTAAGTCTACAGGAGTTAGAAGTAAACCCAATTGGTAGCAGTCCGCACCACCCAGATTTACCTGGTAGCTGTGGCTGAGCAGTCAGACTTCTCTCAAGAAGAGTTAGGCAGTATACAGAGTATACACATTAGGGCCGAAAATACAGTAGTACAAGCAAACACTGACCAGAGCTTTGGTATAAAAGTATATAATTATTTATTTAAAAACACACTTGTAAAATTACACTGCCACTAATATGTCAAGCAAGTTCAAACACAGTCACTAGAAATATATACACCTCCCTAATTAATTATTTGCCAAGTCTAGGTTAATACACCACTTATTTAGCAAAACAGAGGTGAGCGTGTAACCATAGATGGCACTCCAATAATTATTTAAAAAGGGAGAGAAAAGGCAGAAATAGGAAAAACACACAATACCAACACTTTTAAAGAACCACAGCAAGTCAAGAAAGGCAGGGTCTACTGTAGAGCAAAAAGTTCATAGGCCAGGCCCACTCTTGGAGAGAGCAAGGCGGAATGTGCCTAAGATCACACAGTGGAAATGCACTAAAAAGTATTTACAGGAAAGTCAAAAAGAGGTTGGATCAAATTAGAAAGGTAATGTTAACAGGTCCGAGGTCACCTCAGGATAGAGAGTCAAGGATTTACGGGACACCTTGGACAGTCTGTTGCAAGGGAGACCAGGCGAAAAAGGCGAACTGGTTGGTCCCACCAGCTCAAAGGGAAGAAGACTCTCCTGGAAGAAGATCTTCTCTGTCGTCGGGAAAGTGGTGAGTTTCGTACAGCAGGGCTCCACAGGTGGTGTCGTCGTAGATGGCTCAGCTTCTCCCCTCTTCGGATTCTTTAGGTCCTGTGGTGACTTCTGAAGTTCCAGTCCCCAAAGCCCTGCTTTAGTGCAGAAAACCCCCCATTCATCAGCCTAGCTGTCAATCAAACATGCTAAGTGGTGAGCCGGGCGGCTCACCACCGGGCCAGTAGCACAAGAGTGCGACTTGAGTTGCCAAGGCAACTCAGTCCAGGGTGCCTATTCCCCCCTCCCACACATCCTGCAGACCCAGACAGAGTGGCACCACTTTTGGAGGCTTCTGTGCAGAAGCCCGCCAAAAATGGAACAAAGGGCTGAACTTGGGTTGGAGTCACGGAAGAGAACACAAACGCCATTTTTTAATCGAGTTCTGGCAAAAAATACCAACCGGTGAATTAATATTAAATAAATAACCCAGTGGTATGTTCAAGGCTATAGGAATTAAATAATTAAAGTTGGTAGCCTCGAACAATGGGAAAATCCCATAGAGATATATTTGCGGTCGAATATAAAAAGTAGTATCCACTGCCACAGCCAAAACTTGATCAGGGGGGACGGAGACGTGCCTCCTCGAATAACAGACCCTGGGGCAATCGAATTGCCCCGACCAGTACGTCCACAATATGATGGGTTGTACTTGTTTCTGTTCATAATTTGGGACTAGTAAAGCCAATGGTGACTTTACATGCCCTGGGAGACAGTAGTCAGTCCCAGGGTATAAGTCTATGGTGGGGTGTCACTGCACTAAGGGTGCTGTGTAACACACATAGTGAAAACACATGAGACCCTATGGAGTAAAAGACCCCATAGCCCATAAAACACATTAACAGTCAAAGGAACCCCTCAAATCATGTCCAGGAGTGTGAGGAAAAGAGTCTCGCTCTTGGCAGGAGAAAAAAACAAACTCCAGAAATCCAGCAAAGCTGCTGGGGGACTCACTAGGTTAGGAAATTCAGCCTAAACAGAGAATTCTCCCTAACAATGGGGTCAATCGCGCGTTTCCTGCACTACGCCTCAAATCCTCTCCACCTACATGCGTTAAATGACCTGGTAGACGGTCTGCGTGCAGCCAGCAACACCTCAAGCACTTCCTCAGAGAGGTCCCAGTCTTCAAACCTCATCCTCTCAAGAGCCAGGCATGTAGGTTGAGGGACTCTGGGTTCGGGTGGGGTTCCGACTGGGTCAGGAGATCCGGCTGCCGAGGAAACCGGGGAGGTGAACAGATTGTCGGATCCAAGAGGTCGGAATACCAAGTTCTCCTCACCCAGTCCGGGGCGATCATGATCATGGTTGCATGAAACCTCTTCAACCTCCTGATAACCCATGGGATGACAGGAAGCAGAGGGAAGGTCTAGTGGAGAGGGAAGGTCCAATCCACTAGAAACACATCCCTGAGTGCACCCTTCCGGGGAATTCCCTCGAACATAACTGTTGGACTCCATGGCAAACAGATCCATTGTTTGGGTACCCCCAATGAGAGAGGACATCCTCTAGGACCTCCTGGCACACTGCCCCACTCGTGCGAGACTGTGCTCTGCCTGCTCAGAGCATTCGCCAAGCTGTTCTCGTCCCTGCCAGATGAACTGCCGAAACCGATATCTGGTTCTCTAGTAACCAGAACCACAGCTGCATCGCCTCTCTGCAGAGGGGAAGAGACTGCACGCCACCCAGCTTGTTTATGTAGCGCATGGCCACAGCTGTAACGCTCACCTGATTCCCACAGAGGCGCCGGTCTTGACTGGGTGAATGCCGTATCTTCAAAGGTGATGTGTAACACACGGTTGGCTCTTTGGGCTGGACCTCTGTGCACTGTATGTCTGACTCGAAGAGTAAGATGTCTGCAGATAGAAAATATGGGATTAATGAACTGGGGTTATTGGGTGCCTCTCTCCTCTTCCCTTTCTCTTCTCCTGTAGAACCCCAAAGGTTAACGCCCTCACCTTAGGTAAGTGAATGCCGAGCTCTCCATCTGCCTCGGGGCAGGGTGCCGTAACCAGTTTCTTCACTGAATAAGGGTGCAGGCCTCTTGACCTCAGAGGACTGCTGTCCGTCGTTAACTGCACGAACGGTAAGTTCTGGGCACTTCAAATGTCTTAAAAGTCTTTTGTAATGATATCTCTTGTTTTGCAGGGTTCCGGCGATGGCGGATGGCGGGATGATGAGAGTTGAGGATCGAACCCACGTGAGGAATAGAAGCGCCTGGAAGCACGTAAGTAAGCGCTTGCAGCCTGCTTCACGATGCGCACTAACTGTCCCTTTTATCTTGCAGGTACAAGTTCGGAGTTTTAGAGAAGCTGAAGGGTGCTGGAATACCCACTGGATTCGGCGTGGGAAGGAGTAATGGCACGTGAGTAATAAAGTTGCCCAATGTCTTTAAACGCACCTTCTTTTGTCTTTCAGATGCGGGATGCAGCGCCGAAGGCCTCCGGAGCATGCGAAGAGTAGGTAAGCCTTTGTCTTTCAGATGCCGGAATGCAGTGCGAAGACCTCCGGAGCATGCAAAGAGTAGGTAAGCCTTTGTCTTTCAGATGCCGGAATGCAGCGCGAGGCGTTGGTGACAGCCGATGGACCAGGTAAGAGATGCGCTGCCACTGAAGACCGTAGTGCTAACCTGTTCTTTCTTTGTCTTTACAGGTGCTGCTGAAGACTGGATTCCAGGATGGTAAACCTTTGTTCCCTTAGGCCCAGGATCAGAAGCAGAAGACACGATGAGCGTTCTGCTGCAGAGAATGCAGAATAACGCAAAGCAAGATTCATCCATCGGGTGTGGTTTAAATAGCCTCCTGTAGTGCTTAGGTGTCTCCTTCCACAGCCACGCCTAGGTAAGAAAAGAGTTCCTGCTTTCCAGAAGAGTTCCAGTGTTCTGAACCTTGGGAGTGGCTCCTGCCCCACCCAACAGGAAAAGTAGTCCCAAACAGAAGAGAATCAGGGGTTCAACTGGCAGGTAAGTAAGCAGCATGGTCTGCTGCAGGTAAGTCCACCCAAGCATTATGAGCCCGGCGCTTCCAGCGCTGGGACTGGGCATCTTTATGAGCCTGGTGCCACTGGCGCCAGGACAGGGTCTAAAAGGTCCCAATTGGGACTGGCTGGCACTCGGAACCGGGGTTATGGGTCTGCTTCCAAGGGAGTCGGGCAAGTCCTGATCTTTTGGAAGCAGAGATCATGACAGCACCCCCCCTCAAGGCCCCTCCCAAACCGGGCTTCTCCGGGGGTTTGGGCTTGTTAGGAAATGTTTGATGAAATCTTTTGATTAGACGAGGCGCGTGGACATATTCTGCAGGTTCCCAGGATCTTTCTTGGGGACCGTAGCCTTTCCAGTCAATCAGGTAAAATAGTTTAGATTTGGAGATCTTGGAATCCAGGATGCTTTTGACTTCAAACTCGAGTTCTCCATCAACTAGAATAGGTTTTGGAGATGTAGTTAGTCGGGTTTGAGGTTGCACGGGTTTTAATAGAGAGACGTGGAAGACCGGATGTATCTTCATGCGAGGGGGCAAGTCCAACTTGACCGCTACTGGATTTACTATGGTAGTGATGGAATAGGGACCAAGGTATCTTGGGTTGAATGTGCGTGGTCCTTTTAGAGGTAGATATTTGGTGGATAACCAGACTTGATCTCCTACTTGATATTGGGGGGCTTCCTTCCGATGTTGGTCTGCTCCTTTCTTGTATTGTTCTTTAGCCCTTTGAAGGTGAGAAACGGCTTCCTTAAAGGCTTGGGTGATTGTAGAATGCAGGTGGTCTACTGCTGGTGTTCCAAGATCTTGGAGTGGATCCAACTCCGAGGTTCGAGGGTGACTACCGTATAAAAGAAAAAACGGGGTCTTCCCAGTTCCCGAGTGGACAGAGTTATTGTAGGCATATTCGGCTATCCAAAGGATATCTTTCCAAGTTTTTTCAGTTTGTTGTAGCATGCAGCGCAAATACTGTTCCAGAGTTTGATTGGTCCTCTCGGTTTGTCCGTCGGTTTGAGGGTGGTGGCTGGTCGAATGTCTCACATCAATTTGAGCCGCCCGACAGCAACTTCGCCAAAAATGAGAAATAAATTGACTACCTCGATCCCAAATTAGAACTGAAGGAAAACCGTGCAGTCGGACAATGTTTTCGAGAAATTCTCGGGCCAGAGTTGCTGCTGTTGGTAAGCCTTTGAGTGGAATGAAATGCGCCATCTTGGAGAATAGGTCCACGATTACTAGGATCGTATTGTATCCGGAGCATGGAGGTAGATCGGTGATGAAGTCCATAGAAAGAGTATGCCAAGGGCGAGGCGGGATGTCAATAGGGCGTAAGAGGCCGGCTGGTTTTTCCTTTTGACTCTTGTTTTGGGCGCATACTCCACAGGACATTATAAAGTCTCTGATATCTTTTTTCCAAGACGGCCACCAGAAGTAGCGCTTGATCTTTTCCGAGGTCTTGGTCATACCGGGATGTCCTTCCATTAAAGAATCGTGATAACAAGAGATTACCTTTTTCTGTAAATCTGTGCTGGGCAGGTATAACCGTTCTTGGAAATATAATAGGTTGTCCTTCACCGTAAAGTCCTTTCCCTGCAGATGCCAATTCTGTATGTCTGCTGGAGTTACCAGTAGCCTGGCTTTATCCTTAATTTCCTCTATGGATTGTGTGGCGATTACACCTAGAATTCTTTGTTCGGGAATGATAGGTACAGGTTTAGGATTGATCAAATGTTCTTCCACTCCCATCCGAGAAAGGGCATCAGCTTTACTGTTTTTTGTACCAGGTCGATAGGTAATTATGAAGTCAAACTCGGCAAAGAATAGTGCCCAACGGAGTTGCCTAGAGGATTGAGCTTTTGCGGTTTTCAAATATTGCAGGTTTCGGTGATCTGTAATCACAGTAACGGTGTGTCGGGCCCCCAGAAGATAATGCCGCCAAGCCTTAAAGGCGGACTTGATAGCTAGAAGTTCCTTATCAGTAATAGTGTAATTGATTTCAGGAGGCGAGAATTTGCGGGACCAAAATGCCACGGGATGCAACTGATTGGTTACTGGGTCCTTTTGTGATAGAACTGCCCCCATGGCAAGGCTCGAAGCATCAGTTTCAACAATGTAGGGGAGTTCTGGGCGAGGATGTTTTAAGATCGGTGCAGAGATAAATCTAGTCTTCAAATTCTGGAAAGCTTGTTCCGCCTCGGTAGACCATTCAAAACGTTTGTTTTTCTTTAACAAGGCGGTGATGGGCTGGACTATTCGAGAGAATTCGGGGATAAACCTGCGGTAAAAGTTAGCGAAGCCTAACATGCTTTGAACACCTTTTACGGAGGATGGCGATGGCCATTTGAGAATTGCATCGACCTTCTTTGAATCCATACGCACTCCGCTAGGTGATAATATGAATCCCAAGAATTCAACTTCAGTCACGTTGAAAACACATTTTTCCAACTTAGCGAAAGGTTTGTGTTGACGCAATCTCTCGAGGACCATTTTCACGTGTTTCCGATGTTCAGTTTCCGATGAAGAATAAACGAGGATGTCGTCAATGTAAACAACAACACACACATCTATGAGCTCTCTGAGGAAATCGTTCATAAAATATTGAAAGGCGGCCGGGGCATTGCAAAGTCCGAAGGGCATGACCTGATATTCAAATAGCCCATACTTGGTGCGGAAGGCCGTCTTCCATTCATCGCCCCCTTTTACTCGTACCAAGTGGTAGGCTCCTCTAAGATCCAGCTTTGTATATATGCATGCTTTTCTGACTTGGTCCAGGAGTTCAGGGATCAAAGGTAACGGATATCTATTCTTAACGGTGATCTGGTTCAGGGCGCGATAATCTATACAAGTTCTAAGGTCCCCTTCTTTTTTTGGAACGAAGAACAAAGCTGAGGAAGCAGGGGACTTCGAAGGACGAATAAACCCATTCGCTAGGTATTGATCCAGGTATTGTCGGAGGTGAAGATTCTCAGGCTCGGTGAGGGCATAAATTCTACTACAAGGAGGAGTAGATCCAGGTATCAGGTCTATCTGGCAGTCATAAGACCTATGAGGAGGTAGAGAGTTAGCCTGATCCTTCCGGAAAACATCTTGGAATTCTAGGTATTCAGGAGGTAACTGAGGAGCCTCCAAGGAAATTGCTGCCAGTGCAACACCAGGTCGAGGGTGACAAGTAGAGACACATTCTGGAAACTGAACCGTTCTTGCTCGCCAATCGATCTGAGGATTGTGCTTCTCTAACCAAGGAATTCCTAGAATAATCTGGAACTGAGGGGCCTTGATCACATCGAACACGATCTTCTCATGGTGTCCATCTTGACTTACTAGCGTCACCTCTTGGGTGGTATGCGTTACTGGTCCGGAGGCTATCTCCGTACCATCCACCGTAGTAATGACGTCCTTTACAGCCTTTGGCCAAAGAGTCAGATTCATCCTCAAAACCATTTCATGATCCACATAATTGCCGATGGCACCGCTGTCGACGTAAGCTTCAATCGCATGTAATCGATCCGGATGTTCAGGGCTAATGAGGACCATAGGTATCACGAAATGCGAGGTCACGGAACTGGTTTTAACGCTCGGCAAGAGGACCTCTATTCTTGTCGGGCGAGGTCGTTTCCCTGATCAGAGTTTGTGACCCTGGTAACTGCAGCTCCTACTGCCTTCTTGGCTGGTTTCACCGGACAGTCTTGAAGAAAGTGCCCCGAGTTTCCGCAATAGAGGCATAATTGCAGCTGTTTTCTCCTTTCCCGCTTCTTTTGTGTTAGTGGTCCTTTCAGGCCCCCTATTTGCATGGGTTCCCCGGAGTCTACTCCTTTGGTAGGAGTTGGTGGTTTGGAAAATACTCGAGCATCAAACTTGGAACGATCGGCCTTCCTGTTCTGCAGTCTGTGGTCAATTTGAACGACTAAGTCAATATAGTGCGAACAGTCTTGCGGGGGATTCACTACTTGGGCTAACACACCTTTGAGCTCTCCACGTAGACCTCTATAAAACAGCGTAATCCTTTTGTCCTCAGGCCATCGAGTTTCCACTATCAGTCTGTTGAAAGACGCAATATAAGCCAAAAGGTCTTGATTACCCTGTCGCAATGAAAGGAGCTCATTGTCCAAGGCCTGCCCCTGTGAATGTCTTGCAAACAGTTTTTCCATACTGAGCTGAAAAGCTTGAAAATCATGGAGAACCGGATCATCTTGATTAACTAGAGGGATCGACCAGTCTGCCGCATTGCCACTAAGGTACGAAAGCACGAAAGCTACCTTAGCTTGATCAGTTGGAAAGGCTGCTGGCCGGCATAAGAAGTGCAACCGGCACTGATTAATAAACACTGCAAACCTCTTTGGGTCACCAGAAAATTGTTCGGGCGGAGCCAGAGGTACATTCCCAGGTAGGTTGATCTGCACTGGGTTCGTAGAGGATGTTGAAGGAAGATTTGCCCCTGATGCGGGTAACGGAGTTTGTCCGGCTTGTGACTGTAGCAATTGTCTAGCGAGATCGTCTGTTCGCTCCTTGGAAATAATCAGTTCCCTTCTTAGAGCATTCGTTTCCTGACGGGCTGCATGCACTTCTGCTCTTAGTTCCCCAAGTAACTGGGCTAGCTGGTCGGTATCCGAGGTTTCCATAGCGCCTGGGTGGGAGTTTTGCGATAGGCTTTGCGTTCTGTAACGCTCACCTGATTCCCGCAGAGGCGCCGGTCTTGACTGGGTGAATGCCGTATCTTCAAAGGTGATGTGTAACACACGATTGGCTCTTTGGGCTGGACCTCTGTGCACTGTATGTCTGACTCGAAGAGTAAGATGTCTGCAGATAGAAAATATGGGATTAATGAACTGGGGTTATTGGGTGCCTCTCTCCTCTTCCCTTTCTCTTCTCCTGTAGAACTCCAAAGGTTAACACCCTCACCTTAGGTAAGTGAACGCCGAGCTCTCCATCTGCCTCGGGGCAGGGTGCCGTAACCAGTTTCTTCACTGGATAAGGGTGCAGGCCTCTTGACCTCAGAGGACTGCTGTCCGTCGTTAACTGCACGAACGGTAAGTTCTGGGCACTTCAAATGTCTTAAAAGTCTTTTGTAATGATATCTCTTGTTTTGCAGGGTTCCGGCGATGGCGGATGGCGGGCTGATGAGAGTTGAGGATCGAACCCGCGTGAGGAATAGAAGCGCCTGGAAGCACGTAAGTAAGCGCTTGTAGCCTGCTTCACGATGCGCACTAACTTTCCCTTTTATCTTGCAGGTACAAGTTCGGATCTTTAGAGAAGCTGAAGGGTGCTGGAATACCCACTGGATTCGGCGTGGGAAGGAGTAATGGCACGTGAGTAATAAAGTTGCCCAATGTCTTTAAACGCACCTTCTTTTGTCTTTCAGATGCGGGATGCAGCGCCGAAGGCCTCCGGAGCGTGCAAAGAGCTGGTAAGCTTTTGTCGTTCAGGTGCCGGAATGCAGTGCGAAGACCTCCGGAGCATGCGAAGAGTAGGTAAGCTTTTGTCTTTCAGATGCCGGAATGCAGCGCGAGGCGTTGGTGACAGCCGATGGACCAGGTAAGAGATGCGCTGCCACTGAAGACCGTAGTGCTAACCTGTTCTTTCTTTGTCTTTACAGGTGCTGCTGAAGACTGGATTCCAGGATGGTAAGCCTTTGTTCCCTTAGGCCCAGGATCAGAAGCAGAAGACACGATGAGCGTTCTGCTGCAGAGAATGCAAAATAACGCAAAGCAAGATTCATCCATCGGGTGTGGTTTAAATAGCCTCCTGTAGTGCTTAGGTGTCTCCTTCCACAGCCACGCCTAGGTAAGAAAAGAGTTCCTGCTTTCCAGAAGAGTTCCAGTGTTCTGAACCTAGGGAGTGGCTCCTGCCCCACCCAACAGGAAAAGTAGTCCCAAACAGAAGAGGATCAGGGGTTCAACTGGCAGGTAAGTAAGCAGCATGCTCTGCTGCAGGTAAGTCCACCCAAGCATTATGAGCCCGGCGCTTCCAGCGCTGGGACTGGGCATCTTTATGAGCCTGGTGCCACTGGCGCCAGCACAGGGTCCAAAAGGTCCCAATTGGGACTGGCTGGCACTCGGAACCGGGGTTATGGGTCTGCTTCCAAGGGAGTCGGGCAAGTCCTGATCTTTTGGAAGCAGAGATCATGACAACAGCGTTGTCCGTCAGATGAGGACAAACTTCCCCTTGAGAGACGGGGCAAAAGCCTTCAGGGATAACCCGATGGCTCGCACCTCCAGCCAGTTGATGTGACACCCGGCTTCCATCGCTGACCAAAATCTGCTCACCTGCAAGTCCTCACAGTGAGCACCCAACCATTCAGAGACGCATCCATGACTACTCAAGCCCGAGGCCAGAAGGGCACCCTCGCTATAGGATTCCTGTCGACGGTGCACAAGGTGAGGTCATCGGCCACTGACCTGGACACCGTTAGGGGATCTGTGAGGGCTCGAAGGCATTGAGACTACTGACTTCTCAGGAGCCAATGAAGGGATCTCAGGCGCAATCTGGCATCGGGCACTAGAAAAATATAGGAGGCCATGAGATTGAAGAGGTGAAGGAAGGAAGCCGCTGGTAATGTGGCGTGGTTCCAAAACAGTTCCACCATCTGGTTACACTGTTGGCTGTCTTCTCGGGAGGGAAAGCCTTCCCTACCCGAGTGTCTATAACTGCCCGATTAACTGGAGCCTTTGGACTGGCGTGACTTACAACTGCTTCAAATTCAGGGAGAAGCCCAGCTTGGGCAGTAGCAGGCAGGTGTTCTCTAGATGAGACAACACCTTTCCTGCAGACTTCCCGCGGATCAGCCAGTTGTCCAGGTATGGGGATAGATGGACCCCGGATCTCCCGAGGTGAGCCGCAACTACCGCCATGAGCTTGGTGAAGACCCTTTGCGTGGAGGTCAATCCAAAGGGAAGCACCTTGAACTGATGGTGCTTGTCCTGTATGAGGAATCTCAGGAACCTCCTGTGCTTTTGAAGTATCGGCATATGAAAATAAGCGTCCTGCAGATCTATTGACATCAGCCAGTCCTGAAGTTCAAGAGCGTGGAGAATTTTTCTCAGGGTTACCATCCTGAATTTGTCCTTACTCAGGAACTTGTTCATGGCCCCGAGGTCCAGAATGGGATGCAGCCCTCCTCAGTTCTTGGGTACTAGGATATAACGGGAATACCAACCCAATCCTCTCTGCTCGGGAGGAACCAACAATAGGGCTCTCAGTTCTTTATGGAGTCTTGTCCTGGTTGAATTGGGGGGGGGGGGAACTGTCTGGATGTTTTCTTAAAAAGGGCAGACAATAACCCAACTGAACGAGCAGCAGAGCCCAGGCATCGGAGGCAATCTCATGCCACTGGGGCCAATGGCCTGCCAACCATCCACCAACCGATAAGTCGTGGAAGGGCAAATCAAAGCAGCTTAAAGGGCTGAGCCAACCTCATCGCTGGTCGCTGTTTTCTGGCTTCTCAAAGCCCCTCTGCACCTTCTGGGGCGTGAGAAACGCCTCTGCCCCTGCCTGGCCTGTGGGAACTGAG
The DNA here is from genome assembly GCF_040938575.1 of Ambystoma mexicanum. NCBI lineage: Eukaryota > Metazoa > Chordata > Amphibia > Caudata > Ambystomatidae > Ambystoma > Ambystoma mexicanum. The sequence goes on along the minus strand of NC_090932.1, from coordinate 1,496,319,457 downwards.
GTTTTCTGCCATAGTGTACGTAGCACCTATAGGCTCTGCGTCTAGGGGAAATGCTGAACGCAGGTTTGGCTGGCAGCGCAGCAAGGCTCAGCGATTTTGCGGCTACTTTGGACACTTTAAATTTTTTCAAAGAGTCGTCAGCCTTCTGGCCAAAAGGAATTCTCCTTTGAAAGGCATGTCCAGAAGCCTATTCTGAACATTTGGAGAGAAGCCCGAAGTTTTAAGATATGCTTGTCTCCTCAAGACAGCTGCTGATCCCATCAAATGGCCAAGGCAGTCGGCGACGTCCAACCCCGTTTGCAGCAACTGCCTGGCCACCTCCTTCCCATCTTCCACCAGCTGTAAAAATCTTTCCCGCATTGCACCTTTGGGGACATACTCAGTTGCATGCTCCATAGCCTTCCATAAGCCAAACGAGTATTTTGCGAAAACGCAGGCTACATTGGTGGCTTTTAGTACCATGCTGCCAGAAATAAAAACCTTCTCGCCCATTGCGTCCAGCCTTTTACCTTCTTGATCTGGGGACATATTAGAAGTCGAGGCCACAGGTCTGGTGAATATTATGGATACCTGTGCCACAAGTCCTCCCGGAGAAGGATGAGAAGCCAGAAATGATGGATCTCCTCTTGCCGGCCCGTACTTCCCCCCCGTAAAGGTAGAGATGACCGGGGGAATGGAACCGGGATGCTGCTACAAGGAGGCTAGAGGATCAGCAACTGCCGGATTGAGTGGCATGTTGAGTCCCGTCACAGGACCTTCATCCAGTATGTCCGTCAGGTCGCAGCCCGGAGTAGACGCTGCCTTAAAACCTAGGTTATCCACCAACCTTTCTAGTAGGGCCGCGAGTATGAGTTTAGGGCTGGCTCTATTGGAGCTCTTGGTCTGGAGATGTATGGAGGCCGCTGGCTCTTGTAGCCCTTGGGCCAGTGGCAACAGGTCCGCCTGATCATTGAAAAAAATTGACTCCTCCTGCCCCAGTATATATGGGATCGAGGCGCCTTGATCTTCATTCTATTCGGCGCTGAAAATCGATTTCATAATCGAAGAATCCCGATCTCGAGAGAAGGACACTAGACTTGTCACTAGCAGTCTGAACTGAACGTGTATCCTTCAGCACCGACGAAATAGTCGCCGGCATCGATCAGGGCTTGGGTACCACTGTGATGTCGGGAATGTTCGTGTCTCGAAGGCCTCAGGAAGGACCGGGTGTCAGAGGGCTTCTGAGCGTCCCTCAGCGCTGAGCCCGAAGGCTTGTCCGACGTCAATGGTTTGGTGTGTTAGGGGTCAGGAGTACCGAACACCACTTTTGCTGCCAAGACATGCTGTTCAGGGGGGAGACCCGCACCTGCAGCAGCCTACATTTTAAACATTGTTAGCATCTGGCTCTTGAAATGTTCCCACTCCTCTCGAGTGGTTGGCCTAGCCAAGACCTTATCTTTCTCCGACGACGTGCTGGACTTCTGTCGACAACAGTGACGCTTCTCCTTGCGCGAAGAAGACTAGGAACAGTGGCTCCTTGAGTGTGACCGTTCTTGGCCTCCCGTCAATGCTTTTCTTTTTCAGGGGTGGGCCCTTCAGTCTCGGATTTGGAAGACCGGATAAATGACTGCACTGGGAATTTCAGAGATGGTCGGGCCAAAGCAAGTTTAGCGGCCCGCTCGCACAGGGACTTGAGTGCATTTTGGCACACGACGCACATCCCTCTGTGTCGTGATCCTTCCACAGACACCGACAAATGTTGTGGGGGTCGGTCACTGAAAATTTTGGAATGGCAGTCAGTGCACTTTTTAAACGGGCAGCGCGGTGAGGATTTTAGAAAAAGGTGTTCGAATTTCTGACAGAAAACAGTCGAAGATTCAGGTCGTGTTCCTCGCAGCAGCGAGTAGAAAGCGCGGAAAAAAGGAACGGAGTATGTGTACTGACGTGTTATTTATACGATGCCTGATGTCACACCCGGAGCCGACGATCGAGCACAGAGCAAATTGACGGCCGAGTGAAGGTCTATTATGCCCCCTGTCAAAAAGTTTCCAAGCAGCAGGGCTGGATGAAGATATCTATCAGATGAGGAATATGTGGGAGAAAAGGATTTCAATTAAAAAGTTAACACAAAGTGAAAGTCCCATTCTGGTACCACAACGGGTGTAGGAGAGAAAGTGTTAGTCAGTCCTTTTAAAAACTGCACCACCAAGTGGATCAAGAAGTATGATCCCTGGTCTGGCATGTCCTTAAAAATGGACGACACCACTAGGTAGCCTTTTGATGGTGGCGACATGAAGGTCCTGTCTTGCCAAATGAAGAAGAAAGGACAACACCCTTGAGGTGTTGAATAAAAAGGGATCCACATCCAGTGCTCTGCACCAGCTGCAGAGTTCTTCCAACGGCAGCAGTAAAGAGCTGTTGTTGGTGGCCTTCAGGCCGAAAGCAACACCTCCCTGACGTCTTCCAGAAAGAAGGTCCCAGTCCCTGTATCTTAGCCTTTCAGAACCATGCATGCAGGCTGAGCATGTGTACACTCAAGTGGAGAACCAGCGCCCCTCCTGAGAGAGAATGGCTGGCCTCCAGAGAAGACTATATGGAGGGCAGATGGCCATGTCTAGACGATCTGTGTACCACATTCTCCTGGTCCAGTCTGCTGCAATCAGGATCACGGTTGCTACGTACCTCTTCAACCTCCTGATCACTTTAAACATACGGTGAGAAAGCATACAGGAGCTGGAAGTTCCAGTTCACAACCAATGCGTCACCCAGTGCTCCTCTCTGTGGAAAATCTCTGGAGCATAGGAGTGTGCACTTCCTTTTTTTAAAAATATTTATCTATTCATTTTTGAGATATATACATATTTACAAAAAAAGACAGAAAAAACAGACTGATAATACAACTGCACCTCATACATAGTAATCAGCAAGCAAGCATTGATACAACGAATCATAAAGATCACTGAAACCCCCCCACATCCTCCAAGTAGTCTAGTACAACAATAGAAATCCCCCCACACCTTCTCATACATGGATAACTTCTTCTCTCTTCCATATATAACTTTCTCAATATCCCCCAACCCATGCATCTCTTTCAGCCACGTATCCAACTCCACAGGCGTTTTAGATTTTCAGATAGCTAAAATTAGCTTCTTTCTAGCCATCGCACCACGGAATAATCACTTCTTGCACGTGGCCAAATCCTCCAAAAGCTCATCCGACCCAAACACCAAAGTTTTGAAATCATATTCAGTTTGTTCCTCAAGCACCTCCTCACAAATCACACCAAACTTAGTCCAAAAACCTCTCATTTTCAAACAATCCCATATCATGTGCTCCAAAGTCCCCACCTATTGAACACACGCCCAACAATCATTACTATCAGCCAACACCCTTCTCCACAACCGTTCTGGCGTCCAATAGATTCTATTTCATAATTTAATCTGGCGTGACCTCTCACACTGGTGGTAAACCGATCCACCTGAGGGGTCTCCAAAAGGCCGGAAGATCTCTAGGAGAACTTCCTGGCACTCGAGGGAAACCGAGCTCTGCCTGCTCAGGGCGGCCGCCGTTGTATTCTCCTTCCCGGCAAAGTAAATTGCTGACCGGGAGATCTTGTTCTGTAACGCCCAGAACCAGAGCTTCATCAACTCTCTAAACGGGGGTAGTGACCCTACACCACCTCTGTTATTGATGTAGTGCATTGTCTCTATGTTGTCATTCATGATTAGGACAGTCTTACACTTTATGGAGGACAAAAATACCATCAGAGCCAGTCTGATCGTCCTCAGCTCCAGCATGTTTATGTAATGTTTTGCCTCTGTCAGGGACCCACTATCAGCTCGTTTAGGGGAGCGCCACAGCCTTTCACAGATGCATCTGTCACCATGCATCTGTCACCAGAGATGCATCTGTCACCACAGTCATCTATGGCCATTGCTGCCAAAACAGTACTGCGGCTATCACGTTCTCTTTGCAAGTCTACCACAAGAGATCCTGAGCGATTCTGCTAGGGACTTCAATCAAAACTGTCATACTGCCAGAGAACTGCGACCACTGAGATCTGAAGGACCATTGGAGTGATCTGAATTTCAGCCGAGCATCGGGGACCAGGAAATTGCAGGGTACCATGAGGCTGAGCAACTGTAGAAAGTCTAGGGCCGGGATAGATAATGGGCTTTCTTGAATTTGATGACCATCTTCAGGACGTGTAAATCCGTATCCTTTGGAGGGAAAGTCTTGCCCGAGGGAGAATCCAGCACCGGTGAGAAGGTGTCAAGGGAGACTTCTTCAAATTTAAGGAGAAACCCTTATTGTGTAGAAGGTGGCAGGTGCGATTGAGATGATTTAGGGTGTGATCCAGGGACAGTGCTCCGATTAACCAATCGTCCAAGAGGGAAAGATGTGGACCCTCCCTTTTATGAGACTGGCTGCCACTACTACAACTTGGTCAAGACTTTGGGGGCGGAGCTGAGCCTGAAAGGAAGGAGTCGAAAATGGCAGTCAGTATTGCCTATGATGAACCTCAGGTACTTCCTGTGCTTTTGTTGAATCGGTACATTGAGGTAGTGTCCTATGTGTCGAATGACACCAACCAATCCTGTTTTCTAGGGCCTGGAGGATCTGCAAGTGTGTTACCATCTTGAATTGTTTTTTCCTGAGGAACTTCAAGTGCCTCAGGTCCAAGATGGGTTGCAGAAATCAGTCTTATGTTGGGACCAAAAAAATAGTGGGAGTACCACCCCTTGTTCCTTTACTTAATAGGCCCCAACTCTGTGGCGCCCTTCTCCAGAAGAGAGGCAACCTCTTGTAGGAACAGTGGTTCTGGAACAGGAGGTGGCCTGACCAGAGGGGGGCAATCCAGCGGGTGCTTTAAAAATGGGAGGTAGTAACCTTGAGAGATTACCAGAAGAGCCCATGTGACGGTAGTAATGGCGCACCATTCTGATTAATGGTGTGACAGACTCTCCACTACCAGCAATGTGTGTCAGAATCATTAAACAGGTTTTGCGGTGCAGGCTGCACAAGAGGGTATAGACACAGAAGAAGCCTTATCTTGCCTCCTCTACCAATGGAAGGTCAAGAAAACAGTCTCTGGCCTTGTCTTCGACAAGCAGCAGGATGTTTTTTTTGTATTTTATTTTTTTTATTTGTATATGGTTACAAAACCTTTTACAAGACAAATTAAATACCAATTTAAGAACGACATTACAGAACATATTTTTTAGAAATGTAGTACAAGGAGTTTTTAACTTGTGTCAAGACCACACATATTCCTGATGCATTATTTCCCAATATGGAGGGTGTGGGGGGTTAATTGATTCATGGTATTCCTCATTTGCAGTTCCCAGTCAGAATCCAAATCTGACCCCCCTCCCCCCATTTCTTTCAAACTCTTGAGCTATGCAATCCTCCCCTATCCACAAAGTTCAGCAGGATGTATTGTTAACAGGCCATATTGCTTCTTACTAGCACTTGCACCACATTTATTGTCAATGCTGTTTCATGACCAGTGATGAATCTTTCCCAAAATATTTCTGAGAGTATTGCCTCCTCTCTGTCCACAAATCTCCTAAAGAGGACCACGCAAGCGGGCCAGGTGTCCTCACACTCCAAAAGTAAATGTTTGAATGTTTGATTTAGTGGATTTTCGCAAGCTTCACATAGTTTTGGGCTGTTTCCCCTTGCCTTCGTTTGGCTAATACCTCTCCAGAAAGTAATATATTCAGTCGAAGTCTAAGGAAATGTTAGTTTATCTTTTTGTCCATAATTGTAGAAACAAAAAGGTTTGCCATTTCAATGGAAGGTTGAGCTTGTTGCCTAATCGCTGCACTTAAGGACTTGGACACAGCATTGGATGCCTGCAATTTCTCAAGGCTGTCATCTGCCTTTAGGCCAAAAAGATGGGAGCCGTCAAAGGGCATTTCAAGCAACTTCGCTTGGACGTCCTACGCCAATCCGGATTTTCAGAGCCAGCCTCTGAGATGTGCTCGGCTGCCTCAAATATCATTGACCAAATGGTGTGTGTGTACTTTTTTTCTAAAGAGTCGTAAAGCTGTTCATCCCTGTCAGGGGGCAAGGATGTATAGGCACTTGCCTTATTGCTCTGTAAGGAACTCATGGTGGCAACAGTAAAGACAGACCCAAGTGATCACAGTTCAAGGGTGTTTATTAAACTGTATAATTGGGTGAGAAAAACACCTAACCTAAACTTAAATTAAAGATGGGAGCGTGCTACGATCACCAAATAATAATAATTTGTCTTTTGTTTATTATTTGTATCGCGCACCGAACCCTGGGGTACTGGGCGCTGGAGAACTTGGGAATGTTACAGGCATACATAAATAGGATAGAAACAGGCAAGTTGACCAAAAGTTACAGATAGGTCAGTAGACAGTAAATACAAAATAAGGGCATAGGCATCAGTGCAATGAAAAAAACACAAGTAAGAGAACATCAATGGTCAGAATGTGGACTGTGGTTTCAGCAGACGCGCTTATAGGCAATCCTAGTGGTGTCTTGTCAAATAAAAAGGGCCTATACTAAAAAACTTATTGCCAATCCTTACCACTATATTACAAAAAATAGTGTCGGATAAGGTTCACAAGAAAACAAAGAAGTATTCACAAAAAGATAAGTCAGCATGGTATTGCTGGGGTTTCCCTTCCCCACGTTTTTAGCATGGGACAAGGCGGGACTTCTGAGCACAGCACACTCCTGGGCCTTGCCAGTAACAGTTTACAGTTAGTTTCCAAATATCAGGGCCTTCTGTGACCAAGTCTCTTTCACACAAAGTCTCTTGCCTCAGAGGATCTGAAGTGCCAAAGCAACAAACAAAAAGTTCTTTCAATAAATCTTCCATGTTGGGGGATTACCCTTCGCCTTAGGATCCCCCTCTGCTGGGCTTCGATCCTTCTCTCAATGTTGGCTTCCTTCTGTCGGGTTCACTACAGCCTTTCAGCCAGAAGTTAAACAATCATTCACTGTGGACATCCCTCAGCCGGGTTCACTCTTGTCAAGACAATGTTCTTGGGTGTTTTATGCTTCACCCGATCCGCAGGCATTCCTCAGCCGGGTTCACATTTGCCAGATACACAGTTCAACGTACTTTATCACAGTACGGGATTCAGTCTCGTTAGCTTTCCTCTTGTCATCTCTCCGTCAGGTTCACATAGCCACTCTACCACAATGTTCACAATATTATCAGAAAGCACGGGGGTTTCCTTCCCCTAGCTTTCTCTTGGCAAAGGGTCAGAGACTGTCCATTGTACAAGGGATTTGACGTGACACTTGTAGGTCCACTCTGACATCTAACGTCGGCCTCTCGTGCAGTTGGCCTTGCTCGTTGTGTGCTCTCGTGCTCAGCCATTTATCCCTGTGAGGAGGGGAACGGCCGTCAGGTGTGTGTGGTTACTCTCCATTGCCAGAATCTGCCTGACCCTTGTGTTGGGACATGTCAGGTAAACGGCTCTGGTGTTAGTCCGTTGTCTGTCATGGTGTAAGAAAGTTTGTCGGAAAAGGGGTTCGGGTTAGAACGTCTAAATATCCTACGTGGTAGAATGTGGGAACAGGTGTCACAAGGAAGGGGATACCCCGTCTCACCCTTCGGTGTCCCACTTCCACTCCCCGAAGACCCCCCCCAATCCAGGTGATCCTCCCCCACTGGCCCACCCTCAGAAACTGGAACCAATAGTGATTACCCTGTCGTGGCCACCTAGATGACAGATCTCCGTGGACTAGCAGGTGAGACACCTTCAGGTGTCTCACAGCTCACAGTTGCAGTCTGTGTACTCCCAGACTGTCATGAGCCGGATGTCCGGTTAGGGTGAGAATGGGCTGGTCTGTGCTTTTTGGCAAGTCCTTGTGGACTGCTGGCCCCAAACAGGGAGTGTTCCATAGCTCTAAGAGGATTTTTGATGCCATAATGTAATGGTAAGATGGGTTCAACAGATGTGCCCTTGTCCAGAATGTCAGTGAAGTCACATTCTGTTATGTCGCCCGGTGGAGGGCCCCAACCTAAAGGTATCTGTCATTTTAGCCATCCTTTTCCTATATGCCACATTTGTATGGGTTCTAGGATCTCCCTTTGGGAATTTCCACATCAGGAAAGACAGGAGGTACAACACACTTGCGTCATGCAGGGCCAAAGCTAAGTCGGAAAACCTCTTTTCCTCGTCCTGGAACTCCTCGGGACCTCGAGGAAGACCAACTGGCTCAAGCCCAAAAGGAACCGAGTCATCGTCCTCATCAAAAATGTCCTGAAAAGAGAACATAAAATCCCTAGTAGATTTTGGGTTGCATCTACCCAAGGGATCCTCGACTGTCCTTGATGGTTTAGGCAGTGACGTTGATGGCGCAGATGGAACGGCCAACGTCGATGTCGTTGACAGTAGGATCAAGGATTTCACTGGTCCTGGTCTCTTAGGTGCACAAGGTGGTTGGAAAGTCGAGTCCCTGCCGGCCTGGTCGGGCATTGTGGGCTCAGAGGTTTTCTTCCCAGAGGAAGCGAGAACGACAGGCCCGCTTTCTCGAAGACCTACATCATTTTGATGGGAAACTCTTGCCACTTTTCAACAGAGGCGAATGTAGACAGCGAGGAAGGAAAATAATGATGGAAGTCGCTCCCCGAGTGGGATCTCTTACAGTGTTTTTTAGACTGTTTTTTCTCCTTTGTTTCAGCATGAACTGAGGATAGCACGGGGCAACGTGATGGTCTTGGAAAGCAACACCAAGCAGAGCAACAGAGGTTCAAATCCCGGATCCATGCTCAGAAACCATACTCTGGTATTAAGTGTGTTATATATAAAATAAATTGGCTGCAGAGCTATTTTCATTGGGCCTTCGATGGTGTTTATGTGGAGACTTCAAAGATGATTGAACCAGGGCCAATTTGGAGGCTCTCTCATTTAAGGTCTTCAGTGTCATAAGCTGACAAGCCGCAATCTGCCATGATGTAGTCGTAGGCACCACAGACGGACTCTGTGAGGATCAGTATGATGCTGGCAATGCATTGGAGGGACAAAGCCTCCCTGTCCTTGTCTGTCCTGTAGTCCTTTTATGTGTGTTCTGTGTTATTTTCTGCACAGGAGTTCACGTGGGACTCCTGGCACTGCAGCTCTTCCTCTTTTTGGTTTGGTAAACAGACCCTTGGGATACCCTTATGGCACCCCTGGGTGGGGGTACAACCGTGTACCCCTAGTGTATGTTTTTGGGCACCCGTGTGTGGCCCACAGAGTATGGTATGGGCTGGTGGCAGCTCCTTGCTGAATTTGACAGGTGCTCTCAGTATCCTCCATTTTGGGATACCCAGGCCATGCCATTGGAATCAATGGATTCCTGATGGGAGACAGGATGGCCCCTGTGGCCTCTTGCTTTCCATTGTCTGTCACCTTGTTTAAAGTCCTCGGAAGCCCAAACTATGTTCCTTCCTCTGACTGGCTGTTGGGTGGAAGTTCCATATATGGTATTGTGGGGAAGTCCTGGGCAGACTGGCTGGAGCCTTCCCAATGACTGTATGTTGTGGGTACACCCGTGGGTTGTGACCTGGATGAATGGAGTGTGTGACCAATATACATTTCATGTTATGGGTGTCTGGTTTCTGGTGTGTGACACAAAGAATGCGACAGCCCTGCCCAAAACTGGTATGAATGCAGTGTGGAGTGCTGAATGACCGGGTGCTTGTCCCAATCCACATTCCTTGTTGCGAGTGTCTAGATGGAGAAGAATGGCCTGAATGCACTGTAAGGGATTGGCTGCCTGCCTGCTGAATGCCCTTCTGAATGACTGGCTGCCTAAGCCTGGCTCACCAGTGTGAATGAGAGACAGAACAGTTTATCTGGGAACCCTCACTTACTGGAATTGTTCAGAATCTGAAGTCGAAACTTGATGCTTACTCTCGAAGCCGAGCTGGAAGAAGAAGAAGAATTGGTGCTGCTTTCCTTCGACGCAATCTGAAAGCTGTTGTGCCTTCGAGGACTGATCCAAGAGAGGACCTGGCTACGACCTCTTCCCGACGTCCTGGTGCTTCACTTCAGATTCCTTGGCGGTGCCCGTCTCCGGTCATTTCCAGACTGACTTCCAGGGAGCCTTGGTGAAGGTTAGCTGGTGCACGATGTTCCCTCGTAGCTCGGGAAGAGGTTGTAGCCAGGTCCTCTCTAGGATCAGTCCTCGAAGGCACGACAGCTTTCAGATTGCGTCGAAGGAAAGCAGCACAAATTCTTCTTCTTCTTCCGGCTCGGCTTCGAGAGTAAGCATCAAGTTTCGACTTACTTCAGAAAGTGCTGAAATTGCGGTACAAAATGAAGCTTAACGATTGTAAAAACTGGAGGAGAGTTATCTGTACTCCTGCCCTCTATATGGCAGAGTAGAAGCACAGAGCACCCCAGCCAAGATTCTCTATATGGTAACGTTGGGCAAGCAATCAAGGCTTAAGCTCTCAGGAGTTAATGCAGGCTGGTTCTTAAGTACAGTGTAGTCCCCAAGCCCCCACAAAGGAATGTCCACACACTATGTTAGTGATAACACTGTTCTTTATATAAAATATAAACCTTCTGCTAACCCCCATCTTGCATCCAATTATCGCCCCATCTCCCTTCTTCCCTTCCTCTCCAAACTTCTAGAACGTATCGTCTATTCTCAACTCCCTACCTTAATCTCCAACCAATTCCCTCCTCCCCCCGCCACCCAATCTGGATTCTGCCCTCTTCACTCCACGGAAACTGCTCTCACCTCTGTTCTCAACTCTCTCCTATCTGCTTGCTACTCTAAGCATTCTTCTATTCTTATCCTACTTGATCTTTCGGCTGCCTTCGATACTGTTGACCACCCTCTTCTCCTTAACTCTCTCTCCTCATTTGGCCTTAAAGACTCTGTCCTCGACTGGTTCTCCTCCTATCTCTCTAATCGCACATTTTCAGTCTCCTGGGGTGGCTGCTCCTCACCTATCTTTTCTCTCAACCTCGGTGTTCCACAAGGTTCTGTCCTTGGCCCCTTTCTCTTCTCACTCTATATTTCCTTCCTAGCTCCCATTATCTCATCCTTTGGTGTATCACACCACTTCTATCCGGATGATACCCAACTCTTCCTTTCCTTCTCATCCTTCACAACTGACATCCACCTTAAGCTCTCTTCTTGCCTTACCGCCATTAAATCTTGGATGTCCTCTCACTTCCTTTCTCTCAACTCAGATAAAACTGAGCTCCTCTTCTTCCCTGCCAACACTCTTCCTCCTCCCCCTCCTCCTCCTCCCTTCATTCCCTTTCCTCCCTCCCAACTCCCCTTCTCCTCTCATGCCCGCAACCTTGATCTCGACATCAACCCCCACCTCTCTCTTTCTCACCACATTTCTCTCACTGCCAGATCCTGCCGCTTCCACCTCTACAATATCCGTAAAATGTGTCCTCTCCTAACCTTCCATGCTACTAAACTCCTAATCTCCTCCCTCACCTTCTCCAGACTCTTCTACTGATTTGGACTCCACTTCTCGCCCCTCAAATCTATCTACCAATCCGCTATCCGCTCCCTCTGCCTTCTCACACGGCACGACTCCATCTCCTCTTCCCTTGACTCACTAGGATGGCTCCCTTTTCATTCCCAGCTTAAATTTAACTTCCTCTGTCTAGTCTTCAAAGCCCTCTATTGTCTTGCCCCTCCCTATCTATCCTCCCTTCTCACTTTCTACACCCCTTCTTGTTCTCTCCGTTCTGCAGATGTCTTCCTTCTTTCTCCTCCTCCTCTACCCTGTGGCCCCTTCCCGCTTCCGCTCCTTCCAACTTCTTGCTCCTTTCCATTAGAACCGCCTTCCCCTCCCAGTGCGCTCTACTACCTCCTACCGCTCATTTCCTCATTTCGCACCTCTCTAAAATCCTACCTCTTCCATTCACCCCCTTAGCATCTTTCAGCTTCCTCTTCCTCCATTGAATCCTCCTCCTCCTTCACCTTCTAACCCTCCTCTCTCACTTCATTCCCCCTCCATATGCACTTAACCTCACCAATAATGTAAATTCTTCCCTGTACTGTTTTATGGTTTGATTCAATGTTATGTATTGCTTGTTGTAATTGCTTGTTCCTCATGTAAAGGGCTTTGGCTTGAAGCACTATATAAATCTAAATAAATACAAAGAAAAAATAAATAAGGTTCAGGTTATATACACAGACAATAATACACTTTGTGCTCAGGCAATACCGTGATGATAAATATGTACAATATCTATATGGTACCACATTTAACTCTTGATTCCATTAAAATGCACCAACTGCTGACAGTCTCAATGGCATACAAATCAAATATTAAAGTGAATCAACAGTAGACATAAGAGGGAAGACAAATTGGGTTAAACAGCTGGCAGAATACTGGGTCCCTAGCACTAGACACAGTTCTGTGTGAGGATCCTCCCACCTGGGCAGCGTGTTAATAAAGTGTATCAACAAGCCCAGTTTATATATTGTTTAATATAATCTTGGTTCCTTCTAAAAAGGTTCTACTACACCAGTGTACTTGGTTTAGCAGAGTTCGACGTCGGGTCGTCAACGGATCCATCTTGAGTGAACTCCCTTTAAGGCAGTAGCCACGGATTGTCAAGATTCCTTGAAGAAAATGAGAACAATGTCGTTGAGGCAGCAGCTTCGGTCCTGGAGGTGTTCGTCCTGCAAAGCTGAGGCATTCGGTGCACCTCGATGACAAGAGTTCATTGCTGCAAAGAGTCAATGAAGAACGTAGACCCAAGCAAGGGCGTCGGGTCGTCTGCGTTTGGCGTCGGCGATCGGGACTCGACCACAGCTGGCTTTCGGATCTTCGTCGGCGTCTTTGTGTACTTCGAGTGGTGGGAAACCCACTGCCAGATTCTCCTCGGTTCCTCAGTGACCTTGACTTTCTCCGACAGGGCAAAAGCGGTCGACAGTGATTAGCAAAGGGAGGCCTTGATTTCAAAGTGTCTTAGGCAATGGAGTGTTGCGGCTCCGGTCGATGAGGTGGTCCTCCGAACCTCGGTCGACAGTGACGGTCGTGGATGGCCTCGACATCCTGGTGCTTCACTTCAGATTCCTTGGCGGTCCCCGTCTCTGGTCATTTCCAGACTGACTTCCAGGGAGCCTTGGTGAAGGTTAGCTGGTGCATGATGTTCCCTCGGAGGGTTTTTCGAAAAGACATGTAATAAAGTCTACTAGAAAATTCAAAAGAATTTTGAAGAAAACCGAGTGCCTCAGGATTTCTGAAGCGAAGTGCCAGAGTAGAGTGCTGGTCATGCAAAAAAAAAAGACGCTGAGTGTGCTTTTTGTACTCGCACTGATGTCACATCCGGTCATGGAGACGACTCGACGGCCATCGAGGCCAGTGTGCACAACACCCCTTGATGGGGGTAAAACATTTATGAGAGTTCTAAAGCAGGAGAATACATATCTAATATGAGGAATCTGTGGGAGGACAATCCATTAGAATGACAGGTTTGGGGCAGAGATAGAGAGTCTAATGCATGCAGGTTAAAAAGGAAGCTTGACAATCTGGATTCATTTGCTGGTTTTAGTGATAGCACAGTGCAAAAAGGGGAGTGACAGATAACATCTGGTCAACACATGACATGCATACATCGTTGAAGAGGACGGATGAAGGAAAAACATGTTATTTGACTAACAGGCACTTGATGCTGGACAAGGCAATAGATACCATCCCATCTGTAAAATACTAGGGCATTTAACAAGATTTGGCAAAAAGATTTTAAAGATAAAACTACTTCAAATAAGAGGCAACTGTTAAAAAATGAATCCCTCTTAAAAATTGTGACTCAAGTGTTGTTTCTCATCCTGGCCAGCAGGGCACAAATAACCCTCCCCCTGTACCCTCTAGGAATCAAAGATTATTTTTTTAATATTAAGTACCTGAATCTGTTGCTCCTTCTTCTCTGAATTTGGAATCAGTAGCAAACATCCTAATGTGAAAGCTGGCAGATTTAACTGTGCATATTGCTTTGCAATCCCAACTAGATCCAAATCGGCTAAAACAGGGCACCTATAAAAAAAAATATATACATATTAACAAAAACAAGGAATATTTTAAAAAATGTGTGAATATAACAATTTATAGGATACTCTGCCGTGGACATTCTAGTCTACGATGAGTTTTCTAAATCTTCTTTTGGTGTTTTATGTGCAGTTATTTTGCATCGTAACTGACAGTTGAAAATGTACCACAAAGCATACGTAACAAAGAAAGACATGGTGTGTTGAGAAGACAATACCATATTATGGACTAAGTAGGCTGCAGAATGTGAGGATTGCTGGGTGCATTTTAATTGCAATCATTTTTAAATGATCGTGCATGTTGATCTTGGGCATAGAAGGGTCTGTGCAACTGCTACAGGGATCTATGCTATACCTCATGATCAAAACGTATGAATTCTGCCAGCTTCACTTAGCCCTTCATCCTTCCAAGGTTGATAAAACGAGCACCATTTAGTTAGGTAACACATTTTCTTTAAGCACTAAGACGCCCACCTGGGGATCACAGTGCGGTCTATAAATACACTGGTTATGTGAAGTAACTCTTATCACTAGCACACCACCTCTACAGATGCAGATGCAGATGGGAATGTTGGGAGCAGGCAACATTAAGAAGGGGGAAAATAGTGAAAAGTTTTTAAGGAGAGGTGATGATGGTGGTACAACTCATTTTTATAGCAAGAAGAAGTCTCACGAGATTAGTTATATTTTCTGGAGGAGGGATTACAGAATGTTACTGTGGGGGGAAAGCAGACAAGTCCCAACACTTTTGTTTAATGATGCAGGGTAATTTAGGCTCTGTATTCTTTTTTTTAAATATGTTTTATTTATAGACAGAGGTTACAGCAAACACACATGTCAGAGCACAGTGCACGATCAATACACAACCAGCGTACAATACACATGGAGAACAGGTAGTGCATTAACAAAAGGAAACAACATTGATTTACAAGGCACCATGGCATTCAAGAACACTCCTGTATGGCCCTGGGTGAGTTACTGCCAGATAGACTCTCCGTTCCATTAATAAAATAACTGTTAAAGGCAGTCCATACATTCCTGGGGCGAGTGCGCACTGGGAGCATTGTCAGGTATACTTCCTCACAGTTCCGTGACCAAGTGAGCGCACTGATCCATTTCTGAAAGGTTGGGGGAGGGCTTTTCCAGCATTGAAGCACACATTTTTTGGCTACCATACACTTTATGTTGAGAAATGTTGCTAATCGCCTGGTGTCATCAGATCCCCACACTCCAAACAAGATACCAACGGGCAGGGGTCAATCACTACACCGGTGATGTCAGTGAGGGCCTTCAAAATTCCATCCCAAAAATCTCTCAGCGGACGGCACGCCCAAAACATGTATAGGTGGTCTGCACGCTCGTCTCTGCAGCTGGCGCAGAAATGTTTATCAGTGTGGGTGAACCTAGAGATTTTGCGGGGGTATAATACAACCTATTGAGCAATTTAAACTGCATGACATGGTGGCGGAAATGGAGGGATACTCTGTTAATGTGCGACCACATCCTCTTCCACAAATGATCAGAGATCTCAAGGCCCAATTTGTCTGCCCAATCCATGCATGCTTTGGAGGGTCGGGTTGGGGTCACAGCGAACAGCTTTTTGTACGAAGAAGAGATGATACTATGGGTGCCGCTTGAGTTGGCAATGTAGACTACCTCAGGGGTATCAGGCAGCTCGTCAGGGAAGGAGGGCCATCTGGCACGGAAGGCAGCACAAAGCCTGTAATACTGTAGTAGCATCTCCAGTGCAGACGCAGAATGCCCCAGCCTCTGTGATTGTGGATCAATGAAATTCCCAGGAAAGAAATCAGTAAGTGCCTGGTAACCCAGAGCGCCCCAATGTCGGGCTAGAGCTGCATCCTGCGTGGGCTCCAGCCCAGGGAACCCCCAAGCAGGGAGCCACTTAGTAGGGATATGATTTGGTTGTTACATTTAAGAGGTGGCCCCAGGCAAGTAGAGTTGCCGCTCCTAGATCAAGCAAAGAGTCAGAGACATAATCTTGATGAAATATCAGGGTCATAATATTAATCTTAGCCCCCGTCAACGTCTCCAATTCGACGTGTGATATGATATGATCTGATATGGCATTTGTAACGCGCCCATACACAAGTGTTTCAAGGCGCAACGAGGCAGGGAGGGGGGAACAAGGGGAGACAGACAACGATCCTACTAGGCCAGGTGTCATTCAGACCGCGCAAGTGCATGGGTGGGGGGGACGGGAAAAGTGCAACGGGGAAGGGAGAGGGGAAAGTGCAATACAGGGTTAGTAATGAAAGAGGGCCAGCTAGTGGCAAGTGCAAGATAAGTGCAGAACAAGTGCTGGGGGTGGGGGGCTGTAGGGATACAGAAACAGTCCCGCAGTGCAGGGGTAGCAAGGAAGGCAGTGCAGGGGAGAGTGGCTGGGCCAAGGACCAGGGTTAGTGAGTGCCCAGTTGCTGATTCAGTACAGTATCAGTGGTTTAGCAGGGGAGAGGGGGAGAGAAAGCAGAAGCAAAGAGGAAGGTTTTGAGGTGCTTCCGGAACCAGAGATGGTTCTCCTCAAGTTTCAGAGAGGCAGGAAGGCTGTTCCAGAGGGAGGCCCCTGCTGCGGAGAGAGATCTCCCCCCAACTCGTTGCTTGGAGAAGCGGCTGACCCTGAGGGAGTTGGAGGTGGAAGAGCGAAGTGCTCGAGAAGGAAGATATTTAGGAAGGGAGAGTTGAAGGTATTTTGGCCCCAGGCCCCAGAAGGCCTTGTGGACAATGCAGAGGGTTTTGAACTTAATCCTCGCAGCCACAGGGAGCCAGTGTAGCGCTTTCAGTCCTGGAGAGATACGGTCCCTGGGCTTGAGGCCAAGGACAAGTCTCGCAGTCCTGTTCTGGATAAGTTGCAGAGGGCGGAGAGTAGAGGCAGGCAGATTTAGATAGAGGCTGTTACAGTAGTCCAGCTTCGAGAGAACCAGGGCTCTGGAGACAGTGAGCTTCTGGGGGAAGGAGAGGAAAGGAAGGATACCTCTGAGGAGGTGCAGCTGGTAGTGTGACTTCTTAGAAACGTCGAGACGAGACTTTCATAGATCGGACTTGTCTCAAAACCTCATCAGTGGAAAAAAGGGGAAAGGCAGAGAAGGAGAGAGGAGGGGTGGGCGAGTCAGAGGGCTCGGGTACCAGTACATGGCATATTGGGCTTGTGCGGCTGTCCAATACAACATCAGATCTGGCACTGTGACCCCTCCCCTCTCCTATGGGAGCATCATATCCAGCCATTTCTTGTGGACCGCACCCGAATGCCACAGGAACTGTGCGCATGCTTTGTGTAGCTTTGTAAAGAATTGTTTCCCGGGCCAGATTGGAATATTGCTGAAGACATAGTTTTGGAACCAGAATCATTTTTATAAGGGAGAGTTTCCCAGCAAGTGACAACGGAAGGAAACGCCATCTGGCCATTTTCGACTCAGTGAGCTGTGCGGCAGCCACATAGTTATCTACTAGCAGGGTGGCCTTTGACAGGGACACCTGGACACCTAAGTACTTGATACCGCCAGGGGACCAGCGAAGTGGACACTCTGAAACACGTTGTTGGGTATTATTGGTGAGGGGAAATATTTCTCACTTGGAGTAATTGATTGTGAAGCCTGAGCAGGTGCCTATACGTGTGATATCCTGTAGAATGGGGTCAAGATTGGTGGCAGGGTTTCTAATATATAGCAGCACATCGTCTGTGTCAGAGATATTATTTCAGGGGTGTCTTTTAATCGAACCCCTCTGTGGGCATGTCATGCCCTAACATGATCTGCCATAAACTCTATTACCAGTGCAAAAAGAATCGGGGATAATGGGCAGCCGTGGCGGGTGCCCCTGAAGAGTGCGAATATCTCAGATGTCAGGGAATTGACCCCGGACCTTAGCCACTGGAGCAGTGTACAACAATTTGATATATCTAATCATGTTGGGCCCAATTCCCATGGTCTCCAGGACTGTTAGTAGAGAATTCTCATAAATGGCTGATTTCCCTTACCCAATGAGTCCCTCAGCAGCTTTGCTGGATTTCTAGGTTTTATTTTTCTCACCTGGTAGGAGTGGAAGCCTTTTTTCCTACTCTTACATGTGTTTTGCTGTGTGTGTTTCTACTTTTTGTGTGATCTTGTGCACTGGAGCCTCACCTACTCCATGGCCTCATATTTTTCATGTGTTTTACACAGCACCTTCAGTGCAATGACACAGGGTTGTCTTTGAGACTTCCCACTGACTCCATTTTCTGGGGCTGACTACTGTTCCCCAGAAAAGGTAAAGTTGCCATTAACTTTATTTTAGTCACTTTAAACCACAGACTCAGTACACCCCATCTTACATGGAGTATTGGAAAGGGTCAACTCTTATCCATTTTTGTCTGTGTCTCTTGGAGCATTGTTTCGCTCCCTTTACATTAAGACTTGGCTGGTGGCACTGGTAACTACCCTAACTTTTCTACCGCGGTTATCTTATATAACCATGGTATTGTTTCAGGCTATTATATTAGCCTCGAACATAAACCCGCCTGACCAAATACATTTTATTTTGGATCTGGCTGGGTTTATTCGCCATTTCTTTTTGTTAAAGTCGTTCTCGTGATTTTCTCTGTGTGCCAAAGCGGGGATGATTCCTTTGTTCGCCGTCTTTTCGCTGGCTTCTGCACAGAAGCCCTCCTTAAGGCACCTGAAGGTCTGGGTAGGCAGGATGTGAGGGAGAGATCTTCGGACCCCTGCCATGGGTTCCCTTGGTAACCCAAGTCGCACTCCTGTTTGATTGGCTGAGGTCACTGTCCTTGCCAGGACAGCCACACTGCTGTGTGATTGACAGCCAGGCTGTATGAATGGGGGAAAACTGCATAAAAAGCAGGTCTCTGGGACTGGAAAGGCAGAGTCACCACTGGAACGAAAGAACCTACGAGGAGCTGATGGAAGAGGACCCCGACCATGACTGAACCGCCAGAGTCACAAACCCAAATCCTGTGTAAGGAACACCTTTGGGAAGTCCCCATGTTTGCCCAATTTCAAAGGAATCAAGGGAAGTCAGACCTGATGCCATTCCTCAAAGACCAGCCCAAACCCATTCACTCCTTCAGATAAGGATGAATCTCTGACTCTTTCTGAGAAGTGAGGCAGTGCAGCAACAAAGCTGGTGCCAGGGTTATGACGGCACAAGGGATTGCCGAGCTCATAAGCATGCAAAGGTGGGCAAACGGGCGTCCTCTACTTGCCTTGGACGTGTAGTAGGTCCTGGCTCTACCACCGGCTCCGGGAACAAAGATGCCAGCGTCAGTGCCTTAGAAAAGATGCAAAGTATCTTTTACCGGAATCCCTCATAACTTTATGGAGGAGAACAGCTATTGAGAAACCGTACCAGAATTAAGTTGGTTTGTGATTCCTAGGAATAAGAGGCTGACCTCTGGGAGCAGGAGTGATGGTACAGTACCCTAGAGGACAAAGAGGAATGTAATTTAGAGGAGAACTTACTTACAAGTAATGTTCTTTTTATGTATTCTTCTCCTACAGGTTTCTCATCTTGAAAGATATCCATCCAGCGTTAGCTGCTTAGAAAATTTTGACAGGGGGCTGCGACGGGTCAGAAACGCGAGACTGACCAGTAAATATAGGTTTTTCACAAGTAGCCATTTTATTAAATAATAAGGGTGTGATAAACACCTCGACTTCCCTAACCTAAAAAGTATTTCCCTTCCTATTAAACTAAGACTAAAGGAAAACACTAATTAAAGGAATCTGTAAATCTCACTTCTACATACAACAAATCATACAGTTATCATATGGCCATTCAAGTTCAACAAAATAAAAGTTATATTCAAACAAACTTTGTAACCACGTACCCTTGTAACCAGGGTTGGATCACCTTCCCTACAATGAAATACAGGATTTTCCACGTCAAAGTTCCAATCAAGAAAGTTATTTTCAATAGCCAAGTTCTGATCTAGAGGCAACACAAAATGTCTTTAATTCCATGAATCTTTCACTTGGCAGTTCGATTGTCTTATGGCTAAACACGATTCATCACTCTTCAAAATGACTGTCCAAAGTTTCCACAAACCCAAAGAGACTGTCTTCAAACTTCCAATCAATATTTCAATATAACTTCCTTTCTTTGAACAACTACTTTCCCATTTCTTCTTTACAAACAAAGATTTTTGTCAGGATGGTTTTACTACAGATCATCATACCTCAGAAGTGGCCTTGCCATTTTATTTCTGCCACAACCTTCCACCACAATGCAGTACTTCAATGTCGTCCCTTCCTGGTCCACTAACCTGCCAGAACCAACCTCTAGTAATCCCTTTCCTGGCAAACTCGCATGCCAGGATAAAACTCCTACAGCTACTAGAAGTACTCGGTTTTGTGGTTCGCTTCAACCTTTAGAAATGTCTTTGACTTTCAACAACATTGAGGTTCACAACTTCTTCCATAAGGGTGCAACATACATTGACACCATTTGTTCTACTGATTTATTTGCTACATGCAATGCATGGTTATATTCCTCTCCTGCTTAATTATTTCTACAAGGAGGGGTTTCTCTCCTGCCACCTTTGGGTTCCTTTTTACCACACCAGTTAACTGCTGCTAATGTCTCTTGTTCAAATTTCTTTCTTTAGGAAAAGTGTTTACCTTTTTTTCTACAATTGCCCTTTTTTGGCTAAGGCAATGTTGGAGATCATTTTCCATTTCAGATCATCTCCTTCTTTGTGGACCCCCAGGGAAATGGTATCCTATTTATAATTGCCTTTCTTTGGCTTAGGCAATGCTGATTGTTATCTTGCTCAAATATTGCCTCCTCTTTAATTTGGCAATGATGTCTATAATGTTCAAATATTACTCCCTTTAACGAAGGCCAACTCACTGGTTTCTTCCTGCGCGTCCATGAGTGATGATGTAACAATATAGAGTGAGTCCGCCTCATTTTGAGGCGTTCAGGGGATTTGGACGGCTCTGAGGTATAGCCCCAATCCATCATCTGGGATGCAGCAGGACTACTTCAGGTAGCCGCAGGCATGGATACAGGCTACAGCCCGAGACAAGTAAGGTTGAGTGGGGGGAGAGTAACATCAATGATCACTCACATGCAGGTCACCGCTATGGGCACCCCAACCCCTCAAAAAAGCATCTGTGACTACCTGAGCTTCTGGCCATGGAGCCTAAAAGCGATCCCCAGCCAACATGTTGGTCCTGCTGTTCCACCAAGAGAGGTCATTGGCATCCTACTCCAACACCTGGAGGACAACTAAACATCTTGCCTGAGTATTGTGATCAGTGACTCTTGAGAAGCTACAGCAGAGATCTGGCCTATGGCACCAGAAAAATGCAGGATAACTCTGGTTCTGGCTGCTGAGGCAGGGGTGTGGTCTGTCCGGGTGTTATCTGAGGAAGGAAAACCGTACCCCATCTCCATTGTTAGGGAGAATTCTTTGTTTAGGCTGAATTTCCTAACCTAGTGAGTCCCCCAGCAGCTTTGCTGGATTTTTGGGGTTTATTTTTTTCTCCTGCCAAGAGTGAGACTCTTTTACCCTCACTCTCGGGCATGATTTGAGTGTGTTTCTTTGAATCTAGATGTGTTTAATGGGCTATGGGGTCTTTTACCCCATACGGCTTCATGTGTTTTTTGTGATGTGTGTTACACAGCACCCTCAGTGCAGTAACACAGGGATGTCATAGTGACCCCCCAGTATAGACTCCATACCCTGGGACTGACTACTGTCTCCCAGGGCATGTTAAGTCACCATTGACTTTACTAGTCTTAAATTCTGAACAGAACCAGTACAAACCATCATATTGTGGACGTACTGGCTGGGGCAATTCAATTGCCCCGGGGTCTGTTAGTCGAGGGGGCACGTCTCCATCCCCCCTGATCGAGTTTTGGCTGGTGGCAGTGGATACTACTTTTTATATTCAACCGCGAATATTTTCCTATGGGATTTCCCATTGTTTTAGGCTACTATCTTTATTTAATTATTTACGGTAGCCTCGAACATACCGCCGGTTTATTTAATTAATATTAATTCTCTGTTTGGTATTTTTTGCCAAAACTTGATTCTAAAATGGCGTTTGTGTTCTCTGCTGTGACTCCAAACCAAGTCGAGCTCTTTGTTCCACTTTTTGGCGGGCTTCTCCACAGAAGCCCTCCGTGAGTGAGGTTTTCTGCATAAAAGCAGGGCTTTGGGACTGGAACTTCAGAAGTCGCCACAGGACCTAAGAATCCGACGAGGGAGAAGCTGAGCCGACCTGCCACGACAACACCACCGGTGGAGCCCTGCTGGACCGTCTCACCACTTTTCCCAACGACAGAGGAGATCTCCCGTCGGAGAGTCTTCTTCCTTTGACTGGTGGGGATAACCAGTTTCACCGTCTTTTCGCTTCCCGACGTACCTCGTGGCCGCCTTGCCTGTGCCAAGCACCCCAGCAACCAGGATACCACGTTTTACCACGACTGCGAAAAAAAGGTACCACCTTTAACCGGAAAACTCTGCGGCTGGTTTCTTCCCTGGCAGTGCAACGACCTTCATCTTTCCTCCAAGTCGAGATCTTCTCTTCCCCTGGACGCCGACGTGACTTGCACCCACTACCAGGAAACTCTGCCACTGCTGGAGGATCCTTCCCACTTAAGGTACCGTGTCCCGCCTGGCTTCCCTTGCCACCGACTGTACGGGGTAGATTTAGCCCCCGGCTTTCAAACATGGGTTGGCCTGGGACATCCTGGCTAAACTTTCCTGAGCCTCTCTAAACTCTTTTTTGAACTCTCTGCAAGATTTTCTAAGCCTAGTGTAACTGTGTGATGTTGGGTGCATTTGTGCTCTGCTCTCTCTAAGAATGGGCCCAGCCTTTGGACTTTGGATCACCAGTGACCTTTGCTCTTCTGCCTTGCTAACAGTGTTCCGAAATCTTAGAGTGGTGTACCTTTCCATATTCTGTCTTTTTCCCTCCCTTTTTCACAAACTTATTGGAGTGCCATCTAGTTAAGCGCTCACCTCTGTATGAAAATAAGTGGTGTTTTACTAAGACTTATCTGATAAGGAAAAAGGGGTGTATATATTACAATAGTAACTGTTTAGAATATTTTACAATAAGAGTGCTGGAGTGTTTCCAAAAGTCTGTTTTTAAATAAATAATTATATACTTTGATACCAAAGCTCAGGTCAGTGTTTGCTTGTATTGGTGTGCCTGAGTGCCTATTGTGTATACTTTGTATGCTGCCTAACTCTTCTTGAGAGAAGTCTGACTGCTCAGCCACAGCTACCAGGTAAATCTGGGTGGTACAGGCTGCTACCAAGTGGGTTTACTGCTAACACCTGTATTCCTAAATCTTTTGCAGTGTTCCCTAAGGGAACTGCACAGGTTTCTGCCTAACATCCATCGAATGGCACACCCATGTGTCAGAGGAGATCTTCTTACACCTTTCCCTGAAACAAGAAACATGATGGAAGAACTCAAAGTGGCTTTTGCGTTGCCGACATCGAGGCCATAGCCGACTGGCCACTACCCCGGCTGGGGAATGAGAATCTCCACTGCTCCCGCTTGGCTTGCAGCAACTGTATCCTCCTCACGAATGGGGTGTAGCGCCTGATGTGCCTTTACCTTGATACAAAGGAAAAGGGTTGCCTTGTGTCATTCAGATTGTGCAAGTGCAACAGCGCAAAAGTGCAGGGGGAAGTGCCAGGGAGAAGGAAGGGAAAGTGCCGTCAGGGCAGCGTTGCTCTGGGTAAATGCATGGAGGTAGGGGGCTGTAGAGGTTACAGTCCCAAAGTGCAAAGTAGGCCCCGGAGGAAGTGCAGGGAAGACTGATCATGGAGGAGCCTGGTACGTAGTGAAACTCTGGGGGTAGCCAAGAAACTAGTCGGCATAGCAGATAAGTAGGTCAGCAAGTGAGGGTGGAGAGATAGAGAAAGAAGGAGAAAAAGAAGGTCTTCAGCAGCTGCCAGAACTTCAGGCGGTCCGGCTCAATTTGAGAGTGGCAGGGAGACCATACCAGAGGGAGGTACCTGCAGACGTGAGAGATCTATGCCCCAATCTCTAACTGGAGAAGCATCTGGACTTTGCTGCTAACAAAAGAGTCCTTAAACTTTTCTAACGATTTGTCCACTTTGGGTCTGAATAAGTGCTCTCCGCCGAATTTCATGTGGAATATTTCCGACTGGACATTCGGTGAAAACCCTGATCCCCGAAGATACGAGGTCCTCTGTGTTAGGACTGATTTTCAATACTCTGGGCCTGGCGGACAGATGTATAGAAGGCCAACTATATTGTGACAGGGACAACTCTGGGGAGCTGCAGCCAATCCAGTTCAGGTAGCAGTAACAGGTGGTTTAGGCTAAGTTCTTCAGAGGTGGGGAGCTTGTAAAGGGTCCACAATGAGTTCACACAATGGGAATCACAGATTACACTTACACAGGATGTAAACAAATAGCTATTATGTATTGGCCAAACACACTATAGAAAAATGACTACTGGCAGGTAGAGTTATCAGACAACACTAGATAAAATAGATTACATATATACATTCACTTATCAGAGAGCATAATATATATCACAAACTCTTGCAAAGGAAGAGTAAGGTTATATTATGCACTTTAAGTCCACAGAGAATGATCACTAACTTTAAGTCCCGCCCCAAGTTGTCTGGGGCCTTTTGTCCAATAGTTCAGGTAAAGTTCCACAGAATCTGTAAGGCAGGAAAAAATGCAGGTAGAGTCTCTGGGGTCCAGTGAAGGATTCCAATTGTCAGAGTGCAACTTAAACTAGATAACAGAAGTAGCCCCAACTTTGAGAAGTCTTGCGCAAGCAAGCAATGACAAAGCCAATATTGTCAGAATCAAGTTTATTATAAGCCCATAGACCTATAATGGGAGCTCAGGGGTAGGTAAGAACCACTGTAACGTACCCGCCCCCGTACTCCGATTCTTCCCAAGACTTGGCAGGACTAAGGAAGAGGGTCCGAGGTTGCTTTTCCCACCGTTAATCGTAGTCGTCGATTCACAGGGGTTACAGGTTCTAGCTGATCTCCAGTTGGTGTCTTGCTGGTGCAAGGACTCTCGAAGGAAGAATGCAGCAAACCTCTATGCAGGACCCCTCTCAGGACTGGACTTGTGTCACGTATGCGATTTTGGAGAGTGATCATCACAGCATGGCGACGCAAAGGGACTCAATTGCAGCGGTCAGACTTTCCCTCCTATCTCGGTTCCCCTTGATGCTAGGACACCGATATTTCGCAGAGGTAAGTCTTGTATGGCAAGCAGAGGATCCCCCAAGTTCCAGGTCAAAACTCGGAACAGTGATGTCGGCAGCACAGTAGCCCAAAGTCAGAGCTGGTCAGCCACAGGACGGTTCCGGGACACTTCTGAAGGCTCTTCTTTGCAGGGCACAGAGCAGATGTCAGGAATGGATTATCCCTCCGCTCCCAGGGTCGCAGCTCTTTTACAGGACTGCTAAAGATCTTCAGCAAGACAGAGCTCCTCCAGGACAGCAGCAGAGGTTGGTAGCCAGGCCTCCTTCCAACAGGTCTCTGGTTTCTTCGCAGGTCTCACAGCTGGAAAGAAGTATTGGCGTCTTCAGGTTTCTCCAGGATCTCTCTAGAATGAGTGCAGGGGTCATCTTATCCTAAAAGCCAGGTAAGAGCTGAAACTCAGGACTGGCCCCCACAGACACACACACCAGCAGTGGTCCAATCAGGACCACTGACGGGAACATTCATGCATATCACTCACACACACTGAAACCAGTTTGTCGATTAGGACCAGACAGTCCCAGCCCACATCCTACCAGCAAACACACACAGCCTTCCAGTAGCCTGCCAAAGGATATAGCTTTCCCAGGCATTGGAAGTCATCATAAGGATTTACCAGGCCTCACAGGTCAGGAAGAAGGTTAAAGAAGAAGATGGTAAAAGGACTAGCGAAAAACCATGTGGCACCGCCATGTTTGGACACTAGCCATAGTTAGTAGCCACACATAGTAAAGCTAAAATGAAAAGTCCCAAAAAATGGGAAAAAGTCACTGCTGCCACCAGCTTATCCTTTTAGCTCACCTCGAGTAACCAAAAAATCCTCCAAGTATTAGTGTAGAGCAAAACAAAAATGTACCCTATTGGACTGCAGTGTAAACTGCATTGTATAATGATAAAACGTTGCCACAAGTGATACAGTTACAAAGTCGCAAGACTAAGGGAAACACTGTTTCCCATTGCTAACAGCCTGAAGGACATGTCAATTTTCCCATAACATATAAACAAAAGCAAGTGCAGTGAAGCTTAAGGCTTTACTGTACTGCAAAAGAGCAGGTCAGCATAACAAATAAAAGCAAAATGTTTGGGGGTCCATAAAGATGGAAGGAAAGGTGCAGTAAAGAGAAATCTTTCCTAACACTGTGCAGCACTGTCCACATGCCCATTGACGACCTGACGCAATTTGCAGAGGTTAGACCTGCTTGCAGGGCCTGACACACCACTCCTTGCCTCCTTGGTAATATTCAGAAAGCAGTCCCTGAACACCCCCCTCAAGGAAATGGTTGTCTCCCTCCCAAATGGTCCTCCTAAAGACATGGGAGTAATTTGGAAAATGCACGAGAGACATTAATTGCCTTTAACGTCATGCTTCCCGAGGCAAACATTTTATTGGCCAAAGCCTTGATTCAACGTTGAGGTCAAGGCCTCTGGTTTACCCTTGCGGCCTGCACAACCTGTCCGGCAGGACTTGGGTGCACCTTGGGAAAGGGAAGATCCTTTTTGACTTAATTTCTTTAGAAGCCTGGCAATGACTGCCCAGCGTCGAGCATGGGTAGTGCTACTATTCCATGACCGGGGTCTGCTATGGCCACGTTAAATGTGACGCGTTGTCCAGTAGGTTGTCAACTCATACGGCTTGAGCAGTTTCGATGGAGGGCCGAGATCTAGATCGATGAGCACGTTCTGGATCGCCTTGCAGTACTTGAAACTCTGGTGCATGGACGCCTGCTTGATCTTAACACTGAGGGACGCGTTCACCCTGCTTGCGTTGTGTAGATCCTACACAAAGATGAACAGTCCTAACTGGTTGGTCAAATAATCAGGCAGTGCGTCCATATCTGTTTCGACCAAGGGTTCCATTCCAAATGGGATAGTATCCCTTTTCTCATCGAAGATTGCCTGGATGGACTCGAAGATGTCTGGCATATGACCTCGGTCTCGCAGCTGACGCAACATCGAGAGAGGGATTTTAAAATGGCCTTTCGACACTTCCATTGACCTTTACTTTGGTTGAGGTCAAGCTCGAGGGCCTTGCACCTTTTTGGGCTACAGGCATGCCAGACTAAGTGGACACGGTCAGCTCAGTATCTGTCAAGAGCACTGTGGCCAAAGCCGTACCAGGAGCAGCTTTTTCGAAAGTCTGCATCATCTGGGTTTTAAATTCCTCACTACCATGAAGCCCCGCGTTTGTCAGGGACATTTTTCGAACTGCAGTCCTTGCAGTCCTTGCATCCCAACGGCCTGAGACCCAACATGGTGATGCAGTTTTGCATCGTAATTTGAGCTGTGTTCTGAACAGCATGCTGAACATGGAAAAAGGTATCTGAGGTAAGGGGGCATAGAGCATTCCTTAAGTACAATGACCAACTTCAAGTCCTGAGTTGAGGAGTGGCATGGTCGAGACACGAGGAAGTCGACAGATGACGTTGGGCCTCACTATGCCCGTTGTTGAATATTCAGAGCAGCATGAGGGCAAATGCTGAGGGCATGATTTATGAAGATGAGGAATCTGTGTGAGTATGTAATCCTTTGAAACAACACTTGAGTATATTTAATTAGTGCCATTACTCTTAGTTCAACCGAAAGTGTGTGTTTAATAATAAAAAAAACAGCTTTGGTTTTTATTCATTATAATCGTCAGGCTGTTGTGAAAAAGAGGAATGGGCGCAACCTTGGTTTACAAGTAAATGTTTAGAGTAGAAGTTCCAGTTACAACATGCGTATGAGAGCACTGCAGACAACTTGGAGGCACTACTAGGTGGAGGGCTACATGCAAAAGGATTATTGCTAACAAGCCATAATGCTGCATGTTCACAGTGTGCACCAATGGTGCATATTTTAAAAACTTTTTTCAAAGCGTACTACTCAAGTCAAAGAAAGTAGAGAATTTTAATGTTTGGCCTGAACAGTC
Source organism: Ambystoma mexicanum (assembly GCF_040938575.1). NCBI lineage: Eukaryota > Metazoa > Chordata > Amphibia > Caudata > Ambystomatidae > Ambystoma > Ambystoma mexicanum. Next base: position 1,496,291,328 of record NC_090932.1, on the reverse strand, counting down.
ATATTTAATCAATATTACCCCAAAAAATAAAAAGAAAAGATACTTTGGCCAGTGCATTATGGCACTAAATAGCCATCATCAGGGCCCATCTGTCTCATGGGTTCGGAGGCACTAACATCTGTCTCAGAGTAATCATACAAAAGCCTCTGCAATAAGGTATAGGGGCCTCCTGCAAACAGTACAAGGAGTAGTGGCAGTGCGAATGGCATCTGCCGAGTACAGTGACCATAGTACATTGTTGAAAGGAAGTAACACAAGTTTTAATGGTAGCAACTCCACAGCCACCATCACAGGAAAACACTGCCACCGGCTCGGACAGCACAGGGTTTCATTTGGTTGGGGGAAAATGGAAGGATGGTGATATAAAACATGTCCAACATAGTAGAGCAATTAAACAAACCTCATAATATGTTTGCACAACAAGTGGGATAAAGACTACTATGGGGCATAAGAAATAAAAGAAAATCAAATGGATAAATGTTGACAAGATAATCTGAAAAACAGGCTAGCATACATTTAAAAAATAACGAAGGAGTACTGAGGCCAAGAGTGGGTCCACAGTGGTCGTGCCATGACGCAGGCCATTTAACCTTACATTTAATAAAAGAAGAGAACATATCTGCTATAAGAGGCACAGATATTTTGTCCTGTATATCTTTTTAATTAGACCATATAGGGGGACATGTTTTTACATCAATGCATTTGCATATTTCTATATTTGCATCTGTACATTTGGATCTGCACATTTCCATTGGATTTTCTCATTTTTCAGAGAACATGTAAAACAGATGGGTATACAAAATTAAGATGGACTAGAAGGGGGCATACACCCATTAAATAAAACAATGCTGCAAATGCAGAGATGCAAATACATAAAAGCTAAACACAGATAAGATAATGTCCCGCATTTACATATGTTTTCTTACAATCAGAATGCAAAGGAACCAATTTATTTATGGATGCAGAAAAGTGGTGGTAAATAAATAATTGGACTGACTTACTTCAACAGAACCACAAAGCACTCATAGCAAGCCTCAAGCTGCTTAGGACTGGGTGGACAGGATGCTGAAACAACAAAACAATGAACGCAACATTTTGAGTGCCAATAACTACTTGAAAGACTATAAACAGAAGATCATAAATGGAATGGCACATACCAGACAGAAAAGTTGCAAGAATCACATTTCTCCAGGCTCGGCTAAAATTAGGAACCTGACAATGGAAACAAAATTAGATTTCAATTGATGTCACGAGAGAACACTGTTTATGGTTTACATTTTAAAAAAGTGACAGATTTCAATAGCCATTCCAAGTAAGGGATTTGATGTATATGTTGTAGTTGTATCAAGGATTTTCAGAAACTGTTGAGCCATGATCGGGATGATAGTGCCACTTTGCTTTGAAGGTAAGAACTGAATCCTTGGAGGATTAAGGAAAAATGGGGTTGCTTTTTCATAAATTATGTTCTTTGAGAAAGAATTGGGTCTATGACTATACAGCTTAATGACGGAAATATTGTTGCTGTGGAAATTGGATGGGACCAGAAAAGAGATACAAAGATGATAAAAGGTCATTGTAAGATTATTGTGGAACCCAATAGATATATATATATATATATATATATATAATTAGGAAGGTTTTTTAAATGTCCTATTTTGTCTTGGATTTTACGATTGTCACTTGTATTTTTGATAGCCATCAAGGACTTTAACTGCTCGAATGATGGGGCTGACAAACGAGAGGATAATATATAGTTTAGTCCACTTCTATAATGAGAGGTTTTTTTTAAAACAGATGGTACGAGTTAACATTTAAGGATATGTGGCATCCTTATTACTAGCCACGATATAGTACCAATTTTAATTCAAGGAAGACTGATGAACACAGCTTTTAGCCTATTAGTACAAACCCTTAATTAGATATGGGGGTGGGGGCGGGTGTTGTGCCTTTACAGACAGATGGAGAAATTACTTATCGTAATGTTCTTTCTATGGATTCTTCTCCTGAAGATTCCTCATCAGATAGTTATCCTTGTCCAGCTTCAGCTGCTCAAAATTAATTTCCGACAGGGGGCGCAGTGAACCTCGGCTCGGCCGTCGACACATCTCAACTCTGTGCTCGATCGTCAGCTCTGGACGGAACGTTGGCGGCGTACATATACTATGTCACTGTTAGGGAGAATTCTCATAAATGGCTGATTTTCCTTATCGAACGAGTCCCTCCGCAGCTTTGCTGGATTTCTAGGGTTTATTTCTTTCACCTGGTAAGAGTGTGAGCCTTTTTCCCACTCTTACATGTGTTTTGCTGTGTGTGTTTTCACTTTTTGTGTGATCTTGGGCACTGGAGCCTCACCTACTCCATGGCCTCATATTTTTCATGTGTGTTACAAAGCACCTTCAGTGCAGTGACACAGGGTTGTCTTTGAGACTTCCCCCTGACTCAATTTTCTGGAGCTGACTACTGTCCCCCAGAAAAAGTTGCCATTAACTTTATGTTAGTCAATTTAAACCACAGACCCAATACAATGCATCTTATATGGAGTATTGGAAAGGGTTAAATCTTTCCCTTTTTGTCTGTCTCTTGGAGCATTGTTTCGCTCCCTTTACACTAAGACTTGGCTGGTGGCAGTGGTAACTACCCTATTTTTCGAACCGCGGTTATCTTATATAAACGTAGTATTGTTTTAGGCTATTATATTAGCCTTGAACATAAACCCGCTTAACCATATATATTTTATTTGGAACCGGCTGGGTTTATTCGCCATTACTTTTTGTAAAATGTCTTTCTCGTGTTTTACTCTGCGCGCCAAACCAGGTTTGGCCCCTTTGTTCTCCGTCTTTTCGCAGGCTTCTGCACAGAAGACCTCCTTAAGACGCCTGAAAGTCTGGGTAGGCAGGATGCGAGGGAGGGGTTTTAGGACCCCTGCCATGGGTTCCCTTGGTAACCCAAGTCGTTTGATTGGCTGGTTGACTGTCCTTGCCAGGACAGCCACCCTGCTGTGTGATTGACAGCCAGGCTGTATGAATGGGGGAAAACTGCATAAAAAGCTGGTCTCTGGGGCTGGAAAGGCAGAGTCGCCACTGGAACGAAAGAACCAACGAGGAGCAGATGGAAGAGGACCTCTACCACGACTGAACCACCCGGTGAAGCCCTGCGGCAGGTCCGAAGCTTCAGAATCCGAAGACGGAGAAGATCCTCCAGAAAACTTCTTCCCTTGAGCTGGTGGAACCAACCAGTTCGCCCAAACTGCAAGCCAGGACCCCTCCTCTCGTAGAATTCGCTCTACAAGGCTACAGTGGGCCAGATAGCCAGGAAGGTCGGACCCTGCTTGGGTTTTAAGGAGCGCACCTTTTATTCGTTGCTTTGCTCTGCTGCTGGCTTCTTCCCTGGGTAGTGCAGGATCCTCCAGTCTTCCTACTTCTTGTCAGTCCGACAGTCGCTTCAGGAACCATGAGCCTGCAGGAACTACCAGGAACGTCCGCCTCAGCTACAGCTTTCTCTCCGTTTTAAGGTACTGTGCAAATCCGGTTGTTCGTTTCGTTGAGCCTCGGTGTAAGTGTTTGAAATTTTTCTCCAAACTGAGGGCTTGTCCTTCTCTTCTCTTTGAACTAACTTTTATGCCAACCAACCTCGTCCGGAATCTGTGGCACAAACTTTACCGCGAACTACCCTCAACTGTATTATCTTGAGCAAAAGACTTTTGACCCCTTGACTTTGGCCCTTAGCCTTTTCTATCTAATTTTATCATTGTAGTTCCTATTGCTCACTTGCCCTGAGTACCTACCTGTTGGTGTGGTTCAATTTCTATTAATTTTGTTTTTCCCTCCCTTTTAAATTGCTGGACTGCCAATTTGCTCCCACTTCATTTTGTGAGCTTAACTTGTCTGGAATTTAAGGGAAGTGGTGTATTAAGAGTGCGATTTTTAATTTGCTTATAATAGTGAAATGTTACACAACTGAAGAGTGAAATAAATGTATGTTCTTTTACTTGAAAACCTTGAGTCAGTGTTTGCGTGAATCATAGTAATTGCTGTCCTTTGTGCAACTATCTTATACTGCTCACTTACTCTCGAGATAAGGCTGGCTGCTCAGCCATCGCTACCATTTTAACTGTGTAGTACAGGCTTGTACCAAAGGTGAATTTGTACTGTCACTTGTAGTCTTAATTGTGTGTCGTGTTCCCAAAGGGTACAGCATATAATTCTGCCTTACAGTCACTACGCCCTGTACCTCAGTTCCCGCCTTTTTTCCCCAAGAGCTCAGCCACTACAGAGGAAAACCAGCGAGAAAACAAAAGCTAACTAGGCAATAGAGAGTTAGCAAAACAAAGATCTGCACCGGGTTAAGCTGAATTCCTAGAAAAACTCTGTTTTATTTTATTCATTTTTTACAAGGAGATAGGCATGCAGCTTGCCAGCCAGAAGAGCAACCGACTCAAGAACCATCACTGAGACTTCCCTCTCTCGAGAACAGACATATACCAACTGCTAAAGCTTTCTGAGCAGGACAGATGGGAGGGGTGATGAGGAACATGCAGGAGAGGAATCCATAGAAAGAATATTACGGTAAGTCATTTCTCCTTCAGTGGATTGCCTTTTTCCCCCCGCAGATTCCTCATCAGATAGACTCCCAAAGCAATGGAAGCCAATGGAGGTGGGACGAAATCGCACAGTAAGACATTTTGCTACCCGCCCTTCCGAAGCAAGCGTCAGCCCTATGTGAGACGTCCAGGCTATAGTGCTTCGTAAAAGTATGGAGGGAGGACCAATGTCCTTAACCAGAAGCCTCCTTTGTACAGCTGTAGAGGAAGAGACACCTCTGGCAGAGTGGGCTCTGATGCCAGGAGGCAATACTTTGCCAGCAGAGTGGTAGCATTGTGCAATATATAGTATTATCCATCGCGTAATTGTCATTTTGGTTACTGTAGGCCTTTTCTTGACATGGAGTAGTCTACAAACAACTGGTTTGTATTCCTATATTCCGCCATCTTGTCACAGAGAAACTTAACACCCTTTTGGGGTCCAATCGGTGAAAACGCTCCTCCTTGGAGTGGTGAAGAGGTGGGTAGAACACTGAAAGATCTATCATCAGAAAAAGATGGAATTCTGACACCACCTTAGGAAAGAACTCCGGTTGCACCTTAAGCAATACCTTCTCATGGAAAAAACAGAGAAATTATAAGTTACTCACCGTTGTGATTAACGTACTCTTAGTCCATTGACCCCTTTCCTGCATACTGCATGGGCGTCCCTTCCAAGGGATGGGAGACAGAACCTTTTTCACCAGACAAAAACGTTTTCGCTTTAAATTTAGAGGCGCGCAGGGGTGCGGCCCTGGAAGCATGCGCAGCCCTGACTTCGCCCTCCGGTGCCACCCCTCAGTCCCCATTGACGGATCGAAAATAGATTTAACATTGCCTAAAGACACTAGTATTATTAGGGGGGAGGATGGTGGGAAGTATGGAGGAAAGGGCACTATGGACTAAGAGTAGGTTAGTCACTACGGTGAGTAAATTATAATTTCTCTGTTTTTTCCATGAGAAGGTATTGCTTAAGGTGCAACCAGAGTTCTTGCCTAAGGTGGTGTCAGAATTCCATCTTTTTCTTGTGATAGATGAATGTAGCCCCAGGGTGGAGAGGAGCCCCTCATTAGGCAAACAGGTTCCTGAGAACCGCCTGTCCGAAGGCTGCATCAGATCTAGAGCCGGCATCCAAACAGTAATGTTTGCAGAAAGCCGAGGGAGTGGCCCAAGTGGCCACCCTGCTTCTGACTTGCCAAGGGACATGATGCTGGAATGCTATGGCCGTTGCCTTGGCCCTGAACGCGTGGCTGGCAATGTTCGCCGGAAGAGGCTTGTGCTGCCCATCGTATGCTTGTTTGATGGCCATGAGGATCCAGCGTGATATGGAGGTCTTTGAGGCCCCACTACAAGGACCATCCCACAGAGAATTCCAAACGCGGAATTGGGCGTATCGTTCGTAGAAGACACATTACCAGTATTTAATTTATCATCACGGATACTAACCGAACCTGAGCTATCTATCCTTAAACGGGGACTCTCGTTTGTACATACACAAACAGATAGTGCAATGACTCTGACGAGTGAGGTTAAAGATTTTTTGAGGAAAATCAGACTGAAGGCTTACTTTGCAGACAAAGATGAACCAATGGAGAACAATCTATCAGGACTGGCTAAACCATCTTCTTTCACTCCCACCGCATCAGAGGTCCCAGTAGAAGTGATGACATTTGAAAAAATTGTTCTTAAAGAACTTGAAAAATCCATCCAATTTGCAAGGAACAACGGTGGAACAAATCTTAGTTTGGCCGAATTTCAGGCCATAGCTACCTTGTCCAATGATCCATCCATAGTGATTAAAGCGGCCGATAAAGGCGGTGGCATTGTAGTTTGGGATGCCAATCTATATGACCAAGAAGTACAAAGTCTGTTGGCTATTCCAGGTCATTATTTGAAAATCAATGGAGACCCCATATTGGCAATAAAAGAAAAAATATTGGCTCTCAGTGAAAAAGCTCAATGGGAAGGTTATCTTTCCATAAAAGAGTTTGAATTTATTAATCATTCTGATGAGCATATTCCCTTGTTCTACATAATCCCTAAAAACACCAATCAACCACCTGGACGCCCCATTGGATCCGGGTGCGGCTCGATTTTAGAGCCCCTGTCAAAATATATTGATTTATTCATTAAGCCTCTGGCAATGGCAACACCAACATTCCTACTGGGTTCTAGAGATGTTATCAACTTGTTGGAAGGGTTGACATTTGATTCCACTAAACACATTCTTGTCACCCTTGACATAGAAGCCCTTTATACTAACATCCCACCGGATAAACAGCCTACGAATTATGTTGGATAGGCGTCCTTTACCACATAACGTGCCAACTCAATTTTTGTGTCAAGCTGCAGATTTGGTCTTGGCAAATAACTTCTTTAAATGTATTAAACCTTTTTTTCTGCAGAGCAAGGGAACTGCAATGGGCTGTACATTTGCCTCAACTTGGCTATTATTTTTATGGCCTTATTTGAAGAAAAGAAAGTGTTACACGACAGTAATCCATTTTTTCAACAGATTAAGCCTTATCGAAGATATATTGATGACATCTTATTAATTTGGGGAGGTAATGCGGACACACTTCTCCAATTTGTGAATTGGCTTAATCAAATGGATGACTTACACTTTACTTTCGAATTTTCCACCACGAGAATCTCGTTCTTAGATCTCTCCATTTACAATGAAATCGGGCCATATACAATTGGAGCTATTTAGGAAACCAACGGAAAGAAACACCACACTGCAATTTTCCAGCCACCATCCTAAAAGCTTATTACAGAATCTCACACATGGCATGTTCCTAGGACTCTGACGCAATTGCTCAAACGTGGCAAACTTTAACAAACATGCAGAGGTCATGGAAACTAGGCTCATTGAACGAGGATACCCCCAAGAAATTGGTTAGACAATCCAGAAAGCGAGTACGATATACGAATCGTGAAGCACTCTTATGTCCGAAAATCAGGACTTTAGACCGAGAACAACTGGTGTGCGTTTCTACCTTTTGCCAGCACAGTCAGGCAATTAAAGGTATTATCCTGAAAAACTGAATTCGACAGGTATGAAATTGCCAAAACCGCTCTTTGCTTTTAAGAAAGGTAAAAACTTGAGACAAAAACGAACCCGTGCTAACCGACTTCCACCAAAATGTCACCTTATTAGAGACATTAATTTGAACCCAGTGGTGGAACACTATCCTTTTACTTCGTGTACAGCTTGTAAATATTCAAGGAAAATGACCACATTTGTGGGAGAAGGAAAAGCATGGGACTTAAGGACTTTTACCACTTGTAAAAACAAAAATGTGGTATATGCGGCCCAATGCCCTTGTAACAAATTCTATATAGGAAAAACCTCAAGAGAGGTACATGTTCGTATCAACGAACATCGTTCAAAAATTTTAACCCGCAATCTTAATGCCCCTTTGGTTCTTCATTTTGTGGAGACAGGCCATAATGTAGAAGAACTTACGTGGTTCTGTGTCGAGAAAATTGTTACCAGTGGACTTATTCAGACCAAGAACAAGTTGTCATACAAAGAACAACTGTGGATTTTCAATCTTAAAACATTAGATAAAGGATTTAACATGATGGAACCTTGGGAGTTCAATTCACGTTGATACCATCCCCTCTTTGTCAAGCCATATATATCATGCCTCTGTTATAACTGCTTGGCCTTCGCGACGCACTACAACAACAATTTTGTTCCAGCCAATTATGATCTCTATTGGTTTAGTAACAATAATTAATAATCTACTGGTTTAGTAACAATAACTAATAATCACAGAAAACTGTTTTGCATGTTCTTTAACAACATACAGCAACTGCGGCTTAGTATATTGGGACTCTAACACCAATAGTGCTCCTCATAAACATTATTACAGCCTGTGTTCTGCTAATAGTTTAAGGTTCTAAATAGAAGTGTGTCTTCATAAATGCAGTTGACTCAAAAAAAGCTGCTTTCTCGAACACGGTGTTACATCTATACGGCCCCTTTAAGACTTGCATGGTCCCGAACCACGTGACAGGCTTCCCCAGCAATCATATGATCACTGAGGGAGCCTCCTTTTACGTCACGCATTTAATGTTTAAATGCTATTGGCCCACCGCGTTATGACTTGGGAAACTCCTTGATGAGACCTTGGTTCCGATTTCCGCAGGTGACTGCCAACATAACGGCAGATTCAGATTGGAATATGCTTCCGGCAGCACGTACGGCCACCTTCAGCAGGCTTCAGTTGTAAGTACACGCATTTGTGCGATGTAAATACTATGTTTAACAGTGCAAGCTTTCTGGGCTTTATTCGAGCAACCTTAGCAGTACTCACCCCCTGCTGCAACGTGTGTGTCCGTATTCACGTTATGTACTCCGCGTTAACGTGAAATGTGCTTTCCATTGAAAACGTGGGTGTTCACTCTTATAAGCAGTGCAATTTAGGTCACAGGCATTTTTAGTCAAATGGTCAATATATTTTCTAAATAGAACTTGTACACCATTCTAAACACGAATGCCCCTTTCCCAACATAAACACGGATGCTCCTAACGTTAAATGGTACAATCTGAATCGTGGGGATTGTCAGTGTAAGAGACAAAATACCTATACTTGCTCAACTAAACTAACTTAAATGTGAACATAATTACCCAAAAGTGCAATTTATAACCACTTCGGCATTTTTAGGTGAACACAGGGTCTCTTTATGAACAACAGTATGACCACATGACATTGAGTTAACCAACCTCCCGCTCCTGTTTTTTTGTTTTTTTCCCGGACAGATTCAACTGAAATTCAATTCACTTGTGCTGAGTCAACACCAACATCGGCAACAGTTGTCCGACCACTGGAATAATTCCAGTCTTGTTTTTCAAGGTGAGTGGCGGGTCACTCGCACTTAAGTGCATTGGCTTTTTTCAATGCCCTCAGGCAGCACTAAACTCATGGCTCTGCAATTTATGATGTTTAACATGTCAGATTTTTTAAATCCTGTTTAATTTCTTTGAGTCACACTTAACGGGTTTGACCAATTAGAATGTATGACATTGTGAGTCAGGTCAGTCTGGCCCCTTGACCTCTGTGTTGGGCTTTTGGTGCTTCTGGTTCTTCATATGGTGGTGGTGTAATTCCACTTGAGACACAGTGGTCTGCTTTGGTTTTAGGGTTCCACAAACCCCCTTTTTAGAGACTCTGGGACAACAGGGACACCTTGGGATTTTAAAAATGTAACTAATGGTATAAACAATTGCATGTTGGTAGCTTGAGCCAGCCAGTAGAGGCAGTAGATTCCTGCATATAATTGTTGTATCCGTGTGTCTTTTACAGTGATAATATTGTATCAATTGTTTCTCCTAACGAAGACGTTAGTCCAATTATTTTTCAAAACGTTGAAACCGGTAGAGAAGAACATCCGGGGATGGGATTTATCATTTTCTCTTGAACATGCCCACTCCGTGGAATAGAGCACATTTTTGGTTAATGGTTGTGCTGATACACATTCTATGTGGATAAAATGAAATATTTAAGACTATGTGGGGCTAATTTATGAAATGCTAACACATATGGATTGCACTAAATCTTTTAGTCCACATTCTTTACTGTGAGTGAATGAGGTTGATTGATTTGAGTTGCAAATGATGGTTTGACAGTTGATGAATGATGGTGATGTTAGGTTTTTATTATCCGGTGTCTTATGCTCCCCTGCAATGTTAATGTAATTTAATGTCTGTGTATTAATTAATGATCAATTCATTTTTGGAAAATAATCTATCTCAATAAATACATTTTTGATACCTTTAAAAATAAAAAACAACCTCTGGACAATTTATTCTGTATATTGTGTTACAGTAATACCCTAGTCCAGTGTGTGGGGTTTTCCTGCACCTTTCAGTGTGCTTTGAGGCCGGATAGCCTGGTCTTGCACCACCAAAAGTGACAAACCGGGCATCTGACCTGCGGAAGTCCTTGGTCCCATCAAGGTAGAATTACAGAGCACGTCAGACATCCAGGCAATGCAGAACTCTCTGTGCCTCATCCTTAGGATCTGCAAAAAACGTAGGGAGGACAATTTCCTTGTTCAAATGGAAAGCAGATGGCACCTTAGGCAGAAATGCTGGGTGCGTCCACAGGACTACCTTGTCCCTGTGAAAGGAAATATATGGTTCTGAGGCGACGAGCGCCTGGCTCTCGCTGACTCTTCGAGCCAAGGTGAGGCCTACCAGTAAGGCAGTCTTGATGGTGACCAGTCTGATGTCCGCGGACGCCATTGGCTCGAAACTGTTTGTGTACTAGGGGGCCCAAGACTATGTACCCACACTGGGTGAGGCCTCTTGATGGGCGGGTAGAGCCTTGCGAGCCCCGTCAAATGTTTCTTGAATATCAGATTGGAGGAGGAGAAGACCCCTTCCTCCGAGTTCCTGTAAGTCCCGTTGGCAGCGTGGTAAGTGCGGCAGGTGTCCACCTGCACTCCTGAGTGGGCAAGGTGCACCGAGAAGAAGAGCACGTTGTCCAAAGTACATACCATGGGGGTCGCTGTTTTTGGCGTCTGCCCAGTGGCAGAACCTGGTCCATTTACTTTTATACTGGGCCATGGTAGCCTTGCTCCTGGCACCCTGTATGATCTCCAAATTGGCCTGGGAGAGGCCGAGGTACCTTAGCGTTACCTGCTCATGAACCATGCTGTGAGGGCTAGTTTCTGTGGCGCAGGGAGAATGACCCTGCCTCCCTGCAGCGCCATGAGATTTGCTGGGCCCGTCCGAAGGTGAATGGGCGGCACCTCCAAGAGGCTGAGCAGCTCCGAGAACCAGGGCCTGGCGGCCTCCATGGAGCTATTAGAATGATGTTGAGCTGGCGAGACTCCTTGATCTTGCAAATCACTCTGTGAATCAGCAGAGTGGGCGGGAAGGCGTACGCTGTCATGCCATTCCACTGAATCTGAAATGCGTTGCCCAGGGAGCCGGGGCCCTGTCCCTGCCAGGAGGCAAAATGAGGGCACTTCCTGTTGTGCCAGGTGGCAAAGAGATCCACCTGGGGGAGACTCCATCTGCTGAAGATCTCCTGAATAACGAGGTTGTTTAGCTGCCCCTCGTAATTGTCTACTCCCAACCTGCTGAGCCTGTCCGCCTCCAGGTTGGATTCCCCCGCAAGGTGGACTGACGTGAGATAGATGTCGTTTTCCAGGGCCCACTCCCAAATGCGGATCGCCAGTCTGCACAGCGGAGGGGATCTGGTGCCTCCCTGTTTGTTGACATAGTACATGCTGGTCGAGTTGTCGGTCTGGATGAGGACAACTTTGCCCCTGGGAAGTGGAAGGAATGCTCTGAGCGCTAGCCAGATGGCAGTCAGCTCCAATCAATTGATGTGGTACTCCTGCTCCTGTGGAGTCCAGGTGCCGTGGACCGAGAGCGCGTCCAGGGTGGCTTCCCAGCCCTTGAGCGAGGAGTCCGTGGTGATGGTGACCTGCGGGGTGGGAGGCCGAAAGTGATTGTCCGTCCATAGGTTGCAGTCCTTGGACCACCATATGAGGTCCAGGCAGAGAGATGGAGGAACGTTGATGATCTCGGATTAAGAACCCCGCTCCTGGTTCCATGAGGTTGGGAAGTGCAGCTGAATCCTCCTCATCCTCAGTCTCGTGTGTGGGACGGCTAGCAGGACCGCCGCCAAGAGACCCAGGAGGTGCTGGTACCACCAGGCCAAGGTCACCTCTCTGCTGAGGAAGTGAGTTGTGGCCCACCTGATGGCCGCAATCTTGTCCTCCGACGGAAACACCTTCTCTGAGCACGTGCCCCAGATTAGGCCCAGGAAGGTCAGAGTATGCGTGGGCTGCAGCTGCAACTTCTTGAGATTGAGCGAATAGCCCAAATCGTTCAGTGTGTTCATAAGGACATGGGAAGAGTGGTGAATCGCTTCCGGAGATGTAGCCCTGACGAGCCAGTCGTCGAGGTATGGGTAAGATGTGGAGGCCCTGCGCTCTGAGGAGGGCAGCCACAGTAATCATGAGTCTGGTGAAGACCCTGGGGGCCGAGTTGAGGCCAAAAGGAAGGACCTTGTATTGGAAATGGTAGCCCATGATCCTGAACCGTAGGAAAGAACGATGGGGCTGCTAAATCGGGACGTGTAGGTACGCTTCTTCAGATCCAGGAGCACATCCAGTCTCCCTTGCACAATGTCTCCGCTATAAAGGTTGGCTTAAGTATCTTGAATTTTTGTAGAGGTGAGGAGAGGTTGAGGGTGGAAAGGTCCAGCACAAATCTCAGGCCCGCCTGGTTCTTTTTCTGAATGGCGAAAATCCTGGAGTAAAATCCCAAGCTTCGCTGGGAGGCTGGGTCTTCTTCCACGGCCTGGCTCTCTATGAGCAAGCAGATCTCCGCAAGCAGAGTTGCTGTCCCAATTTTGAGGGAGAGGAGAGGAGGAGAGAGCAGAGGCTGGGATGGGTAGACGGTACCCCGTGGATCTACAGAGAGGATCCGGGGGTCCGTGAAATTCTGGCACCAGAAAGGTGCATGGAGAGCAAGCCTGCCCCCCACTGGAGACACGTGGACCCGAAGGGGCGTGTAATGCCTTCTTTCCCTCAGAGGCTGTTGCAGAGGAGGGGGACTGGAAAAAGCCCTTGCTCTCCCCGCCCCTTTTTGTTGCTTGCGTCGATTTGGAGTCGGCGAGCGGTCCGGCTGCCTGGACCTCTGTTCCTGGAAGCAGAGGAACCCTCCGGAGGTATGCCCATTGTCCAAGCACTGCTGTGACTGGGTGTACGATTTGGGCGTGGTCTTTGTCAAGATGGATAAAGACTCGGCTGTTTGTGAGCTGTTTTCTTTTTGTCCTGCTCCTCGTCCGTGGTGGAGTGGAAGAAGTCACCGAATGGAAGATCTAAGATGCGTTCCTGGACATCCGGCTGACGAGGGCATGTCAGGGTCCTCCTCCTCCTCCGTGTCCTGAGGGTCAGGAGGGACCTGCGTCGGTGGGGGAGTAGCGGGAGCCGGCGGCTGGGGTACTGGGACCGAAGTCAGAGGCTGTGGAGGAGGCTGGTACGGAACCGCCTGAGGAATCGGCTGGGGGGGCGGAGGTAGAGGCTGCTCCGGGGGCACCGGTGGAGAAGCCTGAAGTGCTGGAAGCATTGGAGGGAGCACGTCCCTAATGGCATCCCTGAGGATAACCCCCAACTGAGGGGACTTCATGAGCCCGAGGAACCTCTCAAAGAACCTGTCTTCACAGGCCAGAGGAGTGGTAGGGGATATAGACGGGGTAGCGGGAAGCTGCTGGAGTCGCTGCATTTCCTGCCCATACGGATGCAGCATGAACCTGCCCTGCGCAAATGAAGGATAGGCTGTAGGCCACGTACCTGGTTGAGGCCAGTCCCACCTTGACACTTGTTCCTCGCCAAACTCCTGGAATGGCGTTGGACGGGTGAGGATGTCTGGCACGGCGGCCATTTTGTCAAGCTGTTGCTCGGCTCGCTGGGTCCAGCCTCCTCCAAGACTCTTGAGTGTGGATTGCGAGGCCTACCCTGCTCCTCTGGCCTAGACCTGGTAGGTGTGACAGCCTAGGCCCAGGGGCCGGAAGAGCTGCGTTTAGGCGCCCCCTCGGATGTATTGCCGGTACTAGGGCATGGCCCCTCTGACATGATGCGGGTACAAGTGCAGAGCCCCCTCAGGTGAAGACCGGTACAAGAACCTTCCGGTCCCTCAACACTATCACAGGGAGTATCCGAGGATCCCTCGGCCTTTAGGCCTGTAGCTGAAGCAGCCTTGGTGCACGTGTTGGTACGAGAACCTGAGCCGTCCCTCATGCGCCAGCGAGTCCTTGGGAAGGAGTCTCCCTTGCAGGGTGCGATGGAAAATAGAGGCCCTATCTTGGGCCGGGATCGATGTCTCACAAAGTCCTTGAGGTCCTCTGGAGGCGACTTCTGGAAGAGCTCCCTCCACCTGACTAGTCTGTTCTTCAGAGACCTCGATGACCGTACGCTGTACAAGCTTGCCAACCGTGGTCTGAGCCAAGGCAACATAGGCAGAGGGCGTGGGGGTCTGAAGTTGGTAAGATCCTGTCGCAGGATGGATACTTGCTGAACCCTGTGGAAATCGACAAGCGCTGGGGGAGAAGCGTGATGCCTGAGGACAGAGTACCTGTATGACAAAAGACAAAAAAGACAGAAGAAGAAGTATCCACGTATGGAATTACATGGCCAAAGCCAAACCCAGGAACGCTGGTCAATTCGGCCCGTTCCAGTGGATGCGGAAAAGGGGACTGAGGTGTGGCGCCTGAGGGCGAAGTCAGGGTAGCGCATGCTCGCAAGGCCGCACCCCCGTGCGCCTCTAAATTTAAAGGGGAAGAATGTTTTTTTCTGGTGAAAAAGGTTGTCTCCCGTCCCTTGGAAGGGACACCCATGCAGTATGGAGGAAGGGGATGGGACGTAAGAGTAATGGTGGTTTGTAAGAGAGGTCCTGCAATTCGCTGACTCGTCTGGCCAAAGTGATGGCAACTAAAAAGCCTGTCTGTAACATAAGCAGCCGCAAGGAACAAGAGTGCAAAAACTCAAAGGGAGCTGCCAACAGGAAGGTGAGAACCATGGTTCAAATCCAAATTCTGAACTAAAGGGATGGGCGGAAACGTATTCACAAAGCCCTTCATGAATTGGGCCATAACTGGGATTGTGAAGTAAGAGCCTTGATCCGGAGACCTTTTGCACACACACAAAGCAGCCAATAATCCTTTGACTGTGGTGGCCTGAAGGCCTGAGAGGCCAGTGACAGAAGAAACTCCAGTATAGTGGTGGGGCAAGAGATTGATAAAGTCAATATTGCGTTACCTGCACTCCCCCTCAAACCTTCTACACCTGCACGTGCATAGAGATCCTGATGATCTGCTTGAAGCCAGTAGCACCACCTCAAAGAGGTCCAAGTCATCATTTCTCATCCTCTCAAGAACCACGCATGTAGGTTGAGGGACTCTGGGTTCGGGTGGAGTACCGGACCTTCAGACTAGTCTAGATCAGGACGCTAATGCAACCAGACAGCTGGGCAGATGGTCAAGTCCAGAAGGTCCGAGTACCATGTTCTCCTGAGCCAATCCGTAGAGATCAAAATCAAGGTTGCTCGAAACTTCCTTAACCTCCTGAGAACCCATGGAATGATGGGAATCGGAGGGAAGGCGTAGTGGAGAAGGAAGATCCCATCCACAAGAAAGTCATCAGCTAGCACACCGTTTGTTGGGAATTACCTCGAGCAAAACTGTTTGCACTTCCTGTTGGACTCTGTGGAAACAGATCTACTGCTGGGGTACTGCAGAGAGAAGACCTCCAGGACTTCCTGGCACACTTCCCACTCGTGCAAGACCACGCTCTGCTTGCTCAGAGCATCCACCAAACTGTTCTCTTTCCACACCAGATGAGCTGCCGAGACAGAGATCTGGTTCTTCAGCAACCAGAACCACAGCTGCATCATGTCTCAGTAGAGGGTTAGGGAGCGCACCCCATCTTGCTTGTTCAGGTAATGAATGGCCACTGTATTGCCTATCAAGATCAGGACATGCTTCCCCTTTAGAGAGGGTGCAAACGCCTTCAGAGTTGTCGCGCAACTCCAGCCTGTTGATGTGCCACCTGTCTTTCATTGCTGACCAAAGGCCGCTCAACTGCAAGCCCTCCCAGTGAGCGCCCCAACCCTTTAGGAAGGCATCTGTGACCACCTGAACCTGAGGCCATGGGGGCCAGAAGGGTTCCGCCACAAACAATTTGCTGCTGCTGGCCCACCAAGAAAGGTCGTTGACCACAGACCTGGAAACTCTGAGGACATCCTTCAGAGTACCACGGTACTTTGATCCCTGACCTCGTAGTTGCCGTTGTAACGACTGCATTCACAGCGTGGCTCTGGCACTACAAAAATACAGGAGGTCATGAGGCCCAAGAGGCGGAGGAAGGAAGCTGCTGGTAAGGTGGCGTGGTTCAGGTATAGATCTACCATCTGTGCAATGCTGGATACTCTCTCCCCGGATGGGAAGGCCTTCTCTGCCCAGGTGTCGAGGACTGTCCTAATGAACTGGAGCCTCTAAGCTAGAGTCGTGTGGCACTTCTGCAAGTTCAGGGAAAAGCCCAGACTATGGATTAGTGAGCAGGTGTCCCCAAGATGGGACAATACCTGCTCCGTGACCTCCCCTGGATCAGCTAGTTCAGGTACGGGAATACGTGGACACTGGATCTCCTGAGGTGGGCTGCGACCACTGCCATGAGCTTATTGAAGACCCTTGGAGCGGAGGTCAACCCAAAGGGTAGCACTTTGAATTGGTAGTGCTTGTCCCCTATGAGGAACCTCAGGAACATCCTGTGCTTCCGATGTATCGGCACATGGAAATACGCATCCTGAAGATCTATGGACACCAGCTAGTCCAATTTGAGAGTGTCGAGAATCTCTCTCAACATCAACATCCTGAATTTTTCTATCGTCAAGAACTTGTTCAAGGCCCTGAGGTTCAAGATGGGACAGTGTTAGGAAATATTTCTCTTTACTGCACCTTTCCTTCCATCTGTATGGAATCCCCAAACTTTTTGCTTTTATTTTCAATTGTGACCTAAACGTTTTGCAGTGCAGTGAAGCCTTAGACTTCACTGCATTGGCCTTTGCTCATATGTTATGGGGAAACTGATATGTCCTTCAGGCTGTCAGTACTGGGAAACATTGTTTCCTATAGCTGTGTTACTGTGTTACTACTTTTGGTTACTTTTGTATCACTTGTGGTATTTTTTTATCATTGTGCAAAGCAGCTTACACAGCAGTACAATTGGGTGCATTTTTGTTTTGCCCTAGACCAACACTCAGAGGATGTTTGGTCACTCTAGGTGTGCTAAAAGGATGGGCTGGTGGCAGCAGTGTCTTTTCCTCACTTTTTTGGGATTTTCGTTTTAGCTTTACCACGTTTGGCTACTAACTGTGGCTACTGGTCAAAAATGACCACACCACGAGATTTTTCACCTGCTCTTTTGCCATTTTGTCTTTCAGCCTTCGTTCTGGCCTCAGAGGCCAGGAAAATCCTTATAAGGACTTCCAGTGCCCGGGAAAGCAGAAGCTTTTGGCAGGCTACTCGAGGACTGTGTGCGTTTGCAGGCAGGATGTGGGCTGGGTCTGTCTGACCCCAATCCTGGTTTCAGTCTGAGTGGTATGCATGAATGTTCCCACCAGTTGTCCGGATTGGATCACTGCTGGGGTGTGTGTGTGTGGGCTAGTCCTGCTATTGGGAGTTTCAGCTCTTACCTGGCTTTTAGGTTAAGAAGAGGACCCCTGGACCCATTCTTCAGAGATCCTGGAGAAACCTGAAGGTGCCAAGTATCCTATCCAGCTGTGAGACCTACGAAGAGACCCGAAACCCGACTGAAAGAGGCCTGGCAACCAACTTCTGCTGCTGTCCTGGAGGAGCCCCTGTCTTGCTCTTGATCTTTAGTAGTCCCTCAAAGGAGCTACGACCCTTGGAGTGGAGGGACCATCCATTCCCGACATCTGCTCAGTGCCCTGCCAAAGGAAGCCTTTGGAAGTGTCCTGTGGCTGACCAGCTTTGTTTTTCGGCCTGAAACTTGGGGGATCCTCAGCTGGCCCTGCAAGACTACCTCCTGCAAAATGCCAGTGTCCTAGCATCAAGGGGACCAGAGATCGAAGGGAAAGTCCAACCACTGCTGCCGAGTCCTTTTGCGTCACTGTGTGCGGTGACCACTATCCAAAAATTGCGTACCTGACCCGCGTTCAGTCCTGAGAGGGGTGCTGCATTGAGTGTTTCTGCATTCTTCGACCGAGAGTACTTGCAACAGTAAAAGACAACAAACCTGCAACCCCTGGGAATCAAGGACTGCGGCTTTCAGCGGGAAAAGCAACAGACACTTTTCCTTTGTTCTGCCAAGTCTGGGGAAGAATCGGAGTATGAGGGTAAGTTACAGAGTCAATGGGCTTATAATAAAGCTTTTTCTATAACACATATGGCTTTGCCATAGCTTGCTTGTGCATGACATCTGACTGTTGGGGCTACCTTTGGGCATTAGTCTAAATTGAACCCTAACCCTAAGAACCTTACACTGGACCCCAGAGACCCTACCTGCATTTTTTCCTGCATTCTAAATTCTGTGGAACCGTAACCTGAACTATTGGGCACAAGGCCCCAGGGCAACTTAGGGCTAGACAATTTTAGATTGGGATCATCTCTGTCGACCTTTTTGTGCATAATATGTGGCTTATCTTTCCTTTGCAGGAGTTTCTGATTTGTATTATGTCTTATAACCAAGTGAATGTATATATGCATCAGTTTGATATTGTTGTGTGAAACGTCTACTTGCTTGAAGTAATTTTTCTAAAGTGTGCTAATCTTTTACTTGGTAAAACGTTTGTGCACACACTGCTGAGGCAAACGCTTTTACTTGGAAAGGGCTTTTGGAACTTGCGAGGCCCCGTTCGCATCACGGGCTGGGAATGCGCCCATCCAGCAGCTGACTTATAAAATTAACTTGCCAGCACCCTTGCAGCGTTAAGCCCGCCGCAGAGTAAAGGGCACGGCACAGCTGTTTGGAGCTGTTTGGCTGGAGGCAAGTGGCGAGACGAGACTACAAATGCCACTCATTCAGTAACTCCAGTTTTAACTCTCTAGTCTTTGCGATCAGAACAAAGTGAGCCCATAGACACAAGCTATTAGTGAAATATAACGCCACTCTTCTAGTATCATAGAAAGAACTGAAGTAGTGATTTTATCTTCATTTCAACGGGCTGAGTTAAACAGGTGAGAGGGAGGACGGACTCTGGCGGCTCCTCAAGCCGTCGGGAGTTCCTCCACCTGTTTACTTTCTGGCTGAATATATCTGAGACATAATATAGGATACGGCACATAATTGGTTGTTACCATTTTTTGAAAGATAGTGAATGTATCAACTTCTTGGAACATTAGACATACGCAGACTCGTTTATGTGAAGAATTGAGGCCCTTAGACTTGCCTTCTTTCTGGGCAGCTATTTCAAACACCAGGATTGTTGTATTTAGCGCCTATCATTTTAATTTGTCCCAGAGAATTAGCTGTGGAAACTACTTTTCCATTTTTGATAAGGAGAATCGTCTAATTTTGCTCCCAAAATGTGTATTTTATCCAAATATCATTGGAGTATTATAGTAGATGCGTTTATTTACATTGTTTGATTTTTGGACTGTTATTTATATATGTTGAAGTGTTTTAAGGAGCTTCCACTTTTGTTTTGATATTAGCAGGAGCCCAATTTTTACAGAATAAAGAATTTTTAATAAAGAGCATGATATTTTAATGTGTTCAGTACTATCTTCACGAAAAAGTTCTTAATTATTGAAGCTATTGTCATTATATGTATAAAGATACACACTTTCTCAATAGCCTATTGTGGCGAAAACAGATATACATTGCAGCAATCCAATTGTTTACTTGGGTTTGATTAGCTGGAACCTTAGTAGTGGCTTGTACTTTAACTTAAGTGGTAGCCTTTTAGCGATAATAGTTGGAATTATGGCGGCTAGACTAAGGTCAAAGAATAGTAGAAAGAAAAAGGCACTAAAAGTAATTGTGTAGAGAGCTCTACTACCCCTAAAGCTCCAGCTAGGAATGAGGGCAGAAGCAAAAAAGATATAACCATACTAGAACAACCTAAAATATCAGACTTTTTGACTAAAATAGATCTAGTCAAGGATTTTACAAGCATGGATACTACGTCAGCTCCTAGCAATAGTTCTATGATAGACAATAATTCATTACTTAATCTATGCCATGACTTTTGTTGAAATTCAATGGGGCTTACTATTGATACTTGTACTGGAACACTTGGTGGCAATGTGGAAGCCTCAATGAGCATGAATAATGTAATTGGTTCTAACCTCTATTACGCCAGATTTGGAGAAATTGGCCCAGGGCACAGCATCCATTGACAAAGATAATGAAATAGATCTTTCTTCAAATGCTTCTGTGGGGTGTGGGGTATATAATACCTTACATTTAAGAGGAAACATGGATTTCATAAAAGTTACTATTGACATATTGTTGGGTATCTGTACCAAACTAATGAATTAACAACAATCGGTGAAGGAATTGATGGTAACGATAAATGACAATTTGAAAGAGGTACTGCAGGAGATCTCTGTACAAGGGGCAAAATTACAAGAATCTGCTTTACCCATTAGGTCTCCTTGTGAACAAAATTGCGAGTTGAGCGCATTATGCATATTGGTCGGTGAGGATTAAAATGGCCAGAGAGATTTGAGTAAGAACCTAAGTGATACAGCAATGTCAGGTATGATTGATGAAGGTGGAATGGATGAAATAGCAGTCCCGCCATTATCCCAAGGGCCCTGACGTTGATTAAACCGCAAAGGAAACTAGAAAAAGGGAAATAAAGGCAAAACAAAGGGTCCAAATTAATAAGTCAAAAAGAATGGTCAATCTTTAGCTGAAACCTCATTGAACGATTTGGAATGTATTGAGGTTGCCAATAGGTTTGAATTAAATACCATCTCTTCCAAACAAGATAGAGCCAAAAATAAATCTAATCCTAAACAAAAATGAATGGAAAAATGGCTCAATGGTAAAAAGAAAAATTCAGTTTTAGAGGAGAGTATAGTATCATTGGCAGAGAATGGCAGAGAATGATAATCAGGAATTAGTAGAAGGTAAAGAACTGTCAATTAAGTACTTGGATGTTCCTGTTATTACTGAAAGGTCTTGCCTCAATGCAAGGGAAAGAGAAACGTATCAGATGGAAATGGAAAGATTGGCCATGAGCAGTAATTGCAGAGCTAATACTAAGTCATCGGACGGTATTGATGATGACCAGCTGGCAAAGATTAGTAATAGAGGTAAGAGTATTAAAATCATAGAAAAAGATCTGAGAGAAGATAGCCCTTATTTAAATAATAATTGGCTATAAGAATGTCTTATTAAAGTACCTCAACTAAAATGCATTAAGACATCGGATATTGAAAGGGTTATACTCCCTGAAACCGGGAGTTGGAATAATTGGGCTATCGTCCAGTTTGGCACTGCAGAGCTAATCAGAGAACATTCAAAAGAGGTCTGTAACAATAACTTCGAGATTATTGTTTGTAATAATATAGAAAGTACAGTTGAGCATAGCAAAATTCCTTTGACATTAAGGGAAAAGCAACAACTTAATTTGAAGAAAGAGGCATTTTGAAAAATGGATCCCAGATGAAAACTCTCTGATCGAATACTGAGACGAGGCAATTGCTTGGTTCTTGAACATTATCTCATGAAATTCAAGTGGTTTTCGCTCTTTCTCACAGAAAGAAGGCCTCATTTGGTTGAAAGGTAGTGATATATTTGCTCTCCAAGAGACATGGGTAAGGGGTTTGATAATTATGGATGGATATAATATATTTTCAAACCTGGCAATAGTTGGGGAAAAAGGCAGACCTAAGGGGGGACTTTGTGTAGGAGTTAAATGCCCAGGCTCTTCAAGGGAATATGATCAATTTGGTAGGTCCGCTTATGTGTGTTATAACAAATAATCTTGCTGACTTAGATGAGCCATTACTCATAAATGTCTACTCACATCCGGGGGGTCCTTATGGAGGAGGTGAGTAAGCTCGTTAGAGATTCAATAGAGGACTGGCTGTTACAATCTTCTAAAGCTTTAGTCATGCTTGCCGGGACTTACATTCCCACTGTGATGCATCATTGAAAATCATGGAAGAATGGGAGGAAAAACGTGGTGACTGATATAGCGCCTCCTATCTGTCTGGGGAATACAGGCACTGATTTAAAACATTCTACCCAGATTTCTAGTGGGATAGGATGGCTAAATCTGCTGCAGAGCTGGGGGCTATATTATTTAGAAACCGATAATCTATTAAGCAAAAAAACAACCTGGACGAATGGAAACATTAGTTATAGACTAGATTACATCTTTGTTAATGCAGGAATGAAAAAATTGGTTAAAAGCTTTGAACACATTGAAACCTCCCTTAGTGACCCTATGATATTAAAGTGCTCCCTGCACCATGAACTAGTTAGAAAGGAATAAAATGGGGAGCTTATGAATATACAATGTAATGGAGCTACCAACATGATATGTTGGACTGAAAAAAATCTAAAAAAAGTTTGATGAAATGTTTGATATATTAACAATAGACAGGCAAGAGATTGCCCGCTATGGCTTAAAAGCAATTGGTAATCTATTGGGAATTATATTAAGAACTAACCATACAATACTTCTGCCTCATAAAATGAGTGGAAAATATAATAATTTGTATGATGACCAGATTAATAAATGGAAGAAGAAGCTTAAGGCGGATATAAACAATTAAAAAAGATAAGAAGTTGGGTATGGTTAGCAAAATGCAAAGTATTACAAACCTTCACACAAAGTATACAAATTGGTTAAGATCTCATAGGAGCTATATCCATAACGCAAATTGGAATATGATCCGTAAACTGTGTCGATCACATGATTCCAAAGAATTCTGGTGTTTATATCGCCAATACCTCACTGATGAGGTAGCTTCTGACATGATCATCATATCGGGCCTCTACTATGTTGTAAAGGGGCCTGATGTGAATAGAGAAATTAGGCTGGTCGCAGGAGATAGAATTTTTCCTTTTGGCCTAGAGGATGTTATTAATATCATTAAAAAGTTAAATGCCTCTAGGGTTCAGGGGCCAGACAAATTAGCTAACATCATCATTAAGCATAATCCTCTGAAGTGGGCGACAATATTTTTGGAATTCTTCGCAAATATCTCGAAAAGAGGCAATGTTCCAGAGAGCTGGAGAAAAGCCATCTTTATTCCAATTTATAAAAAGGGTAGTAGGTCTTATCCTAGGAATTACCGCTTACTAGCAATAGCAGATACAAGTTGTAAAATCTTTTGTACCCTATTATTGAAAATTATAAAAGGATGTAGTGACAATAAGTTGCTGCCATTTTGTGAAACTGGGTTTACATCAGGCTACAGTACATTGGATATTATGGTAGCTCTTAACTACGTGATATCAGATATACAAAGGAGTAAGGATCAGAATTTCTATGTATGTTTTATTGATTGTTCAAGAGCCTTCGATTGTGTGATTAGGGATAGATTGTGGAGCAAATTGGAAAATGTATCTGATGGTACTGCATTTCTTGAGAGATTTGTATAGTAACACCTCGGTTACTGTTTATCTGAATAAAGGGACTAATAGGTCTTTATCTATCCCTACTAATTTGGGCCTTAAACAAGGGTACGCCACTTCTCCCATATTATAAAATGTATATGTAGCGGATATGGAGGAGAGTTTCGTGAACACCAATAACCATCCACCGAAGATCAGGGTCTTGCCTGTTAGGCAGAATTATATGCAGTACCCTTTGGGAACCCCACACACAATTAAGACTACAAGTGACAGTACAAATTCACCTTTGGTACAAGACTGTACTAAACAGTTAAAGTGGTAGCGATGGCTGAGCAGCCAGACTTATCTCAAGAGTAAGGTCCTCACCACGAGTTTGGCAGTAACCCTTAAATCCGGCGGTCACGCTATAACCACAAGATTTAAGGGTCTGCCAAATCAGGGCTTCAGCGGATTTCTCCCCAGCTCTGAGCTGGGGGAAAACCCGCTGAAAATGTGTGCTATTACCGGCGGCGGGAAATCTGCCGGCGGTAAGAGCGCAAAAATTCCCCATTGAGCCCAATGGGGAATGGGGCATTCCCTAATGGGCTCAGTGGGGAATGGGGAATTCCATTACCTTCAAACCCGTGATCCGGTGCTAATAGCGCCGGGGGTTTGGCGGTAGGGCTAATACCGCTAGCGGTAATACCGCCAGCGTTACCGCCCAACTCGTGATGAGGCCCTTAGTGAGCAGTACCAGATAGTTACACAAAGGACAGCAATTACTATGATTCAGGCAACCACTGACGCCAGGTTTTCAAGTAAAAGAACATACATTTATTTCACTCTTCAGTTGTGTAACATTTCACTATTATAAGCAAGTTAAAAATCGCACTCTTAATACACCACTTCCCTTAAATTCCAGACAAGTTAAGCTCACAAAATGAAGTGGGAGCAAAATGGCAGTCCAGCAATTTAAAAGGGAGGGAAAAACAAAATTAATAGAAGTTGAACCACACCAACAGGTAGGTACTCAGGGCAAGTGAGCAATAGGAACTACAATGATAAAATTAGATAGAAAAGGCTTAGGGCCAAAGTCAATAGGTCAAAAGTCTTTAGCTCAAGATAATACAGTTCAGGGTAGTTTGCGGTAAGGTTTGTGCCACGGATTCCGGGCGAGGTTGGTTGGCATAAAATTTAGTTCAAAGAGAAGAGAAGGACAAGCCCTCAGTTTTGAGAAAGATTTCAAACACTTTCACCGCGGCTCAACGAAACGAACAACTGGATTTGCACAGTACCTTAAAATGGAGAGACAGCTGTAGCTGAGGCAGACGTTCCTGGTAGTTCCTGCAGGCTCATGGTTCCTGAAGCGACTGTCGGACTGACAAGAAGTAGGAAGACTGGAGGATCCTGCACTACCCAGGGAAGAAACCAGCAGCAGAGCAAAGCAACGAATAAAAGGTGCGCTCCTTAAAACCCAAGCAGGGTCCGACCTTCCTGGCTATCCGGCCCACTGTAGCCTTGTAGAGCGAATTCGACCAGAGGATGGGTCCTGGCTTGCAGTTTGGGCGAACTGGTTGGTCCCACCAGCTCAAGGGAAGAAGTTTCCTAGAGGATCTTCTCTGTCATCGGATTCTGAAGATTCGGACCTGCAGCAGGGCTTCACCGGGCGGTTTCGTCGTTGTAGGGGTCCTCTTCTTCCAGTTCCTCATTGGTTCTTTCGTTCCAGTGGCGACTCTGCCTTTCCAGTCCCAGAGATCTGTTTTTTATGCAGTTTTCCCCCATTCATACAACCTGGCTGTCAATCACACAGCAGGGTGGCTGCCCTGGCAAGGACAGTCCCCTCAGCCAATTAAACAGGAGTGCGACTTGGGTTACCAAGGGAACCCATGGCAGGGGTCCAAAGATCCCTCCCTCACATCCTGCCTACCTAGACTTTCAAGCGCCTTAAGGATGGCTTCAGTGCAGAAGCCGGCTAAAAGACGGCAAACAAAGGCATCATCTCCAGTTTGGCACGCAGAGAAAAACACGAGAAAGACTTTAACAAAAAGAGATGGCGAATAAACCCAGCCGGAGCCAAAATAAAATGTATTTGGTCAAGCGGGTTTATATTCGAGGCTAATATAATAGCCTGAAACAATACCATGGTTATATAAGATACCACTGCCACCAGCCAAGTCTTGATGTAAAGGGAGCAAAACAATGCTCCAAGAGACACAGACATAAAGGGATAAGAGTTAACCCTTTCCAGTACTCCATGTACGATGGGGTGTACTGGGTCTGTGGTTTAAAGTGACTAAAATAAAGTTAATGGCAACTTTACCTTTTCTGGGGGACAGTAGTCAGCCCCAGAAAAATGGAGTCAGTGGGAAGTCTCAAAGACAACCCTGTGTCACTGCACTGAAGGTGCTGTGTAACACACATGACAAATATGAGGCCATGGAGTAGGTGAGGCTCCAGTGCTCAAGATCACACAAAAAGTGAAAACACAATGCAAAACACATGTAAGAGTGGGAAAAAGGCTCACTCTTACCAGGTGAAAATAAATCCTGGAAATCCAGCAAAACTGCTGAGGGACTCATTAGGTAAGGGAAATCAGCCATTTATGAGAATTATCCCTAACATTGCCCATTAGCTGGATGTCATATGCCGACAATACGGTTTTGATGGACAAGACCCAGATTGGCTTGCAGAGATCTTTGGATCAGCTGCAAAGCTACATCCTAGAGAATAATCTGAGCATAAATGTGGAGAAGACTAAGATAATGATCTTTGGAGGAAGAAGTAAAAACAAAAATAAACACAAATTTGTATGGAAAATAGACTTGAATGTCTATTATTTTAGAGATGCTAGAACCACCTGGTTGATGCGATACAGGAGCTGTATTATTCCGGCAGCCTTATATGTGGTGGGAACTGGCAGCTACAGTTCTCGCAGATCTGGGGAAACTCGAAAGGAAACTATGGAGACCCGCTTTAATACTGGCCAATTCAATGGCAATAGAAGCTATTAGTTGTGAATTAGGACGGACTTCCCTCTCCACCTTATGGCAAATAAAGTGCTGCAAGTTATACACGAAAATCATGTTGGAAAATGGAGATTAAAGCATGTTGAAAGTGGTGGGTAGATGTATGGCTGCAAAAAATAGAAATATGAATTTGGCTTTAAAAGATTTGTCAACTACCCCTTTCGATTTTTTGAATGTAATTAACATGAAGTTGCCCAAGGTACAGATGGAGATGGAGGGATTCTTTAAGAAATTGAAGAAAAAAGCTATTCAGTGGGATCCCTGCAATAATCTTGACTTATTTAGTAAAAAGAGCAGATATGAAATATATAGCTTGCAGGGCTTAATAGTCTCTACACCACGTAGCTACTTGTTGGCGTCAGATCCCTTGGGAAACAGTGGCATCCATTTCACAATGTTGGGGAAAGAAAACGAAAATACAGTAGCACAAAACAGCAAAATGTCTGGATGTTGAGCTTAAAAGAAACAAACACTATGCTTAAGAGATTCTTGTGCGGAGTCCTCTGTGTCCTTCTGATTTAAGCTTGGCCCTTACAGAGTGAGTCACACTATATAAACCTCAAACTAGTAATAGGGATGATGGTTCTGATGTAATTAGATATCAAACACTTACGAGGGCTTGCCTTTTAGAGCAAACAAAGTTAGGCCAGGATGAGTAAAACGCTATATTTAAAAACTTTTCTTTATCCCCAAAAGGTTTAAGGGGATTTGTGGATAGAGTTAGTGGACTATGTTGAGGTCACAGTTTACACCAGTTGCAGCCTCTCGCAGTCCGTTTTTGCAGATGCCAGGGTCATCAAATAAGAACCAAGGCAGAGGCCAAATGGAGGATATTGGTCTGGCTCCTGACAATGTTAAATAGAATTTGCAGATATATAGAAGTTATCACCAGTCACTTCACTCTGGCATCTTTTACAAGCAGGTCTACATTCTGATAAATTATCTGATTCTTGGGTATGTACCCAATGCTTTCGCCAATGTACATACCTGCCACAGGGAATGCACACCAGTAATCGTCACCAGCACTTTCCTCAGGTAACGAATCTGAAATATGAAATTAACATTTCACGTGGATTAATCCATATACATGCCTACCTTTATACGCACAGTTGTAAAGTCGGCACTCAAGTTAACACTGTAGCTCAAAATAAATATTTTGGACAGATCTATTTCTCTAGCTATGATACAGTGAACAGTGTATCCATATTGAAATCCCACGATTACATTAAAACAATCACAACAAGTTCATTTTAGGAACTACAACTCCAGGGCAGTGTATGGTCATCAAAAAATTACAAACTGTAAGTAAGGTTTAAGTTACCTGTAACTCTTGTTCTCAAGTACGGGTCTGGCATGGATTCACATGCTCATGAATATTCCCAGTCGTCAGGCCGGGAATCCTCTGTGAAAAGAAAAAAGTTTCACTTCAGCTCTAGAACTATTTCTCTTCTAAACCAATCACTGTCCTCTGGGTCATACTGCCCCCCCTCCAATGACAGTTCTCTCCCCAAGCTCCATCCCTGGGGGCCATCTACAGATTTGGTAAGCACGTAACGTGGCAGTATGAACCAAGAAGAGCCACAGACGGGAAGGAGGGAGGTTTTGCATGTGAATCCATGCTGGAGAACAAAAGTTACAAGTAAGTAACTTAAACCTTCTCCAGCATGGGGTCTAGAATGGATTCCCATGCTCGTGAATAATGATTGAAGAGCAGTACATATACACAACCACGGGAGGTGGCAAGGCTCAACAGAAGCAATAACCCTCACCTCTGGAATAGACTTGCCTCAACCAACAGGTTGAGTGGCAACACTTGGCCGACAGAGGACTCCTCCCAGGAATCGCTGTCGATACAGTAGAACCTTGTGAAATGGTGCGTGCACCACCATGTAGCAGCCATGCAGAGGTTGTGCACGGGCACACCAGAGAGAAATGCGGTCGTTGCTGCAATGGCTCTGGCGGAGTGGGCTTTCAGCCTGCCTATTGGCAGCCTGTTAGCCAGTCGATGACAGTGCATGATGCAGCCGGTGAACCACCTGAAGATGAATCCTTCGACAAGGTATGTTCATGATTCATAGGTCCAAAGTTGATAAACAACTGGGCAGTCTTCCAAGAAGTCTTCTTACGTGCCACATAGAACTTCAAGGCACAAGGAACGTCCAGCGAATGCAAGGGCCTCTCTCTCCCCGCTGGCGACGACTGATTTGGGAAGAAGTCAGGTGACACCAAACTTTCATTGAGGTAGAATTCTGAAGGTACCTTTGGCATAAAGGTGGGGTGTGTACGCAGTACCACCTTCGATGCGTCGAAAGACAAGTAAGGCTGCCTTTAAAACAGGGGCTGGATCTCCCCGACCCGCCCAGCCGAGTTGATTGCCACAAGGAAAGGCGTCTTTCACAATAGAAACTTGAGCGGGGCTTGATGCATAGGCTCAAAGGGCGCCCCCATGAGCTTAGTCAGGAGTACATTGAGCTCCCAAGCCAGTGGAGGAGCCTTCACCAGCGGGAAAGCTCCTGAAGATCCCCTTGAGGAACTCCTTGGCGAGTCTTTGCGAACACAGAGAAGGCCTACCCGGAGATGTGGTGTAAAGGGATATGGCAGCGAGGTGCACCTCGATAGAGGCGTGAGCCAGTCCAGCCTTGGCCAAGGAAATCAAGTATCGTAAGTTGAAGGGCAGTGACATGCAGAGGGGTAATCTTCTGAGAATGGCACCACACAGAGAAGCACTTCCACTTATGGCCGTAGCACTTAAACGTTGAAGCACTGGCCTGGCCAGAATGTCCTTACATTTCGCAGGTAAATCATGACCTCTAATCTCTAGGGCTGCAGGAACCATGCCTTTAGATTCAGCGACTCCGGGTCGTGGTACCAAATCAACCCTCCCTCTCTGGTGAAGTGGTCAGGAGAGCAGCAGAAACCTGATGGACGGGGCCACAGACACACAGCAGGTCCGGGTACCAGATAAGTCTCGGCAATGCCGGACCGATGAGTATCATCCTGCTGTGGCACTAAGTGTGCTGATCACAAGTAGCAGGAGTGGAAACGGAGGAAAAGCATACAGGAACAGTGCCTCCAATGGGAACAAGAACGCATCCCACATGCTCGTCAGCTGAGGGAACCTGCTGGCAAACTTCTGTCACTGAGTTTGTCACAGTCGCAAAGAGATTGTTCTGGCGTTGGCCCCACTTGTCGAATAGAAGGTTCAATGTTCCTGGCGAAGCTCCCACTCATGGCAAGACTGCAGCTCCCTGCTGAGCATGCCAGGAGAAAAGGGGATGAGGAACATGTCCTGACGAATGGCCCAGCATCACAGATCCTGGACCTCCTTAGAGAGGGCCGGCTAGTGGGACTAACCTTGCTTCCGGATGTAAACATGGTGGTGGTGTTGTCTGTAAAGATCCTCACCACCTTGCCCCTCAACGAGGGCAGACAGACTTGATCGCCCAGAATAAGCCCCAAAGTTCGAGGACGTTGAGGTGGAGGCCCTTTTTGTCCGGCTGCCAGAGGCCTCTGGCGTGCAACTGCCCGGTGTGGGCTCATAAGTCTTCTGGAGAGGCTTCCATGGTGACTGTCTCCCGGTAAGGGAGAACTTGAAACAGAGTCCCCTGGACGAGATGTGGCCATACACCCCACCACTCTATCACCTGACGGAACTCCTCATTGAGGGTGATCTTGTCCGAGAAGGTCCCCGATTCATGCATGCACCTCATATTCAGGAACTCATCTGTAGTCTGCAGAGGCGACAAGGCTGATGTAGCGCAACTTGATGGGCCACACCGTGGCTGTCTGCGTCGATGACCAGCGGTGTACCTTCCCCTGTATGGCCACCACTATCTCTTCCGAGGTGGACGCCAAACACGTTACTGTGTTGTGCCGGACACCCAGAGGAGAAATTACCTTACCGTAATGTTCTTTTGATGGATTCTTCTCCCGCAGATTCCTCATCTGATAGATATTCCCACCAGCTTTGCTGCTTTGGAAAACCTTCGACATGAGGCATTGTGGACCTCGAGCCAGCCTTCGACCAACCATCCATCTGTCTCAGCGTGCGGGCATAGGCTCCAGACATGACGTCAGGTGTTGTATAATTAGCCCATCACTACGCCCTGATATCAGTTCCCCTTTTTTTCAGAGCACCACACACTACATAGGGAACAGAGAACGAGTGGGCTAGTGAGCTCTTTTAAAAAAATTAGCAATTAATTACAGCCCTCCGAAGGAGGAACAATTGAAAAAGAAACACTAGTAGTAGTGCCAGAAAAATTGTTTGATTTAAGGACGTGGCAGGAAGACAGATTAACGTGACACAGAGGACCATCTCCAAGTCATTGTTATTTGAAATAGAAAGATGTGCACCAACCACCGACTTTCTCAGTGGGGACGGATGGGAGGGGAGAGGAGTAATCTGCTGGAGAAGAATCCAAACAAAACTACATTATGGTAAGGTAATTTCTTCTTCAATGGATTGCTTTTCTCCCGCAGATTCCTCACCTGATAGATTCCCAAAGCAGTAATGAAGGAGGCAGCCAGAAAGTCAAACTAAGATTCTGGAAAATTGCTCTGCCAAGACGTGCATCGGAAGTGCAAGTCACATCCAGGCTATAGTGCTTTGCGAAGGTATGTAAAGACGACCATGTCGCAGCGCGACAAATCTCCCGGACAGGGACTCCCCTCTGCAATGCAATGGATGCAGAGACCCCCCTTGTGGAATGGGTCCTGATGCCTGCTGGTAATACTCTCCCAGTGGTCTGGTAAAACTCTTCTATGCAGAGGATTGTCCAATGGGATAAAGTCTGCTTTGTTATGGGCAAGTCCTTATGGACTAAGGAAAAAGCCTCGAAGAGCTGGTCAGCTCTCCTGAAATCAGCTGTTCTGGCAACATAGTAACTCAGTGCCTTCTTAGGGTCAAGCCGATAGAATTGTTCCTCCTGTTTAGAAGGGTGAGGAGGAGGATAGAAGACCGGAAGGTCGTTGGATAGTGACAAGTGAAATTCTGACACCCAGGCCTTACCCAGAGTGAGACTTTTTCTCTGAAAAAGCATAAGAAGGGTGGCCTACAGCATAAGGCCTGTAGTTCACTTACCCACCTAGCAGAAGTGATAACAACCAAGAAGGCTGTTTTCAATGAGAGAATGAGCAAGTGTGCATAGGCTCAAAAGGAGCTGTCATCAGAAATGCAAGGACCAGATTAAGATCCCAATCTGGGACAACAAAGGGAGCTGGCGGAAACTTATTTACGAGGCCTTTCAGGAATTGTGCCATTACTGGGATAGTGAAAAATGAACTTTGATCCAGGGACTGTGGAAACCTGAAGGCCTGCAGAGGCCAGAGACAGCAGAAACTCCATCACTGCAGTGGTGGGGAAAGAGATGGGATCAATCTTGCATTCCCTGCACCACGCCTCAAACCTTCTCCATCTGCACATGCATAAAGATCTTGTAGATGGTCTGCGTGCAGCAAGCAGAAACTCAAGTTCTTCCTCAGAGATCTCCCAGTCATCATATCTCATGCTCTCAAGAGCCACACATGTCGGTTGAGGGATACCGGGGTCGGATGGAGTATCCGGCCTTCCAACTGGGTTAGGAGATCCGCTCACCGAGGAAACTGGTGAGGCAGACAGATGGAAAGATCCAAGAGGTCCGAGAATCATGTTCTCCTTGCCCAGTCCGGCGCATTCAAGATCATGGTCGCTCGAAACCTTCTCACCCTCTGAGGAACCCATGGAATGACAGGAATCGGAGGGAACGCGTTTAGGAGAGGGAAGGTCCAATCCACCAAAGACGTGTCCCCCGGCACACTGTTCGCTGGGAATTCCCTCGAGCAGAACAGTTTGCATTTCCTGTTAGACTCTTGTTGCAATCAGGTCCACTGCTGGGGTACCCCAGAGAGAGAAGACCTCCACTAGGACTTCCTGGCACACTTCCCACTCATGTGAGACCATGCTCTGCCTGCTCAGAGCATCCGCCAAGTTGTTCAATGTGCCGGCCAGATGAAGGGAGTAGTTTCTTACCTCTAACTCCATTTCTCCAGCGTTGGTACCTTTCATGGTTTCACAAGCTGTGAATATTCCCCATCGTCAGGCTGGGAAACCTCGGTCACGTTAACCTAGCGTTTTTCCTATGGAAAACTTCAACATTTTAGTGTCCTATCAAAGTCCTTTTTGGGTGCTTTAGGTTCCACCAAAAGGACGTGTGGTATAATTAGCCCCAACCCCGTGCTTCCCTTATGATTTTAACCTCCAAAGTAGAGGAAACCCAAACCAGGTTTGCCTGCAGGGGCGGCCGACGGGCACATGTGAATCCATGAAAGATACCAACGCTGGAGAAATGGAGTTACATGTAAGCAACTACTCCCTTCTCCAGCATTGGATCTTTCATGGATTCACATGCTGTGAATACATAACATAACAGTACAACCAATGGGTTGCGGAGTATGACAGGCAAACCAACAAACAGTACCTAATCACATCAATGAGACAACAAACCCATCAAGTAAAAAAGTTCAAAATAAAACTCCCCGAAGCTGCGGGGCGTACCTTATTAGAACAGGCGTTGCAGGACCGCACACCCCACCTGCACATCATCCACATGGTGCTGCCCCAGACAGTAATGTCGGATGAAGGTATGCGGCACTGCCCAGGAGGCCGCCTGGCAAATATCCACCAGCGGAATCCCAGACCATAACGCTGCCGATGATGCTGTGGATCTCGTCGAGTGAGCCTTAGGAACCCTCCTGAAAGGCTTCCCAGCTTTCAAGTGGCACAACGAAATTGTAGAAGAAACCCAACGTGAGAGTCCTTGCTTGGAAATAGCATGTGCCTTGTTGGACGGAGCATAAGCCACAAATAGCTGCTTTGATTTCCTGAAGTCCTGAGTGCGATTCAAATAAAAATGTAAAGCCCTCTTAACGTCCAGAGAATGAAGGGCCCTTTCCGCTGGCGTGGATACCGTAGCAGAAAACGAGGGTAAACCAATAGAAGAGAGTTTGTGAAATGTCGTCGGCACTTTCGAGATAAAGTGCGGATTAGTAGCCAGAATAATCTTGTCCTTCAAAAATCTGAAGTATGGAGGGTCGACGACCAGTGCCTGCAACTCCGATATCCGCCTGGCCGAAGTAATTGCCACCAGAAAAACCACCTTCCATGATAGAAACTTTAAAGGAGTCGTCGACATCGGTTCAAAAGGTGGTTTCATCATCATTAATGCTCCACACAGGCGCAAACTTCTTCATGGGAGGAAAAGTTTGAAACAACACTAACCGATCACTGAACAGAGGAGCAGCATGTCGCCTCCTATTGAATCTAGATATTGCTGCCAAATGCACCTTAATGGATGACAATGCCAGTACCTCCTCTGCCAAATGCAACAGGTACGGGAGAACCTGTGCCGGAGAAACGTTCAAAGGGTCAACCCCAGGGCGGGCCTTACACCATTCGCAAAATCTTTTCCATTTACACCTGTAACATATTTGTGGACGGTGCCCTCGCTGCCTCCAAAATTCAGCGACAGTCCCGGGAAATACCTAAATGGCCAAACTTCAAGAAGTCAGGAGCCAAGCCGCCAGGCTGAGAGAGTCTGGATCGTGATGCCACACCTTGCCCTTGTCCTGATACAAGAGATCCGGAGCTGCCCCCAACCGAATCTGCTCTTCCATCGACATATGAAGGCGATCGGAGAACCTCATCTGCCTGGGCCAGAACGGCGTTACCAGAATCACACGGCAATGGTATCTCCGAATCCACTGGAGGGTCCGCCGAATGAGTGGAAACGGGGGGTATGCATACGAGAACCAGCCCGTCCACGGGAACAAAAGGCGTCCCCCAGAGACTCTGGGTGAGCCTCTCTGCTGGCGAACTCCCACACTGCTTGTTTTCTACTGTTGCAAAAAGATCCAATGGAGGATGCCCCCATCGCCTGAACATCATAGAAACATGGGGCTTCTGGAGCTTCCAATCGTGCAGCTGG
The DNA here is from genome assembly GCF_040938575.1 of Ambystoma mexicanum. Taxonomy (NCBI): domain Eukaryota; kingdom Metazoa; phylum Chordata; class Amphibia; order Caudata; family Ambystomatidae; genus Ambystoma; species Ambystoma mexicanum. The sequence continues at coordinate 1,496,256,691 of NC_090932.1, read as the reverse complement.
CCGGCTTCCCTGCTGAGTGCGTCTGCCTGAACATTCAACACCCCCGGTAGATGATAGGCCACAGTGCTGATCTCTTGAGCCAGAGCCCAATGCCAACTGTCCTGAGCCTCCTTTGACAGGACCCTGGAATGTGTGCCCCTTCCCGTTTCCGGGCGGTTCAGTCGTTGTAGGGGTCCTCTTCCATCAGCTCCTCGTAGGTTCTTTCGTTCCAGTGGCGACTCTGCCTTTCCAGTCCCAGAGACCTGCTTTTTATGCCGTTTTCCCCCATTCATACAGCCTGGCTGTCAATCACTCAGCAGGGTGGCTGTCCTGGCAAGGACAGTCCCCTCAGACAATCAAAAAGGAGTGCGACTTGGTTTACCAAGAGAACCCATGGCAGGGGTCCAAAGAGCCCTCCCTCACATCCTGCCTACCTAGACTTTCAGGTGCCTTAAGGAGGGCTTCTGTGCAGAAGCCTGTGAAAAGACAGCGAACAAAGGAATCATCCCCGGTTTGGCGCGCAGAGAAAAACACGAGAAAGACTTTAACAAAAAGAAATGGCGAATAAACCCAGCCAAAGCCAAAATAAAATGTATTTGGATAAGCGGGTTTATGTTTGAGGCTAATATAATATCCTAAAACAATACCACGTTTATATAAGATAAATCGCGGTAGAAAAGTTAGGGTAGTTACCACTGCCACCAGCCAAGTCTTAATGTAAAGGGAGCGAAACAATGCTCCAAGAGACAGACAAAAAAGGATAAGAGTTAACCCTTTCCAATACTCCATGTAAAATGGGGTGTACTGGGTCTGTGGTTTAAAGTGACTAAAATAAAGTTAATGGCAACTTTACCTTTTCTGAGAGACAGTAGTCAGCCCCAGAAAATGGAGTCAGGGGGACGTCTTAAAGACAACCCTGTGTCACTGCACTGAAGGTGCTCTGTAACACACATGAAAAATGAGGCCATGGAGTAGGTGACGGTCCAGTGACCAATATCACACAAAAAGTGAAAACACACAGCAAAACACATGTAAGAGTGGGGAAAAAAGGCTCACACTCTTACCAGGTGAAGAAAATAAACCCCAGAAATCCAGCAAAGCTGTTGAGGGACTCATTAGGTAAGGGAAATCAGCCATTTATGAGAATTCCCCCTAACAATACAAGATGAGCTTCCCGTTGGAGGAACGCTGCCACTGGTGCCAAACACTTAGTGAACGTCCTGGGAGACGACTTCAAGCCAAACGGAAGGACCCGAAACTGGTAGTGTTCCTCGGCGACTACAAACCGCAGAAACTTGCGGTGCCGTCGCCACATAGGAATGGGAAAATATGCGTCCTGTAGGTCCAACAATGCCATAAATTCGTCCAGCTGCACCTCCTGAAGCGTGAGCATCTTGAACTTCAGGCTTTGCAGAGTCTTGTTCAACGCCTGAAGAGCCAGAATGGGTCTGCACTTGACGTTGGGCTTCTTCACCACGAAGTAGCAGGAGTAAACCCCTTGGCCCGCTCTGCCATCGGCACAGGTTCTATTGCCCCTTTCACTAGCATAAGAATCACATCCTGCTGCAGGATTTGAAGATGTGGCTGTATGGCATACACCAGTGGAATGGGAACTGGGGGTCACTTCAACTCGAACGAGTGGCCTAGACGCACTGTGTCCAACACCCAGCGATCCGATGTTATTTTTCTCCACTGGTCCACGTGCATAGCCACCCTGCCCCCTAGCAGATTGTCCATAAGGCAGTCATTGTTGCGGCTCAGCTTGCCTCCCCTTAGAGGCCAAGAACTGCGAACCCCTTTTCTGCTGAGCCCGGAAGTCTCGAATTTGCTGTGCCGACTGTCGATATCCTTGAGAGGAGTAACTGGATCGAAAGTAACCACGGTCCGTGGTGGAAGCAAACGAGGCATTACCTGAAGCACCCCGTCCCACGCATCGTCCCTCGTCAGTGAAGACGAAACAGTAGACAAAGTGTCCCGCAGAACACTCTCTGGCTCAGACTCTGGCAGCTCGCCTTCTTCTGGATGCGACGGTGGGTGGCCTACCCCCACCGGCAACGTCAATGGCAACCGTGCCCGAGGAGACGTCTTCGGTGTTACATCGAGCTGCCCCAAAAACGACTGAAGCGTGGACAGTACTTGTAATGACAAAAGAGACTGCGGGTTAACCAGCGGATAACCGGCTGGCCCAGCTCCCAGTCCAATCAATGTCAGAGGCCACACAATTCAGAGACCCAAAGCCGATGGGCCAAGCACCCGATCATGGTCGTCCTCAACCTCTGATGAAACCTGTAAAAGTGACCGGATCCTGATGCAGAATGTTGTCAGGTAGAAGAGAATCAAAGGCGGCAGACTGCCACGCCCCGTTCGTCGACAACAATCCTCCCGTTTCCACTCCCGTGGACGAGAACAGCATTGGTCCACTGTCAATCACTGTCGTGGATGGCGCTGATGACACCACTGTCGACGATGGGACCGTAGACAGCAGCCCAACCATCGACGGAGCCACGGTCAACGAGGTCGTAGTCGGAACCACCTCCCTCGGTGTCGACTTCACCGGAGACCCGGATTTCTTGGAAGAACTGGACCGGTGTTTGGAAGACTCCCGGCTGAACGACGACCTGTGATGATCGCCGGATGACGAGTGCATCGATGAAGATTCCTTCGGCTTGGCCAAGCCTTTCTCCTGCCCATCGACTTCTCGGGATTACCACCAGACCCCTGGGAATGGTCCGAACGACCATGGTTGGACGAAGCGGTACTTGCACCCTTCGACACTGCTTGCTCGATAACGACTTACTGCTCTTCCCCACTGTTAGGCAGAATCCTGTGCAGTGCCCTTAGGGACCACCTCACACAATTAAGACTACAAGTGGTAATACAAGTTCACCTTTGGTACAAGCCTGTACTACACTGTTAAAGTGGTAGCAGTAGTGGAGCAGCCAGACTTCTCAAGAGTAATTGAGAAGTAGTAGAGATTACACAAAGGGCCACAATTACTGTGACTCAAGCAACCACTGACTCAAGGTTTCAGGTAAAAAATATAATTACATTTATTTTAAACCATCTGTTCATAAAACACTTCACTTCTATAAATTCAAAACCACACGTAAAATACACTACACACAACCACTTCCACTTGTTCCAGCAAATTCAAGGTAAGTACATTAGGATTTGACAGACCGGTGTTGCAATACTAACGCGTACCCGCGAATAGAAATGCTCACGAAGTTAAAACACACTTTGTACTTTAGAATTTCAAACAAGGGAAAAGTGGATGAAATCACAGGCAATAGTTTTGTCAAGGCAAGGCAATCGGAGGACTCGTTCAAAGATACAGATTAAAGTCAATAGACCTGCACCAGTGTCAATGGAGCAGATGCTCAGTTGCTGAGGATCACACATTCAACAGTTCGAGGTTCGAGATGCCAAGAGTACTTAGATATTATCAGATGGAAGGAAAAGTTATAAGAGGGAAGGAAGAAAGAAAGAACAAATCTTCTTGAAGAAAAAGGGGTTCACCCCGATTCCGGATGGTCAATCCGAGAGAATGACCAAATGTGCACTGTAACCTTATTCTGTTTGAGAAAAGTTGATGCCACAGCAGTTGTTCCTGGTAGTTCTTGCAGACTCACAGTTCCTGCGGCTTCAGTCGTGGGGACAAGAAGTAGGACGTCTGGAGCGATCTACACTATCCAGGGATTAGGCCAGCAGCAGCAAAAAAGACAACGATAAATAAAAGGTGCGCTCCTTTTAATCAGGAGAGGGCTCTTCTGATGGCTATCCGGACACTACGGCACAGCAGTGATTTCGACCCAGGAGATGATTCTCTGACTGAAGAAAGGGTGAGCTGGCTTGATCCCACCAGGCTCAAGGGAAGAAGACTCCGGACTGGATCTTCTCTTGTCTTTGAAGGGTAGATAGCTCAGGACTGTAGCAGGGCTTCACCGGGATTCGGGGTTGCAGCAGCCGTCTTCTTCTCTGCTTCTCTTCGGTTCTTTACAGTTCCAGTGGCGACTCTGCCTTCTAGCCCAAGAGTCCTGCCTTTTATGCCAAAATCCCCCATTCACACAGTCTGGCTGTCAATCACTCAGCAGGGGGGTTTGTCCAGCCCGGACAACCACCTCAGCCAATCAACACAAAGTGCGACTTGGGTCTCCAAGGAGACCCTGTGCAGGGGGCGCCTACACCCCTCCCTCACATTCAGCCCACCTAGACAGACCGACGCCGAAAGGAGGGCTTCTGGTCAGAAGTTCGCCAAAGGTCGGAGAACAAAGGAGGCAAACCTGGTTTGCCACGCAAAGAAAGACCCAAGAAGGATGTTAACAAAAAGAAATGGCGATTAAACCCAACCGGAGCCGAAATAAAAAGTATTTGGGCAAGCAGGTTTAAAGTTCGAGACTACTAAAATAGCCTAAAACGTTACCACGTTATGTAATATAACCGTGGTAGAAAATGTAGGGTAGGTACCACTGCCACCAGCCAAGTCTTAATGTTGAGGGAGTGCCTCTTATCTGTGCCTCTTGAAACAATGCTTCAAGAGGCACAGATAAAAAGGACTAAGAATTAACCCTCTCCAATACTCCATATAAGATGGGGTGTACTGGATCCGTGGTTAAAAGTGACTATGTAAAGTTAATGGCAACTTTACCCTTTTCTGGGGGACAGTAGTCAGCCCCAGAAAATGGAGTCAGTGGGAAGTCTAAGAGGCAACCCTGTGTCACTGCACTGAAGGTGCTGTGTAACACACAAAGAGTGGGGCTACTGAAGTGGTGTACTCCAGAGTTCACTAATCACAAAAACAGTAGGAATACACATAGCAAAACACAGGTAAGTTTGGGGGAAAAGCTCACACTCTTACCAGGTGAAAAAAAATAAACTCCAGAAATCCAGCAAAGCTGCTGAGGGACTCGGTAGGTAAGGGAAATTAGCTATTGAACGAGAATTCTCCCTAACACCCACCTCCGATGCCAGCAAAGCAGGACGATGTTTCTTCGCCAGAGGTTCGGCCGACGCCGCACAGCGTTGTTCCGCGGATTTCACAGCCCGCTCCAAAGACAGACTCCGGGCCGACCCCACCTCCGAAGCCGGGCACGTGCCCTCCATGAGCCAACATATAAGCTGTTAGGGAGAATTCTCTGTAAGGCTAATTTCCCAAACCTAGTGAGTCCCCCAGCAGCTTTGCTGGATTTTTGGGGTTTATTTTTTCACTCCTGCTAAAAGCAAGACTCTTTTACTGCCACTCTTAGACATGATTTGAGGTGTTCCTTTATCTTTCAATGTGTTTTATGGGCTATGGGGTCTGTTACTCCATAGGGTCTCATGTGTTTTTGATGTGGGAATGTGGGAGTGTATGGGAATATGTGGACTCCCGGATCTCCTGAGGTGGGCCGCAACTACCGCCATGAGCTTGGTGAAGACCCTTGGGGCAGAGGTAAGACCAAAGGGAAGCACCTTGAACTGAAAGTGCACGTCTCCTATGGTGAACCTTAGGAACTTCCTGTGCTTTTGATGTATTGGCACATGAAAATAGGCTTCCTTTAGGTATACGGACACCAGCCAGTCCTGAAATTCGAGAGTGTGGAGTCACCACCCTGAATTTTGTCTTTCTTCAAGAACTTGTTCAAGGCCCTGAGATCCAGAATAGGATGGAGACCTCCTCCTTATTTGGGTACCACGAAATACCGGGAATACCAACCGCATCCTCTCTGTTTGGGATTCTTTGAGGAGATTGTGTCACGGTTGGATTGGAGGTGGGGGTGGACTGTCCAGTGGCTTTCTCAGAAACGGCAGACAATAACCCCATTGAATGAGTTGTAAAGCCCAGGCATCAGAAGTAATTCCCTGCCATTGGAGCAAGTTCTCGGTCAACCGTCCTCCAACCGGTGCGCTGTGAGAGGGGTAATCAAAGCAGCTTCGGAGGCTGAATCCCCCCTGACGCTGCCTGTTGGCCCCTAGAAGCCCCTCTGCCCCTTCTAGACCTCGAGAAACGCTTCTGCACTTGCCAGGCCGGTGGGAGTTGCGTTCTTCTGCCACAAGGAGCATATCTATGTTAGGGAGAATTCTCATTTATGGCTAATTTACCTCACCTAGTGTGTCCCTCAGCAGTTTTGCTGGATTTCTGGAGTTTATTCTTTCCACCTGGTAAGAGTGTGAGCCTTTTCCCCACTCTTACATGTGTTTTGCCATGTGTATTTCTACTGTTTGTTCGATCTTGGGCTCTCGAGCTACACCACTCCATGAGCCCTACTTTTGGTGTGTGTTACACAGCACCTTCAGTGCAGTAACACAGGGTTGTCTTTGGGACTTCCCACTGACTCAATTTTTCTGGGGCTGACTACTGTCCCCAAGAAACATGTAAAGTTGCCATTAACTTTATATAGTCACTTTAAACTACAGACCCAGTACATCCCATCTTCCATGGAGTATTGGAAAGGGTTAGTTCCTATCCCTTTTTGTCTGTGCCTCTCTGAGCTTTATTTTGCTCTCTTAACACTAAGACTTAGCTGGTGGCAGTGGTATCTACCCTATCTTTTCTACCATGATTATACTATATAAACGTGGTACTGTTTAGGCTATTATATTAGCCTCGAACTTAAACCCGCTTGACCAAATACTTTTTATTTTAGCTCCGGTTGGGTTTTTTCGCCATTTCTTTTTGTTTAAGTCCTTCTTGTGTTTTACTTTGCGCAGCAAACCAGGTTTGCCTTCTATGTTCACCGACCTTTGGCGGGCTTCTGTCCAGAAGCCCTCCTTTGGCGTCTGGGTGTCTAGGTGGGCTGAATGTGAGGGAGGGGTTTAGTCACCCTCTGCACAGGGTCTCCTTGGAGACCCAAGTCGCACTTTGTGTCGATTGGCTGAGGTGATTGTGCGGGCCGGACAACCCCCTGCTGAGTGACTGACAGCCAGGCTGTGTGAATGGGGGATTTTGGCATAAAAGGCAGGACTCTTGGGCTGGAAGTCAGAGTCGCCACTGGAACTGCAAAGAACTGAAGAGAAGCGGAGAAGAAGACGGCTGCTGCAACTCCCGAGTCCCGGTGAAGCCCTGCTGCAGTCCTGAGCTATTTACCCTTCGACGACAAGAGAAGATAAAGTCCGGAGTCTTCTTCCCTTGATCCTGATGGGATCAACCAGCTCAACTTCCACAGCCAGAGCACCCTCTTCTTGGTCGAAATCGCTGCACACAGCTGTAGTGTTCCGGATAGCCATCTAAAGAGCCTCTCCTGTTTTAAAGGAGCACACCTTTTATTTACCGTTGCTTCGCTGCTGCTGGTCTCATCCCTGGGTAGTGCAGATCGCTCCAGACGTCGTCTTTCTTGTCCCCATGAAGCGTGAGTCTGCAGGAACTACCAGGAACAACTGCCGTAGCACCAGCTTTTCTTCGAATGAATAAGGTACTGTGTCCGACTTCGAGGAATCGGGGTGAACCTTTTCTCCTCACCCAAGGCTTGCCCTTGTCTTCCTTCCCTCTTAGAACTTTTGCTTCCTTTGTGACAATATCGAAGTACTCCTTGTAATCTCGAATCGTGAACTGTTCTAACCTTGTGATCGTCGACACAGGACCCTGTCCCATTTGACACTTGCACAGCCCTATTGACTTTTATCTATGTTTTAGAAAGTGTCTTCTGATTCTATCTGCCTTGACAAAAGTATTGCCTATGATTTCTATCCCCTATTCCCTTGTGTTAATTCATATGCTAAGTGAGTTTGACTAAGGTAACATTTCTTCTCGCGGGTACACCTTTCTTTCGTAAGACCGAACTGTCATTACTGTCAAAAAGTGATCGCGTAATAACCCACGGTAACGTCTTTGTTTCACAACACCGGTCTGTCAAATCCAAAGGTACTTACCTTGAATTGTTCTGCACAAGGGGAATTGGTTGTGTGTAGTATATTTGAAGTGTGGTTTTAATTTAATAGAAGTGAAGTGTTTTGTGAACAAATGGTCTAAAAATAAATGTACTTTTACTTTTTAACCCGAAACCTTGAGTCAGTGTTTGCTTTGTGTAATCTCTACTACTGCTCATTTGCTCTTGAGATAAGTCTGGCTGCTCAGCCATTGCTACCACCTTTTCTGTGTAGTACAGGCTTTTACCAAAGGTGAAATTGTACTACCACTTGTAGTGTTAATTGTGTGTAGTGGTCCCTAAGGGCACTGCACATGATTCTGCCTAACAATCTCCTGTAGCCCCGAGCTCTAGAAGCAAAGCTAAAGGCAGGTTTGGCCGGGTGAGCCGCTACGCCCAAGGATTTGGCAGCGAGTTTAGATTCCTTTTATTTTTCCAGGGAATCATCTGCTTTATGTCCGAAAAGAAGATCGCCCTCGAAGGGCATGTGCAAAAGTTTCATTTGGACGTTGGGTGAAAAACCAAAGGTCTTCAAATAGGCCTGTCTCCTTAAGGTAATGGCCGACACCATAGACCGGCCCACACAGTCGGCGAGGTCCGGGCCCGTGCGCAGCGACTGCTTGGCCACTTCCTTCCCTTCTTCCACTAGCTGTAGGAAGCCCTTGTGCATCTCTCCTTCCGGAACATACTGGGCAGCATTTTCCACCGCTGTCCATAGGCCGAAGGAGTATTTGGCTAAACTGCTTGCCACATTTGTCGCCTTGAGGGCCATGTTCCCTGACGTGAACGCCTTCTTTGCCAATGCATCTACTTTCTTTGCCTCTCTATCTGGAGGCAGAGTGGACGTAGATAATGCTAGTCTAGAAGAGTCTGTAGCAGCTTGCATAGCAAGCCCTTCTGGGGAAGGGTGAGAGGAGAGGTATAAGGGGACTCCACTAGCCAGCCTGTACTTCCCTGAAATGATGGAATTGATGGGAGGAATGGAACATGGTGTTGCCATAGAGTTGTTAGCGGATCGGCAATGGCCGGGTTCAAGGGCATATGTCGTTCAGAGGACAGACCTAGGATGTTAGGGAGGTCGTAACCTTCAGGGGATGCGACTGATGAGTGTAAACCCAGAGTGTCAATGACCCTTTCCATCAGAGCCCTAAATTTGGACACGTTGTGGAGATAAGGCTGAGACTATTGAAACTCCAAGTCTGGCGACGTGTCCATACCACTGGCGCATTGGAGACAGTTGTTGTAGTCTACTCTGGTCTTCCAAATAGTCGCCCCACCCAAGCCAAGAACATCGTGTCGACATTTTGATCGCCGAATATAGCAGTCAGTCATGGTCTTGAAAAATTCGGACCGGTACTGTGGTCTAAAGACTTTGTTGACAGCTGTCGATGACAACATGAGGGGCTTGTCCTTCGGCGCTGGAATGGTGGATGTCGGTGTCAACCGAGGTCGAAACGCTGTAGTGTCGACATGGAACAAGTTACTTACCTGTAACTGTTGTTCTCCAGCATGGGTCTGGCATGGATTCACATGCTCATGAATATTCCCCGTCGTCAGGCTGGGAATCCTCGGTAAAGAAAAAAACCAGTATCAGTTTCGTTTCTGATCTGTCTTTCGTAGTAATAACCAATCACTGGTCTCTGCGTCATACTGACCACAGCCAATGACTGCCCTCTACCTAAGCACCGCCTCTGGCAGCCATCTTCAGATTTGGAAGCACGTGAAGTGGCAGTATGACCAAGTGAAGAGCCGCAGAGGGGTAGGCGGGAGGGTTCGCATGTGAATCCATGCCAGACCCATGCTGGAGAACAACAGTTACAGGTAAGTAACTTGTTCCTTCTCCAGCATGGGGTCTGGCATGGATTCACATGCTCATGAATAAAGAATACATAGCAGTACACACATGCACAACCACGGGAGGTGGCAAAGGCTCAACATTAAGCATTACATCAAACTCAACATTAAGCATCTTACCTCCTCACCAGGCTCACCTCAGGCGAACAGGTTGCGCAGCACTGCTTGGCCGACCCTGGACTCCTCCCTGGAATCCCGATCGACGCAGTAGAATTTCGTGAAGGTGTGCGTCGACCTCCACGTAGCAGCCCTACATATGTCCAGCAGGGGCACACCAGAAAGGAACGCCGTGGTAGCTGCGATCGCTCTGGTGAAATGGGCTCTCGGACGGCCAGGCAGCGGTCGGTTTGCCAACCGATGACAGTACATGATACAGCCGGAGAGCCATCTGGAAATGGAAGCCTTCGAGAGAGCCTTCCCCTGATTGACAGGTCCAAAGTTCACAAAGAGTTGTGACGTCTTCCGAAAACACTTCGTGCGGTCCACGTAGAACTTCAGCGCTCTAGCCACATCCAGCGAGTGCAAAGTCCTCTCAGCCGGCGACGAAGGCGAAGGGAAGAACACAGGCAACACCAAGGGTTCGTTGAGATGGAAGTCCGACGGTACCTTGGGCATGAAGGAGGGGTGCGTCCTGAGCACTACCCTCATGTCGAGAAAAGTCAAGTACGGGGCCTTGCAGGAAAGGGCCTGGATCTCTCCCACCCGTCGTGCGGAGGTGATGGCCACAAGAAACGCTGTTTTCCACGACAGAAACTTCAACGGGGCCGAGTGCAGAGGCTCGAACGGAGGTCCCATGAGCTTGGTCAGCACCACGTTGAGCTCCCGCGCCGGGGCCGGAGCCTTCACCGGCGGGAACGATCTGAACAGTCCCTTCATGAACTCTTTCACCAGACGATGAGACCACAAGGACGTCCGCCCCGTGGTTCTGGTGTATCGGGAGATCGCAGCAAGATGAATCTTGATGGACGCGTGTGCCAGACCAGCTTTGGCCAGCGTCAGCAGGTACGGCAGTACCTGGGGAGCCGTAATCCGTAGAGGGTTAATCTTCTGTGCGTGGCACCAGACAGAGAACCTCTTCCATTTGTGTCCGTAGCATTTAAGAGTCGAGGACGCCCTGGCCTTTGCAAGAACCTCTCTGCAGTCGGCCGGTATGTCATATCCCCCAAACTCTAGCGCTGCATGAGCCAGGCCTGTAAGTTCAGCGATTTCGGGTCGTGGTGGAGGATGGCGCCTCCTTCTCTGGAGAGTAGATCCGCATCCACCGGCAGCTTGATTGGCGGGGACGCTGACAAGTCCAGAAGGTCCGGGAACCATATCTGCCTCGGCCACGCAGGTGCGACGAGGATCATCCTGCACCGTGACCTCTTGAGCTGGTTGACGAGCCGGATTAGCAGTGGCAAAGGAGGGAACGCGTAGAGGAACAGGCCCTCCCAGGGGAACGAGAAAGCATCGCCCATGCTCCTCGCCTGGGGAAACCTGCTGGCGAACCTCCGGCACTTGGAGTTCGTCGCCGTCGCGAACAGGTCGATCTGGGGTGTGCCCCACCGTCGGAAGAGGCGATCCACTAGATCCTGCCGTAGTTCCCACTCGTGGCACGAGCGCAGCTCCCTGCTGAGTGAGTCGGCGATGGTGTTTTTTATCCCTGCCAGATGAAACAGCACCAGAAACATCCTTTGGGCGACGCCCCAATGCCACAGGTCCTGCGCCTCCTTGGACAGTGCTGGGGACCTGGTTCCGCCCTGTTTCCTGATGTAAAACATGGTGGTGGTGTTGTCGGTGAAGATCCTCACCACCTTGCCCTTGAGGGACGGAAGGAAGGACCTGAGGGCCCAGAACACTGCACGGAGCTCCAGGACGTTGATATGGAGGGACTTCTCCGTCGGGAGCCAAAGGCCTCTCGCGTGCAGATTTTCGGTGTGCGCTCCCCACCCTTCCAGGGAGGCATCCGTGGTCACCGTCTCCTGGTGGTCTGGGGTCTGGAAGTCCATGCCCGCCGTCAGATGCGCGCGGGTGCCCCACCACCGGACCGCTCGGCGGAAACTCTCGTCGAGTGTGATCCTCTCCTCGAAGCCGCCCGTCGTTTGGATCCAGCGCGCGTCCAGGAACTCCTGCAACGGGCGCATCCGGAGCCTGCACATGGGAATGAGGTAGATGCAAGAAGACATCATTCCGAGGAGGGACTTGATGGACCTCACCTTGGCCGCGTCGGAAACCAACATCCGCTGTACCTTGCCCAGGATGGACCTGGTCCTTTCCTCCGATGGGGAGGCCAGAAGGGACACTGTGTCGAGCTTCGCTCCCAGAAACAGTGCGTTTTGCGCGGGTACCAGGTGGGACTTGGCGTAGTTCACGGAGAATCCCAGGTCCATGAGAAGGTGGACGGTCCTTGCCGTGTGCTCCACGGCGAGCTCCCTCGTCTTGGCTCGGATGAGCCAGTCGTCCAGGTAGGGGTAGACGTGGATCCCCTCGCGGCGCAGCTGCGCCGCCACCGGTGCAAGGCACTTGGTGAATACCCTGGGTGCCGACCGTAGTCCGAAGGGGAGGGCTTTGAACTGGTAGTGACGCCCTTGGACCACAAACCTGAGGAATTTTCGGTGCCCCTTTAGGATGGGAATATGGAAGTAGGCATCCTCCAAATCCAACGACGACAGGAAGTCTCCCTCCTCCAGCTGACCCAGGACGTGCTGGAGGGTGACCATCCGGAACTTCTGCGCCTTGATGAACTTGTTCAGACGTCGCAGGTCTAGGATGGGGCGCCATCCTCCCGTCGTCTTCTTCACGAGGAAGTATCTCGAGTAAACTCCGGAGCCCCGAAGCCTCTTTGGGACGAGTTCGATGGCGCCCTTCCTGAGCATCGCCCTTACCTCCAGGAGAAGCTGAAGGACGTGAAGCTCTTTCCTGGCCACGGGGGGGGACGCGCGGGCACCTTCTTTGAAACTCGAGCGCGTGGCCCCGGGCTAAGGCGTCCAGCACCCAACGGTCGGTGGAGATGGACTCCCACACGCTGACGAAGCTCGCCAGCCGGCCTCCCATCGGGGTGCTTGGGTGGGGGCCCGACCCCACGGCCGGTTCAATCCTGTTTCGACGAGGCTTTGCCGCCTTGACCTCCTTGGCGACGACGAGCGGGCCGCTTGACGGTAGGTGGAGAAACCGCCGCCGGAACCTTTGGAGGCGCCCTTGCCTCCGCTGCTCCGAAAGGGCGTTCGTCGTTGCTGCAGAACCCCAAGGGCCCGGGCCGTCTCAGTGTCCGCTTTAATGGCCTGAAGGGAATCGTCCACTGTTTTCCCAAACAGGTTGTTCCCATCGAACGGCATGTCCAGGACTCTGGTCTGTACGTCTTGACGGAAGTCCGTAGCCTTGAGCCATCCACGCCGCCTAAGGCACACGCCGTTGCCCAACTGGCGAAACCCAGTGTTGGCGATGTCCGTCGCAATAGTGATGGCGTGGTCCGACGCCACCTCACCTTCCTGTAGGATCTCCAGGGAATCCGCCCTCTTGTGGTCCGGTAGGAAGTCCAGCAGGGGAGCCAGTTTGTACCATAGCTCCCTGTCGTAGCGGGCCACGATAGCCAAGGCGTTGGCCGCTTTAATCGTCGTCGCTGCAGACGAGATGACCCTGCGTCCCATAGCGTCCAATTTCCTTCCCTCGCCGTCTGGTGGGGAAGTCGATGTGGAGGCCGCACCCTCCCCCCGCTTTCTTCCTGGCCGCCGCGGAGACGACGGAGTCCGGGGTAGGCTGCGCCCGGAGGCACAGGGGGGCCGCGTCCGGGACCCGGTACTTCTTCTCGTACCGGTCTCTTCTAGCTGGCGTCGTGGAAGGGTTCTTGAGGAGGGCGAGGCCCTCATCCCAAATTTCGTCCAGTAGAGGCACCGCGAGGACCGTCTTCCTCTTGGCCTCGCGCCGTTGATAAAGGAATCCTTCCGTTTTCTTCTCCTCAGGGCAGAGTTGGAAAAGCTTGGATGCCCTGGCGATCATGGAGTGGAACGATCCAATCTCGTCGGGCGGAGAAGCCCTGGTGGGAGGTGACGACGGTAGATCCTCGTCGTATACCTCGTCGTCCGTGCCCGTCGCTGCCGTGTCAGTCCCCGTATCATCCCCTCGGGTGGACGGGGAGGAGGGCTGGACGGGGCGCGACGGCTGAAAAGGAGGTGGAGGGTGAATCCTTCTTTTCTTGGGCGGGGGAACACCAGAAGGTCCCGGTTCAGGATCCCCCGACGGGAGAGGTTCCTCCGTCGGCAACGGTAGTCTCGTCCTTATCTCTGAGCATAAGGACTGTATAGCCAACAAAATGGCCGCCGAGTTGTCTTGCGGCGCTGGCAGAGGGGAATCCGACGGGCGATCAGTGGCCCCGTCGGCACCCTCGACGATGTCGTCGTCACCTGCGTCGGGATCCATCCCGACGGGCCGGCCTTCCACGCCAAGGCCCTGGCTTAAGACCTCGATCAGCTCTTCCTCTGAGGTTGAAGCCGAATCTACGACGACGCCCTGCCCCCCCTTTTTCTTCCCCGCCGCGGATTTCACGGGGGTCCTATCGATGGGTACAAAAGAGGACTCCCTCCGAGGTGGCAGGGAGACTCTGAGCCCCGAGGTCGCCACCACTGGTGTAGCCTCCACAGGCTGAGCCAGGGCCGCCGTGACAGCTTCGATAGAGGGCTTGGCCGGATGGATTAAGGCCTTCACCACCTTAGGTGCGCTCACCGCCTTATCCTTGAGGGGGGGGGCACACTGCCTCGCTCCCCCTCCGATGGGGCCTTCGAGCTCGACCGGGGCCTCTCCAGGAGCTTCGCCGGGTGCTCGCCCTTCCTCTTACCCGACCCAGAGCGTTGGCTCGTGGCTGAAGGTGCCGGGGAGGGTGCGCCCTGCCTGGCGCCCGTAGAGCCCGACCGTTCGGCGCTCCCGGTGCCAGCGGACTCGCGGTGCTTGGCCTTGTGTTGGACCCCCGTCGCCGGGGCGTCCTCAAAGGTCTTAGAATACCGCTCGGATTTCCTCTTCTTCTCGCCTGACGGGCTCTTCCCTTCCAGCCAGTTGGCGAGACGTTGATGGCGGTCCTTCATGGTCCGCTCCGACATATTGCCGCAAAACGCACAGTCCTTCTCCACGTGCGTCTTGTCCTCATGTAAGCAGTAGAGACAAAAGGAGTGTTCGTCCTCCTTAAAGACGTTCTGCAGCTGGCATCCAGGGCAGACCCTGAACAGCTTTCCGGGCGTCGAGCTTCCCTTCTCCTGGGCCATGTCCGGGCCTGAGAAGCTTCTGGAGTCCTCCAAAAGCGTAGCTCGACGAATTCTTCACCCTTGAGGGGCGCAGACGAATCCGACACGGGTCCCCGTTGATCGGATGGAGAGTCGGTGGAGCTTGAGGCTCTTTTGAGGCTCTTTTGACCGAAAAAAACAAAGTTTTTGAGAAAAAACGTGAAAAAATAGCACTAACGCTCGAGAGCAATAGCACGAGGATCCCAACACATGAACGTGCGGTAAAAATCTGAAGATGGCTGCTAGAGGCGGTGCTTAGGTAGAGGGCAGTCATTGGCTGTGGTCAGTATGACGCAGAGACCAGTGATTGGTTATTACTACGAAAGACAAATCAGAAACGAAACTGATACTGGTTTTTTTCTTTACCGAGGATTCCCAGCCTGACGACGGGGAATATTCATGAGCATGTGAATCCATGCCAGACCCCATGCTGGAGAACCATGGATGCACAGGGATAATCAGGCTTCCAAACAACACCTTTCGACTTCGAAAGGTTAATCAGTGCTGACATAGTCGGTACTGGGGCACTAGAGTGGCTCCGATGCATGCTGCGTGGGGATGGGAGCTTACCTTTAATGATTGGTGGCAGTGATACCTTTTACTAATTTGGTGCACCTTTACCGTGGGCTGTAATCACAGCTGCAGTAAAGACACCTAAGGGTGCTCATTTTACCAAAATGGCTCCTGTCTTCTTTTTCTGCCATTTTAGTGTTTCTTGTCGTTTCTTGTTCCTTCCACTGACATCCAGGGCGGGAAATTCCTTTCTGTGAGTTTTGTCTTTGGCGGGAATCCCCTTGACACCCCGCCCAGGCTCCAGTCAGTCAGTAAGCACAGGAAGTGGGGGAGGAGTCCAAAACTTCCCCATCCTTCGTCTTACGCCTTGCTTCAACTGGGAAAAATCCCAGTGGGGGGCTGGCTGTCCCGATTGGACAACCAGATGCCCCTTTCTTGTAAAATGCGGGGAAAGAATGAAGAGGTTGTGCTGTAGATCCTGATAAATACTGGAAACCTGGAAGCTGAAGTCATGTCGACCACTGGAACCGAAAACCAAAGAGGATGATGAAGGAAAAGCTGTTGGTTCCCCCCCTGGTAGGGGTGTTTAACTCATTCCTGACTTCCTGGAGGGTCGCTCCATCCATGGTAGCATCGGCAACAGTCCTTCTGCCTAAGGACCCGACCATGTGTGATTCATATAGGCTCACTACACTCACCAATGTGGGTTCGAATTTCTTTTCTAAAATACTGCCCCGCAGTATGATGGGGGTCTTGCCGGGGCTTATAGATGGGGACCAGACTGGATTTATCTCGGGGCTGGAAGCGCAGGATAACGTGAGACATACTCTGGGGCTACTGGAGCTGGGTGTGAAGTCGGACCTAGACTTGGGTGTCATTGCTTTGGACGCCCATAAGACCTTTGACAGAGTAGATTGGGGTAATCTGTGGAGGGTCTTGGAATGCTTTGGGCTGCACTTCACTAAATGGGTCGTGGCAATCTATCAGAATCAGTCTACACACCTGCGGGTGAATGGGGGAGCATCGGCTAGCCTAAACATTACTAGTGGTACAAGGCAGGGTTGCCCGCTCTCCTCGTTAATTATTGCCGTTTGCCAGCCAGATTTGATCGGCAGAGTCAATTGAGGGTGTGAGGGTGCGGGCCACAGACTTTAAGGTATCCCTCTATGCGGACGATGTCCTGTTCACATTGAGCGATACGACCACAACCCTGGCAGCGCTGTTGGGGGAACTGGATGAGTTTGGCCCGGCCTCGGGCTTTAGGGTAAACTACGGCAAATCGCATTGCCTGGACATATCCCTTAGGCTAGAGACAGGGAATCCATAGGCGATCTCGAGCTCCCATACAGTGGTCACGGGACTCGATTCCGTACCTGGGGATCTGCATCCCGAGCAAACTCTCAGAGGAGTACAGAACCAACTTTCCTTCACTGTTCGCAGAAATTACCAGGGATCTAGGGAGGTGGTTGTAAAGACTGGAGGCAGGTGTCCGTTTTCCTGCTCGCTATATGGCAGAGGAGAGGCACAGCCAAGATTCTCTATAGGGTAGCGCTGGTCGAGCAATCAAGGCCTAGCTTCTCAGGAGGTGATGCAGGCTGGTTCTTAAGTACAGTGTAGTCCCCAAGCCCCCACAAAGGAATGTCCACACACAGTATTAGTTAAAACACAGTCGTCGTATAATTAAGTTCAAGGTAATGTACACAATCACAATAACTCACTTTGTGCTCGGTGAATCTACAATGGCAAATATATACAGTTCTAAGTGGGACCACAATTAATACTAGATTCCTTTAAAGGGCATCAACTGTACTCTGGTTAAATGTCACACAAATCAATTAATAGAGGTAACCAACAACAGACATAGGAGGAAAGCAGTTGGTTAGAACAATTGGCAGAATACTGGCTCCGTTACCTAGGCATTTCTGTGTGGAGATCCCCCCACCTGTCACAACCTGTATATAAAGATATCATACAAGTCCAGTCCATATATTGTTCACAAGAGTCTTATTTTCTTCTAAAATAGTTCTACCACCCCAATGTACCTGAAATAGAGTTTGTCGTCGTGGGATCCTTCTTGAGCGGCTCCCTTTAAGGCAGGTGCCACGGATCGTCGCGATCCCACGAGGAAAAGGGTTGAACGACGACAGTGAGGTGGCAGCTTTCTTCCTATCGGTGCTCATTGACGACGAGCATTGGCGTCATGCAAGGAAGAGGCGTGCGGGGCACCTCGCTGACGATAGTTCAGGACCGCATAGAGTTCGAAGAACTGTGACCCAGCAAGGGCGTTGAGTCATCGGCGTCACTGTGGTCTTTAGGTGGCGGGAAATCCACCGGCAGATGCTCCTCGGCGCGTCGGCGGCCTTGACTTTCTCTGGCGGGACAAATCAGTCGACGGTTCAGGAGGGAGCGTCCTTGAATCTAATATTACTTAGGCAAAGGGAGCATGGCGGCTACGGTCAGCGGTCGTCAACGGTGATGAACAACAGTGTCCGGGCGCTTCTCCTTGTGATTACGCGGCGACCCCGTCTACGGTCGGCAGCCTGTCGTAGGTCTGTCTACCAGGGAGCACTGGCAAAGATTAGCAGTGCACAATGGTCCCTCGCAGCTCGGGAAGAGGGCGCCTAACCAAGTCCTCTCTGTGTCAGTCCTTGGAAACACAGCAGATTTCAGATTGGTGAAGTAGAGCAGCAGCAACACTTCTCTTCCAGCAGGGCTTCAAAGTTAAGCTTCATTTTCAACTCCAGTTTCTCTTCAGCTTCTGAACACAAATTCTAGCAGTGAGAGGCCCCCAGATATACTAGTTGATCTCCAATTCATTCTGCTGGGTCACACTCAGGCAACCAATCGGTCAGAAGGGCATTCATGCAGGCAGGCAGCCAATCAGGTGCATAGTGCATTCAGGCCATTCACTTCTCTCCAGACACTTACAACAAGTTATGTGTATTTGGACAAGTACCCAGCCATTCAATACTCCACGCTGTATTCATACCAGTTTCGGGCAGGGCTGTCTCAGTCATTGTGTCAAACACCAGAAACTAGACATTCACAACAAGAAGTGCATATTCGTCACACACTCCATTCACCCAGGTCCCACCCCCAGGGTGTACCCACAACAGTCACTGGGATGGCTCCAGCCAGTCTTGCCTGGACTTCACAACAACACCATATATGGAACTTCCACCCAAACAGCAAGTCAGGGGGAAGGGACAGAGTCAGGGCTTCCCAGGACTTGGGAAACAAGGTAACAGGCGATAGAAAGCAAGAGGCCACAGGGGCCATCTTGTTTCCTATCAGGAATCAACTGATTCCAATGCAAGGGCCTGGGTATCCCAAAATGGAGGATACTCAGAGCACCTGTCAAATTCAGCATGGAGCTGCCACCAGCCCATACCCTGCTCCGTGGGCCACACATAGGTGCCCAAAAACATACACTAGGGGCACAGCGTTGTACCCCCATCCATGGGTGCCTTAAGGGTATCCTATGGGTCTGTACACCAAACCAAAAGAGAGCTGCACCGCCAGGAGTCCCCCATGAACTCCTGCGCGGAAATCGCAACAGAACACATGATAAAAACCAGTAAAGGACAAGGATATGGAGGTCCTGTCCCTCCGATGCATTTCCAGCATCACAGTGAGGACAACAGGAGATCTCCTGGTTTGGCCACATAGCGGCAATAATAATGAACATAGTACCACACTTGCTTTACGCATGCTCAGCTTTGGCGGGGAGAGTCCCAGACTCAGACCTCCGTCGACTACAGGGGAAGATTCTAGGCTTCATCTGGGGGGGAATAAAAGAGCCAGGATATCCAAGAGGGTATTGCTGAAGCAAACAAGAGTGAGTAGACTGGGGGTCCCAGACGTGTTGCATTATAACCTAGCTGCCCTGGTCGCCCACGCCCTTACTTGGGGTAGACAAACCTCACCACCAAAATGGAAACTCATAGAACAGGCCCAATTCACGGGTCGACCTAGCAAGGCTACCTTATGTGGAGGCGAGGCATTTAGGACCAGAGGGTGGGCTGCTCCTTGCTCGCAACAGCTAAATGCACCCTCTACTATATAGGAAGGGCGCTTCGTAGGTGGGGTATAGGCACGGGCTGGGGCCCCTGACACCAGTGTGGAAAAATCCAGGCTTTTGGCTGGGGTGTGGAGGGGGGAACTTTAGTAGGTAGATGGAGGGGGGCCTGGAATGCACAAACCAGCTTTATAAAGACAAAAAACATATGCCATTCGAGGAGTGTAAAAGCACCTTCAATATACAGGAGTCAGAATGATTCAGATACACCGAGGGGGCGACGAGAACCGTTGCGGCCCTGGAGTTGACACTACAGAACAATGGTGCGGGGGGCGGTAAGGTATCTAGGTTGTATAAATTCCTGGACACGGGCGACCCTGTAATGCGCCTGCCATATATGTCGAAATGGGAAGAGGACCTGGAGGGCCCCATAGAAGACGAGGAGTGGTTACGAATATGGGGATATATGCATAAGTCCTCCTGGTGCGTTACAGACAGGGAATGCACTTACAGAATTTGCTATAGGAGGTATCTTACACCTGAGAGACTACATCGCATGAACAAAAGCTATTCGGCTGCCTGCTGGCGGAACTGCGGGGCGGTGGGCCCACTGTTCCATATGGTGTGGGTATGCCCTAAAGTGGGTCTTTTTTGGAAGGAAGGAAGTGCTGGCAAAGATAAAGGAGATCACAGGGTTGGACCTTACCACTGACAGACGAGTGGTGATCCTGGGGCATATGGGGGGGCGGGGCTATTCCCCCTAACAGGCTCACTGGCTACCTTGTTTGCCCATCTCCTATTAGCAGCACAACTGGTGATTGCTCGGACTTGGAAAACGGTTGAGGGGCCGATAACGCAGATTTGGCTGGCTAGGGTCTGGGACATATTGATGACGGACAAATTCACGGCGCTATGTGAGGGACGCTATGCAAGGTACGCCTCAGTATGTGCCCCATTCATCGACTTTGCTGATGAATTCCCTGCCATGGTTGCGAAACCCCCCAATGTTGCAACAATTTTCCCAGCTGTGAGCCGATTGTGAGGGAGTTGACTTTTGGCGGTGTTGAGAGGGATCCAGAGTGTTCTGGGTAACTGGGGACCGCCTCCCAGAAATGCATTGTTACACAGTATTCTAAGCTGAGCATGTTCTGCACTCACAACCTGTTTTAAATAAAAGATGTTTGAAGAAAAAAGAGAAGAGAGATGAGCCCAATGAGGAGTAACATGCTGAAGGTACAATAAGAGATAAATGTATCCAAAAACATACATCCCAGCTGGCAACTGACGAACAGACTACCAGACTCTTACCCTAGTGAGAGCACAGTGTCTATACTTCCATTTGGATGCTCAAGATCAGACAGCATAAAACAAGAAACAAACATGTTTGCAGTAGCTCACCATGGAGAAACCAAGCAGCTTCTGCAGCAAACCACTCCAGAGTTGGGGGTCGTAAACGTGGTGTTCTAAACTTAGTTCAGTGACCAATCTCACAGCCTAAAAAGAAGAAAAACATGGAATGTAAATACAGTAATGTTGTCCTATACTAAAGCGATCTAAAATGAAGAACCAATAACTTACCTTTCTGTAATGTTCCTTCTGATGGATAAGTCCTTTGACCCACAGACCTTATCTTAGACCTATCTTTCTCCAGATGGATACAGAACATTTTTCAACTATCAGGGTGTGCAGCACGGCTCCACCTGATGACACTGTACACCCATGACAACAGACGTGAATCAGGGCCAGTATATCTGGAGCTAGCAGCGCCGGCTGGCCTCAGATCTGCCTCTTTTCCACCACTCAGCAGCTAAGGGATTGCATAATAGCAGGTGTATATGCTATTTGGCAACAGTGGCAGGAAGTCTGGGTAATGAGAAATCTGTAGGAGGAAGGACAGACCCAGCAGAAAGAACATTAAAGGGAAGCAAGTAAGGTTATTCTAATGGATTCCTTCTATCCTCCTCCCTACAGATTACCGATCTTTAATAGACTCCCATAACAGTATAGAACTGGGAGTGGGGAAGAGGGGGACAAACAAACTACACCAAACTTTGAATGATCTCTCCACCAAAATGAGCATCCAGTCCTGGCAATGAATCCAGACAACACTACTTGGTAAACGTGTGCAGGGAAGCTCAGGTAGCCGCCTCCAGAAGTGCAGCAAAGGGACACCCATGGGCAGAGCAGAGGTAGTCGCTAGACACCTTGTCGAATGGGCTTTGAGATTACCATGCACATCTCTGTCGGTCAGGTCCTAGCATGACAATCCTGGATTTAGGAGGCTTGGCCAAAGTCCTGCTCACGTGGTCAACAGTGATCTGTTCCGCTCTGCTGGGAATCTTGGAGGATGGGGACCACACATAAGCCGAAAAATTGTTCCTGGCTGTTGCAATGGGCCTAACCAAGAAACTGATGGCCAACATGTGGGGGGCGCCTGAAGATCCAGCCCTGAGTAGATGGACCAATGAGATGGAAAGATGTGCGTCCCTGGACAAACGTGTATACACTGCTAGGGGCTGCCCCCAGAAATGTGTCAAGGTATGGGGTAAATGGACAGGCACGACATAGTCGAAGCAACCAAAAGTAAAAGACTAGATCAACCTGCTACCGTCCTGAACCCTATCTCTTATCGGTGTTCCTTGCGCCTTCTTTTTGCCATGGACTGTTGAAGCCCACAAGATCTGTGATGTAAAGTACTTCAACTGACCTTGCTTGTTAGTGTGTACTAATATGACTGCTCCTTGTTTGGCTCTGATCCACTGTACAACATTCAACTGTTAATATGAGTGGAACGATGGATATGCCTGTCAATTGTTGTTATAAACAATAAAAATAATTTATTTAAAAAAAACAGTGATCTGTTCCTGATCCGAAAGAAATAACTGAGAATCCTCTTGGAGTCCCAGCAGTGAAACCCCCACCCCCTCTGCCTCAGAAAGGAGAGACTGAGAGAATAAAACAGTTAGCTAGATCCTCAGAGAAGATGCTCTGACATGACCTTGGTGGGAAAAGGTCTGACCCACCCTCAGAGTAGCATTCTAATTTGAAAAAAAGGTAAGGCAGCTAAAAAGAGGGGCCTGGAGCTCCCTCACCTGCCTCATGGAAGTAAAAGAAAACCGGGAAAATCACCTTCAAGATGGGAAATCAAAAGTAACAAAGCAAAGGGTCAAACTGAGCAGCCATCAGAACAGGTTTAAATCCTATGAAGGAACAATATACTGGCGTGGGGGGAAATGGTTAGACAGACCCTGCAAAAACATCACAGTGGGGATAGTTAAAGAATGAAACAGCTGCTACAGACCCCGTCATAGTGGCAATTTGACGCTCTTTCTGGGCCCAGAAAAGCAGATGATCAAGCACAGAGGAAGTAGGACAGATAGAGGGTCTGCACCCTGTTCTCTGTACCAGGCCAAACACATATGCTACCTGCAGGTGTAGATGGACTTAGAGGATTGCCTCCTGGCAAAAAGAACACATCCAGTATGCGTTCAGACACATTTCACTACTTGTATCTTTGCCTCTAAGCAGCAAAGCACGAAGGATGAGCCTGCTGCGGGGCGTGGCTACGAGAGCCATGTAGGAGGACGCGTTCCAGCGGAGCTCCCGAGATCCTGAACAGATCCGGGCAAATCAGTGCAGTACGACTGCTTATTGAATACCGACGATATGCATGCCAGCGTGTGAAGGTGCTACCGAAGTACTGTGAACTTTTGGAGGACATAGCAGCTACGACGGCTAAGATCGGAGAAGAAAAGTCGAGAGACGCTGAGAACAAAGGGCGACTCAAAATGGCCGACATAGGCCCGAGACGGGATTGAAAAGTGTTGCGGGAAGACCTAACCAGGTCAGCGTGCAGTGCGCCCACTCATCATTCGGTAGACCTGCACATCCTCAGGACCATGTCCAGTAAGGCAGTGCGACCTAAGGCGAAACAGCCCACGCTGGATGACTTCACCAAAACGTCCCCGGGCCCGGACGCCACCAAGAATAAGGATGCGCCGGCCGTGGGTAGCGCGACGACTTCGAGCTCTAACCAAGAAATCCTGGCAGCGATTGCGGACCTGAGAGCGGCCTGGGAGTCGAAATTAGAACTGGCTGTCTCTGAATTAAAAACGGCATTGGACCTCAAAGTTGGGGAGGTCCAGGAGGACGTCAATCTACTGAGACAAGACGTTAGGGTTCTGGCGGAGCGCACAGAGTCCCTGGAAAAAGAAGTTGGCCCGAATACGGCGGACTGTGCCACCCACAAGGCAAAACTGCACGCCCTAATCCAAAGGGTGGGCAACTTGGAAAGTAGAGTGGAGGAGGCGGAAGGACGGGCCCGTCGCAACAATATCTGCATTGTGGGCCTACCGGAGGGGACGGAGGGCCGTGACCCTACTGACTTTGTTGAGACCATGTTGCTGCAAGAGATATCCGGAGGGGCCTTATCCCAAGGCTTCGCAGTGGAGAGAGCACATAGAGCCCTAACGAGGAGGCCGCCTCCCGGAAACCCGCCCAGACCCATCATTGCCAAAATTCTTAACTATCGTGATCGGGAAAGAATATTAGAACATTTTCGAAAAGGAGGCACGATCAAGAGAGGAGCAGCAAACATCACGGCGTATCCGGATTACACCCTAGCTGTGCAGCGGAGCCGCATGAACTTTGGGACTATGAAATGGAGGCTGAGGGAGGCAGGTTACAAATATATAGTGCTTTACCCTGCAAAACTGAAGGTCATACAGGCGCATAAAACTTTATTTTTCGAGACCCCAGAGGACGCCATGGAGTGGCTCGACGCACAGGGGTGCCCTCAAGAATCGGCGGACGGCCCCAGAAGGACTCGGAGGAGCTGCGGAAGACGTAAAATGGCGTCGCAAGATGGCGCGACTTATGGACCCTGAGACTTGATTATAGTCGGTTCGGAACCTTCGGTAGGGAAGGTCAGTTGGTTGTACTGTTTGTCACAAACATTGAGATTATCATTGAACGGGAGCCCCATGGAGCGATACTCTCTCCCCACAATAGCTTAGGTTAGGTGGCCATTAGGGCGACCTCACCCTACTGGGCTCCGTGCACGGACCGGTGTTTGCGGAACCAGATGTGGGGGTGCCTGAGCTCTTTTGTTGAAGCTGGGCAACAGTTGGGGTGTGTGGTGTTGGGGGGAGGGTGGGAGAGGGAGGGGAAAGGGAGTTGGAGTTTGGTTGGGTGTGTGGTTAGTTTGGGAATGAGCTTATTCGCGGAGTGGCTGCAGTGGGACGCCTTCTGTGTCCTGAGAACCGCTGGAGGTTCCCGTAAGTGGGGTGGGAAGACACATAGCTGCCATGGGTGACCTCAAGATTGCCACCTGGAACGTCCGGGGCCTCAATAATTACCTGAAAAGAAATAAAGTCATGTTGTATCTTAAACGACAGAAGATCGACATTGCCCTACTACAAGAAACGCACCTGGCCCAACATAAACTAGACCTTGTAAAGAAAAAATGGGGTGCTACAGTGGTGGGCTCCCCGTACTCGGCCTATGCCAGAGGTGTGCTGATCTGGGTGGCCCCGCATGTCCCACTCAGAATTGTACGAGAGGTGGTAGACACGGAGGGTAGGCTGGTAATACTGAGGGTACTGATTGAGAACAGAGGACTGAGTATTATTAATACATATGCCCCCAATCAGAATACTGCTGTATACTTCAGGACTCTATGTACACGCCTGGGCCCGTGCGCAGGGGAACCGATCATCTGGGGGGGGGGGGACTTTAACTGTGTTCTTGACCCCAAGATAGATAGGTCCGACAGTAAAGTAGACAGGCCCACCCCAGCGGCCAGGGCTCTACGGGTACTATTAGACGACTATGGACTAGAAGATGTCTGGAGATTGAAACACCCCACGGCCTTGCAGTACTCTCATTATTCGGCCCCTCAACAGTTGCACACGAGACTAGATTACTTCTTTGCTACGCCAGAAGTGGCGATAACAACTACACAGGTTGAATACAGAGCGAGGGTCCTGTCGGACCATTCGCCCTTGGTGATGGCCTGGCAATATGGCCGCCCCAGAGGGCGGATTCCAACATGGCGCCTTCGCGCGGAGGCGCTCAGAGACCCGGTCTTTAGAGAAGATATTAGAGAGACGATTACAAGGTATTTTGAGGAGAACACGGGCAGTGTGGATTCGGCTGGTACACTTTGGGAGGCCTTCAAGGTGGTAGTGAGGGGCGACGCTATCTCTAAATCAAAGGGCCTTCAGGGGGGGGTTTTTTGCCGAGCTGGAGAAAGTGGAGAAAGAATTGGAACGTGAATGTACCAGAGGGGGAGGGGACACAGACCTAGTACTCGAATTACAACAACGATGCTCAGAGCTGTGGGAGCGGCTTTGTGACCTCAATTACAGGAAATACGTGGAGAGGCAACATGCAGGAGGTGACAAAACTGGTCGCCTACTGGCATGGCTTTATAAGAGGGAAACCCCCAGGGCCCCGGTCATGATGATAGAAAGGGAAGACGGAGAGGAGGCTCACACTCAGGAAGAGGTTAACGCTGCTTTCTTAGATTATTATAAAGCGCTGTATGAGGACAAAGGGGAAGACAATCTGGATAAAATCAGGGACACACTGGAAGATCTAGAACTGCCCAGGATTAGTGCAGAGGAAAGGGAGGAGTTAGATGGCCCCATTACGCTAGATGAACTGGAAGAGGTGGTGAAACGGCTGCCTACTTGCAAGACCCCGGGCACTGATGGACTCCCGAGTGAGTTCTACAAAACGTATAGCGCAGAGATACTCCCCCCTATGCTGGAGATGTATAACGAATCATTCGAGGGAGGCCGATTGCCAGACACGCTCAGAGAAGCGCTGATCGTACCACTACCCAAGCCTAACAAGCCGAGACAACACTGTGGATCGTACAGACCGCTGTCGATGTTGAACCAAGACAGTAAGATCCTGACAGCGGTCTTGGCGGATAGGCTGCGCAAGGTCATCGGCAGACTGGTACACTCGGATTAGACAGGTTATGTCCCTGGCAGGAATATAACTCATAATCACAGGCGGCTCCACCGAGTGATAGAAGAAGGGAACAGAAGAGATGAGGAAATGGCAGTGATCTCCCTAGACGCAGTTAAGGCGTTTGATTCGGTGAGGTGGCCGTTTGCGGTCCTGAGGGAATATGGGTTTGGGCCAGGCTATATCAGATGGGCGAGACTACTGTATAGCCAGCCAACGGCTAGGGTGCGTACGGGATCAGTGATATCCGATAAGTGGCACCTAAGTAGGGGTACTAGGCAGGGATGTCCTTGGTCCCCGATGTTATACATATTGGCCTTGGAACCCTTAGCGGTATATCTTAGACAGCAGTATGACCTGGTGGGCATCGAGGTGGGAGGAAAGAGCCATTTGATATCCTTATATGCCGATGACTTGCTGCTGTACCTAAAGTATCCGGAAGAGAACCTCCAGTATGTGCTGGAGGTCATGCAGAAGTATGCCGAATTGTCCGGCATAGCGGTTAATCCTGGCAAGTCGAGCATGTTCCCCCTAGGGTACTATTCGAAGGTCCCCACGGAATGCTTACCGGTATTGCCCGTGCCTTGGGCAGCCGAGTCCTTCCGATACCTCGGAATAGACATATATCACACTGTGGGAAACGAACATCTGCATAACACCGAGGTTGCTGTGGATAAAATCCGTGTGTCTATGCGATTTTGGGAAAAGCTGCCGCTAGCGATGATAGGGCGAGGGGCGTTGCTTAAAATGGTTGTCTTGCCTAGACTGCTGCATTTCTTCAACAACATACCATACTTAATAGCTAGGAAGTTCTTTACCAAACTCGACAGTATGTGCAGGGACTTCCTGTGGCACGGCACTCGCAACCGAGTGGCGCTGTGGAAGCTACAAAACTTCTACGATAAAGGAGGGATTAAATTACCACATTTTGAGGCCTATTATGTAGTGAGCCAATTGCAATATGTTACACAGTGGCTCTCTGATGAGGAATCTCCCGAGTCCAGGTTGGTTGGGACAGATTGCACCCCGTTCTATTTGAAGGAGATCATCTGGGTCCCTAGACAAGACTTAAATCTTCGCCCTGGTATGCTGTTACTTGGGTGGAAAATGTGGCGTAGAGCATGCCGGCTACTGGAAAGCCCGGACCCGTGTTCGCCGCAGGTGCCACTGGTTGCCTTGACTGCGGGGGATGGTCAACTTAGAAAAACGATCAGAATGTACTGGGAACCGGTTGGGTTGGCCACGTTAGGAGATATATGGCAAGATGGGGCCATCAAGGATTTTGCAGACTTAGAAGAAGAAGCTGGGTTACATGGGGGCCAATACGTTACATACCTCAGGTTGGTACGGATTATCCGAAAATCTTGGCCTGAGACGGTGTTAGCGGAGGATCCGGATGCCCTGATTGATACAATATATGACATATCAGAGGGCGGACACAAGATCTCCAGATTGTATGAGGTGGTGATGTCCCGAGTGGGAAAGGACTTGACAGACTTGAGACTAGAATGGGAAATGGAGGTGGGGGTTCAGATGACTGATGGGATGTGGGAACGGGCTCTGGGATATCATAAAAAAGTGTCCAGAAATGCTAGATTACAGCAAATCCAACTATATATCACACACAGAGCGTATATGACCCCCAAGAGAATAGCTAAGTTTGCGAACTCAGGCAGGCAGGCATGCCCGAAATGTAACGAGGAGGACGCGGACATGACGCATATGTTCTGGTCCTGCCCAGTAATCGAAGTCTTCTGGAGAGAAGTGTCACAGAAGTTGGCTGACAAAGGGGTCCCGATAAGCATTGACACGACCTGGGCTTGCCTTCTAGGGGGGTTCCCCAGACCGAAGAACACCAAACATCTGGGGAAACTGAGAGACCTAGCGTATATACTCGCTAAGAGGAGGATAGCTATGAACTGGAAGCAATGCTACAAACCTAGGATAGAGATGTGGTGGAGGGATCTCCAAAAATGGGCGGAAGCCGAAACCATGGTCTGGCAAGAGGCATGCAGTAAATGCGGGGAGGAGGATGTGGGCAACCTAGTAGCCTGGCGGTCATTAGTCACTGGTCTGTTTGGGGTACGAGGAGAACCTACTGCCTCGGAGGAGGAAGTCACCCGGCCACACCAGGTCGATACGGAACTACCCTGTGGATGAGCTCTTGAAGGGGAGGGGGGGGAGTGTAGTGTTGTGTTTTGTTAAGTGTTTATTGTCTTATTGTATATAATGTCACAAGTTTGTTTATATTGTTTTCACTTAAAACAAAATAAAAATATATTTAAAAAAAAAAAAAGGATGAGCCTGCTGCGTTTCAGATGGAGAACCTGACCACCAAATGGGAGTGCAGGCCCACTTATGTTTGCAGGCGCAAAGTAGGACGGATGCACATGTTCGGACTTCCCAGTAACAACATGCTCTAGCCTAGTCGAGGAGATCAGGATTATGGCAGACCCGAATACCTGCAACCTCTGGGAGAACCAGCAGCATGAGAGAGCGAGCACAGAGTCGATTCAAGTACTACCAGACGATCAATGCGCCCAAGGTCACCAAGTAGAGGGAAGTCCCTGGAGAAAAAGCTCTCGCATTTTGTTGACCTTGGAGGTGAAGAGAGCTAGCTTAGGTATCCATAATTTCCTGACAGAGCCACAGTGTGTTAAAATCAGGAAGCCACATGCACCTTGCACCAAGGTAAACAAAGCCAATTGAGCCAGCCTCATAGTCTGCAATTCAAGCAGGCTGATGTGTTCCTGAGGCTCAGTCAGAGGACCCAAGACCAATCACTATGGTTAGTTGAAGCCAAAGTTGCAGGCGAGGTTCCCCCTCAGCAAATTGGCTTGCACAGTCCACCACAGCATGCCATGAAACAACTTGGTGGAGAAAAACAACAGGCCCAACTTTTCATCCTGAAACTTATACCACTGAGCACTGAAGCTGCTACTAGAGTGATCATATTCTCCAGAGAGCCTCTAGCACCAACACAAGACACGAGGCCCTGAGACCCAGAACATGCAACCGGGGTAATGTTATTTCTATGGATTTCTTTCACCCAGATTCCTCTTAGAAAGATATCCCTTCCAGTGTTAGCTGCTCAGAAACGTTTTCGACAGGGGGGGGCCGAGTACAACTCGACCTCTACTCCTTGACTTGACCGTGCCACACCAGACGTGACATCGGCCGAATATACACACTGCATCACTACGACCCTGTACACTTCAGTTCCCCACCTTCCCCTCGCCCCTGATCTCAGCAGCCGCACAGAAGGAATCCATAGGACTCAGCTTAAAGATTGCCAAAAAACAATTTATGTGTGTGTGTGAGAGAAAAACAGAACCGCAGTGACAGCAACTGGCTGACAGTACTCAGACAACTTTGCACCAAATTGTGCCTGATGCCTAATCGTCATAACCTCATCCCATTAGAAGGTAAGTACCAGTTAATTGCAACAGGCTACTTTCACAGCTGGGCAGGATGGGAGGGTGATAAAGAATCTGCAGGAGAATAATCCATACAAAGAACATTAATGAGGAGTCATTTCTCCTTCATTGGACTGCATTTTCCACATCAGATAGACTTCTAAAGCAGTACAGAGTGCGGAGGTGGGATGAACACCCTCAAGTGAGGAACCTCTGGAACACCACTCTGCCGAATCAAGTGGGACAACTAAACAGTAATGTTTATTGAAGGTGTGGAACGACGATCGCGTTGCTCCTCGACAGATGTCCTTCACCGGCACACCCTTTTGCAAGGTGGACAATGCCGCCGTACCCCTGGTAGAACATGCCCTAATGCCTGGTGGCAGATCTTTTACTACTCTAATAATACTCTGCAATGCAGAAAATTACCCAGCGTGAGATTATCTGTTAGGGCACAGTCAAATCCTTCCTGGACAGAGAGAAAGCCACAAGGAGTTGGTTGTCATGCCTACATTCTGCCGTCTTTGCTACATAAACGCTGTGCACACTCTTAAGGGCCAATCTGTGTAACCTTTCGTCATCCTTAGAAGGATGTGGAGGCGGACAGAAAATTGGCAAATCAATTCTGTGGGACACATGGAATTCAGAAACCACTTGTTTCAAAATCAAAGCATATTACCATTTCAGATCTTAAGCCCAATCATTGCACATTAATTGCATGGCAAACATCCTCTTAAAAGATTTATGAATCTAATCTCTCTTCTTGACAACTTTTTCCATGGTCTTATTACTCTCAAAGCCCACCCTTCCCTCCCCTCCTATCCCTCCCACCCCACACACTTTCCTTATACCAAATCATACATGAAGAACTACAGCAAACCTTAACTCACATTGTGATCTCGCCAACACAAGGAGCTATCGCCTACAGAGGGAGCTATCGCTTATCAAAGAATGCAAACCATACCTCCTCGATACTTAATCTTGATTTGTCTAATAGATGGACCTTATTCTTTTTAGAGGTCTCATACTCCATCACTTAAAGAATGAACCCGTCAGTTGGCCGGATCATTATATGGTGAATTTTACTATGGTTAATACTGTCATTGTCAGCAAGAATCCAATCACTGCATGTTTAGAATTTCGCCGCCGAAAGAAAGAGCTTGGCCTTATAACAGATATCAAGCTGTTATATAACTTACTGCAAGCAGGATACGATTCTGTATGTACTGACTATTATGAAAAACTGATGCACCAGCAAAGAGTGAATTGTGATACCATAGCCCCCCTTAAAGAAAGTGAAAATCACACAGAATAAGAATAATCAATGGTATAGTGAAAAATTAAGACTCTTAAAGGGTCAATATCAGAAAAAAAGAAAAAAATATGGCTTAGGTCACGGATGGAAGAAGATCATCTCAGAAAAGAAATGTCCCTAAAGACTTATAAAGAGGAAATCCTACTGGAAAAGTCCCAATTCCTTCAAACAAAAACAGATCGATCCAGCAGATAGCTGGCCAAAAGCTCTATTCTCAGTCATACGAAAAATTTCTAATCCTGTATGTGTAAATTTCAGCCTACCAACCTCCCAAATCATGTTCAATGATTTTAACTCTTTTTTTCTGAGAAAATCGATCAGATTAGACAAAATATTGAGGATCAGTCTGCTTCGCTGAAAATTAGCCCTCACAATGATTAGGACTATGATCATAGGAAAAATACACCAGAATGTTATTTCTCACGGGTGACTGAAGAAATTGTTGAGAAAATGATTGAAAAACATATGCCAACAAATCATGCCTATGACCCTAACCCGGCCTGCTTAGCTAAACAACATGCAAAGGCACTTAGTAAGTGCTTACAAAGGTTAAAGCCTTGCTAATCCAAGGAAAAGTTATTTCGGCTCTGAAGAAATCTTACCATAGTCCATAGCTGTAGAAACATAAGACTTTGTCCAATTATCGTCCTATTGCCAGCCTTCTTTGGCCTTCAAAGATATTGGAGAAAGTTGTCACTTCTCAGCTGCAGACTTTCTTGGAAGATAACAACTTGGATATCTACCAGTTTGGTTTTATACCAGGTCACGGTACCGAGACTGCCTTGGTGACAGTTTGGGACAATCTCCTCGAAGCAGTGCACAAGGGTGAATTTAGCCTGCTGGACCTGTCCCCAGCATTCGACAGTTGATTTCAACATACTGAAATCCAGACTTGTGTCACTGGCTCACGTTTCGAAGGAAGCAATCAAATGGTTTGAGTCCTTTTCAACTGATCATCGCCAGCCGGTTAAGGTCGGCCCATACGTTTCTGATGAATTACCAGTTACTTGTGGAATGCCACAGGGCTCATCCCCGTCGTCCCTGCTGTTTAATGTCTATGTTCGCTCCTTGCTCAATATCTTTGACCAGTTCAAATGACAGTATCATTCATACACAGATGATGCTCAAGATTTATGTTCGCTTAAGCCATCCAGTAGAGGTGGTGGAACGGCTGGTGAAGTGTACTGAAATGATTCAATGCTGGATGCTAGAAAATAAACTCCAGCTGAATCCCTCCAAGACGGAGTGTATTATTCGTGGCCCAAAAAGTAAGCTGTCCGAAGTTACATCTGGGATCCACGGTGGAAAGATTGACCCATTGTGATAGGTACCTTAACAAACGCAAAGCTGGATTATTGCAATGCTCTTCTAGCTGGCATCCCTAAATATCAAATTCAGCGTTTTGCAGATGGCCCAGAATTCAGCTGTACCCTAGATCTTTTCTCTATCCCGAATTCTGTGTCTTGTTTTTACATTTGTCTATAGACTGGCCCCTCAGTATCTGAGTTCTAAGATCTCATCCTATTGCCCGACTTGAACCTTACGATCAAATGGGAAGGGATTACTGATAATCTCCACTTACCGAAGACTGTTTTCTGTCTTTGGTCCTTGTGTTTGAACTATCTCCCGCAATTTTTGCGGGAGACTAAATCTTTATCCAGTTTTTGAAAATTGCCGGAAGCCTATCTGTTTAAATGAGAGCTTCTGGTTGTACTTGGGGCATGTATCTCTCCACTACTCAATTATAAGATTACACTTTCATATGCGCCCAGATGCAGTTTTTGCTAGGTTCCTACAGGATAGGCGCTTTATAAATGTCCAAATCCATCAAATCAAATGGGTGAAGAATTCCATGTCGCAAATAGCTTGTACTTCTTGCACCCATTTTTCTCGGTGGGGGGTGGCGGGGCGCGTTTTTTTCTCTTCCAGAGGCATAAACCACTTTTG
This sequence comes from Ambystoma mexicanum, assembly GCF_040938575.1. Taxonomy (NCBI): domain Eukaryota; kingdom Metazoa; phylum Chordata; class Amphibia; order Caudata; family Ambystomatidae; genus Ambystoma; species Ambystoma mexicanum. Next base: position 1,496,223,578 of record NC_090932.1, on the reverse strand, counting down.
GCAGAAATTTAGAATGCACCTAGCCTTCTCCTTGAAATATCATAGGAAGGGCGGCTTGCAGGATAGAGCCTGAAGCTCACTTACATGTCTCATTGACACGATTGCCACCAGGAAATCTGTTTTCAGGGTAAGCAACCTGATATAACATGAATGCATGTGCGCAAACTGAACCGCCATCAAAAATGTTAAAACCAAATTACGGTCTCAGTCCCGAACCAAAAACCTATTTACAAGACCTTTCAGAAATTGGTTCATTACCGGGTTCATGAAGAAGGATCCTTGATCCGGCGACCTCTTAAACACAGACACCAAAGCCATCAAGTAGCCCTTGACTGTGTGTAGCTAAAAGCCTGTTGAGGCCAATGATAGAAGGATCTCCATCACTGCAGTGGCGGGACAAGCGATAGGGTCTAGCCTGCATTCCCTTCTCCACGGCTTAAACCTTCCCCAATTGCATGTGTACTATGAACTCGTAGAAACACTGCATGCAGCCAGTAGCACCTCAAGTACCTCTCTTCGGAGAGGTATCAGTCATATATGATCATCTCAAGAGCCAGGCATGTAGGTTGAGGCAATCTGGTACGAGTGGAGAACCAGACCTCCAACTGGGATAGGAGAGGTTGGCCATTGTTAGGCAAAGTTTGCATGCAGTACCCTCTGGGACCACTACACACAACTAGGACTACAGGTGTAAGCAAACCCAACCTTATACCAAAGTCTGTACCACACAGTTTTTGGTAGCGAGCTGAGCAGCCAGGCTCATCTCAAGAGGGAATGTGAGCTGCAAGGATGTTACACAGAGGTCTATAATGACAAGTGTTCAAATAGAATCTTATACTCAAGGTTTCTTGGTAAAACACGTCTTAATTTATTACCCAGTCAGTTAGAAAACATTCACTAAAAGGAGGCAATCAATATCACACATAAATATACTACAGTACTTCACACCATCAGGTTCTGAGTCATTTAGACTACTTTGAAGGAGGAGCAAAATGGCATTCAGAGCATTTGAAGTAGGAGCAAAAAGGCTTAAGATAATAAAACCAATATTACAGTTACTCTTAAATAGTGCAAATAGTTTGAGTTCACCAGAGGAGATGATTCAATGCAATAGGTAGGCCAAAATCAATGGGCTAGAGTCTTGTATAGGTAAAAACGGTCCTGGTAGTTAAACGGAAAAGTCTGTCACGGTTCTCAGAAGTAGTTCATAGAAGAAAGATTCATATGTCGGATTACAAGCTGACTAGGCCTGCAAGTTGCCAAAGTTTCGCGCACTTTCGCAGTGACAGGTAAGTTCTCTCGGTCGGGTATTCACAGTACAGAAAAAGATGCAGCTGAAGACTTCTGTTCCTGGCAGTTCCTGCAGATCTTGCTCTTCCTGAGCCTCATTCGTGGGGACAAGAGGGGGGTTGTCGGGGGACTCCTGCACTGCACGGGGACTGGTTAAAAAGCTGGCAAAGGCAAATCTTCCATTCCGGTAGCTGTAGTCAAGCACGAAAACGGGTGCCCTTCTCCCTGGCTATCCAGGTTCCTGCAGCACTCTGAGGAAAATACAACCAGCTCCGAGAATGGTATCCAGGTGGCTTACGAGTTGATTGGTCCCACCAACTCAAAGGGAGAAGTCGTCCTTGAAGGGCTTCTCTGTCGAGATGAACTTTACGATTCGGACCTGAAGCAGGGTTTCACCTGGCAAACCAACAGTCCAGGTGTTGCAGCAGCCGTCCTCTTCCAGCTCGTCTTCGGTTCTTTTGTTCCAGTGGTCGACTCTGCCTTCCAAGCCAAGAGACTCACCTTTTAAACAGTTTTCGCCCATTCATTCCAGCCTAGCTGCCACTCAACCAGCAGGGTGGCTGTCCTTGCCTGACAGTCAGCCAGCCAATCACACCAGAGTGCATTTGGGTCTCCTAGAAGACTAAGCACAGGGAGTTTCTTGTACCCCCCTCACTTCCTGCCCACCCAAACCACTCGGGTGCCAGAGGCGGTCTTCAGTCCTGAAGCCCGTCAAAGGGACAGGAACAAAGGGACCAAACCTGGTTTGGCGTGCAGAGCAAAACTCTAGAAGGACCTTTCTAAAAAGAAATGGCGAAAAAAGAAGACTGAGACCCGTTTAAACAAAGGGGGTTCAGATGCCATCTTGAAAAATATGGCTCCCGTGATATTTAGCTACGGGTGTTCGCGGTCGGGAAAAATCATGGTAGTTGTAAAACCACTGCCACCAGCCATTTCGATAGGAAAGGGTAGCATTTGACTGCTAAATGAGTTTCTAGACATAGGGGCTACTAGGCAAACCCTCCAGCACTCTATTGTAAGATAGTGTGTGCTAGGTCTAAGAATTTGAAAAGACTAGTAAAGTCAATTTCACTTTACTTTACTTTCTCTGGGAAACAGTTTATGCCAGAGAAGGTATTTAAACCTTGGGACAGCCTAAAAGGCTTCCCCTGTGTCACTGCACTGAGGATACTGTGTGACACAAATAAAAAGATGATGCCTATGGCGTTGTCTAAAACTCCATAATCAAAAGAAACAACGCTGAAAACAAACAGAATTAAAAAGTTCAAAGCCCCAAAGTTTAGCAAAAGAGCTGGGGGTCTCTAGGGTAGAGAGGAATTAGCACATTTTGAGAATTCTCCCTAACAGCCACACTAGGCAATGAGGAGAGGTGGGCAAATGGTCAATTCCAGGAGTTCAGAGTATCATGTTCTCCTCGCTCAGTCCACGGCGATCAAGATCACAGTGGTTCAAAACCTCCTCAACCTCCTGAGAACCCACAGGATGAAAGGTATCGGAGGAAACACATAGTGAAGCCACTCCACCAGAAACATGTCCCCTAGGGCACACTTTGCTGGTAATTCCCCAAAGAAAAACTGCCTGCACTTCACGTTGGCCCTCGTGGCAAACTGATCCACTGCCGGGGTACCCCACCCAGCAAAGATCTCTTCTAGAACTTCCTGGCACACTTCCCACTCATGTTGTGAGACTGTGCACTGCCTGCTCAGAGCATCTGCTAGTCCGTTCTCCGCTCCCACTAGATGGGCAACCAAAGCGGAAATCCAGTTCTGAAGCACCTCTCTGCACAGTGCCAGGAACCACATCCACCTCCCCCATTTGTTGAGGTAGTGCATGGGCACCATGCAGTCCATCAGCGCAAAGAACCTATTTCCCCTTGAGGGAAGGTGCTAAGGCCATAAGGGACAAATTGATCGGCCGCAACTTCGGCCTGTTGAAATGCCACTGGCATTCCACTGGCAACGAAAGGCCACTCAACTGCAGAGCTCTGCAGTGAGTGCCCCAACCCTTCACAAACGCATCTGTGACCACCTTGGGCTGAGACCACGGTGGCCAAAAGGGTTCCCCTGCCATGTTGTCCCTGCCAGCCCACCAAAAAAGGTCATTGGCCACAGATCTGTCACCCTGAGAATGTCCTTCATGACAAAGTACTGAGGCCACACAATTTTTAGCAACCACTGTAGAGAAGGCATCTGGAGTCTGGCCTCTGGCACCAGAGAAATTTAGCAAAGCATGAGCTTTAAGAGGCAAATGAAGGAAGCCACAGGTAGAATGTCATGGCTCTGTATAAGCTCAACCATTTTACTGACACTGATGACTCTTTCTTTGGAGGGCAAAGCCTTTCCCACCTGTGTGTCTAGGTTTTCTCAATTAATTGGAGCTTCTGCGTTGGTGTGACATGGGACTTCTCGAAGTACAGTGAGAAGCCCAAACCGTGAAGCACAGGGCAGGTTTCCTCTAGCAGCGTCAAAACCTGCTCCAGATACCTTTCTTGGATCAACCAGTCGTCCAGCAATGGGAATACATGGGCACACTGGCTCTCCTGAGGTGTGCCGCCAAAACTGCCATCAGCTTGGTGAAAACCCTGGGCGCAGAGGTTAAGCAAAAGGGGAGCAACGTTTGCTGATCAGTGAGTGTACCCAGAAGACTAATCTCAAGAATTGCCTCCGCTTCCGATGGATTGGCATATGGAAATCAGCATCCTGAAAGTCCAGCAACACCAACCAGTCCTGGTGTTGCAGAGCCTAGAGAATTCCTTCCTCGGGAACATGTTCAAGGCCCTAGTGTTCCGAATGGGACGGAATCATCCTCCTTCTTTGGGTACCAGAAAATAGCCAGAGTACCAGCCCAAACCTCTCTGCTCGGCTGGCACCTCTTCTATGGAACCTTTTAATAACAGTGTCCTCAGTTCCTCCAAGAGCTCCTGTCCGACTTGTTGTGGAGGCGCAGCGAGGGGGAGGTGGTCTGTCTGGTGGTCTTAAGAATGATAGACAGTACCCCATTGGACAAGCTGCAAGGACCAGGCATGGGAGGTCATCTTCTTCCACCTGTCCCTGTGCTTGGATAATCTACCCCAACTGGGGAAACATGTTGGGAGAACTAAAAGCGGCTTAACAGGCGCTGCTGCCCCAGCTACAGCGGTCTGCTGGCCCTTAAAGGACCCTCTGCTCTATCCAGAACGTGAGAAATGCTTCTGCCCTTTTCTGGCTTGTACGAGCTGCACTCTCTTTTCAAACGGAATAGAACATCTGTAGCCTCTAGCCCTAGAGGAGAAGCCGAAACCTTGTTTTGCTGGTTGCTGCACAGCTAAACCTAGTAACATGGCAGCCAACTAGCAGTCCTTGAATTTCTCCAAGGACTCGTCGGCCTTCGGGCCGAACAGGTGCTCACCAGCAAAAGCTATGTCCAGAGGTTTAGCTTGGATATTCAGTGAGAATACTGAGCTGTGGAAGCAAGCGTACCCTGCAGTACTGTTTATGTCCACTTTGCACGGTCTACATAATCTGCAGCATCAATGTCTGACTGCAGTGTTTGGCATGCCACCTTTGGGCCATTGTCAATCATGCCTAGAAACCCATCCCTCATGTCACCAGCCGGGATGTGCACTGCCACTTCAGCTTATCTCCACAGTCCGTGAGAATACTTAGCAAATACACAGGTCACATTGACCGCCTTCATGGAAACACTTCCTGAAGCAACAATCTTCATGGCCAGGGAATCTATTTTCTTGGATTCCCAGTCTGTAAAAAGATTAGAGGTGGACGTGGCTGGCCTAGAGCTCAATGAAGCAGCTTGTACCACAAGAACTTCTGGCAGTGGGTGAGATAAGAAGGGAAGATCTCCCCAAGCCGGTTTATATTTCTTTATGAGTTCAGCATCCACAGCTGGAGTGGAACATGGCCTTTGCAACAGTGTGGTAATGGGGTCTGAGATAGCTGCTTTAAATGCAATGACCTTTCAGGATGTCTGTCAATTTATATGCCGAAAGGCAGTGCTCCAGATTAGTTATAGAAGTGAGAGTATGTTTTCCCCATTTTTTAAAGTTGGGAGAAAAGTGTTACTTTAGGGAGTAAAAAAATAAGTCCCGGACACCACCAGGGGGGCTCAGGGAAGCAGGGCCGCCCGAGTTAGGGCTACAGCATCCAGGGGGCAGTGGCTGGAGTGGTACAGACCGAAAACAGGTATGTGTGTCAGTTGGTGGATAGCGCCTGCCGTGCGGTGTCAGAGGGCCCTGGGCAACTGTGCCGTCCAGAGGAACTGGCTGTCAATGAGAAGGGCTAGACGGTCGGGGCTCGCCTGGGCAATCTCCCCACCGCACTAGAGAGCGCTAACAGATGAGAAGCGGCAAGCCAGACTGGAGCAGCCTGGAAGCCACATGGCAGTGGAACATTGAGGCAGCAGCATATGGCACCCGCTGATTACCGCATCCAGGCCCTGCTGGTGTGGAGGGGCCCCCGCAGTGAGTTGACGGCGGAGCAGGGGTAGTGGAAATCCCAGGTCGGCAAATTGAAGATAGGAGAGCAGCAACTGGGTGGGGGGTCCCGTAGCCAGGGAGCAGCGGCAGATCCTGCCGTAGCGGGCAGCTGCAGTACTGCGGAAACTGATAAGGAAAGGCATTCTCTGGCTCTGAGAAGAACGTTGGCTCACAGGAGGTGACATTTGACCAGGGAGTGCATCTAGAGCAAACCTAGGGCAGACCGAGGGGCGAGTTCTTACAATGCCACCCATAGTTGCCGGGGGGCCCACCCAACGAGGCACGGTCCGCCTGGCGGAAGCAGCTCAGAGTGTGGCATTTACAAGGGCTGTTGCATGAGACCACAGCAAGGCCAGCTCCACCCAACCGCAGTTGGGGTGCGGACTGGTAAAACAGATCTAAACACACAGACTTCGCCCAGTGCCAGAGCCCGAGATCATGCAGAAGGGAGGGCATAGTGGAGTGCCCGGCCAGGGTGCGAGGGGAGAGTGATGGCGGGTATAGATATGTCACATTTTGTAACGAAGGATGATATCGGGAGTATCCTGGTGGAAATCAAGCCACTCTGAGTGTATTTACATGCGCCCCTGGCAGACCTTACAGACAGGATGGGGACAGTGGAAAGTAAAGTAGAGAGCCTGAAGAACAATCGGCTCAATGCAGACCTGGTTGAAACGCGTCTAAATGCCCAGATGACAGAGATCAAACTGCGTAAGGAGGAAAAGGTGACGCTTAAAATGGATGACCTAGAAAATAGGGAGAAGTCAAATAACATTTGTATACTGGGACTGAGAGAGGGTGATGTGGAGACTCCTGCTTAAGTGGAACGTAAGGTGAAGGGTATCACTGACCTCCTGTTCGTCTCACAGGGAGGGAAGGAGCTGCAGTTGGAGAGAGCGCACAGAGGTGGGAAGCCATATGGAAGCGGTCCACATTCAGTGGTGGCCAGGTTCTCGAGGTATAAGGAAAAAGCTGAAGTGCTAGCAACAGCACGCACAAGACAAGATCGGGAATAAAAAAGGCTTACGTTTAACAATTTACCAAGACCTGTCCAATCTGACACTGTCCCGGAGGAGAGATTGTCGACTACTTAGAAAGTGGTTGAATGAGAAGAGGATCAGAAACATACGGGCCTACCCGTTTGCCTTGCAGGTCGAAGTGGAAGCTATAGACTATCGGATTACCTCAGCAGAGGTGGCGGAGCAGGTACTGGGCCATTTAAGTTCGGTCAACGGAAAGACGCTGGAGCGACAGAAAAGGGACAAACAGGGGCCATCCATGAGCGTTCCTCGTCGTCGCACGGGGCAGACAGGGCGCAAGTACAGGTGTTTGAATGGACCATCCCCAAGCCAGGAGCCATGAATGCTTGCGAGGAGAAAGGGGTTTGACAGTATACACCATTGTCAGATGGAAGCATGGGTTGGGAAGAACGACGTGGCACTTAGAAGGCAGCTGGTTGGGGGGTATTTGTTCTTTGCCCTACGTGGCCCTCGACAGGACAGAGGGCGTCTCAAGAACTTATGCTGCCAGTTGCAGGTTTCAGTTTATTCGGTTGGAGCTATTGTTATTTTGAGGTGTTTTATGGGTAGCACGTTCATAATGCTGAGCAGCAACACCACAGTATACTGAAGGGGAGGTGGGAAGGGCCTGTGTGTAGAAAGTGTGGGATGCTTTGGGAAGAATGGCCGATAGGGTGAAGGGAGCTAAGGGGGGGATGAAGTTAGTAGTAGGCATCCTGAATGTGAAAGGGATGAACTCGCCTACAACGAGGTTCCCAGTTGCACATGAATTTCACAAAGCAGCCTTAGATATACTATTTTTGCAAGAAACCAGGCTGGTGGAGTGGGATGAGAGAAGGCTGCCAGGGGCGGGAATTGGACCTGTCCACTGGGCCTGAGGGATGGGCAAGCGGGGGTAGTGGGCATTATACTGCATAAGTGATGCCAGTTATATGGGGTGTGGTTACAAAACTGCTAGATGGACGACTGCTTATAATACAGGGCCTGTTGAAGGGGTGCGGTTAGTATTGGCAGCACTCTATGCTCCAAACCAGGGTCAGGCAGAATTCACCCAGGGTGCATTGGACAGAATACTGGACCTAGTAGGGGATCTTTTCATCATTGGAGGTGACTAACTCCTAGGTGGATGCAACACTTCAAAGGCAGCCTGTCAAGGACCCAGTTGTTTCCAAGGAGGAAGGGAAGGGCACTTGGGGACGCTCATCTCAGCAAGGGGACTATTAGATGGGTGGAGACGGTTGTACCCAGGGCAGAAGGGGTAAACTGTCTTTTCTCTCCCTCACTCCACATACACCAGAAGACTACCTGTTTCTGAACGGAGACCAAGGGGGTGGATTATCCGTAGTGACATACAGCCATTGGGGTGGTCTGACAATGACATGGTAGTTATAGAATTAGACATGGAGGGGGCTGTAAGGAAGGCATGGTATCAAACATTAACACCGGCACAAGTGACCACAGTTCAAGGGTGTTTATTGAAATTCAATTGGGTTTGAAAAACGCCTATCTGAGATGGGAGCAAGCTAAGACCATCAAATAATAACGCAGTCCTAGTGATGTCTAGCAAAATAAGTTGGCCTATGCTAATAAACCTATCGCCAATCCTAACTTCTAAATACAAATGATGTGGGAAACAATGTTATACAAAAGAAAAGTGTTCAAGAAATAATATGTCAGGATAGTTAAGCCGTTAGCTTCCCTTCCCCACAAATTCATCATGAGACAAGGTGGCACACTCTAGCCTAGCACATACTCTGGCCTTTCTAGCAGGAGGATGCAGTTCAAAATCTCAGTATCATGGCTTTCTGTGCCAAAGGCTCTTTGACATGCCATGCAAAGTCTCTTACTTCAGAGGGCCTGATGAGATAAACAAACATTTAAAGTTCCTTTCTCCTCAGGATTGTAATATGCACAACTTCTCTGATGATTCACTTTTCACCCCCGGTCCCCCTCTGCGGGGCTCAGACCCACTTTAACACAAAACCTTCAATTAGTCTCCCTCTGCCAGGACTGTTTTTTTCCAAACTTTCTTTACTGCATCATAATCTAAGATTTTCGACTGTGCACAGCATTTTACTTGACCGTTGCCGGACCACTTCGGTTTACAACTCTTTGAATTTCACTTTTGCCACTTCTCAGTTGGATACCTTACAAAGACCTTGGATTAAGCTCCCACGTGGTGCCGGGCCACTCTGTCAAAAGTATTGCATCTTTTCCTTCCGAAGTTCAAACACTCATTAGCAGTTCAACTTTACTTGCATCTTATCACACACGTTTTAACAATGTTCGTTCCAGCGCTCGCCATACAATGTTGCTGCTTGCAACCTTGGCTTCAACATAGACTGGTCTTGTATCAGTCTACCCAACTCACTGGCTGTGCGGATTTCACTGATGCTGCTTTGTTCATGGAGCCAAGGACGGCACCACGGCGGCTGCTGCTTCTCCCCGCCTTGATTAAAGACACAGGAGGGCGCCTGGTATCTCTGACACACAATGCAGGATTCTTCAGCCTGCTTTCATGGTCTTATGCTTTTGAGGAAAGGTCTAGGGAATGTCCCCCTTGCGAGCTCCTCCTGTTTTGTCATCTTTCTTCTCTCATCCAACTGCCGCCTCGAAACTGCTGTTTCCTCGTGAGCCTTGCCTTTCTCAGTGTGCTCCGTCTTTTATCCGTGTGGGGAAATTTAACGGGATTCAGTTTTGAATAATTGCCAGTAATTGCCTGACCTCGCCTGACATGTGAGGTACACACAGCTCAGGTGTTAGTCTTTTTTCTCCCATAGCGTGCTGTCCGTGTGAAAGTGTAAAGGTGTTACAGGGAAGGAGAAATTACCTTACCATAATGTTCTTTCATGGATATTTACCAAGATGAGGAATCTGCGGGAGAAAAGCAATCCGTTGAGGCGGATACCAGGTCTCACCATCCAGCGTCAACACTCCCTGAAGACCCCTCACTCAGGTGATCCACCCACATTGGTCCAGCCCGAAGAATTGGATGTAAAGCGATGGCTGTGTCCTGGCCACCTGGATGACAGATCCTCTGGGACTAGTGGGTGAGACACCTTCTGGTTTCTCACTGGGCTACCATGGGGGAGATGCAATGACTCACTGTGGAGGGACCCACTCTTTTCTAATAAATTATCTGGGGACATCTCAGAATACTTTTGAGATAAATCACACAGGAGTGATGGACATAAACGTGGTTTGGGAAGTGGGGAAGGCCACCTGGAGGGGGCTCCTAACGAGGGAAGGAGCTTGGAGAGAGAAAGAGAGAGAGAGAGAGAAAGATAGAGAGAAACAGAGAAAGAACGAAAGCAAGCAAGAAAGCGAGAAACAGAGAAAGAAAGAGAAAGAGAGAAAGAAAGAGGAGAAGGAGAGGGGGAGAAGGAGGAAAAAGGAGAGGAGGAGAAGGAGGAGGAAGAGAGGAGAAGGAAGAGAAAGAGAGAGAAAGAAAGAGGAGAAGGAGAGGAGAAGGAGGAGAAAGAGAAAGAAAGAGGAGAAAGAGAGAGAAAGAAAGAAAGAAGGAGAGGAGGAGAAAGAGAGAAAGGAGGAGGAGGAAGAGAAGGAGAGAAAGAGAAAAAGAAAGAGAAAGAGAGAAAGAGAGAGAGAGAAAGAGAGAGAGAGAAGGAGAGAAGGAGAGACGGAGGGGAAGAGGGAGAGAGAAGGAGAGGGAGAGAGAGAGGGAGAGAGCGAGAGAGAGAGGGAGAAAGAGGGAGAGAGAAGGAGAAAGAAGGAGAAAGAGAAGGACAATGAAGGAGAAAGAAGGAGAAAGAGAAAGAAAGAGAAGGAGAAGGTGAAGGAGGAGAAAGAGAGAGAGAGAGAGAGAGAGATAGGAAGACTATTTCAGAGAGTGAATAACGGATGCATGGGGAGAGGGATATGATGAGGAGATGTTGGAGGCAACACTGAAGATGAGGACCAAACTGAAGGCATTATGGCTGGGGGACACACTGGAAATACCGCAAGCATAAATTCTATGATAATGGGGACAAAGCGGATGCTTAACTTACTGCGTGGCTCAAAGCACAAAGGGCTGAAAGATGGGTCACAGGTTGAGGGATGTTGGGGGTGTCTCCCGGGATACGCTAGCGGAAGTGGTGGAGGACTACGCGCAGTACTATGAAGGCTTATATAATACTGACGGCACAGAGGTAGGAATGCAGCCAGAAGAATTCTTAGAAGGTAGGATACGGTGGGGCTCACTGATCTTGAAGTTGAGTACCTAGTGAGCCCGATAACGAGGGATGAGGTGTTGGCCGCAATTAGGAGGCTCCCAAATAGGAAGGCCCTGGGAGAAGATGGGTACACTACAGGCTTTTATAAGCAATTCGCAGGTGTCCTCCTGGTTCCTATGACAAAGATATAAAATAATATTCTGGTGACGGGGAAGGCCCCGGCATTGTTTACTTACACGTTAATAACTGCGATTCCTAAAGAAGGGAGGGATCTTGCAATGTGTTCCTCATATTGCCTGATATCCCTGCTAAATGTGGATGAAAAGTTATTCACACGCATTTTAGCCACACGCCTCGAGGAGGATATGTCGCGATTGGGCACTGATGCGATACCCAAGACATTGGATTTTGTGGAGCATGTGTTTACAGTGTCAGGAGTATTTGCACTGCTCAGCCTGGATGTCGAAAAAAGGCGTTCGACATTGTGGAATGGGGGTTATTTGCTGTATTACGTAAGGTGGGGCTGGGGGGACAGAATGTTGCGAGCAATCGGCGCGATATACGCAGCCAACTGCAAGAGTGGTTGTTAATGGGAAGACGTCTAGAGCCTTGTCTATGGAGAGGTAAGACAGGGTTGCCCGTTGTCTCCTCTACTTTTCACACTGTCCATAAAGCCGCTCAGTATAAGGATGAGGCAGGAAGAGCAGATGGCAGGTTTTAAGGTAGGGGATACAGAATATAAGCTGAGTCTATATGCCGATGACATCCTGCGGCATGATTCAGATATAGCCAGCACGGTAAGAGGGCCCTCCGTGTACTGAGTGACTTTGGGCAGGTGACTGGCTTCCGGGTTAATATAGACAAATCAGTACTCTTCTTGTTTCGCCGAGATGCACAGGGACAGAATGATAATATGGAACACCTGGGGATCCGAATTGAAAGAGAGAGTATAAAGTATTAGATCAAGGGCTTCTCTAGCCCGGGCGTCTGCAGTGAAGGGCAGACAATGAAAAGGGCAATTCCTGTTTGGACCTGGAGGACCCAGGGCCCGACCCCCTGCTCAGACAGCAGGTAAGCATGCACCAACATGTGTTACCCCCTCTGTCTCTACAAGCCATCCCCACCCCTCTGCTCCCCCTGTGATGTTCCCTTGTGGCCCCCCTTTTCTAGCACACAGGTGTTGCCTGTTTTGCTTGATTCTTCTACCTTGCTCCCCCTCAACCCCTCCAGCCTACTTCTGCAGGAGTCTGCCCCGATACATTCTGGTTTCACCATCACCGTCTTGTGGCCAATGCTGGATTTGACTTTTATGGGCTTCATTCACGGTGCGTCACCCTTTCTCAATTCTCATGCTGGACTTCCTTTGCATCTTGTACGCATGGTGGCCCTAAATCAGGCTGTTCCCATCTTCATCTTCTATCCTGTCTTGCAACATTATGTGTTACTACTGACTTCTGCAATTGTATTCGCTCTCCACTCTTGCTTCTCCACTCTTTTTGAATACTTACTCTCTGTTCTCTCCTCCTTTCCCTTCTCCCTTTTCCTATGTCCTCCCCTTACTTTCTTCTATGCACTTAACTATCAGAATTGTCCCTGGACCTAATATGATAGCAACCTCGTCTGTTTCCTCTACCTTCCCATTACTGTTTTTTTCCTCCCCACCCACCCTCCAGCACTAACTGAAATGTCATCAGGCCTAGTATGATGGTCGCTTGTTTTGTTCCTCCCCTCCCTTTCTGCACCCCTCTCCCTCACCTTTTATTTTTCTTCAGCTCTACCAGAAATGTCGCCATGCTTAGTACAGTAGTCTCCTGTCTGTTTCCATTTCCTTCCCACTCTACCCCTCCCTTCCTTATATACGTCTTAGCTCTTGCACTATCTGAAATGTTGTCAGGCCGAGTACGATAGTTAATTTCACATCCTAACTGTTCATGGCCTGTAAGAATGTCATTGTATTTTCCCTTGTTCCCTCCCTTGCCCTGAAGCGCTTTGAAACACATTGTGTATAGGCACTATATAAATAAGCTATCATATCATAAAGTACCTGGGGATTCCGATACCCAGAAGCCTGGATGATTTATATGTGGTTAACTACCCCCCCACTACTACATGCACTCTTCCGGGACATGGAGATGTGGTTGAGGCTTACCTTGTTGTGGCTTGGCAGATTGAATGCAGTAAAGATAAAGATGACACTGCTCCCCCAGATATTGGGCCTCATTACAAGTCCGGCGGTAACCGCGGTGGTAAAACCGCCTGGTTACCGCCAGATTCGTATTACCATTCCGCCTCCGTGACTCCCGGAATTACCAGGGCATTACAGCCCCGGTGTCCCGGGAGTCACGGAGGCGGAATGGTGTTAATCCCCATTCCCATTGAGTCCGATAGTACTCAATCGGAATGTGGAAGTGGAAACACTGGCACCATCTTGTGATGGTGCTGGTGTTTCCACGTCCGCCTGCAGGCGGGAGGTGTTCAACCCCCTGGGTCAGACCTGGCGGGAGGATCACCTCCCGCCTGTAGGACTCGGGATCGGGCGGTCAGGAATTAACAGCGGCGGCGGGTTTACCGCCACTGTTAATTCCGGACCGCCCGACCCGTAATGAGGCCCATTGTATTTATATCAAGCACTTCCCATTGCGATGCCAGAATCTAATTTTACTGAATTGAGGCAGCGGATGAATAGATTTATATGGCAGAAACAGAGGGTGCCCTATAGGGTACTGATACAGCCAAAGGAAAAGGGAGTAGGGCTGCCAGACATGTGGATGTTCTAGGGCGGCACCATTTAAGGTGCTAACTCCCCATTTGAGAGCAGATGTGCAGAAACAATGGGTGCTCATTGAGAACCATCAGTGGTGACTGGTCACGTTAGGAGAATGGCTTTGGGTGCTCCAAAGGGCGGTTCCACTAAAGATAAATAGACATCGAGTCCTGGGTGCACTTTGGGCATTATGGAGACTCAAAAGGGAGATGAATGGAGTTAGGACATGGCTGTCCCAAATGAGCCATATATGGGTGCCCCAGATACGAGAATATATCCCTGACCACAGCCGGCTCCAGGACTGGTTTGAGGCGGGACTGGAGAGAGTGGGGCAACTAGTGAAGGGAGAGGAGTTTGTGGGGCAACGTTCTGGGTGGAAAGCTTGGGCATAGGGGCACTGTCAGTGTTCAAATACTTCAGCTGAAAGGAGTGCTCAGGATGGGAGGCGGTGCTCTAGAGAGGGCTCACAGCCACTGAAGAGGTGCTAAGCAACCACACAGCCCGCGGGGACTGATTTACAAATGATATCAGACTGTTGGCCACGACGGGTGGAGACATCGAAATGGACAGAAGGAGATGGGAGAAGGATATGGGGGTGGAGCTGGAGGATGTGCAATGTACGACGTTATGTAGGAATGCCTATAGGACATCAATAGCGTGTCAATATAAGCTACATAGCATCAAATTACTGTATATATGGCAATGGCACCCAGTGAGGCGACCAAAGATGTTTGCGGGAATAGCTCCTGGTGTTGGAGAGGCTGCAGCCAGCGTGTTGAATATTGGCATATGTGGTGGGGCTGTAAGGAGGTGAGAGCTTTTGGAAGGAGGTTTTGGGATGGCTAAAGGCCCTGGAAGGAAAGGAGAGGTGCTTAGACCGCTTGCTGGTGCTGTTTGGGGTAGAGGTGGAGGAGGGTGAATGGAGGAGGCTGTCGCATAGGACTCATTTTCTGCTATTGGCAGCGCGAGCATGCTTGCCGGCGGGATGGATGAGGGTGCAGCTCCCTATGGAGCAGTTATGGGCCTTGAAAGCTCTGGACATCTACGACATGGCGCAATTAACTGGGTTATTGCGCTATCAAAAAGCCTCATATGCACTGGAGATGGTTTGCCTTCCTTAATAAATATGGCCCTGAGAAAGCCGGAAATATATGAGAGTGGATGAAGGGTTGCTGTGAGGCGAGTGAAGGGGATGCCCACTTCACCCGGGAGAAGTTTTTTTATTGTGTTAGTTTATTACAAACCTTTTACAATATGTTTACAAAAAAAAGTCGTTTCTCTTGCGTTGTTCATCGTCAGTTGGAGCATCCTTTCAACCCTGAATGAAGATTCTCGATTACACAGTGTTAGGGAGAATTCTCTTATAAGGCTAATTTCCCAAACCTAGTGAGTCCCCCAGCAGCTTTGCTGGATTTTTGGGGTTTGTTTTTTTCTCCTGCTAAGAGTGAGACTCTTTTCCTCCCACTCTTAGGCATGATTTGAGGTATGTCTTTGACTTTGTATGCTTATGGGCTTTGTTTATTTTCACTCCATAGGGTATCATCTGTTTTTGTGTATGTTTTACACAGCAACCTCAGTGGAGTAACACAGGGGTGTCATAGTGACTCCCAAACAGACTCCATACCCTGGGACTGACTACTGTCTCCCAGGGCATGTAAAGTCACCATTGACTTTACTAGTCCAAAACTGTGAACATAACCAGTACAAACCATCATATTGTGGAAGTACTGGAACGGGTTAATTCGATTTCCCCCGGGTCTGTTTTCAAGGGGGCACTGTGCAGTCCCCCGTTGTTGAGTTTCTGGCTGGTGGCAGTGGTTACCACGCAAAACATTCCACCGGAATATTTCCTATGGGAGGTTCCCATTGATTTTAAACGCACCACTTTTTGGTGCAATGTTAAAGATACCGCTGGTTTATTTATTTAATATTAAATCACCGGTTGTATCTTTTTGCCAGAACACTTTTCTAAAACGGCTTTCGTGTCCGTCTCTGTAACTCCAACCAAGGTCGGGCCCTTTTTTCCACTTTTTGGCGGGCTTCTCCACAGAAGCCCTCCAACTGGTGCCACTCTGTCTGGGTTCCACAGGATGTGTGGGTGGGGGGAATTGGCACCATGGACTGCGTTGCCTTAGCAACCCAAGTCGCACTCTGTTCTGATTGGGCTAGTGGTGAGCCGCCCGGCTCACCACTTAGCATGTTTGAGTGACAGCTAGGCTGTTAAATGGGAGTTTTTCTGCATAAAAGCAGGGCTTTTGGTACTGGAACTTGAGAAGTCGCCACAGGACCTAAGAAATCCGAAGAGGGGAGAAGCTGAGCCATCTGCAATGACACCACCACCGATGGAGCCCTGCTGCAATGACCTCACCACTTTCCCGACGACAAGAGAAGATCTTCTGCTGAAAGAGTCTTCTTCCTCTGAGCTGGTGGGATCAACCAGTTCGCCATTTCGCCTTCCAGGACGTCTCTTGGTCAAATCGCCCGTGCCAAGCACCCCGGCGGCCGGATAGCCAAGCTGAACCACTGTGACTACGAATACCAGGAAAACACCTTTTCACCGACGAACTCCGCGGCTGGTTTCTTCCCTGGGCAGCGCAACGACTCCAAGTTTCCTCCTTGACAAGATCCTCTCTTCCCCTGGTCGAAATCACGAACTGCACCCGCTGCCAGGAACAACTGCCACCACTGGAGCTTCCTCACTCTTTTAGGTACTGTATTCTACCTGGCACCCCTTTCTTCGGTTTCCCCAAGATGACCTTTAAATCCTTAGCTTTCCAACTGGGTTGGCCCCCAGACCTTCTAACTTTGTCTTTTGAATCACCCCAACCTCTTTTGAACATTTATACAAAGACTTGAATGCATTGCTAAACCGTGTGATCTTGGGCACATTTCACCTTGCTCCATTCAAAGTGGGCCTGGCCTATGAACTTTGGCTCTACAGTATACCCTGCCTTCAGTAACTTGATTTTGTCTCTTAAAAGTGTTGGGAACTGTTTTATTTTTATGACCTGCCTTTTTCTCTCCCTTTTATTTATTTATTGGAGTGCCATCTAAGTTATGCGCTCACCTCGGTTTTGACAAAAAAGTGGTGCTTTAACTTAGACGTGTCTAGTAATTGCTACGGGAGGTGTAAATACTTTTCTGATTGTGTTGGAACTTGCTTTTGATTAATAGTGCTAGTGTATTTTCTAAAGTGTGTGTTAAATACATAATTATATACTTCTGATACAAAGCTCTGGTCAGTGTTTGCTTGTTCTACTGTGTTGTTGGCCCTATTGTGTATCCTCTGTATACTGCCTAACTCTTCTTGATAGAAGTCTGACTGCGCAGCCACAGCTACCAGGTAAATCTGGGTGGCACAGACTGCTACCAATTGGGTTTACTGCTTACTCCTGTAGTCTTAATCTTTTTGCAGTTGTCCCCATGGGAATTGCACAGGATTCTGCCTAACACACAGAGACCATGTTCAGCATGGATGACTTTCATCAGTCTCTGTTCATTCTTTCGTCCGAGCTTCTTGTTGCAGTAGACTGTCAAGATAATTGATGACTGCACATGTCAACATCTGATTATTACCAGACAGTACAACCGACCACCAATCATCCAGGTTTCCATTTAATGGAGCAAACGCTCCTAATGCTGCATCACTTTTTGATTTTATTTCCCAGCAGTCGGCAACCGGATGCTTCAATGATTCTACTTCATGCTCATAAAAACCGACAACAACTATTCAGAGTGTCCTGGTCGTGTTTTAACAAAAGCACCTCTTTAGTTGGTTCAACCTCAGCTGGAGAAACTGATCCCGATGATATCTTGCCAGAAATGTTTCTACGTAGCTCAGGACTTGCTCGACTCCACGGGATTCAGCATCGAACACAAGACTGGATTTCGTCTCTGCTCTGCGTTGATAGTATTAATCCAGTCACAGTACATCACCTTTTTCTTTACTGCACATGGATTCACATGTAGTAGCTCAAGATTGGCTCATACATGCGCTAGCAGTTTTAATATTTTGCATGACCAGTCTTAACAGACCTTGATTGCTTTTGTCTGTAGCTTCTCTTAGAATCTCATATGGAGGGGCTGAGTCTTTCATCGTCATCTTTCTCAGCAGACAGATTGACTTCCACAGCACTATGGAGTTTAGGGACTGTAGCCCCAATTCATATCGGATTGCAGCTGCTGATACATTTTTAGACAGCTTTAATACCTTTTGCCAAAACTGTCCTTCCAGCCGATTCCACAAGGTGTTAGTATTAAATCCGCCTTCGCTTCCAAAGGTGATTGCGGTTACCACTTTCTGACAATAAAACATCGGCATACTGAGGGGTTGCCCCACTGTGAAAGACAGAAAACGTTTGGGCTGCAGAGCAGAGACAAGTGAGCCCCGATGGACCAGGGCATATAACGTGGAGCGGCTGGCGACATAATACGAGGCCCAGGATAGATTGCTGGTGGAGGGGCTCCCAGCAGATGACAAGGTGGCGGTAGAGCTGCATCAAAGTACGCCGCCGCTCCACGGTATTTCTCTGTAGAGCTTATACATAACCACACTCTCTGCAGGGGCGCTCAGCACTACCTTGCAGGGAAGCTAAACCTCAACCACTGGACCATCATGTGAAGAAAGTCAAAGTTCCAAAAGAATGCCGACATTGCCACAAGGCTGTTGCCATCTGATAAAGGGAAAAAAACAGAGGCTGTGAAATCATTACCTCTATCTCCAGACCACCATACAGGTCAGTTGGCCACCAAGGATGACATTCAAGCTTTTGCCATGGACATTCAGATTAACTGCATGTCAGAGATCTCAACTAAACTGGACCGGCTGGACCAAAGGGTCCTGGAAGCAGAACAAAGGCTGGGGGAAACAGAAGATAACGATTTGGATCACTCTTCCGCGATGGCTGATGATCAGCAAAGGGTCCACTCGTTGGAAAGGAAAAGTGAATCCGTGGAAGCTAACAGGAGGACTTGAAGAATCGAGCTGGCAGGCATAACCTACGAATCAGGGGCATGCCCTCTTCAATCTCGGACCAAGCCTTAACAGAGTACACAGGATATTTCTTTCAAGCCCTCTTGCCTGATCTGGATAATTCATTTCTTCTTTTGGACCGTACACAGACTGCGATCTTGAAGGGGCCCCGTCATCGAGTGCTCCACCTGATGTGATCACTCAGGTTCGCTTTTTCACTACCAAACAGGACATCATTGCGGCTGGGCGCACGCAAGACATGTTTACCTATCAGGGCATGGCATTACAAATCTATCAAGATCTGGCTTCTACAACAATCCAAAAGCGGAAATCTCTCAGTCCCCTGACACTAGTTCTATGCAAACAAAACATCAAGTACCGTTGGCTGTTCCCATCTATTCCGCAGTTTACACTTAAGGGAACAACATGTGTTATTGACAGGCTTGAAGAAGCGGAGGACATCTTGGGGACCCCTTCCCACTGAAAAAAGGCAATGGAAACGGGCCACCAGACTCTCAGTCTTGCCAGCGATAGGACTTCCAAATCGAAGGGCTGAGGATCCATAAAGGTGGTCAACCGGGGAGATCCCTCTACATAACCGAATGTTGGGGAGTTAATTCTGTATTTGATAGAAGCGTTGCAGGTTATTGTGGGCTGTCAATTGGAGTCTTTCAAATGCCCCAGGATTGACTTCCGCTTTGCAGGAGAGTTCTGTCCCTTCACATTCAGCGCCTCGAACTCCAGCTTCTGATGGGGCTGGGGGTATCGCTTAACTAATAAACCAAACCAAAAAAAGAATAGTGCAATTGGTGGCCGAAGGGACGAAATGCCCTGTGTTTTTCAGTTAATTTTTGCACTATTCTTTTTTTGGTTTATTAGTTCAGCGATAACTTTGGTTGTCACTTTGGTTGTCACGTAGTATTTGGATCTACCAGAACTTAAATGGCAATGGAAGCTTATGTGGTCCCTCACACATTACGTGAGATGCTGATTGCATTTTTACTCCCTGCAATGCGGAAGTCAATCCTGGGGCATTTGAAAGACTCAAATGGTAATGGGATCTTTCTGCAGGAAACTCACCTTCTCCACTCGGATTTTGCAAGCCTTCGGAATACAGACTTCCTGAGACAATTCCAGGCCTCTAGCGGCTTGAAGATTGGTGGAACAGCTATTTTATTGGCGAAAGGTATTCCATTCAGTGAAGTGGATGCTATACATGACCCGGAGGGGAGGTAGCTTTGCATTAAAGGGGTGTTGTTTGGACAATTGTATTCTCTGGTTTCAGTCTATGAGCCCAACGAAGGGCAGGAACAATTTTTCCAACACCTGGAGTCGACCATTCTTCCCTTTCTTGTGGGGGATTTCAATGGGTCCCCAACCCCACGGTAGATAAGACGCATGTTCCTACTGCAAAAGATTTTAAGATCGCAGTAGGTATTCTCAATGTTTTCAAATCCCTTGGGGTGGTCGATGCTTCGAGGGTTCTACATCTGGGGGAACGGGACCTCACTTTCTTCTCTCATGCCCATTGATCCTCTTCTCGAATAGACTTGCTGTTGTCATCCCCAAAGCTTTTATCATTTGTAGATGGCATATCCATTGGAGAGTACTATCTGATCACGTCCCGGTGCAGTTAACTGTCAGAGTTTGCGATCCTACCCTAGGTTTTAGGCCACAATGGTGCTTATGTGACAACATTTTAAATGATATGGCCCTTGCGATGCTACTGCCAAAGCTATACGGAATTATTTCCAGGAACTTGTATCGACATCTACTACATGGGATGCCATGAAAGCAGTGATTAGGGGGGGGAACTGATAGCCCATTCTGCTGTGTACTATAAACGCAAGCGTCAGGCCCGTTCATCTTTGGAACAAGACATTTTAGTGCTTGCGGGGAAATATAAAAAAGGGTGGGCCCCGAAACTTCACCGGTCCTTACAAATCGTCAGAAACAAATTAGAAGCTCTCTATGCAGAAGAAACAGCACACACTCTCCTGGTGACTAGCCAGGGTTACTATGCGAAGGGCAACAAAGATGCGCAACACGATTATTGGTTTGCGTTACCAGCAGGGAGCCATACAATGTGGGGAAAGGGCAAAAATACAGTTGGCAGAAGCCCATGTTATTGAAACTATGTCAACATTCCCTGCTTTTGGCGAGGCAGAGGCAATATGTGAGGGAATGTCGCCCTTCCACATCTTTCGTTAGAAAACAGCATGGCCTTAAAGGCCCCAATTCAGATGGAGCAAGTGGACACGGTTATTAAGTCCCTGAAAACCAGAGCCCTGATGGGTTCTCAACCAATCTTTAGAGCCCAACTTTTGGCCCCGCTAAAAGCACTTTTCAACTCCTTTAGTGAATGGGGATCTTCAACCCCCTTCCCCCTCTGTTAGGATTTGTCCTATGGACGAGGTGGCGGCGCCATTGACAGCGCCGTAACGTTGATAGTTACGTTCATGCCGCCGGTCTAGCTTATTTCCAAGATGGCCACTGCCATATGAAAACATCCTCTGCAGAAGGTTCCGAGCGTTGCAACCGTGCTCTCTGCCGGAACGCTCACTTGTGTGTTTTCTCCGCTTACCTATCAGGTATTCCTCCTCCGGCTCCGTTTCCTGCTTAAGCTTTGTTCCCCTCGTTCCCTCCTTCTTATGTGTTACTTTGCCACTGCCTCCTCGACTTTCTGCATTCCACCAGCATTACTACTGCTTCAGACTTCCTCCCTCCTTGTAAGAACTACGCCAGTGAACTGTTGTCAGAAGGCGTTCAGCTTTCCGCCCTACGGTCCTCCGAAATACTTACAGCAGCAAACAAGGACTCGAAGCGGTTACAGGTTTTTCTTGCCCACAAGGCTTTTTTCCCTGACTATAAGGAGGGTGGCTCCCCGGAGTGCCCCCTTAGCCTTCAGTGTTGTACTCACTAAGGCAAGGTGGCCTCCGAGGGAGTCCGTCCATATCTTCACGACCAGAAAGGGAAGAAGAAGAAGACTGCTGAGAAAGGAATGAAGAAGACCCGGGAGGATCCCTCAGAAGACCCCTCTTCAGATCCAGGTGAGGAAGTGATACAAGAAAGGTACTCGAGGCATAACGCCCTCATGCAGGCCTCCACTACCATTTTGCTATTGAAACCTAATAAAGATCCCAAGGAATGTGCCTCTTACAGGCCAATCTCCCTCGTGAATATCGATGCAAACATATACTCTAAGGTCCTGGCTTATCGTTTAGCCCCAATTCTCCCCGGACTTACTGATTCAGACCAAACACGGGACAATATTCGGTGGGTTCTAAATCTGATGGAATCAGTAATGCTCGATCACTGGAAATTAGCAGTCTTGGCGTTGGACGCCACTAAAGCCTTTGACAAGGTGGACTCGTCCTTTATGAAATTAACCATGGAGGGTTTTCGTTTCGGCCTCTCGTCCGGAAAATGATCATGGCTAATTATGTTTAACCCAACACCTCGCTAAGGGTAAGCCAGGAACTCTCATTCTCCTATCCCCCTTACATGTTGGACACGGCAGGGATGCCCTCTCTCTCCTTTATTATTTTCCCCGATTATGGAGCCAATTCCCAGCATAAGGTATCTCTTTATGTCAATGTCTTACCTACACTAACCAACATCTGGCCTTCCCTTTCTCAAGCCCTTCAGGAAATAAAATCTTTTGGGCAAGTAGCTAGCTTTGAGATAAATTATAGTAAATCGGTGGCGCAAGGGATAGGTCTGTCCAATGAGGACATTTGTTCTCTGCAATCTTCCAGTCCTATTAAATGCGAGGTAAAGTCAATAGAATATTTGGGGGTCCATATCACTGCTTCTCCGCGAGATGTGTTTGGTGCCATCTTCCCGCCTCTCTTTGAAAGGTTGGCGGTGGACTTGGGAGGGATGGGCAACGGAGGAAATCTCACTATTGGGACGCATCACAGCCGTCAAGATGAACCTGCTCAGCCGATTTCTCCATTATTGTATGTCCCTTCCAGTAGACATCCAACAAATGTTTCTTGATCGCCTCCAATGTAAAGTGTTATGGGTTATTTGGCAGGACAAGAAGTTTAGAATCCCCAGAAGGGTGATGTTGGGGGATGCCCGATTGGGGGGACTGGGGGTTCCGGACCTCCACAAGTATTACATTGCAGTGTAGATTTCACACCTTTTGACTTGGATGTCTTCCGAGCCCCTACCCAAGTGAGCTATCATTGAATAGGCTAATCTCCCACTCCCTCTTCGTTTCCTGCCGACTGTCCCCTGAGCGTTGCGGAAACAATGGCGTGATCTTCTTACCACTTCTAGAGTGACATTGAAGACCTGGGAATGCGCATTACGGCAGAAAACGATTTCAAGAGGTATAGACCCTTACTCGTCGATCTTCTACAATCCAGCATTCTCTGCAGGCATCTAACCAAGGGCCTTTGAGAGGTGTAGGCAGGGGTGGTGGGGGAGGGGGGGTACTACAGATGTTATCCCAGCTTTTTGAAGGCGGTCATATACCTTTGAAAAATGTTGAACTTTTTTTCAGCTCTCTGAAGCAGATAGATTTTCCTATGGGCAGTTACTATGCTTCACCCAAACCAGCTTAGCTGCTTCGGAAGGTTTTCGAGAGGGGGTGTTAGTGGACCTCGACC
The DNA here is from genome assembly GCF_040938575.1 of Ambystoma mexicanum. Classification (NCBI taxonomy): domain Eukaryota; kingdom Metazoa; phylum Chordata; class Amphibia; order Caudata; family Ambystomatidae; genus Ambystoma; species Ambystoma mexicanum. The sequence goes on along the minus strand of NC_090932.1, from coordinate 1,496,200,271 downwards.
CGGCTATCGACCCGTCTTGCTCAGCGTCTGGTCATCAGCTCCGGACATGACATCAGCCGTTGTAAAAATACCACGTCACTACACCCCAAACTCAGTTCTCCCCTTTCCCCCCCCACCCCGACCACCACACGCTGCATAGGAAAACAGAGTACAAACGGGCTAGTGAGCCCTTAAAAAAGAAGGAACTATAGACCTTTGTAGGAGGAACAACTGAACAAACACTACAAGTAGCGTAAGAAAAATCTTTATTTTTAAAAACTGCAGCAGGAAGACAGAAAACAGACACACAGGACGATCAAGCCAACGTGAAAGAGAAGATGCGCACCAACCACCGACTTTCTGAGCGGGGATGGATGGAAAGGAAGATGAGGAATCTGTGCAAGAAGAATCCATAGAAAGAACCTTACAGTAAGTCATTTCTCCTTCAATGGATTCCCTTTCTCCCACAGATTCCTCATGTGATAGATTCCAAAAGAAGTAAATGAAGGAGGCGGGCAGAAAGTTATACCAGAAATTGTGCAGCACTGCCCTGCCAAAACGAACATCAGTACTACGAGCCGCATCTAGTCTGTAGTGCTTTGCGAAGGTATGCAGGGATAACCATGATGCAGTGCGACAAATCTCCCCGACAGGGACTCCCCTCTGCAATGCTGTTGATGCTAAGACTCCCCCTTGTCGAATGGGCCGTGGTGCCTGATGGTAATTCCTTCCCAGCGGACTGGTAGCATTCATCTATGCAGAAAATTATCCATCGTGATAAAGTCTACTTGGCTATGGGCAGGCCCTTACGGGCTAAGGAAAAGGACACCAAGAGCTGGTCAGCTCTCCTGAAATCAGCTGTCCTGGGAATACAATAACTCAACGCCCTCTTTGGGTCTAGGCAACGTAACCGTTCCTTCTGCTTAGAAGGGTGCGGAGGAGGGTAGACGACCGGAATGCCGATGGATTGCGACAGGTGGAATTCTTCGACAACCTTGGGAAGGAAGCCAGGCCTTACCCTGAGTGAAACGTTCTACCGGACAAAATGCAGGAAGGGTGGCTTACAGCATAAGGCCTGTCGTTCACTCACCGGCCTAGCGGATGTATTAGCCACCGAGATGGCTGTTTTTAAAGAGAGAAGCCATAAGAGTGCATAGGCTTAAAGGGAGCCGCCATCAGAAATGTCAGAAACAGATTAAGGTCCAATTCCACGACAACAAAGGGAGTTGGCGGAAACTTATTTACAAGGCCTTTCAGGAATTGTGTCATTACCGGGATCGTAAAAAATTAACCTTCATCCAGGGATCTTTTAAAACACAGACAAGGCTGTCAAATATCCTTCGACTGTGGTGACCTGAAGGCATGCAGAGGCCAGTGACAGTGGTGGGGCAAGAGATGGGGTCAATCCTCAAAACGCCTCAAATCCTCTTAATCAGCACATGTACAAACATCTTGTAGATGGTCTGCGTGAAGCCAGCAACACCTCAAGTACTTCCTCAGAGAGGTCTCAGTCATATCTCATCCTCTCAAGAGCCATGTACGTTGAGGGATTTTGGGGTTGAATGGAGTATCCGACCTTCCGACTGGGTTAGGCGATCCCAACATCGAGGCAAACGCTGAGGTGGACAGATAGACAGATCCAAGAGGTCGGAGTAACACGTTCTCCTCGCCCAGTCCAGGGTGATCAAGATCATGGTCGCTCGAAACCTCTTCAACCTATGGAGAACCCATGGAATGACAGGAAACGCGTAAAGCAGAGGAGAAAGTCCAATCCACCAGAAACACGTCCCCTAGTGCACCGTTCGCTCACAATTCCCTTTGAGCAAAACTATTTGCATTTCCTGTTTGACTCCGTTGAGAACAGATCCATTGCTGGGGTACCCCAGAGAGCAAAGACATCCTCTAGGACTTCCTGGCAGACTTCCCACTTGTGCAGGACCATGCTCTGCCTGCTCAGAGCATCTGCTTAGTTGTTCTCTGTGCCCGCCAGATGAACTGCCGAGACCGAGATCCTGTTCTCCAGCAACCAGAACCAAAGCATCATCGCTTCCGTGCAGAGGGGGCGGGAGTGCACACCACCTTGCTTGTTGCATTGCTACTGTGTTGTCTGTCAGAACTATGACATGTTTACCCTGCAGAAATGGGGCAAATGCTTCCAGGGCTAGCCTGATAGCTCGCAACTCCAGCCAGTTGATGTGCCACATGGCTTCCGTTGCTGACCAGAGGCGGCTCAACTGCAAAGCCTCGCAGTGAGCACACCAACCCTTCAGAGATGCATGCATGACCACTGAGGTCGGCGGCCACGGAGGCCAGAAGAGTTCCCCCGCCAAATGACTGTTGCGGTCCGCCCACCAGGACAGCACATTGACCACTGATGCGGACACCCTGGGGAGTCTGAGAGAGAGCTGAGGTACTGAGACCACTGATTCCTCAGTAGCCATTGCAGGGATCTCATGGGCAACCTGTCCTCTGGCACTAGAAAAATGCAGGCAGCCATGAGGCGAGGAGGCGTAGGAAAGAAGCCGCTGGTAGAGTGGCATGGTTCCGGAACATGTTGACCATTTGTGTCAAGCTGACTACTCAATCCTCATGAGGGAAGGCCTTCCACACCCTTTTGTCTAGGACTGCTCCGATGAACTGTAGTCGCTGGACTGGTGTCATGTGGGACTTGAAATTTAGGGAGCCCAGCTTGGGCAGCAGCAGCAGGTGTCCTCTTAATGGGACAAGACCTGCACTACAGACTTCCATTGTATTAACCAGTCGTCCAGATATGGAAATACGTGGACCCTGGATCTCCTGAAGTTAGCCGCAACTACCGCCATGAGCTTGGTGAAGACCTTTAGGGCGGAAGTTAGACCAAAGGGAAGCACCTTGAACTAATAATGGATATCTCCTATGGTGAACCTTAGGAACTTCCTGAGCTTTCGATGGATAACCCACATGGAAATAAGCGTCCTATAGGTCTATCAACACCAACCAGTCCTGTAGTTCGAGAGCGTGGAGAATCTCTCTCGAGGTCACCATCCTGAATTTGTCTTTCCTCAAGAACTTGTTCAAGGGCATGTGGTCTAGAATGGGACAGAGACCTCCTCCCTTCTTAGGTAACAGGAAATACCTGGAATACCAACCCAATCCTCTCTGCTTGGGCGGTACCTCTTCCACAGCACCCTTCAGTAACAAGGCTCTCAGTTCTTCCTGGAGCTCCCGTCCTGGTTGGATTGGGGGTGGGGGCGGCCTGTCCGGTGGTTTTCTTAGAAATGGACAATAACACCACTGAATGAGCTCTAGAGCCAAGGCATCGGAAGCAATTCACTGCCACTAGACCAAATGCTTCATCAACTGTCCTCCAACCGGTCCGCTGTGAGAGGGGAAAATCAAAGCGGCTTCGGAGGCTGAATCGCCCCCGCCACTGATGCTGCCCGTTGACCTCTGCCCCTTCTGAAGCGCGATAAATGCTTCTGCCCTTGCCTGGACGGTGGGAGCTGTGCTCTTCTGCTGTAAGGAGCATATGTCATGTAGCCTCATGCCCTAGAGGCAAAGCTAAATGCAGGTTTGGCTGGCTGCGGAGCTAGGTCTAAGGATTTGGCAGCTATTTTGAATAACTTACATTTCTCCAAGGAATCATCGGCTTTCTGGCCAAAAAGAGGATCGGCCTCAATGGGCCTCCAGAAGCTTGACTTGTACATGGGGCGAAAAAACAGAGGTTAAATAGGCCTGCCTTTGTAGTGTTATGGCTGACACCATATATCGGCACAGTCAGTGATGTCCAGGCCCATTCGCAATGACTGTCTAGCCACCTCTATGCCATCCCTCCACCAGCTGTAGGAAGCCCTCAAGTATTTCTCTTCTGGCACATACAGAGCAGCATTTTCAAATGCTGTCCATAGACTGAAGAAGTATTTGGCAAAACGGCTTGCCACATTTGTAGCTTTGAGGGCCATACTACCGGAAGTGAATGCCTTCTTCGCTAAGGCATCTACTTTTTTTGCTTCGCTGTCAGGAGGTAGAGTGGATGTAGAATATGCAGGTCTAGAAGAGACTGTAGTAGCCTGCATAACAAGCCCATCTGGGACGGGTGAGAGGAGAGGTATGAAGGGTCTCTAGCTGGCCTGTAGCTCCCAGAAATGGTGGAGCCGATGGGAGGAATGGAACAATGGTTTTGCCACATAATTACTAAAGAATGGGCAATGGCAGGCCTTAAAGGCATATTACGTTCAGTGGTAAGGTCTTAATCTAAAATCTCGGTAAGGTCATAACCTTGTACAGGCGCCACTGATGTGTGCAATCCAAGAATGTCAATAACCCTTTCTACCAGAGCCCTGAATTCAGAGGTATTATGAAGATAGGGCTGGGAACTGCTGAAATTCGAGGTCTGGCGAGGTGTCCAGAACGCAGGCGTCCTGGAGGCCTTCAGCCAGGTGCAAAAGCTGATTCTGGTACTCAAAATGATCAACCCTTCCTGAAGCCAACCCTTCCTCTCTGTGCCGAAATGGTTGATGTCAGTGTTGATCGGTATCGAGAAGCTGTAGCATCGGCATCCTTGGATGCACAGGGATTAGTGGCTCACAATGGATCTCTTTCAGTGTTGAAAGCTTTATTGGCAGCAACATTGTCGGTACCGGGACACTCGAGGGGTCTAGTATACTGAGTGCCACTCTTCGCTCATAGGCCTACTGCGTGGGGGGGGGGGGGCGCGGGGAGTGGGTTTCGGGTGGCTAGCCGTGCCGACTTTATCATGCTTCTTAAACATTTTAAGCATCGAGGATTTGAAATCCTCCCACTTTTGGCAAGTGGTAGACGCAGCCGACTGCTTACCTTTAGCCGTCGACAACTCGGAATCCTGACAGTGGCAGAGATGCCTTTTTTTCTTTCGGGGTGAGGAAGAGTGGCTCCCTGAGTGGGACAGTTTCTTCTTCCACCTGTTTTCTTTCTCGGGGTGTGCCCCTCAGTTTCGGCCTCCAAAGAATGAACCATCTACCGCGCCAGTGATGAAAGCGGTCGACTCATAGCGAGTTTTGCAGCTCGATCGCGAAGGGATTTAGGTTGCATTTTGGTGCACGACAGACACACGTCAATCCCGTGCCGAGGCACCAGAGACACAACTCGTGTGGGTCAGCGATGGACATCTTGGTGCCACAATCGGAACACCGTTTGAAATCTGATACCCGATTGACCGACGTCCAGAGTAAAGGATTTTTAAAAAAGTACAATGTTTTCTGACAAAAACGTTGAGAGTCGAAGCTCTGTGTTCCCAAGCAGCGTGTTAGTGTGCAAAAAAAAGGAGGGATCTTAGGTTGGGGCGTAGTGACATGGTTGTTATACGACGCATGACATTGCATCCAGAGCCGACAACCAGACGCTGAGCAAGACTGTTCGAGGTCCACTACGCCCCCGGTCGAAAATGTTCTAAAGCAGCAAAGCTGTAGGGAATATCTATCAGATGATGAATTTGTGGGAGAAAGGCAATCCACTGAAATTTAATTATTGAAGAAAATAACTGCATCAGAGGATTTCTCTGAAGCGAAGTTCCAGAGTAGCATGCTGGGCATAAAGAAAAAATGAACTAAGCACACTATTTGTACCCACATCAATGTCCCATTATGAAGACGAGTATCGACACCAGTGTGCACGACGCTGACTGCTGTGAAAAAGTTTACGAGAGATGCAAATTGGGAGAATAAATATCTAAGATGAGGAATTTCTGGGAAGACAATCTTGTAGAAACTGTAGCTTGCACAAAAGCGCTTGTAGCTCGCTAACACGTCTAGTGGACTTCATGGTCATCAAAATGACTGTCTTCAACGTAAGTAGTCTCTGTGATGACCACCGGGCAAATCTCTCACTCGTGAGAGAAGGTGCTCTGCCTGATTGTTTGCCAATTCCATCCTCTAACCCTGCAAGATGGGCTGTAGAGTTGGTGATCTTGTTCTCCAGTAGCCAGAACCACACTGGATGGCCAGAACAGAGGCAGCGACCACACACACTCTTGCCGGTTGAGGTAGTGCATGGTCACTGTGTTGTCCATCAGAACCAGGACATGCTTCCCACGGAGGGCCAGTCTGAGTACTTGCAGCTCCAGCAGACTGATGCCTGGGACCAAAGGTCACTAACCTACCGTTCCCCGCACTGAGAATTCTAGCTCTTCAGGAAAGTGTCCATGGCCACTTGGGCCTCCAGAAACAGGGCCCAAAAAGGTTCTCCTGCCATCAAGTTGACAAGTCCTTAGCATCGGCCTTCGAAATCGAGAGGACGTTGATCATCTAACCTGAATATTGCGACCACTGGCAGCAGAAAAATGCAGGAAGCTATGAATCCAAAAAGGCAGAGTAAAGTGGATACCTGGAGACTGCTTGAGTTCCGGAATAGCAAAACCATCTGTACAATGCTGGTGAATCTCACATCTGGGGGCGGGGGAGGCCTTCCACACCAGAGTGTACAGGACTGCTCAGATAAACTGGAGCCTATATCTTGGCGTAATGTGCAACTTCTGCAATTTCAGGGGGAGCCCAGGCTGTGTAGCAGCAAGCAAGTATCCTTGTGATACCTTGAAACCTGCTTCAGGGATCGGTCACCGTTCAGCCAATTGTCTAGGTAAGGGAAAACAAAGATGCCGGATTGCCTGAGGTGAGCAGCAATCACTGCCAGCAGCTTGGTGAACACCCTGGAAGCAGAGGTCAGGCCAAAAGGGAGCACCTTGAACTGGAAATGTGTGTCCCCATTGACAAACCTTAGTAACCACCTGTGCTTCTGATGGATCAGCGTGTGAAAATAGGTGTCTTGAAGGTCCAGCAACACCACCAGTCCTGGGATTACAGAGCCTGGACAATCTCTTTGTGTTGCCATCCGGAACTTGCACTTACTCAGGAACTTGTTCAAGGGTCTGAGGTCCAGGGTGGGACAAATAACTCCCCTTTTCTTGGTTACCAGGAAGTAGCAGGATTAACAGCCTGTACCGTTCTCCCTGGCTGGTACCTCCTCCACTGGGCCCTTCGTGAGTAAAGCTTTCAGTTCCTCCTGGAGCTCGGTGTCCAGTTGCCAGGGAAGAGGTGGTGGTCTTTCAGGTGGTCTGAGTAAAGGCAGGCAGAATCCTAGTTCCAGCAACTAGAGGACCCAGGCAAATGTCAAGAGAGGGCAATATTGAAACAAGTTAACTATAACCACCATTGCCAAAGCCATGAGAGGGCAATATTGAAGCAAGCCAATTATAACCTTTATTGCCAGAGTGAGGAAGAGGCAATAGTTGAAAAAGACTAACAAACATTGCCTAAACCAAAGAAAAGTAAGTGGAATAAAAATACATTATCCACATTTGTTCGATGTAAATGTTGGAAAACGAGGTTTCCAGGTAGAAGGTATTCAGGAGGAAAGGAGCATAACCTACATTGCAAGTGGGAATCACAAAACATAAAAGTGGAATAAACAGCACCGACATGTATCATATCTTCCCAAAAGAAATAGTATTCCCAAAAGAAATAGTAAATGTTGAAGTTGATGAAAATGAAAGACTTTTCCAAAAAGGCCTGAAGCAAACTTTACCACAGGTGTACTTGTAGTTGTGTTAGGAGCTCTCTGTCCTGGTAGGACAGTTTACCAGGATAGGGACTGTTTACAGGTAGTCCTTGCAGGCTAGTGGACCAGGAAGAAACTATTGAAGTACTGTGTTGTGGTTAAATGTTGTGAAGAAGTGGCAAGACCACTAGAGTGTTTCATGAATTATTGTGGAATCATCCTAACAAAACATTGCTGTTGAAACAGAAGTATTGTTATGTTAAAGTATGTTGTTTCTTAAGAAGAAGTTGTATTGAACTATTTGCTGCAAGTAGAGAAATAAAGACTTGTCTAATTGAACTGTTTGTGAAAGTCCAAGTGGAAGACGTTTGGAGCAAGAACAAACCTTTAATCAAAACTTGTTTACAAAACAGAACTTTATTACTTGAACTTGTAATTGAAAATCCCGCTTTGAATCTGGGGAAGGGGATCGAACCCAGGTTACAAGGATACACAGCTATTAGGTTCATGTTGAACACAACCATTATTTCTGTTATAATTGAATTGCCATATATTCCCTTTATGAGTTTGATGCATGTATAAGTGTGAGGGACAGATTCCTTTTGTTAGTGTGTTTCCTTTAGTTTGTTTTGATAGGCAGGGAAATCCTTGTTAGGTTAGGAATAGTGAGGCGTTTGTCAAACCCTTTTGAATTAATAAAATTGCATCTTGTGAAAAACCTTTACCAAGTTGTCTGCCTCCTCTTTCTGACCCCTCACAGTTTCCGGATATAGAACATGGTGGTGGTATCTGTGAAGATCCGCACCACCTTCCCCTGTAGCTGAGGCAAGAAGAACCTGAGGGCCCAGAACACCGCCCTGAGCTCCAGAATGAGTTACAGGACGTATGCATCCTGGCCTGTGGACGTCTATGGGACCCTCTGCTGTTGTAGGCCCGGTGTTAGGCAGAATTACATGCAGTACCCTTTGGGAACACTACACACAATTAAGACTGCAGGTGTAAGTACAATCTCACCTTTGGTACAAGCCTGTACTAAACAATTATGTGGTAGCAGTGGCAGAGCAGCCAGACTCATCTCAAGAGTAATGTGAGCAGTAGAAGATGTTACATAAAGGACTTGCAATCACAGTAGTTCAAACAAACACTATTCAAGGTTTCTTGGTAAAAGAATATACATGTATTTACACAGTCATTTGGAAAACATTCCACCCGTAAGAAAGCAGCTCAATATCACATACTAATACAGTACACAACCAATAAGTTTCCGAACAAGTTAAGCTCCCCTGAAGCGGGAGCAAAATGGCACTTCAGTTACTTTCAAAAGGGGTAGAAAGACAAGGTTAAAAGAAGTTAAAGCACAATTACTTTCATATTTTACAAAAAAGGGGAAGCCCCCTGCGTGTTCAGTGAGAGTTCGGGGCAACACAAAAAATAAACACGGGGTTGTAACTCTCACTATCATAAGACCAAACAATTTATGGTCTAGGTTAATATATTAATTTTCCCAAACAATGAATGTTCTGCTTCTTGAGAAGTCAGAAAAAAATACGAAACTTCCAGAGTGAACAATTAGGGCAAACTACATGTATATATTTAGTCATACATATTGTTTATTAATGTAAACAAAAAAAGGGAAGTTTAAAATGTTTTCATTATACATTGAATTTAAGTAAAGAGTAATGGTTCTGAACAGTGCCATGAAAATGTACACATAAAATATTCAGACAAAAACTTAAACAAAGTGAAAACAAAAGAGTGACCACTTGAATGGTTAATGTTTACAAACAGGATAATTCAAGATATAAATGCAGTAAAGGGTAAAGAAACAAAGGAAAAAAATACTTTCATATTAAAGCAAACAAAATGCACAATTAAAATCAATGTTTGAAATACTGAATCAAACTTTCTTGTGGACAAAGGTACCTATCCTTTGTATGTACTCATGATCAGCATTTGATCTGCTGGGTTCCACATCTCCCTATCACTCTGAGCATCGGTTGTAATCACTGAGCCAGCTTACAACAGAGCGAGGAACGTTCCATTACATCGATGGACTGGTCCCACTTTGTAACTAATAGTACGGGCCGGTCCCACCGGACGTAGCATCCCTCCTCACTGTTTCCTTTCTTTTCCTTCTTCCTCTACCATTCCATTCTATGTTAATCTTGCCATTAACCACAAGGTTAACACATGGAAGGCACACACAGTAACTCACCCCCAGCTGTCTAGCGAATTGGTAGCTCCCAAGCACTCGGCATTCTGGGTCAGCAACAAAACCCACGGTTTCCATGACAAACTGGACGCCTGGCACGCAGCGCACAAGCAGACGCGACCAACCCGCTCCTCTCCCTTACCCTCTGCATTGTTCTTTGATGCGGTGAGTATCTACACCCTAGCACATCCAGATGCTCCTGCTCGCATTTAGTAATTATCAGTAACTAACGTTCTTTTAACGTTTTTCCTTTTTGTACTTCCCAGTGTTATACCAACCCGCATTTCTCAAGGCGGCTCCAACCACGAGCACTCTCACAAACAGCGACTTCTGCAGTACATGAACGCCATGGGTCCACAGTAAACTGCTGGCTCCATTACTATAACGTTAAGGTATAGACCACTTAGGAATCACCTAGGAATCACTTAGGAATCTATCCGTCTCCCCCCTCCCTTTTTTCCTTGTAATTTTGCATGTTTTTCAAATTGTTTGCACCACTCTAAATTTTTCTCAGTAACAACGGTGGATCTTTTTCACCTTCTCCCTTTCAGAGTGCCAAAACATTGCTCCTGAAATCGGGTCCCTACTCGAAGACTCTGACCTTGCAGACGCAGGTTGTAAAGGAATCTGCCACCGCCAAACCCCATAGGCTGAAATCTCTGCACTGCCCTGTGTTCTATACAGGGTGAGTACAGTGCAGCAAGAATCCTTTCACCTTTTGGTTTTAAAAGTATCATCAGTACCATTATCCCACAATGTTCTATAAAAATAGGAATTCCTGTTTACAATTACTTTCATAGGCAGGGCAAATAGTTTCAGTTCACTACAACCAGCAATTCAATGCAATAGGCCTGGGCCAAAGTCAATGGTTCAGAGTCTTGGATAGGATAGCACAGTTCTGGTAGTAAACGGTTAAGTCTGTGCCAATGTTCGAGGAAGTAGTTTGCCAGAAAGAGTTATTAGTCGGTTTAAGAGCGAACAAGTCCACAAAGTTGGGAAAGTTTCACAAACTTTTATCGCGGCAGAAACGATTTCAACACCGCGTTTGCACAGTACCTTGGTGATGAAGAAAAGCTGTAGCTGAGGCAGTTGTTCCTGGCAGTTCCTACAGATCTTGCTGTTCCCGAGCTTCAGTCGTGGGTACAAGGAGGACGTCAGGAGGTTCCTGCACTGCCCAGGGAAGAGGCCACAAGCTTGGCTAAGCGTTGGTTTACGGTGGGAGTGCCTTAAAGCCCACAAACTCGTATCCATCTCACACTGGCTATACTGTTTTCAAAAGCACTCTGAAGAAAATTCGACCAGTATGGAGACGGTGTCCAGGCGGCTTACAAGTTGGTTGTTCCCACCAGCTCAAGGGAAGAAGTCGTCCTTGAAGGAGCTTCTCCGTCGATGGAGTTTCAGGCAATTCGGACCTGCAGTAGGGCTTCACCGGGCAAACCAACGGTCCAGGAGTTGCAGCAGTCGTCTTCCATCAGCTCGTCTTCGGTTCTTTCGTTCCAGTGGTCTACTCTGCCTTCCAGTCCTGGAGACTTGTCTTTTAAACAGTTTTCTCCCATTCATCCCAGCCTAGCTGCCACTCACCCAGCAGGGTGGCTGTCCTTGCCGGACAGTCAGCCAGCCAGCCAATCACGACAGAGTGAATTCAGGTCTCCTAGGAGACTAAGCACAGGGAGTTTCGGGCACCTCCTTCACATCCTGTCCACCCCAGACACTCAGGCACCAGAGGAGGACTTCAGCACTAAAGCCCGCCAAAGGGCATCGAACAAAGGGACCAAACCTGGTTTGGCGTGCAGAGTTAAACACAAGAAGGACGTTTCCTAAAAGAAACTGCAAAAAAAAGATGACCAGAGTCTGTTTTTACAGAGGGGTCATGGGCGCGATATTGAACAACATGGCTGACCCGATTTTTAGCAACCGGTGTTTGCAGTGGGGTAAAATCATGGTAGTTTGCACTAAAACCACTGCCATCAGCCATTTCAAGAGGAAAGGGTAACACTTAACTGTTACATGAGTGTTTAGACACAGGGGATGCTAAGCAACCCCTCCAGCACTCTATAGGAAGATAATGTGTGCTGGGTCTATGAATTTAAAAGGACTAGTAAAGTCAGTTGAACTTCACATGCTCTGGGAGACGGTGCAATACATGAAAGAGTGGGAAAAAAGGCTCACACTCTTTACAGGTAAAAATGAAAATCCTACAAATCCAGCCAAGTTGCTGGGGGTCTCAAAAGGTAAGGGAAATTAGCACATTCTTGAAAATTCTCCCTAGCACCTGGAAACAGCACCTGTAGGCCTCCTGGGTGGTGGAACGAGAGTGTTGACGATAGTGGTCAGAGTACCCCTTGGAGGACCTGGTGACTCTTCCCAGTGGGGAACGAAAGGACTTCCTCTTCTACAGGGTCCCAAGGGAGCACACCGTGTCTGTGCTGGGCTTCATATCCTGGAGCGTCTTATCCACTACATTCCCAAAGAGGTTGTCTTCATCAAAAAAAGACATGTCCACGAATGTGATGCTGGAAATGCCTTTTGAAGGGAAAGGGCCTCTTAGTCCTTGTCCTACCACTTCTCTGTGTGTGTTTGATTTGTGTTTTCTGCCACTGAGGTCCCGCCTGGACCTCTGGCAGTGCAGCTCTTCATATTTTCTTTTTGTGAACAGCACCCATGGGATACCCTTATGGCACCCATGTGTGGGGGTATACCCTTGTACCCCTTATTTGTGTTTTAGGCACCTATGTGTTGCCCAGAGCAGGCTATGGGCTGGTGGCATCTACATGCTCACTTGGCAATGGGTCGGAGTGTCCTCCATTTTTGGGATACCCAGGCCCTACCACAGGAATCAATGGGTTCCTGAAGGAAGGCAAGATGGCCACTGTAACCTCTTGGTTTCTATTGCATTTGACCTTGTTAGGCAGAATTATATGCAGTACCCTTTGGGAACACCACACACAATTAAGACTACAAGTGACAGTACAAAATCACCTTTGGTACAAGCCTGTACTACATAGTTAAAGTGGTAGCGATGGCTGAGCAGCCAGACATATCTCAAGAGTAAGTGAGCAGTATCAAATAGTTACACAAAGGACAGCAATTACTATGATTCAGGCAAACACTGGCTCATGGTTTTCAAGTAAAAGAATATAAAATGTATAACATTACACTATTATAAGCAGTCTAAAAATCACACTCTTAATACACCACACCACTACCCTTAAATTCCACACAAGTTAAGCTCACAAAATGAAGTGGGAGCAAAATGGCACTCCAGCAATTTAAAAGGGAGGGAAAGACAAAGTTATTAGATAGGACCAGGTAGAAAAGGCTTAGGGCCAAAGTCAATGGGTCAAAAGTCTTTTGCTCAAGATCACACAGTTCAGGGTAGTTCGCGGTAAAGTTCATTGCACGGTTTCTGGACGAGGTTGGTTGATCAAAAAGTTAGTTCAAAGAGAAGAGAAGGATAAGCCCTCGGATTGGAGAAAGATTTCAAACACTTTCACCGCGGTTGAACGAAACAAGCAACTGGATTTGCACAGTACCTTAAAACAGAGAGGAAGCTGTAGCTGAGGCGGACGTTCCTGGTAGTTCCTGCAGGCTCATGGTTCCTGAAGCAACTGTCGGACTGACAAGAAGTAGGCAGACTGGAGGGTCCTGCGCTACTCAGGGAAGAAACCAGCAGCAGAGCAAAACAACAAATAAAAAGTACGCTCCTTAAAACCCAAACAGGGTCCGACCTTCCTGGCTATCTGGCCCACTGTAGCTCTGTACAGCGAATTCGACCTATAGAGGGGTCCTGGCTTGTAGTTTGGGTGAACTGGTTGGTCCCACCAGCTCAAGGGAAGAAGTTTCCTGGAGGATCTTCTCTGTCGTCGGATTCTGAAGATTCAGACCTGTAGCAGGACTTCACCGGGCGGTTCAGTCGTTGTAGGGGTCCTCTTCTGTCAGATCCTCGTTGGTTCTTTCGTTCCAGTGGCGACTGTGCCTTTCCAGTCTTAGGGACCTGCTTTTTATGCAGTTTTCCCCCATTCATACAGCCTGGCTGGCAATCACACAGCAGGGTGGCTGTCCTGGCAAGGACAGTCCCCTCAGCCAATCAAACAGGAGTGCGACTTGGGTTACCAAGGGAACCCATGGCAGGGGTCCGAAGATCCCTCCCTCACATCCTGCCTACCTAAACCTTCAGGCGCCTGAAGGAGGGCTTCTATGCAGAAGGCCGCGAAAAGACGGCGAACAAAGAAATCATCCCCGTTTTGTCGTGCAGTGAAAAACACGAGAAAGACTTTAACAAAAAGAAATGGCGAATAAACCCAGCCGGAGCCAAAATAAAATGTATTTGGTCAAGCGGGTTTATGTTCGAGGCTAATATAATAGCCTGAAACAATATCATGGTTATATAAGATAATTGCTGTAGAAAAGTCAGGTAGTTACCACTGCCACCGCCAAGTCTTAATGTAAAGGGAGAAAAACAATGCTCCAAGAGACACAGACAAAAAGGGATAAGAGTTAACCCTTTCCAATACTCAATGTAAGATGGGGTCTACTGGGTCTGTGGTTTAAAGTGACTAAAATAAAGTTAATGGGAACTTTACCTTTTCTGGGGGACAGTAGTCAGCCCCAGAAAATGGAGTCAGTGGGAAGTCTCAATGACAACCCTGTGTCACTGCACTGACGGTGCTGTGTAACACACATGAAAAATATGAGGCCACTGAGTAGGCGAGGCTCCAGTGCTCAAGACCACACAAAAAGTGGAAAAACTCACAGCAAAACACATGTAAGAGTGGGAAAAAAGGCTCACACTCTTACCAGGTGAGAAAAATAAATCCTAGAAATCCAGCAAAGCTGCTGAGGGACTCAATAGCTAAGGGAAATCAGCCATTTATGAGAATTCTCCCTAACAGAACTTGTTTCCCAAGGTCCTGGGAAGTCCTGCCTCTGTCCCCTTCTTCCTGACTGGCTGTTGGATGCAAATACCATATATGGCTCTGGGGCTGCCTCCAGACAGACTGAAGCCTTTCTTAGGGACTGTGTGTTATGGGTACACCCTTGAGGTGGGACTTGTATGAATGGAGTCAGAAGTGAACTCACATTCTGGAATATATATATAATTTTTTTTTTCCTGGGCCAGCCTCGACTCAAACTGAAGTAAATGCAGTGTAGTGTAGTGTTCTGAAAGGCTGGGTGCTTACGCCAATCCACATTCTGTGTTATGGGTGTCTGGGTGGAGTGAATGGCCTAAATACCTGTGAGCCTGATTGGCTGCCTGTCTGCATGAATGCAGTCGTCAATGAATGGCTGCCTGAGTCTGTCTCATCCTGAGTGAATGGGGACCCAATGTGTACAACAGGGGACCTCTCACTCACCAATTTATTCAGAAGCTGAAGTCGAAGCTGGAGCAAGAAGAACCTGTTCCATGGAGCCCAGCTGGAGGAAGAAGTCTGTTGCTGCAATTTCTTCACGTAATCCGAAAGCTGCTGTGTTCTTCCAATGACTGATTGAAGAGAGGACCTGGATAGGAGACCTCATGCCGATCTACGAGGGACCATCATGCAACTGCTACTCTTCATCAGAAGTACCCTGGAGGTCAGTCCCGAGTGTCACACCGTCCGGAGAAGGTGGTCTTCATGAGTCCAGAAGAGGAGTGCTTTAACATCTTGAGTCAAAAAAGTCCAGTTGTGTCGCCCAGGGGCCAGAGGAGTGTTTTCTGACTGCTGGAAGCCAGATCGCCTTCTACCGCCCGGAAGAGGGGGTACCCGTGCATAGTGCTGCTTGACACTCGGCGCTGCGAAATTCAAAATCTCTTGAGAATCCTTCAAGGTACATCCTTGCCACGACAGCTGACCACTTTGTTCCGCCTAAGAAGATCCCAGTTTGCTGTGTGCAGAGGAAGGTCCACGGTGGGTTTCCTGCCAACAAAAACTGAAGACGACGTCCTGGTCTCCAGAAGCCATACATAGGTTTGTGCTACGGCTGCAGCACCAAAGAGCCAAGGGTTGGTGAACAGCGAAATCCTGAAACCAAACACCTACTTCTGCCACTGCACAAGTCACAACCGAAAGGCACCCAATGTTCCCAGGGGTCTTATTTTCTTCAGCAAGGCCTTTTCAGAGTCCACAGCAAATTTCACCTTCAAAGGACTTCCACAAGCAGAGAAACACGTCCATTGGAGACCACTGCGAAGAACAAAATGGCTGCCTTTCCGAAAGTACTTGGTTTATCCTTTTCTCTTGCTAAAGGGGTCCATCCTTCAGGTGTCCCGTCGAGTGAAGCTAAGAAACTGCCCCTTTGCCGGCCAAGGCACCAAAGGAACTCTGATGAGCAAGAGCATCTTCAAGCCTCAGGAGTCATCCAGGGGTCCCAGAGTCACCTTGTATCCTATTCTCCAGTGGCATCTCAGGTACATTGGGGTGGTAGGACCTGGAGAAAGAAAGAAGAGCATTATTGAACATTGTTGGATTGGGCTGTAAAAGACAAAATAAGGTATAATCTAACTCTAACCCTCACACAGCAGTACCATTAGAGTCTCATGAAAGTATACCGTCTATGTTCAAAAACTAACCTGCCTTTCCTCCTTGCTCTATGAAAGTACGCCTTACTTAAGGATTCACATGTCGGTTTAAAGTTGTCAGCAGCTGGTGAATTTTTTACTGAATTTAAATCTAGTGTGGTACCACAGGGTGTGTTTATATTAGCCATTATATGAATTGAACTGCCCGAGTACAAAGTGTTATTATTTATATATATATATATTTTACTGAACCAGAAACTGTTTTATCACCTAACAGTGT
Source organism: Ambystoma mexicanum (assembly GCF_040938575.1). Classification (NCBI taxonomy): domain Eukaryota; kingdom Metazoa; phylum Chordata; class Amphibia; order Caudata; family Ambystomatidae; genus Ambystoma; species Ambystoma mexicanum. The sequence continues at coordinate 1,496,183,792 of NC_090932.1, read as the reverse complement.
GTGGCCATTACATTGTGGGACCTTGGGGACTCACTGTTCTGAAGAACCAGCCTGCATCACCTCCTGAGAGCTTAAGCCTTGGTTGCTCGTCCAGCCTACCATATAGAGAACCTGGGCTGGGGTGCTCTGTGCTTCTACCCCAACCACATAGAGGGCAAAAACACAGATACCCCCCTTCCAGTCTTTAGAACGACCTTGGACTGGATTTTATCTCGGTAATTCATAGCCTTGAGCCATCCCTGGCAACGCAGGGCCACATCATTCACCATCTGGTGGAACCCTGAATCTGCTATATCCAGCACCACCGTAATGGCATGATCGGACGACACCACACCCTCCTGAACAAGGCAATGGCCTGGGCCTTCTTGTCAAAAGGAAGGAAATCGAGTAATGGGGCGAGCCTTTGGCGGCCTAGACAGTGAAGTGGCAGTGTAGATGAGCTTGTCCAATGTATCGAGCTTCTTGCCCTCGTGGTCCAGGGGCACAAAGGAAGAGGACAAGAAATACCAACCCGATCCTCTCTGCTCAGGCGATACCTCTTCCACGGCACCCTTCAACAACAGGGCTTGCAGTCCTTCCTGGAGCTCCTGTGCCGGTTGGATTGGATGTGGTGGGAATCTGTCTGGTGCATTGTTTTTTTAAAGAAGGGCAGACAATAACACCACCGATCGAGCTGTAAAGCACAGGCATCAGAAGTAATTTCCTGCCACTGAGGCCAACCGGTTGTGGGAGGGGAAATCAAGGCGGCTGAGGAGGCTGAGTCCCCCCAGCCGCTGTCACTGCTTGCTGGCCCTTAGAAGCCCCTTTGCACTTTACTGAGCGGGAGAAACATGGCCGGTGGGAGCTGCGCTTTCCTGCTGTAAGGCGTATACCGCCAATAATCTCTTGCTCCAGAGGCAAAGCTGAAGGCAGCTACGCCTAGGATTTAGCATCGATTTTGGATTCCTTGAATTTTTCTAAGGAATCGTCTGCATTTTGGCCAAATAGGAAATCGCTCTCAAAGGGCATGTCTAACAATTTTGTTGATGCCATAGGTCGCTCCTCACAGTCAGCGATGTCCAGGCCCGCACACAATGACTGCCTGACCACCTCTTTCCCATCCTCCACCAGCTGTAGGCAAGCCCTCGTGCATTACTCCCTCAGAGACATACTGTGCAGTATTCTCCACTGCTGTTCACAGACCAACCTAATATTTAGTGAAGCTACTTGCCACATTGGTGGCTTTAAGGGCCATACTGCCCAAAGTAAATGACTTTTTGGCAATGGCGTCTACCTTCTTCCCTTCTACCTTCTTCAGGCTGCTTCCCTGTCGGGTGGCAGAGCGGAAGTGGAAGAAGCTGGTCTGGAGGAGACTGTAGCACCCTGCTTGACAAGACCTTCTGGGTAAGGGTGTGAGGAGAAGAATGGAGGGTCTCCTTTAGCCGGCCTGTATTTTCCAGATATAGTGGAACTAACCGGGGTAATCGTACAAGGATGCTGCAATAGACTGTTCAGAGGGTCAGCAATTGCAGGGTTTAGAGGCATACTGCGCTCAGTTAACAGACCTTCGTCCAAAATATCGGTAAGGAAGTACCCCTGAACTGGCGTGCAATTTTCTAAGGTGTCAATTACCCTTTCTACTAGAGCCCTGAACTTGGTGTAGTTATGGGTGAAGGGCTAGCTTTGTTGGAGGTCTAGGTATGGTGAGGTATCCAGACCACTAGCCTCATGGAGGCCATCAGTAAGTTGCAACAACTGGTCATGGTCCTTGAAAAAGAATCAGCACCACCAGTGCCCACATAGGCTGGGTCGACATACCCTTTGATCTTCTGGGTCATCAGCGCCGAAAATACTCGACATGCTGCCGAAAAGGTTGGACCGGGATTGAAGTGTGTAAGATTTGTCGGCACCGAAGATTTGTCTCTCTGCGCCAATATGGTTGAGGTCGACCAGAACAGAGATGTCAAAAGCCTCGACAGCAGTGGCAGAGACACTGCATCGATACCCAAGAAACTTCCTCTGATGTAGAAGGTTTCATCGACGCCGATGGGGTCAGCAGTACAGAGCGCCGCTGACGCCTTTCACGCCTTCTCAGCATGCTTCTTAAACATTTCCAACATGTAGGTTTTAAATTCCTCCCGCTCTTGGCAGGTAGAAGGGCCCGCTGACTGCTTACCTGGTTCGCTCGATGAATCAGCGCTCTGACGATGGTGATGACCCCTTTTCTTTTTTGGGCTGAGGAAGAATGGCTCGCCGAGCGAGACAGCTTCTTCCTCCGAATTTCTTTTTCAGGGCTATACCCCTTAGTTTCGGCCTCCGAGGATTGAACTGTCTAACTTGCTGGAGATTTTGCCAGCGGTCGACTGAGCACGTGTTTAGCTGCCCGATCGTGTACAGATTTTGGCTGCGTTTTGGTGCCTGACTAGCATTCTTCGATCCACTCCAGGTAGAATATTTAAAGAAGTTATTTTCATTCAATATGTCCTTCACTTGGCAAAGGGACTATCTTAGTTCCAAAAGGTTTTTCACACTAAAAACAATTGTTAAAGTTAACATAACCTTCGACTTGACAAACTAAAATGACTCTCTCTTCACACCCCAAGTCGGAAGTCAAGGTAAATGTTCTTTTTCTCTGAAGATCAATCACTTTCCATCACATCTAGATAGTGCGCTGAAAGTTTACTGTGTTGTACTCTACCTCTTAGGACTGTGTCACATCTAGATAGTGTGCTCAAAGATTACTGGAAAATTTAATGAGTAGTATTCTACTGTGACTGTGTCACAACTAGATAGTATGCTCAATGATTCCTGTGCTGTACTCTGCCTCTTAAGACTATGTCACATCAAGATATTGTGCCCAAGTGATATTGTGTTGCTTTCCACCCTCTTAGCCTATCCCAAATATAGGTAGTGTACTGAAAGTTTACTGTGTTGAATTTTACCTCGTAAGACTGTCACATCTAGATGGAGACCCGGTCTCGCAAGTATCCACTTATCACACCCGTCCAGATCCCTAGAACCCCCCGCTCCCTCCATCCCATCCTCACTCAATCCCTATGGCTCGCCACTCGCACACTAGCACCCTCCTACTCGAGCCACCCCATCATTCCTTACACAACCTCCTCCGTAGAAATTCCCGCGCCCATCTCACTTCAGCATAGCGCCACTCGTACAATCCCCTATCATCACCCTGCATCCAATTCTAAAATCAGAGCCGCACTCTGGCACGCCAACCACCTCCCTCGGAAGCCCATTCCCCTCTCCCCTTCCCACCCAGACTCATCACTCCCCACCCTCCCTCTGACCGCTTCTGAGAACACCCCATTACGCCACGACACCCCGCCCCTATCAAACTCTAAAATCAGAGCTGCACTATGGCATGCGAACCATCTCACTCCCCTGAACCCCATTCCCCCCCTTTCCCACCCAAACTCCCTCCCCTTGAACCCCATTTCCCCCTCACATTGACTGCTATTGAGTACTCCCTAATATCCCCGCCATGACACCCCGCCCCCTATCAAACTCCCAAGCTCGAGGAGCCCGTTGGCGTTCCAAACAGCTTAAACCCTCACCTTCTTCCACCCTTGACAACCACCCACCAGCAATCATCTCTAACCCCCTTTCCCCCCATACCTCGGAGTCCCTATCCCCCCAACCCATCTCAGAACCGATCACCCTCCCACCCACAACCACCTCCTCCCTCCCCTGTCCCCCTTAACCTCTCCATGACACCTGCTAACATCCCCCCAACCATATCCCTTCCCCTCTCTAAAAGCAGCACGTCTCGCCCTCGCAAGAACAGTAGCTGCATCTCCTTCACCCTCCGACCCCTGCACCCTTTCTCACACCCCTACTGCACAGAAACCCTTGAAAAATATAAAACGAGCCTGGTCCCCCGCCATGACTGTCTACTCCTCACCACTTCTACCTCTACCCAGCCTCCCAACCTCTCCCTCCCCTTCCCCACTACACTCCCCCTTCCTTCGCCCTGCTTCCAACCCCTCTCTCTCTCAACTTCTCTCCCTGCACACTGGACTCCCCCCTATCCCTCGAGATTCACTCAAGACTCTTTGCCCCCAAATCCCCTCTCGCCCACCCACCATCTGTCCACTCGCCCGCCCCTCCTATTCCCTACCCACACCCCTCACATATCCTCCTCCATGGGTGTAATTTTAGGGGCTGACAGGGGTGTTTGTCCCCCCAACTTTCATGCCACACCATTTTGTCCCCATTCATTTGGCTGGGGCAACTTTTCTTCAGATGTCATGTCCCCCCCAACTTTTTCAGCAAAGTTACTCCACTGTCCTTCTCCGCCCACCTACTCTTCCCAGCCTCCACCCTACGTCACCCAGAGCCCACTGGCACCCTACCTCACCACTACCCCTCCTCTCCCAGCCTCAATAAGCTTGGGCACCCCACCCCTCCCGTCCCCCCACGCACCTCCTACTCACACCCCATCAACCTCCATGACCACACCCCACTCCAAAGTCAAGTGCCTCCTTTTTAATGCCCGCTCTGTAGCGAAGAACAGACACAACATCTTCGCCCTCCTCTCCTCTGACAAACCTGACCTAGTCCATCACTGAAACCTGGTTCTCCGACAACTTTTCCCCTGTTGCACATGAGGCATCCCTCTCCCCTGGATACTCCCTCATCCCGCTCAATAGACCCTCAAGAGGAAGCGCAGTGGCAGTCCTCTTCAAATCTCACTTCTCTGTCTCACACGTTGACTCTTAGACATGCATTCCATCATGCAAATCCCTTCTTTTTAAACTCTCACTACCTCCAACTTTCTCCCACAGCTTCCTAATCATTTACAGACCCCCTGGTTACGACAGACATTTCACAACCAACCTCTGTGACTCTGTAGCCACCATTCAAGTAAATCACCCCTCCCTGACTCTCCTAGGAGACTTCAATACCCGATTGGACATTCCCACCAACCCCATGACCCTTTCACTGGTTGACAGTCTTGATGAGCTCAACCTCTCCCTTCATATGAACGGTCCAACCCATTCCAAAGGGCACACCCTAGATGCTATCTTCAGATCCCATGACCCTATACCTCTAACCACCACTTACACTCATCTGGTCGACCATTTTGTCGTCCTTTTCTCCATCCTCTTCCCCTACCACAGCCTGCCTCCCCCCTTCACTGCAAATGCTGGAACTAAAGATCGTCCCTGACCGAGCCAAAGCCCTTCTTCTTAGAACCCCTACAATCCCCCCTGACAGATCCTTAACCATCGACTCATGGCTCAATGATTCACCAATTCCTCTCATCTCCTCCCGCCCCTCTTTCTCATGTCTCGGACCATTTCCCAAATGGTTTACTCCCGAATTGAGTAATACCAAACCACTAAATAAATCTCTGGCAGGCAAATGGCGAGCAGAAAAAAACCAGTCTCAGCAGATCCACTCGCCATGCACCATCGCAACTACAAAACAGAAATCCGGAAAGCCAAAAAAGCCTACTACAACAACCGGATTCTCAACTGTGGAAACCACAGCAAAGAACTAAACAGAATCATATCTGAATTTGTCAAACTCCCGTCCTACTTGCACCGCTTCCCAAACGACCCCAAAAATACCGACCACTCCAACAACCGCCGCCTTCAACCCCCTCCTTACCCACCTTTGACTCCTTCAAACCGCTCCCCAGAGAAGAATATCTTTACCTATCTGCTAGCAAACCTTCTGATTCCTCCCTAGACCCCTGCCCACCTCAGTCCTCAATGAATTATTCTCATCCACCTGCGCAGGAGGGCATGCAAGAACCATACTAAATGACTCCCTCAGCTTTGGAATCTTTCCCGATGCCTTCAAAATTGCACATGTCAAACCTCTTAAAAAAAAAAAAAACATCCCTTGACCCCAAAAACTACAGACCTATCTCGAACACAAGATTCCTTGCAAAACTCATTGACAGAACAGCATACTCCCAACTAAATGCCTTTGCCGAATCAAACAACTTCCTCAACCCCGCCCAATCATGCTTCAGACCGCGACATGGAACACAAAACTACTCTGGCCTCAATATGGGACGATCTTAAGATCACTGCAAAATGCGCTGCACTAATTCTCCTCAACCTGTCTGCAGCCTTCGACACGATTAACCACTCATTCCTCCTTGACCATCTCCACTCTCTTGGAATCCGTGGAACCTCTCTCAAATGGATCGCCTCCTTCCTCAACAACAGGAAACAAATAACCCTTCTCTTCCCCCCCCTTGGTCTCAAGCTGCTCGCTCAGTTAATACTGAGTACCATAAGGCGCATGTCTGTCTACTCTCCTATTCAACCTCTTTGTGTCCACCCTTCCTGCAATCATCCACCTGCACAATATCTTGTGCTACAACTACGCCAACGATACCCAAATCATCCTTAAAATCCACAACTCAGACTCCAACTCCTCACAGCCTGCCTCCTAGATATCGACCATTGTATGACTATAAACCACCTCCTCTTAAACCCCACTAAAACCGAAATCATGGCGTGTGGCAACACTGAGCTTCCACCTCGTCCACTTCCTTGGCCTCCATCCATGGGCCACCCCCCCACCCTCTCCGTCACAGTAAAAAACTTTAGAGGCACTATGGACTCTAGCCTAATCCTCTCCCGACAGGTCAACAACGTATCTAAATGTTGTCACTACAATCATTTTTCCCTACCTCTCCTTTCCAACCAAACTTGCTGCTGTTATGTCTATTGTAATGTCGAGACTGGACTATGCCAACTCCCTTTACCTAGGAGTCCCGGCATACCACCTTACTAAACTCCAAAGAGCGCAAAATGCTGCTGCTAAACTGCTTCTCGCCCTGCATCCAAGAGACCACGCCTCTCCAGCTTTCAGAACCCTCCACTGGCTCCCAGTCGGGCGAAGGGCAACTTTCAAGACCCTGTGCATCAGTCATCATGCAGTGCACAAGACCGGCCCACTATACCTGCAAGTTAAGTTAAAACCTTACATCACACCCCGCAGCCAAAGATCTAGCTCTGCCCTCCTTTTAGTGATCCCAACCACCAACTCTGTCAGGATTGGAGGATCCTCTTTCTCAGCATTGGCCCGACTCTATTGAACTCGCTTCCACCACAAATCCGACACACCCACGACTGTATGCCATTCCACAAACTACTAAAAACATGGCTCTTGCCATACCACCAACAACAACCTTAAAGATGCATCTGAACTCCCAACAACCCAATGACTAAATACACAATGGGACTCTCAACCATGTCCTCAATAAATATGCCCACTGATTCGGCTATAGACAACCATATATGAACACTGAACAATGATCTCTAAATCCTACCCACAGGATAGAATGGATGGATGGATGGATGGATGGATAGAATGGATGGATGGATGGAGTAGATGGATAGAATGAATGGAAGGGAAGGAATGGATGGACGCATGTGGAATGAATGGATGAATGTATGGCATGGATGCTTGTGGAATGAATGGAAGGTATGTATATGAAATGGATGAAATAGATAGAATGGATTAAATCAATATGATGGATGGATGGAATGTATAGACGGAATGGATGGATGGAAAAGATGGAATTAAGGGAATGGATAAGCGCATGTGGAATGAATGGAAGGTATGTATATGGAATGGATGGAATATATGTTTATGGAATTGATGGATGAAATGGATGGAACAGATGAAATGGATTATATATATATATATATATATATATATATATATATATATATATATATATATATATATATATATATATATATATATATGGAATTGATGGATGGATAGAACAAATGGATTGGACGGAATGGATGGAATAGATCGACAAAAATGGATGGATGGAATGGATCAAATGGATGGATGGAAAGGATGTAAGGAATGGGTGGAATGGATTAAACAGATGGAATGGATGAAATAGATAGAATGGAAAAATAGGATGGAATGGATGGATGGAGTGGATGGATTTGATTGATGGAATGGATGGATGGATAGACGGTATGGAAGGAATGAATGGAATGGATGGACGCATGTGGAATTAATGGATGGAATGGATGGCATGGATGCATGCAGAATGAATGGAACATATGTATATAGAATTGATGGATGGAATATATGTATATGGAATTGATAGATGGAATGGACGGAACTGATGGAATGGATGGACGGAATGGATAGAATGGAAGTGATGGAGTTGATGGAAGTAATGGAAGACATCGGATGGATGGAACAAATGGATAGAATGAATAGATGAAGAAATGGAAGAAACGGATGGATGCACTGACGGAACGGATACATTGAATGAATGGATGAAGAAATTGAGGAAATTGATTGATGCATGATGCATTGATGGAACAGATGGCTGATGGAATGAATGCATGAAGAAATAGTAGAAATGGATGGATGCAGTGATGGAATGGATGGATGGAATTACCCTACCCTCTAATTCCCGTGTGTGCCCACTGTGCACGTATCTCTGTGTACCCTTTTTTTTGTGCTCATGCGGTTGTTATATATCCCTATGTCCCATCCTATCGCTGTAAGCCCAGCCCCCTGTCACTGTGTGTCCGTGTGTCATCATGCTCTCTGTCATCCTGTTCCTGTGATGTCGCTATGTATCCCAATGTATTACCCAACCCTCTTGTTGCCATGTGTGCCCACCGTGCCCATGTGTCACTGTGTACTCTGCTTTCTTGTCCCCCATGCTGTTGCTATATATGTATGCCCCTCCTGTCACCGTAAGACCAACCCACTGCCAGTATGTGTCCGTGAGTCGATATGTTCCCTACCATCCTGTTCACGTGCCTGGTCTCAGGCGCTTTAATGATGAACCATCAGATCATATCATATCACTACGCCTACTCTCTACTATACACCATCACAAAACTAGAACAAAGCTATACCCCTGATAAATTTGACCTAGCTGTTCGCATACGAACACTACCCCATGAACACCTCATCACCCTAATAAAACACAGCGATCCCATGACATTCCAGCCTAGTTGCTCACATTAGCATCCTTCAGGCCTAACACAGCCAAACCCAGTCTGGATGTCCACCCACCAGACTGCAAACACATCCAAATAATGTCTCCAATACAACACCTAATGCTAGCATGCAGCTACCATCCGCCAATTACATCAGCTGCACACATAACTAGTGCACCCACGCACTCCAGGACACCATCTCTCTCTACTGACCTGAAATGCGGTTCCCGAGGTTGTTCAACCTACCAGCGCTTTGAGGTCTTACCAATGATATATAGAGCGGTATATAAATGCCAAGTAAGATAACATAACATCATATTTCTCCTTCATAAACAACATTTTAGCATGGTTATACAACAGTTCATAAAAACACTGTAGTGGAATTGCCACTTTTCCACCACAACCTTATACCACATTCACAGGGTATATGACGAAATTACTGAGTTAAAATTACCGACCCCACCAAAAGACCTAAAAAGCATACCACTAAAAGTTCTAACTACTAAAAGTTCAAACCTTTAGTGGTATGTATGTTTGGTAGGGTCGGTAATTTAAAAAAACGGCTGCGAGGATGTCCCCCGCAACACGCCCCTCATAGTGAGTGGGAATTGCGGGGGACACCCCTGCAGCTGACACGAGAAAGAACAAAAAAAAAATACTGACCTTTTAAATGCAGTAATTTCCATCGCGGGAAATGTAGTTGCGGATAAATCACACAGATCCCATTCACAGTACTAGAAGTTATCGTCTTCCTGGACCACTCACCTGCCAGGACGAACCGCTATGTGTCCCTTTCATGGTTTATTCACCTGCTAGGATAAAACCACTACTACTACAACTTGCACTCTGTGGTAAGGTTTGTTCTAAACTTTCCACACTTAAATCCACAATGGGGAAAGTTGAATCGACAACTGCTTCTTGGTTTATTATTTTGACTTTCAACACAATTGGCGTACAGCTTCATCCACAAGTAACATTAACAAGAAAGTGTATGTTGCAAAACAGCGCAGTAGATTCATAAGTCAAAAGTATATACATTTTTTATTCAGATAAAATTGGTTTAGTTGACATATCACCTTTTTCAATTTATAAAACTACAAAAACTTTCTCTGAACGTTTGTAAATGGTTTGACAAAGTATATACAATGAACTTAAAATGATACATATCTTGGCCTTACAGTAAGAAAATATGTGATGCAATTCTAGTATTTCAAAACCAGATATTAAAATCAATACACCTTGAAAAAGATTAAAACTTGCAGCCTCGATAAACATGCGTACACATAGCTTTAAATTAATAATATCAAATCCGTATATGCAACAGTTAATTTGTCAAAGCAATGTTAAATTTCACATTAATCGGTTGATGTGCCAAGTTCAAACGTTGGGAGTAAATTCAGTTACGTAAAGAATTGAATTACATCAATAATGAGGGATATTTTAGTAGCATTAAATAGCGCCGTCCAAAGTTCATCTAGGGTTAATAAAGTTAAGTGGCAAAAATGTTTATACAAGCAACGAGTCCTCATGTCAGCTAGCACAGGCCATTTCACAAGCTGTCTTGAAAATTTTGAATTTCTACACATACTGGATGATTTAATAGAGTTGTTGTACATTGCAATTTTATCATTTGTAGGCAGTAGATTTAGCCAGAAACATAGGAATGCATCAGCGAATCTGGGATCAGGAAACTTAATAAGATACTGAGGAGATTCATTTAGGGCTCTAATTTGAAAAGAGCTCTCTTTAACCGCTTTATAGATTCAGATTTTATCAGAAGTGCTGATCCAGTCAGATCTCCACAGCTTGATTTTAGCTATATCAGGGGTCACAAGTAGGATACATTCAGCAATATCAGCCTCCTCGAATATTTCTCAGCAGGACTGCTTCCATTCCTGTAGTGGCATAAAGCCAGGAGCCGGTAGAGCTTTTTTAAGAGTGGAAAATAGGTCAGCTGAAGTGGAGGAAGAGAGGGGGCATTTCCTGTAAGTCGATAACATTGACCAAGAAACTGTGGTATTAGAGATGTTAAACCAAGTTCAAATCTTATAAGAGCAATTGACATGCTCAAAGGAACCAGCAGAATATGCTTCCAATATATGCCCTTCAAGATGTCGCATCTAAATGGCTTTGGAAATGTTTTGGTTTGACTTCCATAAGTGATTATGGGAATTACTTTTTGTATATAAAATATACGAGCCGGTAAAAAGGAGAATTTTCCATAGGCTACTTGTAAGGCCTTTCCTTGAATTGCTAGCAGCCTCATTCAAGTAGCAATCTCCCCTTAATATGGTTGATCAGAATATTAATATTCATAGATCTGAAGTAATGAGCATTTGTCAAGTTTCCAATTGAATTTAGATCTTGATTTCTGGCGTTGATGATGGAAGATCAGAATGTTGGATTTTGATGTGTTGATAACCAAGTGATTCTGTTGTGCATAGACTGACAGGGCTGAGAGCTTCCTCTGTAAACCGATCAGAGTCCTATCTAGCAGCACTAAGTCGTCTGCATATATTAAATACGAGATATCACAAGAACACAACTTTGGCAGAAATTATTGTACAGAGTTAAAACAAAGGTGAATATCATTACTAAAAAAATTCTAAAGAATGGAAGCAAATGGGCATCTTTGATTTAGGCCGGCGTTTGTTTCGATCCCCTGAGATAAAAGACCATTTGTTGTCAATTTGATTTTAATAGATGTGTTAGAATAAAATTGAAAGATTAAAAACCTGATATATAAAGGGCAATTTATATTTAAAAGTTTTGACCATAAAATCTGGCGCAGGACCGAGTCAAACGCTTGCTTAAAATCAATTAGAGCAAGGAAGACAGGTTGCTTTGTTTGGATGGCTTGAAGTTTTATAGTAGAAAGTATTAAAAGATGTAGTGCTGTGCCAATACCCGACAAAACCTGATTGGTGTTTGTCCATTAATTGGTTATCAATAAGCCACTTTGTGAAATCTCGAACTACTAATCTAGCAAACATTTTGCCAGGAGCATCTAGAAGCGCTTTTGGTCTTTAGTTGTCGGGTTTAGATCTGTCTCCTTTTTTGAAAATGGGGATAAGAATAGCCTCTCTCCAAGATGGTGCAATGTGGGTCATGTTTATTACTCTTGTGAAAACAGTTTCAAGGAGAGCAGCCCAGGCCTCAGGGTTTGATTTGAGTATTGCGTTTGTTAAGTTGTCAGGGCCTGGGGCTCTGGAGGAACTACATTTTTATTAGGACAATGTCTAAAAAGTCAAATTTTAACTGGGTTAAATCAGGTTTGGTTGGAAAATGAATGCTCGTCTGTATATTAGGAGAACAGAGAAGGTTTTGATGGAACCTAATCCAGGTGGACTCAGAGATTGTGTTTATCAAAATCGATCTACGAGCATTAAATGGAGTGTTATTAATAACTTTCCATATCTTACCTGAAGATCTGGATGTAAGAACTTTTGCATTTCTTCAGCTTTAATTTGTTTATAAAATAATAGAGCTTGCTTAATTCTATTTATGTCTAGTTTTCAGAAGAGTCCTTGACGCTAAAGATGATTTTGCAAAAGCAGTTTTTAAAGCTTTCTTTAGTTCTAACTTTAGATTGGTAATAGCTGTTATTCTAGGATATGTGTGGGTATAGACAGGGCGACTATGGGGAAAAGTCGTTTGCTTAATTATCATGATGCACTCATTATAAAAAATGTGCAGAATCGTTTGAGCATTAGTATCGCCTTGCAGAAGCCTCTGGTGCAAGTTGGAAATTTGCCTAGGAGACCATTTAAGGCGATTACTAGCGTTATTTAGTTGAACTTGATAATCATACATTTGTCGGTTTAGTTGAGTATGAGGAATCCAACACATCTTAAGAATGTTATGGTTGCTAGCCGAGGAAGAGATAATTTGAAATTAAGCTACTACTTTATTCGAATCTGATTAAATAAACACATAGTCCAGGACAGAAACACTCAAATTCCTGGACCATGTGGGCTTTGGAGGTGAGTCTTCAGGAGTAGAACTATTTAACATGAATTGTCTTGATTTCATTCGATTTAACCACCTACATGCTCTCGAATCAGAAGATGTGTTATTAACTGTGAGGCAATTTAAATTAAAGTCACCTGCTATTATTGTAGTTGTAACATTGGCTTCTAATAGAATTTTGTTCAAAGTAGCTTCGATTTTATCAATAAACTGTGCGGCAGAGGGGGAAAGAGGGTTATCTGATATGATATGGCATTTGTAACACGCCTATACACAAGTGTTTCAAGGCGCGACGAGGAAAGGGAGGGGGAACGAAGGGAAGACAGACAACGATCCTACTAGGCCAAGTGTCATTCAGATTGTGCAAGTGCCTGGGATGGGGCAAGGGGAAAGTGCAGGGGGAGGGAGAAGGGAGAGTGCAGTACATGGGAGTAGAACAACAACAATAAGTAACGGCCATCAAGTGGCAGTGCAAAAGTAAGTGCAGAAATCAGGTGTAAGTGCTGGTAGTGGGACTGTTGGGATACAGAAACACTCCTCAAGTGCGGAGGTTGCCAGGCAGGCAGTGCAGGTGTGTGAGACTGGCGGGGGAGGGACCTCGGCCTGGGATCAGAGGGTGACTAGGTAACCGGTACAGTTTCCGTTTCAGCCAGGTGGTCAGCAGGGGAGAGAAGGAGAAAAAGCAGAAGCAAAGAGAAGGGTTTTGAGGTGCTTACAGAACCGGAGATGGTTCTCCTCAAGTTTCAGGCAGGCTGGGAGGCTATTCCAGAGGGAGGCACCAGACGAAGAAAGATCTACCACCAACTCGTTGCTTGGAGAAGCGACTGACCCCGAGGGAGTTGGAGGCGGATGAGCGAAGGGCTCGAGAAGGAAGATATTTAGGAACCGAGAGTTGAAGGTATTGCGGCCCCAGTCCCCAAAAGGCCTTGTGGACAATGCAGAGGGTTTTGAACTTAATCCTCGCAGCCACTGGGAGCCAATGCAGAGATACGATCCCTGGGCTTGAGGCCAAGGACAAGTCTTGCAGTCCTGTTCTGGATGAGTTGCAGAGGGTGGAGAGCAGAGGCAGGCAGATTTGGAAAGAGGCTGTTGCAATAGTCCAGCCCAGAGAGAACCAGAGGTCTGGAGGCAGTGAGCTTTTTTGTGGAAGGAGAAGAAAGGAAGAATCCATCTGAGGAGGTGCAGCTGGTAGTGTGACTCCTTAGAGACGTCAGATGTCAGGAGAGAAGAAGAGTGTGGAGTCGAAGATGACCCAGAGGTTTTTAGCCTCACAGGTGGGAGCAGGAAGAGGGCCAAGAGAGGCCAGCCAGAGAGTGACAGGAAAAGAGGAAGTGGGGGTCCAGATGAGGAGAATCTCAGTCTTACTGGCATTAAGGCAGAGGTCGTTGGCGGCACAACATTCCTGGATAGCAGACAGTCAGTGATGAGAGACGGAGACGAGGTGGCCGAAAGTAGCCTGAAAATGAGCTGAGTTGTCGTTTGCATAGCACTGAAAGATGGGGCAGAGGACAGCAATACGGTGGGCAAAAAGTGTGAAGTATTGGTTGAATAGCCAGGGAGAGAGGTTAGACCCCTGGGGACACCACATTTAGAGAAAAAGATAGCAGAGAAAAAGGACCCAGGTTGGACCTGGGAGGGTCGGTCAGAGAGTAAAGAAGTCAGCCACGCCAGGGCCTGACCAGTGATAGCCAGGTTATCACGGAGACATTTGAGCAGGGTGGCATGGTTGACCATGTCAAAGGCAGAAGAAAGATCAAGCAAGATGAGGACAGGGGGGTTAGAATCGAGGTTGGAGAGCAGGTGTTCATGGATGTTCAGGAGAGAAGTTTCCATGTTTCTGGCAGCTCTGAAGCCAGACTGATGGTCATGAAGCCAACCAACAGATTCAGTGTGGAGATTAAGCTGGGAGATGGCCAGCTTTTCCAGGAGTTTGCCAAGGAAGGGAGTGATGGAGATTGGGTGATAGTTAGCTGGGCAGGAGTGGTCGGACGAGGATTTCTTAAGAAGAGGGTGCAGAAGGGCATGCTTCAATGGGGATAGGAAGACTCCAGTGGTGAAGGAGTGGTTGCAGAAGTGAGCCAGGGCAGGAGCCAGTGAGTCTATGTGATCCTTGATGGTTCTGGAGGAACAGGGGTATACCTGTTTTGACGAGACTTTCATAGATCGGACTTGTCTAGAAACTTCATCTGCGGAAAACAGGGGAAAGGCAGAGAAGGTGGGAGGAGAGGTGGCTGCAGAAGGGCCTGAGGAGTCCAGGGAGTAGAGGGAGGGAGGGGAGAGGAAAAGAGTGAGGACAGGATGTTCTGAGTTTTAGAGATGCAGTGAGAAGCTAGTGCTGTGCAGAGGGCCTGGGAAGGGACAGGAGAGGTAGAGACTGCAGCAGGGCTGGCCAGTTCCTTGCAGATTTTAAAGAGTTCAGCCGAGTTGTTAGATTTCGCAGACTTGGATATGAGCTCTCTTCTTGGTGAGGACAGAGAGCCAGTATTGCCTTTGGAGCAGGCGGCAGGCCAGTTTGAGTCGTACCAGGAGTTGCACTTGTCTTTGGGCTTCAGGCTGATTCTCATGACAGGGGCAAGAATATCAAGAGTATCAGATATAGCAGAGTGGAGCATGGAAAGGGCTGTGTAAGGTTGAGAGTCAACCAAACAGGGAGGGGGTGGTGAGAAAGTGGCAGCGAAAGCCTCACCTGACACACGATTTATGGGTCGGATGACCGAGAAGGTGGGTGGCAATGATGAAAGTGGCTTGGCCTGGGGGGTAGAGAGGGTGAGATGGGAGGAAAGGAGAAAGTGATCACTCCAGGAGAGAGGAGTGGTGGGAGGGACAGAAAGGGGAAGATCTGAGGAGATCAGAATATCCAGGGTGTGCCCTGCAGAGTGAGTCGGGCCAGAGGGGAGAAGAGAGAGTGAGAGAGAGTCGCAGAGGTCGCAAAAGAGTCCAGAGGGAGGACAGGAGACATCCAGGTGGATGTTGAAGTCTCCAAGAAGGAAGAGTTGAGTAGTCGAGACCAGGAGGGAAGAGGAGAGGTCCGCTCACTCAGAGGAAGGAGGAGATCTGACCAGGTGGCCGATATATGGTAGGAACAGTGAGGGAATGGCTAGGGGACAAACAGAGCCTGCAGATGAGGCATTCCAAAGAAGAGTAGGCCTGCGTAGAAATGACAGAGGCAGGAATCGACTCAGGGAAGATCAAGGCTACACCCCATCCAGCACGGTTGGATATGGGGGCAGAGAGGATCTTGTAGCCATCAGGGAGGAGAGTATCAAAGCTTGTGACAGAGCTGGCCATGAACCATGTCTCAGTGAGACTGAGGACATAGAGATCAAGTTCCTTCAGAAGGCGGCAGATGTCGAAGGAGTGTTTGACAGCTGAGCAAGAGTTGAGAGTGGCAATATGGAGAAGGTTGCCGTCCTTGATGGACTTCCGGGGAGGGGTACAAGTCCGAGGTACACCCTGCGGTGGTGAAGAAGGAGCCCGAGGGGGGGCAGAGAGTGAAGCAGAGGGCAAGGTAGCCGAGGAGGAGGCAGTAAAGGGTGGCGAGGAAGCCTTGGAGGTGGGGGGTGGGGTGGAGCAGGAGAAGAAAAGAAATTGAAAAGGCGCAGGAAGAGTCTATCGAAGAGGAGAAGGTTGGCCTGAGGGCCTTGGACGAGGATGGTGCCATTCACAAACATTAATGATGACCTTAGAGGAGTGGGAGGAGGCCAGGAGGGCATACCACCTGGTGCCATCATTAATGGGAGAAGAAGAGAAAGCACAAAAACCATATGAAGAGTCCATAGGTCTGGCGAGGGAAAGAAAAAGAGGATGTCGGTGAGGGTTTGCCTGGAGGAGGCACTGGTATAGTTGTCAGCGATAGGGAGGCCTGGGTTGGAGACCAGGATGTCCTTTTTAAACTTCTTCCTAGCAGATTTAGTGAGGAGAGCAGGATAGTCGATAGGGAAGCAGTTAAAAAAATAGAGACAGAGAGCACCATAGGGTACAAGGGGCAAGGAGTGAGGGGGAAGGGAGAGGGAAGGGAGAACACTAGGGAAGGACACAGGGTAGGGTGCAAGCAGATGAGACGAGGCAGCGAGAAGCGAGACGGTTGAGCAATTGGACAAGAAGATGACACTCAGAATTAAGGAACAATCACAATGCAAATTTTAAAAACAGGAGCAATTTTAAATACTGATACAATGCAAATGTTAAAACAGGAGGAAAACCCACCAAAGTTTGAAATTCCTGAAAAGATAGATAAAAGCCTAGTTTTCACAATGCAATTTAATTTTAAATACTGATACAATGCACATTTTAAAATAGGAGCAATTTTAAATACTGATACAATGCAAATTTTAAAACGGGAGCAATTTTAAGTACTGATACCATGCAAATTTTAAAACAGGAGGAAAAACACACCTAAGCTTGAGAGTCTTCTAGGTGGACAGGGGGGTAGGCAGGGAACCCTGCGGGCCTAACCTGGAAGATGACTAGCAACTGGCGTCACCTGCGTGGCATCCCCTGCAGACACCTGCTGACACTTGCTGGAGCCGCCTCTGAAGGAGATGTCCTTTGCCTTGGATGCCCTTAGCCGCAGGGGCTGCCGGGCAGAGGGCTACCCTGGGAGAGACAGGGAAAACAGACAGCTTATCCAATCAGGGGAAGATGCGGGATGGGAGGCGGGAGGGATCAGGAAGCAGGGAAGTGGATGCCGGCATGGGAGGAGCAGGGTTAACACAACACCGCTGAGAGTGCTAGAATCAAAGGCAACAAAAAAAAAGCCAAGGAGGCCCAGGAGGGTCTCAAAACAGTCCTTCACTCACCTCAGCAACACCCGTAAAATATATATTTATTATGACAGCTGAAGGGTAAAGAGGATGATTTTTGTTTAAAGTGGTTAATTTAGTAACTTGGATGCCTGGATCAGGAGACGTCCAAGATTCTAAAGAAAGTTGAGCGTCGTTGCGGACAGCAACTAGTAACCAGGCAACCGGGCGTCCTCAAGCTGCTTTTTACAAGCTGCCACAACTTTAACTTGGTGATTTTCCCATATTGGCGTTGACAGCATCCAAGTTTCTTGAAGTAAGACTTTATCGCAATCATTTAATACAGATGTGTTAGTGATAAGTAAATGGGAAAATCCCCTAGTATTCCAACCGGTAGCGCTACCGGTCAAGAACACGGGATCTAGCCCATCCAGATTGTACTTTTGGGTATCAGAACCTGGCACTTTTGGAAGAGATTTGCACACAGTATTTTACGAGTCACGAGCAAGATATCATCCAGTAATGTCCTCTTAGGATGCTCTCATAACTGTTGGATAACTATCCACCTTGAATATGGACCCTTCAACCGATTGGTCTTTGCGTATTAATTCCCGAATATGGGAAGTTTTACAAGAATATTGGGAACGCTATTTTTGAACAATTGCCTTGAAAACGACTGAATGGTCGAAACACGTGTCGGCTGTGAACGACAATTAAACACTACTTTAACATTCTGCCTATTATTGGACTTTTAATAGATTGGGAAATTTGTTGATCCCTCTTAATTGTACTTTTGTCTTATGAGTCTACTGCGCTGTTTTGCAACATACACTTTCTTGTTAATGTTACTTATGCTTGGAGGCCTAGGGGCACCTCGTATGTTGCTTCTGCTGCGGTAGAACATTGACTTACCATTGAAGACTAAGCACACCCTAGTTTGGTTACTCCCCCGGCTTCTGCCTTTTTTTCTATTCATCCACAAGTATACTGCACAAAAGGACAATCATTCTAACATTGATCTGTTTGCCATAGGCAATGGAGGTTACAGTTATCTCTCCCTTTATCCTCTTTACAATGAGGGCTTTTCTCCTGCAGTCTACGATTTCTATTTGCACAACATTTTGGCTGTTGGTAATGAGGTTTACAAAGTCCTCTGTCGAGGTATTTGTTCTGGGACTGTTACATTCAAATTGACTTGTCACGCTCGACACCCTTTGATCTTTGGCAATGCAGGTTATAATGTCCACTTATTGGATATTCCCCTTCAAGAAAGCTGTGTTCCCTTGAATTTACTATTGCCCCTCTTTGGCTTTGGCAATGCGGGTTACAATATTCCCTTACTGGATACTTCCCTTTTTGGCTTTGGCAATACAGTTGACAATATTCCCCTATTCAACATCTCTTAATAGGGGAGATGCGCCCAGTTTGCTTAAATTAAAATGTTTGGTATTCAAAATTACACAGTAGCCTCCTGCAGGGCGCCTCGGGGTCACCAGCATCAGCCAACTCACTGGTATGTCCTGGTCTCTCCTTCTGACACGCTTGTGCTGCTTCTTCATTCGTAGAGGACTCCTGCAGCGTTTGACAGCTCCCGTCAGCTTGCTGCTGCTCACGCTGATCGTCAATGGAGCTTGTCCAGCCCCGTTTGCTCACCGGTGAAAAGCTTCCACCAGAGCGGATTGCAGGACATAGAGAGTTGCTCCCCCCTTTGGGGCTGCTGGTCTCAATACCGCTTCCCGCTGCACGTCCTCTGCATGTAACAGGAAGCCAGACCTACGCCACGTTCTCTGCACGGTGTACCACTGTCAGCACAGCGGCGACTCCAACTTCTGCTTCTTCCTGTTGCTCCTGCTTTGCCCACACCTGAAAAGCCTTTAAATGTTTAAAGGTCCTGCTCAGGTGTGGGTCATTACAACAATTAGACTGCTCATTACAGTTTGGTAACCCTGGATCCCTCTTCCTCGTTTCAGCACTAAGAACAGTCCTTAATGTTCTTATTTGTTTTACAATCAGAATCATACATTTTACAGTAGGCCATTAAGACTGTATGGTTATTAGGGAAATTGTTCGGAGGGTTCCCACCCCAAGGGGTGCCTTTCCATGGCCACCAAAGAAGGGGACCAGGTCAGGGTTTTTGGGATGATCGCCTCAGATTCATCACAGGATCCAACACAGATATTTATCACCCGCAGTCCAAGCTTGGCTTCAGGGACTTGTCACAGCAAGCAAATTAGCATCACAGAAGCCTACTGAGTCCATGGAAAAAGAATTTAAGGTCAATGTGTGAAGCAACACCATATGCACTGGCCCCAGCTTATCTTTCGACATCTGGGCACAAAATGGAACTAGGCGGAACTGCACTGTTCCCCGGAGGCAGAAAACAGTTTGACACATAATGCGGGAGAAGAGCCGTTTGAGATGAGGAATCTGTGGGAGGAAGAAATACATTACAACTAGTCATTAAACTTTGTGTAGATACCAGTATAGGCTGTCAACCTGGAAAGGCTTTTAAGAGAACAGTTGCTGCAAATAAACATATAAAAAATGCTCACCCGTGGTTCATGGCTATGGTTTTTCCATAATCCCTTGATCACTCCCTCTTTTGGGCTGTTGTGAAATGATTCTAAGGTATATGGTATATTCAACATTTCAAATTCTGCCAGAAAAATACAGCACTTGAGGTAATACCTGCAAGTAGACAAAGGACAAAAGGTTGGCAGGCATAAAACAATTAAGATCTATTTATTCAGTTATAACAATAAAAGTACACATATACAGTTGTTTTGGCAAAGTTAATCACAAAGTGTTAATTTACTTCACAGAAATTCCATCCTAGCAGTAATAAAGGATGTTTGTGTGCTGGGGAATATTGGGTATAGCAGGGTGAGGGATGCAAAGGGTAGGTTGTAGGCAAGGGCGGGTATGACTGGTACCCCAGTAAAAAAAAAAAAATAGCAAGGTAATTTCGGCAAAGTAAATGATCACTTTGTAAATTACTGTGTCGAAATCGTATGGAACCAAAGTACAGATGTGCATTTATCATTTTGTTGCATTTATCATTAAAGACAGTTTTCAATAACCTGAAACCGCACTTCAGGTGGCCAGGCACCATTACAGTAACCTACACTTCATATCATCTTAAAACGCGTGTCAAAACATTAAAAAAAATGAAAAACATGATTTTAAAAGTGAGAAATTAGTTGCGAATATCTATGGATTCTCCTCTGATATAGTCCTCTTCTGGATGGACAATAGTGCAGCACAGCTGCTCTCAGAAAAACTCGACTGGGGGTGCAGTGTGGCTGGACTGCCCCTTCCTCGACTTTCATGCTCTACTCTGGACATCAAATGCATCGATACATGCAGCAGGAACTAGGCCCCCTTACTTCAGTTCCCCAGCATTTACCCTCCACCGTGCTAAACAGCCAAGGCAACCGGTACTCATAAGAGAAAAGGACATTTGGAAACATCTACACTTGTTCCTTTTTTTGTGAGGATCTAAAGAACAAATCACTTACCTCTCGGTAATGTTCTTTCTGATGGCTGGTCCTCCCACTGATTACTCATTTATGATATCCCTATCCCAGCGCACCGTTCATCTGGAAACCTTTCAGTCCACCAGGGGGCTCAACGCGGCTCTGTCCAAAGCATCTACACGTCCGGCACCAGACAGGACGTTGGGGTCTGTATCTTCAGCGGCACCGCACCCCGTGACATCATTACCACTCTTTTTCCCTAGCACTCTGAAGATGAGGGATTTTAGAACTGATGGTGTACTAGCCCCCTGTAAAGAGGGGCAGGTAGGGAGGGTGATGAGGAATCCGTGGAAAGAACATCGATCAGAACATTACAGAGAGGTAAGTAATTTGTTCTTCTAATTGATTCTTTACTCCCACGTATTCCTCATCTATGATAGACTCCCAAAGCAGTACGTAAACCTGGAGGAGGGAGTAAGCAAGACCAGCACTTAACCCAGCAAACTCTGGAGGACTGCCCTACCAAAACTGGCATCCTGGCCCGCAAGGGAATCCAAGAAGTAATGCTTAGCAAACGTGTGCAAGTATGCCCACATTGCCGCCTTGCAAATATCCAGGACTAGGAATCCCCTCTACAGTGCACAGGTGGCAGTCACTCCCCTAGTAGAATGAACTCCCAGGTCCTCGGATACATCCTTACCAGCCAGATCTAGTATTCTGAGATGCAGAGAATAATCCATATCGACAGGGTTTGCTTGGTCAAAGCCCGGCCAGCACGAGCACCAACGTGGCCAATGAAAAGATGGTCATCTTTCCTTGCCTCTTTAGTACAAGAGACGTAGAACCTAAGGGCCTGTACCGGATCCAGGCGATGCAATTACTCCTCGGTCTTGGAAGGGTGAGGTGGAGGAAAACGTGCTGGAAGATCTTCTTATAGAGATGGAAATCCAAGACCAGCTTTGGAAGAAAGGAGGGTCTCACTCTCAACATCTTCTCATTGGAAATACTAGACAATACCTGGTGCTCACTCATCCGACTTGCAGAAGTAATGGCAACCAGGAAAATCACCTTAGGGGTGAGCAATCTAACAGAATAGAAATTAAGAGGATTAACAGAGCACCAATAAGAAATGAGGAACAAGTTACTTACCTGCAACTCTTGATCTCCAGCATGGGTCTTGCATAGATTCACATGCTCATGAATATTCCCAGTCATCAGGCTGGGAATCCTGGGTAAAAAGAAAGCAGCTTCGTTTTAGACTGAACACGGATTGTCTCCTTTATAGCCAATCATTGTCCATTGGGTCATACAGCCCCCAGTCAATGACACTCTTCCTCCTAAACTTCACCCATGGTGGACATCTTTAAATTTGGTAGCGCACAAAAAGTGGCAGTATGGACCAAGAGCCATAGAGGGGAAAGAAGGGAGGGTTTGCATGTGAACCCATGCTGGAGAACAAAAGATACAGGTAACTAACTTGTTTCTTCTCCCTCATGGGGTCTTGCATGGATTCACACGCTCATGAATACGATTATACAGCAGTACATATACATAACTATGGGAGTTGGCAAGGCTCAACAGAAGCAATAGACTTAACCCTGTAACAGACTCCCCTCGAACAAACAGGTGACGCAGTAGAATCTCGTGAAGGTTTGGGTGGACCTCCATATAGCAGCCCTGCAGATGTCGAGATGTGGAACATCAGAGAGAAACACTACTGTCACGGCAATGGCTCTGGGGGAGTTGGCTCTCAACCGGCATTGAAGAGGTTGGTTGGCCAGACAATGACAGTGCATGATACAGCCGTAGAGCCACCTGCAAATGGAAGCCTTAGACAGGACCTTCCTGTGATACACAGGTCGGAAAATCACAAAGAGTCCAGATGTCTTCTGAAACTTACCTTGTGCATGCCACAAAAAACTTCAAGGCACGAGCAACTTCCAGCGAATGCTACATCGTTTGCGCTGGTGTGGAAGGTTTGGCATGAAGGTGTGGTGGGTCTGCAGCACCACCCTGATTTCAAGAGAGGACCTGGATCTCCCCAGCCTAACTCGCAGAAGGGATCGCCACCAGGAAAGCCGTCTTCTACGAGAGATACTTCAGTGGGGCCTGATGCATTGGTTCAAATGGGGGCCCCATGAGCTTAGTCAAGACCACGTTAAGCTCTCAAGCTGGAGCAGAAGCCTTCACTGGTGGAAAAGTGCTGAAGAGGCCTTTGAGGAACTCCTTGACAAGCCTGCAAGACTACAGGGATGGCTTACCAGGCGTACTGGTGTAACGGGAAATGGCAACCAGGTGCACCTTGATAGAGGCGTGAGCCAGGCCAGCCTTGGCCAGGGACGCAGATATGGAAGGAGCTAATGAGCTGTGACCGACAGAGGCGTAATCTTCTGTGCCTTGCACCATACTTTGAAGCTATTCCATTTAATGGCCGCTGCACGTCAATATAGAGGAAGCTCTGGCTTTGGCTAGGGTCATCTTACTTTCCAGCGATGGGGAATAATGCTCAAACTCCAGGGCTGCAGGAGTCAGTTTGTGTGGCTCAACGATGCTGGGTCGTAATACAGCATCGCCCCGTCTTCTCTGGCGAGAAGATCGGGAAGTGGAGGCAGCCAGATGGACAGAGCCACTGACAAAGCGAGTCAGGTACCAGATCTGACAAGGCCATGCCGGAGCTACGAGTAACATCCTGAATTGACACTGCCTGAATGTGCTGATCACTGTTAGGCAGAATCATGTGCAGTTCCCTTAGGGAACACTGCAAAAAGATTAAGACAACAGGAGTAAGCAGTAAACCCAATTGGTAGCCGTCTGCGTCCCCCAGATTTACGTGGTAGCTGTGGCTGAGCAGTCAGACTTCTCTCAAGAAGAGTAGGGCAGTATATAGAGCATACACAATAGGGCTAAACACACAGTAGAGCAAACAAACACTGACCAGAGCTTTGTATAAAAAGTATATAATTATTTATTTAAAACACACTTTAGGCAATATACCAGCACTCCAAATCAAAAGCAAGTTAAAACACAGTCAGGTAAAGTATACACACCTCCCTTTATAACTATTAGACAAGTCAGAGTTAAAACACCACGATTTGTTAAAACAGATGTGAGCACGTAACCTAAATGGCACTCCAATAGTTAGGTTAAAGGGAGAGAAAAAGGCAGAGCATAGAAATAAAACAAGTCCCAACACTTTTAGGAGTTCTCAGGAAGGGAATAAAGGCAGTATACACTGTAGAGCCAAAGTTCATAGGCCAGGCCCACTTTAAATGGAGCAAAGCGAAATGTGCCTAGGATCACACGGTTGAAAATGCACTAAACGTCTTTGCAGAATCTTCAAAAGAGGTTGGCGTGGTTCAAGAAGTTAATGTTAGAAGGTCTGGGGCCACCCCAGTTGGAAAGCCAAGGATTTAAGGGTCACCTTGGGCAAACCGAAGAAAGGGAGGCCAGGCATGACACAGTACCTTAAAGAGAGAGGAAGCTCCAGCGGTGGCAGTTGTTCCTGGCAGTGGTTGCAGTTTGTTGTTTCGACCAGGGGAAGAGAGGATCTCATCGAGGAGGAAACGTGGATCGTTGCACTGCACAGGGATGAAACCAGCCGCAGAGTTTGTCGGTAAAAGGTGCGTTCCTTTTATTCGCGGTCAAAGTGGTGAAGCTTGGCTATCCGGCCGCTGGGGTGCTTGGCACGGGCGATACGACCAAGAGACGACTTTGGAAGGCGAAAGGGGTGAACTGGTTGGTCCCACCAGCTCAGAGGAAGAAGACTTGTCCAGCAGAAGAACTTCTCTTGTCGTTGGGAAAGTGGTAAGTTTGTTGCAGCAGGGCTCCACCGGTGGTGTCGTCGTTGCAGATGGCTCAGCTTCTTCCCTCTTCGGATTCTTAGGTCCTGTGGCGACTTCTGAAGTTCCATTCCCAAAAGCCCTACTTTTATACAGAAAAACCCCCATTCAACAGCCTAGCTGTCACTCACACATGCTAAGTGGTGAGCCAGGCGGCTCACCACTGGGCCAATCAGAATAGAGTGTGACTTGAGTTGCTAAGGCAACGCAGTCCAGGGTGCCAATTCCCCTCCCCACACATCCTCTGGAACCCAGACAGAGTGGCACCATTTGGAGGGCTTCTGTGGAGAAGCCTGACAAAAAGTGGAACAAAGGACTCAACCTTGGTTAGAGTTACAGAGACGGACACATACGCCATTTTAGAAAAGTGTTCTGGCAAAAAAGACCCAACCGTTGATTTAATATTAAATAAATAAACAGGTGGTATCTTTAACATTGCACCAAAAAGTGGTGCGTTTAAAATCAATGGGAAAATCCCATAGGAAATATTCCGGTGGAATATTTTGCGTGGTAACCACTGCCACCAGCCAGAAACTCGACAAGGAGGGACTGGACAGTGCCCCCTTGGAAACAGACCTAGGGGCAATCGAATTAACCCCTTCCAGTCCTTCCACAATATGATGGTCTGTACTGGTTCTGTTCACAATTTAGGACTAGTAAAGTCAATGGTGACTTTACATGCCCTGAGAGACAGTAGGCAGTCCCAGGGTATGGAGTCTATGTTTGGGGGTCACATCTGAGGGTGCTGTGTAACACATACACAAAAATACAGATGATACCCTATGGAGAAAGAAGCCCCATAGCCCATAAGCACATATAAAGTCAAAGACATACCTCAAATCATGCCTAAGAGTGGGAGGAAAAGAGTCTCCCTCTTAGCAGGAGAAAAAAACAAACCCCAAAAATCCAGCAAAGCTGCTGGGGGACTCACTAGGTATGGGAAATTAGCCTTATAAGAGAATTCTCCCTAATAATCACTCGTAGCAGGAGCAATATCGGAGGAAAAGCGAGAAGGAAGAGTCCCTCCAACAGGAACAAGAAGGCACCCCCCTAGGCTACTCGGCTGAGGGAACCTGCTGATGAACAACTGGCACTTGGAGATGCCCCCTGTCACGTAGAGGTCATTCAGGGTTGACCACACAGAACAGAAGAGACACTTTATCCCTACGAAGTTCCCATTTGTGGCAAGAACGCAGCTCCCTGCTGAGTGAGTCTGCAATGGTGTTCTTGGTGCCTGGTGAAATACGACGAGGAACATGTCCTGAAGAATGGCCAAGTGCCACAGAGTGTGGGCTTCGAGGGAGAGCGCATTTCACCCTGTTTCCGGATGTAGAACATGGTGGTGGTGGTGTCTGTAAAGAAGCTCACCACCTTCCCTTTCAGCAACAACAGGAATGATTTGAGGGCCCAGAAGACGACAGGACGTTGATGTCAAGGTCCTTTTCTGCTGGAAGCCAAAGACCTGTTGCATGCAACTGTGCAGTGCGGGCCCCGCAACCCTCCAGGGAGGCAACTGTGGTGACGGTTTGCTGGTACGTAAAATCTGAACAGGAGCTCATTGCGTGAGATGTGGGGGTACTCCCCACCATCCTTGAGCTTGTCGGAACTCCTGGTTGAGGACGATCTTGTCTATCCAAGTGCCTGAGACCTGCAGCCACTGTGTGCCCAGAAACTCCTGCAGAGGCCTCATCTACAGCCTGCAAAAAAAGGCGAGGTGGATGTGCCCAACAGCAACTTGGTGGCTTGCACTGTTGCGGATTGTGCCGATGACAGGCGTTGCACCTTCCCCAGGATAACCAACACCTTCTCCACAGAGGGGGTAGTCAGGCAAGCGACTATGTTGAGACTGGTGCATAGGAGCAGAGCATTCAGCAATAGCTCCACACAGAACTTTGGATAATCCGAGCTCCGTCAGCAGGCAAATGGTCTCTGCTGTGTGCCAGTTTTGCCAGTTTGACAGTGTGTGGGAGCAGATGTGTTGGGGAGAATTCTCTGTATAGGCTAATTTCCCAAACCTAGTGAGTCCCCCAGGAGATTTGCTGGATTTTTGGGGTTTATTTTTTTTTCTCCTGCTAAGAGTGAGACTCTTTTTCTCCCACTCTTAGGCATGATTTGAGAATGTCCTTTGACTTTGTAATGTGTTTTATGGGCTATGGGGTCTTTTACTCCATAGGGTTTCATGTGTTTTTGGTAAGTGTGTTACACAGCACCCTCAGTGCAGTAACACAGGGGTGTCATAGTGACCCCCAAACATAGACTCAATACCCCGGGACTGTCTACTGTCTCCCAGGGCATGTAAAGTCACCATTGACTTTACTAGTCTTAAATTGTGAACAGAACCAGTACAAACCATCATATTGAGGAAGTACTGGTAGGGGTAATTAGATTGCCCCTGGGTTTTTTTTTCGAGGGGGTGCTGTGTAGTGCCCCCTCGTCGAGTTTCTGGCTGGTGGCAGTGGTTACCACGCAAAATATTCCAACAGAATATTTCCTATGGGATTTTCCCATTCATTTTAAACGCACCACTTTTTTGGTGCAATGTTAAAGATACCGCCGGGTTATTTATTTAATATTTATTCCCCGGTTGGGTCTTTTTGCCAGGACTCGGTTTTAAAATGGTGTTTGTGTTCGCCTCTGTAACTCCAACCCAAGTCGAGCCCTTTGTTCCACTTTTGGCGGGCTTCTGCACAGAAGCCTCCAAAAGTGGTGTCACTCTGTCTGGGTCTACAGGATGTGTGGGAGGGGGGGAATAGGCACCCTGGACTGAGTTGCCTCAGTAACTCAAGTCGCACTCTTGTGTGATTGGCCCAGTGGTGAGCCGCCCGGCTCACCACTTAGCATGTTTGAGTGACAGCTGGGAGTGGTGAATGGGGGTTTTCTGCATAAAAGCAGGGCTTTGGGGACTGGAACTTCAGAAGTTGCCACAGGACTTAAAGAATACGAAGAGGGAGAAGCTGAGCCGAGCTGCAATGACGACACCACCGGTGGAGCCCTGCTGAACCGCCTCACCACTTCCCGACGACAGAGAAGATCTTCATCCTGGAGAGTCTTCATTCCTTTGAACTGGTGGGGTTAACCAGTTCGCCCTCTTTTCGCCTTCCTGGATCGTCTCGTGGTCGAATCGCCCGTGCCAAGCACCCTGGCGGCCGGATAGCCACGCTTCACCACTACCACGAATAAAAGGGTCGTACCTTTTAACCGAGAAACTCTGCGGCTGGTTTCTTCCCTGGCAGTGCAACGACCTCTAGCTTTCCTCCATGTCGAGATCCTCTCTTCCCCTGGACGAAGCACCGACTTGCACCCGCTGCCAGGAACAACTGCCCTCGCTGGAGCTTTCTCACCATTTCAGGTACTGTGTCCCGCCTGGTCTCCCTTGCAACGGACTGTTCAAGGTGTCCCGTAAATCCTTGACTCTCTATCCTGGGGTGACCTGGGACCTATGAGCTAACTTTTCTGAACTGATCCAACTCCTTTTGAACTATCTGCAAAGACTTTTAAAGTGTAATTCAACTGTGTGATCTTGGGCTCATTCCACCTTGCTCTCTCCAAGAGTGGGCCTGGCCTATGAACTTTCTTGCTCTACAGTAGACTTTGCCTTTCTTGACTTGCTGTAGTTCTTTTAAGTGTTGGTATTGTGTGCTTTTCTAATTCTGTCTTTTCCCTCCCTTTTTAAATAATTATTGGAGTGCCATCTTGGTTAAGCGCTCACCTCTGTATTTGATAATAAGTGGTGTTCTTTTCCTAAGACTTGTCGAATAATTAATCAGGGAGGTGTATATATTTCTAATGACTGTGTTTGAACTTGCTCGACATATTAGTGCCAGTGTATTTTTTACAAGTGTGTTTTTAAATAAATAATTATATACTTTTATACCAAAGCTCTGGTCAGTGTTTGCTTGTACTACTGTATTTTTGTACCTAATGTGTATACTCTATATACTGCCTAACTCTTCTTGAGAGAAGTCTGACTGCTCAGCCACAGCTACCAGGTAAATCTGGGTGGTACAGACTGCTACCAATTGGGTTTGCTGCCAACACCTGTAGTCCTAAACTTCTTGCAGTGGTCCCTAAAGGAACTGCACAGGTTTCTGCCTAACAGGATGAGCCAATCTTTCATATAAGGGTAGATGTGGAAGCCTTTGAAACAAAGATGCGTCGCCACCTGAGCCAAGCACTTTGTGAACACCCTTAGGGCTGATTTCAGGCCGAAGGGCAGCGTGCCTTGAACTGATTTGCGGACCAGGAACCGCAGGAACCTCTGATGCTTTCAGTAGATGGGGATGTGAAAGTAAGCGGCTTCCAGATCCAGCGTTGCCAGGAATCTCCTTCCTCCAACTGGCCGAGCCTGTGCTGCAACATGAGCATCTGGAACGTCTGGGACTTCAAGTACTTGTTGAGACGGCTTAAATCCAGGATCGGCTGCCACCCTCCTGACTTCTTCTGTACCAGAAAGTATCCGGGGTAAACTCCAGAGCCACTGAGGTGCTGGGGGACTACTGGCTCTATCTCCCCTTTCCTTAAGATGGCAAGTAGTCGTCAGAGCTCGTGTAGATGTGCACAGGCTCCTTCGGGGCATCTCTTGTCATTGGTCAGGAATAGAGCCTTCACTCTACCCTGGAAACCCTGCCGCATAGCAACCTCACCTACACTAGAATAACTGTGCCATCTGCAGTATTTTAACTGTTTTGTGAAAGTATTTAAATTACATTGTGAAAGCTAGGCCTTTCTCCCACTATACAGCACTCTTAGACCTAGGTTTGCTGTATAAGTTGTTAAACTACAGTGTGAAAGTAGTGCTGTCTTGTCCGCTTGCACCCCTCCCTGCGTTCTTTCCTAGTTTTCTCCCTGCCCCTTCCCCCCTTTCTCTTCTCTCCTCTCCTCTCCTCTCCCCACCTACTCTATGGTGCTCTCTGTCTCTCCTATCTTTTCTAACTGTTTCTCTATCGACGATCCTGCTCTGCTCACTAAATCTGGTAGGAAGAGGTTTATAAAGGACATCCTGGTCTCCAACCCAGGCCTCCCTATTGCTGACAACTATACCAGTGCATCCTCTAGGCAAACCCTCACCGACATCCTCTTTGTCGTTCCCTCGTCAGACCTATGGACTCTTCATATGGTCTCTGTGCTTTCTCCTCTCCCTTCTTCTCCCATTAATGGTGGCACCAGGTGGGAGGCCCTCCTGGACTCCTTCGACTCCTCCAAGGTCATCATAAATGTTTACCAGAATGGTGCTGTCTTCGTCCAAGGCCCTCACACCAATCTTCACATCTTTGATAGATGCTTCCCACGCCTCATCAATTTCCTTCCTTCTCCTGTTGTCCACTCTCTTCCCTCCATGGCTTTCTTGCCTCCCCCTACTGTCTCCTCTTTGGCTACCTTGCCCTCTCCTCCCTCCTATTCTGCCCCCCCACCCCATCGGGCTTCTTCTAAACCTCTGCAGGGCGTACCTCCGATTTGTACCCCTCCCCAGAAGTCTTTCAAGGATGGCAGCCTTCTCCATATTTCCACTCTCAAATCTCGCTCAGCTGTAAAACACTCCTCTGACATCTGCCACCTCCTTGAAGAACTTGACACCAAGACATGGTTCACGGCCAGCTCTGTCACAAGCTTTGACACTCTCCTCCCTGACGGCTACAAGATCCTCTCTGAGTCAAGGTCCAACCCTTCCGGAGGGGGTGTAGCCCTGATCTTCCCCAAGTGCGCTTCGGTCATTCCTACGCAGGCCTACTCCTCTTTCAAATGCCTCATCGGCAGGCGCTCTCTCTCTCTCTCTCTCTCTCTCTCTCTCTCTCTCTCTACTAGCCATTCCCTAACTGTGGCTACCATATATCGGCCACCTGGTCAGATCTCCTCCTTCCTCTCTTGAGTGGGCAGACCTCACCTCTTTCCTCCTGTCTCGACCACTCAACTCCTCCTTTTAACATCCACCTGGATGCTTCCTGTCCTTCCTCCGGACTCTTTCGCGACCTCTGTGACTCTCTCTCACTCTCTATCTATCCTCCCCTCTGGCCCGACTTACTCTGCAGGGCACACTCTTGATGTTCTGATCTCTACAGACCTTCCCCTATCTATCCCTCTCATCACCCCTCTCTCCTCGAGTGATAATTTTCTCCTTTCCTCCCAGCTCACTCTGTACACCTCTCAGGCCAAGCCAACTCCAGAACTGCCATCAACCATCTCGGTTATCCAACCCAATTAGCGTGCGTCAGTTGAGGCTTTCGCCACCACTTTCTCCCCGACCCACCCTTAGGCTGACTCAAACCCTGACACAGCCCTCTCCATGCTCCATTCTACTATATCCGATGCGGTCGATGTTCTTGCACCTGTCATGAGGATCCGCCTGAAGCCCAAAGCCAAGTGCAACTCCTGGTATGACTTGGACCATGCCACCTTTAAACGCAAGTGCAGGGTGGCTGAGAGGACATGGCGTGCTTTTGGTATATCCTCTGATAAACTGGCCTGCCGCCTGCTCCAAAGGCAATACCGGCTCTCTGTCCGCACCAAGAAGAGAGCCCGCATGCAAGTCCGCGTCTCTGCAGCATCTAACAACGGACCAGGAACTCTTTAAAATCTGCAAGGAACTGGCCAATCCTGCTGCAGTCTCTACCTCTCGTATCCCCTCTGAGGCTCTCTGCACAGCCCTGGCTTCTCATTTCATCTCTAAACCACAAGCGATCCTGTCCTCCCTCTCTTCCTCTCCCCCGCCCACTCTACTCCCTGCTCTTCCTCTGGCCCTTCTTCGGTCACCTCTCCTCCCTCATTCTCTGCCTTTCCCCTGTTCTCGCCAGACAAGGTCTCTAGACAAGTCTGATGTATGAAAGTCTCGTCAAAACAGGTTCACCCTTTTTTCTCCAAAAACATTAAGGACCACATTGACACCTTGGCCCCTGCTATGGATGACTTCTGCCTCTTGACTCTTTCGCCACTGGTGCCATCCTTTCCCCCATTAAGCGCTCCCTTGTATACCCTCTTCTTAACAAACCCACAGCCAACCCCTCCTGCCCAGCTAACTATCGCCCAAACTCTATCACTCCTTTTCTGGGTAAACTCCTGGAAAAGCTAGCCATCTCCCAGCTTAATCTTCACACTTAATCTGTTAATCTGTTGGTTGTTTCCCTGACCATCAGTCAGGCTTCAGAGCTGCCAGAAGCACAGAAATTGCACTCCTGAACATCCGTGAAGACCTGCTCTCCAACCTCGATTCCAACACCTCCTTTGTCCTCATCTTACTTGATCTCTCTTCTGCCTTTGGCACGGTAAACCATGCCATCCTGCTTAACCGTCTCCGTGATCACCAATCAGGCAGTGGCTTGGCTGGCCTCTTTCCTCTCTGATCGACCCTCCCATATCCAACTTGGGTCCTTCCTCTCTATCACTACCTGTGGCGTTCGCCAGGGATCTAACCTCTCTCCCTGGCTGTTCAACCAATACCTGGCACTTCTTGCCCACCACATTGCCACTCTCTGCCCCAACTTTCAGTGCTATGTGGATGACAACTTATTTTCAGGCTCCCTTCCACCACTACTTTTTTAAATTTTTATCTCCTCTCCTCTCCTCTGCCCTCCCCTGCCCTCCCCTCCTGCTCCCCTCTCCCCTCTCCTGCTCCCTCCTTTCCTGTTATTCTCTGACTGGCCTCTCTTGGCCCTCTTCCTGCTCCCACCTATGAGGCTAAAAATCTCAGGGTCATCTTCGACTCCACACTCTCCTTCTCTACTCATATCTCTGACGTCGCTAAGGAGTCACACTACCAGCTGCACCTCCTCAGAGGTATTCTTCCTTTAATCTCCTTCCCCCAGAATCTCCCCAGAGCTCCGGTTCTCTCTAGGCTGGACTACTGCAACAGCCTGTTTCTAAATCTGCCTGTTTCTACTCTCCGCCCTCTGCAACTCATCCAGAACAGGACTGCGAGACTTGTCCTTGGCTTCAAGCCCAGGGATTGTATCTCTCCATGACTGAACTTTCTGCCCTGCTCCCAGTGGCAGCGGGGATTAAGTTAAAAACCCTCTGCATTGTCCACAAGGACTTCTGGGGCCGCAATACCTTCAACTCTCTCTTGCAAAATATCTTACTTCTCGAGCTCTTTCCCTCATCCGCCTCCAATTCCCCCAGGGTCAGTCGCTTCTCCGTGCAATGAGTTGGTGGTAGATCTCTCTCTTCGGGTGGAGCCTCCCTCTGGACCAGCCTCCCTGAAATGTGCGAACCATCTCCGGTTCCGGAAATACCTCAAAACCTTCCTCTTTGCTTCTGTTTTCTCTCCTCTTCTCCCTTGCTGAACTCCTGGCTGAAACTGCACTGGTCACCCGGCTATCCTCTGAGCTCGGGCCCAGGTCCCCCCCCCGCCAGTTGCACTCCTGCACGGCCTCCCTTTCATCCCATGTACTTGGGTACTGTTTTCTGTATCCCTACAGCCCCTCACCAGCACATGACACGTCATGTCTGCACTTACCAGTGCACTTGCCACCAGCTGGCCTTACTTTTACTTATTGCTTTATTTATTCTATTTATTTAACTACCGTTCCCTTGCACTGCCCCCTGCCCCTTTCCTCTTTCCCTGCACTTGCGCGATCTCTACGTCACCCGGCCTAGTAAGATCGTTGTCTCCGTCTTCCCTCTGTTCCCCCTCCCTTGCCTTGTCGCGCCTTGAAACAATTGTGTATAGGTGCATTATAAATGCCATATCATATTGCCGGGACACCTGCCCCTGCCTGGGGGGTCGAGGGGAAGCTCTTTGGGCGATAGCCGCTCCTTACCCTTATCCGACTTTTTCAGGAGTCGGAAGACGATGGGTACCACGACCTCGACAGGGGCGTCAGCTGAAGTCATTGGCAGTGGCGCGCTCAAGCCATATGCCGCAGAGGCAAAACCACCCGGGGGTGTATGTCGTCATGATCATAGAGACCACTGTCATGGCCACAACCCCTTTTGACAAAGTGGTAATGGTCAACGGAATTGTCGACAAAGTGGATGCTGGTGCTCTCGTCTACGGGATTGTGATAATCAATGGGGTTGTGATCATAGACCGAGTGGATGTCTTGGATAACAAAGTTATCGTCTTGGTCGCCGACAGGTTTGTAGATGGGCGGCGAGAGGAGACACCCGAGGACTTCTCCTTTGAAGCCTTGTCCGACGACAGCAATCACAGCTCCGATGGGGTCAAGGACCTCTTGGAAGGAGAACCCCCAACTGATAGGTTAGCCGTGGACGTAGGTGGCGACAGTGAACGTGTCCTTCCCAAACTGGGCCACGCAGACATGGTGAACCCAGTGGGATCCATAGTGTGGTGCTTTGACTTTTTAGACCCCCTGTGCAGGGGCGTCCTTAAAGGACGTGGACCTCTTCTCAGAGGTAGTTCGCTCATAGGATCAGCCAGTCCTGGAAGTGGCATGACGCTGCTAGATCGCTGAAATGGTCTGTTTTCTTCTTCTTTGAAAACCCATGGCAAATCTTGCATTGCCTCTTCATCGTGGTCCAGATGCAGGCACTACAAGCATTTGTGGTGTCGATCCTAGACAACATTTCTTAGGCCACATTTCTCTCCTATCTTGAAGAGGATCCTCTTCTCCTCGCGCAGTAGGGACAAGACTGAGCCTGTGGAAAACATCAAAGAGGATATCTGCGATGTAAGGATTATC
This sequence comes from Ambystoma mexicanum, assembly GCF_040938575.1. NCBI lineage: Eukaryota > Metazoa > Chordata > Amphibia > Caudata > Ambystomatidae > Ambystoma > Ambystoma mexicanum. The sequence goes on along the minus strand of NC_090932.1, from coordinate 1,496,149,186 downwards.
TTTGCGGACAATGTATCCTGCTGCCGGTAGTCGACCGATGGAACCAAGTCAGTCAAAAAAACATTAAACTTTAAAAAAACACAAAATATCAAAAAAGCTTGCACAGCAACATAAGAGGACTGAAACATGCAGTATAAATCTGAAGATGGCCACCAGGGGTAGAGCTTAGTGAGACGACTGTCATTGGATGGGGACAGTATAACCCAGAGGACCAATATAGGTTTAGAGGAAAAATGCAGTTTTCAGCCTAAAGCAAAACTGTTTTTTCTTTTTTAATGAGGATTCCCAGCCTGACAAGAGGGAAAATTCATAAACATGTGAATCCATGCCAGAACCCATGCTGGAGAAGGACAACCTTTACAGTGGGAATCTGCAGGCCAGCACCCAGGCCAAAGATAGCAGAAAATCTAACACAGTAGATACAGGACAGGATAAAGGTTCCAAATCCCTCTTCCAGCACCAGATCGAAAAATTGTACACCACCTGCAGACATAAATGGATTTCATAGAGGGCCTCCGAGCTGAAAGGATCAGATCGAGGACATTGTCAGACAAGTCCCACTCCTTGTATCTCAGCCTAAAGCATAAAGGTTCAGGCTGCTGAGGTTCAGGTGGAGGACCTGCCCGCTACTAATGGGAGAGCAAGTTGACTCGGAAGATGCCAGGGAGGGCAGATAGACATGTCCAGCAACTCAGGACAACACGTTCTGCAGGCCAAGTCGGGTGTGATCAAGATCACCATGGTTCCGAACAGGCACAATCTTTTGAGAACCAGCGAAATTACCTGGATCAGCAGGAGTGCATATAGGACGTTGAAAGTCCACCCGTCAGTTTGTCCCTCAGAGAGATTGGGCGAGGAAATTCCCTGGAGCAGAACACCTCGCACTTTCTGTTGACACTGAAAGCAAAGAGGTCCACTTGAGGAGTTCCCCAACAGGAGAAGATCTCCTCAGAACTTCCCGACATAGCTCTCACTTGTGGAAGGCTAAAGTCTACCTGCTGAAGGCATCCACTGTGAGATACTCTCTTACGGCCAGATGAGCCGCTGTCACTGAGACACTGTGCTCGAGCCCTGAACCTCAGTCACATTGCCTCTCTGCAGAGAGGCAAGGACCCCACATCACATTTGTTGAATAGTGGATGGTCACTGTGTTGTCCGCCAGGATAAGAACAGTCCTACGTTTCGTAGAGGGGAGCAAAGCTATGTGGGCCAGACTGATAACCCTCAGCTCCAGCAAGTTGATTTGTTCCCGAGACTCCACGGGAGACCAAAGTCTGCTCACCGTAAGGTTTAACAGGTGAGCGCCCGCCCCCAACCAGTCAGAGATGCGTCCCTGACCACCATCACCTGGGGCCAAGGTTAGCGAAAAAGGGCGCCTTTTAGCAAGTTGTCTCGTACGGCCCATCACGCAATATCCTGAGCCACTTATCAAAGACCTGTGAAGAGTCCGACATGGTGCCCTGAAACTGTGACCATTGTCAACCGAGAAGCCACTAAAACGATCTCATGCACAGCCTAGCCTCTGGCATTACTAGGATGCAGGAGGCCATGAATCCCAGAAGGTGCAGGAAGGCAAAGACTGGCACTTGTCCCTGGGATTGGAGGACTTTGACCGTCTGAAAGATGATTGCTATTCCATCATCAGAGGAAGAGCTGTGCTGGGATATGGAAATCATAGATGAGGAATCCCTGGGAGGAAAAAAACAACTAGAAGAACAAATCACTTACCCCTGGTAGTGTTCTTTCTACTGAATGTTCCTCCCATGGATTCCTCATCTTCGATATTTAATCTCTTGCTTTGCAGCTCTGTCAAGAAAAAGCATGTGACCTGTAGTACAACATGGGCCAAATCCCCGTATGGAGCCAGAAAGCTGCCTAAAAGTAGCTATACAAGAAGGCTCATCTGTCTTTATTGCAGAAATGATCAAGGACGAAAGATAACCACTTCGAAATTACATTACCCAGAAGGCCCTTACAAGCACGAGCCTCCTAGCCCTGCCAGGACACATCCAGGAACGTGCACATGCATGTGCAAAACCCGCGAGGCTTCACTCGCGCTACATCCTACCAAGCAAGGCAGACGTGTCGCCCTAGAGCTCTTGCAGGCAAGCCACTAAGGGGCCAGACCACGCTTGTTGCAGCTGCAGGCCCCGCTACAAACACAACATAAGTGCAAGTGCTTTCCTTTGAACAGGATTTTGTGTTCCTGTACAATTGATAGAACGTGACTATGTGTGCAGCCAACAAACTATAGGAACAAACCAAGACCACGCTGATTGGCAAAGACTCAGTGCGGAGTTGCTGGACTCCAGCACCCGTGTAATGCTAGGGACAGTTTCCGCTGCGGACGCTCATTGACTCCTGACATTGTCTTTCGAGCGGAGTTCGCTGCGCTGTGCAAGGCGCAGAATCCAGTGCGAGAGACACCGTGCTGAGGGAAATGCCGCGTGAGACCTCTGAATAAGTGTTAAAATGACCCGCAGCTAAGTAGTGTTTCTGCTAGCTTATCTCATCTGAGTTCTCTGCTGGAATGTGTTAACTTCAGTTCTGCTATACAATTGAGACAGTTACAGCATGAGGGAATGCTACATGTGCTCTTTGCTAAGCATGCAGTTATAATAAATGTTGATCTCTGTTAAAGGTGACATGAACAATAAGCCATCCACTGAATGTTATGTGTAATCAAACATGTGCCTCTGTTGTCTTTGGGGGCTTAGAAGGTTGTGAGTATAGCAGAGGTCACTTGCTTGGGTAAATGCAAGGGATCTCAGTTTCAGAGTGCATGCAGTGTGTAAGGGCGGGCAGGGGGCAGCAGAGTCTAGGAGCATTGTACCCTAAACCCCCATACCTATCCACAATCTCTCTGTAATCCTCCTTCGGCTACCCTCATCTCCATACCTATCCAACCCAAGGACCCCAACCCTCTTTCACTGATGGGTCACAGGGGCCTGTGTTAATACTAAAACACCGGTGCCAAGACCTAACGGGGAGGCAGGTATTCGTGCTGCCTGCGTGGAAGACATGGCAAGAACCTGACAGAAGCGCAAGCCCATGATTAGTCAAGCGCCTGGGTAGCACTACAACGCCATGGAAGACATGCTAAAAGTGTTACAGGAGCTCAAGACGGAGCTGATTGCGACCAGGCAGTATTATGCTATTCTGGCCGGTCAGGTACAAAACCTAACGGCACAGGCCTTTGCCCAAGCCACACCATTGCCTCGAGGTCCACCTGCTCCAGTACAAGTTCAAGTGTCTACTGAGCCACCACTTCAGTTAGCACCTCCCGAGAGGTATCATTGGGATTCACAGGAGTAAAACCAGTTTGTCATGCAATGCCAGTTGCACTTCCTGACCAAACCTGCAGTCTTTCAGTCTGCCCAACCTCGCACTGCATTAGTTATATCGTACCTAGGCGGAGACGTGGCGTCTTGGGCCACACCACTGGTACACAAGGATGATTCAATCCTGTACAGTTGGTACAGTTATTTCGAGGAATTTGGTAAGATCTTGAACTGGCAAGCTGCATCGCTAATAAAACACAGAGTTGCTAACGTTATGCCAAGGAAGCAGGGATCTTGTAACATATGTCACTGCTTTTAACCGGTTAGCTATGGAAACCGACTGGCCACAGGAGAAAATAGTGGCTCTGTTTTATCAGGGGCTAAGGGAGGAACTTAAAGATCTAATATTGCACAGGGGAACCACAACCAGGAAACTGCTCCACCATGACAGACTTGGCTCTACGCCTGGACCAGAGAAAAATGAATGTAAACAAGATTGGCGAAAATGGGAGTCAAAACCCATTGCTCGCTTGGGCCACCAGAAAAACTTCTGAGGGATGAAAAAGAATCAAAAGGAGCCCATGCAAATTGGATCCGTGAGGAGGCCGATAAAAAAAACGAAAAAGACAAGAGGCAGCGAGACAAACTGTCTTTTTTTTTTTTAGCCTACAGCACCTGGTATTCCCAGGCGGTCTCCCATCCAGGTACTAACTAGGCCCGACACTGCTTAGTTTCCGAGATCAGACGAGATCAGGCGCATTCAGTGTGGTGTGGCCGTAAACTGTCTTTACTGTGGAAAAGCTGGCGACTTCATCTGGGACTGTCCTACTAAACCCAAAGGTGAGGTGTTGGGAAACGCCAGCACTCGCCAGTAACGAGGATGGCCCGGGCAATCCCATCCAAAGACATTCAGAAACACTTAGCAATAACCGCATATCATGCAAGTAACCATCTCTGCCACCTAGACCTGCAAAACAAGCGGGTTCCTGTATCGTTAATGGTGGATTCTGAGGCCACGGGCAACTTCATCGATGAAACCTTAGCATGCCGGCTAGGCATACCGCTTGTGGACAAAGAACAAGACAAAGAGGTCAAGTCTGTGGCTGGTTCACCACTGGTATCGAGCCTGATCAAGCAGCAAATGAAAACAAATCCTACTGGAGTGCGATCAACACCACCAAGAGGAACCACAGTTTGACCTCATAGCAGCTCTGCAGTTTGGATTGATTTTGGGGCTGCCATGGTTGGGGCTGCACAATCCAACAGTAAACTGGGCTCAGGGCTCTATACAATTCCCATCAAAGCATTGTTCAGCGCATTGCAACAGGGTTGCAGTCCCTCCCACCAGCGATTGTAGATTGTAGAATTGACTTGGACCCTGGAGCCAATCTACCCTGCAGTAGAATTTATGCATTAACGGCTGAGAATGCACACCTGAAGGACTACATAGAAACAAACATGTCCCATGGGTTCCTGCCAAAGAAAACTGGAGACTTACGGACAAGCATCGACTACAGAGTAGTCAATCGGATCACAATAAAAATACGCTATCTATTGCCTTTAATTATTCCCATTTAATTAGATCAAGTACGCAGGTTCAACAGTCTACACCAAAGTAGACGTGCATGGGGCATACCATCTGGTGCGGGTGCCGAAAGGAGACAAATGGAAGACCGCCGGCATTTTCTGAATGAGATCCTACAGGGTTACTTGGATATTTTCATAGTCGTATATATTGAAGACATACTCATATATTCTTGAAACATGGAAGAACATCGAGACCATGTGAAGGCTGTCCGGCAATGATTACGGGAACACAAGATCCAGGCCAAGCTCGGAAAATGCAAGTTCCACCAGTCCACTGTAGAGTTTTTGGGGTTTATACTGTCTCCCAAAGGAGTAACCAGGGACAAGAAAAGGGTGCTGGCGATTGTTGACTAGCCGTCCCCCACCTCAGACATACAAACAGTTCTGGGATTCGCAAACTTTTACAGGGAATTCATTAACAGTTTTGCAAAAAAGGTCCAGCCTATTACCTGTCTGCTAAGAAAGGGAACTGCGTTCCAATGGGACGCAGCGGCAGAAGCAGGTTTTCAGGCCCTAAAAAGAGCCTTTACTAATGCTCCTGTGCTGCTTCACCAGATCCTTCACAACCCTACATGGTAGAAACCGATGCTTCGAGCTTTGCCATTGGAGCCATCTTATCGCAACAGGACGATTCAGGACGACTCCATCCGGTGGCATATTATTCCCGAACACTGTTTCCTGCAGAATAAAACTATCTAATTGCTGACCAGGAATTACTGGCCAAAATGGCAGCATTTGGGGAGTGGCGTCATTACCTCATGGGGGCCCAACATATGATCACTGTACTGACTGACCACCGAAACCTGAAGTTCCTATAGTCAGCCAAAGCATTAAGTCCTCAGCAACTGCGATGGGCGATGTATTTTGCGGATTTTGACTTTGTAGTGACCTACCATACAGGAGCAGGAAACAGAAAGGCAGACATCTTGTCACATTATCCTGAACACACCATAAATCCAATCAAAGAAACCGAGGATCCTAAGCACATAGTGCCTCCCACACGTATCATCGGCAGTATCATAGTAGACGATATGTTTGAGAACATCTGAAAAGCCATTATAGCACAAGAATTAGTCCAGTAGAACATCCTGAGTAAAACAACAGACGATAAGACGGTTTACCTTTTCATGGATCAGCCCTATTTCTTCCAACCAAGGCCATCCAACAGCAGTCCATCCAATGATGCCATGACTCCCCCCCTTTGCAAGGTACCCCGAAAATAACCAAGACACAAGAACTAGTCCGTCGTCATTTTTGGTGTCCCTGAATGAAACAGGGCATACAGCAATATGTGGCTACATGCGAAAACAGCCTAGGGAACCAATCAGACCACGAAAAACCAGCAGGAAAACAACAACCTCTTCCCACTCCGGCCATGCTGTGGCACACCATATCGCTGGACTTGATAGTAGAGCTTCCGGAGAATCAGGAATTCACAATCTTAGTGGTTGTAGATTCATTCACCAAGTTAGCGCATTTCATCCCTTGTAAGGGAACACCAACTGCAAGCACCTTAGTGGACTTGTTTTTGCAGAATGTGGTGCTTCTTCATGGAGTACCTCAACACATCGTATCCGACAAAGGTTCGGAGTTAACATCCCGCTTTTGGCAAGTCTTTTGCATAACTGTTGGGGTCAAAATGCGAGTGTCCACCAGTTATCACCCAGAAACCGACGGGCAAACTGAACACGTGAACCAAACATTGGAACAATACCTGCATTGCATGACACACGATAATGAGTCCACCATCTGGCTTGCCGAACTAGCTTACAACCCTATGCATTCAACTAAGCAGACTCCCTTCTTCGGTACATACGGTTATCACCCACACATTCAACCACTTCCTCAACCAATGGTATCAAATATCACAGCAGCACTAGCACGCAAAGAACAACTCATGGAAGCGTGGTATGGCAGTACTAGCAGTATACAGACAAGAAAAGAAGATTGAGCCCTGCTTATAAGGTTAGGGATAAGGTATGGCTGGCAACGCGCAACCTCCACCGGTTAGGACCATGAAAGTTTCAACCCCGCTTTATTGGACCCTTTCCTATAGAGCCCATCATTAACCCAGTGGCGGTGCGTTTAACACTTCCCTCACATATCCGAGTACACCCTGTATTTCATGTGGCACTGCTAAAAGCAGCCCCAGCCTCAGCCCGCCTGAAAAGCTCCCTGCCAATTCTGGTTAATGAAGTTCCAGAATTCAAGGTCAAAGAAATCCTATACTCCTGTTTACGTAAAGGGCTATTGTGGTACCTAATTGACACGGATGGATACAGGCCGGAAGGCCAATCCTGAGAGCCCACACAAAACATACATGCTCCTTGGCTCCTCTGCATCTATCACCGGAATTATCCCTAGAAACCTGGCCCTTCTGGTGGGCGGGGGGGGGGGGGGGAGTACGGTCAAGAAAAAGCTCATGGCCTGTAGTACAACATGGACCAAATCCCTGTATGGAGCCAGAACGCTGCCTAAAAGTAGTTATACGAGAAGGCTTATCTGTTTTGATTGCAGAAATAATAAAGGAAGCAGGATAACCGCTTCTGAACTACATTACCCAGAAGGCCAAGAAGAACAAGTAAGGGTTTCCCAGCTCTGCCAGGAATATGCACGTGCAACACCCGTGAGGCTTTGTTCACGCTACAGACTACCAGGCAAGGCAGACATGTCTCTCACGTGCTCCTGTAAGCAAGCCACCGTAGGGCCAGACACCAACTGTTACAGATGCAGGCCCCCCCCTACAAACACAATAAGTGCAAGTGCTTTCCTTTGAACGCAATATTGCGTTACTGTAAAATTGATAGAACACAACGACGTGTGCAGCAAACAAACTATAGGAACAAACCAAGACCGTGCTGAGTGGCATAGAATTAGTGCGGAGTCGCCGGACTCCGGCACCTGTGTAATGCTAAGGACAGCTTCTGCTGCACACTCTCATTGACTCCTATCTTCCTAGCGAAGTGTGCCACGCTGTGCATAGCACAGAATCCAGTGCAAGAGATTTGCCGCGCTGAGGGAAATGCCACGTGGGACTTCAGAATCCGTGTGAAAACAACCCGCAGCTAAGCAGTGTTTCTGCTAACTTATCTAATCTGAGTTCTGTGCTTGAGTGTGTCAACTTCAGTTCTGCTACACAATTGAGACAGTTATAGCATGTAGGAATGCTATATGTTGCTCTCTGCTAAGCATGAAGTATTGCTAAATGTTGATCTCTGCTAAAGGTGACATGAACACTGAGTCATACATTGAATGTTATGTATAATCACACATATGACTCTGTTGTTCTGAGGGGCTTATAAGGTTGTGAGTATAGCAGGGTCCTCTTGCTTGGGTAAAAGCAAAGGATCTGAGTCTCTCAGTTTCGGTCTGCATGCAGAGTGCAAGGGCAGAGTTTAACCCCAAGGGGGCAGCGGAGTCGAGGAGCATTGTACCCTAAACCTCCCCATACCTATCCACAACCTCTCCCTAATCCTCCTTCCAGTTACCCTCATCCCCATACTTATCCAACCCAAGGACCGTTACCCCTTTTCCACTGGCGGCTCACGGAGGCCTATGTTAATACTAACACAAAGGTACCAAGACGCAACGGGGAGGCAAGTGTTTGTGTGGCCTCTGCGCAAGAACAGGCAAGAACCTCACAAGCTCTCAGAATCTTTTTTCACAGCAGGGGACGTCATGCACACTGGCGTTGATGGTCGTCGAGTTTTTGCCTCCGTGACTGGACATCACATTGATGTAGGTACAAAAAGCGCGTTTGGCATCCCGAGACCTCAGTTGTTGTTTTTCCCCCATTGCACAGCCACGTTTAGTGTTAAAGGAGAGTCATAGTAAAATTGTATTATAGAGCTCTGTAACTGTGAGGTAGGTTGGGAGGGTGATGAGGAATCCATGGTAGGAACATCCAGTAGAAAGCAGTCAACAGGGTTGTGGTCATCGACTGGGCTGTGTCGTCCACGGGGAAGCTGTCGATGTGGTTCTGGTGGACGATGAGGGCGTCAACACAAGCTTTCGATGGGCCTCCCAAAGACCTCTCCTTCGTAGCCTTGTCCTTGGACGAAGATCTATGCTTCGACAGGGTCAGGGACTTCCTCGCGGAAGGTATGCTCCCAACCAGCAGGTACACCATGGACGGAGATGGAGACTGGGATGGTGTCCTTCCTGAACTGGGCCCCACAGTGACCCTGGAGGGGCTCCGCAGCGTGGTGTTTCACCTACGTTTGGATCCCCTGCAAAGGGACATCCTCAAAAGATTTAGACCTCTTCTTCTCAGAGAGAGCACGCTCATGGGACTGGCTGGCCCTGAATGAGGCATGCAAATGGCCAGATGCCGAGTCAGAGGCCTCTCCTCTTTGAACCATGCCACTAACCTTCGATAACCATCCCGCTTTGTCTTAGTCAGGAATTCACTATAAATTTTGCATCCATCTTCGTTGTGGTCTGGATGCAGACAATATAGGCACTTGAGGTGCTGATCCGGATGTAGATGTGCCGTAGTTCACACATCGCTCACAGTTTGAAAAGACGACGTCTCCTCAGACATCGTCGAGGTGCGAAGTAGGCCCAGCCTACCCAAAACTTGAAGAGATGAACTGGAGATGAAAGTGGACAACGGGTCCTTGCTGAAAATAACAAATGTGTCCAAAAAAATGTGAAAATAGCAAAACACTCGAAGAGCAAGATAAGACAACACCAAACACTGAAACGTGCAGTACAAATCTGAAGATGGCCACCATATGTGGAGCTTAGAGGGATGACAATCATTGGATGGTGGCAGTATGACCAAAATGACAGTGATTGGTTATAGAGGAGAAATGCAGATTTCAGGCTGAAGCGGAAGTGCTTTGATTTACCAAGCGTTCCCAGCTTGACAGGGAATTTTCATGAGCACATGGATCCATGCCAGACCCTATACTGGAGAATGGGGACCGTAAAAAGAATGCAGAAATACACTAATAAGGTGAACATTAGCCCTATAAACGAGAGCCCACCCCTTTTCTCCCAAAGAGAAGCTAGTCATTAACTGCGGGCACTTTCATAGCAGGGTAGGATGAGAGGGTAATGAGGAATCTGCTGGAGAAGAATCCATAGAAAGAACATCACAGTAACAAATTTCTCCTTCAATTGATAGCTTTTCTCCTGCAGATTCCTCTCCCCAAGCAGTATGTGTGACTGAGGCGTTATGAAATTCCCTACAGAGGAAACCTTGTGAAACCACTCTCCCAAAACCAACATCAGTTCCATGAGCAACATCCAGGCAGTAGTGTTTGGTGAAAGTATGCAGTGAGGACCAAGTTGCCGCTCAGCAGTTGTCCCTCAACAATACTCCCCTTCGGAGCGCTGAAGAGGCAGCCACCCACCTCGTGGAGAGGGCTCCGATGCCCGGAGACATCCCCTTCACTCCATTCAGGTAACATTCTGCATGCAGAAGTTTTATGGAACCACTCCTTCTCCTTGGAGGTGTGCAGAGACGCGATCCACCTACAGATTGTTTGCTTGGAGACAGCCAAACCCTTTCTCGCCATTGAGAAGGCTACAAACAGTTGGTCCGCTTTCCTAAATTCTGCTGTTCTAGCAACATAAAAGCTAAGAGGCCTCTTCGGGTCTATGGAAAATGCCTATACCCCCTCGTCCCTGGCACACAGTGACCCTTGATTTCGTGGTGGACCTACCAGTGGTTGACGATATGTCAGCCATACTGGTGGTGGTAGATGTCTTTACAAAAATGGCACGCTCCGTCCCATGTAATCGCATACCTTCAGCCACCCAGCTAGCGGTCTTGTTCTTTGATCACTTTGGGCTTCCTACCGTGTTGATCTCAGACCGTGGTTCTCAGCTTACTTTGCATTGCTGGCATGCTTTAACCAGCTCCTTGGGTATTGATGCGCATCTTTTATCTGTGTATCATCCCCAGACCGACGGCCAAACGGAACGCACCAATGCTACCATGGAGCAGTTCCTTCGTTGTCTGTGCTTTCAACACCAATCCAACTGGCTGTCGGTCTTGCGGGCTGCTGAGTTTGCATACAACAACTCTAGGCATTCCTCCGTAGGTTGTTCCCATTTCTATGCTATGTATGGACAAAACCCTAGGATCCTTCCGCCTGTTTTACCGTCTTTGGACCAAGTTCCTGCAGCCAAGTCCTTACGTGACTCATTGGTATCAGTCCGTTCGTCGGTTGCTGGTCATTTGCTAGCGGCCCAGTCCGGGACTAAGATGCAGGTGGACAAACATTGTTCCCCAGCCCCTGTTTATCAATCAGGTGACAGCATCTGGCTTTCTACGAAGCACTTGTCCATCAAAGGGAAACAAATTGTTGCCTTGTTATGTGGGTCCTTATAAGGTTCAGAAATGCCTTAATCCCGTAACCGTCCATTTGAACATCCCAGCACGCTGGCGGATACACCCTCTGTTTCATGTTTCCTTATTACGTCCTTTTGTACCTGGTACTAGGCTTCCTACAGCCCCTGCCCCTGTCGTGTTCAAGGCGAGGACGAGTATGAAGTTCATGCAATCCTTGATACCTGACTTTGCAGTGGTGTGCGGTATTACCTAGTGGATTGGAAGGACTATGGCTCAGAAGAGAGGACCTGGGAACCTGCCTCCAATCTATAGGCTCCCCGCCTTTTGCGTCTGTTCTGGTCAAGGCGCTTATATGGTGCCCTTTGCAGGGGAGGAGGGGGGGGGCGGTACTGTCACAACCCGGCATCCGGCTGCATTCTCAAAGCAATCTGCCACAAACACCTGGAAATTACCTTGGCGTCTTTCATTGCAGAGGTATCCAGGAAACTACATCTCCCAGCGTCCCCGGTCCAAGGAGAGTCACGTGATTCAGATGCGACGTGCCTCCCATCATCCTCCATAGGTAAACCATAAGTATGACAAGAGAACGCTTCCCGAGTGCTCCTTAACTGTGACTTTCCTCCTGTTGAGTCGCACTTTATTTGCCTTAGCTCCATTATTTTGACCTTTGTCTGCTTTTTGGATTACTCTGCATCTGTTTTGCTCCTGATTTCTGACGCTTAGTCACTTCTCCCAACTTGTTTACCTGGTTACTGAATCTTTGCCTGCCTACGACCTTGATTCCTGCGATAGCCCTAAACGGAACTTTCATGCGGCGGAAACGCTTCAGGTCTGTTGCTACCCGACTCCATTGCTTGAAGTGGCATTTTTCTCGCGGGAGTCTGTATCCGCTTTTTGACCATCAACCTGCTACTCCTTCATCACTTCAGCACTCACCTTTGACCTGCAGCCGCACCTCTTCTGTGCACCACCACATCCCCCCCTTTGGACAGTCTGCCACCTCAGTTCACTGTGCACCTTGGAACTTTTTGTTTTCTTTATTTTAAGTGACACCTGGACGCTCTGCGGTATACCTTTGTGTCACTTCAAACAACACTTATTGGTGAACCTTTATGGACGCTCTGCTACTCATTGGGAATTTATATGGACACACTGCGGTTTCCTTGGAATTGTGTGGACACTGATAGTTGCACCCTTGTGCCGTTCGGGTTAGGTCCTTGGGACTTTACCACTTGGATTACCTCTCTTGCACCAGCCTCTTCCATCTAACACCAGTACCTTCACAGTCAAGTAGGTTCACAGCTTTTCTCATGTTCACTGGAGTAAGAGTTGGGTTGTACAAGGGGGTTTCGGTTAACTGCCACTATCTAGTGTTTATGATATTGATCTTGTGAACTTACCTTTTTTCCCTTAGCTCTGTTGCTGCTCCTGACTTTTCACCCAAGCCCCTGGCCTGTCAGGTGTAATTTATCTCTTGCAAGCCGCGCTCTTGGGGCGAAGGTTTTTCTGTCCACGGTCTACGTTGCTACTGTTGAACCGTTTGAGAGTGAAGACAGCCAACCAGGTTCAGATCTTCAATTCTCCCTTAGTTCACAACATCTGTGCAGCGGCCTTTTTAAAAAAGGCAGACAGTAACCCCACTGTACAGGCAGAAGAGCCCAGGCATCAGAGGTAATCTCCTGCCACTGGAACCAGTGCTCTGTTGTACTTCCTCTAATCGGGAGAGAAATGAAAATGGCTTCAAGGGCTTCCGCTGCCTGCTGGCCTCTACAGGGCTCCCCTGCCCCTCCCCGAGTGCAGGAAACACCTGTGCTCCTGCCTGAGTTGCAGGAGCTGAGCCTTCATGCCATAAGGGACATAGCGTTGGAAGCCCCTACCCATTGAGGCAAAGCTAAAAGGTAGGCTTGGCGGGCGGTTGGACAGCTATGCCCAGTGACTTTGCAGCTAAATTGAACTCCTTAACTTTCTACAAAGAGTCGTTGGCCTAGGGGCCAAAAGATTCTCTCCATTGAAAGCAATGCCCCAGAGCTTGTTCTGAACATTCAGTGAGAATCCAGATGTGTGCAGGTATGCCTGCCTTCTTAAAACTGTGGTTGACCCCATGGATCTGCTGACGCAGTCAGTGATGTCCAGGCTCGTCTGCAATGACTGCCAGGCCACCTCCTTGCCATCGTCTACTAGCCTCTGGAAGTCATCATACATCTCCATCTCAGGGATATACTGGGCAGCCTCAGCAATAGCCACCCACATACCAAAAGATTACTTGGTGAACCCACAAGAGGCCTTGACAGTCTTCAGGGCCATAATGCCCAAGGAGACCATTGTCTTAGCCAAAGCATCAACTTTCTTCCCCTTCCTATCAGTCGGTAGAATTGATGTGGATGTGGCTGGTCTGGTAGATGTTAAAATGGATTTCTAAACTCTGACCTGGTGGGCAGAAATTTAGGAGGCCACCCTAGTTTAGTGGAACAGGTGAAGCTTATGGACAACAGACCAATCAAGGTAGTCTGGCGGTAGTCAAGACTCACTCTCAGGAGGGCGAGAGTGATCGAAGGCCCACAATGAGCGCACACACAGTAACGGGCTACAGATTACTCTTAGACAAGTGTTTATGAAAAATACATATACATTTATTATATGCCTTATAATCAAACACAAATAACCACAGTAATAAGAAACAATGACCACACAAGCATAGCATTATGTTTATTTATTCACATTTTTAAAGCGCACAAGCGGTTCAATCTTCTGGGTTTTTTTCCAGTATGAGGACTTTTGTTTTTGCTTTGTTTATAAGAAGGTTTGCCTGCTTGATGTAGTCTGCCAGGTCGGTCATTTGTCTCTGGAGTCCGATTTCTGTTCTATCCAGTAAGGTGATGTCATCGGCGTATAGCAAGCGTGCTGTTGGCGCGTTGCCGATTTTGGGGGGGAATGATCTGGAGCTCTTGTTTGCTTCTTTCAGGTCACCAATGAATGCTATGAAGAGTTCTGGTGCCAGCGGGCACCCCTGTTTCACACCTTGATTGGTCGAGATCTCTCCTGAGAGTAAGCCCTGCTGGTTTAGCTTGACCCTCATGGTGGTGTCCTTGTGGAGGGCTTTTATTGTGGCGAGGATGTTCGGGGGGCAATCCCATGCTGTTAACTTCTCCCATAGCTTTGTTCGATCCACCAGGTCAAATGCTTGCGATAGGTCTATGAACGAGAGAAAAACTCTCGATGTGGTTTGAAGGGTCTTGCTTTTGATAATGCTAAGTAGCATGATGTTTACCGTGGCGGATGAGTTTTTCTTGAAACCTGCTTGAAATGGATCGGCACAAGGAGCATCCTTCGCTCATTTTTGGAATCGTTTTAGCAGCAGTGACCCGTATATCTTCCCGATTGTGTCCAGGAGTGCGATTGGTCGGTAATTCTGTGGGTCTGACTTTGCTCCCTTTTTATAGATAGGGACCACTATGGCAGAAGTCCAGGACCTCGGGATGGATCTAGTGTTTGAGCAGTTGCTGAACACCTGACTGATGAAGGGGACCCAGTTTTCAGCATGTAATTTCAAGTCAGTGTTTGTGATCCCGTCTGGGCCGGGTGCTCGCGAGGCTTTGAGTTTTCTAAGTGCGTCTTGGATATCTTCTTTGTCAGAAACGTTTACCCACTCTGTTTCAGCCTCAGCTTGAGTTGAGGGGGGCGCTGATGGTGGTTCCTGAAACAGATCGGTGAAGTAAGTTTTCCAGTTTTCTTCACTTACTGCATTGCAGGGGGTTATTTGGTTTGAAGGACCCGCTTGGTTTAGCAGTTTCCAGAATTCTCTGGCATCTTTTTCGGCCTCCTTTTTCAACATGGCTTCTGAATCGTTTTGGTATAGGATTATGCGGTGGTTTTTTAACCAGGCTTTGTATTTTTTCGTTTCCACTGTCAGTTCTTCTTGCAGTGCTTCCGAGTAGTTAGTTTTGATCCGCCTTTTTAGTCTTCTTAGTACTGCCCTTCTTTCCACCACCTGTTTGTCGAAGTTGTGAGTTTTGGTCAAGGCCATAGATTTTTTCCCTTTCGAAGTAACTTTGAAGGGGCTTAAGAGTGGTTGGTAGTCTGTCGATGGACCGCCCGCTCTGTATTTTGATGTTTATTGGGCGATGCGTTATTCACGTTCTTGCGTGTCCCTTGGTTGTTGCTTTCGACCGAACAGCCCATCGAGGTGTTTTTTCCTCTGAATGAGTTCCAAGTGGCTTGGAGTAAGTTGTGATCGCTCGCTTCTGTTTCGATCACATCAAATGAGGACATCACCTTCTGTGTTTCTGAGGATATGAAGATGTAATCTATTGTGGCAGACTTTTTCATTCTTTCCCATGTCGGGAGTCTGTTTGGGTTGGGGAAGGACTGGGCCATATTGAAAAACCCTCTTGACGCCATCAAGTCGTTCCACTGAGCTCCTCTATCTTCAGATTTGCTCTTTCTGTTCGCTGCTCTTGGCCATGCCGTTCTTGTCTGACAGGTTGCGTTTAAATCTCCACGTATTATTATGTGGGCAATGTTTTCATCCACACGGAGGGTGTCGATTGCTGTTTCGATCAGTTTAAGGAACTTTGCGTCCGAGATTACTTGAGGGTTCCAGTACGCCACGATGATTCCTAGGTTGACCATGAAAACCGCATCTTTTTTTGGTTTTTCCCGTGCTGGATTGTTGTCCCATGACATGGTGGCAACCAGATGATGTTTTGAGGTTTCTAGAACTTTTGATATGCTGATTCCGCTGCCCGCGCGGGCCGCCAGAAGAATTCCTGATGATGGCCGGCCAAGGCGGCTTTTCACAGCCGGGGCGAGCACAATTTCAAAGCCATCAAGAGCCGGAACCTCCGTGAGCCATGTTTCTTGTAGGGCCAAGATTTCAAACTGCCCTGGGTTGATTCCTCCTCTTTGCGTCAGGTGTTTGAACCCACACGTGTTCCAAGATCCTAGTTTAAGGATGGTAACTGCAGCCCCGGGAGATTCTTCTCTTTTCGCCCGGTCCGACCCTGCTGCAGGGGCCTCAGGTTGCTATTTGTTTGAGGTTAGTGAAAAAGCTTTCGGCAGCCTGGACCAGAACGAGTTCCTTTTGTTTTGACCCTCCTGTAACACTGGGTGCTCTGTGGTTATGTTGTTGCTTTGTTTTGGGGTCGATTGCACGTCCGGGGATTTGGATTCACGAGTTTTAACTTGGGTGTAGAGCTGCCGCTTTTGCTCTATCGCCTTTGCTTTTGCCTCCCTTGCTTCTTTGGCCCTGACTTCCATATTGAAGTTGTGGTCTAAATCTCATTCTCTCACATTGTTATGCTCGAGGGCGTTTTGGGGTGGGTTTCTCCGGTAAGGTGCTGAGTTGGTGTTCTCTTGGTTAGTTGTGTGATGTCGTCTTAGCGGGGAGACTATTTTCTTTGCTCTCCAGCGAGGGGTGCGTGAGTTAGAGTCTGAGTGGAGTCTCCTCAGTTTTGGAGTTGGTTGGCGTCTCGGTTGCGGAGTTCTGGACTTTTCTCTCCACCGTGATGCAGCGCCTCTGTTCTCCGACCAGTCAAGTATCCTGATTCCATGCTTGTGTAGCTCTCTATGGACCTCCTCAAAGTCTTTTATCTGGAAAGACGGTTTTAGATGTATGTATGCTTTTGCTATTGCCTTTTTGTGGTACGGTTCTACCAACCTCAATTTTTTTAGCGTGTTAGTTTTTCTGAAGATTCTGAGTAGAGTGTTTCTGTTCAAAGTTTGGAGATCTTTGTTCCAGGCTTTCTGTTCAAGTTTGTACGTCGTTGTTTGCAGCTCTGGTCTTTGTGTTGTCTGTTTGTTTGGAAGATGAGTTGTTGTCTGTCTTCCTTGGTCTCTTAGTTTTTCACGGGACCTCGACCGGGTTGTCTCCCCTCGGGTTCTTGATGTTTCCGCCAGGGGTGTAGCTGTTTTTTGTTTGGAGGGCTGTTTCCAGTGGCTCTCTTCATTCGATCTTGCCAGGGGGCATTTGGCAGCTGGCACTGGGATTCTCTTCGACCTGGGGTGTGATGGTCCAGGGCTCCCATTTCTCCCCGTCTGTGGCGGGATGGGAGAATAGACTTTATCAGATGTCAGGTCTATTAGGTCTAAGTCGACCGTTGGGCCCAAGTGCTGGGAGATGTTCATCGCATCCTTGTCTCTCAGAAAGTCCTCAACCGATTTAGGTAATGTTGATGATGACTGGTTTTCGGACGATTTTTCAATTGGAACAGGTGCTATACCCGGTGGGGTTTTTTTCTTGGCAGTCGGCTCTTGGGAGATCCGTCCGATTGCCAAAGTTGGCCTAGGCGGGACTCCGAGAGTTAGTACAATTTGTGCAGGGTCAGGCCCAGGGGTTGTTGTCCTGTTCTTAACACCCTGGGTGAGTGCTGACTTTGCCGCCGGGACCGGCCTGGCTTCCCTTGTGGGGATTGAGCTATCTGGTGTTGATGCCAGTGCTTTTGTTGTCGTCGGCCAGAGCGGGATGGGTTTGGGGTTGGTTGGGGGCGCACTAAAAAGCGCATAGTTCCCTTCCCGCTTTTGTTTTAGTGTTGTGGACAGGTTTTCTGCCGTGCCCCTCGGTGGGCAACGGGGTTCGGTTTGGGAGGCGGTATTTGTCCTTGGGTAGGTCTTTGCGGCGTCGCTTTTTGGTAACTGCCTGTGTTGTCCCGTATGGGCTGATGAGCACTCTGAAGCAGATGTGATCTTTTCGTTTGCGCGGACCTCCAGGGCTGTTATATAGCCTTCAAGAAAAAGCAATTTGGTGTGAGTCATTGCTAGCAGGGTGGTCTGATCTTTCAGTGAATCGCTCAATGCCTCGTAGAGCTTTCAGAAAGGGGCGAGAGCTATTGTTATTGCTGACATGAGAGCTAAGGTGTCATGTTTCCTGCCAGGAGTCTCCTGTTTACTTTGTTGAGCCACCTCGCTGCTTCTTCTGGCTTTGTTTGGTGTTGCAAAGATCTTGTCCAGCGATAGTTGTTGCGCCACTTAGTGGGATGTGAGGGCGCAGAGTTTGTTCAGTTTCTGGTTTGCTGCCTCCTGGTGTTTTTTGTCAAGGGGGGTCCGAGGATTTAAACTTGCCCCCTCTGTCTGGATTGGGGTTTCCTCTGAGGTTTGGCATGATGCTGCCCTCGGTGACCCTGCTCCGGACTTTCGGCGTTTACCTGGTTCTGGCGGGATTGGCTTGTTTGTGAGTCCGGAGATGGGCCGCATGTGTCCAGGGGTCAGCCGTTCCCGGGTGCCCGGGGACTGTGTTGTTTGGTGCTGGAAGGGGGGGGGGTCGATCGTTCTTAACGCCCTGAGTACTTGAGTCGGACAGGAACACTGACAGGTCTGTCTTCTCGTTCTGAGTGCTTGAGGGCAGGGACTTTCTCAGAGTGCTCAGTGTTACAGCGCGATGGTTTCGCTGAATTGCTGGTCCTGGCGGTCTGGGCCGCCCAGTTCACTGCAGCCCGTTGATGCCAGCTCAACAGTGACGTCCTCTGTTGCACTGAGTGGAGGTGTAGCCTGGGTTGGCCAGTTCTCACTGTTTGGGCTAAGAGGTGGGGTTTCTATCCGTAGGGGCTGCCTGAGGTCCATGCTTCCCTCTGTTTTCCTCATTTTAGAGGAAGGAGCTGGATCAGTGATTGCTTCGAGAATGTCTGCATCTGAGATTTCTGCGTCGATGACAAGTTTTCTTTTGCCCAGGCGGTTAAAGAAGTCTTTCACCGTCATGCCCAGCTGATTTTTGCCGTGTGCGGTCTTCACGGGTCCACTCTGCCTAGCTTTGTTGTTAGTTTTTTTTTTTTTTTGTTGTTGTTGCGAGAAGTTCAATGTGGGCTTATGGGTTAATAAACTTGTGGTGATTTCGTTGTATTTTGGTGTTGGTTTTTTGCTTATTTTTTTTTTGTTAATGTTCGGGTGGGATTGACTTTCTGCTTAGATGTCGAGTGGCCTCGCATGGAGGGTGGTGTGGGAGAGGGAATGCTGTTCACCTCCTCGATCTCTACCCAATCCCCCTCCATTGTCAAGACTCTCTCGCCGTTAGTGCCCAGTGGGCCGATTGGATTGGAGGCTGAAGCCGCAGTGCCTGGACTTGCCGTAGGGGGAGCTCTTTCAGATGAGGCGTGGATCAGCGCCGTGATTACCAGAGATGTTTCTTCCCTTGCTTCGACCGGTCCGTGAGCTGGGCCTTCCTCCTCTGCCACCGCTGGGGCTTCGAACGCCACTGCCTCCGCGGACAAAGGCGGCAGCCTCGAGGCACTCAAGGGACAAGTAGGATTCTCTGTGTCCGCCCCAGTGTAAACTGCGAGCGGAGCCCTTGGGGCGCTTCCAACGTGGAGGACATTCTGCCTGGCGCTCAGAGGGCCGTGCTCCAGGTCTTCCATTGTCGGCGTCCCCATTCGACTTTGTGCTGGCGGCGGATCATGAGCGCCGTTCGTGCCTGGAGGTGCAGGTTCGTGCCGGTCCGACGCAGGTTTCGTGGTTGCATCTCCGGGCCTGCTTGGCGTCTTCTTGAGATGCAACTGTGCGAGCGGGACTGCCGGGTTCCTCCCCGGCTCTGAGAGGCGCTTGCTGCGAGTCAGTGCTGTGTTTGCTGGTGTTGAACTGCGTTCCGACCCCGGGGACTCGGAAGTGGTTCGATGTCTTTGGTTGCTTGGCGGGGAGGAAGGCTCTGTTGGAGGCGGCTCAGGGAGAGGTGAGATGATCCCCCGTTCTTGTCCCTGATCCGAAATTGGACCCGGATCTGTGAGGTTTGCCGCCCGCTGCTCGGGCGGTCCAGATAAGGATAGGAGTGAGGGGGTCCTTGGCGGGTGTGGTAGGGGTTTGGGCGCCATTTTCGAAATATTGCTGGGTTTTGAGCTTCTTAGAAGTCTTTTCGCCCCTTCCCCCTCCCCCGACCGGAGGTTCGTCAGGTTGATCAATGGGGAGGTTTCCATCCTCCCACCCTACCCTTCGCTGCTCGCTGGGACTTGCTGGGACTGCAAGGACTGCGACTCCCTCAGCGACTGACTCCGTGGCCGCTCTGCGGCCGGGAGGGCTTTATGTAGAGCCTCCCTTTTCAGTGGAGACAGTAGAGAGACTGCAGGTAGAATCAGGACCAGGAGAGAGGGTTGACTGCAAGGACTGCGACTCCCTCAGCGACTGGCTCCACGGCCGCTCCGCGGCAGGGAGGGCTTTATGTAGAGCCTCCCTTTTCAGTGGAGACAGTAGAGAGACTGCAGGTAGAATCAGAACCAGGAGAGAGGGTTGACTGCAAGGACTGCGACTCCCTCAGCGACTGGCTCGGCGGCTGCTCCGCGGCAGGGAGGGCTTTATGTAGAGCCTCCCTTTTCAGTGGAGACAGTAGAGAGACTGCAGGTAGAGTCAGGACCAGGAGAGAGGGTTGACTGCAAGGACTGCGTTATTTTGTACTATTTGGAGCCTGTTGATGTTTTTAGTAGAGGTGTCTGCTAGAAACTATTTTGCCTGCTAGCTCCTATTGTGGCTCTGGCGATGGATAAGCAGTTTTGAGTGGTTAGAAAGGGTTTAATGGCCGTTATAAGTTCTGTGGTGAGAGCAGAGGCTGAGGAGATGGCGCTAACCTGCTTGTCATTGATAGAGTAGAGTCTAAGGAGACTCCAAGGGTCTTTACCGATGTAGAGACTGATCTATTAGTATGGTTGATGGTGAAGTGAGTGTATTTAGTGTTGAGTTTGGCAAGGATTTCCTTAGGGCCTAGGATGATGATCTCCTGTGTATCCCCATTTAAGCAGAGACCATTGATAGCCATCCAGGTTTGAATGGTTGCATATATCTGGAGGAGAGCCTCTGTGTCAAGGTCATATTCACTAGTGAGGACGAGGAGGACTTTGGTGTTGTCGGCATAGTTCATGTATGCTATGCCGAGCGTGTCCAATAGGTCAAAGAGCGGTTTGGTGAACAGGTTATAGAGGGTGTGGTGCAAGAGCCCTGGGGGATTCCACAGTTTATGGTGGTAAAGGCTGAGTTGGCCTTCATAGCCCTTCCTTCTAGGAAGGAGTTTATCCATGCAGTAGCTTTGAGTGAAAAGTGGGCTGCGTTGGACAGGTGGGAGGTGTGGATGTCTTGGTCAACAAGATCAAACACGGCGGAGAGATCAAGGAGGAGGAGAGCAGGTTTGCCATTGTCCATTATTTTGGTGATTTGGTTCTTGAGATCTAAGAGCGCGGTTTCTGTGCCATGTCCTTTGCGAAAACCCGATTGTCTTCTGCCTAGGATGGCATTGGATCCCAGGTATTGTTGGATTTCAATGTGGGCAGCTTTGTCCAGAATTTTGAGGAGGAAGGGAACGGTAGTGATGGGGCTATAGTTGTTGGGACATGCAGGGTCTAGGGTGGGCTTTTTTATGAGTGGGCAGACCCAAGTTTCTTTTAGGCTTTGTGGTATGATACCAGAGGAGAAGGACGCATTAATGAAAGCTGTAATGATGGGGGTAAGAGCATCTGCGCATTCTTTGATAATGGTAGGGGGACAGATGACCCCTTTACAAGTGGATGGTTTGATATGTTTGAGAAGGTCAGTAACTTCCGACTCTGAAAATTAAGAGGGGTATTTGAGAGCGAGGGTTAGGTGGTAGGAGCGCATATGTGATGTCAGGATTGGGGAGAGCTTTGCGCTGAGCTAATATTTTTTCTTGGAGCATTTTGACTTTATTGATGAGAGCGTCTTGAATGCTGGAACACCAAGCTTTGTCTTTGATGACTTCATCCTGAGTAATGGTGGGGGCGGTGAGTTCCTTGAATATAGAGAAAATTTCTCTGGATTTAGAGTTTGCTTTGGAGATTCTTTGGTTGAAAGATTCTGATTTGGCTAGGAATATAGCTTTTTTGTACGTGGATGAGATCTCTTTGAATTCGTTTAGAGAGGATTGGTTTGGCGAGGATTGCCATTTGGCTAGAGATTGACGCTTCTTGGTGCGTAGTGTGGATAGTTCTTCGGTAAACCAGGAGTTAGAGTGCATATATTTTTTCTCTTTTTTGTCTTCTAGGGGGGCTATGGATTCAATGGCTTGGGTGAGGACTAGTGCATAAGTGTTCGCCAGAGAGATGGGGTCGTTGATAAATGGAGGTTTGAGTTCAGGGATATCGAGACGTGGCGCAAGGTTGATTTTAGTGAGTTTTTTTGAGCTTCTGACTTTGGCAGGTGGGGCATATGAAGGTATTTTACGATTTGGTATGGTGTGAATAGCAAATTGGATAAGGTGGTGGTCTGTCCAGGGGAGGGCTGAGATGTTGGTGACGGATGAGGAGCAGTTATGGTCTGCGATCCAATCAATGGAGCGTCCTTTACAGTGAGTTGGAGCAGAGATTTTATGTTTGAACCCAATGTGAGTGAGTTCATTAGCCAGAGAGGCGGCTGATTTGTCTTTGGGGTCATCTAGGCCTAGGTTGAGGTCACCGAGTAGGATGGTTTTGGTCAAGCTTTTTAAGTTATTTCTTATGATTTGGAGGAGCAGCTTTTGGTAGTCTGGTGGTGAGCCGGTGGCCTGTATGTGATTAGGATATTTATGGTGCAGTTAGGGGAGAGCGACAGTTTGACCGCGAGGAGATCAGCATAGTTTTCCCATGAGGAGCTTGCGTTGCACAGTCTAATGGAGAGTGTGTCTTTGAAGATGAGGGCTACACCTCCACCTTTGGAAGTCTTGCGATCCTGTTTTAGGATAGGTCATCCTTGAGGGAGGGGCCTGATGCTTCATGGAGCCAAGTTTCATAGATAGCTAGTAGGTCCAGTTTGTGGGCGGTGATGAGATTGTTTATTTGCAGTGCATGTGCTGGGAGGGATCGGGAGTTGATAAGTGAGCATTTAAGTTCTGTGTGGGATGGAGTCAGTGGTCGTTGGACGTCAATGTTGAGGTTAGGACCAGGGGGTGTGGTGGGTGAGTGATTGTGAGGCAGAGAGTGGTTGGGACTGGGTGTGGTGCAATGGTAGTGAGGGTGGGTGTTGGGTAGCTGGTGGTGTGAGGGATGTGTGCGTGCAGACTGCGTTGGGGTACCAGAGCTGAGTCTGATGTTCCTGAGGTTGGTACTGGGTGGAGTGTTGCGGTGAGTGATGTGCAGTTTGGTTCGTGCTCTGAGTCTGCAGAGTCTGTGGTTGAGGAGTGGTTGGTCTTTGAGTTTGATGGTGTGATGGCGGGGCTGGGTGTTCTGTAATGGTCCTGATGTGGTGTGATTGTGGTCGAATGGTAGTGGGAGAGCTGTGAGTGAGAGGAGCATGTTGCAGATGGACCAGAGGGCTATAGTGATGAGTGAAGTTGCAAGGTGGTTGAGGTGGTGTGAGGTGCGCTGGGGTGGTGGCGCTATCAGGCGGATCATGGGATGATACATTAGTGCACTATAGTACAGAGCAAAGACAATATATATCTCAGGCTAATACGGATCTAACTAAGCAGAATAGATATATTTCTGTCATTCAATGTAAGTAAAGCAGAGGCAGATGAAGGAAGGTTGGTCTAACATCGGTGGTGCACAAATTAGGTAGTCTATTCAGCATAAGTAATGCAGTTGTAATACAGGAATAGGCAAGTTAAGTAAGTTAGGCAGTCTATTCAGCATAAGTAATGCAGTTGTAATACAGCAATAGGCTAGTTCCGCAAGTTAGGTAGTCTATTCGGCTTAAGTAATGCAGTTGTAATACAGGGATAGGCTGGTTCAGCAGGTAGGGCACATGCAGTTTAAAATAGTATAGTTCAATTTAAGTAGGGTAGCAGCAGTACAGAAATAGGCAAGATGCGATTAGGCTAGAACAAGGCACAGCGACTCAAACAACAGTTGTACAATGTGCGGTGTGGCCTGTACTAGTGCAGTGATACTGCGCGTGGGTCAGGCGTTTGATGTAGGCTCTTGCTGGGTATAATTTCTAGCATTCATATATTTGCTTGGCTGGGATCAATATGTTGTTTGATACGTGCTACAGGGTATCGCTAATATTTTCAGTAGAATATGCAGAGCTTGTGATCTTGTCCGGCGATGGTTCCGTGATAGCTAATAGCTGAATGAAGAAAATGCCTCGTGAGGCTTAGTGCCATAAAGTCTTTTTAAAGGTGCACATTAAATGCTATCAAAGATAGGGACAGTTAGCATCAACGTAGGTGACTGCTGCCAGGAGAGAGTCCAGGTGCGCTTTGTGGAGAGATGTGAATAGTTAACTGTGAGGAGATGGATTGTAAATTACTTACAACTGGACTGTTAGGGCAAAGAGTAGACGCTGGGTCCTGCCGCGGACAGCCGCAGACAGGCCCTTAATAGCGCAGCCCTTTAGGGCTAGCGGCCGGCTTCCGCCTCCGGTCGGGGGTTCCCTGGCAAGTAGCGCGACTCAGCCAATCAGCTGGTTTCTGCAGAGGCTGTTCTAGCTTTCTGAGATTTCACAAAAGAAGGATGGCCATTTTGGAATGCGGCTCCCAAAGCAATGAACGAGAAGCCTTTGCAAGGAATAACACACAGATGCAGGCAGAGGCAGCTATGCAGTAGGCTGTGCTTACTTGCAGTTAAAAGACGGGTTTTTGCAGATATTGGGCATGGCTCATGTGCGGCGATGAGGAGGAATCATGAGCAGGCCGAGAGTGAGGTCAGCCACGGGGGGCTCCTGCCCTGCCCGCGTCGGCTGATGAGGATGCGATGAGCAGGAATTGGCCGCAGACAGGCCCTTAATAGCGCGGCCCTTTAGGGCTTGCGGCTGGCTTCCGCCTCCGGTCGGGGGTTCCCTGGGAAGTAGCGCGACTCAGCCAATCAGCTGGTCGCTGCAGAGGCCGTTCTAGCCTTCAGTGATTTCACGAAAGAGGGACAACCATTTAGGAATGTTACATATATGCAATTGCTTTTAGCCTAATGCAAAATGGGGAAAAAACACATCCACAACCTGTAACAGAAGGGGAGTTAATACAATTATTGCATTGGGCGACCTTCAGAATCAAAACCCTAAATTAAGCAGTCCAACCCTATGAAGTGGGAAGCCTTGCGCTAAACAGTATAACAGTGCATTTACAACGCACGGTTGTGCTCAAGCGCGAAAACGGTACAACCTCAGGGGGCTGTAACAGTTCAGGAAGGGGCTTGAGATGAAGAATAAAGTTCCACTATTCAAGGAGAGTCTACCGTTACAGGCAGAGAGACGTTCGACGTGCAGGAATAGCTAGGAAGCGAAGGCTAACTCAGCCAAAGCCAGGATCTTTTAAGGGATTCTCGTGCGTGAAA